>NC_136072.1:1162924403-1164354403 GCF_964261635.1 Lissotriton helveticus | reverse complement strand
AGAGAGAGTGTGAGAGAGAAGGGAGAAAGAGTCAGAAAGAGATAGAGAAAGAGGAAAAGGATTATGAGAGAGAGAGAGAATGAGAGAGAGAAGAGAGAGAGCGCGATAGAAAGAGGGAGACAGAGAAGAAGGGGAGAGAGAGAAAGAGAGAGAGCGAGAGGGGAGAAAGAGAGAGGAAAGAGAGAGGGAGAAAAAGAGAGAGGGAAATAAAGAAAGAGAGAGAGAGAAAGAGATAGAGAAGGAGAGAGGGAGAGAAAGAGAGAGAGAAAGAGCGTGGGAGAAAGAGAGAGAAAGAGAGAGAGAGAGAGAGAAAGAGAGATAGAGAGAGGGATTGAGAGAAGAGAGAAATATAGATAGAGAGAGTGAGAGAAAGAGATAGAGGGAGAGAAAGAGAGAGAAGAGAGAAAGAGGAAAATGATTATGAGAGAGAGAAAGATATAGAGAGAGGGAGAGAAAGAAGAGAGAGAAAAAGAGAGAAACAGAGAGAGAGAAAGAGATATAGAGAGAGGGAGAGGGAGCGAGAGAAGAGAGAGAGAGAGAACGAGAAGAATATTCCAAGGTACAGAGACCGGCGGCTGTGAGGCCAGGCCTGAAAGGACCTCAGACTGGTCAAAGGACCAGTCCCTGGTACTTGGGCAGCTGGGCCCGAGGCCTGGGGCCTATATTGGTTCGCTTGAATACCATTCTAAACTCCAAATTAGCGTTCTTCATGGTTGTGACGTATTAGCTCAACCAAGGGCACCCTAATGCTCACATGATTATCTACTTTAGATTTATACAGTACATTTCCAGGCAACCAAATTAACCGAACCTAGAGCCCTGAAAAATCTCACTGCCTAATCGGTTTGAGCGAAACATGTTTCTGCTGGAGCATCAGGGTACACAAACTGATAAACAAACATTATTGAAATGTCCTATACTCCACTTGGATTGGTCTTTATTTTATCAACTGTATGTTGAGTACAGACACATTTTCAATAACTACTCTTTTTTTCATGTTGGCAATAAGGTCTGAGCCAGTGGATTCCATTCCAGCACACTTCATGAAGATTTTGTACCACCACAACAAATAAAATGTAGAGCTGAAGATGTATCCGTACTCCTAGGAACCTTACACCGACCTCACTCACTAGTAGTGTATTTGAAGTGCTTAAATACCAGATGTTTGTGGTTACTTTTAATGCTTTTCAACGTATCACCCTTGCTAGTGTAAACGGGTGGACGAGCCCTGCTTGAAGTCAAGCTTGTGACCGGAACATTGCAACAGCTGTCAACCATGGGCCATCATGTTGGCTTGTAGTGTAGTTCCTATATTACCAATAGGTTCTGCGCATTGGAATAACATAAACGATAGTTTAGACGTAGGACTGAGGTCGACTAGGTCTCTATTGAATATGTTAGACTTAATTATGAATGCCAGCTAGCTCAGAGGTCACTAGAAACTTTCTCGAGTAAACAAGGAGGTGTTAACTTCGCTGAATAGACAAGAAGGGATTAGCTTCTGACAACCGCATTAACATGACAACTTTGCTCCCTCCAGAATAAGGAGTATATCTCCAGAGTCGTGTGAAAACAATAGACCGCTATTTCACTCACTCAATCGTGCATGCGTAGTTTCACCAGAAGTGCATAGAAGTAGAGAGACCGGCGTTTTCAATAAAAGTTGTTATTTATTGAGCAGTCCTCTTTCTCATGCAAGAGAAGTGAATTGTCACAATTGCAATACTTATCATAAAGTAAAGTGCGTACAGTAAAAGGAGTATTATGAAATAATACTGTAAAAGCATTTATATGGTTTCTAAGCCATAAGATACTTAAAACTGATAAAATATATACATACATAAAATCATTGACTAAACGTACTCAACTGGTGCTTCTAAGATACGCCTACCCCGGTGTACCTAACCTAAGCCTAGTACGTGGGAAGGAGTAAGTAAGCTGCAGTTTAAGTTAAGTTAATTTTTGCCAAGAATCTGAATCAAGAATTCTCTAAGGATCTAATCAGCTCTGTACCTTAGTTATAGAATGTAGGAGGTCTTGTATCTTGTTCTCACGACTCGATCTCCCAGAAACCCGCAAGGGTGACTGGAAACACTGGGGCTGGATTTCTCGGCAGGAGAAAAGACAGCGTCTCTCTCAGTGTGTCAAATGGGAGGGTCGGCTTCCTTCAGCACTCGCATCAGCTGGGCGTCGGGTAAGTAGATAGCCGATCTGCTCAAAACCACTGTGTGTTTGTTAGGGCAGCTGCTGGTATATTTATACCTGGAAGGTGCCGAGTTTGACGTAAGGGTGGACATAAGACGTCACTAAGGACTTACAGTTCTTTCAGGACTCCAAGAGTTCTTGGACAAATCAAAACAAAAGCAGGGGGAATTCCGGGGCTGCTGGAGGCTTGGTTTGTTTAAAGAACGCGTTGTACTTTCTAGGAGTCTATGGGAGTAGCCGTGCCGTATTTGGACTGCATTGGCAGTGACTAAATATGGATATGATTCCTATGCCTTTATAAGGATATGATTCGTTATAACCACATAAGGGCATGAATCGGGAATATTTAATTAGGGTCCTAGATACGTTTACAACACCCACTCCACGTATTATGGCAATAATTACTAAAATATTAAGCAATACTAAACATAAAGTGATGCATGTGTTTTCCAACCCACGCCAAAATACATAAAATGCATTTGTAATGGTATATGGTATATACACGAAAAATGAGTATTAATACTGTACGTTTCTCAAGCAGTGGTGTCATTCAGATAATGCTTTTTTAAATATCGGCTGAATGAATTGTGAAACTTACATTTATGAAATGGCTCTTAATACAGAAGAGAAAGTCGAGACCATTCCATCACATATTTATACAATGCTATACATGTGCTAGAGGCTGAATCAAAATATTGTCTCTAGAGTTTCAAAATAGAAATCTTGTTCTCTAAGAATAGTTCTACTTTAAGCAGAGTACCATGTGCCAAAAAAAAGTAAATATTTTGGAAATGGGGAAAAAAATAATTTCGCTTTCAGGGAAAAAAAAATTTCCAATTGTTTTCAGGAGTTCTGTTTATCAAAACTGAAGGCCGAATTCAGAGTTCAGGGAACGCTGTGTGCTTGTGTTTTAAAAAGTAATTAAAAAATGATTCTCGTTGCTAGGAGAGAACAATAACTCAGATAGACTGGCAAAGAATTTGTCTACAACAGTAGGTGAAAGTTGGACCAAAATCGAAAAAGTAGAAATAGTGCAAATGTGCGAAGCATTGCTATCATCGATGTCTGGATCAGCAATGTTCACGGAAGGTTGTACCTGTGTGCCGCTTTCATCTCGTACCTCACCGCCACCTAATCGTAATGGTGAGGTCTCAACGAATGCCGTCATCAGAATAGGTAGCCGCTGTGGACAACACGTTGCATGAGCCGTTACCGAACCAAGCAAAGTATCGACATCCTTGGATACTGCTGATGGTAGTGTATGACAGACCTCCAACACGCATTCTTCTCCGCATAGCAGGCATCGAAGCACAGGTAAGATGCAATCTTGCCAGATTGGTCTGAATGAAAGAAACCATGTGGTATTCAGATCTCTTAGCCGAGCTAAGCCGAGTACTTTAGTTATTCTTTCTCGGTATCTCATCGCAAGGATCGTTTCTTCCATTGTAGCCTGGGTTTTGTCTGTGGCTTGACTTGCCATATCGGAGCAGAAGGAGCAAAGGTCCTGAAAAAAATGTCTTAAATACATGTGCTAAGCCACTGGTATCTGACTTGTTTAAGATTTGACCTAACATTTCTACGAAATGTACGGGGCAATTTGTTGATAATAATGTATGTATCTCTGCTGCTGTCCTTGCAACTTGCAGATCATACGTCTCTTTGGACGAGGTTAAAGGCACAGTTGTCTGTAAAAGAATAGACTTCATTCTGCTTAAAGTATCAATTCGAATAGAAGAGATATTCAGAGAAGGCCATATTGCTGCCTCCTTGTCTGGTTTGCTGTTTGGATACAATACCTGCATACAGCAAATGACCCTGGAAGTAACGCTCACGAGATAGGCAATTCCTGGCACCATGCCACAACAGCTGTGGTCACTTATTAGAACGTAGCTGCCGTTGGAAAGCTGTCTGAAAAAAAGCTCTATCTGTGTTGCGGAAGTGCCGTGCTGGTGACATGAAAGGTTATTTGATGAACCTTTGCAGGCTCCATGCAAGTTAATACCTTGACACAGAAGTGTACCGCTTAGTGAATTTTTACAGTTGTTGCCACTAAGAAATACCTCTTTTTTCCCTTCACTATAACATTATGTGTATAAGGTAAATTCCAGGTTGACTTGATGTATCCTTTACCCAATCTTTCATACAGGCCTGCTGGTATATACTTTTGGCAATACTGAAACTGAAACGTTGTTATCGGAATTGTAATTGTACCATGTATTATCCATTCAATGACAGGTCTCTCTGACATTGTCAATGGTAATCTCTCAAATTTTTCAATGCTCAGAATCGTATAGTCTGCTCCTTTTTGTGCCAAACTGATTTGTTTATCAGTAAGGTTAAAGATAGAAAATAATGACGTTGTGTTGATTAGACGCCATGGCACGTAGCCTGAACGGAGGTTTTGTAACGTTCAGCCTAACTGTACAATAGAACGTAATTGGTACTGGCCATGTTGTAACATTAGCATATCCTGTTCTATTATATCAATAGCAGATGATACAATGCTGTCCAGTGAATAAATTCTGGAGGACAGAGTCGTTAACCCATTGTCCACTACAGACAGTGATTTTTCCAAATTAATACGATCAATTTCTCGTATTTTTTCAGCAGTTTCAATTTGCATTACTTTCCAAGATTCGCAGCGTAAGCAGCATATATACCGGCGTATATTAAACGTTTTTGACGCTGTTTGCGAGGTCCCAGTATGAAATCTCGCAAGTCAGCACCTTCTTTAAATAAAGTTAAGTGTTGCTTAATTTCCAGCAGTGTGGATCTCTGTAGCCATTCGAGGCATAGTTTCCCTACACTGTATGTTGTAACTATCCCTGGATGTTGTCTCTGGGAATATCTTGGGTCTGGCCTGTTCTGTTTGTACCCCTGTGTTTTGTTCAGGAATCTATCTTGACAGTTATTAGTGTCTGTGGGCCAGATCAACCATTTTTTCCAATCAGGATTTGTTCTATTTTGTTGTAAAGGTATGGGCTTTGGAATATACGGTTTATTTAAGTCTTTTATCTTGGCTAGGCCAAGACAGGTTGTTTGTTGAACAGTGTCATTCAGGAACAATATCTGTTCTGGGATCATTCAGGCTCTAAATAATGATTGTAGACCCTGTACTTGCCAATCTTTAGTACCCCAAATGGTTTTTGTTTCAATGTTGTTTTTCAAAAATTCAAAACCAAATATAGACATTTTTTCATAAAATTTTTCAGAATAAATCAGTTTAGTATTTGTCAACATGTTTTTCATTCCTGTCTTATTTAACATTTTAAAATAAAACGTTTCTGGATCTGTGATGTTCAACCCTGAGAAGTATGGGAATTTCTCATAAAATGTTTTCGAGCTGCCTTTTGGCGGTGTGGGACAATGTTCTCATTGATTATAAGTAAAAACATTTCTAGGATTAGCAGATTTATGCAAATAGTGATGACCATAATGATTATAGCAATACATTTCTTCATAATTTGTTGAACCTTCTAAATAATCATGCTCTGTGAATTTTGCTGACATTTTTAAATCTGTCATCATATTATTAATATTTTCAAAGTCCCAATCATCAGAGAAAGTACTTGGTGATACAAAGTCACTTAATGAAACCTTGAACTGATGTGAATATTTCAAGAGTTCAACCGGGCCATAGATTTCGTAATCAGTTGTGTCCCATGCTACACCACCAGGTATAGGAATGGCTGTGATGTTCACTGATGATAGTTCTCTTTTTTCAATGTGAGATGATCTGTGAGGCTTTAGGACCAAGTTGATGTTATGACTTGCTGTGTCCATTGTACTGTATTTTCCCTCAATGAATTTTCCCAGAATTAAAACCAAAATGAGCCAGAGTAGGAGAAAAAGTACACCTAACACAATCCATAATTCAATCCATGGTGAAATCAGATATGTTTCTTTGAGTTGATGAAAGAGTTCAGTCATTTTTTCTTTGAAAGTTTTAGTTGCTGGCGTTTCTTCATCTTCACTTGGATCATCAGAAAAGTCATCGAAATTGATGAAGTAGCCAGATGCAGTTCTGTCAATTGTTGGAATTGCTCCCGGATTTTCATTAATCTTTGGATATGTATGTTCAGAGGCTACATCATTGTAGACTCGTGTTTCTTGGCAAACTGTTGCAAGTTGGGTTTCAAGAGGCACAAGATCCATGGCTTTGTTGCATAGTCCTTTTTTATTCACTGCAGGTTTATTAAATGTGATTAGTCTCTCTGTTTGAACCTCTTGAATTGTAGCAAGGTTTGGTCTTTTGCTACTACTTGGGAGTCCAATGGGCTTACTACTTATTATTGGCCACATGATTGTGGTTTTACCAGGTCGATTGATAAAACTCTGTTCTCCTTTTAAGCAGCAAGGGGCGGTAGTACTACTGATCTTGTTCATCTGACAGCTAAGACAGGTACTGCTTTTCTGTAAGAAGGCCCAAATTCCTTCTTCACCGCGATCTTTTCTCTGACCAGATCCCCAATCTTTGGAATCCAGACAGGTCTTACTTAGACTTCTTCTTGTTTCATTTAAGTCCTGTAAAACAGCCAAACGATCTTTGATATCAAACGTTTTTTGTTCCACCACTGAAGTGTGACGATCAAGGTCATGAATGATTATTCTGGTACCAAACAAAAGTTCGTATGAGTGATACCTCCTAGAGAATTTCTTGGCAGAATATTAAGACTACGTTGGACACTTGTTAGATGTTTGACCCACCCGTCACCCGAACCTAATACCCTCGCTGTTATAGATTGCTTTATGTCACGTTTTTTTCTCTCCACTACCGCATTTCCCTCGGGATGGAATGGACTAAAGTACCGCAATGCAATGCCCAAGCAGGTCATGACCTCCTTGTAAGCATGAGAGCTAAATGCAGGACCCTGGTCAGAATGTAGCATGCCAATTGCGTATGTGCCGATAAACAACAGTTTTGGTGTCAGCCGAGCGCTAAGGGCCTCATCTAAATGAATCTCGTCTTAATAATTATGGGATCGCCTTTTTCCATCTGGATTTTTGCGTATAGATAGGCTAATGCTTTCTAATAAAGGTATCTGGGCTGGTGTCTGGTCCGGTTCACAACTACGATCTCCATTGCAGTCTTGACAATGCATCGCAAAGTTGTAAATTTGCACGCTCATCCCCGGCCACCAGTATTGTGATTGCAATTTTATTAGAGATTTCAAGATCTCTTGGTGCCTCAGACCCATTCCCATGTGTGCTTCTTGAATCAAGTAAGCTCTCCGGTTCGTGTTTGGAATTACTCTATCCCCCACTCCAGGGATTCGAGCAAACGGAATGGAGTTCGCATCAATTATGTATATATATTTCCGAGTGGATAATTTAGAGGTAACGCCGCATAGTTGCCTTCTATTGAGGCTTTTACTGCTACTAACGTTTCTCCATCTATTTGTTTTTCAGAACGCTTTTTTGTGGCTACGGAAGCTGGTTTGACAGCTGCCGCTGTTGATCTGTTGGCCAATGAATTCCCTGCAACGTGAACGCCATCATGTTGATGACTTAGTGTATGTATCACGTGAGTCTTTTGTAGTTCTTTCTTCAAAAGAACTACTTGTTCCCAAAGATTTTTATGCTTTATAGTGGCACCTGTGTCATCTTTGTAACCGTTTTTGATCCAGGTCTGCATGTCATTATTGTTAGACTGGATGCAGTAATGCGAAAAGCACACTATTAGTGTGGGGAATTCGCGATCGGCATTTTCAAGCGCCATCTTTAAAGATATTATTTCAGCTCGCTGAGCTGTACAGTTTCTGAATGATTCAGTTTTGGTGACCATCGGTCTGAATTTACCTAAGCGCCAGCGACCTTTAACAATCGCGCATGCTGCATTGTAAATTTGTCTTTTCACAACGTAGTGTTGTGCAAATCTGTCCGTGTATATTACACACGAGTATTGTTTGAGAGGCAGAATTTCGATTGACAGAGGACATTCATGTTCGTATTCCAGATTTTCTAGTTTTTTCATTTTTGGATCAAATGCGTGTTTCACGTCTGTTGCAGCAAAAGAATTTTCCCATTGTATCCATTTTGGATCTAATGCCATAGCATTCGGAATGCGTGGTCTTGTTACTGCCTCAAGGGATGATACTGCTGTTAAAACAGATATGCTCTTGCCTGTGGCTAGGGCTCTTTCTCTTGCTACAGCAGTTTGAACCGCAGTCAGAATTTTCTCAGTAGAACTGAATTTTATTTCAGCTTGTGTGTAAAAGTGTGATTTATAAGCTATTGGTACCGTTTCTCCCTCATTAGAGGTCAGGTACGTGAATCCGCATCTTCCTGGGATGACTCGGATTACAAGGTTGCGTTCGTTTGCGCGTGTTTGCAGTTTTGTTTTAGTTAACATGTCTGTTTGCAATGAACGTAAAATTTTTGTGTGTTTCTGAGTCCAATTTGTTGGTTTGAAATCAGGTTTTATTAATTCGTAGAGAGGTCTAACCCTCTCTGCATAATTTAGAATGTATGTTCTTCCGAAATTCAGGAAACCTAGAATTGATTGTAAGTTTTTCAGCGTTTTTGGAGCTTGGAGTACTGCACACTTCTCTAAGAAGTTGTCTGCTTGGCTTTTGCCATCACTTGATAACTCATACCCTTAAAATAGGACAGTGAGGTGGGCAATTCGTGACTTTTTAAAGTTGAATTTTTACCCTTCAGGTGCGAACCCAAGTATAATGCTGTTCACTATTTTCAAGTGTGTCTCCAGGTCATCGTCTGTAAGATAGATGTCATCGACATAAGATAATGCCTCCTCATCATACATTTGTAGTAACTCTGTTACCCTTGCTGAGAATAATCCTGGGCTGTTCTTGAATCCCTGTGGGAGTCGACAGCACTGTTTTTGTGCCCCCATACAGGAGAAAGCGGTCAAATACCTGCTTTCTGGTGCAATGTTTTGACAAAAGAAACCATTTGAGATATCTAATGTTGTTTTATATTTTTTGCGCACGATGTTATTCATTAGTGCTGCACTGTGTGAGTTTTGTACTGCAAATGTTTTGAAACAAGAGTTTAGGTGTCTGTAGTCCAAAACTAGACGATATGAATCATCTGGCTTGGAGACAGGAAACAAAGGATTGTTCATTTGTGAGGTGCATGTTTCAATTACCCCCTGATATTCAATTTGATCTAAGATCTCCCTGACTTGTTTTTTAGCTTCTTGCTTAACAGGATACTGCCCCTGCGCAGTAGGTTGATTTTTTAGCTGAATTTTATGGTGAGGAGAATCCTCATCCCATCCTACATGATTTTTATATAATGCAGGGGCTTGGGCTACTGCCCATTTTCTAGCAAATGTGTATTTTTTGTGAATTGGAATCTGATTTGAGAAGGCAGGCATAATCATGTGGGCACTCCCTGACAAACTCTGGTGGCCAGTCTTTCTCTGCTAGAAGGATGTCATAGCCTTTAGATAGGTTCTCCCAAAATTGAGATCATTTACTCATCCTTTCCCCCCTCCAACAGAGAAGGAGGTGACGAGCTATCCATCCCTCCCACACCGCCACCATCCTCCCTGTCTGAATTTGCTGTAATATCAGAAGCCGACTCTATGAAAGAGCTACTTAAATGCAAATCAGGTTCTCCTAACGATCCCTGGCCTGCCAAAGAATACATAAAACTGGCACCCCTACTTTACCCCTATTTAAACCACATTTGGAATGACTCCCTCAGAACAGGAAGCTTCCCTTCCAAATGGAAACATGCCTCCTTAGTCCCCATTCTAAAGAAGGCCAATTTGGACCCCGACCTTCCCAGCAACTACAGGCCTATTTCCCTTCTGCCTGCCCCAGCTAAGATCCTGGAAAAACTGGTTCACTCTCAATTGGCGAATTTCATCGAGTCCAATGGGCTTCTCCACGACTCCCAGCATGGCTTTAGGTCAGGCCACAGCACGGAAATGGCTGACTCGGTGAGGTGGACGCTTGACCGAGGGTCGAGGGCGGTGTTAGTGCTGCTGGATCTTTCAGCAGCATTTGACACCGTCTCTCACAAGATCTTGCTGAGAAGGCTGGAGGACTTAGGGTTGGGCGGCTCTGTGCTGAAATGGCTGTCTTCCTACCTGACCGACCATTCACAACAAGTTTTTACCCCCCCCCTTCACTTCCTCTGCTAGACCGCTCAAATGGGGAGTCCCACAAGGCTCTTCCCTCAGCCCGCTTTTGTTTAATGTTTATTTTACCCCTCTGGCCAAGCTGATTGCTCAGACTGGGATTAAGTCCACATCCTATGCCGATGACATTCAGCTTCTTTTTACGTTTGACACCCCCAC
Organism: Lissotriton helveticus; assembly: GCF_964261635.1. Classification (NCBI taxonomy): domain Eukaryota; kingdom Metazoa; phylum Chordata; class Amphibia; order Caudata; family Salamandridae; genus Lissotriton; species Lissotriton helveticus. The sequence continues at coordinate 1,164,343,926 of NC_136072.1, read as the reverse complement.
CACTTCTCCTTTTGATCCACTGAAATCCTGCCTTAGAGATATCTCTAATTGGATGGATGCCAATTCCCTCCGTCTCAACGCAGGAAAAACGGAGATCCTGTTTTTTAATTCCCCATCTCCCCTGGACTCTAGCTTGTGGTGGCCGGAAGACCTGTGCCAAGCCCCTACGCCCAAAGACTCGGTGAGAAACCTAGGAGTACGCTGGGATAACCATCTCAGCTTTAACTCCCAGGTACAAACAGTCGCAGCCTCCTGCTTCGTTACAATTAGAACAATTAAACGGCTAATTAACTATTTGCCGGAGGACTGCCGTAAGACTGTGATCCAGGCACTCATCATCTCCCATCTTGACTATGCCAATGCCCTCTACCTTAGTATCACAGCCGGCCTGTGTCACAAACTACAGATGGTCCAAAATGCCGCTGCTCGGCTGGTGGAGAGAATCCCTGCCAGACAACATATCTCTCCACATCTCCGTAAACTTCATTGGCTACCCATCACGAAAAGATGCGTCTTCAAAGCTATGACGATGGCCTTCCGTGCATCTAAAGGCAACGGGTCGGCCCATCTGAAAAACACCCTACGTCCATACGTCAAAACCAGGGCACTACGCTCCAACTCCCTACTTTTCCTGGAAACCCCCCGATTTAAACGTTCCCGGGCAGGTGGAAAAACCTTTGAGGTCTGTGCCACTCAGCACTGGAACAAGCTCCCGCTTGCCCTCCGCACCTGCCAAGCAGAACCAGCATTCCGCAAATCCCTGAAAACTCATCTCTTTTCCTCCTAGTTTGGTTCCCCGTCCCAATGCCTCCTGTCGTCAGAGTTTCAGCGCCGGGATGCCCCGTTGGGGTCGCTGCGCGCTTTATAAAATACACAAATAAATAAATAAAAGAGACCTTTTATTTTCCTAGTTTTGTCCCCTTCTATACGTAATGTTATTTCGTATATTTTATGAGGCACACTAACTCTGGTGTCTGCAGTTTCCACCTGAATGTATTAATTCGTGTCCACTGTCTCCGGAAGATTCATCAGGATCTTGCGAGCTATGGTCACTTCTGCTGCGCTGTCTAGAATTGTCTGGGCCCATTCTCCGTTTTTCAGTTGTGTCCTCAGAATCCTTGGCATGTTTTATTTTAATACTAGCTACCTTCTTCTTTGGAAATTGTATTTTTTTATTTTGATGAGCAGGTTCCTTGTCTTTGGACTTGACTTGCTCTTCTTTGTGTACTGACCGTCCTCTTCTTTCCGATTTCTGTGAGGAAGTCTGAAAATATTGAGAGGGACGTGTTTCAATATCTTGATATCTGTCAGGTTTTCTTATTTTATCCCTATCTCTAAGATTGTATCTTTTCTCAGAGGGCTCCCTGTGGGGAGACTTGCCTCCTCGTTCTGGAGATCTATCTCTCCGTTGAGGAGACCTTCCTCTGGACTGAAACTGTTTTTCTCTGGGAGTACTTTGTTTACTACCCTCCCACCTCTTTTTTGTAGTATTGAGATTATTTTTAATAAATGTTTTTTCAGGATTTTCAGTTAGTTGGGGTTTTAGTGGTTTTCCACCCAAACTATCTCTACCTAATTCTTCATAGGATTTTTCAATTATCTGGCAAGTTCAAAAGGTTGTTCTGCTATATCGGTTTCTTTCAATTTCTGGCGGATTGCCACAGATGCTGCTTCTCCTTTTATGTTGGCTAATAATATAGCCGAGACCTGCTTAAAGTCTTTCAATCATTTAATACCTAGAGTTAAAGCAGGTTCTGGACCGTATTCATTTTGAATCTGTCTTAGTACGTCTGGTATAACCGCCATGGACGGAACACCATGTGTTTTTGTGTATATGGAAGCAAAGACTGTGCCCCAAGTGTCACAGTCCTCCACATGTGGTGCGATCCCCATTCGAAGACAGATAGTCAGAATTCTGTGTTTCTCATTAGGAGTAGTATCAAGAAATACTGCCTCTATTTGAGTTATTTTTTGAGCTAACCAGAATGGAATTTGTTCCCGTTTTGCGGGTATTTTGCCAATGACTGATTGTATAGTCTGTGGTGTAATTGTATTTGTGTTCCCCTGGTGAGGGATGTGCTGTGGAATTTTTATTGCTGGTTGGACTGTTTCAGTCCGCATGACATGCTGGACCAATTGTCTATGTATTTTAATGAGTTGTTTTAGCTGAGCTAAAAGTTCTCGGTCAGACATTTTTTCAATGTCAGGGTGTGGTGTATAGCTGGCTAGAACCGGCCATGTGGCTCCTGGTCTACCTAGTGGACCGAGCCTGGTAATGTGATTTTGATGTTTTAGGGCAACATTAAACCAGAGCAGGTGCTCTTGGTATGTTTTTGGAATTTCAACGTCCTCGAAAGGGGCATATTCCTCCGGAGATTCCCCTAATTTGTAGTAGTGGAACTCGTGTGTTACAGCGTGTGCTGCTGGAAAATGTATCCAGGAATAGAATACCTCTGTCTGCCGATATTCATGGGCCTCTACCACAAATATGACTGTACCACCTCTTGGTGATACCCCATTATTTATAAGTTTGTAAGTTACACTCTTCCTTACATTGACTGGGATGAGTATAGCATCCGGGTCATGTTGCCGAAGACTTGTGTCCTCCGCTAAAAGTTGAACTGCCAAAGCATCTCTTTCGATGTCGTCGTCCGACATTTTACTGTCAGAAGGTTTTTGCAGAGCAAGCTTCAAGGAAACAAAGATTAAATGCACAATATTTTGCAACACTGTATCCTTCAACGTTGACTGAACCAAAAACTATTACATAGTATTCTCATCCTACTAAGTTTTGGCAGATATTAACCTTTCACACACCCCAGACGTCTATTGGAGTATTTACAGGAAAAAGGGGTCTGTGTGAAAAGAACGACTGAGTTACTCTATTATCTAGCGTTAGATTATCGCCTTAACAAACGTTGGGAGCCATGTAGTGTAGTTCCTATATTCCCAATAGGCTCTGCGCATTGGAATAACATAAACGATAGTTTAGACGTAGGACTTAGGTCGACTAGGTCTCTATTGAATATGTTAGACTTAATTATGAATGCCAGCTAGCTCAGAGGTCACTAGAAAGTTTCTCGAGTAAACAAGGAGGTGTTAAATTCCATGAATAGACAAGAAGGGATTAGCTTCTGACAACCGCATTAACATGACAACTTTGCTCCCTCCAGAAAAAGGAGAATATCTCCAGAGTCGTGTGAAAACAATAGACAGCTATTTCACTCAGTCAATCGTGCATGCTTAGTTTCACCAGGAGTGCAGAGAAATAGAGAGATGGGTGTTTTCAATAAAAGTTGTTATTTATTGGGCAGTCCTTTTTCTCATGCAAGAGAAGTGAATTGCCACAATTGCAATACGTATCATGAAGTAGAGTGCGTACAGTAAAAGGAGTATTATGAAATAATACTGTAAAAGCATTTATATGGTTTCTAAGCCATAAGATACTTAAAACGGATAAAATATATACATACATAAAATCATTGACTAAACATACTCAACTGGTGCTTCTAAGATACGCCTACCCCGGTGTACCTAACCTAAGCCTAGTACGTGGGAAGGAGTAAGTAAGCTGCAGTTTAAGTTAAGTTAGTTTTTGCCAAGAATCTGAATCAAGAATTCTCTAAGGATCTAATCAGCTCCGTACCTTGATTATAGAATGAAGGAGGTCTTGTATCTCGTTATCAGGATTCGATCTCCCAGAAACCCGCAAGGGTGACTGGAAACACTGGGGCTATATTTCTCGGCAGGAGAAAAGACAGCGTCTCTCTCAGTGCGTCAAATGGGAGGGTCGGCTTCCTTCAGCACTCGCACCAGCTGGGCGTCGGGTAAGTAGATAGCTGATCTGCACCAAACCACGGTGTGTTTGTTAGGGCAGCTGCTGGTATATTTATACCTGGAAGGTGCCGAGTTTGACGTAAGGGTGGACATAAGACGTCACTAAGAACAGTTCTTTCAGGACTCCAGGAGTTCTTGGACAAATCAAAACAAAAGCAGGAGGAATTCCCGGGCTGCTGGAGGCTTGGTTTGGTTAAAGAACGCGTTGTACTTTCTAGGAGTCTATGGGAGTAGCCTTGCCGTATTTGGACTGCATTGGCTGTGACTAAATATGGATTTGATTCTTATGCCTTTATAAGGATATGATTTGTTATAACCACATAAGGGCATGAATCGGGAATATTTATTTAGGGTCCTAGATACATTTACGACAGGCTAAGGTTTCCCTTGCAGTTTTGGTGCCAGGGTCATTGCTGTTATTAGTGCAGAAGGTGCAGTGGTACCAGGGCCCAGTGGTCTGAGAAGTCCACTCCACACCAATAATGGCTGCCTTATAATACTCACTGGGCGCAAGGTACTCCTTTTACTTGTTCGCATTCGAGCCCAGAGCATCTTTGCTATACCATTGGTTTACACCCTTTAGACAGGGAGAATCAGAAAGACAGGTGCCAAGAACGACAAATCACAGAGCTGTCTGTGTGGCCACAAGCAGTGCTTAATTAGTAAACAAATAAGTACCAGGGCCCTCGTCATGGGGCCACTGCATCTTCCACCACCCATTGCCCATGCCAGTGCTGCCAACGACAGTACCTACACAGCTACTAACTATAATGTATATTGAATTAGGAAACAACCGTTCTGTTCATCTCTAAATTTTACAAACAGTGCCACCACCTATCAGACTTTAATAAAATCGGTGTTAACAATTAAGGGTGATATGCTCAAGAACGTGCGATAATCATCACCAAAATTGGTTAACACAATGTTTCATATCGCCGTCTATTGTGTTAACGTCCTATTCACAACACGGGGGTAACGTGATATTTAGCTGATAACGCATCAAATGTCTGCGATAAAGTCACAGGGTCGGTTATAAAACTCTAAACCCCAACGTGAAAAAAGTTGCGATGGACCCAACCGCGATAAGAAAATCAGCAATAATCTTCGCCAGGCCTGCAATTCACACACGTCATACGGGAAAAGTCAATATAAATGTAGAAAAAGCCCAAAAACAAAACCAAAACAACTGCGAAGCACAATGGATGTAGCCGGAGCAAGTACAGAGGAGAACAAGAACCCCACAAGCCCCATGGAGGACCAGCCTGGGTCCCCGTGGTCAGGGAAGAGCAAGGACAAGAAGAAAAGGAAGACACGGTTCAGTCTGCAGGAAAACAGGATCCTGATAATGGAGGTGACAGAACACCATCAACTACTGTTTGTCACCTCCACTGTGTCATTGGCAACAAAAAATGGAATGGAGTGGTCAAACTGCAGCAAAAGAGCAGGCAGAAATGGATTTGGGAGCCAGTAGCGGGCCCCCCTAAACCCTTGGGCCAGGGACATAGGCTGGGAGGGGCACCTATGGTGCCCCCTACATATCCCTACACCATGTGGTGGGCATCGCATGGTGCCTGCCATGTAGTGCAGAGATATGTGTGGGTTGTCTGTTTTGTCTTGCTGCGGCTTCTACAGAACGCAGCACCCGCCCCAATACACAACCTGGGCAATTCGACTGCCACGGTGGCGGTCACATCCTAATTTGCCCTGTGGGACTGCCGGCTTGTAGGTGGGTGGTCCCAAATGTGATTGGATGGCGGACGGATGAAAGTCCGTCTGCTATCCGAATGACCCCCAAAGTGTAAGCTGCCTTTAGAATGTAGGCAGGGCAGACATCTTTAGAAAAACCTCCTAGTCAGATACGGTGTGAGGGTTTCCACTTCCTCCCTCGAGACCGCCTTGAAATCCAAAACATGAATTGGCCGCTCTCCACTTCTAAAGGAATTAAGACAAATGGAAAGTTATCCGTGCTCACAATGTAAGCCGGGTCACCATCCCAACTGCAGATCTGGGCAGGTGATAACCTCTTTCATGCTCATGACGAGCTCAGCTCGTCATAAGGCACGGTTGAGCTGCACTCATGACGAGCTGAGCTCGTCATGACCGTTGGAACGTTCACATGCGGGGATAATTTCCCCCCTGTGCTGAACGTTCCAAAACGGATGTGGCTGTGACAAGCTCTGCTCGTCATGAGAGCAGCTGCACTGTGCCTCATGAGGAGCCGAGCTCGTCACAAGCACAGCGGCGCCGCGCGCGGCCCCCGTACAGCGGGGGGAAAACACCCCGCAGCAAAGGGGTTAATGGATGCGTTGAAGATGGGGAAAAAGAACAAATCAGACCCCCCTCCTGCACCAGTGCAGACAAGAGGGCCAGGATAGGCCTCTGGTGCTAAAGCAAACATCATGCAAAGAACACATTGCATGTCCCCTGCTGTTCCTGAGCCCGGTTACATCATATTCTCTGTTTCCTGCACATGAAAAGCACGTGTTCGACATCAACAGGCAGCCTGCACATGCTGCAAACATCTGCCCTCATCCATCAAACCCCAGCAATGAAATAATAAGGTCAAAGGACGACGCGCGCAACTCGATTCAAATGTGTTTAGGAACAAGTGCCCCCGGTGGACTATTTGAAGAGTTGGAGGCAGCCAGCTGCAGACCACCCTTATGTAAATGAGGTGTCTACTGAATACAGCACCAATTAGATGTAATGAGTAATTTATGAAGCTGTTTTAACAGAGCAGGTGTTAGAATGCACTGGGAAACTTTCAGGTGCTTTCACAACGCATCCTCGTTGAAATGTAACTGGAGAGAGAGAGAGAGAGAAAGAGGGGAGAGAGAGGAGGGAGAGAGAGAGGAGAGAGAGAGAGAGAGAGAGAGAGAGGAGGGTGAGAGAGAGAGGGAGAGAGAGAGAGAGAGAGAAAGAGGGGAGAGAGAGGAGGGAGAGAGAGAGGAGAGAGGGAGGGAGAGAGAGAGAGAGGGAGGGAGAGAGAGAGAGAGAGAGGGAGGGAGAGAGAGAGAGAGGGAGGGAGAGAGAGAGAGAGAGAGAGAGAGAGAGGAGAGAGAGAGGAGGGAGAGAGAGAGGAGAGAGAGAAAGAGGGGAGAGAGGGAGAAATAGATAGAGAGGGAGGCGTAGAGAGAGAGAGAGGAGAGAGTGAGAGAGGAGAGAGTGAGAGAGGAGAGAGTGAGAGAGGGAGAGAGGGGAGAGAGAGAAAGAGGGGAGGGAGAGAGAGAGATAGGAGAGAGAGGAAATAGATAGAGAGAGACGGAGAGGGGGAGATAGAGAGAGAGAGAGAGAGAGAGAGAGAGAGAGAGGAAAGAGTGAGAGAGGGAGAGAGGGGAGGGAGAGAGAGAGATAGGAGAGAGAGAGAAATAGAGAGAGAGAGAGGGAGAGGGGGAGAGAGAGATAGGAGAGAGAGAGAAATAGAGAGAGAGAGAGGGAGAGGGGGAGAGAGAGAGAGAGAAAGAGGGAGAGAGATAGGAGAGAGTGAGAGAGGGGGAGAGAGGGGAGAGAGAGAAAGAGGGAGAGAGAGAGAAAAGACAGAGAGAGAGAAGGGAGAGAGAGAGAGAGGAGAGAGAGAAAGGGAGAGAGTAAAAAGAGAGCGAGGGAGAAAGAGAGAGAGAGCGAGAGAGAGGGGGAGAGAGAGAGAGAGGAGAGAGAGAAAGGGAGAGAGAGAGAGAGGAGAGAGAGAAAGGGAGAGAGTAAAAAGAGAGCGAGGGAGAAAGAGAGAGCGATGGAGGGAGAGAGAGAGAGGAGAGAGAGAGCGAGAGAGAGGGGGAGAGATAGCTAACTATAGTAGTCTATTGGCTTCTGGTCACTTTTACAAACCACGTACTGAAGGCCGAGCAGTTTATATATGTCGCCTGAACCCCGAGATGGTAATATGGGACCATATAATTAAAAAAAGATTAGAAAGATTTAGAGCAGCTGAGCGTCATCAGTTTACAATGCATTGCTTGCCTGAGATTGGAGATATGTCTATCAATGTTTTTAGAAATGTATTTTTTTGGGGGCGGGGTAACATGCTAATATAGAATTGTGTTTTATTCAAGAATTTGCATATTGTAGATCAAATTTGACATGAAATTAAAAAGATGCATCCTAAAATGGACTTTTGTTGTATAGTGACCCTACTGAGTAGGTTGGACATGACATATGTACAAAAAAGAAAATCAGTTGCTATGTTTGACAGTGTCCGTTTGTGCTGACTTGGGTCTGCATTTTCAAAGTTTATTTTCACACACGGGTGTTTGTGGGGGGGGGGGGGGTGGTGGGTGCTTGACCAAGGATGGGCCTGCAGGGGGGAGCTTTTTATTTATTCTCATTAATGTTCTAAGAGCAGCATTGTTATTGTGAAAGCGCTTTTTTACCAGCACTAAAAGAAAGATGAAATGCTGTGTTTAACTTTTTTATTTGTTATGGGGACTTTCATCCTTCAGACGAATTTACAGCTGACCTCTTTTATGTGAAGTGTAAGCTTTGAAATCACTGACAAACATTAAGTAAGAAGGTTTAACCGTGAGATGAATAGCTTATTTTGGAAGGACAACCATCACAACATTAGGATTCTTTGTCAGATATACACCAAGGAGACAGGGAGGAAGGCTTACGATTACTTTTATTCTGGGACGATTGAAAAGATGTAGAAACCTTGGGGCATATTATCAAGGCGGGCAATATGAAATTATCTCCGCTTTAGAGGCCGTTTTCGGCCACAAAGCGGCGATAATTTAATCGCTCTATTAGCAAGCTGTCGCTAACTGATGTTAGCAACAGCTTTGAGGCGATAGCGAGCGGTCTGGGGCCCGCTTTGCATGTCAGCAATATTTATCGCTAATGACATGCAAAGTGGGCGTACCCAAACTGTTAGCGACTGAAAGCAGTCGCTAACATCGCTATCGCCTATTATCAACGCAGGCGTAGCGATGGAAATATTTGCGTTAAGCGCAAATATCTCCAAAAGCTAACGCCTGCTCAGACCACTTCTTAGCCATGTTATCCAATGGGAGGTGGATATTCAGATTAAGACCCTATTGCTGTTAATGCCTGGATATCGCTGGATTCCCAGCGAAATTCACGCATTTCGCCACTATCGCTGGATATTTTATCGCTTTAGAGCTAAACGTTGCTAATAGCACGTTATCTCTGCGATAAAATCCGGCGATGCACGGCGATAAAAAAAATGTCGCTAAGCCCATATAGCGATGAATATCGCTAGTTGTTGATAATATGCCCCCTAGTCCGGTCACATAGGCAAGGGATCCTGAGGTGAGACTTATACAGAAGCGAAGAGGAGACTACACAGACACGTGACAGACTGCGAAAGAGAAAGAGGCCAAAGCATCTCCACTACATCAACCACACTAGAAGCAAGTGGGGGTACTGAGATTCAGATCACATATAAAGGAGGTCAGAGCATAAATCCAGGCATCATCTTTAGCCAAGTCCACCCAGATGAGACAATGTGAGGTTAACTGAGAATTCTCTTCTGTCTTTGCAACCACAAAGAGAGCAAGAAAGGCAGAGGAGAGCGAGGAAAATGAAATGACTGAGTGAGAAAGAGACTAAAGCAGAAAGAGATTCATGGCAATAAAAATACTGAGAAGAGAGAGAAAGAAGGAGGTGAATGTCTGAGTGAAAAAGAGAAACTGAAAAGTTAAAAAAGGAGAGAAAGAAAGAGACAAAGAGGAAATGACAGTCAAAATGAGAGAAAATAATTAATTGAAAAGTAGAAAGAGAAAAAAAGGAGGAGAGGAGGAAAAATGTGAGAGAGAGATACAAACTGTAGCGATTTAATGTTCTCATAGTTATTCGATGGAAGCCAATGATCCAATGGTCCAAACCAAAAGCTGGGGCTTGTCTCTTGCTGATTTCGTACTCAGTCATGTACCTGGCTGTGAAAACATAATGTAACAGGTTCAGTATTTTCTACTGTAAGATCTGAGGACAAATGATCCTCATTGGATCTAAAAAGTCCTAATGAGCAAATGAAATCACACATAGGGGGAAATAAATCAGAGCAGTGCCTGTTATTATTGAATCTTTCAGAATGTAACAATAACTCAGCCACAAATGACACGTCACTTCCGGCATACTTAAGTGATGATTCCAAATTGTAACGCCCAAACGGAGGAAGACTCATTCGACGAGGAGGTGTAAGTTAAATGCCATGAGGCAGTTTAGGATGCGGAGAGAAGATAATGGGGCATATTACCAACAACTAGCGATATTTATCGCTAAATGGGCTTAGCGAGTATTTTCTTAACGCCAAGCATCGCCGTATTTTATCACAGAGATAACGTGCTATTAGCAACGTTCATCTCTAAAGCGATAAAATATTCGGCGATAGCGGCAAAATGCGTGAATATCGCTGGTAATCCAGTGATGTTCACGAATTAACGCTAATGAGGACTTAGCCATAATAGCCAACTCCCATTGGATATAATGGCTAAGAACTGGTCTGAGCAGGCATTAGTTTTTGAAGATATTCGCGCTTAGCGCGAATATTTCCATCGCTACGCCTGCCTTGCTAATAGACGATAGCGACATTATCGACTGCTTTCAGTCGCTAACAGGTTGGGTACGCCCACTTTGCATGTCATTAGCGATAACTATCGCTGACATGCAAAGCGGGCCCCAAACCGCTCACTATCGCCTACAAGCTGTCGCTAACTGATGTTAGCGACAGCTTGCTAATAGGGCGATAGAATTATCGCCGCTTAGCGGCCGAAAACGGCTGCTAAAGAGGCGATAATCACATATCGCCCGCCTTGGTAATATGCCCCAATGTTCGTTAAACCTTAATCCTCTTAACCAAACAAAGGGGCTGTTCCTTCATACATTAACCCCTCTGTAGAGGTTGTAACCTCCTAGAGCAGCTCTGGAAATATAACCTGTGAGGTATTACACCCTCTTTTTATGGGAAAGATTGGATAGAGGCTGCCCTGGCACCGCTAATGGGATGAAGGAGCCAGCATTTACATCCGGGGCGCCAGAGAGAGCAGCATTCGTCTGGAAAGAGTTAAGGGACGAGGCTGAGTCTAATGGCCCAGGTCTGACAGCTCTGGCAGCAACTCTCTAATATTTTTGTGGTATGACCCAGATAAATGCTCTTCGCTTTGCCTGAAACATGGGACAGAGTGAGCGAACCCTTCTGAATGTCGTGAGATAGCGGAAGTGACATCACGCATCCATTGATTCCCGATGACATCACAGGCTTGACCCCTTCTCTCGTCCTTACCTCCTCAACAGCTTCTTATTACCCGTCTCGGTATACAACCTTTACCACGCATTTTTTACCACGCAATACCATTACAACGCTGGTATTACAACGCAAACCATTACAACGCATTGCGCTGGGGGGCGCTCTAGGATAGGGAATAAGTTTAATTTTCTATCCAACACCTTCCCTAGTGTCCACGGGGACTGGAGTTGGAATAGAAAATTATACTTACCACTATCCAGCACCTCTAAGCGCTATGCGTTGTAAAGGTATGCGTGGTAAAAACCGCGTTGTAAAGGTATGCGTGGTAAAAGTATGCGTTGTAACATCATACATCCACCTGTCTCTACTTAACTAAATCTCACCCATGAGGTTGGAGATGTAACCATTCTCAATAAGAATGACAGAAAAGGACTGAGTTTAAAGTTTACTCAAGGATTATACATACATAATGCATAAACTGGAGCCATCAGTTAATTAAGAATAGAACCATTTAAATCAAAAACTAAAGGAAGAGCTCGGCAAAGTTCTAGACAAGTGAGGCATATATTTGACTTCTAAGAAAAGGAAAAGGTGAGCGCCACACAGGGGTGGCTCCTCCTTTAGGAGGGTCGAGCATCACCCCGCCTGCGGCGGGCCCTGTCGCCAAACGGAAATTAATAGAAGGGTTATTACCATTTCATTATAAAGTACCGCTGTTCTAGCTCGAGTGCAAGGACGGGGGCAGGGCCACTCCTGCTGACTGGCAAGAAGGATGACTTGGCAAGTGCGCATGCCGGTTTGGCCAGCGGTCTTGCGATGGACAGCCCAACATATGCCCTTCAGACTGCATCAATCTAAGCTGCAAACAAAGAATAGCCCAGCACACTTTGCGAACAAGTAGTAACATTTACACAGTCAAAGCACAAAAAGTATTCCAAAGAAGAGTCGATGTTGTAATTATTTTCGATTTCATCCTTTATTTTTCTTTGTTTAAAACCTTTTGAAACCGCCAACGCGTTACGCCCACACACGGACTTCTTCAGGGCTTTAAGTATGTATCTGTAGCGCTGTTATCTAATTGTTTCTCAAGTATTAAGACCAAGTATTTTTTAAGATTAATTTGTAAGGTCCCACATTGAGGTCTGTTATGTTCCAAGTACTTTTTCATAGATGAGTATGACTCCGAGTATAGCGTAGTTCCGGCAGTATAGTCCTCCGCAATGTAGGGCAGCGCATACATCCTGCCTGAAAGGTCACCTATATATAAATCATCTATGAAAAAGTACTTGGAAATCGAAAATAATTACAACATCGACTCTTCTTTGGAATACTTTTTGTGCTTTGACTGTATAATTGTTACTACTTGTTCGCAAAGTGTGCTGGGCTATTCTTTGTTTGTTGGATTCTGGGTAAGCTGGTGGTATTTCGACCAGCCTCCCACTTATTGGAGGTATAGGGAATTGTGCCTCAAGCCCTTTCTGCACCTTTGATTTTGATAAAAAGGGATATTAGGACATGTGCGGGCATCTATGCTTTGATTCCCAAAATGTGTGCAATCTATCAATCTAAGCCGCTTTAAACAGCCGGGCAGATTGCAAACAATCCGCTCAAGCATGCTCCAACCAATCCTGGTATGCCTCTCATGCTGAAAAGAGCACGAGAGCAGCTCCAGGATTGGTTAGATTTGTTGGCTTTAAGGAAAGTCACCCATCTTTCCTCTCGTTTGGAACTGGATCAGGCTCTTGGGTGCTTTCAGTTGAAACACACCCTAACAAACACAATGAGACACCAGAGCAGACAACAGTATCTGAAAGTCTAGGCATCACCACTACAGACTATGATTCTGGGAAAATCTCCTTGTGCATAAAAAGCAAAACTGAATGTGACTGTGTAATGTAACGGGCAGTCATGTGGAGTGCTCCAACACCTTCGGGTCGAGTTCAAGTTCAGTAATTATGCCGCGAGTGACAGCAGTGCAGCTGAGGTTAAATGCACTATGGAGGAGATTTATGAAGGCCTTGCGCCGCCGGAGCGTCATTTTTAACATGGGAAAAAGTGACGCACCGGCGGCGCAAGGCCTTCATAAATCTGCCCCTAGGAGTTTCTGACAGTACCTGTCAGTTGGTCAAAATATGTTCAGAATACATGGCCATCCAAACTTTGGCCTCTCTTCAGAGAGAGCACAGGGCAGTATTCCAACTGTAATTGAGATTCTGTGCCAATGAGTGGGAAAGGGCCCCATCATGGGAGTACACAGTCTTTAAAATAATGGCAAGGCAAAGGTAAAAGGAAATGCAGTGCCATTTAAAAATCATCCCAAACTTTTACACCTCACCACTTTCAAATGTCACTAGCCCTAAACAACGAAAAAAAGAGTCCTTTTATAGGACATTAGACAAAAGATGTCATACATTTACTACATAAATACATAGTAAACAGGGTATGCCTCAATGGGGAGAGAGCAAGCCGGAGCTTTTTACTCCCAAATATATTTGAAGATTTTCTCACAATTCCACTACATTAGAGTCGGCATTTCCTGAGTCTATTCGGGTGACATGACTTGTTACATAGTATGTTGTTTAGTCTGAGAGGTGTTAAAAAAAATATCAAAAATAAAATATCGTCAGGCAGAAATATCAAGTCTGAAATATCATTAATCAGAAATATTGTGTGCAAGAATATTGTCAAGAATATCGATTTTAAAGTAACTAATATCAATTTTACAATATCAGTCATTCATATGATTAACAAAAATATAGAAATCATTAATATAGTCTACAAATATATTACTGTTAAGAATATCGTTTTTTAATCATGTTCATGTATTTTAGTTGCATATGTTATTAAATGTTTGTATAATTATTGTTATTGTTTTTAATATAGCTTTTTATTTGTTATTAGTTTTGAAATTTATTGTTATGTATATTATTTATTTTTAGCACGTAGCAGGTTGTGGGGTTAATAGGGGTGCCAGATGTGAAGTAAATTAATTTTAATTATTTAATAACTGATTTGTAGGGGGCGGAGCTAGCCGGCAACCAAGATGGCTGCCTAAGTCCGGAGCTCCTCCGCTCGGAACCACTATCCTTCGATTATCCTGCACATTCAAGTCCCCCACTGGGACACTCTAACGCCCGGGAGGTGCTGTGGTCATTGTGGTCCCATCTGAGAGGAAACGATTCGATCTCCGGGCCGGAGGACGGAGACTTACGCCCCGGTGCGGCGGCGGAAGGCGGGCCTGTGAGACCGCGGCCTCGATTACGACTGCGGCCGTCCCCGGAGCTGTGTGTCCCGGCGCTGTGCACTACGCAACCCCGTGCTGGGAAGCGGGTCGCGTCTTCCATCCTCGACGGTGGGCGAGGGTGAGTGCTCGACGGAAGGCGGGCCTCCCCCCCTTCCCTGACCCTTACTTGGACTTGCTGGTGGGCCGGAGCCGGGATCGGCTGGCGGAGCGCCTGTGCCCTGCGCGGCCTGGATGAGCTGTGGGACGCCTATCCTGGAGGGGCGGCACGCGCCAACATGGGCTTCTCGAGTGGCGGCCTGGGGGCCTCCTTGTGCGGCGGTGCCCGCCCCTGCCCCGATTCCTCTCGTGAAGGCCAGACTGCATGTCGGGCGCCGGTGGGTGCCCTTTTCCATCCCAGCTGACACCCCATTGTCTGCGGTAGTGAGGCTCCTCTGAGGGGGCTGCGTCGTGTGGGCCGGTGTGCTTCTTTACCGCATCTGACGGACTACACCCCATCTGGAGGCAACCCAGGCCTTCTCCACGGTCCACGGCCTGGTGGACGGATTCTGCGGGCGCTCTTTTGCATACCATGCCTGTTGCTGGGGCCCTGTGTGCTGTGGCCGTCTGCCTACCCGACTTGTGCCGGTGCTAGAGTGACGACCTGCTGGCCACGTGGAGTTTGCGGGCTCCTCTTCCTCTCTTGCTGCATTGATTCTCCCTCACGCTGTGCAACAATACGACTTTTCTGGCCTAGGAGAGACAGACGGGGTACGCATTGCCCGTGATTCTGCGCCAGGGCCTGGGGAAGCTCTTCTCTACGCCATGGGGCGTACAGACAGGACTCAGCCGAAGCTCTCCTTGGCGAAACAGACTTCGAAGACGGTAGATGGCGAGGGGAGTGTTGGCGCGACTGGTGGGGACCCACCGGAGGTGACGCCGCAACAGGACCTGAGGGAAATACTCCTAGCCATGGAAAAGAATCTTCAGGGAGGTATGACGGCTATCGGCACAAAACTGGACGCCTTAACTTACCGCATGGACCGCATGGCGGAACGGCTAGATAAACATGCGGAATGACTGGATATGTCGGAATGCCGTATTACTGAGGTGGAGGAGGCCCACACCACGCTGGAGACGGACAGCAGACAGCTTAGCAGAGCTATGCAGACACTTCTTGACAAAACTGAGGACTTGGAGGCCCGCTCGCGCCGCATTAACCTGCGCGTCACGGGCCTTCCGGAGAGTACCCCAACGGGCAACATGGAGTTGTTCATGGAGGGTCTGCTGAAGAAACTGCTGGGGGACGATATGTTCTCCCACATGTTTGTGGTGGAAAGGTCGCATCGATCCTTGGGGCCACGGCCCAAACCGGGTGCCCCACCGTGACCCATTATAGCCAAGCTTTTGAACTACCGCGACCGGGACGTTGTGCTCAAATTGGCTAGAGTAAAGCAACCTTTGCAGTATGATTGATCTACTTTATCTATTTATCCTGATTTTACAGCTCGTGTCCAGGAGGCCCGGAAACAATTTGCACCTATGAAGCGCCAGCTGCGAGACATGGGCGCTGACTATGCAATGCTATACCCGGCAAAATTGCGGGTTAACCGGCAGGGGAAGTCCTTAATCTTTACTGACCCTAAGGCGCTCCAAAAAGCCCTGAAAGGCTTGCAACGAGAGAAGCGACAGCCGCAAACGGAGGATGCTGAGCAGGATGGGGGCTCCATGGAGGACCAGGACTGAACAGGACATATTCGGAGGTGAACGCTGTCCGGTTGGGACACATCAGGTTTGATCTCTGCTTCTTTGCCACTTAATGACAGCTGTACCGCTCGGCCTAGGGGAGCCAGATGTCCTGGAGGCTAAAGATCCAATTGCCTACTTATCGGGCATTGTTGGCCCTTGTTTGCCGCACTTGAACTATCTAGCCCTGAGATCCTATGTGTTTATGCGTCATTTTGAGGGTCATGTCTGGGTGTGCCGATATGGTTGCTAGCCTATTGCTACCACTATACTCTGTTCGTGTGTACGCCCCGGTTCGCTACCTGGTTGCTGTAACGCTTTACCCCTTTGGGCGGGGAGATACCTATTGATGTACTGCTCTGCAAATTGACCATGTTTTGATCCTAAATGTGCATGTTGTGGCGAAGGTGCCACGCTTTCCCCTACAGGGTTCTGGGGCGGGGGGGCTGACGGGGGAGCGGCCTTTTTGAGCTGTTGTTGTTTGGTACCCTTGGTACGAGCTAGCTCGGCTACCTCTGCCCTCGTGTGCTTACCACTGTTCCTTTGGTTTTTTGGGGGGGAGGGGGTGGCTGTTTTGCGGTTGGATAGGGTATTTGTGACTGTTGTGGAGCTGACGGTTGCTTGGGGCGGAGAGGGTTGCTTGTTGGGGTGGATGGATGAGCGCGGCCTAGTTGGGGTAGGGCAAGCGTGGGTGGGGGGATGGGGTGGTCCTGTTACGGGGCCCTTTTTGTTGCTTTGCGGTGTGGTGTGGCTGTTGTTTGAGGCATGTGGACTAACTGGTAGCGGTGACGGCGATGGGCACGCTATTTCACAGGTTGCTGAACTGTATGTGGTTGATGAGATCTTTTCTACTCCTCTATGGCGGGAGACATGACGGAGGGGGAGGCGACTCCGGACACACTGCGACTCTTGACGTGGAACGTGAGGGGCTTGAATGATCACCGCAAGGTCCATAGGGTTCTCCAGTATCTGGCAAAACACAGGGTAGACATTGCAATTTTGCAGGAAACGCACCTGGCACCACATAGTCCTATCCTTGGCTACAGAGGGCTCCGAGATAATATCCACGCTGCAGGTTTCACTTCTCATGCCCGGGGGGTCCTCACTTGGTTTAATCCTAGGTCCTCCCTTGCTTGGACGCCGGTGACCGCTGACAGTGAGGGACGATTTACGATCACGGCCTGCTCTGGTAAGGGTCTAGACATGTGCATTGTGAATACGTATGGCCCCAATTTTGATCTCCCTAGTTTTTACGCGACACTGGCCCAGAAGGTTTATCCGTTTGCGGACAGGGTTGTGTTTTGGGGTGGGGATTTTAACTTGACTCTGAACCCGGCGCTGGACAGGTCGGACGGCCCTCCCCGGCCACCTTCGGCCTCTGCACGCACCCTGACTACGCACTTGTCTAACCTTATTCTACTTGACGTCTGGCGTCATAGATACCCATTGCGGGGAGGGTTCACACACTATTCGGCCCCCCATTATATTCATACGAGAATAGACTACTGGTTTGTGTCCTCGGCCTGCCTGCGGGAAGTACTATCCTGTGATATTCTCCCGCGGACCTACTCGGATCACTCGCCCATATTGATCTCCTGCTCGGTGCCAATGCGACGGATACCGCCTTTTTCCTGGCGCTTTCCCCCCTATTCATTACTCGACCCTCTCTTCAAGGAGGAACTCTTTTCGGCCCTGGAGACTTGTTTTGAGGCCAATGTGGGCTCCGTTGATTCGTTCCAGTCGGTATGGGAAGCGTTTAAGCTTTATGCCAGAGGAGTTACTATCTCCAAGCATGGAGGTGTGTTGAAGTCGATCAGGAACCGCCTTGATCTTCTGGAGCGGAAGCTTCGAGATCTGGAAGAGCTGCGTTTATGCTCTGGCGGAGACTCAGTTGACAGGGAGATTGCTGGGGTTCTTCGGGAGTACAACGACAAAGCGGACTTGGAGATTAAACACTTAGGGAAATATGCCATTGCCAGGACTTACTGTGAGGGTGAACGACCGGGCGCGGTGCTGGCCCGCTTGGCTAGGCAGAGCAGGGAGTGCTCTTCTGTGCCGATCATGAGATCTAGCGCTGCCGGGCTTCGCTCACAGACGACGAAATAACTGCTTGCTTTAGGGAATACTATGAGATTCTGTACGCCTCGAGGGGCCCCGCTCCGGAGGAGCGGATAGTAGACTATCTATCACACATACAGCTCACGTGGCTATCCGACTCGGACCGTAGGTTTTTGGCTCGGCCATTTGAGAGAGAGGAGGTGGTGTTGGCACTGTCTTCCATGAGGGGCGGGTGTGCCCCGGGTAGCGATGGCCTCACGGTGGCTTTCTACAAGGCCTTCTCCGATTTGCTGCTTCCCCATCTGCCTGTTCGATGATATGGCCAATTCGGGCACCATGCCGCCCTCCATGCTAAAGTGCTTGCTAATCGCTTACACCCTCTGGTCACAACACTGGTGGCCCCCGAGCAGTCTGGTTTTGTCCCTACGCGCAACCTTGTCTATAACATTAGAACGGTCTTCGCTGCTTTTCAGCACACCGGCCCGGAGGTACCAGCCGTTGCCGTATTCTTAGATATGGAGAAGGCTTTCGATTCTGTAGAGTGGACATTTATGCATCATGTCCTTCCCAGGATGGGTGTTGGCCTCCTCTTCCTGCAGCTGTTATTGGTCCTGTACTACAGGCCGAGGGCCTGGATCCGTATTGGCCCTCTGACCTCTGAGCCCATTGAGGTGGGAAGGGGCACAAGGCAGGGATGCCCGCTCTCCCCGATGCTTAATGCTCTGGTAGCTGAGCCTCTCGCTTGTGCCCTTCGTGAATATCACGCCCATCGAGGCATCCGCTTCCCTACGTACAAGCTTGTTGTCTCTACTTATGCGCACGATACGCTCCTTTATGTACACGACCCCGAGAATCATCTTTCCCCGGTGTTGCGGTAGGTAGTCCGGTTTGGTGCCCTTTCGGGCATTCGGGTGAACTGGACGAAATCGCTCATGTTCCCGCTTACAGCGGCCACGGTGCAGTTTGAACATGAGTTTCCGCTGCAGTGGACTACTGAGGCGGTCCGATATCTTGGCATCCGGCTTCATACTGATTCGGAGATAGTTCTCCGAGAAAATTATGGCTGCGCGGTTTCGAAACTGGAGGATGATGTGGAGACATTGATTTCTCTCCCACTCTCCCTTTTGGGACGCATCGCGTTAATGAAGATGGTGGTGCTCCCGTGTTTCCTTTTCCTGTTCAACGCTATCCCTATGGTACTTTCTGCTCAGTTTTTTCGCAGGCTCCAGTCGCTGCTGGTATGACTTGCATGGGCGGGCAAACAGCCTAGGGTTGCCTGGCATATTCTAATATGGCCATATGCGGCGGGCAGGCTCAATGCCCCAGATTTGGAGCTCTACTACCGTGCGACCCAGTCTGCGCATGCTTATGCGTGGATTCACGGTCCACAGGATGCCCCTTATGTCCGTATTGAAAGGATAGTTGCGGACCCGACTCCTCTGCCGGCCCTGTTAATGCAGGCTAAGGATAGACGTACAGGCCTGATCGATTCTTTACTACTGGTCACCCACGCCTGGCATTACATGGCGGACGCCCAAGCGTGTTCACTCCTGTACTCTCCCAGCGCGAATCTTGAGTGGTGCTATTGGCTAGGTCCCTGTAGGGAAAAGGGATTGATTCTGACACTGAGGCGAATTGGCATTCACACCATGGGAGACTTGTTTTCGGGTGGCATGGCGCGCACGTGAGACGAGGTGACTAGTGCGCTGGAGGACCCCTCCTTGATGGCGCGCTTTCAGTTCCATAGGGTACGTAGTGCTCTGCGGGACCTTCTTGGGCCAGATTTGACGGAACCTGTGACGGTGACTACCTTTGATTATGTAGTCACGGCTAAGTCTCTTCAGAAATTGGTTTCAACTCTCTATCGGATAGCCCAGGCAGAGCTGTATGCAGACTACACCAAGCCACGTTTGGCCTGGCAACACGATCTGGGCACTGATATGACTGAGGACCTCTGGAGATATTGCTGCGCCAGCGTCCGCAAAGTCTCTCTGAACGGCCGTCATAGGCTCACGCATTTTAAATTCCTGAATAGAACCTACTTCACGCCGGAAAGGCTCCATAGATATGGACTTCGCGAGTCCCCGGAATGTGAGAGGTGCAGAGCCCCCCTGGCGGATTTTCTCCATGTCGCATGGTCGTGCCCCGCGGTCTTTTCTTTCTGGAAATCGGTCTATGTTGAAATCAATAAGACGGTGAACCTGACACTGACACTGACACTGGACCCCTTATTAGCTATTCTGGCCTACTCTAGACCCTTACCCTCCTCCCAGCAACGTGTGGTGGACCTGGCGCTCCTGATGGCCAAGCTTTGTATTGCCAGGGCCTGGATGAGAGGCCCCCCGCCAATGGTACGAGTGTGGAAGCGAGAGTTGATTTATTGCTGCACCCAGACTGGGCTGTATAGCAATTTGATGCCTCCCAAGAACAGACCTAAGAATTACTGGGCGGCTCTGTTGGAGGGTGCGGCCTCTGCGGATGCGCTGGCTGATACGGCTGTGGCCCCTGACGAGGAACGGGATGGTTCAATGGGGGGGGCTCCTGATGCTGCCCCTGACACACCTCTGGAGGTTGAATCACTCCTGTAGGGAGTTTTTGGTAGCGAGGGGGACGTGTTGATGTGCGGTTGGCCTGTGTTTACTGACCTTTTTCCCCTTTCCTTTCTGTCTGACCTGCCGCAATTGTTATATTGTATTGTCTCCAAGAGATGCTTTTGCCACCTGTGACGACGTGTGCTGATTGCCCAGCTCTTTGACTGTCCGCATGCCTATGATGCTGTTTTTCTTCTCGTTTGCTTGGTTACATAAAATGCAAAGTTCAATAGGTATCGTTATGTCATCCTTCTCTATCATGTACAGCGGCCAACCTAGATGGCCTTTTTCTTTCTTTTGAATCGCCGCCGGTCCCCCGGGATGTCGGCTTATGGGCTGTGTTTTATTGGAAACTGCTCTTATTGATGCACGCTGCCGGCCTCCGGGTAGTAGGCACACAGCTGTGGTACATGTGCAATATTCAATAAAGCCTTTTGAACTTTAAAAAATAAATAGCTGATTTGTAAATATTAGTTTTGATGTAATTGATAATTATTAATTTTAATTGTATAATAATTTTTATAATCAGCTTTCAGGTGCTAGGGTGTGTGTTTTGTTGGGGTTTAGGGGCAGAAGTAAATTAATTATAATTAATTAACAAGTAATTTGTATTTAAAATTAGGTAATTAACAGCTAATTAAATCTGTTAATTGTATAATTATGTTTTTAATTACGTTTTGCGATATAGGGTAGGTAGTAATTTAAATATAATTAATTAATAAATATTTTGTTTGTTTGGTGTGTTGTTTTTGTATGGGTAAAGGGTGTGTAGGAAATTCTTTATAATAATGAACTAATATTGTTAATTTACAATAAATATTAAAATGAAAAATAATTATGTGAAATATGTAAATAAGATATTTTGTACATTAAATTTTAGCTGTGAGTTGTGGCATTTGTGGGAGTAAAGGGTAATAATTTGCTTTTCTTTTACTTATTAGGTGTGGCTTGTTTGTTTCGTATGGAAAAAGGGTGGAGAGGTAATTGTATATCATTATTTTAGTAATAGTTAATTATTATTAATATTTTAATAAATATTTGATTACGTTACGTATAAATAATATCATTAAAAAATATATTCAGGGGGGCGTGGCTAGGCGCCGGCAGTGATGGCCGCCTGAATCGACTGCTCCGATCTTCCAAACCCCCAACACCCCAAAATCCGGCATAAATCCGCTTAATGAAGCACTTCGAGGATGGCATCTAACCCCCAGGCAGCAGCAGAACCTCCGGACGAACTCTGGTCCCGCTGCGCGACACCTTTGCTGAACGCCGGCCCTGAGAGCGGCGGCCCAGGGGCGGACCCAGGTTTACAGTGCACGGCCGATGGCCGCTCAATCAGGAGAGTCCCCGGCTTGGGCCTAAGTGCTGGACGGCGAGACCTTGTGGGCTATAACGGAGCGTGACGCCTCAGCGGGGGACCGCTGTACCACATAGGGCCCAAGAAGCGATCTACACTGCCGGGCTGCTCACGGAAGTGTGAGTGGGCCAGTGAGCGGGGCAGGGGCGGACTCAGATCGGCAGTGCATGGCCGCCGGCCACTCAACCAGGAGGGTCCCCGGCTTGGGCCTAAGTGCTGGACGGCAAGACCTTGTGGGCTACAATAGAGCGCAACGCCTCAGCGGGGGACCGCTATACCACAAAGGGCCCAAGAAGCGATTTACAGTGCCATGCTACGCGCGGAGAGTGCTACTGGGCCGGTGAGTGGTGCAGGGGCGAGCTCAGATCGGCAGTGCACGGCTACCGGCCACCCAATCAGGAGGGTCCCCGGATTGGGCCTACGAGCTGGACGGCGAAACCGTGTGGGCAACAACAGAGCGCGACGCCTTAGCGGGGGACCGCTATACTACAAGGGGCCCACGACACGATTTACGGTGCCAGGCTGATCACGGAAGGTGCGATTGGGCCGGTGAGCAGGGGAGCCCCCTCAGACAGCCGGAGGGCCCGGCCCAGTTTCGCGACGGTTGGCGTAGCGGGAAATGGTAACCCGCGCTACAGCCTGACTTCGGCGGACAGCCTCCGGCCAATTGACTAGACCCAACCCCGCATAACGCTGGACACCTGGGGACCGCCTGGGCTGGACCGGTGCCGCTGGGCTCCACACGATAGGCGCCGGGCGCCCAGAACAGGTGGGCCTTGTGGCTGGGAAGACATGCGGGGAGCGCAATTACCGTGCCACCACACAGGAGCCGGCTTAGAGACATTGTGCCCCCGGAACCACCACGGCGGCAGGGGCTCCACAGACAGAGCCCAAAGGGGTAGAGAACACCCCGGAAGATAGTGCCTCCTCGAGACTGGTCCCCGGGTTAGACGGTAACAGTGTGCAGCGATGCGGCCCAAGCAGGGAACATCCACTCAATCAAATAACCTGGACAAATGCATGATCCAGAGGAGCGCACAGCGAACGGAGGCGCCAGCCGGAGACTTACAGGGCCAGAAAGAACCGTCACTGACCAGCATCATGGCGGCCATACAATCATTGAGGGCGACCCTGGAGACGAAAATAGGCAAGATGTCTATAGAAGTTAACCTCCTACGCGCGGACCTAAACAAGACGTCGGAAAAGACCAAAGCAAATGAGGCGGACATAGTGGAATTGCAGACGTCGACGAAACAGCTGGAAAAGCGGGTAAACGATCTGGTCCACCAACACTGTAAGATGGCGCTCTGTCTGGAGGACCAAGAAGGAACGGCCCGAAGAAGCAACATACACCTGGTAGGTGTGCCGGAGGGAATCGAGGGGCCCAGTACTGAACTCTTTGTCGAGGACTTGATCCTCAACCACCTCAAGCCCAAGCGTCTGTCCAAAATATTCACAGTCGAGCGAGCGCATAGGGCGCCCATTCCTAAGCCAAAACCAGGGGCGCCGCCACGAACAATCATCGCGAAGATCCTCAATTACAGGGACAGAGACGCCGTTCTACAGGCAGCCAGACAAACTGCTGACCTACACTACAAGAATGCCACAATAAGGTTTTTCCCGGACTTCACCCTCCAGGTTCAGAGGGAGAGGCGGTCCTTTGCAGGGGTTAAGGCTGTGCTGAGAGACAAGGGCATCAAGTACATGATGTTTTTCCCGGCCAAACTCAAGGTCCTTGCCGGAGGGAAGTCCTTCTGTTTCACAACGCCATTGGAGGTGCAGGACTGGATGGACAGGGAGGCGCCTGCAGAGGGAGGGGGGGCGGTAGGTCAAGGCTGGAGAGACACTCGCGGCGGCTCTCCGGAGTCAGCTGCTGGGAGATCGGATTTGGATGGCCAGAGTCAACGCTCCTGGAGATCCCGCTTGGCGAGCCCAAGAAGGGACACACACCGCGATACGGCCGGACATGAGACTGAGGGGCCCCTCCGCAACTGAGTTGTAAATTGTACTGTTTTTGGTTTGAACCAGGTTCCAGGGGCCCGCCAACAGTAGGACTGGGGTTCTGCCTAGAGACACTGCTGGGATCAGAGGCCAGACATACTGAACTGCAAGACTGGGAAACAGATTACGTGCCTTATTGTTGGGGGGAGGGACTCGGGCGGCGGGTGGGGCCGGACCAGCACACGCACCCAGAAAGGTGGTACACCAGGAGGGAGGACGGTTCACTTAGACTTCTAGTTATTCCTTTCTGGGTCATTTGGGCGAAAGGCACTCTGCTAATTGGGGCTGTGGGTAGTTTCAAACCTACGGAGCAGGGGAGCAGGGAGGGGGGTGGAGAGGGGGGGAGTTCGTCAGTTGGGGGGGGGGGGGCCGGGACAATGGAAGGGTGGATGGGTGGCAAGGGGAGGGGGAGGGAGGTTTGGTTCCATGGCAATCCAACAATTTTACTATTGATGTTTGTTTACATTTGCGAGGCACAGGCACTGGGGAGATTCAATGGCAGGCACAATACACGGATCATTTACAGATCGCGAAGAAAGGTTATGGCTAAACAATGGGAAAAAAGTCTCAAGGTACTAAGTTGGAATGTAAACGGGCTGGGTGATAAACTTAAGCGCAAAATGGTGTTACAATTCGTTAAGCGCTACCTTCCAGACGCAGTGCTGCTTCAAGAGACTCACCTGCTGGGTAACACCTGCCACACACTGAACAGATATGGGTACACTCTTGCGGTTCACTCCAGCTTTACCACAGGATCGAGGGGGGTGGGCAACCTCCCCCTTCTTATTACACACACAACTACGGACCCACAGGGTCGGTTTGCCTCGGTCTCCGGTACATGGGAGGGTCGTGGGCTTACGTTGGTATCTGGATATATCCCGCCGGGTCTCCAAACGCAGTCATACACCGACTTGGGGAAACTCCTTCTGTCCCTCCCGGAGGGGCAATTGTTTATAGGGGGAGACTTTAACGCGGTTGTATCCGGTACACTAGACAGACACCCACCAAGGGACACGCCACGGGGGCAGAGATGGCTGGGGGACTTCCTAGACATGTTTGGCCTCACGGATGTGTGGCGCATGGCGCACCCTACGGATGATCAGTACACATTCTTCTCGGGGCCACACCGCTCCTTCTCCCGCCTGGATTACATCCTCACCCCACTACATCGAGACACCGTAATACGGACGGTGACCCACCTGGCGAGGGGTATTTCAGACCACTCAACAGTCATGGCCCACTTCACGATGGGCAACAAGCGAGAGGGGTGTGTGGCTCCAATTAACGCCTGGTAACTCCGCGATGAAGACCTCCGTAACACACTGACCCTCTCAATAGCTAACTACTTTGCTAGCAACGACGGCTCAGTGGACTCGGCGACCACTCTATGGGAGGCATTCAAAATGGTCCTCCGGGGAGAAGTTCTCTCAGCGATAGCGGGTAGACGGTAAGCGAGGGAGGCACAACTGGTTGCGATTGAGGCTGACCTGGGTGAACTAGAGGAGACCGTGCGTTTGGTGGACACGGCGGGTGCGCGCCACCGACTTGCCCTTAAAACTGCGGAATATCGGGACATAGCAACAGAGGCGGCAAAGAAGATTGAAGCCTCTAAGGAGGGCAGGATATATGACCAGGGAGACAAGGCGGGCAAGCTTCTCGCCTGGCTCGACAAAAAGAAGCAGGCCAGTGGAGTAGTTGCAGAACTGCGGTCAGAGAATGGCAGGTTACTTACGGAACCGCAATAGATAGTCACGGAATTTGCCCGTCATTTCCAAATGATTTACAGCAAGGGGTCAGACCGCCCGGAGGAAGACTCAATTGACCTACTGACAGATCTCAAAATGCCCGGCCTCTCTGATACGGAACATGACCTCCTGGAGGGACCGCTCACTACGGCGGAAGTGGAGCACGCTATCAGGGTTCTGCACCCCGGGAAGGCGCTCGGGCCAAACGGTCTTCCAATCGAGCTCTATAAGCTTAAACCAGAGAGCGTCAGCCCATATCTCAAACGTATGTTTGATGAAAGTAAGTCGATCGGGACATTGCTCAGGGACCAAAGGCTGGCGACAATCGTGACGATACCCAAGGAAGGTAAACCTAGGGAATTATGTACCTCGTACAGGCCCATATCCCTGCTAAATGCAGAACCCAAAATCCTAGTGAAGGTCCTGGCGAACAGACTCCAACCGGTCCTTCACACCTTTGTCCATCCGGACCAATCGGGCTTTATGCCCCGCCGAAATACGGCACTTAACCTCCGTCGACTGAACGGGGTTCTAGGGAGGTGCCATACTTTGACTGAAGACGCAATGGTGGTATCATTGGAAGCCACCATAGCCTTCAACACCCTCAAATGGCCATATATGATGGCGGTCCTCCGCAAGCTGGGTTTCGGCCCCAACTTTATTGCCTGGGTTCGTCTCCTCTATTCGGAGCCGCTGGCACAGGTGGCCGTGAACAATAAAGTGTCGGAGACGTTCACACTGGAGAGGGGGACGCGCCAGGGATGTCCGCTCTCGCCCCTCTTGTTTGCTCTCTCCTTGGAACCACTGGCCACATAGATTAGACAGGATGTCTCCCTGAAGGGACTCCGGTGGGCAGACGGTTGGGAGGATAGGATTTCCCTTTACGCGGACAACATCCTCCTTTACCTTTCCCGACCCAGGAAATCTCTGATAGTCACCCTTGACATTTTCACAAGCTTTGGCAGAAACTCCGGGTACAGTATCAACTGAGTAAATCTCATTTGTATGTCCTCCACGGAGATGCCCCCACTCTGCGGCTAAACTGCCCGATACAGGTGGCACCCGAAGGCTTCACATACCTGGGCATATTTATATCCAAGGACAAGGCGGCGATGTATGAGCGTAACCTGCTTCCACCCCTTCGGAGGCTCCAACGCGATTCCGCCGCCTGGCAGAAGCTCCCCGTCTCGCTACCGGGCCGTGCGGCGCTATTTAAGATGATGGCGCTGCCGCGCTTTCTCTACGCCCTGCAGAACTACCCAGACCTGATCCCACCCACTTACTTCACTGCGGTGGAGGCGGCTCAGTTCAACCTCCTATGGTCTGCGGCGCCTAGGATAGCGTTGCAGAAATTGACACTGGGCTGGTACGATGGGGGGATAGCCCTGCCCGATATCCGTAGGTACTACTGGGCAGCACACCTTTTGGTGATCAATCAGGGCACGTACTGTGACGGTAACGACCCAGGGTATGGAATGGACAGGTGGCTGCAACTGGGAGGGAACTATGAGGAGGCGCTGTACTCCCGACCGGGCAGACATGCTCTGACAGGGCCCACACTCCACTCAGTGCAATTGTGGCACAGGGTCCAACGTAACATGGGATGGCACAACACTCTCACCATGGCCACCCCGCTTTGGGTCTCGGAACGACTCGGCCTCCTGGGTCGCACCAAAGGGTTTAGAAACTGGGACCTGATCGGTATTTCCCGGATAGGGGACCTTTGGGATTCTGGCGGGATCAAATCCTTTTCCTACCTACAAACTACATACGAGCTTGCGGACACTGAATATTTCAGATACCTTCAAGTACGCCACTCACTGCAACAAAATATCCTGCAAGACACTGTGCCCCCCCAAGCTTCCCCCCTCGAAGACAGACTGTTAGATAGCCATATACAGAAACATGCTATCTCACTCACCTACAAGAAGCTGATAAATAACCTTCCCGAATTGCTCTTGGGCCTTAAAGGGAGATGGGAGGCAGACGGCCTGGAGATAGATGAGGAGGAGTGTAGGAGTGCGCTAGCCTCCTCTAAGGAGGTGGCCATTTCGTCGCGGTTGCAACTTGTTCAACTTAAAATCCTCCACAGGGTATATATATCGTGTACCAGGCTACAACGTATGGGCAGGAGTGAGACTGACACATGTAGGAGGGGGGCAGTTGGCTCCTTCTTTCACCTGCTGTGGGAGTGCCCGCTACTGCAGGTGTTTTGGGTGAAGGTAACACGCTGGAGGTGTGGGAGGTAGAGTTACGCCCAGAAGCGAAACGCTGTCTCCTCAACATCTGGGAGCCGACGGATTTACCGGCAAGGGGCAGGCTCTGGGCAACGCTCGGTCAAATGGTGGCCAAACGCAACATAGCTAGACTCTGGGGGGCGGTCACACCTCCAAGACTCACTAAGTGGTAGCGGGACATGGACTGGTGTATGTTGCAAGAGAAGAGTGTGTAGGTGGAGAAGTGTGGCTCACTGGTTAGAGGAGGCAGACCTGGAAGCAGAGGTCAGCCCGGGACCAGGGTTCAATTCCCGGCTCGGCGGGGTCTTGAGTCCTAAAATGTCCATGGACTCGACAATTCTCGCTCCGGTTCGTACTCGATTCACGGGTTCACACTCTGCGACTCTGGGCAATAGCTTGCTTAATCTCCACAACGGCCCCTCGCGGTGGGATGCCTGGCTTTCACCTTGCGGATACCCTGCCGGGGTTATCTCACAGGGGAATACCAGGACGGGTTCCCTAAGCAAGCGCTTAGAAACCGCTCGGTGATTTGCGCTATATAAATTCCTGTACATTTACATTTATGTGGCCCGGGGATGCCCCAACAAATGGGGAGAGATTTGGAACAAATGGAATGAATACAGAGGAGGTATCTGTGAGCCACCCCTTCCCCGACGTCCCACGCCTGAGACAGAGATATAATGTTCTCAAATACTGCTGCTATAATGATTGCACCAGTGCTGAACTGCAATCTCTTTAGTTGCTTAATTGTGTACTCCTCGTGCCTGATGTGACCTAATATTAAATTTTTGGTTTGTTCTACTGTAAATAATTTAAAAAACAGAAAAGGCCTGGGTTAGACAAGTCGATTCGTCCACAATACATGTAACCGCGCAGTACACTGCATTGATTCGCTCTGACCTCCAACAAGCCGCCGGTCCGGGAGGATGTCGGTAATTGGCTGTGTTAAATAATCAACTGCTCTACTGACTATGCTGCCGGCCTCCGGGTTGTAGGCTTGAAGCTGCGTACTCGCAACACATATGAATAAAGGTCTTAAACAAAAAAAAAAAAAATATATATATATATATATATATATTTAGATATGTGTTGTGTACTTTGCAGAATTATAGGCTAGAATGTTATTTAAGTAATAGCAAATGTAAAATAGTTAATTATTGTTTATATGTTTTTTAACTAAAATTATATTTAGATTCTTTGTATTCACATATTTATATATTTTTTTATTTAGTATGTTTCTGAAATTAATTAATTTTATTGACATGAATTAGTTTGTTTGTAGTGTTGCACTGACTGGAGTGGAAAAAGTAAATGTTACTCCTCCGTTATCCAACACTTTCCCTACTGTTGCACTGACTGTAGTGGGCATAGTAGATTTTACCCCTACATTATCCAACACTTTCCCTACTGTTGCACTGACTGTAGTGGAAACAGTAGATTGTATCCCTACCTGATCCAACACTTTCCCTACTGTGACACTGACTCGAGTGGGAATAGTACATTTTACACCTCTGCAATCAACCACTTTCCCTACTGTTGCATTTATTGAAATAGGAATAAAAAATGTTACCCCTTCGCAATCCAACACTTTTTCCTGCTGTTGCACTGAGAGGAGTGGGAATTATAAACTTTACCCCACCTACACTCTCTCTCAACTAGAGGTGGAGAAGTGTGGCTCACTGGTTACAGGCGGCAGACCAGGAAGAAGAGGTCAGCCCGGGACCAGGGTTCAATTCCTGGCTCGGTGGGGTCTTGAGTCCTAAAATGTCCATGGACTTGACAATTCTCGCTCCTGTACCTACTCAATTCACAGGTTCACACTCTGCGACTCTGGGCAATAGCTTGCTTAATCTCCACAACAGCCCCTTGCAGTGGGATGCCTGGCTTTCACCTTGCGGATACCCTGCCGGGGTTATCTCACAGGGGAATACCAGGACGGGTTCCCTAAGCAAGCGCTTAGAAACCGCTTGGTGATTTGCGCTATATAAATTCCTGTACATAACTATTACACTGAGTGGGGAGAGTAAATTCTACCCCTCTGCAATCCAAAGGTTTCCCTACTGGTTAGGTGGTGTGCCATGAATAAATGCATTTTCTCCAGTATTGGGCCTCTGTTTGCGGCTTCATGTTGATGAAATGGGTGGGCTGCTCCGTGCCCATTTTCTAAGAGGCCGCCCTGAAGGGTCGGGGGCTCCTGTACTTGGAGGAGTTTTTAGTGATGTTAAAATTGTGAGCTTGTCCCACTTGTCCTCTCACGACCTAACCAAGGAAATGCTAATCAAGTGAACTGTGAGAAACGCATGGAAGTGCTTCTGGAAGGAGGCTATCCTTTCAGATCGTGCTGGAGACGGGCTGTTACATGGCACCTGGAAATAACTGAGCACTTTGAGAGAACTATGAACATATGGAACCAGTTGCATTTTTATTTCCACACTTACATCGTGCAGGTAAAACAAGAAATGGATTTTCCAGCCTGTATTCCAAACTGACCTGAACCTGCATTATGGAAATTGTATTTCTAATTAAGTGGTCATGTGACTCAATGGTTTTAAAGCATAAACGCATGCACTTTGTTTTGGACATGACTTCCACCTGTGAGCAAGGCGGCATCGATCGCCGAAACGCGTAAGGAGAGGGAAGCTTTCATGTGCTGCTGTGCCATGAATAAATGCATTTTCTGCAGTATTGGGCCTCTGTTTGCTGCTTCATGTTGATGAAATCGGTGGGCTGCTCCGTGCCCATTTTCTACCCATTCTGAAGAAACCTAATGCAGACCCTACCATACTCAGCAATTATAGACCTATTTCCCTCCTCCCCTATTTAGGCAAGATTCTGGAAACTTATGTGACCCGCTGTTTGAGCTCCTTTATAGAACAATCACTGTTTCTAGACCCTCAACAAGCTGGATTTAGACCCCTCCATTCCACCGAGGCAGTCATAGTGGCAGTCATGGACACCCTCAGGAAAGGAGCTGACAAGAACATCGCTCAAGCCCTTGTCCTACTGGATCTCTCTGCGGCATTCGACACGGTCGATCACACCATCTTGATCGACCGTGTCTCCAACGCCGGTATCCAGGGTGTGGCCCTTGACTGGCTAAAATCCTTCCTACACCAGCGCTCACAGTCCGTCCACCTTTCCACATTCTCTGCGTCCTATTCTCCTCTTCACTGTGGTGTCCCACAAGGTTCGGCACTATCCCCTCTTCTTTTTAATTTATATCTCCAACCACTGCTTGCCACTCTCCGCAACTTCCCGGTCACAATTTACAATTATGCTGACGATCTGCAGTTAATTTTCCCTGTCGATTCCCTCCCCTCCTCCTGCACTAACTTCCAGTCCACTATGCTAACCATAGCTGAGTGGATGTATCACAGTCACTTAAAGTTAAATCCCACCAAAACTGAGATAGTCTTGGTGGGTGGCCCCAATCACCCATGGAACGCCTCCTTTTGGCCTACATCTCTGGGGACGGCACCAACTCCCGTGAGCTCTGTCAAAAGCCTGGGGGTGACCATCTCTCAAGATCTCTCTATGAGACCCCACATCAACGCGGTCACTTCTGCCTGCTTCTTCCACCTCAGGCAAATACGCAAGATCAATAGGTTTCTGAACAAAGAAGCCCTGACCCAAGTAGTCATTGCCCTCATCACCTCCAGGCTTGACTACGCCAACATCTTGTACGCAGGAATTCCCGCATGTCACCTTCACCGACTTCAGTTGGTGCAAAACCAAGCTGCCCGCTTGATTTTCTGCCAGCCCAGACACCACCACGTCACCCCCCTACTCCGCAGTCTACATTGGCTCCCTGTTTCAAAAACGGTGTATTTTTAAGCTGGCATGTACCACCTTTAAGGCCCTAGAAGACTCAGCCCCTAAGTTCATTTCATCAGCATTGTCCCGTCATATTCCTGCTAGAGCTCTACGTTCTGCATCTCTGAATTTACTCGAGGTCCCCAGATTTAAAAGGAAAAGGCACGGAGGCCTGAGCTTCTCTGTTCTGGCTCCCACTACTTGGAACTCCCTACCTCTATCTCTCCGTCTCTGTTCTAAGTACGACAGCTTCCGTACGCTTCTAAAAACTCTGCTCTTTCAAGCTGCATATGATTAATCTCCTCCCTGGATCACTGCCGTTTTTATCAAGAGCGCCAAGAAACCGATGGTGATAGTGCGCTGTATAAATATTTTTAATAGAATAGTAATAGAATAGAATTAGAGGCCGCCCTGAAGGGTCGGCGGCTACTGTACTTGGAGGAGTTTTTGGTGATATATATGAATATATATGTATGTTTTTCTATTTATGTGTAATTTACATTTTGAAAATAAGTATCATTTTTATCTTTATTTTAAAATTAATTAAATATATTTTATTTTTCTTATATCAGTTCTATTTTTTAATAAATGTACTGTTTAGTATGTAAAGGTGTATATATTTAACAAATAATATTTTAGATGATGATATTAGTGACAGTTGTTTTTTTATATACTTGTAATTACATGATAACTATAGGAGGATGATATTTTTGGCATTAATATTTATGTCACCATGTTTTTATATGACGATATTTTGAGGGTCGCTATTTTGTCAATGAACCCGTTTGAGACAGTTAAGTTGCCCTCGGTTAGGTACATTATGTTCAATGTGACTGGGAAAGT
The DNA here is from genome assembly GCF_964261635.1 of Lissotriton helveticus. Classification (NCBI taxonomy): domain Eukaryota; kingdom Metazoa; phylum Chordata; class Amphibia; order Caudata; family Salamandridae; genus Lissotriton; species Lissotriton helveticus. Next base: position 1,164,311,274 of record NC_136072.1, on the reverse strand, counting down.
CTCAGGGCCTGATAATTGTATTGTATTGTAATTGCATTTATATAGTGCTTACTACCCATGATGAGACGTTAAAGCGATTTTTCGGCGAGTAGTACGCTACTCCACAACCCATAATGGATTAGTGTTGAATTAGCATAGTGAAATATGGAAGTAATTTGAGTGGTGGATATGCTAGTCAGTTATTTGGATGGAGAAGGATAGTGGAGGGATAGAAGAGGGAAAAAGGTTTGCATTTATATAGCACTTGCTACCCCTGATGAGGTGTTGAATCGCTTTTCGGTGAGTAGCATATATATGATCTTGTGTCATATTGAGTACTCTTAAAGTGCTAACACAGCCTAGCACTGCAAGGAAGAAAGTAACAAGAGGGGAACGAAGAAAGGGTGAGAGGAAAGAAGTGAACACAGTGTCATACGGTTATTGGTACATGCACAGCTGTTAACACTTTACTTTTACGCCACTTCCAATGAATGCTAGGAAATAAGGCAGGCTGCTTCACAGTACTGCTAGGAAAAAGGGCCTGGAGAGGGAAGAAGGGACAATGAGGTTTCATTTTTGGTACTTTTATACTTTATTTCTGGGGTTTTGTCAGGAACACCCAGCACTCTAGGCAAGCCGCTTGATGCTAACATCACACAAGCAGCATTATAGTGGAGAAACTGAACTACCTAATCAGAAAATAGCCAGGTTTTTGAGGCCTAGCTAAATTTTAATCGCTGGATTAATAAACGCAACACTTTTTGTGAGTGGGGCCCAGGAATGTGAACTATCTTATTGATGGTGCACATTTCTGCACTGTAGTTTCGTCGCAGGGCAGCGCTGCAACATTGCTTGCAGCGCAGTCCAGAACCAAAACCTGCTGACATGAGGCCCCAAGTGTTATCCCCATTTTTAAGAGCAGCTATTTTCTGGTCTTAAGTAACTGGCTCTAACTGCAGTTAGAGACCGTTTTTTTTGGTCTTCAGAACGTCAGGGATCCCCTTGTGAATATGGAGTAGTGGTGTTGGTGGCCGTTTTTGTACGGGAATGCCTCTCCTGCATATAATTATCGCTAACAGAAGTGGCGAACTTTATAACAAACGTTTTCACCTAAAAACTGTTGCTAACGGCTGTTAGCAACAGCTTGGTAATAGAGTGATAAAATTATTGCTGCATTAGCGGCATAAAAAGTGCCACAAACGTGGCAATAACTCCTTGTGAATATGCCTGAGAAAGGGGCATACAGACGACCACTCTGAACTCCTCAATGTACGGAGCCAGGGAGGACGGAACATTTTCCAACTGATATTGTTGTGTCCTGTTAGAAATAAAGAATTATAGACAGCGAAAGGTCTTCTTTTCTGGTGAAGTAGTGCTCAGCGCTACCCTTAGGTTTTCTAACAGGCTGAGGGAAAAAGAAGGTGTGGGTTCAAAGGAACCATAATCTTATGCCATATTTATTCTGTACATAAATGTTATCAGTGCCTTTAGTGCCCTTTAAAGCTCTGCAGAGAGATAAGGAAAGGAAGAACGGGATGTGTTTTGCACGTGTTTAGTGCTCAATGTCGCCTTCGGGACACTTCATAAGGAAATAGGATAGTAAAATACAGCTGCTTTATGTCTCTGAAGAGCTCAAGTCAAGCTTTTACCTGAGTGGTACATGTGCTTTGCCTCACTTGACCTAGGCGACCCCTGCTCTGCCAGGACACAGGGGGCTGTGCTGGGTGGGGTCACACCAACTCCTTCCTCAGATAACACCCAGGTTATACAGCCAACTTCTGCTGAATGTTCCAATATAGGGGGTGATTATGATGGCGGGCGTATTGCCACCCCCGGCTGGGCAGATGCCGCTTTTCCACCGGTCAGCAATCGTTACGATTGCCGACCGGGCGGAGCTGGGGCACAACATGGTGACGGTGCCTAGCTGGCACCGCCATTCATATTAGGATGTATGGTTTTAAAGGCCTTGGTGGCGGGGATTCACTTTGGGGCCCATTGTGGGCCCTTTGAGGGTTGGGGGCTGCACTATGGTACCCCCCCACATTGCCATGCACAAGGTGGCAGGCACGCTGTGCATGGCAAAGCACAACATGCCATTTTAACATTGCGGCGGGTGCTGCAGCCAGCAGCACCCTCTGCAAGGTTACAATGCCTGATGCGACCGCCGCGGTGGCGGTCGCATCATGATTGGAATGTTGGGACCGCCACATAGCTAGAGGGCGGTCCCGTTACCATTAGGGTGGCATCCTAATCAACCCCATAGTGTTCAGCAGCAATTCCGTTCGGCATGTTTAGTTGCCCCCCCCTTCAGAACGCTGCTCCCTAACCGAGCAGTCTTTTCTGAACCTTGAACTCTCTGATCTACGGAGACCATGTTGGTGTCTTTGTCTCTAGTGGTTAGTAGCAGAGCCACAGGCAATTGCTGGATTGGGAGTACTAAGAAAAGTCCTCTTATTTTTGCTCGTGGGAGTGCTCTCCCGTGACTAGGTACGTTGGCAGAGAGTCTATCACACGATCGTGCCTTCACAAAGCGAACATCAATCTATTGGCTTTTGCAATGCTTGTTTGTAAAGCACTGTTTAAAAAAAGAATTGAAAACGACTTTAAACATTTTTTTTAAAAACGGGATGAAAAACACTCATCTTAATATATATTTCAAAATTGTGCACTGAATTCAAAATTGTAATTCTTTATAAACAGTATAGTTTATTTTTCGAAACTGAACAGAATTTAAAAAGAATAAGGTAGTGTCAGAATTTAGAGGAAAGTGCTTATCAATGCCTTCTTTATTTTCCACTGGACAAATAAAGCAAGTCCTCATGGCATTTGGGTGCTGTTACAGCCCAGTGGGCATACATGTGGTTCTCCGGCAGCTGAGAAGTTTCATTTATACTATCCCTTAAATACACTGGGGCAGATTATCAAGGACTGGCGCATCCCTGCACATCAGCAGGGATGCGCCAGGTAAGATGCGTCACGCAAGTTTACCCTTGCGCCACCACAGATGCGCCGCATTTACAATACGGAGCATCGTGGCGCAAGGATAAACAGATGTGTGACGCATCTGATGGCGTAAGGGCGGCGCATTGCTGGAGCCAAGTCACAAGCGCCACGCAACTCCAGCAATGCTGAAGGGCTGCCCATACCTAACATGCTGCGTCACGCCTTATGCCTGCTACAAGCAGGCGCAGGGTTTGGACGCATTGGCGTCGGAAAAGTGACTCAGTGAAATCTTCTAGATTTCACTCCGTCACTTTTCCTAGGCTTCTTCTGCCGGAAAGCCCACTCTGCATACCTTAAACCTGACGCAGGTTTAATGTGGCGCAGGGCATTACAACGTAATGCATCTCCCTAGATGCGTCACGTTGTAAATATGGCGCAGCATTGTGCATGATTTACGCCGCCGCTGCATCACAGAAGTGATGCAACGACGGCGTAAATGTGTTGCAAGGGGCTTGTAAATCTGCCCCACTATATGCCTTAATCGCCACCTGAGAGAGCGCAGCAGCTGGCCCTCTCCTGAGGAATCAATGATGTCTTGTGAGCCAAGGATTAGGATTTTTGACAACATGTGGAACACAGATCAAATAAAACTAACTCAATAAAGTCTGCTCTTTAGTGAAACCTCAGCAAAAAATATACCTGCTGCAGTGCTTTTACGAATAATATGGGAGGGAATGATACCAGCACAGAAAGTGCAAGAGGCGGGTTTTTGAGGGGGTTGGCAGCACGGGAGAAAAAGAGCAAAAAAACACAGGCACTCCCATGAAGCACTCAAAGAAAAAGAAAAAAATAGTTCCCTGATATGAGCCATGGAGGAGAGAGACAAAGACAAGAAAAGAAAGAAAAAGCATAAAATACAAAGGAAGCAAAACAGATAAGAAATCTACCTGTTGGTATTGTACACAACAGGCAACTACAAGCTGCTTGGAGGTGCATAGTTACCAACAGTTGTAACACATTTTCAGAGACACTTGGAAGCACAGCTATCAATTACTTCCTGGAAAACGTATCACACCCACTGCCCCAAAGCTCCACCCATTCTGCCCAACCCACACAATTATCATAATTTAACTCCACCTGCATATCATAGTACAGATTATAGGGTTCATTCAAAGAGAGAATTGCAGGGAATTGAGACGGGAACCCCAAACTCAAGGAAAAGTAGTAGAGTTGGAAACATTCTCCCTTTTAGCTGCATTGGGGAACTTTTCCAACTCGGCAACCCCACCCAAAGACGAAACTCCATCACAATTCACCGCAATGCTCTCCGAAGTGCAAATGCCGGGACTATCCCGGGATAGTGAATTACCCGGGACAGTTTCCAACTTGCCGGAACTATCCCTGCAAAACGGGACAGTTGGTAGCTATGTAGGTGAGGCCTAAAACAGATTTGGACAAAGCCTTTTTTAATGTTCACAGGTTTAAGGCCTACAGGTCACACCCAGTGATATCCATGCAGGCCTCAAGTGTAAAGTTTTTGGTCTCTCTGCTCAAGGACCTGGGACTCTGGTGAAATGTTTACGGCACACGAGTCTAATGCATGACAGAAGAGTCTGCTTGGAGCAGATGTAGCTCATCACAAGAGGACCAGTCCTGGGTAAAGTCTACATGCAGATTTGAGACTGCAACTCATTTCCCATCCGCCTACGGCAGACCGAAGACCTTCTGACCTTCAGAAAACTTCTCAAGACCTGGCTCTTCAAACAGTAGCAACTCCCCCTCCCCCCCGCGCCTTGAGACCCTCACGGGTATGTAGTGCGCTCTACAAATGCTTTGATTGATTGATTTCCGAACCGCTGACCCAAAATGCCCAGCACAGCTCTGCCACTCAGCCTAAAACTGAAGTACAGCATTTGATACCACTCCACAGCTACACCACTGAAGCTCACTGTGATCTTGTATGTTTCACAGCTCCTGATATAGTCCTAAAGCTGCAGCTCAATGATGACCACTAGAGCCCCCACACAACTCATCTCAAGGGTTACTGCACGGTGGAGGGCAAAGCCTAAAGCTCACAAATGGTGAGCAGTGAATGAAGAGCTCAGCCTTGCTCAGTACCCTAAAGCTGCATCAAACCCGGTTATGTAGTTCCATTTTCAGCATATTCCCAACTACCCTTTCTGCCGCGCCATAAATAATCTGAATATTGTAATCATTGCACTCAACTTGCAAATGCACCTCAACAGTGGAGATGACCCTAAAGCCCCCTGCAATGGTGGAGCTGGCCCCCTTTTGATCCTCAGTCTCCTTTCCAAGCATTGATTAGCATTTTGATATTGTCCCTCCTCTTTTCTAGCCCTAATACACAGTTCTATATATTGCAACGACTTGAATCTCAATTAAAATGCTGGTTGAGGGGTGAAGAAGAAGACGTGCTCTCTCTTGGCCCTACAACTTGTCCATTACATATTGTGTGATAGGGTGCACCATTACCAGGGTGCACCATTACCAGACAGAACAACGCAATCTGGTGGCCGGCACATCATCAGACCATCCACACCAGTTAGGCCCACAACACTTTAGTGTTATGTTATGCTGATTTGTAAAGCGTCAAGCGTTCTATCATCCGGGAGTCTATCTTGGTGCTGAGCAGGTGTGAGTCTAGCCAAACCTATGGCCCGGTGGGATTACTCGAAAGCCAGGTCTTGCAGAACTGAAGACGTGAGGAGGAGGTGTTTGTGGATAGCGGCATGCCATTCCATGCTTTAGGAGTGATGTCGGAGGAGCATCGACCGCCAGATCCGGTTTCTGTGTCGTGGCATGTGTGCATGAAGGAGTCCGGAGGAGCGGAGTTGTCTGGAATGTTTGTGGAAACAGACGTAATTGCTGAGGTGTGCTCGGCCTGTGTCAAGGTAGCGCCTTGAAAGTGCGGGTGAGGAGGTTGAATTGTGCTCGTTTGTTCATGGTGAGTCAGTGGAGCCCCTTCTGGTGTGATGTGATGTGATGCCAGTGCGGCGGGGATGTTGAGAGTTCTGAAAGGGCTGCAGCCTTTAGGTGAACGTTTTGTGTTGATCCCCGCATAGAGGGTGCTCCCACAGTCCAGCTTGCTTGTAACAAGGAATGGATTTCATTTGCGTATTGACTTGGAGCCTTTGAAAAATGTCCCCCGGCATCTTCAGGTTATGGAAACATGAGGCGGTGACTTGAACGGTCAAGTCGAGTTTGCTGTCGATGACTATCGCGAGGTTCTTGGCATGGGTGATAAGGGTTATAACACCAGGCATTGCCAGCCATCACATCTGCAAATTTCATGTTTGACTAGAAATAAATCTGCTCAACGTCATCATCTGATGGCTTTTGCTCGGTCATCACTTCTCTGGCAAAGAGCATTGAGAAACCCTCAGCTCACAGCCTCTTGCTCTGTGCTGCTTTTGCTGATGAAATGGCTCCCAGCTTGATTTGTTTTCCCCCCTCCAGCCTTTCTAATCAGTAACTACAGGGAAATCCTGAGCAGGATTAATCGGTAGAGGATGGGAAGTGCTGGTGTTTGGCCTTTTAAATCATTATTTATTTCTGCTGCACTTGGAGCTTACACTTTCTTTGGGCTGAAAAATGGTTATCGCAGAGAGGAAGCTCTTGGGGCAAGAGAGCTTCTGCTTGGTGTGGAGAAAGCTTCCCTGGTTTGCCCACATCATCCCAAAGCACCCAGATCAGACTCGAGGCATGCAGACTTTGGACACTCTTACGTATTTGCTTTCTTTCGCAAGATAGATCAAGATCGATCTCAAGAGAGAACGACACAGACAGGCACGACTGGAAGGCACCGCGACCATCTTGGAAGGTCATCAAATCACAGTAAGACTGGCCCGGCTCCTTCGTTCAAGCGTCAGAAGTTAAACAATCTTCAGCCTTCCTACTGGTTAATATAAAAAGCATGGGCAGATAGCACAGAAGAATCAGGCTTCTTGGGTGGCACCTAGCCCACTTACCCGTTGGGCTTCCAAGACCCAGTCTAACAATATTCCTGCCACCGTGACCAAGCGCTTGAAGTAAATCCCAGCTTTCACTGTGAATCAATGCAGATTTGTCACACTGGACTAGCTATGCACCTGGAGGCAAGAGGAGGACAGTCTACACCAGTTTGATGAATTGTGTTGAGCAAACAGATTTACTAGCCGGCTGTTGGACCTGGCATCTTTGGCGTGGTTTCCCCTGTCTTTTTGCCTCTACCTTCTGTATTTTTGACGCTGTGCTGGATTTCAGTTTTGCTGGCTTAGATGCTTTGGGCACTTTGCCACTGCTGATCAGTGTCAAAGGGCAAGTGCTCCCTGTGTAAATTGTTATTGTGATTGGTTATCCATGATTGGCATATTTGTATATTCAAGAAGTCCCTAGTAAAGTGCACTGAGTGTGCCAGGGCTGGTGATTCAAATGCTACTAGTGTCCCCACTGACCAGGCCTAACCCTTCCTTTTCTGTGCACATTGGTCACCCCTATGGAAGGCCTAAGGTATCCCCTTGAACAGGGTGCAGTGTATGTGAAAGGTAGAGCATGCACTTGTGCAGGCGAAATGCTCTGGTAGTGAATTACAGCCAATTTCGTTTTTCACTATTGTAAGGCTACCTTGCCCGTAGGCTATCATGGGGAATGCTTGCTACAGTGGCTACCAGCATATCTTCCCATAGGAGCAAGGTAGGACTTAAAAGTCTTGTATCCCTGAACTCAGAATTTAATAATACATATTTTGAGAAAGGTGGTTTTAACTCCTGTGTTTGAGAACAGCCCCTTTAGAAAGTTGCTATTCTCTTGTCTGACCTTTCTGTGTGCCTTGGCCTGCTTGTGAATTGACTGTCTAGTTTGAGAGTGACAGAGGCTGGGGACCCCCAAGGAGGCTGGCTGAGTCAGCCCTAGGCTGAATGACTGCATCTGCATCTTGAGTGGTGGGAGGGGATATCACCTGGGCCTGAATAGGGCTGTGCCTGTCTTCCACAATGCTGGCTCCACCTCCTGCTGGGCAGCAGATAACCCTGCCCCTCACTCTGAAAGGAAAGGAGAAGCCAGGAAAACAAAGTGCTCAAGGAACACCTAGAACTGGTTCAGACCGGGCTCAGAGCCCTCCTGCACAAAGGGAACAAAGACTTTTAGGGGTATAAGTACAGGACCCCTGACTACAGAAAATTAGATCATCCTGGAATCAAGAAGGAACCTCTGCCAAGGAGAAAGCTGAAACTGAAGAAGGAAGACTGTCCTGCTGTTGCTCTGGTGGACTGAGCTGCTGTTGCTTTGCTGCCAAGGAGTGGGGAAGGACTTTGCTTTGTGCTGTGTCCCCTTGCTTGAAGGAATCTCCAAGGGCCTGAGAAGAGCTGACTCCCTGTTTTGAAGTCCCAGGAACAAAAGGACTTCACCCCCAGCTTCCCTGAACTCTAATAAGAGAGAGTTATGTCCTTCCTGGAGTGCATGGTCCATGTGTGGTGCCTCTGGAAGTTGTACCTGTGTTGGGAAGCTGGAAACCAAGCTTTTAAAGACCTTTCTGCAAGTCTTGTTGCAAACCGAGCCGAGCGAGAAAATTCCCACCGCTACAAAGACCGAGATCGTCGCAGCGCCTTTTGCCGCTGCCTGAAGATGTTGCACCCTTCGTTAGTGGGAAGATTTCCTCTGCTGTGAACATTGTCACAGAGTATGTCGCCGCTGGGTGAGATCTCCGCATCACGTCGCTGTGAAAATGGTTGCAGAGCCATCGCATCGAGGAGCTGTGAGAGAAAGATCGCCGTTGGACCGCGCATCGTGTTTGGCAGTGTGGGACTGCAGTGGCTGGCATATGGCACTGCCTATCAAAGGCTCATAGGAGAGACTATAAAGTCCATGTCGTGCTGCAACAGGGAGTGCATGCACATAGTGGGGCACACTATGTGCACCCTTGCTTGCATCCCCAGGCCATGAGGCAACAGGGGCCCCTTTGGCCCCGTTTGTTTCCTCACCATCACATTTTTAATGGTGGACTCACCGCCATGAAAAGTGTGGCTGCGAAGAAACACGTAATATGCTTGGATGTGCTGCAAGGGCACCGCTAGCATATTGCGAGCCTCTCACCACCGTGCCACTGCCAGGGATGATCGTGGTTCCCCGGCATTTGCGAAGGTTCTATGGTGGTCCAACTGGCGTAATTATAATAAGGCACTGCTACTATGGGTTTGCTGGTCAATTTGACCACCAAACTCATAACCAGGTCTTCTGTCTTTTCAGTGTAAAGCCCACAGTTTACTACAGTGAAAAAACAACAGCAGCAATGATCACATGATACGTTACGATGTCATATCCAAAATGGAAGAAACCACAAAATTGATGTAAGTTAGTATGAGCTTAGTTTCTCCTGCATTAAACACTACACATAAAGAAAAACAGATGCCAACAAATACACATGGTGCTTAGGGCCTGTCTTACATTCAGTTCCATTCCCTGCTTTGATGACCCTCTGGCCAGGGGTAACAGGGGCCCCAAAAGGGGAGAAAGAGGTTAAGTGCCCCTCATGGTTCTGCTAATATACTTTGGCCTCTGCTTCCACTCCTAGGTTAAACTGCGTGGAACTGGATAGAAGCACCTATCTGTCAAAATAACAGGGGGGCGATTGACCTTGAAAGAGGGATGAAAAAATTACTTTTGCCTTAATGGTAGAAAATAATATTTTATATAGCACAATCATTCAAAATACTTTGGGGCCGATTACGATGCAGCCTCTAAAGGATTCAGGGCTGCATAGTAATGGGCTGTGCGGTTTACTTTCTTTCCACCTCATTATGATTGAGGTGGTCAGAATGTTAATCGGTCGGTCATTTCGTCTGGCTTCGATGACTTGGAAGCTGGCCAGTAATCTCAAGGTCAGGCCTTTCAGCTCTTGAGATTACGATGCACGGTTCCAGACATGGTTTCCATGCCGGTCTGTCTGACATGGAAACCCTGTTGGAAAGCAAGTTTGAGGGCCCCCAGCAGGGCTCCCTTGGGTTCATGGCCCCCAGCGGCACATATGGTGCCCCCTGTTGCTCCCTGCACCTTGTGGCCAGCACCTTGAGTCAGGGATGAACTACACCTTTATTTTCTCAGTGGGAGCTTGTGTTATGGCTGGTTTATGATCGTACTGAGGTGGCACATCCCAAGACTGAGAAGTGTCCCCCGGGCTCCTGAATAGTCCTTATATAAAGGTTTCACCCATAAATGTAAAAAAGTAAATGAAGAATGTTTGTTTTTGAAATATGCTTATATTTAGTCCATCTTGTTGCATTCACAAGGATATATTCAGCTTTAACATATTCCTCCAAATTCAAATCGTGCACTCAAACAATCCCAATGCATTTCGGCATATCACAAATGCCTTCTTCTGGGGATATATATTCGTGGCGTGCACGGACAAAGTTGTGAACGAAGGTACGGCTGTTCCCATACCGGGTCTGATCGTAACACGAGCTCCCATTGAGAAAAGTGATAATGTGACCGAATAGTGTTTGGTCGCATTATAATGGGCCATCAGGACCGCTGACAGGGTGTCGGTCAGTTCCAGAACCGAGTCGGTTTTGGGCGAAAGCAATTCTGCCCAACATCGAAATCAGGCCCTAAGTCTGTTGGAGATGAGACAGTAAACAGTGTGAGTTATGTGAACCAGAGAGAAGCAGGCAGGATAAAGACAGCAAACAGAATATCAGAAGAAGACGCCAGACAGCAAGATACACCTCCAGTGAGAGAGGTGAGATAGGAAGAGAGAGTGACTGTGTGATTGCTTGGGCCACAAATAGCAAACATCAGAGGGAAAAGGCAGGTTTTGGCATGTATTCTGCTGAGGTTTTTATCCTGAACAAAACCACTGCTTGAGAAACTGTATAAGAAAATACACATATTCCATCTGCTTTTACACATCTGAACATAAGCTTTCCCCAAGAGCAAACATGTCTAGCAAGATCTAATTCTGACGTTTAAATGGTGCTGCCTGATGTCTTATAGAGAACCCATCACTTGACGTCTGCTGGCAGGAGCGGAGTGTGCCTCGGTGTCTAGCAGATGCTGAACATGCGAATACCAGTCCTGTTTGATTACTCTTAACTCTGTCTCACTGATCGAATTCTCCTCACGGCGCGATGTCGGCAGATGCCTGCTCCACCGCACCCTGGAGGAGCGGGAGAGACGCCTTTCCTCAATTACCTCAGGCACATATTTTTCCTGGTGCCACCTTACTGATATGTTGGTCTTCTTATATCTTGCTGGCTGGTGGCAAGGGTGTTGGTATTGTTGAAAATGTTGACCTATATAATATTACCACCTCTACCTCACTGGCAGGGTTGGGCCATACCAGTCATGGGAGGAGAATGGCAGTAGCAGTTCAGCACTGCCGACTGCTTTGGAGCATGATGGGGCAAATCATGCCTTTTTGGGGATATGAGTCATGGTGCACATGTCCTGGCCGGGTGACATAATATTCACTTTTGAGGCTCATGGTAGGATAGTTACATCATTATTAGGGCATTTCAGCACTGTTGTACTCTTCTGCACTATAATGCTGAATTATATGACCAAGGGAGGAGTCAGTGTATTCTTCTTTAGTTAAGGGAACAAGGTGGGACATTGAAGCATTTAGCTATGTGGCAACACCCACTTTATGATTTTCTCTCAGACAGGCTTGAGGGGCTTTGGTGAAGTCTTGCATGCAGCAGCTGTGCTCAAAATTACTTCTGATTTGGTGCATAGCACTGTTAGACCTGTTAGCCTAAAGGTGGTCTTTCCCCAGATGTTTTGCTTTACTCCTCCAGCTTTTGCTGAATTTGTTTTTGTAGGCCTTAGAACTCTGCACGCTATACCACTGCTAACCAGCGATAAAGTGCTTGTGCTCGCATCTTTAAATATGGTAATAATGGCTTACATCCAATTGGCACATTTAATTGACCAATTAGTCGCTAGTAAAATAGTACTACATGTACCCAGGGCCTGTAATTTAAATGCTACTACTGGGTCCTGCTTTATTCAGAACACTGATCGCTGACGGCCGCACGGACTGCTAAAATCTTGAGCATTGTCTCATATACAAGCCACCAATACAGATAAATGTATTGCATCATTAAAAACAATGCTGGAGGATTATTTATTTATCTCATCCAGTTCAAACCGAGTCATTCAATCTGAGCCACTTGTCTATGAGCTCATAAATGTTCATACCTCAAAGGTCTTCAGTCTACATATGTATGTTTGGTCCTGAAGATGGTCTTCAGGATATTTTACAAGATAAGACTGAAACGTCGACAACGATAGCCCACTTTCACTATCATTGTTATAGAGGAGTTGATCATCATAGGTTCATTGACAATTTCTTCAAATATATGAAATCGGTTGCTACAAAGATGATTATGAGTTAAGATCATTGTAAAGGCTAATTTTCTTTTTAATTTTTGTTTATGTGAACTATTTTTTGTATTCTCATGTTATGCTATTTATTCACATACATTTGTGTAGAAAAAGAATACACCCACTTGTCTTATTGTATTTGGTTTTGTTCTATTGTGTTTGTTTTGTTTTGATTTAGTTCTTTATACTCTTCTAAATTAAGTTTAACAATGTATTTGATTGAAGCCACTGCTTTGGGTCCTCAGAATTGGTTTGTTGAAAATTAAACAGAACTGTATGTAAAAGAAATCCCTTGTCGACACCTTTACCTGACGTTAAGTCTCACCCAAGCCTTCAAGGGTATATTGGGTTATCTAATCTTTGAGAAGCGCTCGTGGGTCTGCGGCACTGATTGTGCCATCCACTTAAGGAGCCCCTGAAACATCCCAGTTCTGCCACTGCTGCCTGTGTGTGCAGTTTTAAACTTCCATATTGATCTGGCCAAATACATCTTTTGCCAGGCCTAAACTTTCCTTTTTAATACATGTAAGTCACCTCCCGGTTAGGGACTTAACAGCCTAAAGGGAAGGGTGAAGTGCATTTAAAATGAGGGGGGCTTACTTTTAACTTTTACATGTCCTGGTTGTGAAAAACTCTTACATTCGTTTGTCACTACTGCAAGGCCTACCTCTCCTTTAGGATAACGTAGAGTTACATGGCTACATTTGATAACTTTCAATTGGGATCAGGTAAGAATGCCAGTTTTATCCCTAAAGAATTGTACTTTTAAACCCTCTTGCATGGTAAAGTCAGGTTTTAAATCACAAATCTAAAAATGCATCTTTCAGAAAGCATGTTCTTATTCCAACCATTTGGTGCCTGCAGCCTGTAACCTGGGTCACATGACAAGGTGCAGCTGGTGGCTGGTCATTGTGTGTTAGTCCCAGTGAGAGAAAAGGGTAATAGGTATTGGGAGGATAGGCCATCTCTGAGTTGATGAAGGGGAGGAGCTGTCACCTACCACACTCCCATATTATAAAGCCTCTGACCAAGCACACTTACAAAGGGGTTAACACTAGTCTTTTATGCTTCCTGACAATCTGGGGCAAAGGCAGGCAGGAAGGAATTTCCAAACACCTCCATGGGGAGGGCTCTGGAAGCTTCTCCAACTTTCAAAATGACACCACGTGTAAATATTGGGCCCTCAGACCCAACCCTTCAGTACACCTCTGGACCTGTGGAAGACCGGGACGGTCTGCTGTGCTGCTCGGCTTCAAGAAGGCTGCTACTCTGCTGCCTGAGTGAGAAGGACTGAATCTGCTTCTTGAACCCAGGACCAATACAGTGACTCCAAGATCTAGTTTGCCTGGCTCAAACCACCTTAAACCCTGCACCTGGACTCTGCCTGTTGTCTTGCCCCTTCAGTTATGCCACCCTAGTCCTGGACCTTGGAAGTGGGCCTGAAGGTGATTTTCCAGCCCAGGTGTGGACTTTTTGGCAGAATCAATTCATTGCAATGCATCTCCTCACATCCTAGCATTGGAACTGCTTCCGTTCGATGCATCCCCAATGCAGGGCCTCTCACTACCTCTGAACCGCAGCTATGCAATACATCCCCAATGCATCCTCAATGCAGGAATCCTCATCACAGACACACAGCACCTGGGAACTGCTTCTGCGCAATGCATCATCGACGAAGGACCTTGCATCGCAGACCTGCAGCTCCTTGAAAACACTGCAATGTGACACATCCTAAACACAGGACTTTGCATCGCAGGACACAGCTTGCAGGAACTGCCATTGCACAATGCATCCTTGACATGGGATCTCACAACACTCTGCAACTAGGATTTAAGGTACTTTGGCCCACATGCATCAAACAGAATTGCATTCGCAAACGGTGCGAATCGCAAAATTCGGCCGTTTGCGAATGCAATTCTTTGTTTTGGGATGCATTAACCTTTTTTGTTTTTTCGCAATTTAAGAAATCGCAAATTATTTGGGATTTCTTAAATTGCGATTGCATTTAAGAAATCGCAATTTTGCGATTTCTTAAATGCAATGCATTATCTGAAAAAGTTTGCGAATTCACGAATTAGAAGTGTTAAATTAGCATGAAGTCAACCTTCATGCTAATTTAAGAAAAGTTTCAAAAATGCACAAAAGTGCATTTTGACACTTTCATTTTACACTCACACATGCCCTTGGGCATGTATGTGTGAAAAATTGACTGTAAGTTACATTTCTGGGGTGCAGGGGGGGTCCTTTGGACCCCCCCTGCACCCTCCAAATAGCATTCTCATTTTGCGATTCCTTAATTGCGAATCGCAAAATGAGAATGCCTTACCATTGATTCCTATGGGCCTCTAGGCCCATAGGAATCAATGTAAAGGGATTCCTTATTTGCGATTCGCAAAATTGCGAATCGCAAATAAGGAAAAATAAGAAATCGCAAAAAATATTGCGAATTTTTAATGCATAGGTATTTGCGATTTCTAAATTGCGATTCCTTCATTTTCGCAATTTAGGAATCGCAAATACCAACAATGATGCATGTGGGCCTTTGTTCAGCAAGCCTAACTGAGTCCTGTTTCCAACCCCTTACGAAGGGCGCCTGCGACGTAACAATGTGTGAATCGGAGGGGCAGGCCACGGATCTCTTCGTGGAAGATCTTATCCTAAATCACCTGCAACCCACGGGGTGTGGGACGTTTTTTCTCATTGAGAGAGCACATAAAGTCCCCGGGGGATGGCTGAAACCCGGGGCCCCCCCTCGACCGATCCTAGACAGGGTCCTTAATTTCCGAGATAGGGTTGTGTTACTCCAACAAAGGGCCGCCCCTGAGATACAAAAACACGGAAATAACCTTCTTTCCAGACTTCACCCAAGTGGTCCAGAGACAAAGACGCTCCATTCTGGGGAACAAGAAGGCACTGAGAGACAAAGGGAGCAAATACGCCATGCTGTTTCCAGCCTGGCTTCGAGTGGAGGCGTACGGTAAGGCCTGGTTTTTCGAGCACCCAGAATCAGCGGCAGACTGGCTGAAAATTCGCTGATCGGCACTTCATGGGACACTGGGGTAAAACAGCTGGGGGGGGAGGGGGTGAATCGGAGGGTGTGAGTGCAGTTAATATGGGCCTATAAGCCAACTTGACTTAGATGGGGAATCGGAACCATTGCGCTGGGACTGGCAGACATTTCTGTAAAGCTATGAGCCTTTCACCAGAGTAGCATTGATTGGCAATTAGATTCACATGTAAGGGATTGCACAACTGCATTGCTTATGTTTGGGGGAGAATGGGGGGACACCAAGTATCCCACTGTTCTACATTTAGTTACTTAATAGGGCGACATGCACTTTGCAAGTTCTCACTCACCGAGCACTACACGATACCGGCCCAGTCTATCTCAGGGAAAGAGTGACGTTCCACGTGCCAAGCAGACACCTCAGATCAGCCCCCCAACGCCTGCTGGTAACACCGTGCTTTAGGCGCACCAGATTGGGCGGCCAATCATTCTCAGTCAGAGCGGCCACCCTCTGGAATGCCTTTCCGTTCAATCTCAGGGACACCAGAGATCTTAGCTGCTTCAAAAAGCTTCTTAAAACTCACCTCTTCAACCAAGCCTACTAAAATTATGCTGTGCTTTTTCATGTGATTTCTTTGTGGTTTTTCGCGCCAGGATACTCAAGAGTAATTGTGCGCGTAATAAATACCCATATAACATAACATAACATAACAATCATGAACAGTTTGGAGCACGTTGTGCAGGGGCGCAGGGACGGAGGAGGTTGGGAGGGAATGTTCACGATATTGAGTTTTGGAACGTATATAGAGTTTGTTTTATCAACCACACCAACATGTGCTACAGAGTAGGAGCAGTTGCAATACATAAATACAGATTGGTACACCAACCGGGGCAGCAAGCACTGGGAGGAGCGACACAACCTGGCTGGCTTGTGTACAGGCCGGGGGCATGGAGCTGGTCGTGCACTCCATTGTCAGTGCCCAAGTGCAACAAAAATGCCAAAAGACAACGTAAACTTGAAGGATGCCCTGCTAATGATGATTCCTTGGACAGGCACATCCAGTGAAGACACAGTGATCAGCGGCCTGGTGACTGGTGTAGAACGACTTGCTTGGGGAGTTCGGACCTTGTAGACACATCGCATTAGAGGGAGGTGCCTCTGCTGCCCCTTCGCTATTGACCTGGGATGAATCTGCTTCCTGCATTAAACACTTAGGTCACCATAGGTCTAGGAGCCCACAGATTACTGACCCACAGAGAATTTAAAGGCACCTATTTCCAAGTAAGTACCAGGAGCTGGTGGCCGCAATGAGGAACCCAACCAGTCGACGGGGAAAAAGTGGAGGACAAGGGGCCAAGAAACATCGCACTTCCCTTGCAGCTTTGAGCGCAAATATTCCTGCCCCCACCCCTACCTTGACTGACTCCAAGGCTGCTGCCTAGCATGTGGGGGCTGCAGGTGGCGATATTAAACTGTGGCATAGCAGATAATGCTTTCATCCCTTCTACACATTACACTAGCCTAACAAAGATGGGTAAAGTTAAACAAAACTCACAGTCCACACAAGAAAGTAGACATTTACACATGAACATGGACGACATTGGCCTGGAAGTGTCGATTGGACCCCCTCAAGGAACACGAAGACCCACCAGCATGTGAAGCTACAGTGTCCTTCCTTTATGGGATTTAGGAAACAATGTCCTCCCTAGAAGGCACAATTGGCACGCTAAGCCTTGTTCTTTTATTATTGTGACAGGACCTACTCTGGCAAGTGGGCAGGGTAACAGAGGCAGAATAGTAGAGGCAGAAGACTCAATCAAACCATTATAAAGAAAAGTCTTGGCTCTGACCAAGATGGTCCAGCAATTAACCTCATTGTTGCTTGCGATATTCCCCTGCTGTGCTGGACAGCAAAAAAAACGGGTGTGGTCATGACTAGCTCAGCTTGTCATAAGCACACAAGCACTGTGCTGCATGACGAGCTGAGCTCGTCATGAGCATGGAAGGGGTTAAAAGAGCAAGCAGAAGACACAGAAGGGACATCATGGTCAAACAATATTTAGATAGGAGGAATCCCAGGAGGGACAGAAGGCCCATCACAACCTTCTTTTATTAACACGTGTCTCAAGTCTTAGGTCTCATCAGAGGAGTTTCCCCTACATTTGATTGTTGAGCTGACCCACAGATCCCCGGCCTAGCACCCTTCTCCAGTGGCACTTCCATGTCCAGAACTTGCCAGTATATTCAACTTTGTGGACAGGAATGCTGTGCTGTTGACAGCCAGAAAAATTAGCCAGCTGCGATGTAGAGATGCAATGGTCATGATCTTTCCTGAATACAAGCTTAAAGGCCCCAAAACCACACTGCTCTTTTTCTCAATGGGAAGTAAAAGATGAGAGCATTGGCCATTAGGCACATTATGCTTTTACCAGCCAGAAAAGAAGGAAGACCCGAGAGAACTTAATTCCTCTCTGATAACATTGTCCATCTTACCCATTGTGCTCCTCTTCTCATGATGCTGCAATGACGCTATCAGTTCTCACTATGTCTCAGGGGGCTCCATCTGGGGCTACTTTTCCCAAATCCCAGTTTAGTCTACCTTGAGCTACCAGTAGATGTTCTTTTTCTTTATTTGTTGTTAAATATTTTATGTTTTGAGTGGCAGATGCTTCTGGGACAAAAGTGTAGAGTGGGTGGAGTTGGGCCCTGGTTCTTCCCAAGACATGATTTCACTAATATTGCTGTAAGCAGTGCCTGACATCGACTTGTTAACTTATCATATCATATGGTGGCCTACTCAGATAGGATTATAGATGATGGGCATACAATGCTATTGTGGCATATTAATGGCCTCAACAATCGGAACAAAAGGGGGTGGCCATAGAGTTAATCAAATTCCATTCTCCACAAGCTGTACTATTTCAGGAGATGCACCTGTTAGGAACCAATTGCACCTTTCTTGGCATATATGGGTTTACAGGATATACTCGCAGGCTTTCACCTGGCTCCCAGAGAGTTCCCATCCTCCTACATCAGTCAGCAATTTAGCTAGGTACATCCTTGTAACTAGGTCATGGGATAATCAGGGACTGTCATTCCTCCCAGCATACATTTCCCCCAACATAATTTACAAACACTCTCCAATGCCTGACCTCACATATCTCTTGGAGGGCGGTGAGTAGATTTATCATGGGAAGGGAACCAAACATGGTGATCAACCCATCCCAGGATGCTTGGCATCCACACAGACTGCCACACAGTGAACATGCACACTTCCAGAAAGGGCAGCTTTACTGGGGCAAGTGAACATGTGGTGTATGTGGCACATGGACAATAGGGCCCTGATTTTCATGGCTCATTTTCAGGCATAGACTACTTCCTTCTCCCTAATAAGGAAAGCCACAACTTCACTGATATAAATATTCTACCAAAGGGAATTTCAGATTACTCACTGATAACACGACACTACAGTTTTATGACAACAAATTACAATTTTACTGCAGCCTTAAGATAGGATGCAGATGAGTGTTTCAAATTTGACACCAATTCAAGACCAATGTGTGGCCACCCAAAGGGAAGCCTTCAAGGCAGTGCGTAGGGGTAAGTCCATGACATATGTTAGAGAACCAAGGAGTCTCAGGGATGCCGCCATTCTAGAGCTAGAGGCTGATATCTCTCAGTTGACTCACCAAATCCACAGTTAAGGGTAGACTGATCTAATAGCAGAAGCAGAGATAGAACATCCATAATTCAAAACGTTATTCATGGACACAGCTAGAATGCTCTGGGTGGCTTCTCAGGAATTAACATATCAGTCTGGTGATAAAACAGGCAAACTGCTTCTCTGGCTGGCTACCAGGATTAACAATTCCCAATGCTCATCCTTCCATGAAAGACCCAGGGGCTATGTGGTGATGACATCAAATGTAATTGTTGAAGCATTTTCCTCTTACTGTAG
This sequence comes from Lissotriton helveticus, assembly GCF_964261635.1. Lineage (NCBI taxonomy): Eukaryota > Metazoa > Chordata > Amphibia > Caudata > Salamandridae > Lissotriton > Lissotriton helveticus. The sequence goes on along the minus strand of NC_136072.1, from coordinate 1,164,292,005 downwards.
AACTGTGTACTCTCACCTCGTACCCTCATAATCAACCAAACAAACCTTGTACTTACAGACCACCCTATGCGACAACTACAAATGGAGGACCAAGAGACTTTGAAGGCACCTGTTCCAAAGGAAAAGAGCAGAGCTTCAATCAGAGCCCTAAATTCTGGGAAGACTTTGGACTGTGACAGGTTCCCAGCAGAATTCTTCAAGAGATTTTCTTTAGTGGTATCCCCTCCCACTTGCTGATAGTGTTTAATGAAATCCTACAAATGGGACATATACATAGCAACCTCAGCGAGGCCGCAGTAGTGGTTCTCCCAAACCTGAGAACCTGTCAAACACCTAGTCCTCTTACTGGCCCATATCTTTCTTCAATACCAAGATCAATATATTGGGGAAGGTTCCAGCAGGTCAGCTATCACAATTTTCCATACTCTGGTCCATAGGTTGATGCCAGATGGAGACCCCAACATTGCATCAGGCACCTACAATTTGTGCTGGAGAACTGTCGGGCTGCCGAAGGCCCATTAGTGACACTCCTACTTGACTTTTAAAAAGTGTTTGATTCGATTTACTGAGACTTCTTATTTTAGGTCCTACATGAAATTAACTTTGGGCCTCATTTTATATGCTGTGTTAAAATATTAAACATGGTCCTATGGGCTAGCGTGTGAGCAAATGGCGCCTTACCTGGACCCTTCCCCTTCAGTAGGGAGACCAGGCAGGGGTTCTCCCTATCCCCAATATTGTTCGTACTGGCTATTGAATCCTTGGCCAAGTGGAATCAGAAATATGCACTGGTACAAGGTTTTAGGTGGGGAATGGCACAGAAGATCACATCTCACTGTACACTGATTACCCACTTGTCACAGGAGATTAACCCATGACACTATTTGATATATGCGGCTCTGTCTTGGGCCGTAAGGCATTAGTCCCTTCCGTTTCTGGTAAAGGGGAAGGTGGACAATAGCAGCAGGTTCTCACAATTACACCTATGTAGCGAAACCTTCAGATATTTGGGAACAAACATCCCAAATCTACATACGAGTATTGGAGAGCTAACATGGTCCCTATGTTGGACATAACAGACAGAGACTTGTAAAGATGATAGTCACTCTTGCTCTCCATCCTTTGCAGAATGGCCATCTACAAAATGAAGATACTCCCCTGCCTGCTATATGTTCTACAAAACTACCCATCGGAGGATCCAACAGGGAGTCTCAAGAGGCTTAAAGCATTCTACAGGCCATTTATCTTGCCAGGAATGGTGTGGTGGGCAGGAACTATCTAAGGATGTCCCTAGAGAAATGTGGCACAGGTACCTATGACAGTGAGATGGGAGTGACTGACATTCAGTTCTATTACCAGGCAGTGCATATGACAATAATTAATGACTGAGTGTTCAGTGATATACATTACCACACATATCGGTTGAAATTGACTGCCTTTGAGTGAAGGGGTGCTGCACATATGCTCTACAGTTCTAAAATACCACATTGTAAGAAACAGGGTTTTGGTGACTGAGGTGTGAGCCTCAGTCAAGCAGTAATCACAATCTGAGACAGGGTGACAAACATGCCAACTGTAAATTAACCATCTAAAAAATTGCTCGATTCATCTTAGCATTGTTTTGGAGGTAGTCACAGCACAGAATCTGCTTTGATTATAGCTGCCAAGGATATTAGACACATAACTGGCGATGGTAGCAAACTGCCCTCTTTCTTTTCAACTTGTTGGCAGCTTCCTACACCCTTAACCACAAAATACTGTTGACCCATCTGGAGAGTATTGGAATCACAGATTTTTCCCTGACTATGTTAGGATCTTTTTTAGCGAGTCGAGAGCAATCAGTCACTCTTGGTAATTCCATTTTAAGCCACTCTCCCTTCTGTGTAGGGTCCCACAGGGCTCAGCGCTAACCTCCACATTGTTCAAGGTCTAAGTTACCTCCTGGCGAAGCTAATCCGTTCTTTTGAGTTCTCTATAGTATTCTTTGCTGATAAAACCCAAATAGTGGTCTCCATTTTCACTGACCTGCTTGAGGTAGCTAAATGCTTCTGTAACTGTATGCAGGAATTGAACAAACACTGTTTTAAACACAACTCTGGGAAAATGGAGGCTATTTTGTTTGGTTGCAATACTTTTTTTTGGTCCCCCATGGGGTCTCCGGATCTTGACTGTAGTGTCTTGTGAGTTAGCAATGATGGAACTGTTTTGCCTCTTGATGAACTCTGTAGATATTGACAAAAGTGTTAGAGCGGAATGCAATGCAGGTTGATTTAGAATGCTGAGTTCGCAGTTACTTGCAGAAGAATAAAGACCTGTAATACTAAGCTCCATGCGTGGCATAGTCATTGGCGTGTACACCAGGCTAGGGAAGACGCTACAAATGATGATGAGGTAGGGGATACGTAATGCAAGGATCGAAAGTGCTCTCACAGAGAGTTTGCCGTGTTCCAGGCAAACTGCTGGTAAGTGCCATGTGTGCTGACCTAGAAGTACAGAATAAATGTTTAATACATGTGGAGTTGAAGCGCAACTCCAGCTGCTGTGAAGCAGTTGATGATAACAAAAGCATTGGAAAGAATCTAAATATCATTGTCCGAGAACTTGCTGGTCAAGCCATACAAAGGGGTACAGCGCTGCCTTGCCAGATGAAGTCAAACATTATATGGAGCGCTGCTGTCAAAGGCCGATACATACGGAAAAGATGCACTAAAAACTGCAGTAGTCAAATATATAAAGCACTGGCTGACAAAACAATTGACCAGAATGCATATTGTCAGTGCACTTAGCAGAGCTTCGATAAATGGAGCTCTATGACCTCAGCACTGGGCGAGGAGACCCAAGAAGAAGCACTAGGGTTGTGCTTACTGAGCCGCCCAATAAAGGAAGTGGCATACCACCAAAACGTCTAGGTGGCAGCTCAGAATCCAGAGGTCTCCAGGAAGTAAAGGGCTCCAATGGAGACCAAGAAGAAGGTCAACTTATCACAGACTGTCCAGGATGAACGGTGACCAATCCAGTGCAGGGCCTCAGAGATGGCGCAGATGACGCAGGTCCTAGTGGATAGCCTATAATCTCTGAAAGAGTTCCACCCTCAATGTCAACCACCCCGTAAATATTTACAATCCTGCTGGCTTTTTGAAACCATCACCACCTTTTGATACCACCAAAAAGCTAAATATTGGTGATAGATGGATTGTGTGAATATAGACATTTGGTGATTTCATTGATGCACTTGAAGAGGCTGATAATATCAAACACCTTAAAAATCCTATTGGTGATGGTTTAAAATAAGTCATACGGAAGATGTCGCGAACTAACGAAGAATTCCCATACCGTCAGATAGAAGAAACTTAAACCCACAAGTTCAATCTAATGCCCAATGTAAATTATGAAAGATATATTTTTCGTCAAGAACAAAAGAAAATTGGTGAAAACACTGATGAATCAGTAGAGAGACTTGACACACTCATCAAACACTGTAAGTTCAATGAATTTAGAAATGATGAAGCTAAAAGTCTTAGAGGTAGTGATGGATGCTAGTCAGAATCAGTCAGGCAAGAAATACAGAGAGAAACTCTTAAGGCCACATTTATAAGAAACTGACGCATCTCTTCATTATATCAGAGATGCGTCAGTTTCCTTGAGCCATGTCAAAAAACCCTTGCGCCACCATGGATGCATCGCATTTACAATGTGGTGCACCATGGCGCAAGGATTGACAGATGCGTAATGCATCTGTTGGCGCAAAGGTCACACATTGCTTGAGTCGTGTTGCAAGCACAACACAACACTAGCAATGCTATGGGAGCTCTATACTTATTGTGCTGCATTACTCCTTACACCTGCTCCAAGCAGGCATAAGGTTTTGACGCAGTGACGTCCTACAAGTGGCGCAGTGAAATCTTGCAGATTTCACGGCATCACTTATACGAGGCTTTTTGCGTGGGAATGCCAACCCTGCATACATTATACATGATGCAGGTATATTGTGGCGCAGAGCTTTCCAACGTGTCGCATCTCCCTTGATGCATCACATTGTAAATGGGCTACAACGTGGTGGGTTGTTTAAGCCTCCGCTGCATCACAAAAGTGACACAATGGCGGCACAAAAGGGGGATTGTAAAGCGCGTGTTAATGGCTGCCAGAGCTGAAGAGCATGTCGATAGACAAGCTGCTGACATGGAGGCTAGAGGTGACCAGAATGAATCGGTCATGAGTATGAGAAGTAAACTAAAGCCAAAGTCTGAAGGGCAGAAGGTGATGTCTACAAGTAAAAAGAAATTGTTCGTTTGATGTGGATTTTTGTTTCAACACAAAGGTAAATGTGCCGCCATTGGAAAGATATGTAAAGATTGTGGGAAGGAGAAGCATTTTGTTATGGTTGCAGAGCAAAGGAAAAAGCAAGTGCATCACAGCAGGGAAACAAAATGGCCATCGGAGCTTTCCAAAAGCAACATTCAGTGCGCACCCACAAGGCCAAGCAGCGACATCAGCTGCGGCAAATAGATAAGGAACATGGCTGATTATCATCTAAGTCATCGTCAGAGTTCTATAACAGTACAAAGTGAAAACAAAGAAGATCATTGTGCCATGTCAATATTTACCTCAGAAAAGCGTGTGCTTGTTGGGCTGGCCGCATGTGAGGTAAAAAATGAGTCAAAGAAAAGTCACAATAAAGAACTACCAGAGAAAAACCTGTAAACCCAGCTGAGACCTGGTTGAGTTCAGTAACAAACAACTTCTCAACATGTATTGTTTCTAGACAATTTGGCAAATGTAAAATCAATTACAAAAGAACGGAAACAGGGATTTTCAATTCTTTTTTGAAAATGCTGTCTGTGTTAGATTTTCAAAAGAACAATTGTATTAGTTATAACAGCACTAACAAATAGTTTACAAACGTAATCTACAGAATAGTGCACACAAAGTGCTCATGTAAGAACTGAATGGTGCAAGTGAGACAAATGACAAAGTGCACAAATTCAGCATGAAAGGTGCAAAAGTTTATTTAAAACTAGATACATAACATATGCAATTAAACCGTAATTAATACAGATCGTGTTAAGAAGCAAAAGACTGCCTGATGTATGCTTAGTAGTCGATGGTGTTTCGACCTTTTCAATTTAGGGTCATCATCAGGACAGGATTGCACTTTAATCAGACGGTGCTGTGATTAAAGAAAAAGTACTCCAGTTGTGAAGGGAACAATAAAGTGTTTATATCAATCAACTTTGAAGTATGTTCCAGGGTGCGTGAAGATGAGCACTTTACAGGGAAACATGCACAAAGGTGCAAATGTTTTGGGGTCTGTGTTATTTAATGAGGGCGTTTAGTCAGTCTATCAATAAAAGGAAGTTACCATCTCTGGGCCCGATTCACAGAACTAACTTAAGACAAAATCCTAAATTTACTACTTTTGGTATTCACAGAAGTTGGGATTTTGTCTTAAGTTTGTCTTAAGACAAACTTAAGACAGACTTAAGACAGACTTAAGTTAGGATTTTGTCTTAAGTCTGTCTTAAGTTTGTCTTAAGACAAACTTAAGACAAAATCCTAACTTCTGTGAATACCAAAAGTAGTAAGTTTGGGATTTTGTCTTAAGTTAGTTCTGTGAATCGGCCCCTCTGTTAATGATGTTGTACTGAGTACAGCTCCGAAAAGGTGATGTTGGCATTGGAGCTAGTCAATATAAAAATTGCTCCGGGGTATGACGCCCATTACTCTCATATGGAACATTACTTTGTTTGATGACGTATGCTTTGGTGTTTGGATCTAGAGTGACACCAATCAATGAACGGCTCCCTTAACCCCTTGACCGTGGCCCGCATTCCGTTGCGGTGCGGGACTTCTAATCAGTGGGCGGGGCTGTGTTGGCCAACGGACGGGCGCAGCACCAGCGAGGTAGTGCTCTGGTCGCCGACGCGAGCACAGAACGGGTTAAAGGGTTTGCTTGCAGCATCCTCACGTTGTTTCTTCGGAAGTATGGTGAGGCCTTTGCAATCGGCATCTTGCACCGCCAGCTGCCAGTCCATTCTCTAATGTTCTCCTTTCTCAAACATTACCAGCTGCATGCTGCCAAATTACCCTGGATCTGCGGCTTCGTTTCCCAGGGCATTACAGCCCCGTCATTGCCATGTAAACGTTACTAACCAAGATAACAAAAATTGAAAGAAATCCAAAGGTCACCAAAGAGAATGCTAATTTTTGGTGGTCAAACATGCGTATATTATTAAAACGGTTCATAGTTTATCATTGAAATGAGCTATTCCAATTATCCCTGCCTTGGGCCTGGGCTAGGTTTATAATTGAGTTTCATACATTTCAAAATGAATCCACAGGGAAAGCGCAGGATAATACAAATCTGAAAATGCACTTTAAATTACCTACAATTACAGGCAGTGCTCTGTATATGTTACTCTATAATGAAATACCGTTGGAGCTCTTTCTCCTGATTTTTAACATATTTTAACAAGAGAGCTACAGTACATAATGTGCTCTTTTCTGGATGGCTGGGTGATTTATTAACAGTCCATGCTGTACAGAAACCTTCTAGATGCATGCCACCAGCACATAAACCAGCTGTGTGCAGCAGAGTGTGAGCCTCTGGTCCAGGCCGGTGGATAATCCCTGCATCCACACATGTCCCACTCTGACAAGCACAACCTTCAGCTTCCATTTAAACCCACTAAACACATTTGCCCTTCTCACATAGGTAAACTTAGAAATGTAGATTAAATCTCAGGGAAATGTACTCATTAGGAGTAACTCTACTAGTTGCTTCTATGTTTCGTCTGCTTTTTTGCTATTCACCATTTCCAAGTGTTAATTAATTTACTCCTAGGTGTAAACATTTCACAGCTCCACCCACTGAGTTTAGGGGCGGAGTCTGTGTAAACACAATTTACAACTTCACATCTATTTTTATGTTCTGCACACTTGGAGGAGACCTCCATAACTTAGGTGGAAACTCTTGCAAACATATCAAAGGTCTCTGCAAATGGGGTGGAGACCCCCACATGCGTAATAGTAGAATTACATACACTGGGGACATATTAGGATAACGGTGTAAAATTCCTGTTAGCGCCATGGCACTCCTTGCAACAGGTATGCAAAAAGCGACAGTGCACTCCAAATGTGTTGAATGCGCTGCCCTCGGGATAGCGGCAAACTCATGCAGCTCTGGGGGCAGAGAATTCAAGTGAAGTGCGGAGCTGCTGCTCTAAGCTGCTCTGAGTTTCACAGTGCAATGGCACCTGTCTGCACTTTTAGAGTGGTTAGGGGTCCACCTGCAGGCAGTTTCAGTGAGGGACTGCACTCACCTGCAAGGGGATGGCTGGGGCGCTTCATGGGTCCCCCTTTCAACCCTCAATAGGGCTGTCCTCAGGGGGGTGCAATGAAAGTGTACCACCTTTTCGTGGCACAGTTTTAGTGCCTCACCTGACAGCGTCTATGCCTCTACAACCGCGCCCATAATACAGCCCGCAATGCATGCAAATGAGGGAACGCCCTCTTGAGCTAGGTCTGGATCTACATATGAAGCAGCACTATCAACATTACAGAAGGGCCTGCACATGCATTCGCAACCCCTTCTGTAATATCAAAGTGCCATGGGGCACACAAAACAGGTGCACATACCCGTTGAGCCCCTGAGGCGCTCTCTGCAATACAGTCCATGCCCTCAATCACTAACACCTGACCCACATTCCCCTCCAACAACATAAATACCACCCACACCATAAGCTCTTAATTTTTCATTCATGTCTTGCAGCTCCTGAGGATTCCACCTTCTTCTGCAGTAATGCACAACACTATTGTGGAGGGGAAAAGACGGCCATTGTAGTTAGAACACTAGAAACAACTACATGGGCTGCTTCCATTCACCACCAGTGGAACACAGAAGTAGGTGGCAGATGCTGCCAATAAACTGGGGGAGGCGATGTAGGGAATATTAAAAAGAAGTGGTAACATGAGAAGAGGTGGGTGAAGTAGAAGTTCATTTGAACCAACAGTTTAAGGAAGAGGGTCTCAGGGCATATTTAGAGAGCACAGCATAGACATAACCCCCGATTGACCGAACATATAACAACACACTAAATGACTATGGGCCTGTGGGAACATCTTTTAAAGACCTGATAAAGGTGTGACCAGCTTGTAAAAAAGGAAGAAGGAATCATACCTGTGTATACTGTAAGCACAACATGGTATCACCAGGGTGTAAAAAGTACCCATCAGTACCCGTCCTGTACCGCCCTTTTCATCATTTGGGTTCTCCCTACACCAGGGAGAATATGTTGGCAACCACTAGGAGTTATCAGTGATCATTGCCAATCTTTTGAGAATGATAAATGTGGTGTGGGAGGTACAAGGGGGCCAAGTTGTAGTAGGGTAACTGGTATGCAGTGCGCGAGTTAGTGAGAATGTGAAATAAAGTGCAAGTTTAAAATTGGAGAGTGGAGAGAAAATATTTTATTAAGTGTCTCCCAGACTTCCAAAGTTAAGAACAGTGCAAAAAGATTAAAGTAGGTTTACCAAATAGCTGCTTATTTTATATGTTGGTCGACATGTTTCAGCTTATGTGGAATTTTTCACTGCTTTCGTCAGGACCGTTCGCTACTGCAAATTGTGAAAAATTATCAAAGAAAAACTAATAACCATATCACCTGATTTAGGTCATGGAAAGTCCTCCTCTTGGAAGCTGCTTATAACAGGCCAGAAGAGGGGTCACACCCGGACAGGACATAGAAAAGAGCAGAACAGAAAGATGTCAACAATATTAAGTACATCTAACAGTAGCTAGGTGATATCTCAAGCGTACTCATTTTTCATTGCGGGATATTTACCCTTGATTAGCATAAGGACCTGCTTACCTATTAGGTAGAAGGACAGGCATCACCTCACCTGGCTGCAGCTCAGGTAATTGGAGCACCGCTCTATTAGAAGGGAAGAAACAATTGCTCAAAGATCACTCCGATAGATGAACTCCATCAGAAGTGGGTCAAGAAGTCCACATGCAGAACTGTTAAAAAGAGTGCATATTCCTTTGTAATTTAAATTCTATATTTCATTAATATTGTCAGTATCAGATGCTTTTATTCCTGGTAGATCGTGAAATAATGAGCTCCTCAAGTCCAGTTGTAAGTTTAAAAAAAAAACCTTTTGATTTTTCTGCTCGGTTTTCCAAGTGAAAGGGGGTGCATTCACACCATGTGGAACAGGATATTGCCAAAGTACTGTGACCACAGCGTTAGTATTTAAAGGGGCACTGTTACCATTAAAAATATCCATGTGTCACCGGCATGTGCAATGCACTATTAGTGTTTTAGGGGAAAGCCAAATGTCGACCCCAAATCTAAATCACCATGTAAGGACAGCAGACCGCTTTGTTGAAAAACACGGGCGTACAGAGACTACAGTCATATCTTGTACTAACACGCGTGTCTTAATGGCTCGCTAATGAGTGTCAAACTGCAATCACAATCATAGTTTTGTTACATATACCGATTATAGCCCAGGCACTCATTTAGTAATTGTGCAGCAAAGGAGGCCGAGTATAGACATCAAAGTTCGCGTGTCAGGCCAAAATCACCCGTTTGTAACAGTAATTAGCTTGGCACGGCGGTTTCGAAAGACCCAGGTGTGGTGTTCAATAAAGCACACTTAATGCCGAGATGTATTTAGGAATATTTATTCTGAACCCGGAGCGCTGGGAGACACTCTGTTTCTTGCTAGCGGTAGGCGCCGATAAAACATGGCCGCCTTCTGCTTCCTGTCTGTCAACTTCCCTTTCCGGGCGACGGGAGACTAGACCGTCACCACATATCTCCCCCCTTTATGCAACAATAACAATAACCAATAAAGTCCTTACTTCCAGTCCATATCATAGTCTTTAAACTTCTCCGGTACCTTTACCACTCTTCCAACTCTGGTTCTCATTACTTCAGTTCCACCTCCGTCTCCTGGCCCTTCTTTGTCCACTCTTCTCCCGTTACTTTCACTTTCTCTGCCTCGAACTTCCTTGTATCTTTCTGCTTCGTATCCGCTTCTCACCTCTTCACTCATGCCACATTCTCCATCGTTGTCTTCCACTTGCTGACCTCCTTCTCCTACATTCTCTATCTCCCTCCTGCTACTTTCTCTTCCACTTTCCTCTTTTACTTGCTGAGTTCCTTCATCAATGTCGTTTCCCCAACTCAAGATTTTGCTGCACTTGGCCATTCTGTCCAGTGACCACATGTTTCCATCACTGAGTAGGGCAGACCGGGTGTAGGGTTCCAGCACTTGCAATGGTGGTGAAAACTTGCTCTCCCCTTTCTTCTTGAGGATTGCCAGTTTAACCCTCACCCAATCTCCCTTTTCCAGTTCTGGTCCCTGAACGTTGCGTCTCTTGTTATAGTGCTTTGTATACACTTCTTGGGCTTTCTCTAAGTTCCTTCTGACGACGGCTGGCGACCACTTACTTTGCACCACTAATTTCCTCCATGCCATGTTGTCCTTCGTAAAGGCATCTCTTCCTCTCAATACCTTAAACGGGCTGTATCCTGTGCTGCCCGGGGTGATGCGATAGGCCCAGACCATTTTCTCCAATTCCTTCTCCCAGTCCATACCATCGTTTATGGCCGCTTGAATGGTGCCCATGATCACCCTATTTAATCTTTCCACTTGACCGTTTCCGGCAGGGTGATAGATGGGCGTGTGTTTCACCTCTATCCCGTTTCTTGCCGTGAATGCGGTCCATTTAGCCGACGTAAATTGCGGCCCGTTGTCACACGTGATGCTTCTCGGGATGCCTTCTCTGACGAACGTGGTGCGTAGGAAACGTATCACAGCTTCCGTGTCTACATTTTCTATTATCTCCACCTCCGGCCACTTGGAATATTTGTCTATTAGAACTACCGCGTACTTCTGTGCTCCTTCTTTGTTGAGAACAGGGCCCATGATGTCCACAGAAACCATTTCCCATGGCCCATCCGGAACAGGAAATCTTCCTAAAGGTGGTCTCAACAAGTTCTGTGTCTTATTTGCTTTGGCGCATGACTCGCACTTCCTTACATGTCGTTCTATCTGGGCATCAATGGCTGGCCACCAATACGCTTGTCTGGCTAGAGCTTTAGTCTTGGTGATTCCCTGGTGTCCTTCGTGTAGTAGTTTCATCAGGTGCTCTAATATGCCTTGTGGAGGGACCACTTTGTCGCCTCAGAGTAAGAAAATGGGGTTGTCAGCCAACGATAGTTCTTCCCTCACTTCCCAGAATTTTCTCAATTCTTCCTTGAGAGGTCTTTTCTCTGGCCACCCATGGACCACGTATCCTTTGATGGCTTCTAAGTGTACGTCCTCTCGGTATGCTTCTTCCCACTCCTGGGCACTGATCACTTCCTCTGTATCCTGAATGGTGGCTACTACATAACCTTCCCACTTTTGCGTCTCTCTTACATCCACTGCTTCCATTGCTGCCGCTCTGCTCAGGAAGTCCGCCACTTTGTTCAGCGGTCCAGGGATGTGTTCCACTTCGTAGACGAAGTCCAACAGCCTAAGAGTCATCTTTGCAATTCTGGGTGTTGCGTGAGCATGGCCGCTTGAAGTCAGCACTCGGACCAACGGCTTGTGGTCCGTTCGGACTAAGAATTTCGCTCCCCATGGGTACTGTCTGAAGCGCTCCATCGCCCAGACCACTGCCAACATCTCCTTCTCCACCACACTGAACTTCTCCTCGTTGGGTGCAAGTGACCTTGAAGCGAAACTGACCGTAGAGATGTCCCCATTTTCTGATTTCTGCATAAGGACAGCTCCTAAGCCCCGGTCACTGGCATCTGTGGTGAGAATGGATTCCACACTTGGGTCGAATCCCTTCAGGGGAATGGCAGAGCTCATTTCTTGTTTAAGTGCTTCGAACTCAGTCTGTTCCTCCTGACCCCATACAAATTTGTTCTTTTCCTTCAGGAGTTGACGTTGGAGATGCGTTTTCGTGGCAAAGTGAGGAATAAACTTACTGTAATATTCGGCCATTCCCAGGAATGATCGAACATCCTCCTTTTTGGTAGGAGTGGGAGCGTCCTGAATCGATTTCATGTTGTCCTTTTTCGGCAGTATCCCGTGTTCGCTCACCTCGTGCCCTAGGTACGTGACCGATGTCAGCCCAAACCTGCATTTTGTCCATTCCGCTGTCAGGCCGTTTTCCTGCAATGTCCTTAGGACGACGTGGAGTTTCTCGTTGTGGTCTTGTTTCGTTTTTCCCATCACTAAGATGTCGTCTTGGAAAAACTGCACGTTCTCTACACCTTTCAGCAATCTGTGCATAAGTTTCTGAAAGACAGCCGCTGCGGATGCAAGTCCGAATGGCATTCTCACAAATTCATAGCAACCAAACGGTGTGATAAATGACGTGAGATGGCTGCACGAGGAGTGAAGTTTTACTTGGTGGTAGGCTGATGACAAGTTTATTGTGGAAAACCACTTGATGTCCTTGGTCCTCGCTAGCATCTCATTAGTTCGCGGTAGAGGAAATTTGTCGATCACAATGTTTTTGTTCAGTTCTCTTAAGTCGACACACAGCCGCACCTTGCCATTTGGCTTTTGGGCTACCACCAGTGGAGAAAGCCATTCGGCTCTTTCTATGGCTCTGATCACTCCCTCTCTCTCCAACCTATCCAATTCGGATTGCACCGCGTCCCTGCTGCGGAAGGGAATGTTTCTCACTTTGTGCACTACTGGTGTCGCTCCCTCCTTCAGCTTTATGAGATGAGTGTACTTCGCCAGCTCTCCGATTTGCCCATTGAATACTTTGGGGTACGCTCTCTGCCAGGACTCTTCGTCATCTCTGTTGTCCATATCCATTAGTAGGATTTTTTCAATTCCTCCTGGGTTGAGTTGTATTCCCAGTGCTCCTTGGTCCTTCCAGCTCAATACCGAGGGGCCTTTCTCAGCGATGTATAACTTGCACAGTGCATGACGACCACGGAACTCGAACAGGAGGGGACAATACCCCAACATGGGAATTCTTTGCCCGGTGTACGTGACTGGTCTCAAATCCATCGGGTGTAGTGTCTCTTTGATCTTGGTTGCGAACTTTTCCTCCCACACTTGTCGTTGTACTATGGAGATGGGTGCTCCACTGTCAGCGATCATTTCCAGTGGTATCCCTCCAATGTGCTTGTTCAATCTGGGCATGTCTGTTCCTTCTCCCACCATTTCCAGCACCTGGACATCGATGTATAAGAACTCTTCCTGGTCTTCCGCGTCTTCTCGATCTTCTGCCTCTTCATTTTGTTCCTGGTCAACATACCTGACCACTGCTCCTTTGGGTTTTCTGCGGCACACCTTTTCATAGTGTCCGAACACGCTACAGTATGAGCACTTTGCCCTGAACGCCGGGCACGCTTTGTCATTTGCCATGTGCCCGGTACTGCCGCACCTGTAACAGCTCATCTTACTTCCTTTATTCGATCTGTTATCTGTTGGAGTAAAGTTGTTGTTGTTGGATCTTCTTCCATCTTGATTCCTCTGCAGATCTCTCTGCCTCGGCCGGTCGCTTCTCGCCGGCGCCATGATCCTGCATACCGTCTGTGTTCCTCCTGCCTCTTTCTTGGCTGCTTGCGCACAACGTTTTGACATTTCCGCCTTTTTCACCATGGCCCATATCTCTTTGAGAGGAGCATCCCCGTTCACCCAAAGTTTTTCCTGGACATGGGAGCTGGTAGTGTGCATGATAATTTGGTCTCTAATTAGCTCGTCATGCAGCCTGTCAAACTTGCACGTTAGGGCCAACCTTTGCAGGGCCACGACATACTCATCCACCGTTTCACCAACCTTTTGCTTCCTTTGAAAGAAATTGTATCTGTCGATTGCGACACAGACGACTGGTCTATAGTGGGCGTCGAGATCTGCGATGGCGTGACTAAATACGTCTGTGTCCGTACCATCCCTCTCACCTTTGACGATGGTGTCGTAGATCCTGATCCCCTCGGGACCTAAGTTGTGTAAAAGTATTTTTTTTCTTCTCTTGCTGGAGAACTGAGCGTCGCCTTCTTCCTCTAGGGCATCAAGATAATTGAGGAAATACCTTTTCCAGTCTTCCCATTTCATCTCCGGTTCTCCACTCTTCGTCAGAAACGGCACCAATTGGGTGAGAGAAGAAGACTGAGCCGCCATCCTGGAAGTACCTCGTCGACGAGCCTGAACGGGGAGCTGTCGACCTGGTGGGCTCCCCGGCGTGTGTTGTACTGCGGGGTCGCCTTCGCTGGGGTCACTGGCACTGTCCTCACCACTCTCCTTGGTCGAGGGGTCAGGCGATGCCCGCTGAGCTTCTCTTGTGGCCGGATCCGCTGAACTGGTAGCTGCCGCATCTGGCCGCTGCTCCGCCAGGGTGCCTCGCTCTGCCCACACTGCCGGGAGTGGAACGCACCTTTGCACTTTGCGTTCTAGCCAAACTCGATACACTCAAAAGCAAGCACTGGCACTGACTTGCTTGTATTTGCCTGTGCTTGTTTTTTTTCTTGAAAGGCAAACACCCTAGAGCAGTACAGGGTCCTGCCTGCGCCTTGCAATCCTTGGACGAGTGTCCTGTTCGAGCGGTGGGGCGTTCCCTGTTTTCGCGCCCTTTCCGACGCTCTCACCTCTCCTCTGCCGCGCTCCGGGCTGTGTGCGGCGCCGAGCCGAATTCCAATGATGGGACCTGGGGCAACGGAGTGTGCGCGGGCTATGCTGCAGCCCTCGTCGCCATTGTGGTGTTCAATAAAGCACACTTAATGCCGAGATGTATTTAGGAATATTTATTCTGAACCCGGAGCGCCGGGAGACACTCTGTTTCTTGCTAGCGGTAGGCGCCGATAAAACATGGCCGCCTTCCGCTTCCTGTCTGTCAACTTCCCTTTCCGGGCGACGGGAGACTAGACCGTCACCACACCAGGCGCTCAAAGATCGCAATAATTCCTTATGTTTTACAATGGCCGGGAAATAACTTACTAACATGCCAACGCTATGCTGCGATCTCATAAATTATTCCGCTTCATACATTAATTTTAACGTTAACCTAGGCATCCATCCAGCAGTAGTGCAAGTTTAGTCTAGTCACTCGGACTAACCTGTCCGTAGGTATTCCCGGCTTCCCTCAGAGCTGACTCGGAAGGTAGCCGGCGGCGTTTCCGAGCATGTTTAATCTGTCTCGTGTCTTCGGATGACGCTGTGCGTGTCACGTGCGCCGCGCACAGTTTCCTGGGAAATGTAGTTTATGCCTAAATGTTGTTAATGCTACCTCGTTTATTTTGTTTCCCTATACTTTGGGCCACAAGTCTGTTCATAAAATATATTAGGTTGTGCAGTCGCCCCACATCCTATAAATGGCTCCACAAATGAACATTAACTCGGTAGTGCTGTTGATGCTAGATGTGTCTGACTGTTCCGATGTTTCTTTGGACTGCTTGGCAAAAAAGAAATGCAACCTAATTTCACGAAAGAATTTTGCCATTTCTATCTGGGCCAGGAATGGATCTCCAGTCTGAGTCGCCACGAAGCCAAGACCTCTGTTGAGTACTGCCTCTTCAACACAAGTAAGTGTGCGTGAACTTAAATTAATTATGAGACTGTCCCGTTGCTCGGGACTGCTTGTTCCTGCAGGACCTTCCGTCCACTCCTCAGGTCTATTGATCGTGGAGGGGACAGTATTTACCTACAGATATCATGGACAAGCATGGGGAGCGTTTTCGCAGAGACATATTCAGAAACATGCAGAAAACCTGAAGGACCAACTTTTGGCTAGAAAGTATCCCAATAAATTATCCGGGACTCTATGAAATGAGCCTCTAATAATAATTGGGAAGCTCTTCTAGAACCTCCAATAGTTAAAGAAAAATCTGAACAAATGACTTTTGTCAACACTTTTACCACCAAATCAAACCAAGTACAAAAAACTGTTCAGAAGCACTGGTCAATTCTTAATACTGGAGGAGACCACCTACCGCCGGATGTATGACATTACAACGCATGCTTTTACAACACATGCCTTTACAACGCGGTTTTTACAACACATGCCTTTACAACGCATAGTGCTTTGGGGCGCTGGATAGTGAATTGTTTAATTTACAATTCCAACTCCAGTCCCCGTGGATAGTAGGGAAGGTGTTGGATAGTAAATTAAACCTATTCCCTATCCTAGAGCGCCCCCCAGCGCAATGCGTTGTAATGGTTTGCGTTGTAAAAGTTGTGTCGTGAAGGCACTGCGTGGTAAAAGTTGCGTCGTAAAGGATGTTTTTCCCTACCGCCCCCTCTATTTGCCTTTAAACGGGGTTCCAACTTGAGAGACAAGTTGGTGCATACTCGTCCGAAGAGCACAACATCTCGAGCAGTCGGCACTCTTTGGGACCTTCTGGCAGTAGAAGGCCATCATCCTTGTGGCACATGTGCTGCGTGTCCCCAGACCAGCAAATCACTAAGTGTAGACATTGGTACGAACCGTCCATGGCAACAAAAAAAATGTGCCAATTGTAATAGTCAGAATCTAATCTACCTTATGACATATCCTTGCCAACTAAGATAAGTAGGAATGACAACAAGAAAGATAAATGTCCGCATATCGGAACATAAAAGCACCATAAGATGCCGCAAACAATCTACTCGCCTTACCTCGCACTTTCTAGAAAAAGGACATGGCCCCACTGAGTTCAGTTGGACAGTGTTAGAACAGCCGTTTATTCCGGAACATGTGACAGATACCTGTTTACCAAGGAACAGAAATGGGTCTACAAACTTAATACAGACAAAAGTGGACTAAACAAAGACATACCGTGGATGTCCTCATAAGATCCGAATATCAAGATTCAGTCTATGTATATATAGAACCTACATCAGTCTGTGATCTGCCTCTGAGACTATCGTATGTTCAACGTATCATGAACATACAAGCCCATCTGGCATTTGGTACTAGTTGTTATACTTGGTCGTCTTGTTAAAAGACTACATTTCTCAAGAGCGCACCGGTTTTTGAACCAACTTTATTGACAATGTACCCTTGACATTTTTTGTGTCAATACAATATGATATCATAGCCCATGCCTTGACCCACACAGCAGTGGTGATGCATCTGTTTTGCTCGGGCAAATGAATCATTTTCAGTGGATCCACAGAGGCCGGCAAGCCCCTTAGACCTGATTTCAAGAGTCCAGGACTAGGGTGGCACCACGTGGCAGGGTAGACCTAAAGATGGCAGTTTTCTAGGCACAGGTGCAAGTTTGCTGGAAGCCTTTTGTGTCCCTGAGGCTACAGATCAGGATGCCAGCTAACTACCCCTTGGAGTCATTCTGGGGTTCTGGGTTCAAGTGATGCAGGTCAAGTCCTTCTCACTCAGGTAGAGGGCAGCAGGTCAGCAAAGCTGCAGGTCCTTCTAAGCATAACTCCAGTAGAGGGGCAGTCATTTCACCAACAGAGATGTCCTTCTTTCTGGCAGAGTATCTACAAGTCCAGAAGTGTAGTGAGGAGGTTGTTTATGAGGTCCAGTATTTATAGCTGGTACCCTTCCTCTGAAAGTTGGGAGAAGCGTCTAGAATTCCCTCTGAAGTAACCAGGCATCCTGCCCTCCCTGCCCTGGCTCTCGGATTAACTACAGGTGGTATTCAGCTTTTTTTTTTGTGGAAGCAGGGCACAGCCTCTTCAAGTGTTAGTAGGGCTGTGCCTAGCTCCTCCCTCACACCCTGCCAGTGATGGTATATTCAGGCACACCTAAAGCTTCACATTGTGTGTGGCTGTTTAGGTGGCACGAAGCCCAATTGTCAGCTATGCCCAGTCATGTGACTCAGAGACAAGCTGCATGCACTGAATGGCTAAGGCAGGAAAATAAAAAACAACAAATAACTGTGGGTCTAATGATCAACTCAGGACATGATATGTATGGCTGGCTATGTGTCTGCTAATACTGTTTGAATAGGAGACAGACTGGACAGTTAACCACTGTGAAAAATGTCCATCTGTTACTCGTTCTTAGTCACCCAGTACATCATCTGGTCTACTCCACAGTAGTTTGACCACCACTCTATCCCCATAGATATATATTGGAGATAAGTAGTGTGGGAGGGATGTCTGGTAGGTGTTATTTGTTCGTAACTGAGAGCAGTGCATAAATAATAAGTGAGAGAAAAATATAAAGTGTAAGATTGGATAGTGCATACAATATTCACTTTATTCTGGGGTCATGCACCTCCAATATTAAAAACAACAATAGTGCAAGAAAGTCAGGTGGTTCAAACAAATACCTTCTGACTGGGTGATCTGGTCGACATGTTTCTGCGGACTATGGTCAATTACTATACCAGCCGCTTCCTCAGGACCCATACACTTAATTGCTACTGCTTATGTGATTTAATTAATAAGTGAATAACCGGACATTCGTGAACAGAAAAAAGTGTCACCTGTACACTTCCATTTTCCTCCTTTAAGAGTCCGGTAGTAATTAGGCCAGCATATCCACATGAGATGAGATATAGAAAATAATAATAATAACACCTTCATTAGTAAGGGCTACACAAGAGACATTGCTAAAATCATATTAGTACCACATCATGGTCAAATGACCCTATTATATATTTCATTGTATGCGTAATCAATGCCTCACCTTAATTTGCAAGGGGAATTGCCTCACCTCACCTGGCAAACAGCTCAGGAAAATGAAGCACCGCTCTGTAGTACAGAGAATGTAAAAGTCAATGTTAAAAATCTGTGTCAGGTAAAGCCAGTACAGAGTCACAGCCTGTGGGATGCTAAACAGCACACCAACAGGGGTCAAGTTTCTTAACATTCTTAATGGCTTGGCAAATTTATTTCTATGGCGTCAGGCATGAAATTTGTATAAAAAGGTCTGCTCGATAGCCAATTTGTATATTTATGGCCATCATGATGCAAAATATATATTGCAAGATATATATTGCCTTTAATCCTGATTTATCAACTTGGGAATTAAAGTTATCGCGTTCAGGCTTTTGTTTTTAAAGGCTTAGCTCGTTGGTATTAAAACAGAGCCAAGTATGAACAAACTGTCTTAATGCATGCCCACGCGCTACATACTATTGTTAATGCGCGCTCACTCTGTTTAAAGACCCTTCGTTTTCCAAGTGCAATAATCGCATCGTGTAAGTAAGGAGTTAATCAGGATCTCTCCTGCACCCTTACCTCTCCGTCGGTACTTCAGGCAGCCGGCCGGGCTGTTTGGGGAGGTGCCGCGGGGGAAGACAAACACTTCCTTATTGTTTCTGCGCGATCGTGATTGGTCAACCGCGCGACTACTGAAACTACCCACGCCTCTGGGAAAAGTAGTCTCAATCGCGCTTTGCATGATCGGTCAATCGCGCGACTGTTGGATCTACCCACGTCTCTGGGAAATGGAGTCTAAATCGCGCTTTGCATTCTCGCAAGAGTGGAGAGTGTTTGAACTACAACCGCTCATGGGAATTGTAGTTCTTGGTGTTCCGAGCACATGAAATAGCGTGTTAATTGTGAACTATTAAACCTGATTGGAATCGAGCGCGCTCTTAAGGATACTGTTACTCAAGTGTAAGCGCTATTAGGGTACTATTAGTGAAAGCTTCATGGTTGATATGTTTCACAGATGTTAAGGAATATGTTCACGGGTGATTTCATACACTTCTTTACAAATATCACCGCGGACATTATTAGGAGACAGATAGGTTCATGGCATTGTGAATATAATTACAGTCAGTTGAAGTAGCTGTTATTACAGATGTTAATCAATATGGTCAATTATTCTTGGAATCATTTAGTGGGGTAACCCCACTTTTTCGTCAGGATACTAGCAGGTGGCCGGTGAAATGTACGCCAGATCTATTTAGGTCAGTCATCTTACAAGCCATATCACTGTTCATGAAATCATTATGAGAAATCGTAAGGTGATACTTCTATAGTGTCATCCATGGGATGTCTTCGTTGAGCCCGAATTTATCACAATTAAGTTTGTACACCCATTTTTGCTCAATTTTGAACAGGTGTTTGGATATATCTGTGATGTGCATGGGGATGTTAGGCTGTTCTAATACAGTCCATTCAAACTCCGTAGGTTTGTGCCCTACTTGGATGTAGTGATTCGTCAACCTTGTTGCTTGTTTTTTGCACCTTATTGTGCTCTTATGTTCCGAAATCCTCGTTCTAATCTTTCGGGTGGTCATTCCGACATATCTCAGTGAGCACGGGCAAGTAATGAGATAAATCAGATTGCTACTATTGCAATTTGTGAACCGCTTTTGTTCCCAGGGACGGTTAGTTCCTATATCGATTGATGTGGTGTGTTTAGTCTGCGGACACGCGGCACAGTTGCCACATGGATGATGTCCTATCACTGGTGGCATGTTCCATATTGTACCCACTTGATGGATCTCCTTAGGTGGGGGTCTGGTGTGTATCAGCTTGTCTCTTAAACTAGTTGCTCTTTTAAAAGCAAAAAGTGGTTGTGCCAGAGAATCTTTACCGGTGTTCAAGATCCTCCAGTGCTTTCAGGCTATGCGTTGGATTGCATTAGATCTTGTGCTGAAAGTGTTCACGAATGTCAGCCTTTCGTTCTTTTCTTTAGGGACCGGTGGTTCCAGTAGAGCTTCCCTGTTATTGTTAGCTGCTCTCTTCATTGAGCGCTTGATAAGTTTCTTAGGATAGTTCCGTTCAGCAAGTTTCAAAGCCAGATCTTCGGAATGTTTTGTAGAATCTTCTTTAGTGGTACAATTCCGCTGTACACGCAAAAACTGTCCATACGGTAAGTTGTCGCGTAAGGACTTGGGATGGCAACTGGTGTACTGTAATAAGGAATTGCGGGCCATGGGCTTTCTATATAGTTCTGATTTGAGGCCCTGTGGTGTCACAGTGATCAACAGGTCTAGGAATGCCAAAGAGTGTTGACTGCTTTCCAGTGTAAAGCGTAGGAATCTATTCCGGTCATTAAGCCAACTGTGGAACGCGCGGAGAGAAGATTCATCTCCACGCCAAATCACCAAGATATCATCAATGTATCTTTTCCATGAGCGTATCGATGTTAGAAACGGATTCTCAGTATTCAGAACATGGTCTTGTTCGAACTTGTGCATATAAAGGTTCACCAGGCTCGGCGCGAAAACGCTGCCCATGCTCGTCCCAGATATCTGTAGGTAGCACTGGCCCTCAAATTCGAAAAAAAATTCTTTCATAGCTATAGTAGCCAGATTCATGATCAGTGAAATAGGTGTTATTGAGTCCAAAGTTTGTTCGCCTAACAGAGTTTCAATCGCCTCTAGAGTTTCATTCTGAGGGATGGAGGTATAGAGTGACTCAACGTCAAAGGATACCAAGTGATCTGTCAAAATATTGAAATCAAGGTCAGGAAGAAGTCTGAGTAAGTCCTTCGTTTCCTGAAGATAAGTGGGCATCAATTTGACCATTGGTCTCAAAAAGACGTCAACAAACGTAGATAAGGGTTCTAATATCGACCCGATCCCTGAGATTATTGGCCTGCCGGGTGGCGGTCTCGTTGCCTTGTGGATCTTTGGCAGGACATAAAAGTATGGTTTGACCGGATGTGGAGTAGTCAGGTAGGCTGCTTCTTTGATAGTTATCCAGCCCTCTGCCAGTGCCTCTTCTACGATATGCCCGATAGTTGTTGTTAGGCTTGGCGTGGGGTCTTCTGTCAATGGTTGGTAAGAACGTGTGTCTCCCAATTGGCGTAGACACTCCTCTCTGTAGGTAGTTGTATCCATTAGTACCGTAGCTCCACCCTTATCGGCTGATTTGATCGTAATCGAACGATCATTTGCCAGTTCTTTCAGGTATCGGCTTGGTCAGCTTTAGAGAAAAAGAAGTGGAGTCTCACTTTACGAAAAAATTTGGACATCTCGATCTGTGTCAAAAATGGACCAAGCCGATACCTACCCCCAGAACACTGGCCTTAAAAAACCTTCAACGTTCAGCCCTTTAACGGCAATGGTCCCTGCGAAGGTAGTTACCTTCGAGGAAGCTGTACAGCATGATGTGCAAGAACTATTTAAACAGTCGCACAATCCTTATGTGAATATTTCCAAACCTGAACAAGAGGCTCTGAAAGAACTGGCAAATGATCGTTCGATTACGATCAAATCAGCCGATAAGGGTGGAGCTACGGTACTAATGGATACAACTACCTACAGAGAGGAGTGTCTACGCCAATTGGGAGACACACGTTCTTACCAACTATTGACAGAAGACCCCACGCCAAGACTAACAACAACTATCGGGCATATCGTAGAAGAGGCACTGGCAGAGGGCTGGATAACTACCAAAGAAGCAGCCTACCTGACTACTCCACATCCGGTCAAACCATACTTTTATGTCCTGCCAAAGATCCACAAGGCAACGAGACCACCACCCGGCAGGCCAATAATCTCAGAGATCGGGTCGATATTAGAACCCTTATCTACGTTTGTTGACGTCTTTTTGAGACCAATGGTCAAATTGATGCCCACTTATCTTCAGGACACGAAGGACTTACTCAGACTTCTTCCTGACCTTGATTTCAATATTTTGACAGATCACTTGGTATCCTTTGACGTTGAGTCACTCTATACCTCCATCCCTCAGAATGAAACTCTAGAGGCGATTGAAACTCTGTTAGGCGAACAAACTTTGGACTCAATAACACCTATTTCACTGATCATGAATCTGGCTACTATAGCTATGAAAGAAAATTTTTTCGAATTTGAGGGCCAGTGCTACCTACAGATATCTGGGACGAGCATGGGCAGCGTTTTCGCGCCGAGCCTGGCGAACCTTTATATGCACAAGTTCGAACAAGACCATGTTCTGAATACTGAGAATCCGTTTCTAACATCGATACGCTCATGGAAAAGATACATTGATGATATCTTGGTGATTTGGCGTGGAGATGAATCTTCTCTCCGCGCGTTCCACAGTTGGCTTAATGACCGGAATAGATTCCTACGCTTTACACTGGAAAGCAGTCAACACTCTTTGGCATTCCTAGACCTGTTGATCACTGTGACACCACAGGGCCTCAAATCAGAACTATATAGAAAGCCCATGGCCCGCAATTCCTTATTACAGTACACCAGTTGCCATCCCAAGTCCTTACGCGACAACTTACCGTATGGACAGTTTTTGCGTGTACAGCGGAATTGTACCACTAAAGAAGATTCTACAAAACATTCCGAAGATCTGGCTTTGAAACTTGCTGAACGGAGCTATCCTAAGAAACTTATCAAGCGCTCAATGAAGAGAGCAGCTAACAATAACAGGGAAGCTCTACTGGAACCACCGGTCCCTAAAGAAAAGAACGAAAGGCTGACATTCGTGAACACTTTCAGCACAAGATCTAATGCAATCCAACGCATAGTCCGAAAGCACTGGAGGATCTTGAACACCGGTAAAGATTCTCTGGCACAACCACTTTTTGCTTTTAAAAGAGCAACTAGTTTAAGAGACAAGCTGATACACACCAGACCCCCACCTAAGGAGATCCATCAAGTGGGTACAATATGGAACATGCCACCAGTGATAGGACATCATCCATGTGGCAACTGTGCTGCGTGTCCGCAGACTAAACACACCACATCAATCGATATAGGAACTAACCGTCCCTGGGAACAAAAGCGGTTCACAAATTGCAATAGTAGCAATCTGATTTATCTCATTACTTGCCCGTGCTCACTGAGATATGTCGGAATGACCACCCGAAAGATTAGAACGAGGATTTCGGAACATACGAGCACAATAAGGTGCAAAAAACAAGCAACAAGGTTGACGAATCACTACATCCAAGTAGGGCACAAACCTACCGAGTTTGAATGGACTGTATTAGAACAACCTAACATCCCCATGCACCTCACAGATATATCCAAACACCTGTTCAAAATTGAGCAAAAATGGGTGTACAAACTTAATTGTGATAAATTCGGGCTGAACGAAGACATCCCATGGATGACACTATAGAAGTATCACCTTACAATTTCTCATAATGATTTCATGAACAGTGATATGGCTTGTAAGATGACTGACCTAAATAGATCTGGCGTACATTTCACCGGCCACCTGCTAGTATCCTGACGAAAAAGTGGGGTTACCCCACTAAATGATTCCAAGAATAATTGACCATATTGATTAACATCTGTAATAACAGCTACTTCAACTGACTGTAATTATATTCACAATGCCATGAACCTATCTGTCTCCTAATAATGTCCGCGGTGATATTTGTAAAGAAGTGTATGAAATCACCCGTGAACATATTCCTTAACATCTGTGAAACATATCAACCATGAAGCTTTCACTAATAGTACCCTAATAGCGCTTACACTTGAGTAACAGTATCCTTAAGAGCGCGCTCGATTCCAATCAGGTTTAATAGTTCACAATTAACACGCTATTTCATGTGCTCGGAACACCAAGAACTACAATTCCCATGAGCGGTTGTAGTTCAAACACTCTCCACTCTTGCGAGAATGCAAAGCACGATTTAGACTCCATTTCCCAGAGACGTGGGTAGTTCCAACAGTCACGCGATTGACCGATCATGCAAAGCGCGATTGAGACTACTTTTCCCAGAGGCGTGGGTAGTTTCAGTAGTCGCGCGGTTGACCAATCACGATCGCGCAGAAACAATAAGGAAGTGTTTGTCTTCCCCCGCGGCACCTCCCCAAACAGCCCGGCCGGCTGCCTGAAGTACCGACGGAGAGGTAAGGGTGCAGGAGAGATCCTGATTAACTCCTTACTTACACGATGCGATTATTGCACTTGGAAAACGAAGGGTCTTTAAACAGAGTGAGCGCGCATTAACAATAGTATGTAGCGCGTGGGCATGCATTAAGACAGTTTGTTCATACTTGGCTCTGTTTTAATACCAACGAGCTAAGCCTTTAAAAACAAAAGCCTGAACGCGATAACTTTAATTCCCAAGTTGATAAATCAGGATTAAAGGCAATATATATCTTGCAATATATATTTTGCATCATGATGGCCATAAATATACAAATTGGCTATCGAGCAGACCTTTTTATACAAATTTCATGCCTGACGCCATAGAAATAAATTTGCCAAACCATTAAGAATGTTAAGAAACTTGACCCCTGTTGGTGTGCTGTTTAGCATCCCACAGGCTGTGACTCTGTACTGGCTTTACCTGACACAGGTTTTTAACGTTGACTTTTACATTCTCTGTACGACAGAGCGGTGCTTCATTTTCCTGAGCTGTTTGCCAGGTGAGGTGAGGCAATTCCCCTTGCAAATTAAGGTGAGGCATTGATTACGCATACAATAAAATATATAATAGGGTCATTTGACCATGATGTGGTACTAATATGATTTTAGCAATGTCTCTTGTGTAGCCCTTACTAATGAAGGTGTTATTATTATTATTTTCTATATCTCATCGCATGTGGATATGCTGGCCTAATTACAACCGGACTCTTAAAGGAGGAAAATGGAAGTGTACAGGTGACACTTTTTTCTGTTCACGAATGTCCTGTTATTCACTTATTATTTAAATCACATAAGCAGTAGCAATGAAGTTTATGGGTCCTGAGGAAGCGGCTGGTATAGTAATTGACCACAGTCCGCAGAAACATGTCGACCAGATCACCCAGTCAGAAGGTATTTGTTTGAACCACCTGACTTTCTTGCACTATTGTTGTTTTTAATATTGGAGGTGCATGACCCCAGAATAAAGTGAATATTGTATGCACTATCCAATCTTACACTTTATATTTTTCTCTCACTTATTATTTATGCACTGCTCTCAGTTACGAACAAATAACACCTACCAGACATCCCTCCCACACTACTTATCTCCAATATATATCTATGGGGATAGAGTGGTGGTCAAACTACTGTGGAGTAGACCAGATGATGTACTGGGTGACTAAGAACGAGTAACTGATGGACATTTTTCGCAGTGGTTAACTGTCCAGTCTGTCTCCTATTCAAACAGTATTAGCAGACACATAGCCAGCCATACATATCATGTCCTGAGTTGATCATTAGACCCACAGTTATTTGTTGTTTTTTATAACTTGCGTGGGGGGTTATAACTGTGCTTAGGTCTTTAAAAACTTCCCTCGAACCCTCAAATAATTGTTTGTTTATTGTAAGACAGGAAAATGTCAATTTCTTAATGTGGCATTTCCAAAATTGTAATTAAAAATTTGACTTCATAATCAATAATATTTTGTCATTGCAATTTCAAAGACACCAAGCATGAAATGGATACCCGCTCCTATTTGGTAGTTCCATCTTATTACATGTAATAAGTTAACACCAATACCGTCACTCTCAGAACCAATAGTAAATGGTGTTCAGGCAGCTGCAAAGTGCGAAGGTCAGCGGGTGTGGTCTCCCTCCAATTCAAAGTTTCTGTCACCAGCCACCATAACCAGCTGCATTGAGTCTTGAGTCATGAGACTTTTACCTCTGTCCGCAAATTGCTCCCAGCCACATTACGCCAATATACGTTGGTCTAGATTTACAAAGGACTTGCGTTACACTTGCATCATGCAAGGCATTGCAAGACAGAGCAAGTCTTAAGTCAAATTTACTAAGCCACACAAAGCCACAATGCTTGTTTCTGTGTAGGTTAGTAAATCTAGAGTAAATCAAGGCATTGCAAATCACTACAATGCGTTACTCTGCATTCAATCAATCAAAGCATTTATAAGCATTGAAAAGACATTCCATGGTTGGAGTGTGGGCGTTCCCACGATTCCACCCATGGATTTTAGTGCATTCCCAGAAGCACACATAGAAAGAGGAAAAAGCCCCTGAGTATTCTTTTTCTACAGGAAGCTCTTCCTTCCTGCACAAAAGCAATCCTGCCTGTAATGCAGGCACCCTTGCTCCAGGGCCTAAGAGTGCCTGCATTAGCACTCAGCAGCCCTATGTGTGCCAGCGCAGGGAGGGAGGAGGAATGGGCTGTATTTTGGTAGATATGACACATTCCTGCTCTCTTTATTGGAAAGGTTGCACCATATTCTTCATCCAATGGACATTGGGGCATATATACAACTAAAGTGGCAGAGCACAACATTAAGCCAAGAAAGCTAATACAGCACTCCGTCACTTTAGAAACGCAGGACTCCACCGTATTTTCAACAATATGGTGCAGCCCTGCGTTTCATCCTGCATGGGTACTACATTTCAGCTGCCTAGCACCAACACAGCCTCCCTGCAGTGCTGCAGAATCACTTCGTTCAGCATGCAAGATATCCAAGTGCTACTGCTACACTGGAGGCTGGATTACTAAACTTGCCTAAGTAAGGGGAAGATGTGCCCCCCTCATGTTGTGCCCCGAAAGCACTTCCACTCTGTAGAAGGGGTGCAGGACCTTCTGCACGGTGGATTTGGCATGGGCACCTTTCGGTCCACGCATGTCATAGGTTGTTGGCTCCGGCAGCTTCACCAGGTGAAAACTGTTAGTGTAGCAAAACAGATGCTCGAGGAGGTGCACTAAATGTGCACCACCCAGGAACATGCGTACAGTGTTTGCACCCCCTCCACTCGCTCTTTGGAAGGGGCACACAAGGTTCCAGAGACCTTCCTTCCCTCTCCTCCTTAGGTAGCCCCGCCTTTCTCCCAAAGGAACTCGTGTAGCGTACACTGCAGTGCTTAATTTGAGCCAGTGGTTTCCAGTGTTAGGCAAGTCACTTATTTCCTAGTACTTGCACTTATGACAAATCGCTGCATGGTGGCACTGTCTGCCAAATGTAGGTATGAGCACAGCAACCGCTGTTTATTAATTCAATTTACATTTGCAATGACTAATATCTTCCTTCCAATCCATTCTTATATCTTTGGAGGCCTGGAATAATCAGAATGGTCACACTTGTAAAAAAGTGATGGTTAGTTGCTGTGCTGGCATTGTCATTGGCACCACTGGCTGGGGCAACGGATGGTGCCAGCTGTAGTGTCCTTCTGACGAGGGCTCTGGTACAAATTTTTCTTTACATATTAAGCACTGGGCCCTGCACTGGGGCTGGGATACGTTTTCTCCCGTCCAATCAGGAAGGAGGAAGAGTGGATACAAAGCTAAGCAACCAGCCACATGTAAGCATCAGCATCTGCAGGCTTTAATCCGTGATAAACGCACCCTTGAACCTCTCAAAGCTCCGCGTGCACCAACCCTTCCTTCTTGATCAGAGCAGGTCCATCGTAAACAGGAAGCAGTGGTTAACAGGACCTTACCCGGAAGCATTTCATATTTTGGGAAATCATGGAATGACTGTCAGTAATGTGAAGAAACTCCCACCCAGCCACCAGTGACACCAATCGAGGCATCTAACTAAATTGTGCGTTGCGCTTCATGTTTCTGGTCAAACACTCCATCATCAACATGGAACCTTGTGTCTGAGGGTGATCTGGGACCCAACACCACTTCTTGGGGGGACCTGCTAGTCCCGGTGGCCTGCCGGGGTAATCAGAGACTGAGGAGAGTGTAGAGCATCACCCCATGACCGGGAGGAGTGTGTCGTGGTAGCGGTAAAAGAGCCTGGGCTTGTAACATTGTGAAGTCCTAGTGATGCTGCCAAACAGAGGAAACATTGCAGGGGGCACTATATTCGGACCCGGCTCAGTCGTGGGGTTGAGCTGACTGATCCACGCACAGGGAAGAGTGCGAATACTCCTCCCCCCCACTGATAGAATTGAGCCATCCCTGGCGGAAACACTTGAAGATTGCCCAGCCCGGGACGACTTAGTGACAGAATGTTAACTTAGAACTTGCTCGTGCACAAGTAGTCTGTGTGCTCCGTGCAACCGGGGCCCACCACACAGCTTCACACCACCGGGAGTCATCTGCAGTTATCCCAGAGGGCTTCCGGGGCGATCAGAGGTCAAGTGGCAGAGCTGGGGGACCTGTTGAGGGGCGAAACTGCAGCAAACAGAGCGGATGGGACCCTGGAGGTGAGGGCGACAAGCGATGGCTGCCATCTTGCTGTGGAGGGCCGCTGAGTCCTTGGGGCTCGCAGCGGTGTGGAGACCCCTGCTGAGGCCTGCCACACCTTTGCTGTCGGCACCTGGGATGTGCCTGGGCCTGTGATGGTGCATACTGATGAGAGCGGCCTTAGCGGGACTTTTATCTGGTAACTGCAAACAGCGCCTGCCATTTTGGACGCAAGGGGCTGACCCGCTTGAGCAACCTGCAGTGGTGCAACTGCGGGAGTTCACCCAGTGCTGGGAGGGAGTACACGGAGCCCCTCTGGGTCTATAGGACTGTTTGGGACCCATCAGCCGGGTGCTGTGTGGAGGCTGAAGCTGGGTGCCTGACTATAAATGGTGCCCGGCCGAGACGCTCCACAGATAAAGGAGCAAGCAGCAATTACCATAGTGACTCTGGGGCATCAATAGTGGCAACAAAAATACCAATCATCCTTTTGGGCACCTACTCAACCACCCTCACCAGGGAAATAGCGGCAACCCCTGACAGCACAGCAGGTTGACCGCAGGACTAATGGCAGACCCATCGTGAAGAGGTGAGGTGAAACACGGCACCCACACTGCCGTCCACACGCTCGACCCCATCTTCACCGCAAGCCCCCACGTCTCCTTCAACCACACCACCAAACCCTACTGGACCGACCACCACTGCATCCATTTCACCTTCAGGAAGCCCACCACGCACCACCGCACCCGACAGATGCCTCGACGCTGCTGGAGCAAAGTCACCGCAGACCAACTAACCACCACCCTCGCCCAGAACCCACCCGCCGACACCACCCACCCGGACACCGCCGCCTGCAACCTCAGAAAATGGATCGACCACTGTGCCAACACCCTCGCCCCACTCAAAACACCCCCCAACAGCCACATGAGCAAGAAAGCCACCTGGTTCACCAAAGACCTCCAGGCCTCCAAGCCAACATGCCGAAAACTGGAGAAGAACTGGCTCCACGAACGAATACTCGACAGCCACATAGCGCACAAGAACGCCACCCGCAGACACCATCAACTCATCAGAATAGCCAAGAGGGCCTCATTCAAAGACCGCCTAGATAACAACGCACACAACAGCAAAGAGCTCTTCAACATCGTGAAGGAACTCACCAACCCCAGCTTCAACACCAACGACATCCCGCCCTCGCAGGAAATGTGCGACTCGCTGGCCACCTTCTTCCACCGTAAGATCGCCGACATCCATGACAGCTTCAACGCCACAACCCCCAGACCAACAGCCCCCACATGAACACCACCTGCACTAACCGCCTGCTATCCTGGATCAGCACCAATGACGAGGACACCAGCGAGATCATGAACACCATCCACTCCGGACACCGTTAGACCCATGCCCTCACCACATCTTCAACAAGGCTTGCACAGCCATTGCACCCCATCTCCGGAAAGTAATCAACATCTTCTTCGAGACAGAAACCTTCCCGGAAAGCTGGAAGCACGCCGAGATCAACGCCATACTCAAGGAACCTAAGGCAGACCCCAAGGACCTCAAGAACTTCCGAACCAAATCCCTGCTCACGTTCCCGGCAAAGGTCACCGTGAAAATCATCAACAAACAACTGACACGCTACCTCGAGGAGAACAGCATCCTGGACCCATCCCAGGCCGGGTTCCGCAGCAACCACAGCACCGAAACTGCCCTCATTGCCGCCACAGACGACATCAGAACTCGGCTTGACAATGGAGAAACAGCTGCCCTCATCCTCCTAGACCTATCAGCAGCCTTTGACACGGTCTGCCACCACACATTGCATACATGCCTACACAACGCCGGAATCCAAGGGAAGGCCCTGGATTGGACCATATCCTTCCTCTCCGGCAGAACACAGAGTGTCCGCCTCCCCCCTTCCGCTCCAACACCA
This sequence comes from Lissotriton helveticus, assembly GCF_964261635.1. Taxonomy (NCBI): domain Eukaryota; kingdom Metazoa; phylum Chordata; class Amphibia; order Caudata; family Salamandridae; genus Lissotriton; species Lissotriton helveticus. The sequence goes on along the minus strand of NC_136072.1, from coordinate 1,164,261,205 downwards.
CCGAGATCATCTGCAGCGTACCCCAGGGCTCTTCCCTCAGCCCGACACTGCTTAACATCTACTTGGTGCCCCTCGCCCACGTCGCCTGACAGCACAACCTCAAAATCATCTCCTACACCGATGACACCTAGCTGATCCTCTCCCTCACCAAAGACCCCCTCACTGCCAAAACCAACTTCCACGACGGAATGAAGGCCGTCGGAGAATGGATGAAGATGGGCCGACTGAAGCTGAACTCAGACAAGACGGAAGTCCTCATCCTCCGCTCCACCCCCTCAGCCTGGGACAACTCCTGGTGGCCAACAATGCTAGGAACAGCCCCGACACCCACCGACCACGCACGCAACATAGGGGTCATCCTCAACTCCACCGTCTCCATGACTAAGCGGGTCAACGCCGTCTCCTCATCCTGCTCAACACCCACCGAAATGAGAAAAACAGTCACACAGGCCCTCGTGACCAGCAGGCTGGACTACAGAAATGCCCTCTACGCAGGAACATTGGCCAAACTCCTTGGACGACTGCAACGCATCCAGAACGCCTCGGCACGTCTGATCCTCGACATCCCCTGCCACTGCCACATCACACCGCACCTGAGAGACCTGCACTAGCTCACCGACAACAAGAGGGTAACCTTCAAGCTCCTCATCCACGCACACAAAGCTCTCCACAACACCGGCCCAGCATACCTCAAAAGTCATCTCAACTTCTACAACCCCACCCGCCAGCTCCACTCCACCGGCCTCGCCCTCGCCACAGTCCCCCGCATCCGAAGAACGACCGCCGGTGGCAGATCCTTCTTCCGCCCTCCCCACCAACCTACGGCAGACCAAAGACCTACTGGCCTTCAGTAGACTCCTCAAAACCTGGCTCCTTGATCAGTAGCAGCACCTCCCCCCCACCCAGCGCCTTGAGACCCTCACGGGTATGTAGTGCGCTTTACAAGTACCTTGATTGATTGATTGATTGATTGATTGAACAGAGCACTGTGGCAACAAGGGAGAAGAGCCATACCGCACAGCAGGAGGATGGATGCTGAGACAGGCCCCAGAACGACTCCACCCCACTAAAAGAATCACCCGGTAGGTGGAAAAGAGGTGAGGGTGCAAGGTCCCTACACCACTGAATTTGGGGAAACTTTGGACACCAGAGAGACTGGTACTGATACAGGGTTTGTCTATGCTGCCAAAAAAACAGCAAAATAGAGTTTCCTCCTACTTGGCCATCACAGCCGCCAAAGACTTACAGGTGCCGACAACAGGGAAACACAAGATGGCGAACTACGCATCATCCTCTGCACCCAAGAACTTACTATGATAACATCTGGATTGCTGATGTACAGGGTACTATAAACGTCTGTGAATCGTAAAAAAATATTTGAATTACTAACTGTGTGCTTCATGACCTGGAATGGCCTGTGCTAGGCTTTTACCTTAGAGATGGGGCAAACTCATGGCCACAGAGAGAAAACAGTCTGTCCCCCAAACTGATGCTGTTTGTTCCCATTTAGTTTTCTCTCTTTCTTTGTCTACTTCCTTTGCTCGTATCCCCTCTCTCCTGAATCACTCCCCTTGCCTGCTAAACCACCTAGCCCCCTGCCCTTTTGTGCCCTGTTACTAAGCACTCCTTCTCCCCTTGTTGGGGAAAGATCCAATATTTATACTCCGGAGTCTCAGCGAACCCGCTGAGAGAGTCCAAATCGCTAAGGGAGCCACTCGCAGTTGAGGTATAGTATGGCACCCTTTGCCATAGCACTCCCTCTCCCCTTTTTGGAGACGGATCCAGTATGTAGGCCTTGGAGTCTCAGAGACCCCTCTGAGAGAGTCCACTGCGTATAGGCAGCCTCTCGCAACAGAGATGCAGAAATGATGCCTCTTCCCTTGGGACCACAGTTTACCGGACTTTGGACTCAGCTTTGACTCGTCTTCTGGTTTGTGTCCCATCATCCTTCCCTCCCCCTCCCCTCCTCTTTCCATGCTGTGTCTCTCACCCTCCCCTCCTCTTTCCCTCCTCCATTCTCTGTCTACTTCCCCTGCTCCTACCCCCTTACCCTGAATCTCTCCCCTTGCCTGCTTCTTCCCTTACGTACATGTCCTTCTTGTTTGTCTCGACCTTTCATGTAACTATGTTGCCATGCTCTAATAACTGTGTAGTAGAGAAGAGAGAGATGACCCTACTAGTTCCAGGGAACAGGGTACTTAAGACAAATTAAGCCTAAGGGGAAATCCCTGGAAACCAAATGTGTCTGTTTTCACACCACCCTCTTATTCATACATTCAAAACTCTTATTGAGCCCCCCAAGTATATTCTCAGACTAAAATGTAGCGCTTACAATATTGTATTAGTGTAAAATATTATTTTGTCTCAACACTTAAACTTTCGGAGATACTCCCAAAAACATACACATAAAAAATATAAATTAAAAATGTTTATACATTCTATTTCACATGGACATAAAATAATACATAAACAACTCAAAGAAAAGGCATAAAACTTTATCATAAACTACCACTGTAGTTACCCCCCTCAAAAAACAATGCTAATATTCTTATTAGATGTTGATCCGATCCAATAGCGCTATATATTTTGTGCAGGACACTCAGTACAGGAATTCCCATGTATCTAAAGGTCCCCCGGCTTTTTTGGGATTCCTGGTTCTAACATAGTTGTCAACGCGTTTCGGAGGTTTAAACCATTGGATGTGGGGCCACCTTCTTCAGGACAATATTTCTTATGGGGTCACTTCTTTCAATTGATAGAGTTACTTCTTAAAATATCTAGTAATTTATTTTTTAAAGAGTGAAGTCCTACTTGAATCTTGTAGGCAAGAAGATATTCCAAATGTGCAATTTATATATCTTTTTATAAAACAATAGTGCGTATATTCTTTGTATTTCCTTATCCGCTTTTTCTTCTTTAAAAGGAGTAACTATTCATACCATGATGGAGTATGTAATCCACATAAATATGTATCTTTTCTTTGATATGTAGATTCTCTTATATGATATTATGGAGCGGGAAATCCCACTGAGGAGCAGAGTGAAGCAGTCCATGAAATGCAGACTAGAAACGGTATAACAACGAGAAACCATTGAGAATGAAGCTTTTTTGGAACAACACACACATTAACCGATCAGCATGGACGGCGTGCCGTACAGCATGTCTCACAGCGCAGCGCATGTGTGCTGCAAGGCTGACCTAAAAATGGCTCTGTGAAAGAAGAACATCATAACAGGAAGTTGAGTTGTGGCGGAAGATAGAGATAGATGCATAGAGACATGTATACAATGTTAGAGGACAAAAAGTATGGGCCCCGGTAAACAAAGACAAGGGGAAGGACAGACTGGCACAAGACAGGGAAACACAGACATGGGACCTTGGACATTCAGACACCTAACATTCAGAATAGGAACTGATCAAGGCTGATCCTGATGGGTTCAGGGAAAGAAAAAACTAAGGGTGGGCGGGTGTAGTTGACGGAGTACCACTACACGGAATTCTGCGTTGTTGAACAAAAACACCTTCGCTCCACAACTCCGTTCCATCTCATGCCAAATAATAAAACAGAAACCTCATATACCTTTGATAATATAGTCATCTCACGAAAATGAAAATACATCAAGCAATAAGAGAGGTAATGATTTTGGGGTCCTCCCTAACGTAGGGAGAGAACCAAGTTAATGTCTTGTACACAAAGAGCACATCATGCTGAACGGTTCAGTGGTGGTCCCATCTTCCAAGGACCACCCGACGCACAGTCAGTTATGGGCAAAAATGCAATCCCAACCAAAGGCCCTGCAAAGCATTATGGGACAAGATTCTAGAGTGCAGTGAATATTTTAGGATCCAATATCAAAACATTACTCAAGGGGCGGGCTCTTCCAGCTCAGCTGAGAGCTAATACTATAATATTCACTGCATCTCTCCCCATAATGCTTTGCTGGGCCTTTGGTTGGCATTGTATTTTTGCCCATTACTTTGCTCGGGTGGTCCTAGGAGGATGGGATCACCACCGAATTGTTCAGCATGATATGCTCTTTGTGTTCAAGGCATCTACTTGGTCCTCCCCTAGATTAGAGGTGACCCCAAATTCATCACCTCTCTCAATACCTAATATTTTTCAAAGTTCATTTTTGTGAATTCGTTATATGCTTTTCGGCATTTAAAAGTTAAGTTGTCTTATCAAAGCATTGTGGGTGTAGTAACTAACTCTGCTACGTGGCGGTGTTGGAATTATTGCATGAATTCTGTGTTTTCAGTGTAATGCGTAGTTAACAAATCTCTGCAACCTCTACTAGGCGGTCTTTATTGCCTAGGATAGAAAAAACCTATTTCATCAATCTGGACTTTGCTGAGACTCTGAACTAGGCCTCTCTCTCTTCCATCCCTTGATTATAATTAGCATGTTCCTTTTAAATTCTGATTATCTTTGCAACTAAAGTGAGAAAATCCCATTGTGACATTAAACTATTGACAGAATCATACCCCAAAACAAGTACTGGAACAGAGAGAGGTGTGGACTTGGAAAAAAGCCACAGCAACCTGAGGACACACACAGAAAATACAGACAGGACTGGGGTAATAACATAGAGGATCAATTCTCAAGAAGTAACTAGAGGATGACTGTGCTTCTCCATTTTTCCAAAACTACAGAGGAAGAAAAAACTTTGTAAATTTAGTTTCAAAATGAAAGATCCAAAAGAACCCATCATATCAGTAATACGTGTAATAAGGCTTTGAAAATGTACCACGACTTCCTTTGAATTTTATTTCCACTAAGTACCTGCCAGACAAACATGGTGTATTGCTCACAGCGGCCATTCACCCAAAATGTGTCTGTTCAAGGTGGTGGAAGGCACTACAATAAGAAAAAATCTCTGTGGTAATGGTAGCTGCCATTACCAGAACATCTTCTGTGTCAGACTTTTCTCCACCACACCCGTGGATTTCAAGCCGTGATGAGAGGCTCATAATCGGGCACCAAAAATGATCAAGGATTGGAACAGCCAACAGTAGAGCCCTTTTCAAATTTCACGTTCAACTTTGCTCATATACAGTGATCTTACACATATGGTTTATGAACATTTCATTCATTGTAATCATAATTTACAACAATATCTGAAAGGCAAAAGAATTTGGTGATCACAAGGCAGCTTCTTTCTGTACTAAATTTATGACATCAATTTCATGGCTATTCATTCTGCAACAAATTGTTACTGCAGCTTTGCTTGATAGTGCCTTTCGGGATCTCTAAATTTAACATTCAGACTTCTTCTAGAAGGGTGGAGGCTATAGCCTTCACAGAAGTGGATGGCTGTCTGGCCACCCTCCATATTGTAACTGAAGCCCTATATTTTGTGTAATCAATGGTAAATGTGTTGCATAAACCTCCTTTTGCGGACTCCTCAAATCATGAGTGCCATATGCTAGCAGACTGCTTTGTAAACATAGAGATGGATAGTAATACCAATTTTGGAGGACATTACCGCACAATTACTACAGCTCAGGATATACAACTAAAGCAGGAGCCACTATTGAGTCCATGCCTCACTGCTTTTCTGTCCATGACTATGAAATGTCTGCAAACTCTTTTTCCTGAATAAAACTGGTTCTCCTTGTGGCTGAGCGAGGCCAGACGTATTAAAAATTACAGCGGAAGTAATTTTTCTAATTTTCTTAGCCTGCCGAATCTCTCTTTTCCAATGGTGGTGGCTAGACCCAGTTTGAAACATGCTGTGATTATTCTTCTACTAAAAACCTTCACTTTATCAACAGTCAACTGATTGAGCATCTGGAAGGACATTGCCTATTTCATCCATCACAAACTTGTTTTTGGCCAGGTCACAGTGCAAGACCACTCAGGTCAGGGTTACAAAGGATCTTTCCAGACTGTGGATAAGGACGGTTCAGCTACTTTGATTCTGTTGGATGTAAATACTGCGTTTGACCCTTTATCCCATAAGATTCTGATAAAAGGAATGAGGACCTAATTTAAATCTTGGCGGGACTGCCATCATCCATCCAAGGCAGAGTTTACAGGTACTCTATCAAGTGGATGGATTCTTGCCTGCCCTATTTAGATGTGGGATGGCTGACCCTTTATCTGCTGACAGTTGTTAGTGTTTTTGAATGTGTAAGCGGCTCACCTCCCTCAAAGTGTCAGACTTCTCTGCTATAGTATCTAATAATGCTCCAACATCATCAGGGTGGTGGGATTGCGCCAAGCCTAGTTAAATGTCTCATTTGTGCTGCCCTAGTCCTAGCAGCGAATTCCTTATGGAGGGATTCCATCATGGGGTGCATTCAACAATGTAACATTTTGGATGAATGCTAGCATCACACACCTGATGTGTTTCGGCTAATTGTTTTCACTTGCATACCACACTATAAAACGCATGCCATTTTAGACCATGATGCTTTGCCATTCCACGGGCTTAGAACACTTTTCATGAGAAATTTTTCAACTAAGTCAGGTTTTATTTTTCTATCTTTATTACTTGTTCATTTTTTCTTATGGGATATTAAATTTATGAAAGTTTAACAAGTGATAATGCATTTGAATTGTACAAAGTTTGTCCTAACATTATTATTCATATACAATTTATTATTAAAAATGGTAATGATGAAAATGTGAAATACCTATTCTTACTTACATTTACAACAGAAAATACACATTATTTTTTTAAATGACATATTTATAAAGTCCAAACATTGAACATTATTGGTGCAAGTATTCATCATGATAATGGACAACCAAAACATTTTGATGTGCTAATACAGGTGGTTTATTATAACTTAACACATAAAAAAATAAAAACATATGCAATACACCTTAAACAAAAAATGAAATACAGAAAATGCACTAGACAAGGGAAAATGTTACTTAAATACATTTTAAAAATATGTTATGTTTAAAACTAACATTGATTTTACTTTTTTTTAAAACGTTTTACCTTGCCTAGCGCAATTATTGAATTATATTAATTTAAATTTTTTATTCAAAAAAATTGTTAATACATATATAATTTGATAGCTTACGTCAATTTTTCTATAAGTTTCCATTATCATGATAGAAACCTGCACCACATTTGAAAAAAAATAAAACACAATTAATACAGCTGTGTTTCTTTAAATTTCTTAAGCAACAACATTACACACACATGCATTTTCCATTAGAAAAATTGCTTGGAATAGAAATAAAAAATGCACGAGTTCAGAGCAAAATGTAAAAAGACAATTTATAAGAAAACAAGTAAAAAAGAAGCTTACCTTCTATTCCGGCGATGATGAGGTTGATTAGCTTCATGGTCAAGCAATAGCAGCAAAGGAAGGACTTGGGCGATTGGGTACATGATGGAAATGAAGAGGAAAAAAGTATGTTTCTACCTCATATCCCTTTGAAACAGCCCACTCATGTGTGGAGGTTTACCCACCACAGTTACGTCGAAGGAAAGCCACATCGTAATTGGGCAGGGAGAAATAAGGGCTTAACTCCCTCCGATAGCCTCTTTTGCATATGATGCCCTCAACACACGAGGAAAATTCCAGAGGTGATGGAGAGACTTGGACAGTCTATCATCAGTAGACCTGGCAACCTCTAAACTGAGTGGATGGACCAAGTCGTCCACCCACGCATGTGGACTGATTAAACAACAGAAAAGTGATGGCAGGACCAGATCCTCCAAAATCTAAATCGGGCCCTGAGTAATTGTGAGATTTGAGGCAAAGCTCTAAATTGGTGAATATCTTTATAGGAAAGACATTCTTTTTAAGTGATCTGTTCTCCAAGAACTATCAGCTTGAGTTTGGGTCCCTCGTGAATATGCACTAAGCGGTGGACGGTCTTTCTGTCCGCCGATGTCCCCCCGCCATACTAATATGGCGGGGGGAAAACGATAGTGGATGGCGGGCGGATTGCCCCTGCCAGGCTGGTGGTGCCCACCGCCAGCCTGGCGGGGGCAATCAGCCCGCCATCCACTCTCGTTCCCCCCCCCCACCCCCTGCCATATTAGTATGGCGGGGGACCTCAGCGGACGGACAGACCATCCGCCGCTTTTCCGCCCCGGTCGCCTTGCGGCCGGGGCAGAAAAGGAATAATATGGTGGCGGTGTCTATCAGACACCGACAGCATATTGAGATGTGCTTTTGGCAATGCCTTTCAGTGGCGGCAATGCCGCCACGGAAAGGCAGGCAGACTTCACTCTGGGGGCCCTACATGGGCCCCCAGAGTGAAGGAGAGTAGGGGGGTGCACACGAGGGGTACCTGTGGTACCCCCCCTTCATTTGCATTTACAAAGCGGCAGGCACCGCTCGGTGCCTGCCGCTTTGTAAATGCAAATGTGAAAGTGCTTTTTCAGCATTGTGGCGGGCGGTGCTGAGAGCACCGCCCTCCACAATGCTTAACATGCAGGATGTGTGCGCCACTGTGGCGGGCACATCCTAATACCATCCCCGGGACCCCCGCCCTTATGGCGGGTGGTCCCGAGTCCCGCTAGGATGACGGGCGGACTAAGTCCGCCCGTCATCATAATGACCCCCCTGGTCTCACTCTTAACATATATGTCCGCCCTCTAGTAGACATTGTAGAAACCTTTGGGCTGTCTCTGGTTTCATATGCAGATGAAATGTAAATTATTTTTTTGCTGTCTTCGAGTAAGGGCCGGGGTCCAATTAAGGATCTATACAACCTTAGTGGTGCAATAGATGACTTTGAATTGCCTATAAAACTCAGGTTCTGCCTATTAACAAATCATTTTTGATATAGGGACCTCGCTTATGATCTGTGATGCTCAGTAGCGGCTGGCATGGCTCGCAGGTGGGTGCGGGGAGTCCTGCGGGGAAGGGGAATCATGGGGGAGGGGATCATAATTTCTTTTTTTTAACTATCTGCGTCTTCACAGCTCCTGCTCTCCTGCTTCCGACAGGAACAGGAAGCAGGCAGCCAGGCTACCTCCCCAAAGCCAATCACAATGCTGCAAGCAGCGTTGTGCCTGGTCTTGATGGCGCCCAGCCAGGGGCTAATGGGGTGGCCATGTTCTCGGGCAGAGTGTGCATGACTGGTTTGGGCAGCCCGAGAAGGCCGACCAAACAGTCTTTGCACACTCAGGAGTGGGCAAACCACCCCTCCCCTGCTCAAAGAGCAGAGAAGCCACACCCACCTGCAATGTGCAAAGAAAACATAAAATGGTAATAAATAAAAGTTGTTACCATTTTATGTTTTGGCTTTCTTGCACTGCAAAAAAAGCAGTGGGACGACGCCCTAATGGAGGAGCCACCCCTGGTGATGCTAGGACAACCCCCAGTTCTGAGACCTGCGTTAAGATGACTGGGATTCTGGGTCGATAATGAGCTGTCATTTGAACCTAACATAAAGGTGGTGGCTTACTCATTCTTTGGTTTGCTCAGAAGCCTGCAGAAAATCTTCTGTAACTTTCCCTCTTTGATTCAGAAGATGATTTTTCAGGCTATGATTATTTCACGCTTAGACTATTGCAGCATCCTTGTATCTTTGTACTACCAAGTATGTGAGGAATAGATTGCAAATGACCACAAATGCTGCTGCGAGGCTGCTTTGACACATGCCTTGAATTCATTTGGTCTCCAGTCAACCACTGACTCTGAACTGGTTCCCTGTAGAGAAGCGCATTCATTATAAGGCTTTGTGTGTTACTCATCGTGCTCTGAATAATTCCAGTCCTCCCATTTGCAATTTTCTCCTTCAGCCCTTTCGTCCCACCAGATGTTTGAGATCTCATTATAACCACGCACACACGAAACAAAGACGCAACAGATGTTCACCAGTTATCTCCCCTGATGTCCAGAGTTAGACTAGACTGCTTTGATACTTATTTTATAACTGTTGTACTTTGTACAGTGTCTTGAATAGTATATTTGGTCAATATTATCACTGCATGACCACTGCGTCATTTTCACCTTATTCACGTATATCACCGTGTACTATATTGTTCTGCAGATGGACTGTTGTAATACAATTGCGTTAGAAAGCAAGATTAATTTTCTATTATACAATGTATTTGGAATAGAAATGCATTTCTAATCTGTTTGGACTCCTCTTAAGTCAAGGTGAAGTCTCCTGGTGGGAATGAGTCCCACATGAATATTTGCTTGTAATATCAATCAATCAATCATGGATATTTATATAGTGCACTACTTACCCGGAGGGTCTCAAGGCGCTTGGGGGGGGGGGGGTGCTGCTACTGCTCGAACAACCAGGTCTTGAGCTTCTTCCTGAAGGAGAGGTGGTCTTGGGTCAGGCGCAGGTCGGTCGGGAGGGAGTTCCAGGTCTTGGCGGCCAGGTGGGAGAAGGACCTTCCTCCTGTTGTTGATCTTCGGATGCGGGGGACGGCGGCGAGGGCGTGACTGGCTGATCGGAGGTGGCGTTTGGGAGCGTAGAAGTTGATGCGGTTGTTGAGGTAGCTCGGGCCTTGGTCGTGTAGGGCTTTGTGTGCGTGGGTGAGGAGACGGAAGGTGATTCTCTTGTTGACGGGGAGCCAGTGCAGGTCTCTCAGATGTCCGGAGATGTGGCTGCGTCGGGGGATGTCGAGGATGAGTCTGGCTGAGGCGTTCTGGATCCTTTGGAGTCTCTTCTGGAGCTTGGCGGTGGTTCCGGCGTAGAGGGCGTTGCCGTAGTCCAGTCGGCTGGTGACGAGGGCCTGGGTGACCGTCTTCCTGGTCTCGGTGGGGATCCACCGGAAGATCTTTCGTAGCATGCGCAGGATGTTGAAGCATGACGAGGAGACGGCGTTGACTTGTCTGGTCATGGAGAGGGAGGAGTCCAGGATGAAGCCCAGGTTGCGTGCGTGGTCTGTCGGTGTGGGTGCGGTGCCCAGGGCGGGGGGCCACCAGGAGTCGTCCCAGGCGGAGGGCGAGGAGCCCAGGATGAGGACTTCCGTCTTGTCTGAGTTCAGTTTCAGGCGGCTGGTCGTCATCCATTCGGCTACATCTTTCATCCCTTCGTGAAGGTTGGCTCTGGAAGCGGCGGGGTCGTTGGTCAGTGAGAGGATCAGCTGGGTGTCATCGGCGTAGGAGATGATGTTCAGGTTGTGTTGGCGTGCGATGGGCGCGAGGGGGCTCATGTAGACGTTGAAGAGGGTGGGGCTCAGCGAGGATCCTTGAGGGACGCCGCAGATGACCTCGGTGGCCTCTGACTTGTACGGTGGTAGGCGGACTCTCTGTGTTCTTCCGTCGAGGAAGGAGACGATCCATTCCAGTGCCTTCTCCTGAATTCCGATGTTGCTGAGGCGCTGCACTCTGGTGCGGTGGCAGACAGTGTCGAATGCCGCGGAGAGGTCTAGGAGAATGAGGGCCGCTGTTTCTCCGTTGTCCATCAGGGCTCAGATGTCATCGGTGGCAGCGATCAGGGCGGTCTCGGTGCTGTGGTTGGCTCGGAAGCCAGACTGTGAGGGGTCGAGGGATCCATTCGTCTCGAGGAAGGCGGCCAGCTGTTTGTTGACGGTCTTCTCGATGACTTTGGCTGGAAACGGGAGGAGCGAGATGGGGCGGTAGTTCTTGAGTTCGGTGGGGTCCGCTGTTGGTTTCTTGAGTAGAGCGCTGAGTTCGGCGTGCTTCCAGCTCTCCGGGAAGGTGGCTGTGTCGAAGGAGGTATTGATGATGTCCCGCAGGTGGGGTGCGATGACAGCGTCGGCCTTGTTGAAGACGTGGTGAGGGCAGGGGTCGGTCGGAGATCCGGAGTGGATGGAGTTCATCATGCGGACGGTGTCATCGGTGCTGATCGGAGTCCAGGCGCGGAGGGTGGTGGTGGGTGGCGTTGCTGCGGTCGCTGTGTGCGATGGTTGACTGCTGAAGCTGTTGTGTATGTCCGCGATCTTGTTGTGGAAGTAGGAGGCGAGGGAGTTGCAGAGGTCTTGCGATGGGGTGATGTCGTTGTTTCCGGCGTTGGGGTTGGAGAGCTCTTTCACGATGTTGAAGAGTTCCTTGCAGTTGTGTGAGTTGTTGTCCAGTCGGTCCTTGAATGCAGTTTTCTTGGTGGCGCGGATCAGTTGGTGGTGCTTCCGGGTGGCAAGCTTGAGGGTGGTCATGTTGTCCGGTGTAGGTTCCCTTCTCCAGACTTTCTCGAGGGCTCGGCAGTTCTTCTTGGAGCTCTTGAGTTCGTCGGTGAACCATGGGGCTTTCTTGCTGCCGGGTCTGCTGGGCGGGGTCCTCAGAGGGGCGAGTTCGTCCGCGCAGTTGCTGATCCACTTCGTGAGGTTGTCGGCGGCCTGGCTGGGGTTCGCTGAGCTAGCGGGAGGGTGCTGACTCAGGGAGGCGGCGAGCTGGTCGGCTGTGATCTTGTTCCAGCTTCTTCGGGCAACCTGTTGCTGGTGGTGGTGGGTCGTCGTTCTTCTGAAGGTGAAGTGGACTCAGCTGTGGTCCGTCCAGTGGAGTCCTGTGGCGTGGCTGAAGGCGATGTCTTTGCTGGATGAGAAGACGGCGTCGAGTGTGTGTCCGGCGAGGTGGGTGGGGGTGGTCACCAGTTGCTTGAGTCCCAGGTTTGCGAGGTTTTCCAGCACGGTGGTGGTGTTGCGGTCGTCGTTGTTCTCCAGGTGGAAGTTGAGGTCCCCGAGGAGGATGTAGTCGGCTGAGGGGAGGGCGAGCGGGCTGATGAAGTCGGCGATGTTCTCGCTGAATTGTGTGCGTGGTCCCGGGGGTCTGTAGATGAGGGTGCCTCTGAGGGTGGTCTTGGGGTTGACGTGGATCTGGAAGTTCAGGTGTTCGGCGGGTGCGATGGTGTCGTCGGTGTTGGTCGTGATGCGGATGGTGTTCCTGTGAATGATGGCGATGCCTCCTCCCGTCTGGTTGACGCGGTCTCTCCGGATGATCTTGTAGCCTTCCGGGATGGCGATGGCGATGTCCGGCGCTGAGGAGGCGTTCATCCAGGTTTCCGTGAGGAAGGCGACGTCTGGGGCTGTGGTGTCGAGCAGGTTCCAGAGCTCGACGGCGTGTCTGTGGACGGAGCGGGTGTTGAGCAGGATGCACTTCAGGTGGCTGCTGCTGGGTTTCGGTTTGGTGGGTGCTGGTGCAGTGCAGGTCCGCATGCAGGAGAACTTGCAGGAATGGCAGATGAAGGGTCCGTGGGTGCGTCTCGGGGTGGCTCGGTAGCATCCAGGCGTTCGGCCGGCGTTGAGTGCGTTGAGGGTGGCGGCGTCGTACGTCCGGCGGGAGGGCTGGGGTCTGCGAGGGCCAGGGGTCCTGGCGCTGGGCGCGGTCCAGGCGCAGACGGGCTTACCTTTGGCGCACCTTCGGCGCTCAATCGGTGCTCCCGCTGCGCGCATCCGCTGCGCGGTCGCTCAGGGGGCGTCATAAGTGAGGAGCCGGGAGGGCGGGTCAGCTGGGTGGCGGGAGCGGGGCGGCAATGGGCAGGAGGGGGGTGGAGACACCTGGGGGCAGTGGCGGGAAGGAGGGCGGCTCGAGGGAGCGAGCGGGAGGGGGAGGGCAGCACAGGGGTACAGAAGGCAAAAGGGGGAGGCAAGTGAGCGAAGGCGAGGGGGGACAGGTAGAAACCGGGGGGAGACAGAAAACAAGTGGAGGCAAGATACACTACGGGGGGAAGGAGAAGATGCGGGTGGAGGCAAACGGGAGAAATTACCAGGGGGGCTAGTGGAAGGTACAAACAGCAGGCGCACAGAAGACACAGGGGGGAAGCAGGCACGCCGCAGCAGACAGACAGCGGCGAGACGAGGGTGTGCAAGGCAGTGCGCGGCACTCAGCAGGGCAGGGTCCTGGCCACGGCGGGCAGGAGCAGCGGAGGTGGTGGGGCAACCTCACCTGGAACAGGTTCGAGCGGTCCCCCTATCCTGTGGCCATATAGGGGTGTCCTTGTCGAATGTACACAGGTGGCATCCCACAGATGGAAACTCTGCAAACAGCAGAAGACAGCAGTTTTAACCTAACCTTTTACTTGGAATATGGAGAAGGTGTGTTGGACCTGGCCTTCTCTGCAGGATCACTCCCCTAAACTCTTTGCCTTTTACTCTCCACTTTTTGCTGAATTTGTTATTATTGCCCTTAGGCTGCTGTGCACTTTACCACTGTTTACTGCTAAACTTCTAATCTTTCTTGTGCTCTCTCACTTAAACATTGTTTGATTGGTTTACACCTGATTGCCATATTTAACGTACTTATATAAGTTCCTTTTTTAGTAGTATACCATATACCGAGGGCCTGTAAATTAAATGCCACCAGTGGGCCTGCAGCGCTTGTAGTGCCACCCATTCATGCTGCACTATAAAACATGCCCCATGCCTTCCCTTGCAGACTGAATGCAGCATTAGGGCCTTATTATGAGTTTGGCAGTGGCCCGTTCCAAGACCGATAATCCCAGTCAGACCGCCATGAAAACTGTGGCAGTGAGGTAACTCGTAATATGCTTAGTGGTGCTACAGTGGCACATCCAGCATATTACCAGCTACACACCGCTTCAGGACCGCAGGGGGTTCGTGTATCCCTGGCAGTAGCAATTGTTCTATGGCGGTCCGACTGCCATAGTCAGAATATGGCAGGTGGACCGTCAGTCTAGAAGGGCACAAACCGCCACCACAACTATGGCGGTCCCAATGGACCACCATTGTCGTAATAAGACCATTATGCTGCCAATTAGACTTGGCACTATAACCCCCTTTTCCAGGCCTTGAACTCCCTTTTAGATCTACATCTTTGTGTGTGTTTCCCCAGTCTTTTTGCTTTCTATCCTCCTGTTTTGATGGTATGCTGGGCTTCATTTTTGCTGCTTTGTTGTGAGTGTGCACTTTGCCACTGCTGATTAGTGTTAAAGTGCAGGGGTTCCCTCCGTAAACTGTGTTATTGATTGGTAATTCCATGATTGGCTTATTTGACTTACTAATAAGACCTTAATATTGGGCACAGGTGAATCCCCAGGGCCTGTAAATCAAAGGCTACAAGTAGGCATGCAGCACGGATTGTGCCTTCCACACAAGTACCCTTTCAAATGTATCTTAGACCTGTCACTACCATTTTTGTACGTGCAGTTTTAAACTGCCATGTCGTCCATGTGCACCCACGTGCCAGGCCTAAACCTTCCCTTTTATTACAGATACGTCACCCTAGGGTATCCCCAAGGCAGCCCCATGGACAGTGATCCATGTACTTAAATGGTAGGACGTGTAGTGGTGTGTTTTTACATGTCCTGTTAGCGAAATACTGGGTATTTTCTTTTTCACAATTGAAAGGCTATCTCTTCCATAGGTTAACATGGGGTCTGGTTGGAAACACCTTTCCAGTGCAGATTCCCTTTGAAGATGATAGAAAGTTGGAGTTTGGGATCTCTGAACTTACAATCTAAAAATACACCTTTTAGTACAGATGGTTTTTAAATTACATGTTTGAAAATGCACCTTTTCGAAAGTGGGCATGTTCTTGCATAACCATTCTATGTCTGTCTGTGGTATTCAAGTCTGCTTTAGACTGACAGGGGCTGTTTGTGCATTCACTCCAGACACTCACACAAAGGGAGCTGAGGTGTGCCCTGCATATCCCGATAGGTCTTCCTGAGCTAGAGTGGTGGGAGGAGTTGTGACTGACACTTGACTAGGGCTCTGTCTGCTTTTCACAATGCTGTCTCTACTCCCTGTAGTGTGGCTGTACCAGGGAGGACAGAACTGGTTCTAGTAATGTAAGACTTCAAAGACTAAAACAAGAATAAGTACTTGAGCTCTGACTCCACAATTTTAGCACTCTTAAGGTCTAGGGAACCAACCATGAAGATCTGGAGAAGCTGTGAGGAGGGACTTCCACTTTTCTGTCGTGGCCTGCTGCTTTCTGGTTCGGTCTTGGGCAGAGAAAGGACTGGACTGAACGTTCTGCACTTATTTCCTGAGTTTCTCCAAGGACTTGAAGTAGAGCTTGCTTCCTGTTGGAAGTTTCCTGTGCATTGAAGCTCACAGCTCCTTGGAACATCCCTTATGCGAAGCATTCCCTGATGCAGGACTTCGCATTGCAAGCATTGTCCACGCCATCCTCGATGACGACGCAGGACATCGAATCACAAGCCCCATCAATGGATTCCTCAGAACCGCTTTTGCGTGGTGCATCTCTTGTGACTTTGATATGCTACAGCGGAACCATATAACCACAGTTGGCGCTTTGTGCTTTTAAGCACTATTTTCACTTATATCTTTAAAATTGCATATCTCCAGTTCTACTGATTGGAGTTCAGTCATTTTGGTCTCAATCATTTAGTAATATTACTCTATTTTCCTAAATTGATTTGGGATTTTTCTTGTGTTGTCACTTTATTGCTGTTGGAAAGTTCTGCATTAACACTTTTCACATTGCCTTTAAGTTAAGCCTGACTGCTTTTGTTCAAAGCTACCAGAGGGTTGAGCAGAGGTTGATTTGGGGTTAGCTTGTGTTTCATCCTGACAGGAATTGTGGTTGCTGCTTGACTAGGGCTTCACACCTCAACTTATTTCCTACAATGATATGATGGTGGTGTACAACTCCCTGAAAACTTGGAAACGTTGCTTTCTTTTGCTGAAATCAGTTTTTCCGCCTGGCATGAACATTTCGACTCGGACTGATAATTGTAATGAAGGCGCTAACCTCGCCAGAAAGGACATCCGCGTCTGGGGACAATTAATTCCAGGACCGCGGACTCCATCTGCTCCACTTGCCATGCGGAAAGGATCAGTTGGTGCTTTTTTGTTGCTATTATTTCCAGTTCAACAAGGTTAATTAGAAAGTGGTCTGAATGCAGCCAAGGACGTCAAAACCCGGTCCGGAGCGCTTGAAATGCGACAAGTCTCCGGCTATCAAACTGTGCAGAACACCGTTGATACAGCGTCACCGAGAGAATCAGGGGAGCGCCAGGCATCCCATCATCCATTCATTCATCTACTCATGCATTCATTATTTCAATCACCAGCACCTCATTTGGTGTAGAGCATCATTGAAAGCAGTGTCACTGAGAAAGTAAGGGTCCTATGTTCCCAGGTATTAGTCATCAATTCGATCAACCATTAATTAATTCACACATTTGTCCACTCACTCATTCACTCATCATTTCACCCACCAGCAGGTATTAGTGTGCAGATCCGCACTGAAGCCGTAACACCAGGAGAATAAGGGCACTAAACAAACCAGACATTCCTTTTTTCATTCATTCATTTAAGTGTAGGCCTATTCATTCATCCATGTATCCAGTAATCCATTTATCCATGTATTCACCCATTCATTCACTCATTATTTTATTGTTTAAGTGGCGTTAATTTCTATAATACACAGCAATTTGTACAATTTATCTTTAAAGCTGAAAAGAAATTATGTAAAGCTGATTCCTAAAGTAAATTGTTAAATCTGTTGGGTGCGAGGTAATGATTTTATAGTTTTTAGGGAGTATGTGGGCAATTTTAAGGCACTTTTAAAACATTCTAAAACCTTGCGATATTTGAATGTTGTTCGGTAACTTTTGTACCTATGATCGATTCAATGATTTTAAATATTTGAGTATGGTGCTATAACGTACAGATGAGTTCTAAAATGTATTAGTAACTATGTTATTGTCAACACGCAGCACTTTAGTTTTGCCAGTGGAAAATGTATTGTATTCTTTAGTTGCTGCTGAAAGCACAGGCCACCTTAGTATTGATGTCGGGATACTATTGTATCGCTGTTGCTAATAGTTATAGTCATTTTAGAAATCTAGTCATATTGGTTGCTTGTTTTTAGCATGATAATCCTAATTTTTATTATGTGAGCTCATTGCACTTTAACTGGAAATTATAAGTTGCTATCATATGTACTTATGCACTTTACCTCCAAAACTGGAAAACGGTTAATCTGATGTTGGGCAAGTTATTTTTAACTGGAAATTATAAGCTGCGATCACATGTACTTATGCACTTTACCTCCAAAACTGGAAAACGGTTAATCCGATGTCGGGCATGTCATATCTTGGCATTGTATTTATATTAGTGCAATCAGACTTTGTCCTTGTTATGTATTTTTGTTTTTGTAATGATTTTAATTAATCAACAAATAAAGTACTTCATTCACTCATTATTTCACCCACCAGCATATCATAGAGTTCAAAGCCTCAGTTTCATCCAGAGAATAAGATTACAAGTATGCCTTCAATCATTATCCACTAGTCCATCCATCCATTTATTATTTAATTCACTCCTAGCTATAGTAGGATATTAAAGATAAAAGAAGTCTACCATACAGGGGTCCATGAGCAAGAGATAAGTACCAGGAGCAAAGCAAATGCTATATTCGTGTCATCCAAAGTTCGGGGACGACAGAGGACAGAACTTGAGGAGAGAGGATCTGATTCACAAAGGGCTTCTGCACCCATGGCGGAGGCCCTGGAGACATGGGGGAGTCTCTGCACTCGTGGCAGAAGAAACGCAGTCGTGGGGAGTCTCTGCACTCGTGGCAGAAGAAACGCAGTCGTGGGGAGTCTCTGCACTCATGGCAGAAGAAACGCAATCGTGGGGAAGTCTCTGCATTCGTGGCAGAAGAAACACAGTCATTGGGGAGTCTCTGCACTCATGGAGGAGGCCCTGCAGTCATGGGGGAGTCTCCACAATTGTGGTGGAGATCCTGCAGTCCCGAGGGAGTCTGTGCACCAGTGGTGGAGGCCCCGCAGTCATGGTGGATTCTCTGGACTCATGGCGGAGATCCCGCAGTCGTGGGGGAGTCTTTGCACTCGTGGCAGAGAAAACGCAGTCGTGGGGGAGTCTCTGCACTCATGGCAGAAGAAACGCAGTCGTGGGAGAGTCTCCGCACTTGTGGCAGAAGAAACGCAGTCGTGGGGGAGTCTCTGCACTCATGGCAGAGGCACTGCAGTCATGGGGGAGTCTCTTCACTCGTGGAGGAGACCCTGCAGTCATGGGGGAGTCTCCACAATTGTGGTGGAGATCCTGCAGTCCCGAAGGAGTCTGTGCACCAGTGGTGGAGGCCCCACAGTCATGGTGGATTATCTGCACTCATGGCGGAGATCCCGCAGTCGTGGGGGAGTCTTTGCACTCGTGGCAGAGGAAACACAGTTGTGGGAGAGTCTCCACACTCATGGCAGAGGCCCTGCAGTCGTGGGGGAGTCTCTGCACTCGTGGTGAAGGCCCCGCAGTCATAGGGGAGACTCTGCACTCGTGGTAGAGATCCTGCAGTCCCGAGGGAGTCTCCGCACTTGTGGCGGAGGCCCTGCAGTCATGGGGGAGTCTCTCCACTCATGGCCAAGACCCCGCAGTCATGGGGGAGTTTTCGCACTCATGGTGGAGGTAACGCAGGCGCGGGGGAGTCTCTGCACTCATATCAGAGGTCCTGCAGTCGTGGCAGAGACCCTCCAGTCGTGGGGAGTCTTCACAATTGTGGTGGAGATCCAACAGTCATGAGGGAGTCTCCGCAGTTGTGGCGGAGGCCCTGCAGTCATGTGGGATTCTTACCACTCATGGCGGAGATCCCTCAGTCGTGAGAGAGTCTCTGCACTCATGACAGAGGCCCACAGGCGTGGAGGTGTCTCTGCACTTGTGGCGGAGGCCCCACAGTCCTGGGGGAGTCTCTACACTCACGGCAGAGGCCCACAGTTATGGCAGACTTCACGAAGTCATGGGGAGGCCCTGCACTCATGGCAGATACCACACAATTATGGGGGAATCTCCTCACTCATGGCGGAGGCCCTTCAGTCGTGGCAGAGGTCCTGCAGTCATGGGGGAGTCTCCACACTCAGGGCAGATGCCCCGCAGTCGTGGGGGAGTTTCTGCACTCATGGCAGAGGCCATGCAGTAATGGGGGAGTCTCCTCACTCATGGTAGAGGCCCTTCAGTCATGGCAGAGACCCTGCAGTCTTGGGAGAGATCCCGCAGTCGTGAGGGAGTGTCCGCACTCAGGGCGGAATCTCCGGAATGAAAATTCTCAATATGTATATTATTCCCCAAGTACGGAGACTGCCCCACAACTGTGGAGCCTCCCCCAGTGTGTCTGCTTCATCCATGTTTTGTTGTCATGTTAAAGGCACTTTTTCTGTTAGTCGGTCGCCATTTTGTGGCCAACACAGGCTCAGACCGCATTCCATGAGGGCAGATGTGTTTTTACAAAAGCACATGCCAGCAAGTGGGTCATGTAGGGTTGTGCTTGTGTAAAGCTCTAATTGTTGGAGTAGGGTCGGCTTCTCCAACTGCCTGTAAGTAGCTCTTCTGTGCATATCCCGCCCTACTAAATTGGATCATTTTGCTTGGTGCATTAATATGTGTACCAAGATTGTCTATTCTAGGCAAAAATGTGTATATTTCCAGAATTTGTAAACTGATGTTTGGAGAAAATGGCAGAGTTTCCAAAATATTTTTAAAGCTGAGTTCTGAGTGATACATCCTGTGAGGGGACCTATTACTAATGGTATTGTTTTTGTGTCAGGGGTGCTGCTTTGTTGCTGGTATGTTGTACCTATATAAAGGCATTCCAAACAGACAATGTGGCTATGTTTTATTTGCTATAGATTTTGAGAAGAGTGCTTGTTGTGCATTGCGGTTGCAGCTTGGAGAAGAAAGGGGCCACCAGCAGGTTGGTGGGTGGACATATACATTCCTTATGTGTAGTGTGTCTCGATGTGTCATAGGGGAATCCAGTTAGCAGGTTGGGAAAATGTACCCATCTACGCGTTATTTTCGAATTGCACACTGGTTGCGAGTACACTAGTGTGCAAATGGGCAAAAGAGGAGTACCTTGTTGTGTGGTGGGATCTGGGGTTTTTCACTGTGGGCAAGTGGAGGCCTGGGAGTTGCATGAGTGATCAGGGGGAAAAGTGCAGCAGTGCCTTTGACATTGGTGTTGAAAAGATGGGGGAGAGGGCTACCCTGTCACAAGAAATTAGACTTTCTGAGTGTTTGGGAGAGAGTAATAGAATTGTTTATGAAGATGTGAAGGTGGGGAAGATAAGAGTAGAACCCAGCAGTAACACTTGTATAATGTGTTGCAAAAGTAGGAAAGAGTATCCTGTCTTGAGAGGAAATGTGCAGAAGTGCAGGTTCCCATGTGTTGTCATTGTGCCTGATCAGCAACCAGTCCAACCCTCTTGCTGCCGTGTTTATGGGTGGGCAGCCCAAGCCAACCCCATGGTGACAAGGCCTCTCGGGATCTCTAGACAGGCCTCTTTCTGTTACATAGAGGACAGGATGCTGTAAGGATTAGCCAAGCTAGTAACATCTTCTCATGGAGAGCCTCATTCCTCAACTGTTAAACCAATTGTCACCCACTTGAATCCCCATATCCCCAACATTTTAAATTCAAACCAATAAGGAGACAAAGGAAGGGAGTGTGAAAGGAGATGGTATACAGACGAGAATGGTAAAGAATGCACAGAAGCATGCAATGCAGTGGCATATTTATAGCTATGTACCACATATCTTTCCATTTACAACTCATTGAAGAAAAAATAACAGAGAAGTTATTCTTGAATAATTCTCAGAGGAGGAGCTCTAATCCCTGTGGATGGCTTCCCCCCTTGGGGGATAAAACCATTTGACAGGTCTTCAACCCTACATTTCACTAGCATCATCAGAATCATGAATGGAATCAATTCTCTCATCATCTTGCAATGACATAGCTCTTGGTTCTTTCAAAAGAGAATTCTCAAAATCATACTCCGCACCACTGAGATCAACATTAGTTTCACTACCCGTCGCTACCATTGCCAAGCGTTTCAGGCTCCAACACTTCCCATCTTGCATAAGGAAACCTAGAACATTCCGTTGTCAATGTGACTGGGAATCTTAACTTTCACAATCTCTCCTACTTGGAAATCATGTAGCTGGACAGAATGCCCAAAGTCATCTCCTTTTTTTGACTTTTCTTGTTAGGATCTCACCTTGTCAGAATATTTTTGAGCATCAACATTGCACTTACTACCCTTACTGATTGCAATTTTATTCATGAGCCACCAGGGACACAGCTCAGGATGTGCTGTCTACCCTTCAATAGGATAAGTGGAATTACAAGACATGTGTAACATAATTTGGGGATATCCGGTAATATCATGCTCTCTCCCTCGCAGTGGGAATTACTGATCTCCAAGTAGAAAGGGCTAAGGGGACACTGTCCTTCAGATGACAAATGAAATGTTCCGCTTGCACTGAGAATTGTTGAAAGTGGTGGTGACATGAGCTGTATCCTGAGTCAATAAAAGATCTCAATTGCACACAGTTGTCTGTAACTGTAGTTTCAGCACAAACTTCCTTGCTAAAAACTTCCATAAGGAAGTCGATAAACATGGTGTTATTCTCAACAAACCTTACTTCAGGCCATTTTGAGTGGTAATCAATGAGAACGAGAATAAATCTCATTGAAGAGGATAGATTCTTACATTGATTTCCACTATGTTGAGACAAACTTTCTGCCAGGGATTCTGTGGCCATTCAACACACTGCATAGGCTGGATATTACACTTTACACATTTTTTCCTTTTAAAACAAACCATATTCCCTGGCAAAATCCCCTGCTTCAAAAGCTATGTACAGCCACCACAAATGTGAGCTGCGAGACTCTTCAATTATGACCTACCCCTGTGGCCATGATGGAAGGCTGAATACCTTTTGGGGAAATACAGTTGTATTTGCACCAACCCATTTTCCACACTCAATTTGTCACAAACTTGATGATAACGTTGTTAGGAGGACTGTAAAGATTTGATAGATGGCAAACCCTCATTAATATACTTCCTTACCAGTTGCAAAATGCAGTCCATACCATCTTCGGTCTTCAAAATGTCTTTGGTCATTGGTGGAATGGAGATAGGACATACATCAAGAAACCTTGCAACCACATCCACCTTCCTCCATCATATCCCTCATTCTGATCATTTTCACTAGCACACAGAAGGTGAAACAAACCATTAGCTGTGCAATTCATCTTTCCCGGAACATACCCTTTTATTCCCCCACATTTTTTGTTCAGTTTTTCAAAGTAAATTACAAAGTACAACATGGCAGCATATCTCCACATTCCAACCAATACATTGGTATTAAGATGTGGGTGGAGGCAGCAAGTCCCAACAATTGTGAAATTTCAAGGTATATCATCTTATCCGGAGGTAAGGGAAATGAGACCTCACATCCTTCCCTCCACATTTCCAGAACATACCTATCATTGAAACAAAACCTCTGGAGCTCAGAGTGTATGCTTTCTATATGTGCAGTAGAAGAAAAGTCTCCCCCTCATGACAAGATATAAAGAAGGTGTTTGTCGTGTGTCATTTTATAATATGTTACTAGGTTTTATAGAGTGCTCAAATCCTGGTACTAGAGAAACTGAGCACAGAAGTCCAAAATGAAGCAGAAATTGAGTCACCAAAAGGCTAGGGGAAGCCTGATGGGAGAGTATACAGAATTTTCTGAAGTTAGTCGGGACTAACATCCTACGCGGAAAGAGAAGCAAAGAGTTTGGTGTTATAGGGTTACAGTTATTTCCCCATATAAAATGCAAAAAATAGTTCATAGCCAAACACATGCAAGTAACTCTCTCTCTATAACAGTGGTGGGTAGGGTTGCAGCAAGCGAGTGTGAGTGGTGCTGCACACGATGTACATGAGGGATTGTGGCAACAGTTTGCTGACTGGAATACATAATATCAAATCCTGCCATGGGAACAAGCACAGATAGTCTACCCCACAATACAATGTGATAACATGGACTATGCATTGTACGGCAACTCCTGCTAAACTATACCGTATTTATGCCTACCTCAAGCATTGTCATACACGTATAGCATTATTACACAAAACATACCTAACCCTCACAGAACACAGAAGAAGTTACGCACAAAGTGGTGGGGACAGTTCTATGGCACATCCTCGTCGGCATATGCAAGAGGAATGATCATATGGATTGCTCCTGGGGTCCCCACTGTGGTGGATAACCACAGTGTAGATGCCGGAGGACAATATGCGATAACAAAGGGACAACTAAACTAGACAGGGCCCAACTGACATTAGTAGGGGTGTTTGTACCTAACTCCAATCAGTCAGACTTCTACCCCACATATACCCCTGCATTTTCTTAGATCCCCTTGCTCTAGGCCTTTGGGGTGAGAACTTCTACTGTGTGCCGGGCGTGTACTGTGCTCATTATCCCACTCCCTTGCGTAAACACGGCATACATCAGAATGATGTAACACTTCCACAATTGGCTGATCCAAAGATGACTATATGACATATGGCACCTGGGGCACTGGGCAGATTGATAATACTCGGTCTATTCCCCTGTCTATGATATTCACACCAGACTAGATCTAATCTTATGTACTGACTGGTTGGGGAGTGAATAGTCCTGTCAGAGTACGTGGCCCATTCTCTGTCGGACCATTTATTTTCTATTGCAAATAGCTCTGCCGTAGGGCAGACATTGCCCATGGATACCCACCTGGCGGCTACAGACTGAAGCAATGCTTGATCCCTTATTCATGAAAGATCTGTCAAAGTGCATCACTCAATACTTTCACCTCTGCAAAGTGTCTACCCCATACAGGGCTCTAGATTGGGAAGTGCACAAAGTGGTTGCACGGGGTCATTTAATTGCTGCCACATGAGGAAGCCACTGAGTTCTTTAAGAAGAACTGATGGTGATTGACAGGGATCTGTGCCAAACAGCACAGGGAGGTGGAGACACACTTGGAAAGACAGGACTACAAGCGCCACCTGACCATGCTACATGCTATGGGAGACCAGTTGGTAGAATGTGGGCTTGGCTGATAAAGGAGGACCAACAGTGTGTTCCATTTAGAGCCTTTTTTTTCAGAGTTTTATATAGCGCAAACTAGACCCAAAGATATCGGATATCAGAGAGCTTTACATAGCACGAGTTTTGTAACTCAAGGACACGTACATTTTTTTAGGCACGGGGAGATTAAGTGATTTGCCCAGAATTACAGGATGTTGAGCCTCCTTGCCGAGACTCGAACTTGGTTCCCCAGCTTCGACGTGGACATCGCTCTAGCCGTAAGGCTACATCCTCTCCCCGTAAGGCTACTTCCTCTCCCCATGGCTCATTGGTAGTCACACAGGCTGGAATCAATGATTACCTCGCTTTGTGGAGTGCTGGGGATACTCCCTCTCCTGATCCAATGTGGGGGCTTTTGAAAGGTTTGCTGTTGCCCCACCTGTCCCTACTCCAGCAGCTGACCTGGCTGAGCCAATCCAGCTGGAAGAGAACCGGATTAGAGCTGGATAAGAACAGCCATAGCCCAGATCACCAGGAACTAGACTCCAGGCACACATTGGCTGAGAATTGAGTACCATGCCATGTTTTTATCTATGATTACCCAGCACCTTTTGGAGCTGTTTAATGAGGCCAAGGTGAACAGTTGGCTCTTGGGCTCACTTTGTAAGGCGCTGATTGTGGTCCTCCCCAAAGGCTGGCTTTGGATGCCAGTTTTTACCACATGGTGTGGGAGTGTCTGACAATACAACTGGCTTCGGTGGCGGTCACAGCCACTACAGCGGAATTGGTGAGAAACACCTTGGTGGTCAGTCCTGAGTCCTGTCTCCGGAGCATCTGCCTCAAAGCTAAAGGGAAAAAACATTTACATAGGTTTATAGTTCTTGCATTTGTATCACTAATTGTGATAGCGTGGAAGGCGTCCTCGGCTTCGGAATCATGGAGGTGGCTGCTCAAGGGTTTGTATTGGGTATGTACAGAAGCTAGCACACTACAGCTACTACACGTGAAGGGAGTGGGCAGGGTGGGAGGAGGGGACTGACACACTTACGTTGCAAACAATGAGACCAAGAATGACATCTGCCCACCCTGAGGGGAATGCTCCAGAGACACAACGGAAATGTCCGTAAGATACAAACAAGACTACATGCCCATTGCATTCTCTAACCCAGGGGTCTCCAACCTTTTCTGTAGTGAGAGCTGACTCTGCTCAAGGAAAGTCCTGCCGAGCTACTAGCCTATTTTATCACTGTAAAGTGTTGATGATATGTATTAACATTACCACCCGAAGAACGATTTATCAGTAGTAACCACCCAAACATTCAAGATGAAGTTATCAGCAGAATGCTAGGAAAACGTTTATCAATATTAAATGCTTGTAATCAAGTAAAATTCAAATCATCAAATGCTGTGTGCCACAAAGGGTACTACAACAGCAGTAAGTCTCCCCAACTCAAATTGAATTATCATTCAGCTAACAACTTTTAATGTTTTTGAGAATTGTAATCTTTTGTCTTCATTAGCATATTAGTAAAAATACACACATTTTTCTATCAAAACCACTTTCGACTTTGAGCAATCAAACTTAATTTTCCAAAAGAAAAACCTTTTCAGACAAAGCATCATTTTCTCTTTAAAAATCAAATCAGTTTTCAGTGTTAGAAAATACACAGTCCCTAAACATCAGCTTTTCGTTGTCGTTGAGTACCGCCATGTAAAAATACCTCTGATGGACACACTCTGCTTCAAATGCCCAGGAATTGGAATCCTAGGCCATGCTTGCTCATCATAACACTATTAATCCATCTGTTATGCTAATAATGTCCACCATTAAATCGGGGCTACCACTGTGCCACAGCTGGCTGCTCAACATACATTAGTTATGGACATTATTATGGTAGAAACGGTTGCCACTCTGTCAGGAATGGCTAAAAGCAAGCCAGTCATGCTCTCAATATGTCAGTGATGGCAGCAAGTATGTAAATACTAGACTTGTATACCCAAAATAGTCAAGGATGAAAATATTATGGTTATGGCACAATTATATCATGAATGGGCACAATTGTGTCAGAGATAATAGTCTTATGATGGGGGACCAGCATACATATTTGGCAACACTTGACACTAGTAGTAGCTTTAAGGAACCATCACTGTTTATTAGGGAGGGACACAATGTCACACACCCACACACAAATGAATGTGATGCTTCTAATTTTCTCTGCCCTGGATGCATACTCTCTTCCTCTCAGCTCTTTGGTTAATCATGCTCCCAACTAACACATTTTCACATAGTTCTGGCAGTAACACACTTTGGTGGGTCAGCTCTGGTTACTGCTGCCACTATTCTTTGATGCCACACACATTGTGACTGATAGATCAGGGCATATAACATGGGCAATCTCCTTTTTAGGTAGATTTAAAGGGGATAAATATGGTTCATGTGGCAGACCTACAGGCCAACACCGTAGCCTCCACATGCTTCAACACCCTCCGCACACTTTGCAAGACCTTTAAATGGATCCCCCTGAATCTAGGAAGACCGTCACCCATGCACTTATCACCAGCAGGCTGGACTACTGGAATGCCCTCCATGTCGGAATCAACAAATCTCTGCTCCACAAACCTCAGACCGTCCAGAACACAGCAGCCAGACTTTTCCTCAGCATCCCACGACAAGACCACATCACCAAGCACCTACGAGACCTCCTCTGGCTCCCCTTTGAAAAAAGTGACCTTCAAGCTGCTCACACACACACACCTACAAAGCCCTCTACAACACCAGACCCCAATACCTCAACAAAATAATCTCCTTCTATGCCTCCAAGAGAGAGCTCCGCTCTGCTGACCAGGCCTTGGCTAAAATCACTCGCATCCACAGAGGCAGATCCTTCTCCTACATCGGGACCAAGACCTTGAACAAACTCCCCCTCAGCATCAGACGAAGCCCCACACTAAAAGCATTCAGGAAGAGCCATAAGACCTGGCTTTTCGAATGACCGGAGCTACCCAAATGCCCCCTGCCAGCGCTTTCAGACCCTTACAGGTGAGTAGTGCACTCTATAAATTGCTGATTGATTGATTGATTGATTGATAGGCCAACAGAGTGTGTGTTTGAGTGTTATCAAGAGGTCCTGCCATTGGTTTGGCTGTCTGTAACTCTTACGGGTAATGAAACGAGCAATGCTGCCTTCTTTAATATACACAGAATCCCTGAGATCGGATTGGTTTTGCTTTACCTCTGAGAGCTACTTTGAGGGTGCTGGTGAGCTACCAGTAGCTCCCAAGCTACTGGTTGGAGACGCCTGCCCTAACCTCCCAATGGCTCCCATGCTCTCCTGCGATGGTGCATTGCTGCATTCTGTTAGTGCCACCGCCAACCACAATCGGACACAAAACAAGCGACGAGGTGCCTATGGATAAAAATGTTTGAGCCACTGAATATTCATCACAACTTTGCCTCATGATGCAATCCCACAAGCTGCATTTTATGTAGTGCTCACTACCCTCACTGCTCCACAACTTATTGTCTGTATTTGGCTCCTGACTGGATGTTGATATCCAAAATAGTGCTAAATGTACGTGCATGATATGCTTTAGAGCCCATACCTTACTACTTTTTTCTTTCGATCCTCGTCATAGTGACTGTTCAGTGGCATTGGCTGACTTCACCACTTCCTCTAAACAAGGATTACCTATGACTTAGAGTTTGTCTTGAATGTGTCTATTAGAAAAATGCACAAATTGGTGTTACACTCGCACTCTTGGTTCCTTATGTTTATAAAGTTGTTGTGTGCTCCAGGGTGTACCCTCCGTAGAATACTTAATATTGACAAACACAAGCGTGCCCCTAATTGGGGAATGTCCCCCGGTCACAGAGTTTTTCCCTCCTGGGGTTGTAGATTTCCAAAATTAAACTTAAACAAAACAATCTTGTTCAGAATTGTTCTTTATTTAATTCTTTATTATTTTTTCATTATTTCTTTACTTCACTGTTATCATTCGTTTGATAATCACAGTTTTCCAACCATTATTTCCAGTCATTATTCCAATGCATTTCGGCTAAACTGGTAGCCTTGCTCAGGGATAATTGAGGTCTGAAAATTAAATCATGTATTTAGATACTGAGGACATGCAAAAGATTTATAATAAGGATAAATACAATGTTCATTGATAAACAAACGATATAGTAATGACTAGAAAATATACTAAGTATCAATACAAAAAATTGTGACATGTGCTACAAACATGTGTATAGTAATATCTATTGTGCTTTTAACGTTTTGAGTTATGATATTCAAATGAGCTGTTAGTACCTGATGTTGTAAACAACAAACTATACGGAGATGTTGCGGAAAACGCATTCTTTGAGCTTTTCATAATGTGCTATTCAGCTTGAAATGGGAGTCATTTATTGAGTGTCTGCTCATGCCTGATAGGCGTTTAAGTAATATAGCTGTTATTAGGTGTAAAGATCAGTTGAATCAATGGTGAACTCCGCCATGTTAAAGCGGAGTTTTGCCACTTCGCAAAATTAAACTGAGTTACAATGATACCATTCAGTAATATTTAACGGGGCTATCCCCATGTAGTTCCGCATAAAATGCTCAATTTAAACAATTCCTATCTCTGAATAAGCGCATAGTGGGACTTACTGGAAAAACGATCGGCGTCCGGTATGTTCAACTCTTCCTCGTCTGTGCTAACAACATCGAGGCAGGACTATAAGTTAAAGGGATTGGTGGCCATCTTGTAACGTGCAACTAGTTTGAAACTAAAGTAAATGGTAAAACTAAACAAACGTGTTAATTTTGAAATCAAAAGTGAGCGTTATAAACCCGTAAATTGTAGAATATTCTGCATGTATCTTATATAAGACCTTTGATCAGGTCAAACAATACGTATGCATTTTTTATCTGAATAAGGGGAAAAAATTATCGGAATGCACAATAAAGTTTTTAATTATGTCCATTCAAAGTCTTTATAGGTAACAACTGTACTCCATCCGGTCATTCATTCCTTTTGGTTTCAAGGTATCCATTTTATATATCCAATAAGTTTCACGCTGTGACAGGTACCTGTTGTTATCCATACCTTCTCTTTTTGTGATCACTTCCAAGACAGTGTATCTCAATCGACTCACATTGTGAGTTGCTTCACAAAAGTGGCCCGCCACTGTAGATTTGATCATCCTGTTGCGGATATTAGGTTTGTGCTCGTTTAGCCTGGTTTTAATTTTTCGCTCTGTCTTGCCTACGTATCCGTGTCCACAGGGACACTTAAGTAAGTAAATCACATTCATTGTATCACAAGTAGCTGATACTTTCGATTTGATCTTGTGACCTTTGCTTGGATGCGTGATTGTGTTGCCTTTTATGATACTGTTGCAATGGCTGCAATTATAGCACGGTATCGTCCCTTGATAATTCTCTTTCTGTCCCTGTTCCTTTGGTTTCAATGATTCTCCTACATTTCTGGCTCTTTGGTATGCAAAGAGTGGCATTTCTTTAAAGATGTTGTTGAAGTCACTCTCTTGAGACAAGATAGACCAATGCCTTTTAATGATGTTTTTGAATGCCTTGCTCTTTGTGGAATTTTTTGACACTATGACTGTTCTTGTATTTTCTTTCTTTGTGGATTTCTTAAGAAGATCTTTCCTAGTCTTTTGTGCACATCTGTTTTTGGCTTCCTCCAATATCTCTTGGGGGTACCCCCTATCCTTAAACCTTTTTTCCATTTCATTGATTCTTATTTCTGATTTCTCATGTGAAGACACAATTCTCTTTACTCTTAACATTTGAGAGTATGGTAGGTGATTTTTCAAACATTCCTGATGGAAGCCAATAAAGTGCAACAAATTGTTACGATCTGTTGGTTTACGATATATGTCAGTTTCAAACATTTGACCAATTTTGCAAATGTCCACATCCAAGAAAGTTATTTTTGTATCATTGATCTCTGAGGTAAATTGAATACGTTTGTCCTTCGTGTTTAGTTTCCCAATCGCCTCTTCCAATAATGTCCTTGTGCCTGTCCATATTATAAATAGGTCATCAATGTACCTTAAGATCAATTTGCTGTGGGACACCCATGGTTCTTGTTTCAATATGTGTTTGTCCTCAAATCTCTCCATGTATAGATTTGCATACACTGAAGCTGCCGGATTTCCCATAGCTGTACCAGTTTGTTGTAGGAAATATTCATTTTTCCATCTGAAATAGCTGTGGAACAAGGTGAAGCACAGGAGTTCAATAAGAAAAACTTTAAAATCCAAGTCCAATTCT
Source organism: Lissotriton helveticus (assembly GCF_964261635.1). NCBI lineage: Eukaryota > Metazoa > Chordata > Amphibia > Caudata > Salamandridae > Lissotriton > Lissotriton helveticus. The sequence goes on along the minus strand of NC_136072.1, from coordinate 1,164,230,244 downwards.
GTGTTCAGTAGCGCATGTTCAATTGCTTCTATCCCATCTTGATGGGGTATGGAAGTATATAAGGATTTTATATCCATGCTACATAAGATGATTTCTTCATCCTCTGTTAGTTTGATTTCTTCCAATTTCTCTAAAAAGTGGGTCGTATCCTTCACATATGTCTTCATTCCCATCACACAAGGTTGTAAATATTTGTCCAATAGTTGCCCTATTGGCTGATGAATGCTTCCAATGGGAGATACGATAGGTCGAAAAGGAGGGTTCTTTAGATCCTTATGTATCTTCGGTAGCATATGAATTGAAGGACTCTTTGGGTGAGTTGTAATCAGAAACTTCTTTGTTCTTTCATTGATGGTTCCTTTTTCGAAAGCTCTCTTTATTATTATTTCCAATTCTTTTGCAAATTGTTCTGTGGGGTTTGTATCCAAATGTTGGTAGATGGTTTCTTCTGACAAGTGTCGTTTGACTTCTTGTTCATAACGTGAGACATTCAATATCACTATTGCACCTCCTTTGTCTGCTTTCTGACAAAGGATGTTGGGGTTATCCGCAACTCTGCTTAAATCATCTCGCTCTTTTTGTGTCAAATTATGTCGCCTTGATTTTTTTTGAAAAATTCAATTTCGATATTTCCATTTTCACTAAGTTCTCAAAGATATCCAATGATTGGTGTGACACTGGTGCCATGTAGTTGCTGTGGGGAGACAAGCCCCGTAATTTATCTGCTTTGGCTTCTCCTTTATCAGTGACAATGTTGTCAAAAAATGCCTCAATCGTAACTTTCTCATACATTTGTAAAAGCTAATCTCAAGCTCCAGTTTATCAGTTTCTGGTGTGGGAACATATGTCATACCTTTTTGCAAAGTTTCTATAGCTGTTCTGTCCAAAGTTTGGTCCGAGATGTTGATTACTAAGTTACTTGTGTTGGATTCTTCTTTGTTTTGTCCTTCTTCTTTTCTGCTGTTACACTCCGTGTATTTGGTAATTCTTTTTCCTTTTCTTTGCCCACTCCTGGGTCTCCCTTTTCTTGATGGCCTACCTCTAAAAAAGACTCTGTGTCATTTTGTTGTTGATCAGAGGATTGGGGGTACTGTTCCGATGTGGTTGGTATTTGTGATCTTGGTTTATTGAATGTTTTAGGTCCTGTGGATCAGTCACTATCTGTAGAAGAGGTATCCGTGTTCTGGGTATAAGGTTTCTGTTTCTACGGCGGGCATATACCTCTGCCCAGGTATGTACCTCACCGAGTTTTTAGTCCATCGTGTCCCTCCTTAGTTTCCTTATTTTTCTGTCATTTATTTCCTGAGCGTGTTCCGTTAATTGGATATTGATATCCTCTAATGTCCTTTTTTTTTAATTTTATTTATTTTTTGTCCTCATTTGCCTTGCCCCCCTTTCAGAATCGCCAACCACCTTGCGTGTTGCCCGCCAGAAGACATTCAGATCTTTACCGTCCCCGGTATTAAGACACGAATTTAAATTACTGGCAGAAGGAGAATTCTAAAAATATGGAGGGAGGAGAGTAGAGTGCATACGCACTTTGGCTCTTGCTCCATCTCGGTATTTCGAACCTGCCGGACCAACAGTATTTCGGAGGGGGGCCCATGTTCTTGGTCCATGGAGTATACTAGGCATAATCATTGGACCCGAGGAAAAAAAAACGGACTTTTATCTTCACTGAATCAACAAGTCCCAAAAAGCCAAGTTTCCTTTATTACCAGGTCTAGCAAGGTCCATCTTAGAGGTTTCATATAACGATGTTAACCATCCCGAATGTGAAGGGGTTGTGTTCTCCACCCAAACGTTACAAATTTGCCTCCTGGCCAGCAAAATCGCATAGAACAAAAAGGACCTCGCCTGGCCGGTTATCCCTGCCTCGAAGCCAAAGATGATTAATGGCAACGTAAAAGACAACGAGATGTTTAGAATGGAATCCAAAGTCCTTTTTACCTTATCCCAGAACCTTGCAACATAGGCGCAGTCCATAAACATATGCACATCCGATGCTTCGCTATAATAACATTTATTACACTTCTTTCCTGGGAGGAATTTAGAGAGTCTTAAGGGTGAAAGGTAGGCCCGATGTGCCGTGAAGAGATGGTTTCGCCTAAGCCAGGCTGGTTTTACGATTTTATAAAGGAGGGTGAAAGAATTTACCCAAATCTCCTCGCATGGGAACCCTATATTTTCCCCCCACATTTCATCGGGAAGAGCAAGGTCTCCATCAGCTTCCCACAACATACTCCAATACCATAGGGTCACCTCCTTACCCCCCCCCCGGCCGATCTACCAACTGCTGTTCTAGGCTACTGAGCTTTCCAGTTGTAGGTATTTAAATTTAGAAAAGCCCGGGCCGACCAATTCACGTAATTCCTCCCAGGCCCTCAGCTTTCCACCAGCCACTAACTCCCCCATCTTACAAGCCCAGCATCTCTCATCGGGATAGACAGACTATCTTGTAAGCATAATGGTAACCCGGGGGAGTCCCATAACGGTGCATAGTAGGAATAATAGGCCAGCCCTATTCTCTTCTTAATCTGAGACCAGGCTGAGACCAAGGATAATAAGATCTTTAATTTAACCTTTTTAAAAAACTCCTGGTCCCCAAATTTAAATAGGAATCCATCAGTTGACAGGTCCGCTCCTATCAGCATGGCTTTAAACATCGTCCCCGAAGATATGCCAACTGGTGTTTTTAAAAGCATTCTTGTATGGGACAGCTGAAAAGCCCATGCATAATACTGTAGGTCCGGCAAAGCAAGCCCCCCTTTCTCCCTCCTCCTCCTCAACTTTTTCCACGCTAGTCGGGTGGATTTAAAATTCCATACAAAGGAGTTAATTTCTCGCTGACTTTTATCCAGTAATTTGACATCAAAGGCCAGAGGGATGGTGTTGAAAATAAAAATAAATTTAGGCAGGATAGACATCTTGATCAGGTTGACCCTTCCCAAGATTGTTAATGGGAGGTGAGACCATGATTTCATTAACTTCTTGCACTCATTATGTATACGCTCCAGATTAATTTGAGCTATGTCCCTTATGTCTTGAACCACCCGTATGCCGAGGTACCTCACGGAGGTTGTCACCCCAAGATGTATATTGGGGATATTCCACGCCATGATCTCTGTTTTGCTGGCGTTAATCTCGTACCCCGATATACGCCCGAACTCCTCCGCCCTCTTAATTACGACAGGAAATGCTTTGTCTGCATCCGATGTAAAGATAAGGATGTCCTCCGCATATAATGCGACCCGCCTCTCCCACTCCCCAAATTTAAACGATGGAACATTTTGATCTTCCCGCAGGATCTGAGCGAAAGGTTCGATATACAGATCAAAAAGGAGGGGAGAGAGCGGGCACCCCTTCCTTGTTCCCCTCGTGATTTTAAAAGGTTCGGTTAAGACTCCATTTATCAAAAGCCTTGCCGATGGAGCGCTATACATCAGGGAAATGACACGACAAAAGCCCTCACCAAAGCCAAACTTCTTCAAATCCGCCTCCAAGTATAGCCAATTGACCCTGTCAAAGGCTTTTGTCGCGTCTAGGTTGAGTGTGGCCAAGGGGAGAGAAAAAGTAGTGGCAATATCAATGGACCCTACCAAGTCATATGTTAAATCGGAGAGCTGCCTCCCTTTAATAAACCCCTTCTGATCTTCTTGTATGATTTCTCCAATTACAGCCCCCAATCTTGCAGACATAATGGACGCAAAGATCTTGTAATCGCTGTTTAAAAGAGAAATGGGTCTATAAGATCCGCAATCTGTTAAGTCCTTCCCTGGTTTGGGGATTAGAACAATAGTCGCCTCCCCCAGGATTTTGGGGGGCTTCCCCCTCCCTGAGTATTCTATTGAATAGGGTCGTCAAGGTTGGAATGACGACACCCCCCAGGACTCGATATAGTTCACCTGGTAGTCCATCAGGACCAGCAGCATTCCCTTGCTTTAATTGCCCGATGGCCTTACTCACCTCTGCTTCTGAAATGGTCATCTCCAAACAGTTGCTCTGGACTGTTGAGAGAGTAGGCAGAGAAAAGTGGCCTAACCATGTATCCCTTTTGGCCACATCATTAGAGGTATTCGGGATATCCTCCCTATAGATCTCCTCAAAGAACTCAAAGAATGCTCGCCCTATCTCCTGCCTAGAGGTCCTTGCGAGGGACTCTCCCTCCACCTTGATCTGTCTGATATAGTTCTTTGCTTGTTCCGCTTTAACTTTCCAAGCCAGTATCCGTCCTGCCACCTCTCCAAATTCAAAGTGCGAGATCTTACTGGCCTCCCATCTCTTCATCACCCTTTCTTGAAGAATGTTCTCCAGCAGACTTTTCATTACTCCTAATTGCTTTTGCTCCTCCAGGGACCCGATGGAGTCCCCCAATTTGTTCTCAAAGAGCCTCATCTCAACCTCAAGCCTATTTATCATTTCCTGATATGTTTTCTGCCTGTAGGAGGCTCTATTTGTGATACATCCTCTGAGAAAAGCTTTTAAAGTTTCCCCGACTGTTGCTACTACTGCAGAGTCTAGGTTAATCTCCAGAAAAGATGTTGTTTCAGATACTAAGAAGCCCACTTCCTCCTGTCTGTGGCTCTATTTTGAGAATAAACATTAGGGCTGAATGGTCTGACAGGTGAGACTGGAGATATTCAATGTTGGTTAATATGTCCTGCTCTTTCCCGCCACAAATCTGCCAAGCCAAGTTGATTCATTGCTGCAAAGAGGGTCTGTCTAGATTTGGAGGGAACACTGGGTCTGGAGCAAGGTGTTTTATCTAATTTGGGATTGAGCACAATGTTAAAATCACCCACCCAAACTACAGGAACTAGTGAAGGGATCAGAAGATTACTGATGGCCTCGAGGAAAGATGTATTGTCTAAATTGGGACCGTAATACCCAACCATTGTACAAATCCATCCATCCACTGAGATTCTCAGCAGTAGCCATTTCCCGCTTTGGTCCTCCTTAGAGTCCAGTACCTGGACTTTCGCAGATTTTTTAAAAATAAAGAGAATTCCTCTTATGTTAGCGTTATGGTCCGTGCTGTGAAAACTGTCTATCCATCTATGTTTTTTCAGCAATCCATTAACCTCAGCCTTCAAGAGATGTGTCTCCTGCAACACAATGATCTGCGCGGGGGAGTCCCTAAGGTATTGCAATATTCGATCTCTTCTGCTCCCCACGCGCAGGCCATTGACGTTCCAGAATAGGAACTGGACTGACATCAGCATTTAAATTTCCACCCCCCTTCCATATTCCCTCCTGACTAATGTTTTGAACATAATTTGGGTAACTATCCTACTAGAAAACCAACCATTCTTGTGGAGAGCAACCTTATGAGGACTTTTTATCATTTCCCCCTCACACCAACCCACCCCTGGAAAACCCACCCATACTTACTCCAACTAGATGTATAGCCGGATTTGCGTCCACCGACAACTCCCCCTCTCCGCACCGCCTCCTGCTGCTGGACCAAGCGGCTGACCAAAAATCCAACTTTCGGAAGACATTACCTTATCCTACCCCAGTACTGAAGACAGAAAAGGCTGCCTATAACCCTCGTGTTTTAGTGACTTTTTACATACTCATCTCCCCCTTTTTTTTTTTTGTTGCTAGCATGTGTTCCCTACCCCTGTTATGTGCAGCATCATTCTCAGTATATATATATATATATATATTCACTGAAAAAACCATAGGTTATAGACCATATATAGTTAGGAATTAGCATTTACAAAACCTTGAAAATTCACTGAAAAAACCATAGGTTATAGACCATATATCGTTAGGAATTAGCATTTAAAAAACCTTATTTTACTCACACAAAACCATTGAAATTCCATATATAGTTAGTTGCACTAACTATATATCGCGCACCCGCAATCCACTGCTGATGATGTCACATATTACATCTTTCATGACATGGTCAGTGACATCACTGATGACATCACTGATGACATCTCAAATGACATCACTGATGACATCACTGATGACATCATCCATTGACTGTGTGTTTCTGTAAAGTTTAAATATGTTTTACATATTGAAGAATGAGTAGATGTATAAGTGTCTGGATGAAGGATTTAGGTGCGTGACTGACTGTATGAGTGAGTGATTAAATGTGTCTCACTGAGTGCATGGGTTAGTGACTAAACTGTCTTAATTTGTGCATCATTATGTCTGTTCTGTAAACTGCTGCATGTGTTGATCAGTAGCTATATGAGTAACTATATGGGTTATTGATTGATTGTCCAAGTATTTGTATGGGAGACTGAGTGTGTGTGTGGCTGGCTGGGAGATGTGTGACTCTGTGCAGATCAATGTGTACTTGTATCAAGGATTGTATAAGAGAGTAAGTATGTGTTAGTATATGTTTGAAAATGTAAGGTACTCTATGTTTAAATGGAAAATGGAAAAAATAGAAAATGGAAGTGTGATTGATTCTTTACAGGACTGACTAGGTGTGTGAGTAACTCCATGGATGAGTGGCAGAGTGTGAGTGTCTGTATAGGTGTATGAGTGCATATGATAGTGTTGTAAAGATGAGTGATTGTATGTATGAATGATTGTATGGGTGAATGAGTGAATGTGTGTGTAGACGTAGGAATCAGTGAGTGCGTATGTAGTAACTAGTATTGGTGTGTCAATGGTTTCAAAAATTATACTCTGTATTTAACACTGGGTGTAACAGAGGTTATATTAAAGTGTGAGGAGATGCATTGTATTGTCACATGAATGATATCATCAGTGATGTGGTCATTGATGTCAAATGAGATGTCATCAGTGATGTCATCAGTGATGTCATTTGAGATGTCATCAGTGATGTCATCAGTGATGTCACTGACCATGTCATGAATTATGTAATATGTGACATCATCAGCAGTGGATTGCGGGTGCGCGATATATAGTTAGTGCAACTAACTATATATGGAATTTCAATGGTTTTGTGTGAGTAAAATAAGGTTTTTTAAATGCTAATTCCTAACGATATATGGTCTATAACCTATGGTTTTTTCAGTGAATTTTCAAGGTTTTGTAAATGCTAATTCCTAACTATATATGGTCTATAACCTATGGTTTTTTCAGTGAATTTCAATGGTTTTTTAATAGCAAATATCATAAGCTGTCGAATGTCAAGTGCGTGGTAAGTAAAAACATTTTCGTGTTTATGCACACTGATCTGCTTTGAATGCTGCCCCCCCCCCCCTCATTTCTATTAGGAGTACTCTCTCTTTGCAGATAGTGAAGGGTAGTTAACGCAGGCCTTTGCCCCCGTTGTAATCCGTCGTGCCTGCTTCTCTCTCCATTTGATTGATTGTTCTCTTTGGTTCATTCTCTATTTACAAACAAGCACAGAGTCGCAATACTCTGTTTAGTCTTTGCAGATACCGAAAAATCGTGTAAAAAAACAAAACTAATCGAGCAAAATCAGTAGGCCACTAATGGGATCTCTTTTTGACCTCGCTAAAATAGAAACATTAAGAACAACCCCTCATGACAAATACGAAACTAGTGAGATGAACTGAACTCCACACCATAATGGCTGCAATACAGATCGGCTCCGCCACCCACCCCGCCCAAAATACCGATAAAGAGCGGCTGCCATGATTGCTCGCGGAATGGCCACGACGGAGCTACGAAATGGTGGTGCTCTCATGCTAACGCCAGCTTCAGTCTGAAACATCCAGAAACACTGTAGACTACCAATTCGATCAGTTCCGGTAGCGCCCCAATATAACCCGGTAGAGAAGAACTAGCCCTCCCCTCTTTGACTGATGGTTCTTGTTGCCTGTCCCTTCTGTTGTCATTTAACAGAACTATTTAGCCTGCTGAAAGGGGCTGTGTTCCGACCGCTGGTTGGTGGAGACATTTTGACTATATTCTGGACCTGCGTTGTCGCGTAATGCGTCATATGACGCGCCGCGTTAGCGCATCCGGAAGTCATCCGGGGCGCGACGCGCAGCGCGTAACGTAAGCATAACAGGTCATGTGACTTGTTAATAAAACTTTTCATTGGTTCATTTTACTTTTCTTATTCTAATGATGAAAGGCTTGGTCATATGACCTAAAAATTACGCTTTTTATTACTTCCGAACATTATTTTTTCTTAAATATATGTTATAATGTTCCAGGCTAATGTACTTTCCCGGAAAATTTACAACTGTCCTGCAAGTAAAATATATTCATTTTCGAGAAAAAGGGCGTTTCTTCGTCCCATGACGGAGCCGTTGAGCAAAAGAGGGTCGACCTGCTGTCTTAGTCGCCGATACGCCTGAATATGAGATTCTTATCGATCACTTTATGTTGCAGGAGTAGAAAACACAACAGCCCTTGACCATTTACCTTTACTGCGTTCCTGCGTATTATACCTTTTACCCTTCATGTAATTGGTCTGCTTTATTTCACTTGCCTTTTAATGATTCTAAAACAGTGACTATTATTAAAAACTTTACCAATGTATATACTACTACCATGTTTTCTTTTAAAAACCTTTATTGTGAAAATTTCTTTATACAAATACGAGCCTATAACCACGTGGGCCGGCCACGGAGCAAACTGTAATCGTATATGATGAGTAGACATTTACACTGTAGAGGAACGTAACGGGCGGGCCATTAGGTTGCAAGAACTAAGGTGTCTAACAGTTGCGGAATCGGTGGACGTACATTTTATATTTAAAATACGACAGGGCCAGTTACAATAAAATTATCTAGATATACATTTGCGGGCAAGTACCATGCGCGACGTTAATTCGAACTTTCAATAGTACAGTAATCAATAACACATCAGAACTTAATATCAATAGGGATGTCGAAATACTCAATCAATTCTCGTCCCCCCCCGCCATGTGCTTCAAAACTGCATACGTATCTCGTGATTTCAAGGTTCTGCAACCAGTACACAACAAGGAGTTACGAGTCCCATTTATTCCAGCGCCATTTTGGGCGAGGACGGGCAGGTCCAGGATATAGTCAAAATGTCTGTACCAACCATCGACTATGATGATGTTCATATGCTGTATTTATAGAGTAACACTCATCTGTCCACATGAAATTAATTTGCCACAATCTAAACATGTCATTTTAATCTTTCCAAAGTTCTTCTAAATATTTGGGACCGTTTCCCTTGCCTCTGATGCTGTCAGTGCCACTTCTTTGATGAATGTACTGGCAGGTCGGGGGTTCTCCTCCAAATCTCTCTTTTATGCAGCACTATAATTAATTGGTGCCACCTCTCCATATGACGATGCATGGTATAGTTACCATAACTATATTTTTTTTCGGTTCCTCTGGAGAGTACATCGTGGCAGATGAAGCGTATAACGTACCGGGCATTTACCTTTTTTTGCATGTAGAGGAAAGGAGAAAAAAATCGAGCGTCCGAGTTCTAAGGTGTCCCAGGGCCATTTTAGTGGACCAGGCCCAACTCCAAAGAACAGGCCGCCATTTTGAGAGTCCTGTTGCAGCCGCCTGTCGCTGTAGCATCAAGAGCGGCCAAAACTCAGCTGAATGGCAACTGAAACGGTAAAGGGGCGCCCCACTACAGCAGACGAGCCTCCACCTAGGAAGGCCCGTTCACGCCGCCTCCCCCCCCCCCTTCGGGCACCCCACGCCGTTATTCGGAGCAGTATTGTAGGATGGCCACACCAGTGCAGCAACTTGCTAGACACCACCTCGGTGGTAACCGAATCTCAGCGCCTTGTGGTGTCTTCTATTCAGAAAACATTGTTGTGCTGCCTTCGACCTATTCGCCGCAAGTGCGCACGCAACTCAGCTGCATAGCTTGCTAGACACTACCTCGGTGCTAACCGAATCTCAGCGCCTTGTGGTGTCTTCTATTCCAAAAATATTGTTGCGCTGCCTTTGGCCCCATTCGCACATCGGTCCGCTACTGACGCCATCTCACAGGCCAACGGGGCGCCCCACGCCGACTTTCAGCATTGTAGGATGGCCACACCAGTGCACCTTACTAGACACCACCTCGGTGCCATCCGGATCTTGGAATCTCAGCGCCTTGTGGTGTATTCTATTCAGAAAATATTGTTGCGCTGCCTTTGGCCCCATTCGCACATCGGTCCGCTACTGCCGCCATCTCACAGGCCAACGGGGCGCCCCACGCCGACTTTCAGCATTGTAGGATGGCCACACCAGTGCACCTTACTAGACACCACCTCGGTGCCATCCGGATCTTGGAATCTCAGCACCTTGTGGTGTCTTCTATTCAGAAAATATTGTTGCGCTGCCTTTGGCCCCATTCGCACATCGGTCCGCTACTGACGCCATCTCACAGGCTAATGGGGCGCCCCACGCCGAGTTTCAGCATTGTAGGATGGCCACACCAGTACAGCAACTTGCTAGACATCACCTCGGTGCCATCCGGATCTTGGCATCTCAGCGCCTTGTGGTGTCTTCTATTCCGAAAATATTGTTGCGCTGCCTTTGGCCCCATTCGCACATCGGTCCGCTACTGACGCCATCTCACAGGCCAACGGGGCGCCCCACGCCGACTTTCAACATTGTAGGATGGCCACACCAGTGCGGCAACTTACTAGACACCACCTCGGTGCCATCCAGATCTTGGCGCGTTGTGCTGCCTTCGGCCTATTCACACATCGGTCCGCTACTGACGCGAACTCACAGGCCAACGGGGCGCCCCACGCCGACTTTCAGCATTGTAGGATGGCCACACCAGTGCTGCAACTTGCTGGACACCACCTCGGTGCCATCCGGATCTTGGCGCGTTGTGTTGCCTTCGGCCTATTCGCACATCCGTCCGCTACTGACGCGAACTCACAGGCCAACGGGGCGCCCCACGCCGACTTTCAGCATTGTAGGATGGCCACACCAGTGCTGCAACTTGCTGGACACCACCTCGGTGCCATCCGGATCTTGGCGCGTTGTGTTGCCTTCGGCCTATTCGCACATCGGTCCGCTACTGACGCCGCCTCACGTGCCAACGGATTTTCTACGCTTTTTATACCCTATGCCGCATAACAGGTCATGTGACTTGTTTATAAAACTTTTCATTGGTTCATTTTACTTTTGGTTTCCTAATGATGGAAGGCTTGATCATATGACCTAAAAATAACACTTTTCATTGGATGAAAACTTTTTTTTTTTCCCAAACGATGAAAGCCCCACCTTGTTTCTGGATGTTTCAGACTGAAGCTGGCGTCACCATGAAAGCACCACCATCTCGTGCCTCCGTCGTGGTCATTCCGCGAGCAATCATGGCAGCCGCTCCCCACCAGAAGCCTGCAGGAGTCGGGGGCCCCCAAAACTTTTGATGAATCCTCAAGGCGGAGGGGACGCTTTCGAGAATGGGGTCCAAGACCTAGCAGACAAGCGTCCGATTTGCAAGGTGTCCCAGGGCCATTTCAGTGGACCAGGCCCAAAAAGAAAAGAGCCTGCCGCCATTTTGAGAGTCCTGTGGCAGCCGCCTATCGCTGCACCGCAAGAGTGGGCGCAACTCAGCTGAATTGCGGCTTTTGACACAGTGGACCAAAAGCGGACGGAATGGCAACTGAAACGGTAAAGGGGCGCCCCACTACAACAGACGAGACTCCACCTGGAGAGGCCCGTTCACACCGCCTCCCCCCCCCCCCCGGGGCGCCCCACGACGTTCTTCGGAGCAGCATTGTAGGATACCAAAACCAGTGCGGCAACTTACTGGACATCACCTTGGTGCCATCGTTCTGCTGCCTTCGAACTATTCGCACAACAGTTTGCTACTGATGACCCACCCCCCGCGACGCCCCACGCCGGATGCCGAAATCAGTGCGGCACCCAGGCAACATCACCTGGGTGCCGTCCAGAAATCTGGACGTTGTGCTGCGTTGGGACTATTCGCACAGCCGACCGCTACTTCGTTGTTTTTCCCTAAAAATGTTTATATGTTTTTACTGTTTTTGTTTTGTTGTATATATTTATAAGTTATTAAAGTTTTATAATCTTACTACTTTGTTGGAGTGCTATATATTTTTAATGTGACACATAATTGTAAAAACTTTGATGTACAAAGAGTCATCCCTGGAATCTTCCGCTTCAGGCTCGGTCCCCTCCCCAATCACAATACAGGATGGTTTTCAGATAGTAGGAACGCGTGTGCTGTGACGGATCTCATCGAGTGTGGGCCTTGATCTACTATAACTCCTTTGAAGAGGGGTGATTCTTTACAGCTGGGGCCATAAACTACATCTGCAGGGCTAGCTGATAGCCTAGGACCGGCCTGGACAATTGGACACAGAGGAAAAGGAGTGTCAGAGGGTGCGGTAGTGAATAGGGCGAAAGGGAGGTGTCGGGCGGGCACAGGGTGTGATTCTTAGGGAAGAGCAGCGCAGATGGGGGGAGGTTTATTACCCATGCATAAGACAGAGAACGAGGGTGACCAGTGCCTGGGGGAGATGCTTGCGAGGGTGGGGAGCCATGCTAAGGATCGACAGCATGCAGAGAGTGGGTCTGGTCAAGTCATCTAAAATGGCTGCCGTGCACAACAAAAGTGTGGCATTTGAAAAAAGGCAAGATGGCGCAGACAATGTTTTTCAACACTTCCTGATTTCCTTCGAATCGAACGTTAACAGACGTTGGGGCATATTACCAAAGTTAAGCGATATTTATCCCTAACGATGCTTAGCAACAAATTTTTTACCGCTAAGCATCGTCAGAAATTATCGCAGATAAACCTTGCTATTATCAAGGTTTATCGCAAATGCCATAAAAAACGACCGCAATGCATTAATATCGCTGAAAACTCACCGATATTCATGCATTACCGAGCTAATGCTCTTAGCCATGTTATCCACCTCCCATTGGATAACATGGCTAAGAACTGCTCAGGGCAGGTGGTAGCTTTTGGAGATATTCGCGCTTAGCGCGAATATCTCCAAAATTTGGTAATAGGAGATAGCGATGTTAGCGACTATTTCCAGTCGCTAACATCTTGGCATGCCCACTTTGCATGTCATTAGTGATAAATATCACTGACATGCAAAGTGGGGCCCAAGATGGTCACTATCTCCTACTAGCGGTCGCTAACTGGTGTTAGCAACAGCTAGGTAATACAGAGATAATTTTATCTCCGCGAAGCGGAGTGCTGTTACAGATATATATCTTTTTTTTAACGTTAATTTCTCAAAATCCACTGAAGCACATATATTGAGACCTAGCAAAGGCACATCGAGCTACCAGTCCCTACAATTTTGCCAAGTTTCGTGCAAATCCATTCAGCCGTTCGATTATTATTATTATTTATTTTTTTTGCCCCGCGGGGCCCTTTTAAAACCTCCACATCAAACCTAGGGGGTCAGGGAGGATCTACTATGCCCCCTTATGGTCATTTGCCCCTTTGCTTTGGCCTCCTCTTGTCTCTCGATCCTACCGAGAGACAAGATGGCGGCCGCTACGGACTGTTTGGAATGTTTACAGACGCCGGAGAACCAATCAGCTTCGCAAAGCTCCGTTACGCGAAAAGTACGCGAAGCGGAGCGCTGTTACAGATATATATCTTTTTTTGAACGTTAATTTCTCAAAATCCACTGGAGCACATATATTGAGACCTAGCAAAGGCACATCGGGCTACCAGTCCCTACAATTTTGCCAAGTTTCGTGCAAATCCATTCAGCCGTTCGATTATTATTATTTTTTTTTTTTTGCCCCGCGGGGCCCTTTTAAAACCTCCACATCAAACCTAGAGGGTCAGGGAGGATCTACTATGCCCCCTTATGGTCATTTGCCCCTTCGCTTTGGCCTCCTCTTGTCTCTCGATCCTACCGAGAGACAAGATGGCGGCCGCTACGGACTGTTTGGAATGTTTACAGACGCCGGAGAACCAATCAGCTTCGCTTCACAAAGCTCCGTAACGCGTAAAGTCCGCGAACCGGAGCGCTGCCTGGTCCGCTGTTACAGATATATATCTTTTTTTGAACGTTAATTTCTCAAAATCCACTGGAGCACATATATTGAGACCTAGCAAAGGCACATCGGGCTACCAGTCCCTACAATTTTGCCAAGTTTCGTGCAAATCCATTCAGCCGTTCGGGCTAAAAGTGAGGCCAACCGCCCTATGGAAAACTCAATGTTAAAAACACGTTTTGGGACCCCCCTTTTTTCTCAGCCCCCCCTTGACGAACCCCCCCCAAATTTTCAGGGGCTGCTCAGAAACAAAATGTTCAATTTTCCTGAAAATTTCAGCCAATTCCGTCCACAAACACCAAAGTTATTAGACATAGAATTTTCAAAAATCCCATAGAGAAAAAGTCCTAACTATATATACCTACTGGCGACCGCCAGTAGGTAATATATATATATATATATTCACTGAAAAAACCATAGGTTATAGACCATATATAGTTAGGAATTAGCATTTACAAAACCTTGAAAATTCACTGAAAAAACCATAGGTTATAGACCATATATAGTTAGGAATTAGCATTTAAAAAACCTTATTTTACTCACACAAAACCATTGAAATTCCATATATAGTTAGTTGCACTAACTATATATCGCGCACCCGCAATCCACTGCTGATCATGTCACATATTACATCATTCATGACATGGTCAGTGACATCACTGATGACATCACTGATGACATCTCAAATGACATCACTGATGACATCACTGATGACATCTCAAATGACATCACTGATGACATCACTGATGACAACATCCAGTGACTGTATGTTTCTGTAAAGTTAAAATATGTCTTACATATTGAAGAATGAGTGTATGTATAAGTGTCTGGATGAAGGATTTAGTAGGTGCGTGACTGACTGTATGAGTGAGTGATTAAATGTGTCTCACTGAATGCATGGGTTAGTGACTAAACTGTCTTAATTTGTGCATCATTATGTCTGTTGTTCTGTAAACTGCTGCATGTGTTGATCATTAGCTATACGAGAGGCTATATGTGTTATTAATTGGTTGCCCAAGTATTTCTATGGGAGATTGAGTTTGTGTGGGGGTGGCTGGAAGGTGTGTGACTCTATGCATAGATGTGTGAGAAGTTTATTCACTAGGTGTATGAGTTCAAGAGTGCATGTGGAAACAGCTACATGGGCAGTTGACTGTGTGCATGAGTGTATTGATGAGTGAATGGATATCTCAATGCTACATGTCATAGTAAGTACATATGTAAAACACAGTACATGTGAGAGTTGGCATATATAAATAACTGTGCATGAGAGCCACTGAATGAGTGAGTGGTTGTATCGATCATTGTGAACTTGTATCAGGGATTGTATAAGAGAGTAAATATGTGTTAGTATATGTTTCAATAAGTAAGGTGTGTTTAACTGTATAGTTGAAGAAATGGAGGTGAGATTATTTCTTTGCATGACTGACTGGGTGTGTGAGTAACTCCATGGATGAGTGGCAGTGTGTGAGTGTCTGTATACACTGAGTGTATCTAAGGTTATATTAGAGTCTGAAGAGGTTTATCGTATTAGCACAAGAATGATGTCAAATGAGATGTCATCAGTGATGTCATCAGTGATGTCATTTGAGATGTCATCAGTGATGTCATCAGTGATGTCACTGACCATGTCATGAATGATGTAATATGTGACATGATCAGCAGTGGATTGCGGGTGCGCGATATATAGTTAGTGCAACTAACTATATATGGAATTTCAATGGTTTTGTGTGAGTAAAATAAGGTTTTTTAAATGCTAATTCCTAACTATATATGGTCTATAACCTATGGTTTTTTCAGTGAATTTTCAAGGTTTTGTAAATGCTAATTCCTAACTATATATGGTCTATAACCTATGGTTTTTTCAGTGAATTTCAATGGTTTTTTAATAGCAAATATCATAAGCTGTCGAATGTCAAGTACGTGGTAAGTGAAAACATTTTCGTGTTTATGCACACTGATCTGCTTTGAATGGTGCCCCCCCCCCCTCATTTCTATTAGGAGTACTCTCTCTTTGCAGATAGTGAAAGGTAGTTAACGCATACCTTTGCCCCCGTTGTAATCCGTCGTGCCTGCTTCTCTCTCCATTTGATTGATTGTTATCCAAGTATTTACTGTTTTAGAATTAGTTCTCTTTGGTTCATTCTCTATTTACAAACAAACACAGAGTCGCAATACTCTGTTTAGTCTTTGCAGATAACGAAAAATCGTGTAAAAAAAAAGAAAAGGAATCGAGCAAAATCAGTAGGCCACTAATGGGATCTCTTTATGACCTCGCTAAAATAGAAACATTAGGAACAACCCCTCATGACAAATACAAAACTAGTGAGATGAACTGAACTCCACACAATGATGGCTGCAAAACAGCTCGGCTCCGCCACCCACCCCGCCCAAAATAACGATAAAGAACGGCTGCCATGATTGGTTGCGGAATGACCACGACGGAGCTACGAAATGGTGCTGCTCTCATGCTAACCCCAGCTTCAGTCTGAAACATCCAGAAACACTGTAGACTACCAATTCGATCAGTTCCTGTAGCGCCCCAATGTAACCCGGTAGAGAAGAACTAGCCCTCCCCTCTTTGACTGATGGTTCTTGTTGCCTGTCCCTTCTGTTGTCATTTAACAGAACTATTTAGCCTGCTGAAAGGGGTTGTGTTCCGACCGCTGGTTGGTGGAGACATTTTGACTATATTCTGTACCTGCGTTGTCGCGTAATGCGTCATATGACGCGCCGCGTTAGCGCATCCGGAAGTCATCCGGGGCGCGCAGCGCGTAACGTAAGCATAACAAGTCATGTGACTTGTTAATAAAACTTTTCATTGGTTCATTTTACTTTTCTTATTGTAATGATGAAAGGCTTGGTCATATGACCTAAAAATTACGCTTTTCATTACTTCCGAACATTATTTTTTCTTAAATATATGTTATAATGTTCCAGGCTAATGTACTTTCCCGGAAATTTTACAACTGTCCTGCAAGTAAAATATATTCTTTTTTCGAGAAAAAGAGCGTTTCTTCGTCCCATGACGGAGCCGTTGAGCAAAAGAGGCTCGGCCTGCTGTCTTAGTCGCCGATACGCCTTAATATATGAGATTCTTATCGATCACTTTATGTTGCAGGAATAGAAAACACAACAGCCCTTGACCATTTATCTTTACTGCGTTCCTTCGTATTGTACCTTTTACCCTTCATGTAATTGGTCTGCTTTATTTCACTTGCCTTTTAATGATTCTAAAACAGTCACTATTATTAAAAACTTTACCAATGTATATACTACTACCATGTTTTCTTTTAAAAACCTTTATTGTGAAAATTTCATTATACAAATACGAGCCTATAACCACGTGGGCCTGCCACAGAGCAAACTGTAATCGTATATGATGAATAGACATTTACACTGTAGAGGAACGTAACGGGCGGGCCATTAGGTTGCAAGAACTAAGGTGTCTAACAGTTACGGAATCGGTGGACGTACATTTTATAATTAAAATACGACAGGGCCAGTTACAATAAAATTATCTAGATATACATTTGCGGGCAAGTACCATGGGTGACGTTAATTCGAACTTTTAACAGTACAGTAATCAATAAAACATCAGAACTTAATATCAATAGGGATGTCGAAAGATTCAATCAATTCTCGTCCCCGCCCGCCATGTGCTTCAAAACTGCATACGTATCTCGTGATTTCAAGGTTCTGCAACCAGTACACAACAAGGAGTTACGAGTCCCATTTATTCCGGCGCCATTTTGGGCGAGGACGGGCAGGTCCAGGATATAGTCAAAATGTCTCTACCAACCATCGACTATGATGATGTTCATATGCTGTATTTATTAGAGTAACACTCATCTGTCCACATGAAATTAATATGCCACAATCTAAACATGTCATTTTAATCTTTCCAAAGTTCTTCTAAATATTTGGGACCGTTTCCCTTGCCTCTGAAGCTCTCAGTGCCACTTCTTTGATGAATGTACTAGCAGGTCAGGGATTCTCCTCCAAATCTCTCTTTTAAGCAGCACTATAATTAATTGGTGCCACCTCTCCATATGACGATGCATGGTATAGTTACCACAACTATATTTTTTTTCGGTTCCTCTGGAGAGTTCATCGTGGCAGATGAAGCGTGTAACGTACCGGGCATTTACCTTTTTTTGCATGTACAGGAAAGGAAAAAAAAATCGAGCGTCCGAGTTCTAAGGTGTCCCAGGGCCATTTTAGTGGACCAGGCCCAAATCCAAAGAACAGGCCGCCATTTTGAGAGTCCTCTTGCAGCCGCCTGTCGCTGTAGCATCAAGAGCAGCCGAAACTCAGCTGAATGGCAACTGAAACGGTAAAGGGGCGCCCCACTACAGCAGACGAGCCTCCACCTAGGAAGGCCCATTCACGCCGGCTCCCCCCCCCTTCGGGCACCCCACGCCGTTATTCGGAGCAGTATTGTAGGATGGCCACACCAGTGTGGCAACTTGCTAGACATCACCTCGGTGGTAACCGAATCTCAACGCCTTGTGGTGTCTTCTATTCAAAAAACATTGTTATGCTGCCTTCGACCTATTCGCCGCAAGTGCGCACACAACTCAACTGCATAGCTTGCTAGACACCACCTCGGTGCCATCCGGATCTTGGAATGTCAGCACCTTTTGGTGTCTTCTCTTCAGAAAATATTGTTGCGCTGCCTTTAGCCCCATTCGCACATCAGTCCGCTACTGACGCCATCTCACAGGCTAATGGGGCGCCCCACGCCGACTTTCAGCATTGTAGAATGACCACACCAGTACAGCAACTTGCTAGACATCACCTCGGTGCCATCCGGATCTCAGCGCCCCACTGCAGATGAAGTGCCTCTCAACTATGAAACCACCACGGTGACATCCGGATCTTGGCGCGTTGTGCTGCCTTCGGCCTATTCGCACATCGGTCCGCTACTGACGCCATCTCACAGGCTAATGGGGCGACCCACGCCGAGTTTCAGCATTGTAGGATGACCACACCAGTACAGCAACTTGCTAGACATCACCTCGGTGCCATCCGAATCTTGGCATCTCAACGCCTAGTGGTATCTTCCATACAAAAAATATTGTTACGCTGCCTTTGGCCCCATTCGCACATCAGTCCGCAACTTAGACATCACCTCGGTGCCATCCGGATCTTGGCATCTCAGCGCCTTGTGGTGTCAGTCAGAAAATATTGTTGCGCTGCCTTTGGCCCCATTCGCACATCGGTCCGCTACTGACGCCATCTCACAGGCCAACGGGGCGCCCCACGCCGACTTTCAACATTGTAGGATGGCCACAGAAGTGCGACAACTTACTAGACACCACCTCGGTGCCATCCGGATCTTGGCGCGTTGTGCTGCCTTCGGCCTATTCGCACATCGGTCCGCTACTGACGCAAACTCACAGGCCAACGGGGCGCCCCACGCCGACTTTCAGCATTGTAGGATGGCCACACCAGTGCACCTTACTAGACACCACCTCGGTGCCATCCGGATCTTGGCGCGTTGTGCTGCCTTCGGCCTATTCGCACATCGGTCCGCTACTGACGCCATCTCACAGGCCAACGGGGCGCCCCACGCCGACTTTCAGCATTGTTGGATGGCCACACCAGTGCGGCAACTTACTAGACACCACCTCGGTGCCATCCGGATCTTGGCGCGGTGTGCTGCCTTCGGCCTATTCGCACATCGGTCCGCTACTGACGCAAACTCAAAGGCCAACGGGGCGCCCCACGCCGACTTTCAGCATTGTAGGATGGCCACACCAGTGCTGCAACTTGCTGGACACCACCTCGGTGCCATCCGGATCTTGGCGCGTTGTATTGCCTTCGGCCTATTCGCACATCGGTCGGCTACTGACGCCGCCTCACGTGCCAATGTATTTTCTCCGCATTTTATACCCTATGCCGCATAACAGGTCATGTGACTTGTTTATAAAACTTTTCATTGGTTCATTTTACTTTTGGTTTCCTAACGATGGAAGGCTTGATCATATGACCTAAAAACAACACTTTTCATTGGATGAAAACTTTTTTTTTTTTCCCAAACGATGAAAGCCCCACCTTGTTTCTGGATGTTTCAGACTAAACTGGCGTCAGCATGAGAGCACCACCATCTCGTAGCTCCGTCGTGGTCATTCCGCGAGCAATCATGGCAGCCGCTCCCCACCAGAAGCCTGCAGGAGTCGGGGCCCCCAAAACTTTTGATGAATTCTCAAGGCGGAGGGGACGCTTTCGAGAATGGGGTCCAAGACCTAGCAGACAAGCGTCCGATTTCCAAGGTGTCCCAGGGCCATTTCAGTGGACCAGGCCCAAAAAGGAAAGAGCCTGCCGCCATTTTGAGAGTCCTGTGACAGCCGCCTATCGCTGCACCGCAAGAGTGGGCGCAACTCAGCTGAATTGCGGCTTTTGACACAGTGGACCAAAAACGGACGGAATGGCAACTGAAACGGTAAAGGGGCGCCCCACTACAACAGATGACACTCCACCTGGAGAGGCCCGTTCACGCCGCCTCCCCCGGGGCGCCCCACGCCGTTATTCGGAGCAGCATTGTAGGATACCAAAACCAGTGCGGCAACTTACTGGACATCACCTTGGTGCCATCGTTCTGCTGCCTTGGAACTATTCGCACAACAGTTTGCTACTGATGACCCACCCCCCGCGACGCCCCACGCCGTTATTTGCTGGGTGGCAACTTACTAGACATCACTTTCGTGTCCTCTAGATTTCGGCGCGTTCTGCTGCCTTGGAACTATTCGCACAACAGTCTGCTACTGATGACCCACCCCCCGCGACGCCCCACACCGGAAATCTGGACGTTGTGCTGCGTTGGGACTATTCGCACAGCCGACCGCTACTTCGTTGTTTTTCCCTAAAAATGTTTATATGTTATTACTATTTTTGTTTTCTTGTATATATTTATAAATTATTAAAGTTTTATAATCTTACTACTTTGTCGGAGTGCTATATATTTTTAATGTGACACATAATTGTAAAAACTTTGATGTACAAAGAGTCATCCCTGGAATCTTCCGCTTCACGCTCGGTCCCCTCCCCAATCACAATACAGGATGGTTTTCAGATAATAGCAACGCTTCTGCTGTGACGGATCTCATCGAGTGTGGGCCTTGATATACTATAACTCCTTTGAAGAGGGGTGATTCTTTACAGCTGTGGCCATAAACTACATCTGCAGGGCTAGCTGATAGCCTAGGACCGGCCTGGACAATCGGACACAGAGGAAAAGGAGTGTCAGAGGGTGCGGTAGTGAATAGGGCGAAAGGGAGGTGTCGGGCGGGCACAGGGTGTGATTCTCAGGGAAGAGCAGCGCAGATGGGGGGAGGTTTATTACCCATGCATAAGACAGAGAGCGGGGGTGACCACTGCCTGGGTGAGATGCTTGCGAGGGTGGGGAGCCATGCTAAGGATCGACAGCGTGCACAGAGTGGGTCTGGTCAAGGCATCTAAAATGGCTGCCGTGCACGACAAAAGTGTGGCATTTGAAAAAAGACAAGATGGCGCAGACAATGTTTTTCAACACTTCCTGATTTCCTTCGAATCGAACGTTAACAGACGTTGGGGCATATTACCAAAGTTAAGCGATATTTATCCCTAACGATGCATTGCAAAGATTTTTTTACCGTCAGAAATTATCGCAGATAAACCTTGCTATTATCAAGGTTTATCGCAAATACGATAAAAAACGACCGCAATGCATTAATATCACTGAAAACTCAGCGATATTCATGCATTTCCGAGCTAATGCTCTTAGCCATGTTATCCACCTCCCATTGGATAACATGGCTAAGAACTGCTCAGGGCAGCTGTTACTTTTTGGAGATATTCGCGCTTATCTCGAATATTTCCAAAAGTTGATAATAGGAGATAGCGATGTTAGCGACTGTTTCCAGTCGCTAACATCTTGGCATGCCCACTTTGCATGTCATTAGTGATAAATATCACTCACATGCAAAGTGGGGCCCAAGATGGTCGCTATCTCCTACTAGCCGTCGCTAACTGGTGTTAGCAACAGCTAGGTAATACAGATATAATTTTATCTCCGCGAAGCGGAGCGCTGTTACAGATATATATCTTGTTTTTGAACGTTAATTTCTCAAAAGGCACTGAAGCACATATATTGAGACCTAGCAAAGGCACATCGGGCTACCAGTCCCTAATATTTTACCAAGTTTCGTGCAAATCCATTCAGCCGTTCGATTATTATTATTATTATTTTTTTAAAACCTCCACATCAAACCTAGGGGGTCAGCGAGGATCTACTATGCCCCCTTATGGTCATTTGCCCCTTCGCTTTGGCCTCCTCTTGTCTCTCGATCCTACCGAGAGACAAGATGGCGGCCGCTACGTACTGTTTGGAATGTTTACAGACACCGGAGAGCCAATCAGCTTCGCTTCGCAAAGCTCCGTAACGCGAAAAGTATGCGAAGCGGTGCGCTGTTACAGATATATATCTTTTTTTTAACGTTAATTTCTCAAAATCCACTGAAGCACATATATTGAGACCTAGCAAAGGCACATCGGGCTACCAGTCCCTACAATTTTGCCAAGTTTCGTGCAAATCCATTCAGCCGTTCGATTATTATTATTTTTTTTTTTTTTGCCCCGCGGGGCCCTTTTAAAACCTCCACATCAAACCTAGGGGGTCAGCGAGGATCTACTATTCCCCCTTATGGTCATTTGCCCCTTTGCTTTGGCCTCCTCTTGTCTCTCGATCCTACCGAGAGACAAGATGGCGGCCGCTACGGACTGTTTGGAATGTTGACAGACGCCGGAGAACCAATCAGCTTCGCTTCACAAAGCTCCGTTGCGCGAAAAGTACGCGTCCTGGAGCGCTGCCCGGTCCGCTGTTACAGATATATATCTTTTTTTAAACGTTAATTTCTTAAAATCCACTGTAGCACATATATTGAGACCTACAAAAGGCACATCGGGCTACCAGTCCCTACAATTTTGCCAAGTTTCGTGCAAATCCATTCAGCCGTTCGGGCTAAAAGTGAGGCCAACCGCCCTATGGAAAACTCAATGTTAAAAACACGTTTTGGGACCCCCCTTTTTTCTCGACCCCCCCTGGACGAACCCCCCCCCCCCAATTTTCAGGGGCTGCTCAGAAACAAAATGTGCCATTTTCCTGAAAATTTCAGCCAATTCCGTCCACAAACGCCAAAGTTATTAGACATAGAATTTTCAAAAAACCCATAGAGAAAAAATCCTAACTATATATACCTACTGGCGACCGCCAGTAGGTAATATATATATATATATATATATATATATATATATATATATATATATATATATATATATATATATATATATATATTCACTGAAAAAACCATAGGTTATAGACCATATATAGTTAGGAATTTGCATTTACAAAACCTTGAAAATTCACTGAAAAAACCATAGGTTAGAGACCACATATAGTTAGCTGGACATTTTATTGACATAAAACCAATGAAATTCCATATATAGTTAGTTGCACTAACTATATATCGCGCACCCGCAATCCACTGCTGATGATGTCACATATTACATCATTCATGACATGGTCAGTGACATCACTGATGACATCACTGATGACATCTCAAATGACATCACTGATGACATCACTGATGACATCTCAAATGACATCACTGATGACATCATGTAGTGTCTGTGTGTTTTTGTAAAGTTTAAATATGTTTTACATATTGAAGAATGAGTGGATGTATGGAAGACTGAGTGTGTGTGTGGCTGGCTGGGAGGTGTGTGACTCTGTGCATATCAATGTGTACTTGTATCAGTGATTGTATAAGAGAGTAAGTATGTGTTAGTATATGTGTGAAAAGTATGGTGTTCTGTGTTTAACTGTATAGATGAGGAAATCGAAGTGTGATTGATTCTTCACAGGACTGACTAGGTGTATGAGTGCATATGATAGTGTTGTAATAATGAGTGACTGTATGTATGAGTGATTGTATGGGTGAATGAGTGAATGTGTGTGTAGACATAGGATTCAGTGAGTGTGCATGTAGTAACTGGTATTGGTGTGTCATGATGTCATCAGTGATGTCATTTGAAATGTCATCAGTGATGTCATTTGAGATGTCATCAGTGATGTCATCAGTGATGTCACTGAAGTATGGTGTTCTGTGTTTAACTGTATAGATGAGGAAATGGAAGTGTGATTGATTCTTTACAGGACTGACTAGGTGTGTGAGTAACTCCATGGATGAGTGGCAGTGTGTGAGTGTCTGCATAGGTGTATGAGTGCATATGATAGTGTTGTAATAATGAGTGACTGTATGTATGAGTGATTGTATGGGTGAATGAGTGAATGTGTGTGTAGACGTAGGAATCAGTGAGTGCGTATGTAGTAACTGGTATTGGTGTGTCATGATGTCATCAGTGATGTCATTTGAGATGTCATCAGTGATGTCATCAGTGATGTCATTTGAGATGTCATCAGTGATGTCATCAGTGATGTCACTGACCATGTTGTGGTAAATAAATAATTAATTACCGGTACTATTTTTAAATACATTAATAAAACAGATAGCTCAATAAATAAGAGGCAGGATCCGGGGAATCTGAGTCTAACAGGCTTTAATCAGGCACAAGGGAAGGGACAGGATCTGAACAGCCTGAAATAGAATGGCACGAGTGGCAGCTGCAACGTGTCATTAACAGTACAAGGTATATATAGTAAAACATTAGAATTACATTGCATACAGTAGGCGTAACAAGTGACAAGCGTAAGATAAGAACACATGGGCGTGAAAAGAAGGCGTGCACAGGGCGTGCATGAAGTCATGTGATGAGAACGTCACAGAAGTGTCATAAAATGGGTGGATACATGGAGGGGGCTACCTGGGCAGCTGGAACCTTTAACCTAGTGGTGCGCGCAAACGGGCCATGACGTGTGACTGGGAGAACTGGGGGCTCTGACTTCTGTGCTAGAAGAGGAGACTAAAGTCTGCGATGTCAGGACGACATGTACCTATAGCATATCTGGTATCTTGTGTTTGGAGTACATGTTGACAGAATCTAAAAGTTATCAGAGCAAAGGCTACTGGACACTAAGGCTGGTGTAGGCATATATTCTACATGTATTGCGTGTGCTATGAATCTTCTATGAATATTAATACAGTAATTCACTTGCATGGAGACAGAAAGACTAGACTATAGCTGGAGATGTTTATGCGGTTTGTTAGCTTAGGAATGCGAAGACGGAGAGCTGAACTGATAACTAGAGGCATAACATATTCTTGGCAGACAGGCAGGCAGAGCCAGGCCGGGCACCGCGCTGCGCGGCAGAAAGTAAGTGAAGGGTCAGGGATGCAGGTGGGGGCTGCATCGCTCCTCGGAGTGGGTTCAGGAGTCTGGAGCTTGAATCTGGTGTCCAGGCCCTTTTTGAGGCCTGGAAACGGGGACAATTTAATGAATAAACGTGCATAATGTAAAACGTTGGCAACATAGGCCTAATACTCGTTGCTTTCACGGGGACTGGAAACTGGCATACTAAAGTTGGACACAACTAGAATAGCGTCTTTAATCGATCATAGGGGGATATATGCATATCGATCATGCACATATTACATAGGATGTGGAACACGTAGGCACACATGACAAGGCAAAATTCAATTTTCCTCATTCCCTCCTTGTGCCCTACGTTTCCATCAGGGAACATCAATATTCATGATACCATCTATCTGTTCATAGAGCATCATTTGCTCGTCTCAAATTTTCTTGGAACGGGACTTAGGACTAGGAATACAAGAGGTAGCACACAAGCCGCAAATCACAGGGCCACATTGTAAACAGAGACAGCAACTGAATATGATCATTACTGCTATACCCAGGAATTACAATACTTTCCATCCCCATGCAGATATTATACTCCAGAGCCAATCGGACCATGTCCAGGTGCCTGGATTCTGGTGTAACTGATGGGCAATTTTATGAAGTCTGGTTATAGCTGAATAAACAGACGGTGCGTTATTAGGAATGAAAATGCAGCAACTAGATCCGATGACTCTACAAGCCCCTCCCCTATCGGCCAGTATGACGTCAAGGACGAGACGATTTTGGAGCACAACAAATCTCATAGCAGATTGCTCTTCAGTTAAGTTACCTAGAGCGGAAGTAGTCTCATTCACTACTGCTTCAAGGGTTCTGGTTAGCCTACGTATTAGCTTACTATTCTGGACAGGACCTATGAAGAAAAAGAAACCTTTATTGAAGTCTTGATACTGTTCTAAAGCAGTTTCAGTCTGATCGACAATTTGGGGACTCGATCTCCCTTCTATGTCTTACGTGTACTAGATGTGTATTTCTGTGATAATCGGATGGGGCTAGGAAAACTGGTGGCAGTAGGAAGGCAATGTAACATGTTCCATCCCAATCGAGGGGCAGACGTACATATGCGGTCTGACCACACACAAAATATGAATGACGTGAGGCTTTGAAAGTAGATTTCCCACTGTCACTATACTTGACCACAGTAGTACAATCACTGTGTCCTAGATGTACTGAACCATTCTTTCTGACACAGAATTCACCTTTCACTGGTAGAACTGAAATAGCAGGCAAATCTGGAGTAGTCTCGGACCGAACATTCAAAACCATGAAATTCGAGGAATAATTACCTAGATCATATACTTCATTTCTCTAGATCTAACCCTGTTCTATGGGAAAGACCTTCCTTGTCTGGGAAACATGTTCTGTTCAGAAGGGACATATCAGCCGAAGATGACGTTAACGTGGACCATGCTCCACACGAACCATTGTGTGAAAACGGGTAAGGAAAGAGTGGCAGAACTCCCTTCGGTGTCTGGAAAGGGGGAAGTCGACCACACACCCAACAATTAGTGGCATTGCTGGTCTGGTGTGAATAGTGTAACATTCGGATAAACGTATTATTGCGCATGGCAAGACGATAAGATAACTCGTGAGGAGGCAGTTCACTAAAAGTGTGCTCTACTGTAACATTAGAGAACATATGTACATGTGAATTAATAGGAAAACATAAATGTAAGGCATAACTTATGCAGGTAACCATAAGACTCAGAAATAACAAAAGTAATAGAGTAACAATACATCTACTTTGAAGATTCTTACAGTAGCGGATTCTCTTAGAGTTTGGACTAACTCTCTCACTGTGTGGGTCTATCTCATACATGTCAGGAACCTGTCTAACCGTTTAACCCGAGAGGGACTTAGACAATTAAACTGGCTGACTTACTAGACCTCAGTTTTTCTTTATACTCCTGCTGCGGAGTTTTCTCTAACAGGGGAAGTTTAGAGTCAGTATCTGGGCAGTCCTTGAGAACGGGGCAGTCTTTGAAAAAAGTTCTTGGCCGAAGTCCATGGAATCTTTTCACGTGACTGGAGTGCAACCACCCCTTGCGACCTTCGACCTTGATTGCAGTCCTTGTTGTTAGCAGGACGAGTTTTGGCTCCTTCCAGCGGGGCTCCAGCGGACTTGAACGATCAAAATTCCTCACGAGGACTAGGTCGCCTGGTATGACCTCGTGCGGTTTCACTTGAGTGTTGTCTGGAAAAGCAGCGGCAACCTGTGAACGACAAGAGAGTAGTGCAGACATCAAGGAAGCCAGGTAATCTGTCAGCATATTACTGTCAACATCAGTTATTTTACGTGGTCTAGGTGTACCCCACATGTTTGGTGGACGACCGAAAACTACCTCGAAAGGTGAGAGACCTGAACGGGAGTGAGCGACCATTCTCATGTAAAAAAGGGCGACTGGCAGGGCTACCATCCAATCTACGCCTTTTTCTGCGCATATTTTGGCAATGCGGATTTTCAGAGTCTGATTATGTCTCTCTACAAGACCAGCTGCTTCAGGATGTCGTACACAGTGGAACTTCCACTGGTACCCTAACAGAAGGGATACTTGTTTCATGAGTTCGGATGAGAATGGCTGGCCGTTATCTGAATACACGACCCTAGGTAATCCATAGCGGGGGAAATACTCACGAACCAACTGCCTGGCAGTGGTCGCGGCAGTGTAATCTGGGACTGGATATGCTTCTGTCCATCTGGACAAAGCGCATACAACTACGAGGACATACTTGAAACCTCGACATCGATCCATCTGAATATAATCCATCTGGAGGACTTCAAAAGGGTGGTCAGGAGGATGGAATCCACCTTGTTCCACCGGAACACCTTTACCTGGATTGAACTGACAACATATCATACAGGTACGCACTTTCTGCTTGGCTGCTGCTCGTAAATGCTTGTTAAACCAAAGGTTCTGAATACTGTCTATCATGGCTTTTTCTCCCAAGTGTGCTGGACTATGTGCGGTGTTAATAATGACTTGAACCATAGAGTCGGGGAGAAACCATGTGGCTTTTCCCTTCGTCAACCATCCTTGATCTGTCTGGACCCCTCCTTGTTCAGACCATTTCTTGATTTCATCGGGAGTAGCATGTGACTGTATATCTAGTACGTCTTGTGTAGGGTCCTTAACTGTCATACAAGTAGTCTGATCGGGAATGTCTGTCTGTGTCGTGTTAACTGGAATGTCTGGAGTCTGAGCTGTAAGCTTGGCTGTTCGATCTGCCAGGTCGTTACCCTGGGAAATGATATCAGTGACTTTCGTATGTGCCTTGCACTTCATGATAGCGATAGCTGTCGGTAAATGTATTGCATCTAACAGAGCTTGAATGAGGGGGCCATGCTGAATCTTGGTTCCATGAGAAGTCATGAAACCTCTTTCTTGCCAGAGTACTCCAAAGTTGTGTACGACTCCGAATGCATAACGTGAATCTGTGTATATGTTTACTTTCAGGTTCTTGGCTCGTATGCAGGCTTGGGTCAGAGCAACGAGCTCTGCTGCTTGAGCAGACAGAGTGTCAATACGATGTGTTTCTATAACTTCAGTTTCAGTAGTCACTGCATACGCGGCTACTAGTTCTCCTGTACTTGTCCTCATACATGAACCATCCACATAAAGTGTCAGGTCGGGATCAGGTAATGCGATGTCGGTCAAGTCTTGTCTTGGCTTTGTCATGGTGTTAACAACTTCCACACAGTCATGTGTGGCAGGATTTGAAGTAACTGAGGGTAACAATGTAGCTGGATTTAAAATGTTGCAGCGTCTGATTTCTATGTGTGGCTGAAACAATGTCAGTTCATATCCTGTTAAACGTGCAATTGTCAAGTGCTGAGTCTGTGTTCGGTTTAAAAGAACTTCCACGGAGTGTGGAACTTGTACTGTCAGGGAGTGTCCTAACACTATGGAATCACTTTGTCTGATAGCTAGGGCTGTGGCTGCAACTGACTTGAGGTACGCAGGCAGAGCCTGGGCCACCGGATCTAATGTGCTAGAGAAATAAGCACAGGGCTTGTATTGTCCTGCTTGATCTTGTGTGAGAACAGATAATGCAGTACCATCACGTTCAGTAACAAAAAGTGTAAAAGGCTTACTGTAGTTTGGTGTCGCTAGAACAGGTGCTTGGCATAAAGCTTTCTTTAACTCATTGAAAACAAGTGTATGTTCTTGGGTCCAAGGGAGGACAGTCGATACGGCTGCCTCCTGTGTCGTTAACTGTATCAGTGGCTTGGGTAGATATGCGTACTGAGGAATCCATTGTCTGCAGTATGAAGTGAGGCCGATAAAAGCTCGCACCTCCTTTTGAGTCTTGGGCTGTGGAAGATGTGCTATTAACTGGATACGGTCAGGTGTCAACTGCCTACCCCTCTTGGACAGTAAGTGTCCTAGGTAGACCACTTGCTGGACACAGAATTGCAATTTAGAAGGGGACACCTTGTGCCCCATCTCGGCCAGAAAATACAAGACTGTAAGTGACGCACGTTCGCAGTCACGTTCAGAACGGGCTGTGATCAATAGGTCATCGACATACTGGAGCAGGGCAGTGTCAGTTGGCATGTGAATATTGTCTAGTTGTCTTTTAAGTGCTTGACTGTAAATGCTAGGACTTTCTGTGAAACCTTGAGGAGCTCGTGTGAATTTATAGCTCCTTCCATTTAAACGGAATCCGAAAAGGAATTGGCTGTCTGGATGAATGGGGACACTAAAGAATGCGTTCTTGAGATCAATAACAGTAAAGAACGTAGCTTCGGAATCAATGGCAGTCAATAGGGAAGAAATATCTGGAACCACTGGGTACTGGGGTATGATACATTTATTAAGTTCTCGAAGGCCAATCACTAATCGATAAACTGGAGGTGCATTGGGATCTGCACGTTTTAGAATCGGAATGATAGGAGAATTACATACATTGGAGTCAGTTTCTACAACTACTCCTTGAGCAATGAGTTCGTCAATAATTTTGGATAAGGCTGCTACAGCCTCAGATGGCAATTTGTACTGTCGGATTCGTGGTAATACAACCCCTTGCTTTAGAGTGACACGATAGGGTGTAATGTGCATACAACCTACATCAGTTGGACCTTGCGCCCATAAATGCTGAGGTACATTCAATAATCTTGGATCAAAATCACGTAATACATAATGACCTTTAAAATCTTGCAAAAACAATCGTACTCCTTCTGGGGAACAGCATATAACTGCTCCTAATTCTTTCAGAGTCTTAATGCCTAGTAAATTCTCTGGACATGATTTCGTGAGTAACAAGTCTGTAGTTCGGGACAATGGACCAACTTCTAGGGAAACTGGTTTCGATATTTCATTAACAATAGGCTTTCCTGAAAATCCAAGGGAAACATTTCTAGAGCCTGAGAGTGGAGCCCCTGGAACCTCGTCATGACTGATGGTAGTCCTACTTGCCCCTGTATCAATCAGAAACTTTCTGTCTTTCCCTAATACTTGACTGTGTACATAGGGACCCTCTTGATCTACAGGTATCTCGATGAGAGGCAAGCCAACCTCCCTCTCTAGGCTGTTTCATGAATACTGCTGGTAATCTGGATATTCTGACTGTGCATACTGGTACATCTGCTGTGTAACGTGCTGTGTGGCAGCTATAGGCTGCGGTACTGTAACTGTCTGTTGTGCGTTCTGCGGTAGCTGAGAATTCTGCGGAACATGTTCTTGTCTAAGAAGACGTGGTCTCTCTTTCGTTTTACCAGTAGCTATGTTGTGTTTCAGAACTGCACATTCGTTTATATAATGACCTGGCTGTTTACAGTAATTGCAGGTCCCTTTAACGGGAGCTGCAGGATGACTAGTTTGATTTGTACCCCTCTTCGGACTGTCTTGTGGAACAGACTGGGCAACTAGTACTTTCATTTTCGTGTCTTTCATACGTCTCCTTTCATGTTCCTGCTCCTCCCTAATTCTGTTCTGGTGGTACTGGAGCATCTGGAGCATTTGTGATGGAGTATTAGCTTGCCAGGTACTTTCGACTTTCAGTACTCGATTTTTAACTTGTGGTAAAGAATTCTCGACTAGTTTGGTAACAAAAAGATGTGGATACGATTCACTACTTGTTTTCAGACCACTATTAATAATGAAACATTTCTCAAATCTAGAATAGAAATCACTAGTGTCTTCATCTTGTTTCTGTTTACAGGCTGAGATGGCATCCCAATCTTCCTTTTTCGTGGCTAGTAATCTTGGCAAGACTTTGTATTAACAATTCGGGCAATGCTTTAGCTTTATCCCCAAGACCGGTACCTGGAACTCGTGTGTTATCTTCAGTCTCTAATGCGGTCCAATCTATCTTTTTCTCTCCCACCTCCCATTCTTTTTCTTTGAGTTTTTCATATATGCCCGCAGGCAACAGGACCTTTAACATTTTAATGATATCAGGATACGTGTATTCTCCCATACGGAGCATGTCCTTTAATTCACGGTGGAACCCTGCTGGATCTTTATCGTGACAGGGTATTAACTTTTTCATTTCCAGAAGTTCTATTTTCGTGATAGGGGTGTAAACAAATACTCGTTCTAGATCACCCCCCTCTCCCTTAACTGGATGTACTTCTCTCAACGGATTCTGTCTGTCTATGTAGAATGACTTTCTTACTGGGGGTGGAACAGGAACAAAATGTGGATTCAGGAACGTTCTGTATTTGTGGCGCTGTTCTAAAATGACACTAATTAAATCGGTACCTAGACCTTTCCATCTGTTTAGGAGTAACTCGTTCAGTACATCATGTAAAGGACCTGGATCAGAATGTTGATCCTCATACAATGTAATGAGGTGCTGGATCATATACATACCCACCAGACGCTGCTCGGCTGGGGGCAGCTTCAGAAACGTTTGGGCCACTATTTCATCTGGAAACGTGGTAGAATCACTAGTCCATCGGACTGCTGATCGGGCTAGTTCTTGTTCATGCATGGTACTAAGCTCACTATAACCTATTCGTAATTTCAGAATTTTATCGGTGGCCTGAAATACTTGTTCAAGAGAACACTGTTCTGGTACGGGAGGAGGAAAAACTTTCTTGTAATCTAGGCGTGAATGTCTGTCAGAAAGTCTAGTTCTACCTACATACGCTATTCTGGAGGGATTCTCGCTATCTACCTCTTCACTTGAAGAGTCATTCTCTTTCTCGGTTGCTCTTTTTGCTTCCTCCTTTTGGTGTATACTTATAATTTCCTTACGAATTTTCCTGTACATATTTTCTATACTACCTTGTGACTTGTGTTTTCCCTCGGCTATATTGTCACTCCACCTAGTCAGGCCTTTCATCTCGTCTTGGTCTTTATCAGGATAATCTTGTTCTCTTATTAAACAGTTAATCGAAAACTGTAAAATCATATTTTGAATCTCGGCTTTCCTGTGTGCCATAGCTTCGTGAATACTTCCTGGATTCTCCCCTGTACGGACAAAATGATATATTCTGTCTAGATGTTCTTTCATGTCGGGCAGGGTGGCCAAAAAGTTGGCAACCCGTCTTAAACGTACTGAATATAATATCATGTGATCTTCGCCTGGAACTGGATCATATATGCAGTCAGTAAGAAGTCGCTTGAGGTCTGCGTATGTAGCCACTTTTGGCGTACGCTGTAACGCTGCTTCTCGCGGCGTCAGTCGTCTTACTTGAGGCGGGGTGATAGGAGCACCTCCCCCCGCACCTCCTGAACTGGAATCGTCAGTTAATACTGTACGTGCTGGTATAGTGGCTGGCAAAACGGGCACACCTAATGTGGGCTGGTCCGGGGGCACTAACACATTAACTTCGTCCCCGGGACCAGTGGCTGGAGGAGCAGGAATTACATTATTCACATGGTGCTGCGGGTGAGCAGGCGGAATAGGATTTGTATATTCTGGGACTGTATCGTCCAAGTAGGACGAAAGAAAAATTTCAGCTGCAGTCGGTTTATGACGTAGCTTAATCGGGACCAATGGTGGCGGTAAATTACAGGGTGCTTCCGGGGTTGCCTTCGGCAAGCCCTCGGCAAGAAGAGGATACATACCTTTAATAAGGGCATTTCTCTGTCTGTCTGACTGTTCTGCTCTAACTCGTTCACCTTCTTCTAGGAGTTCCCTTTCTTGGGCTTTTTCTGCGGATTCCCTACTTAACTCTGCTTTTCTGAATTCTTTTTCGGTTCTTCTATGAGATTCTTTGCGCCATAACTCGATGGCATCTTTCTGGGACTGTCTGGCTTTCTTTTTCCATAATGCTTCTTCTACTCGCATGATGCACTCGGCATCCCATGTACCTGATACAGGCCATCTATATTTTTCTTCAAGATCCTTGGTGTAATCCACCCATAAGTCTAGATATAATATGGCATTTAAGCCATGCTTGTGATACATAAAATGTCCAGGACTGTCCCTAGGAGGGACAGGAACTGATTCTTCGAGTAACCCTTTTCTGGTTTTGATCTGACGTAATTTCGAAAATAGAGGCATAATCGGGTCGTACTTAAACTAAACACAATACACAATAATCACAGTAATGGAATGGCAAACAAATCACTCATACCACGACATAGAATTACATTAATAACAGTTCGAACAGAATACTACCTGATACACTGAAAACATAACACTTGAATTTCTCGAGAACGGACTTACTAGAATTACTGGATGCACTGCTAAAACAGTACAGAACATACCGGTCTCGTAAAGAGACACGTCATACCGTATCCACCCAGGTGGACACGTCGGACTGGATCTGCGTACCCAAACCCATCGGACCAGGAACAAACTAATGAACCTGTCTAGATACTTCCCCCGCAACGGTACTCACCGGGAAGCAGAAACTGAAGGCCTCGGACTGGACTGGACTGCTACGACGTCTGGTTACTACGCATGCGCTTCGGACCTCGGGCTTCGGTTACAGGTGGGCCTCCGGATACCTCGGACCTTGCTCTCTCGGCTTGGGCTCTGGTCGGGACGAACCGCATTCCTCACCGCCTCGTCTGGATGCCGGACCGCAGTCTCCGTCTCCTCCGTGGGCCTGAGGGAGACTTGATAAAGCAGAAATATCTGCACGTGCACGGTAGAGTTCCGTCACGGCCGTAGAAGGGTCAGGGGGCCTGCGTTACATCGCCGGCGCGTGGGGAAGGGGCTCGTCCCTGTTCGGGCGCCATTATGTGGTAAATAAATAATTAATTACCGGTACTATTTTTGAATACATTAATAAAACAGATAGCTCAATAAATAAGAGGCAGGATCCGGGGAATCTGAGTCTAACAGGCTTTAATCAGGCACAAGGGAAGGGACAGGATCTGAACAGCCTGAAATAGAATGGCACGAGTGGCAGCTGCAACGTCTCATTAACAGTACAAGGTATATATAGTAAAACATTAGAATTACATTGCATACAGTAGGCGTAACAAGTGACAAGCGTAAGATAAGAACACATGGGCGTGAAAAGAAGGCGTGCACAGGGCGTGCACGAAGACATGTGATGAGAACGTCACAGAAGTGTCATAAAATGGGTGGATACATGGAGGGGGCTACCTGGGCAGCTGGAACCTTTAACCTAGTGGTGCGCGCAAACGGGCCATGACATGTGACTGGGAGAACTGGGGGCTCTGACTTCTGTGCTAGAAGAGGAGACGAAAGTCTGCGATGTCAGGACGACATGTACCTATAGCATATCTGGTATCTTGTGTTTGGAGTACATGTTGACAGAATCTAAAAGTTATCAGAGCAAAGGCTACTGGACACTAAGGCTGGTGTAGGCATATATTCTACATGTATTGCGTGTGCTATGAATCTTCTATGAATATTAATACAGTAATTCACTTGCATGGAGACAGAAAGACTAGACTATAGCTGGAGATGTTTATGCGGTTCGTTAGCTTAGGAATGCGAAGACGGAGAGCTGAACTGATAACTAGAGGCATTACATATTCTTGGCAGACAGGCAGGCAGAGCCAGGCCGGGCACCGCGCTGCGCGGCAGAAAGTAAGTGAAGGGTCAGGGATGCAGGTGGGGGCTGCATCGCTCCTCGGAGTGGGTTCAGGAGTCTGGAGCTTGAATCTGGTGTCCAGGCCCTTTTTGAGGCCTGGAAACGGGGACAATTCAATGAATAAATGTGCATAATGTAAAACGTTGGCAACATAGGCCTAATACTCGTTGCTTTCACGGGGACTGGAAACTGGCATACTAAAGTTGGACACAACTAGAATAGCGTCTTTAATCGATCATAGGTGGATATATGCATATCGATCATGCACATATTACATAGGATGTGGAACACGTAGGCACACATGACAAGGCAAAATTCAATTTTCCTCAATGTCATGAATGATGTAATATGTGACATCATCAGCAGTGGATTGCGGGTGCGCGATATATAGTTAGTGCAACTAACTATATATGGAATTTCATTGGTTTTATGTCAATAAAATGTCCAGCTAACTATATGTGGTCTCTAACCTATGGTTTTTTCAGTGAATTTTCAAGGTTTTGTAAATGCAAATTCCTAACTATATATGGTCTATAACCTATGGTTTTTTCAGTGAATTTCATTGGTTTTTTAAAAGCTAATATCTATAGCTGTAAAATATATTCTTTATTACGTGACGTATCACGTAGCCACGTGAGACGCCTCTTGACGCGTCGCATAACCGTGATGTATCGGCTCTGCAGCGCAAACAAAACCCGTAACGTAAGCGTGCCGGAGCACGCTTAAAGATATATATATTTTTTTTTAACCTTAATTAGACAAAATCCACACGTGCACATATCTTGAGGCCTTGCAAAGGCACATCAAACAAACAGTCCCTACAATTTTGCCAAGTTTGCTGGAAATCTATTCCCTTCATTTTTTTTTTTACTGTTTCTCTTGGTTTTCCCCTTGTTACGCTTACCGGGACGCTACCCGGTACGCGAACCGGACGCTCCAAAAACACAAGATGGCGGACTCCCGTTACGCTGCCGGTTAGCTGCCCGGTTCGCGTACCGGGAAGCGCCTCTACCGCGAAAAATCGCGGGGGACTTTAATATCCCCCTCATCAATCCTAGGGGGTCAGGAGGGGTTTACCTTGCCCCCTTTCCTTCATTTCCCCCTTCTTTTTTCACCACATCTTGTCTCTCAAACCTACCGAGAGACAAGATGGCGGCCGCTCCGGACTGTTTACAATGTTGACAGCTACGCTGCCGGTTAGCTGCCCGGTTAGCTGCCCGGTGAGCTGCCCGGTGAGCTGCCCGGTTCGCATACCGGGACGCGCCTCTACGGCGTAAAATCGCAAAAACATTTTTTTTTAAATTCTTGCCCCGCGGGGCACTTTAACCCCTTCGCTGCTAGGCCTTTTCCCCCTCCTGTGCTAAGGCTTTTTTTGGTGTTTTGGGGTAGTGCGCGCTTAGGCCCTTGTAACTTTTTGACCACATAAGGGATCCGCGCCAAATTTGCGTCCTTTTCTTCCAACATCATGGGGATTCTAAAGGCGCCCAGGGTTTGTGGATTCCCTTGGAGGGGGCCCAGAAATTAACCAAAATATAGTGTTTTTTTTGTTTTTTTCAGAAAAATGGGAAAAATGGGCTGCAAATGAAAGCCTCTGGCTTTTTCCCTGAATATGGTATCAAAAAAGGGTTTGTGGGGCTGAATTCTCCATTTTCTCAGCTTTTAGGGAATGACAGTGTTTTGTCAGAGAACCGAAATTTTTCACTCAGTTTTGGCATTTTTCTGGGACATAGCCTATTTTTGCTATTTTTAGAGCTTTCCACCTCCTTCCAGTTAATGGTAGAAATGAGTTTGAAAGCAATAATGGATCCTGGAAAGCTTTACATTTCCGAAAAATAGACAAAATTCTGAATTCAGAAAGGGGTCATTTGTCTAAATCCATGAAGGTTTCGTTATAGAAACTAACAGTTAGATATTGGAATATTTGAAAATTTGTTGAAAACAACGGCCTTTTGTCTCA
Organism: Lissotriton helveticus; assembly: GCF_964261635.1. Lineage (NCBI taxonomy): Eukaryota > Metazoa > Chordata > Amphibia > Caudata > Salamandridae > Lissotriton > Lissotriton helveticus. The sequence goes on along the minus strand of NC_136072.1, from coordinate 1,164,193,064 downwards.
ACGTTTTCACCTATAACTTTCTCTAATTTTGACAGCTCTTGGAAAGCAATATACCGTTACATCCGTTAGACCTTCCTGGTTGTGGGGATATATGGGACTTGTAGTTTCACCAAGAACCCGACGAACCCAGATCCAAAAACTGAGCAGCAACTTGCAATGGTATTTTTTCATTTACTGGGTATAGTGCACTTTGTCTTGGAAAATGTACACATGGAATAATCTGCATGAAAGACACCTATGTATGTATGAATTGGGTACAAATTATAGAGTTCAGAAACAGTATATAATTGCACATTTTCAAAGTTGGGAATACTCATACTAGCATGAGAATTATTGGTCATTTTTCATAAAGTTTTTTTTTCTACACAATATCTTTCATTCAAAGGGAGAAATGCAAGAAAGCTCAATTGGTAATAACAGTTGATTTACAGATCTGAATTACCCCAAGTGTCCCGATAAAAACGGTACCTCACTTGTGTGGGTCGGCCTTGTGCCTGCGACAGGAAACGGCGCAAAATGCAACGTGGTCACACCTAAATTTTGCAGTTACAAATTGACCCTTTTTTGGCAAAGTGCCTACCTGTAGTTTTTGCACCCTAGTTCTTCCGGCAACTAGGGAAACCTAGCAAACCTATACATTTTTGAAAAGTAGACACCCAGGGGAATTCAGGATGGGATGACTCGACTGCCTACCACCAGGTTTTGTTACCCAGAATCCCTTGCAAAGCTCAGATTTTGACAAAAAAAACACATTTTCCTCACATTTCTGTGGTGGAAAGTTCTGGAATCTGCGTGGATCAACAAATTTCCACCCACCCAGCGTGCCCCCAGGTCTCCCGAAAACAATGGTACCTCACTTGTGTGGGTCGGCCTTGTGCCTACGACGGGAAACGGCACAAAATGCAACGTGGTCGCTCCTCAATTTCCCAGTGAAATCTTAAGCTCATTGGACAAAGAGACTACCTTTTGTTTTTGAGCCGTAGCTCAACCAGCACCTAGGGAAACCTAGCAAACCTATACATTTTTAAAAACTAGACACCCAGGGCAATTCAGGATGGGGTGACTCGTCTGCCTACCCCCAGGTTTTGTTACCCAGAATCCCTTGCAAACATAAATATTTGACCAAAAAATACACATTTTCCTCACATTTCTGTGGTGGAAAGTTCTGGAATCTGCGTGGATCAACAAATTTCCACCCACCCAGCGTGGCCCTAGGTCTCCCGAAAAAAATGGTACCTCACTTGCGTGGGTAGGCATAGTGGCTGCGACATGAAACCGCGCAAAACGCAGCATGGTCGCATCTCAATTTCCCAGTGAAATTTAGCACGATTCGGACAAAAAGACTACCTTTTGTTTTTGCGCCGTAGCTCTGCCAGCACCTAGGGAAACCTAGCAACCCTATACATTTTTGAAAACTAGACAACCAGGGAAATTCAGGATGGGGTGACTCGTCTGCCTACCCCCAGGTTTTGTTACCCAGAATCCCTTTCAAACAAAAAAATTTGACCAAAAAAACACATTTTCCTCACATTTCTGTGGTGGAAAGTTCTGGAATCTTCGTGGATCAACAAATTTCCACCCACCCAGCGTGCCCCCAGGTCTCCCGAAAAAAATGGTACCCCACTTGCGTGGGTAGGCATAGTGGCTGCGACATGAAACAGCGCAAAACGCAGCATGGTCGCACCTCAATTTCCCAGTGAAATTTTGCACGATTTGGACAAAAAGACTACCTTTTGTTTTTGCGCCGTAGCTCTGTCAGCACCTAGGGAAACCTAGCAAACCTATACATTTCTGAAAACTAGACACCCAGGGCAATTCAGGATGGGGTGACTCGTCTGCGTACCCCCAGGTTTTGTTACCCAGAATCCCTTTCAAACAAAAAAATTTGACCAAAAAAACACATTTTCCTCACATTTCTGTGGTGGAAAGTTTTGGAATCTGCGTGGATCAACAAATTTCCATCCACCCAGTGTGCCCCCAGGTCTCCCGAAAAAAATGGTACCTCACTTGCGTGGGTAGGCATAGTGGCTGCGACATGAAACAGCGCAAAACGCAGCATGGTCGCACCTCAATTTCCCAGTGAAATTTTGCACGATTCGGACAAAAAGACTACCTTTTGTTTTTGCGCCGTAGCTCTGCCAGCACCTAGGGAAACCTAGCAAACCTATACATTTCTGAAAACTAGACACCCAGGGCAATTCAGGATGGGGTGACTCGTCTGCCTACCCCCAGGTTTTGTTACCCAGAATCCCTTTCAAACAAATAAATTTTACCAAAAAAACACATTTTCCTCACATTTCTGTGGTGGAAAGTTCTGGAATCTGCGTGGATCAACAAATTTCCATCCATCCAGTGTGCCCCCAGGTCTCCCGAAAAAAATGGTACCTCACTTGCGTGGGTAGGCATAGTGGCTGCGACATGAAACAGCGCAAAACGCAGCATGGTCGCACCTCAATTTCCCAGTGAAATTTAGCACGATTCGGACAAAAAGACTACCTTTTGTTTTTGCGCCGTAGCTCTGCCAGCACCTAGGGAAACCTAGCAAACCTATACATTTCTGAAAACTAGACACCCAGGGCAATTCAGGATGGGGTGACTCGTCTGCCTACCCCCAGGTTTTGTTACCCAGAATCCCTTTCAAACAAAAAAATGTAACCAAAAAAACACATTTTCCTCACATTTCTGTGGTGGAAAGTTCTGGAATCTGCGTGGATCAACAAATTTCCATCCACCCAGTGTGCCCCCAGGTCTCCCGAAAAAAATGGTACCTCACTTGCGTGGGTAGGCATAGTGGCTGCGACATGAAACAGCGCAAAACGCAGCATGGTCGCACCTCAATTTCCCAGTGAAATTTTGCACGATTCGGACAAAAAGGCTACCTTTTGTTTTTGCGCCGTAGCTCTGCCAGCACCTAGGGAAACCTAGCAAACCTATACATTTCTGAAAACTAGACACCCAGGGCAATTCAGGATGGGGTGACTCGTCTGCCTACCCCCAGGTTTTGTTACCCAGAATCCCTTTCAAACAAAAATATTTGACCAAAAAAACACATTTTCCTCACATTTCTGTGGTGGAAAGTTCTGGAATCTGCGTGGATCAACAAATTTCCATGCACCCAGTGTGCCCCCAGGTCTCCCGAAAAAAATGGTACCTCACTTGCGTGGGTAGGCATAGTGGCTGCGACATGAAACAGCGCAAAACGCAGCATGGTCGCACCTCAATTTCCCAGTGAAATTTAGCACGATTCGGACAAAAAGACTACCTTTTGTTTTTACGCCGTAGCTCTGCCAGCACCTAGGGAAACCTAGCAAACCTATACATTTCTGAAAACTAGACACCCAGGGCAATTCAGGATGGGGTGACTCGTCTGCCTACCCCCAGGTTTTGTTACCCAGAATCCCTTTCAAACAAAAAACTTTTACCAAAAAAACACATTTTCCTCACATTTCTGTGGTGGAAAGTTCTGGAATCTGCGTGGATCAACAAATTTCCATCCATCCAGTGTGCCCCCAGGTCTCCCAAAAAAAATGGTACCTCACTTGCGTGGGTAGGCATAGTGGCTGCGACATGAAACAGCGCAAAACGCAGCATGATCGCACCTCAATTTCCCAGTGAAATTTAGCACGATTCAGACAAAAAGACTACCTTTTGTTTTTGCGCCGTAGCTCTGCCAGCACCTAGGGAAACCTAGCAAACCTATACATTTCTGAAAACTAGACACCCAGGGCAATTCAGGATGGGGTGACTCGTCTGCCTACCCCCAGGTTTTGTTACCCAGAATCCCTTACAAACATAAACATTTGACCAAAAAAACACATTTTCCTCACATTTCTGTGGTGGAAAGTTCTGGAATCTGCGTGGATCAACAAATTTCCACCCACCCAGCATGCCCCCAGGTCTCCCGAAAAAAATGGTACCTCACTTGCGTGGGTAGGCATAGTGGCTGCGATATGAAACCGCGCAAAACGCAGCATGGTTGCACCTCAATTTCCCAGTGAAATTTAGCACGATTCGGACAAAAAGACTACCTTTTGTTTTTACGCCATAGCTCTGCCAGCACCTAGGGAAAACTAGCAAACCTATACATTTCTGAAAACTAGACACCCAGGGCAATTCAGGATGGGGTGACTCGTCTGCCTACCCCCAGGTTTTGTTACCCAGAATCCCTTACAAACATAAAAATTTGACCAAAAAAACACATTTTCCTCACATTTCTGTGGTGGAAAGTTCTGGAATCTGCGTGGATCAACAAATTTCCACCCACCCAGCGTGCCCCCAGGTCTCCCGAAAAAAATGGTACCTCATTTGCGTGGGTAGGCATAGTGGCTGCGACATGAAACAGCGCAAAACGCAGCATGGTCGCACCTCAATTTCCCAGTGAAATTTTGCACAATTCGGACAAAAAGACTACCTTTTGTTTTTGCGCCGTAGCTCTGCCAGCACCTAAGGAAAACTAGCAAACCTATACATTTCTGAAAACTAGACACCCAGGGCAATTCAGGATGGGGTGACTCGTCTGCCTACCCCCAGGTTTTGTTACCCAGAATCCCTTACAAACATAAAAATGTGACCAAAAAAACACATTTTCCTCACATTTCTGTGGTGGAAAGTTCTGGAATCTGCGTGGATCAACAAATTTCCACCCACCCAGCGTGCCCCCAGGTCTCCCGAAAAAAATGGTACCTCACTTGCGTGGGTAGGCATAGTGGCTGCGACATGAAACTGCGCAAAACGCAGCATGGTCGCACCTCAATTTCCCAGTGAAATTTTGCACGATTCGGACAAAAAGACTACCTTTTGTTTTTGCGCCGTAGCTCTGCCAGCACCTAAGGAAACCTAGCAAACCTATACATTTTTGAAAGCTAGACACCCAGGGGAATTCAGGATGGGGTAACTCGTCTGCCTACCCCCAGGTTTTGTTACCCAGAATCCCTTGAAAACATAAATATTTGACCAAAAAAACACATTTTCCTCACATTTCTGTGGTGGAAAGTTCTGGAATCTGCGTGGATCAACAAATTTCCACTCACCCAGCGTGCCCCCAGGTCTCCCGAAAAAAATGGTACCTCACTTGCGTGGGTAGGCATAGTGGCTGCGACATAAAACAGCGCAAAACGCAGCATGGTCGCACCTCAATTTCCCAGTGAAATTTAGCACGATTCGGACAAAAAGACTACCTTTTGTTTTTGCGCCGTAGCTCTGCCAGCACCTAGGGAAAACTAGCAAACCTATACATTTCTGAAAACTAGACACCCAGGGCAATTCAGGATGGGGTGACTCGTCTGCCTACCCCCAGGTTTTGTTACCCAGAATCCCTTACAAACATAAAAATGTGACCAAAAAAACACATTTTCCTCACATTTCTGTGGTGGAAAGTTCTGGAATCTGCGTGGATCAACAAATTTCCACCCACCCAGCGTGCCCCCAGGTCTCCCGAAAAAAATGGTACCTCACTTGCATGGGTAGGCATAGTGGCTGCGACATGAAACAGCGCAAAACGCAGCATGGTCGCACCTCAATTTCCCAGTGAAATTTTGCACGATTCGGACAAAAAGACTACCTTTTGTTTTTGCGCCGTAGCTCTGCCAGCACCTAAGGAAACCTAGCAAACCTATACATTTTTAAAAACTAGACACACAGGGGAATTCAGGATGGGGTGACTCGTCTGCCTACCCCCAGGTTTTGTTACCCAGAATCCCTTGAAAACATAAATATTTGACCAAAAAAACACATTTTCCTCACATTTCTGTGGTGGAAAGTTCTGGAATCTGCGTGGATCAACAAATTTCCACTCACCCAGCGTGCCCCCAGGTCTCCCGAAAAAAACGGTACCTCACTTGCGTGGGTAGACATAGTGGCTGCAACAGGAAACGGTTCAAATCGTACGGTGGTGAATTTACATTACCTTATTGCAAAACTACCTTGATTTTGGGGGGGGGGATCTGAATTTGTGGCCCGGGGCTCGGTGGTATTCTTTGCAAAGTAGCAAACCCAAACAGTTCTGAAAACTAGACACCCGGGGGAGTCCAGGGAGGTATGGCATGCATGGGTCCCCCAATGTTTTCCTACCCAGAACTCTCTGCAAACCTTAAAATTAGGTAAAAATTGCACTTTTCCAAGTTTTTTGGCGTGGGATCGCCGTGCCGGCAAAAAAGTCGTACCACCCTGCGTTCCCCTTGTTCTCCCGAGTAAAAGGATACCTCACTTGTGTGGGTGCCCCAAAGCAGAACACCCCAAAAATGAATTTTGAAAAAAGTAGTTTTTACTCATATTTACGTTTTACAAATTAAGCACCCCAGCCTAAGTCGCTTGCCTTTGGCCCACCCACACAAGTGAGGTATCATTTTACTCGGGAGAACAAGGGAAACGCTGGGTGGTAGGACATTTGTTCCGGCAGCGAGATCCCACCCAAAAAAGTATGGAAAAGTTGGTTTTTGGACCAAAATTTCAGGTTTGCAGGGGTTTCTGGGTAGGAAAACATTGGGGGACCCACGCATGCCATACCACCCTGGACTCCCCCGGGTGTCTAGTTCTCAGAACTGTTTGGGTTTGGTAGTTTCCAAAGATGCCTGCCAAGCCCCGGGCCAAAAGCTCAGGTGACCCCCTCAAAAAATAAGATTATTTGGCTAAAGGTAATGTTTTCGTCTCCACAGTATGAATTGGGCCTTTTCCTAAAGCAGCCGCTATGCCTACCCACGCAAGTGAGGTACCATTTTTATCGGGAGACCTTGGGGAACGCTGGGTGGGAGGTAATTTGTGTGAGCCCAGTGATGCCACGCTTTCCCACACTAAAACGTGTGAAAAAAAATGATTTTTTCCAAGCAAAAAATGAGGTTTGCAAGGGATTCTGGGTAAAGGAACGTTGGAGAATCCACGCAAGCCATACCTCCTTGGAAGCCCCCGGGTGTCTACTTTTCAGAAATGTGTGGGTTTGGTAGGTTTCCCTAGATGGCTGTCTCGCACGGGGCCAAAAACCCGGGTAACCCCTCTTGCAAAAGCTGGTGGACATGAATTTTCCAGCTTTTGCAAGAGGGGTTACCTGGGTTTCTGGCCCCGTGCGAGACAGCCATCTAGGGAAACCTACCAAACCCACACATTTCTGAAAAGTAGACACCCGGGGGAGTCCAGGGAGGTATGGCATGCATGGGTCCCCCAATGTTTTCCTACCCAGAACTCCTTGAAAACATAAAAATGTGACCAAAAAAACACATTTTCCTCACATTTCTGTGGTGGAAAGTTCTGGAATCTGCGTGGATCAACAAATTTCCACCCACCCAGCGTGCCCCCAGGTCTCCCGAAAAAAACGGTACCTCACTTGCGTGGGTAGACATAGTGGCTGCAACAGGAAACGGTTCAAATCGTACGGTGGTGAATTTACATTACCTTATTGCAAAACTACCTTGATTTTGGGGGGGGGGGATCTGAATTTGTGGCCCGGGGCTCGGTGGTATTCTTTGCAAAGTAGCAAACCCAAACAGTTCTGAAAACTAGACACCCGGGGGAGTCCAGGGAGGTATGGCATGCATGGGTCCCCCAATGTTTTCCTACCCAGAACTCTCTGCAAACCTTAAAATTAGGTAAAAATTGCACTTTTCCAAACTTTTTGGCGTGGGATCGCCGTGCCGGCAAAAAAGTCGTACCACCCTGCGTTCCCCTTGTTCTCCCGAGTAAAAGGATACCTCACTTGTGTGGGTGCCCCAAAGTAGAACACCCCAAAAATGAATTTTGAAAAAGGTAGTTTTTACTCATATTTACGTTTTACAAATTAAGCACCCCAGCCTAAGTCACTTGCCTTTGGCCCACCCACACAAGTGAGGTATCATTTTACTCGGGAGAACAAGGGAAACGCTGGGTGGTAGGACATTTGTTCCGGCAGCGAGATCCCACCCAAAAAAGTATGGAAAAGTTGGTGTTTGGACCAAAATTTCAGGTTTGCAGGGGTTTCTGGGTAGGAAAACATTGGGGGACCCACGCATGCCATACCACCCTGGACTCCCCCGGGTGTCTAGTTCTCAGAACTGTTTGGGTTTGGTAGTTTCCAAAGATGCCTGCCAAGCCCCGGGCCAAAAGCTCAGGTGACCCCCTCAAAAAATAAGATTATTTGGCTAAAGGTAATGTTTTCGTCTCCACAGTATGAATTGGGCCTTTTCCTAAAGCAGCCGCTATGCCTACCCACGCAAGTGAGGTACCTTTTTTATCGGGAGACCTTGGGGAACGCTGGGTGGGAGGTAATTTGTGTGAGCCCAGTGATGCCACGCTTTCCCACACTAAAACGTGTGAAAAAAAATGATTTTTTCCAAGCAAAAAATGAGGTTTGCAAGGGATTCTGGGTAAAGGAACGTTGGAGGATCCACGCAAGCCATACCTCCTTGGAAGCCCCCGGGTGTCTACTTTTCAGAAATGTGTGGGTTTGGTAGGTTTCCCTAAATGGCTGTCTCGCACGGGGCCAAAAACCCGGGTAACCCCTCTTGCAAAAGCTGGTGGACATGAATTCTCCAGCTTTTGCAAGAGGGGTTACCTGGGTTTCTGGCCCCGTGCGAGACAGCCATCTAGGGAAACCTACCAAACCCACACATTTCTGAAAAGTAGACACCCGGGGGAGTCCAGGGAGGTATGGCATGCGTGGGTCCCCCAATGTTTTCCTACCCAGAACTCCTTGCAAACCTTAATTAGGTAAAAATAGCACTTTTCCAAAAATTTTGCCGTGGGATCGCCGTGCCGGCAAAAATGTCCTACCACCCAGCGTTCCCCTTGTTCTCCCGAGTAAAAGGGTACCTCACCTTAACAGAGTTACTCAAAAGACAAACATTCAAGCACGGCTATCTATTCCTCAAAGACACACACATACAGGTTGGATTTGGCACGAGGGCGAGTGATGGTTCAGTATATAAAATTTTATTAACAAGATATTTCAAAAAAATGAAATGCTCTGTCAATAAATAAATGCATAAAAACCGAACCAGTGACTCGCAACTCGTGAGCTGTAAAGCCACGACAAGGCACCAACCGTTTTACAGGCCATTCACGCACCTTTCATACCTGATACAAACAAGACCACTGACACCATCTGGAATAAAAGCAACACATTACAACAATCACAATAAGGGACAAGGTACACCCTAATGCAGAAAGAGAAAAAAAACAATTATTACTGCACACCCATCTAATCCGCAAGCACACACACATACTGGTTGGATTTGGCACGAGGGTGAGTGATGATTCAGTACATACAATTGTATACGCAAGTAATTTCACAAAAATGAAATACACTGTGTATAATTGCAAGTATGATAAACTGAACCACTGACTCACAGCTCGTGAGCTGTAAAGCCACGTCAAGGCACCAACCTCTTTACAGGCCATTCATACACCTTTCGTACGTGTGACACATTCAAAACATTCACACCGCCAGCCGCGGACCCATCACATTTCAACACTCACACCAGCAAACAGCGCCATTCAAGGGCCCATCACTTTCACACGCCCACATTTCTGACACTGGAACTACACAAATTGATGGACTGCGTGGAGTGTCACTCAACAAGCAGTGTGTGCAGTGACCAACAGAAAGTAACTACTCACACACCGCCAGCCGAGCGCCAGTCCACCCACACCACCAGCCAAGCACCAGACCATGCACACCGCCAGCCAAACACTCAGCGCACACCACCAGCCAAGCGCCTCTCCACGCACACCGCCAGCCAAGCACCACTCCGTGCACAGACAGCTAAACACCGCTCCACGCACACCCTCCAGCCAAGTACCACTCCACAAACACCACCAGCCAAGCGCCACTCCACACACACTGCCAGCCAAGCACCATTCCACACACACTGCCAGCCAAGCACCACTCCACACACACCGCCAGCCAAGCTCCACTCCACACACACCGCCAGCCAAGCACCACTCCACACACACCGCCAGACAAGCACCACTCCACACACACCGCCAGCCAAGCACCACTCCACACACACCATCAGCCAAACACCACTCCATGCACAGACAGCCAAGTACCACTCCACGAACACCACCAGCCAAGCGCCACTCCACACACACCGCCAGCAAAGCACCACTCCGTGCACAGACAGCCAAGCACCACTCCACACACACCACCAGCCAAGCACCACTCCACACACACTGCCAGCCAAGCACCACTCCACACACACCGCCAGCCAAGCGCAACTCCACACACACCGCCAGCCAAGCACCAGCCGGCACACACCACAAACACATTTAGAATTCTTTTTTTGAAAATGACACTAAACAAATGGAAATACCTACAAATCAGGTAACACAAATTCTTAAAATAAAAACTTTGCACTAATGCCAATCCTTGAAACAAACTAAAAATGTTTTACAGAATGCAGACCAAGCAATTCACTTTACAGCTCAATCAAACTCCCAATAGTTCTTTTGCGTGTGGTACGATTTAAAACAAGCTGACATACACAATGCAGGCTTAGAAGGACAGTCAGGACAGTATATACGAGACTCCTTCCGCACGCCTCTTCGCCAACAGACTCTGCATCTTCTAGTCGGAAAGTCTCTAGCAGTAGTGGAAGGAATAGATTCAGGAAAGTGGCGATCTTGCAATCTAGACACTTCCTCCACCACTCCAAATCTAGGAACACTTGCCTGCTGCACAAGTACAAGGCTGCCTATTATAGACTCCTGAAACTTAAGAAAAGTCATCTTCGTCCCAGGACAAGACTTCTGGTACACAACGAAAGCATTAAATGATGCCAAGTGGAACAGATGGATAGCCAACTTCTTGTACCAAACGTAAGCCTTTCGAAGAGCAGCATAAGGTTCCAACCTCTGATCTACTCTGTCAACACCACCCATGAACTTATTGTAAGCTAGAATGCACACAGGTTTGCGCACTTCAGCACCCTGACCCCAAACAGGCACAGGCACATTACTTTCATCGTGGATAGTAGTCAGCATGTACACATCTCTCTTGTCTGAATACTTCACAGCTAAAAGCTCCCCACATCGCAATGCCGTAGACTGTCCCCGCACAAGCCTTTTGCAAACAAGTTCCTTTGGGAAACCTTTACGGTTACTGCGCATTGTGCCACAAGCAACAGTGCCCACTTTGGCCAACTCCTTGAACAACTGCACACCAGTGTAGAAGTTATCTACATATAAATGATGGCCTTTGTTAAATAATCCTCTACCTAGTTCCCACACAATTTTCTCAGTTACTCCAAAAGTAGAAGGACAACCAGGAGGGTTAATGCGGGACTCCTTACCAGTGTACACCCTGAAATTGTAGACATATCCAGTCTCACTGTCACACAGCATATACAGTTTGATTCCATAGCGTGACCTCTTACTAGGAATGTATTGCCTAAAAACCAAGCGGCCCTTGAACAACACCAAAGACTCATCCACTGCAATTTCTTTACCAGGGACAAAAATCTCAGAAAAACGATCAACAAAGTGATCAAGGACAGGCCGAATTTTAAACAAACGGTCACAATCAGGGTGATCGCGTGACAACGCTAAACTATTATCAGCAAAATGCATCATCCGAAGAAGAAGCGTATACCGATCACGACTTATGACTGCTGGAAATATAGCTGTTACCATCAAGGGACTAGTGGACCAATATGAAGTAATTGATGACTTCCTTATCAAGCCCATCAAAAAAGTTAATCCCAGAAACTTCTTCATCTCTTCAACATTGGTGGGAGTCCACCGGATTGCTCTACAATAGGGCTTAAGGCTGGCACTGTTGGCCCTCAAATATTGTTCTGCATATAAATTGGTTTGCTCAACAATCTCTTGCAAAAACACATCGTCAAAAAACAACTGAAAAAAATTAATTGGCAGAAAATTCTCTGTATTCACTCTACACCCAGGAACACCAGTGAACTCTGGCAATGCCGGCTGCACCAAGCCAGGGGGAACCCAGAGGCCATCCCTATCAACGGGGGGAGCAGCCACCCCAGCCTGCAGCACCGAAACATCTTGCTGCTGTTCTCCAACGGGAAGCCTAACAGCCACAGATACTTCAGGCTGCACAACACCAACAGAAGACGTAGCATCCCCAGAGGGCTCTTCCTGCACTACACCAACGGGAAGCCCAGCAGCCTGAGATGCTTCTTGCTGCACTACACCACCGGGAAACCCAGCAGGCCCAGATGCCTCTTGCCGCTCTACACCAATGGGAAGCCTAACAGCCCCAGATGCCTCTTGCTGCACTACACCACCGGGAAACCCAGCAGGCCCAGATGCCTCTTGCCGCTCTACACCAATGGGAAGCCTAACAGCCCCAGATGCCTCTTGCTGCACTACACGAGCAGGAAGACGAAAAGCACCAGATGCCCCTTTGCGCACCACAGCAATGTGAAGCCTTTTGGGTGCAGGCTCCAGCCCACATGCCTCTTGCCGACGTAAAAAGAAAGGAAACCTTGCGGCCCTAGGCAGCAGCACAGGTGCCTCTTGGCCCACTACCGGCAACACAATGTCCTCCTGTACCATAGGCCCTTCATCAGCACTAGAAGAAGAGTCATCATCCGATGATGATGATTCCATGCGAAGAGAAAACTCACTGCCTGAATCTTCTGCCGCTTCCTGGGAGTCCGAATCGGACTCAGACTCTGAACCATGGTCCGAGGAAGACTCAAAAAGCAAACCAAGAACCTGCTGAGCAGTAATCCTGCGACTAGCCATTATCCTTACAAAGCAAGAAGACTGCACACACAAGTGAACAACAACCTACACTGTGCAAAGTAAGAAGTAAACAAGGTAAGGCTTTCACTAAAAGATAAATACAATCCAAAACAATTTCACTCTTACAAAATATAGCTACACTCACCAGCACCTACTCTGTTGAGACACGGCGAAAAGAAATGAAATCCCACTAGAAAGAAAAAAATAAATGACATTAGAAAACAAAGTGCACATCAAACACTAATGCTGAAAAAAAAAACACAGAGCCACACAAACTGCTAGAAGTACAACCTTTTTCAAAAAGACAAACATCAAGGAGAAGTAGTACAAAATACATTCACTTACCAAGCACAAGCAACTACACAAGCTGCAAACAGACACGCAACCTACAACAATCCAAACAGCAAAAGCCTGGAACAAGACAAAAATAGAGAAGAAAAAAAAATTACTACCACATTTCACAAACAATATAACAATTAAAAAAACAACACACAAATTTGCCCCCCAAATTAAAATTCGGCCAGATGGGCCATCAATTAGGGCTTAGACCAAATGAGATTAGATGAGGTTTAACATCAAGACACTGGATAATTTTTTGAATTTTTGTAAAGTGCCTGACCACTTTGGTGCCAGTCAGTCTTTTGCTACTACCAGTACCCATATCACACAGGGGCAGTAAGGACATTCATACACCTTTTGTACGTGTGACACATACAAAACATTCACACCGCCAGCCGCCCATCACTTTCACACGCCCACATATCTGACATAGCAAATACAGAAAATGATGGACTGCGTAGAGTGTCACTCAACTAGCAGTGTGTGTAGTGACCAACAGAAAGTAACTACTCACACACCGCCAGCAGAGTTCCAGTCCACCCACACCACCATCCAAGCACCAGACCATGCACACCGCCAGCCAAACACCACTCAGCGCACACCGACAGCCAAGTACCACTCCACGCACACCATCCAGCCAAGTACCACTCCCCACACACCGCCAGCCAAACACCACTCCCCACACACCGCCAGCCAAACACCACTCCACACACACCGCCAGCCAAGCAGCACTCCGTGCACAGACAGCAAAGTAGCACTCCAGCACACCACCAGCCAAGCGCCACTCCACACACACCGCCAGCCAAGCAGCACTCCGTGCACAGACAGCAAAGTAGCACTCCACGCACACCACCAGCCAAGCGCCACTCAACACACACCTCCAGCCAAGCAGCACTCCACGCACACCACCAGCCAAGCGCCACTCAACACACACCTCCAGCCAAGCAGCACTCCGTGCACAGACAGCAAAGTAGCACTCCACGCACACCACCAGCCAAGCGCCACTCCACACACACCACCAGCCAAGCAGCACTCCGTGCACAGACAGCAAAGTAGCACTCCACGCACACTAACAGCCAAGCGCCACTCCACACACACCGCCAGCCAAGCACCACTCCGTGCACTGACAGCAAAGTAGCACTCCACGCACACCACCTGCCAAGCGCCACTCCACAAGCACCACCAGCCAAGCACCACTCACCGCCAGCCAAGCACCATCCAGCCAAGCGCCACTCCACACACACCGCCAGCCAAGCGCCACTCCACACACACCGCCAGCCAAGCAGCACTCCGTGCACAGACAGCAAAGTAGCACTCCACGCACACCACCAGCCAAGCGCCACTCCACACACACCGCCAGCCAAGCAGCACTCCGTGCACAGACAGCAAAGTAGCACTCCACGCACACCACCAGCCAAGCGCCACTCCACACACACCGCCAGCCAAGCAGCACTCCGTGCACAGACAGCAAAGTAGCACTCCACGCACACCACCAGCCAAGCGCCACTCCACACACACCGCCAGCCAAGCAGCACTCCGTGCACAGACAGCAAAGTAGCACTCCACGCACACTAACAGCCAAGCGCCACTCCACACACACCGCCAGCCAAGCACCACTCCGTGCACAGACAGCAAAGTAGCACTCCACTCACACCACCTGCCAGGCGCCACTCCACAAGCACCACCAGCCAAGCACCACTCACCGCCAGCCAAGCACCATCCAGCCAAGCGCCACTCCACACACACCGCCAGCCAAGCAGCACTCCGTGCACAGACAGCAAAGTAGCACTCCACGCACACCACCAGCCAAGCGCCACTCCACACACACCGCCAGCCAAGCAGCACTCCGTGCACAGACAGCAAAGTAGCACTCCACGCACACCACCAGCCAAGCGCCACTCCACACACACCGCCAGCCAAGCAGCACTCCGTGCACAGACAGCAAAGTAGCACTCCACGCACACTAACAGCCAAGCGCCACTCCACACACACCGCCAGCCAAGCACCACTCCGTGCACTGACAGCAAAGTAGCACTCCACGCACACAACCTGCCAAGCGCCACTCCACAAGCACCACCAGCCAAGCACCACTCACCGCCAGCCAAGCACCATCCAGCCAAGCGCCACTCCACACACACCGCCAGCCAAGCGCCACTCCACACACACCGCCAGCCAAGCAGCACTCCGTGCACAGACAGCAAAGTAGCACTCCACGCACACCACCAGCCAAGCGCCACTCCACACACACCGCCAGCCAAGCAGCACTCCGTGCACAGACAGCAAAGTAGCACTCCACGCACACCACCAGCCAAGCGCCACTCCACACACACCGCCAGCCAAGCAGCACTCCGTGCACAGACAGCAAAGTAGCACTCCACGCACACCACCAGCCAAGCGCCACTCCACACACACCACCAGCCAAGCAGCACTCCGTGCACAGACAGCAAAGTAGCACTCCACGCACACCACCAGCCAAGCGCCACTCCACACACACCACCAGCCAAGCAGCACTCCGTGCACAGACAGCAAAGTAGCACTCCACGCACACCACCAGCCAAGCGCCACTCCACACACACCGCCAGCCAAGCACCACTCCGTGCACAGACAGCCAAGTACCACTCTACACACACCACCAGCCAAGCGCCACTCCACACACACCGCCAGCCAAGCACCACTCCGTGCATAGATAGCCAAGTACCCCTCCACGCACACCGCCAGCCAAACACCACTCAGCGCACACCGACAGCCAAGTACCACTCCACACACACCGCCAGCCAAGCACCGCTCCACGCACACCATCCAGCCAAGTACCACTCCCCACACACACCACCAGCAAACATGCCCAAGGGGTCGCTTCCTAAAAACTTTGTGTTAGTGGGCATTTTCCGCCCCCCCTGGGGGCAAAACGGCAAAAAAAACAGGCCGATTTGCCCCCAGGGTGGACTGAAAAACAAAAACACAATCATGTCCACCTGGAAGCGACCCTTACCCAAGGGGTCGCTTCCCAAAACAAACACATTGCCCCAACAAAAATCCCTGGTTCTAGTGGGTAATTTCTGCCCCCCCTGGGGGCAAAACGGCCGAAAAACGGGCCGATTTCCCCCCAGGGGGGGCAGAAAAACGAAAACATACTCAGACCCCACCTGGAAGCGACCCTTGCCCAAGGGGTCGCTTCCTAAAAACTAAAATTACATCCCTGGTGTCTAGTGGGCATTTTCTGTCCCCCCTGGGGGCAAAACGGCAAAAAAAAACGGGCCGATTTGCCCCCAGGGGGGACAGAAAAACGTAAACAAAATCAATGGCCGCCATCTTTGCAAAAATCTATATCCCTGGTGCTAGTGGGGAATTTCTGCCCCCCCTGGGGGCAAAACGGCCGAAAAAACGGGCCGATTTCCCCCCGGGGGGGGCAGAAAAACGAAAACATATTGCCAGCCAGCCTGGAAGCGACCCTTGCCCAAGGGGTCACTTCCTAAAAACTAAAAGTATATCCCTGGTGTCTAGTGGGGGCATTTCCGCCGCACAATCGCGACGCTGTGCGCGATCGTGAGGCAGAAATGCCCTGCAAAGAGACATCAGGGGAAAGGAAAATCTCTTTCCTCTCCCCTGATGCCTCTTCGCTGCCCCCAAACCCCGCCAGCCTCGAGAAACCTACCTTCTTTCCCAGCGCGCAGGAAGCAAATGGCTTCCCGAGCGCTGGGAATCCCTGATGATGTCAGCGCGCGCTGTGCGCACTGACGTCATCAGGGATTACCATGGGGGGGGGCGGGGGCGGCAGCGGAAGCTCTTCCACTGCCGCCCCCAGCAAAACAACGACGATCAGAGAGCCTCGGGGGGAGCGCCAGCGCTTCCCCCGAGGGTGGGGCTGATGACGAGCTGGCCTTGTCATCCGCGCAGGACAGGTAAGCGCGATGACGAGCCCAGCTCGTCATTAGCCCCGAAGGGGTTAATATCCCCCTCATCAATCCTAGGGGGTCAGGAGTGGTCTACCTTGCCCCCTTTCCTTCATTTCCCCCTTCGTTTTTCACCACATCTTGTCTCTCGATCGTACCGAGAGACAAGATGGCGGCCGCTCCGGACTGTTTAGAATGTTGACAGACACCGGAGAGCCAATCAGCTTCGCTTCGCGAAGTTCCGTTACGCGTCAGGTACGCGAACCGGGGCGCTAATCGGAGCGCTGTCACAGATATATATATTTTTTTTAACTTTAATTTCTCAAAATCCACTGGAGCACATATATTGAGACATAGCAAAGGCACGTCGGGCAAACCATATCTACAATTTTGCCAAGTTTCATGTAAATCTATTCAGCCGTTCGAGCTAAAAGTGAGTCCAACCGCCCTATGGAAAAATGAATGGGAAAAACGCGTTTTGGGACCCCCCTTTTTTCTCGGCCCCTCCTTGACGAAACCCCCCCAAATTTTCAGGGGCTGCTCAGAAACAAAATGTGCCATTTCCGTCCACAACGCCAAAGTTATTAGACATAGAATTTTCAGAAATCCCATAGAGAAAAAATCCTAACTATATATACCCACTGGCTATCGCCAGTAGGTAATATACATATATAAACATATATAATCTGCATATCTATATAAATATAAATGCATGCATACATATACATATATGCATACATATGCATGTTATTTACATGAAAGTTTTAAAAACACTAATAAAAGCAAAGCTAAAAAGCCACCTCATTGCAAAACAGAATGGCTTTAACTAAAACGAGGGCGAGATCTATTGCATTTTCAATGCTTGTTTACTTTGGTTCTATCAAGAAGGCATTCAGATGTGTCACACATTTGCCATAAATTCTGAATGTTAGCACTCTAGTTGCTCATTAGATCACTGTAGTAAAGCTAGTGCTCACCAGGGAAGTCTGCTGCTAATCATGGTTTGCAGCCATTTTCCCGCATTTTTTATCCCGCAGACTTTCAGTCCGCATACCATTATCCCGCAAGGTCATTGACCTCGCATACCATTATCCCGCATTTTTTCAAAACGCATGTGCATTTATCGCGCATGCCTTTACAAAGAATTACGTTTTAAAGGCATGTATGGTAAATGCATTTGCGTTGTGAAAACCACGATGACGAGAGTGGGTTTGTGTTAATTTTTTCGTGGGTTAGTGATTGTGTAGTGTAGCGTAGTGTTGTGTAGTGTAGTGATGTGTTAGTGTAGTGTAGAGTTGTGGTGGTTGTTTAGTGTAGGGTCATGCTGGGGGTAGTGTTTTAGGGTTTAGGGTTGTGTTGTAGTGTTTGCGTAGTGTAGGGTCATGCTGGGGGTAGTGTTTTAGGGTTTAGGGTAGTGTTGTAGTGTTTGCGTAGTGTAGGGTCATGCTGGGGGTAGTGTTTTAGGGTTTAGGGTTGTGTTGTAGTGTTTGCGTAGTGTAGGGTCATGCTGGGGCTAGTGTTTTAGGGTTTAGGGTAGTGTTGTAGTGTTTGCGTAGTGTAGGGTCATGCTGGGCGTAGTGTTTTAGGGTTTAGGATAGTGTTGTAGTGTTTGCGTAGTGTAGGGTCATGCTGGGGGTAGTGTTTTAGGGTTTTGGGTAGTGTTGTAGTGTTTGCGTAGTGTAGGGTCATGCTGGGGTGTAGTATTTTAGGGTTTAGGGTAGTGTTGTAGTGTTTGCGTAGTGTAGGGTCATGCTGGGGGTAGTGTTTTGGGGTTTTGGGTAGTGTTGTAGTGTTTGCGTAGTGTAGGGTCATGCTGGGGGTAGTGTTTTAGGGTTTTGGGTAGTGTTGTAGTGTTTGCGTAGTGTAGGGTCATGCTGGGGTGTAGTGTTTTAGGGTTTTGGGTAGTGTTGTAGTGTTTGCGTAGTGTAGGGTCATGCTGGGGTGTAGTGTTTTAGGGTTTTGGGTAGTGTTGTAGTGTTTGCGCAGTGTAGGGTCATGCTGGGGGTAGTGTTTTAGGGTTTAGGGTAGTGTTGTAGTGTTTGCGTAGTGTAGGGTCATGCTGGGGGTAGTGTTTTAGGGTTTAGGGTAGTGTTGTAGTGTTTGCGTAGTGTAGGGTCATGCTGGGGGTAGTGTTTTAGGGTTTAGGGTAGTGTTGTAGTGTTTGCGTAGTGTAGGGTCATGCTGGGGTGTAGTGTTTTAGGGTTTTGGGTAGTGTTGTAGTGTTTGCGTAGTGTAGGGTCATGCTGGGGGTAGTGTTTTAGGGTTTAGGGTAGTGTTGTAGTGTTTGCGTAGTGTAGGGTCATGCTGGGGGTAGTGTTTTAGGGTTTAGGGTAGTGTTGTAGTGTTTGCGTAGTGTAGGGTCATGCTGGGGGTAGTGTTTTAGGGTTTAGGGTAGTGTTGTAGTGTTTGCGTAGTGTAGGGTCATGCTGGGGTGTAGTGTTTTAGGGTTTTGGGTAGTGTTGTAGTGTTTGCGTAGTGTAGGGTCATGCTGGGGGTAGTGTTTTAGGGTTTAGGGTAGTGTTGTAGTGTTTGCATAGTGTAGGGTCATGCTGGGGTGTAGTGTTTTAGGGTTTTGGGCAGTGTTGTAGTGTTTGCGTAGTGTAGGGTCATGCTGGGGGTAGTGTTTTAGGGTTTAGGGTAGTGTTGTAGTGTTTGCGTAGTGTAGGGTCATGCTGGGGGTAGTGTTTTAGGGTTTAGGGTTGTGTTGTAGTGTTTGCGTAGTGTAGGGTCATGCTGGGGGTAGTGTTTTAGGGTTTAGGGTTGTGTTGTAGTGTTTGTGTAGTGTAGGGTCATGCTGGGGGTAGTGTTTTAGGGTTTAGGGTAGTGTTGTAGTGTTTGCGTAGTGTAGGGTCATGCTGGGGTGTAGTGTTTTAGGGTTTTGGGTAGTGTTGTAGTGTTTGCGTAGTGTAGGGTCATGCTGGGGGTAGTGTTTTAGGGTTTAGGGTAGTGTTGTACTGTTTGTGTAGTGTAGGGTCATGCTGGGGGTAGTGTTTTAGGGTTTAGGGTAGTTTAGTTGTTTAGTGTATGCTAAAGGCATATTCGTTCTAAAAGTTTTCGTTATTTTAATTTGCGGCCTAATAGTACATGCGGGATTTTTTTTGCGGTCTGATGGTGTGCGGGATTTCGTCATATATTCGCTAATCATACTTTCTATGGCAAAATGAACCCCCTCATTTTGTTCCTTTTTAAATTAAATGTTTTAAGAGTTACCACTTTATTCCAATCAAGATGGCTTCAGGTGTGCCATACCTTTGTAATAAGTAGGGCTGTTAGCACTCTAGTTGTTCTTTAGAACACTCTGGGACATTCTGTCATTGGGCTATAGTTGGGCTACATCTGGCTGATATTTGGGCTACATTTGTTTTTTTTGTCTCTGGTGGCCATCTTTGGGCTACATTGGGCTACATTGGGCTACATTGGGCTACATTTGGGCTCCAACATATATATAGCCCAATGTAGCCCAATATATATTTTTCAAAGTTAATTTTCGTAAAAACCACTGGAGCCTATATCTTGAGACATAGCAAAGGCACATCGGGCTACCAGTCCCTACAATTTTGCCAAGTTTGGTGTAAATCCATTCAGCCGTTCAGGCTAAAAGTGAGGCCAACCGCCCTTTTTTCTCGGCCCCCCCTTGACGAAACCCCCCCCAAATTTTCAGGGGCTGCTCAGAAACAAAATGTTCCATTTTCCTGAAAATTTCAGCCAATTCTGTCCTCAAACACCAAAGTTATTCGACATAGAATTTTCAAAAATCCCATAGGAAAAAAATCCTAACTATATATACCTACTGGCTATCGCCAGTAGGTAATATATATACATATATATATATATTTTTTGTTTATCCTTTTACGTTTAAACCTTGAATTCCCTTGATTTCCCCCTCCCCCCCCACCTCCCCCTCCTTAATAGGACCACATTACGACCCTTAATACAAACATTTGTTAACGGAGGGAATAACTTTATTACTCCTCTCCCACTTATTCTAGTATTTCATGATTTTGGTTTGCCTAGTATTCAAAATCCCCAAATCAACAAAGAAGGAGAAGGAGAGGGGAAAGAAGAAGGAATACATTAACCATACTTAGCCTGACACTCTGCTGCCTAAGCTACTACCGATAAGAACATGGTGGAGCAGGAAAAATTGGGGCCAGGAATTCTAAAATAAACCCCTCCCTGA
Organism: Lissotriton helveticus; assembly: GCF_964261635.1. Lineage (NCBI taxonomy): Eukaryota > Metazoa > Chordata > Amphibia > Caudata > Salamandridae > Lissotriton > Lissotriton helveticus. The sequence continues at coordinate 1,164,171,974 of NC_136072.1, read as the reverse complement.
GAGTGGATGTGAGTGTTAATAGATTCCAAAAGCTCATCGGCCTCTGCTGGTGATCGAATGTTGTGCATTTTATTGTTGTACATCACGGGTAGGAACGCAGGGAACCGCATTTGCACCGTTGCCCCTAGAGACCTGAACTTGTCCATTCGCTGGCCTAGCTCCCACTGCCTGTCCAGAGTAGATTTAAACAAATCCGACCGTATATCGAAAGTGAAATCCGGACCCTTCAGTGATTTTGCTTTTAACGCCAAATTCAAAATTTTCTCCTTCAGAGAGTAAGTGAGGAAATTGACCAAGATCTTTCTGGTTTTAGTTCTGCCCGGTTTTAAACGGAAGGGGTCACGATGAATCCGTTGAATTTCCTTATCAAGTTCCTCCACTGATTCCTGGAGGTCCAAAGAATCCTTTAGTAACTTGATAACAAATGCCTTGACATCCCCCACCTCTTTACCCTCAGGGATCTTCAAAAGCCGAACGTTGTTTCTCCGTGAGTAATTCTCCAATGATTCCACCCTCTCACGCATGGCTTCCCCCTCTCGCCGCAGGTTTTGAATTTTAGATTCGGCTATCTCAAGACTTGATTTCAATAGGCCCACTGCCCCTTCCAGCTCCTCTGTTCTCTCACAAAGGCCATCCACCTTCCTCTCTAAAATCTCACATGAGGACCTTATATCTTCCTGGTTAGCCTTGGAGACTGAGAAATCATTTCTTATCTCTTCCCTCATTGAAGTTATGGATGCCACAAGAGTTTCCAATGTATTCCCGACACTGTTTCCACCTGTGCCTACCTCCTCCGCCTCCACACCCCTTTCAACTGCATTGCCTTCCCCCGCCAGTGCTATTAATACATTGTTATGGGGGCCAGGGTCCCCTTCAATTTCTGGTGTAGTGGGCGCATCCGCCATCCCGGGCGAAGTGGGTACGGGTATGGGTGCGACTGCTGGTAATAGTATTGTGGATGTTGGCGATCGAGATTCAGCAGCTGGCAGCAGGTCTAATACCTGGGGAAGCACCTTGAAAAAAGAACGCAGGGAGGGAGTAACCCTTGTCGTATTATTTCTCCCCCTGCCCCTGGCTTTCACCCCCTTCTGGGTAACTTCGGTCCCCCCTCCTGTACATGCCTCCTTCGCCCAACCCGCAGTACTAGCACCCCATGCTAATTTGCCCAAGCTTTCTCCTTCACTGTTAGTGCATTCTGGGACTTGCTGTTTTTTTCCAGCTTTCCGATTTTTTCTCTGTTTTCTTAGACCTTGGGGTTTGGGAGACTGCTTAGGGGTTTGTTTCTTACTAGTAATGTTGGAGTTAGTGGCAACAACGCTGGGACCAGACTCCTCCACCGCTCCCTCCACCTTACTTCTGGTGTCCTGAATCAGCTCCGCTCTTTCCAAAACTCTGGAGGACTCCGTCTTCTCTGAAGACAAGACCGGCGTGCACAAGTAAGGCACTTTCAGCGAGCCAGCAGCAGCCCCTCTGCCACCACCTAATCTGCTCGATAGGAGCCCCCGGGCCGCTGCTCTCCGGCTGCGCCTGAGCTCCACGACTGCCCGACTCCAGTGAGGCAGAGAGACAGGAGGGGGACGGCGTAACGCCGAAGACAAACACATCCGTGGGGCAGCCAAGCAGGTAAGCGTCCGACAGGCAATGCAATGCAGTACCAAGCCGCCGTATAATGTGACAAGGCGTGGAGCGTGGAGAAACTAAGCTTTCTTCACATCCAAGGGGATCACGCCTTCACTATTCCATCCCGGGTCAAGACAAAAGGCCGTCTGGGACCAGCAGCGGGCGGTGTAACGGAGGGTGCACAGTCAAAATATCGACTTCAAAATATCGACTGGACATAATATCGAGTTTTAAATATCGACTAGACAAAATATCGACTGGACAGAATATAGACAGCAAAAATATCGTTTTCAAGGTAAGTAAAGTAATATCGACTGTTAAAAATATAGACAGTTAAAATATGAAAGTATATAATATAGGTTATTAAAATTATCTAATTTATAATATTATTGAATTTTTTATAGTGTGTTTTATGTTGTTATATGTGTGAAAAGTGTGTATTTATGTTATAAATAATAATAATTAATGAAATTTGTATTTTTAAATTTTTGCGTTATTTAATTCTGTAGCGGGTTGTGGGTTTATAGGGGAATAGGGTGGGAAGTAATTTAATAATAATTAATTAAATATATAAATTAATTTATTGTTATACATTTTTTATTATTTTTTAATAAATTTTTATTTGGTAATTAATTAAAATGTAATTGGCAATTAATTTAAATTAATTGATTAATGTTAATTATGTTAATTTTTCTAATTTATTTTCTGTAGCGGGTTGTGGGTTTATTAGGGAATAGGGTGGGAAGTAATTTAATAATAATTAATTAAATATGTAAATTAATTTATTGTTATAAATATTTAATTATTTGTTAATTAATTTTAATTTGGTAATTAATAAAAATGTAATTGGCAAATAATTTAAATTCATTGATTAATTGTTAATTATGTTATTTTTTCAAATTAATTTATGTCGTGGGTTGTGGGTTTATAGGGTAATTGGGTGGTAAGTAAATTATTTATAAATAATTAAATATGTAAACATATTTATTGGTATTGTCGAATTAATTGTTAATTATTTATTTTATTGGCAATTAATTAAATTAGAATTGCTAATTTAATTTAATTAGTCATTTTAATCGATTAATTATTATATTATATTAAATTCGTAATTACTTTTAATTCATTTTTTACCCTACGCTTTCCAACGCTTTCCCTACTGTTGTACCCACTGGAGTGGGAATAATAATATTTACCCCTACGCTACCTAACGCTTTCCCTACTGTTGCACCCACTGGAGTGGGAATAGTAATTTTTACCTCTACGCTATCCAATGCTTTCCCTACTGCTGCACTCTTTGGAGTGGCAATAGTAATTTAAACCCGTACGCTATCCAACGCTTTCCTTACTGTTGCACTCTTTTGAGTGGGAATAGTAATTTTTACCCCAACGCTATCCAACACTTTCCCTACTGTTGCACTCACTGGAGTGGGAATAGTAATTTTAACCCCTACGCTATCCAACGCTTTCCCTACTGTTGCACCCAATGGAGTGGGAATAGTAATTTTTACCCCTACGCTATCCAATGCTTTCCCTACTGCTGCACTCTTTGGAGTGGGAATAATAATTTAAACCCCTACGCTATCCAACGCTTTCCCTACTGTTGCAGTCTTTGGAGTGGGAATAGTAATTTTTACCCCTACGCTATCCAACACTTTCCCTACTGTTGCACTCACTGGAGTGGGAATAGTAATTTTTACCCCTACGCTATCCAACGTTTTCCCTACTGTTGCACCCACTGGAGTGGGAATAGTAATTTTTACCCCTACGCCATCCAACGCTTTCCCTACTGTTGCACCCACTGGAGTGAGAATAGTAATTTTTACCTCTACGCTATCCAATGCTTTCCCTACTGTTGCACTCTTTGGAGTGGGAATAGTAATTTAAACTTCTACGCTATCCAACGCTTTCCCTACTGTTGCACTCTTTGGAGTGGGAATAGTAATTTAAACGCCTACGCTATCCAACGCTTTCCCTACTGTTGCACTCTTTGGAGTGGGAATAGTAATTTAAACGCCTACGCTATCCAACGCTTTCCCTACTGTTGCATTCTTTGGAGTGGGAATAGTAATTTAAACCCCTACGCTATCCAACGCTTTCCCTACTGTTGCACCCACTGGAGTGGGAATAGTAATTTTTACCCCTACGCTTTCCAACGCTTTCCCTACTGTTGCATTCTTTGGAGTGGGAATAGTAATTTTAACCCCTACGCTATCCAACGCTTTCCCTACTGTTGCACCCACTGGAGTGGGAATAGTAATTTTTACCCCTACGCTATGTAACGCTTTCCCTACTGTTGCACCCACTGGAGTGGGAATAGTATTTTTTACCCCTACGCTATCCAACGCTTTCCCTACTGTTGCACCCACTGGAGTGGGAATAGTATTTTTTACATTTTGCTATTGTACGTAAATAAAAATGGATATTATTTAAATATATTATGTTAATATATATATATATGTTTTAATAAATATGATTGTTAATTTTTTTTTATAACTTTAATTAAATATTTAATTATTTTATTTTAATTTATGTATTTGTAAGTATATTTTAGTAATTAATTTTAAATTTAAATTTAATTTAGCACTGTTATTAATAAAGTCGATATTTCTTACATCTATATTTTTGTAAACGATATTTTGTACTCGATATTTTTGTACTTACCTGTTTGTACATACAAACTCGATATTTTGGCTGTAGATATTTTTTCCTCGATATTTTGGCTACTCGATATTTTGGCAGTCGATATTATTTCAGTGATCCGTAACGGAGAGCTGCCTGGACACGCGCACCACTCTAGCCAGTGGCCGCCATGTTCTCCATCCTCCTCTAATGTCCTTGTCCAATCCTCTAATGACATTGTTAATTGCTTGTGGATAAGCCGTGCTGTTGAGAGCCCTGACCCAGTGGTGGTTTTTCAAATAGTCTAGCCACTGACAATTGCTTAGGATTGCATTCCAAATCATCATTTTTCACCCATTGTACCTCTCCAGGTAGAGGGCCTGATTTAGGCTTTGGTGGAAATGAGTTAAGGCAGATAGGGTGGAGAAGAACTTCACGTCAGCCTTTACCTCACCCGCAACATTTTTAGATGCCCGTCGGTCCCTCAGACATCTCCAAATATTGGCAGGAATCGCTGTCATGCTGGTTCCTGTCGAGGTAGAAAAAGTTTGATCATGACGCCCGGCTGGAAAACTTTTATACATTTTTTATTTTTCATTAACTATCTCCCTTGTAATAATGGAAAGTTAGAAAAAGCCATCTGACCATCTACTTTATATATGGCAGACAGGTCAACCTCCGACTGCCCCAACAATGTTGGAGGAACTTTTATATCTTATATCAGAGTAAAATGTACTCCATCAACACAAAACCTGAGGTCCACCTGCTTCAAAATCAGGCCAGCAGACCTTGAGTTTAGCAGACAGGGTACTCTGTCACTGTTGTGAGAGAATACCCTGTGCCAAACAACAAATCATCAGCCCCAGCGGCCCAACTAATGAAAATCAGCAGTGACCCACCTAAAGAAAATCAATACTGACCCTCCTCCTGGTGGGAACAGTCCCTCCCAAACCTTGGCCATCTCACCCCCACACCCTGCAGCCCACTACTTTTTTAGTTGGGAAACTAAAGATTCACACCCCCCGAATCTTATTGACTAAGCTACACTGCTAGATCTCATACAGATGGCATACCACATGACGCAAGACAGCGCCTCACAGAAGAAATCACCACGGTTCGGTGACACCAAGGCCATTAGTCCGGTAAGTGGGATCCTGTCCTCGGGGCCAGAAATCGATGTTACATTAAAGACAGGCTGCAGTAAGAATTAAAGCGTTATTGGATTAGCTAGGCTGTTCTTCTCCTGTAAAACATAAACCCTCCACTGTCGAACCAACCCGGATATCCCCACAATCCAAGTTCGAGCCACTAAGCAGAGGAGGGAAAGGGGGTGAATGGAGAAGGTATATAAAATATAAGGTATGTTCCACAGTGCACAGCATACAATGGAGTGGAATAGTTATGGCTATATCTTTCTCTGTAGGAAATAGCCCTCTACTGCCACCAGGGTGCTAATAATTCTTCACACAGGTCCTTTTCACCAAATTGAGGCCAACATGTTACATTTGGGGAGTGGGATCTTCACAGAAGAGCCTGTAGCTAATCAGAAAAGTGTTACATTATTTTTTCATGTTACACCCTTGGGTTACAAGTACAACCAAAGCATGGTAGGGCTTGTTAGGGCCTCATTCTCTCTCTAAGTGTAATCAACTCCACAGCTTCACTCAGCACCCAAACCCCCAACATTCCATGCATCATCCAATTCTCATGAGATCCACTCTCATCATTCTACAGCATGCCCATCAGTCCGTGCATACACAGACACATCACTTCATCATCATAACTTTATATCGATGACAGAGTTCTTAAAAAGTCCATTACAACCAATATATATATACATACATTACAGACACAAAGATGATTATAAAATATCAGATAATGCATCATTCTATAAAAAGATACACTTAAAATCCCAAGTCAGAGTAAAAACCATATAAAAAATACATATCATGATTATAAAAATATAAATTATTAGATACTATAAACTAAGGGGCCGATTCACAAAAGAAATCTGAGACAAAAGTCTAACTTTACGACTTTAGGTATTCACAGAAGTCATTTACGACTATTGGTATTCACAGAGGTCATTTACAAGTTGTGTCTTTATGTCCGCAGTCGGGCCGGAATCTCCGCACCCCGGCCATACTCGCTGCACCCGGACTATACTCTCTGGCTTGGGCTACAGTCTCCGACGCGAGCCGTAATCCGGCTCAGGCTAGATGAAGTGCAATCAATGGGTTGGAATGCAATTTTCACAAAAAGGAACATTACGAACATGTGATAAATGGTAGAAGAGGTCATGAAAAACAGTTTGGGCAGGAAAAAGGGTGTGGCCAAACACTACATCCTATCTCAGAGAAGTAGATTGATAACATATTGATCTAGGGGCCCCACACGTCTAGATCTTTCCTGTACAAATCATTATGAATTCTGTCGGGCCAGGGAGCTCTGGCTGGGATTCAGGAGCTAATAGCTGTATGGGTTTCATGAAGTGAGATTCCTAAAACTTCAACAGTAGCACGTGGAAGGATATCCCACAAAATTACATTCTCCTCGTCCTCCTTACTGACATGAGCATAGAGGTCCCCAAAATGGGATACCCATTCTTGCACCTGTACATTTAACTCTATGACAGTCCTAGGTTGGTTCAGGCACAAACCTGCTTTCTTCAAAAAGGTTCTATTGTCCTTGACTAGCAGAGCACTATGTAAGGAAGGACATAGTGATCATTCCCATTGTTTCTTGGCATGATCTAGTGGCTGTCTATATCAAGCTCTGCATCCCATCATATCAGGGAGAGATTTGGATTTCACTGCCTGTAGGAGCTCACCCTTGGCCTTCCTACATTCCTTATTATACCACTCTGCCACAATTACCCGCGTTTTCCCTCCTAATTTGGCTTAACCTTTCCACCCTTTTTTTGGTTGGCCCAAAATTTCCGTAATCTGCATATAGTGAAAAACTAAATTGGCAGTATTTTACTATTAGGACATGCCACACATATCAGGGCATGTCCTACCTTTCACATACAATGCACCCTGCCCACAGGGGTACCTTGGGCCTACCTTATTGGTGGCTGATATGCAGAAAAGAGAAGGTTTAGGGACTGGCAAGTGCGTGCACTTGCCAAGTCAACATGGCAGTCCCAGACTACACACAGGCTCTGCAATGGTAGGCCTGAGTCACATTTTACAGGCTGTTTTGGTGGGTGACACAACCAGTCCTGCAAGCCCACCAGCAGTATTTGATTTACAGGCTCTGGGCACACACAGTGCACTATACAAGGGTCTGACAAGTAAATCAAATAGCCCATCATAGAAACACGAATCAATAACACAATTTACAAAAGGGAGCACTTGCACTTTGGCACTGAGCAGCAGTGGCAAAGCAACCAAAGCATATAGACCAGAAAAAATAGAGTCTAACAGACAACAAAACACAGGAAGCAAAGGCAAAAAATGGAAGGGAGACCCGCGCCAATAGTGCCAGGTCTAACAGCGCATATGGGGGTTATTTGGATGAGCTGGATCTGGGCGAAATCAAGGGTTCAGGCCAACGGCGATAGAGTGCCAGCCAGATACAGGAGCCAGGCTAGGCCTGCTGAACAAAGTATCCTGCTCCTGGGTTGCAGTTGAGCGACGCATTGTGTTAATCTCGCAGTCTAGCTGATGTGGTGATTTTATTCACAAAGTGGTTGCAATGCGCTGGTTCCAGAGATGATGCAACGTGTTGTGAGGTGTTGGTTCCCTAGATCATGCGTCAGGTTTTTCCACGTAGTCGGGGAGATGTGTTGATCTTCCCACAGTGATGTGTCGGTTCTTTAAGGCACTAGGCTGGTTCTGACTGCGATGCGCTGATTCTGCTCCCCCAACAGGGATGATGCGTCAGTTCTGCTACATGCAGACAGGAGATGAGTTCGTTGGACTCAAGAAAACACCTGGGTCTTCTTCCAATGTACCAGGCACAGGAGACTGCTATCACTGAGTCTCAGAAACAGGAGGCAAGCCAACAAGCCCTTGTTGAGTACTCTGTGTTGAAACAGAGTCCAGTTCTTCCTCGGCATGGTCAGAGGGTAGCAGGCAGCAGGGCAGAACAACAGAAAAGCAGTTCTTCCAGAGCAGGGACCCAACAGAGTGGCAGTTCTTGTAGCAGCACAGCAGTTCTTCTTCCTGAAAGAGTTTCTTTACAGGTCCAGATGTGTCTGATTTGGTGGGGTCAAAGAACCAGTACTTATACCCAGTTGTGCCCTTGAAGTGGGGGTGATTTCAAAGAAGGGTCTTAAAAGTTCAAGGAGTCTTTTCTTCCTTGCCTTGGCTCCAGACTCACTACAGGAGGGTAATCAATCATTTGTGTGGGGGCAGGTGTAAGTGTCAGCTTCTCCATACCATCCTGCCCGGGATGAGCCATCAGGATGCAGATGGGCACTCAGACACACCTACCGTCCTTGATGTGTGGCTCTCTGGAGGGAATGCACACAGGCATGCTATCACCCACCTCAGAGGTGTATTGGAGAGAGGCTACAGGCCCACAGACCCTTAGGAGCAGAGAAATGCCAACTTTCTAAAAGTGGCATTTCTAAAATAGTAGTTTTAAATCCAACTTTCCCAATAAAGAGGATTTATCATTACCATTCCACTGATATAAAACATGACAGAGTTGCTCCTTCTCAATCAGGAATTACAGCTCAGAAGTGTAAAAATGAATTCTCAATGCTTACTTTTGAGAGGAGAAGCCCTCACAGTAGTGTAAAAGGAGACACACATAATCATCACCACAACATGTATTTCTGGGCACAAATCACACTAGGAATTATTACTAGCAGTACTAAGCCCAACCATGTTCGAATGATATTAGCAATATGTGCACTAGGGAAAGATCCTAATCTATGCCCCTCCCCCAGCACCCTTATGCTGTGCAACAAAATTGTTCACCCCAGGCCCACGCTAGTAATTCTTATAATTTAGTACCCCTGTTCACAACAATATCAGAAATATGTAACCCTGGGCGTAGTAGGCGTAGTGGGGCTACGCGAAGTGGGCAAGAAACTACGTCCACCTACGCACTTCGCGTAGCCCCACTACGCGCCACCCGCCTCCCTCCCGCCCTCCCTAAATACTACCCGCCTCCCTCCCGCCCTCCCTAAATACTTAAATAACACTTTTAAAAAGAATTAAAACCACTTACCTTGTCCGCTGCGTCTCCGGGGCTCCCTCTCGTAAGCGCGCCGCCATCTTGGACACTAATGCGCATGCGTGGCCGCCCGCGCATGCGCATTTCTCGCTACGCCCACGGAGTGGGCGTAGTGTTGCCTGCTACGCCTACTTCGCAAATGGCGAAGTAGGCAACACTACTACGCCCAGGCTTAGAAATATGTACATGCACAGAATTATACCACTTTTTAGCAGCAAAACGGGCCGGAGCCACACATGTAAAACAAATGTGAAATGTAATGCTCTTCTGGCAAGAATTCAGTGTCATGAATCATAGGTGGTTCACCAACTGTCACTTTCACACACACACACTCACTTCCCACCGATATTCGATGCAATGGAAATCAGGCAAGATTGTACTGAACACGCTCACATACATACGCACTCAGCACACTAATGCAATGCAACTGATATCCAGCAGGTCAATTGATAACACATTGCAGAGCCAGTGGCCACAAGCCTCATTCCACCTCCAGCTCATGCTGCATATCCTACACCCACTGATTGGAGACACCCCGTCCTTCCCCTGGGCAAAAGGCCAAACATGGCTGAAGTCACTTTTAATTAGGGTCCCATGGAAGGAGGTGGGGGTAGGTAGCAGCATTAATTAGGAGGCCATCATAGAAGGGGATTTGGCAGCCACTCGAGAAGCTCACCCACAGAATACGGAGCAGAAACTGGCTGAGGGCAATAGTCGGTCACAATAAAGGAGGCCTACAGGGGCCTTCAAGCACTAACCCATTTCTGAGGAGCAAAAGAGGTGGCCATGCAGTCTCTTGACCCACTTCTCAGAAGTGTTCCTCCAGCCCAGTCAATCACTCTCACTACCCAGATCTGTGCCGGACAATGCTACCTGGCAACACGATGTAGCCGTGTAAAGCTGGGTGAGGAGAGGGCAGTTTGTCAGCCACATTGTGGGATAAAGATGGAACACTCAATGAATGGGGAATGAAGCCGGGGATTTCCTCATGGAAGGAGGATGCAAGCCGTCAGGCACAAATCTACTAAAGTCTCACCCAGGCAATCCAGGCACAAAGTCTGCTGCACGATGACACGAGTCACGCCAAACTGTTCTGGTCACAAACAACGATGAGTTGCAAATTCCGTACCTCCCTGAAAATGAAGCACAGCTTCGAGTTCACATTGATATTGATTACACCAGACAGCTCTGGTCACACACATGAGGTAGAATGAGGCACTACTATGGTTATGCCCCCAACTCCGAGGGCCGCAACCTGTGAATTCGACACCACATACAATGAGCATGTGGTTGGAGTAGCACACAAGAGAAATGCAGCACGATCAATGAAGTGGGCTACCCTGGATCCCGCAACCGGTGTTTCCGCTCACCACCAATAATACTCTTATGTGTGTTGAGGTCCCCACGATGCAGGCAAGACTTCATGGCTCTGAACAAGGCAATCCTGTCTTCAGGCATAAATCTTAGTTCCACCATCACACTGTGCCGCTGGTTGCGACGCAGCAGACAATGTGGGCACTTGCGAGGGCACTACTCTCCCGGTGCCACAGGTAGAAGGTGTGGGTCCCTTGTATAAGATCTTTGATGTCCCTCAGACCTCCAAAAATACAGGGGACAAGCTCAAAAAGCCCTTGGAGAGCACACTATAGGGTGCCACACAGCACCATGTAGCCGGGTCAGGCCCGCCACTGTTCAGGAAGGGCACACAGTCTGTTTCAGTGGCAGTAATGCTCTGTGTGTACATCAGATTCCTCTGGTAGTATGCAACATGTAGTTCCAGCTTCTCCGGGCCTATGTCCCCACAATGGTATCTCATCCCGAGCAGAAGTATAGCATCAGTAGAATTACTTTAGTGTTCCTTTGACGTTGTGGGTGGTTCAAAGTGTCTCCCTTTGACCAAAGATGTCTCCCCTAAATTTCAGTCATGTATGCCATGAAGCTGTGCGGCCATGACCTAGCTCCGGAGGCTGTGGGACTTGGCCCTTCTGGCAGGTTCACCCCTGAACTTTTTGATTTTTGATTGTGTCTAGTGTGGAAGTGCCACTTCTAGAAGTTGGCATGTTTGTGTAATTTGTGTCTGGCTTGTGATTGGCTGGAGCTGTCTGGTGAGCCTGGCTCCATGAGTCATGATGGGTCTGCCCCTGTGGTGAGTATTGAGATTAGCATAAGTGATGTGAGGGAGGAGTACACCTGGGACCTGAATAGGGCTGGGCTTTCCCCACACAATACTGACTCCGCCCCCTGTGGTGCGTCTAATGACCCTAGCCTGCCTAGTGAATGGAAAGGGTGGCTGAGGAAAACAAAGTGCTCCAAAACCAGCTGCAACTGGTTTCCCCCCCACCCTGCACACAGACAAGGGGATGTATTGTATAAAAAGGGGCTGTGTCCCCAGAAATGTTGTTCTCTTCCTGGATCCTTTTCCTGAGGTGGGCTGCTGCTGCTGGGCGCCAGGAGGACCGCCACTGGGGATTGCCTACCTGCCTAGGAGGACCCCCACCTCCTGAAGGACTTGTTGCTGGACTTTGGGGCAACCTGGCGCTGGGGAGCGCTTTGCCCCTACTTCTTGGTTCCTGCAGCGCCGGGGAGCGCTGGATTTGTCCCTCCCCAGGAGCGCTGATTTAAATGACCACTGGCCCCTGTTTGTTAGAGGGGAAAGCAGGAGCCCATCCTGCATTTTGGCCGCCTTGGGAGCCTTCCTCGCGGCTGCCCCTGCCGCATATATGCCGATATTTTAAGTCCCTTGGCAGGTGCCCACCTCGCCAGGGACCTTGCCGCTATTTCTTTGATTGCACTAGCGGGTGCTCACCCCACTTTATATTTAAATTAAAAGAGGGAGCCTACCCCTCGTTGACCCGGAAGAATCGCCGCCGCAGCCTAAGAGTGCCGAAAACGTTGCCGTGCCGCTGCCTAGCGCGACCTGGAAGTGCCCCAGCCTGCCCCGGAAGTCCCGCCCTCGCCGCCGCTGCGCGAGGAAAGGAGAGGTGGCTGAAGGTACAGGCGGGGCTCCGTTGTGGAAGAGGAGTCCCGTGCTGCCCACGGAAGAAGCCTACAGAGGCTCTCTGGTCCCCCGCGAGGCTCTTGCAAGTGAGAGAGCCCCGCCCGCTGCCCGTGAGAGGACCCGGCCCCCAGAAGCGGGACCGGGTGAGAACAGACCGGCAGCGCAGAGGAGTCCAGGTGAGTGGGGCTCCATTTCTACAAGTGTTGGGGGCACGTTATTTTTAAAAAGTCCCAGAGCGGGACACCCACAGGGGCATTCTGTGAGTTCGAGTCCTATGTGTTTTATGCGCAACTGTTCTCTTCTGCACCTCTGAATGTGTTTCTATGCATCATGTGTTATACTTTTGTACCTATACCCCTAAATGTATAGTTATGCTTAGGTGGTTGTTCTTCCTAGTGTAGTTCTACTAGTGTGTTTTGGTTCCCTGCGTAATATTCTCCTAAGGTGGTTAGGGTTGCATAGGTGGTACTTACCTGTTACCAGTGACCACTGGTTGTGTGCTCTATGTTCTATTTTGGGCTACATTGATTTTATATTCTATGCCTAAGTGCTAATTCTAACAAGTATTCTAGTGTTAAAAGTGCCTATTCCTGACAGTGGTCCATGTGGCCCTGTCCTGTACATATATCCCCTGTAAATTCTGCCCGTGCCTGTTGGCACATTGTAAAGTGTGTGTTTTTATCTAATGTGTTGGGTATAATACAAAGGCTATTTTTATATATAACCTTGTGTGCAGTTTCCTTTGTGGTGGGCCTTGGGTGTTGTTGCTGGGTGCGCGCGCAAACGCTTAACTTACATAGCCTCCGAGTTTAGCCTTACTGCTCTTGTCACGTTAGCAAGGGGGTGAGCAGAGGTTATCTTGGCGTGTAACTCCCTTGCCCTAACTTAGAGTGGTGGTCTCTGACTGGTTTTGGCGCGAGCCCTAGTCAGCTAGAGATCCCATTTCTAACAGAGGCCTAGTGTCAAAACCTCCTCTTACGTTCTCTAAAGCCATGCCCGCAAATGGCAGAGGTCTGTAATTTCAGTTGCATGCCCAGTGTTTTATAGCTGCTACTAGGGAATGTCCAGATGTGCTCTCCCAACCGCCACTGTAGACTGGAGCCAGGCACCAAGGCACATGAAGTGTTTTAGAGCATAGAAATGCATATCATGACAAAGCCATCTTTACCACTGGAAAGGGGTTGTCACTGCAAATGCACTGATAGGAAACATCACGAATGATGTACCACTGCAATCCACTATTGCAACCTGAGGTAAGTTCAACCATTCCCCGAGTTAGCCTATGGAAAAAGCAAATAAAGGTAGTGAAGACACACATGGGGATTCCTCACTACCTGTGCAGGAAACACACAGGTGTACCTGCCCTGCCTTTCACCTACAGCTGAATCAATCAATCTAATTCTTTATTTTGGTTAAAAAAATACAACCATAAAAGTACATACACAACATTTAAAACATATCTCAAGTTAACAACTTTATTCCTGGGTTGTCTAATAACCGACATGTTGGCCTAGTAACACATAACTGCATCATAAGTCTCTACTAGTCATATCAGAAAGGCAAGTTGTATGTATTCAGCCGCACTAATAAGGCCTAATCTCAAGAATTGTTGGTCGTGAATATTAGGAACAAAACAATAAACATATGATGAACAAGTCCTAATTGCACAACACTGTGCACTTGGACAAGCAAAGACCGACCCCTCTTAGAACAATGCTGGGTTCTTGGTCTCGTTTTAAGGAGGCTAAAATGATAAGCTGAATGACACAGACCCTTATTTTAAAGTAAACTACGTAAAAAAAATAGATAACTTTTGCTTATTAATCACAATTTTTATAATAATGTCTTTTGATATTCTTAGCCTTTGACAATCTCCCATGAAGTGGCCAATTTTAGACAGGAATAACTGACAGCAGGAGAAGTAGGACATAAATGAAACAGCACTTGCCAGTAGATCAAGCCTCAGGGTGGAAAATGCACTCGCTATCAATGTGATCATTCTTGGTGCACCCATGCATTCAACTTTTTAAATTGACACAAGGAGCTTGTTTAATCTAATTCTCCAAGCCCAAAATAGAAACCGAGAGACTGCAAATGCAATTTGCTCCTTTGATTCGTTCCCAAGTATCCACACTGCTTCCAAGTAATGTACCATACCCATCAAATTGCAGACCAGGATGGTATATTTTTTGCGGGGCAAGACATAAGTTGAGCAAAAGAAAAGTAAGTGGTTCACTAACTCCACAAACTCTCGACAGTAAGAACAGTAGGGATGTTCTGCACCTCTTTTGACCCATTTGCATGTAAACAATTAAGTGGTAGAGTACCAATCCTATATTTTAAGTACAGGCTTTTTCAAAGCAGAAAAACCATTTGTGGGTGAGGAATTTCTCAGTGATACTCCCCGGGCTGTGCTCTTTCTACATTTCTTCCAGCTTGGAGTCCCAATAGGCTTGTTTCAGTTTCACATAAAGGACTTTTTTGCATCTGGGTAGGGGAGTGCCAGAGCTCCTCCATCTTAACAAACTCGCAAGGCATTTTTTTAAAGCATGGAATTCTGACTCCTGTATCAATGATGACTGTTTGTGCCAGTGCCTTCTTTAGGGGCTCCAAATCGGGGTCACCCAGAGGCGCTGCCAATGAGTCAGGGGTTTTGAAAGGAGGACCAGGTTCATTCTCTTTAGTGCTAAATCCAGTGGTAGAGGTAAATATGGGGGTGCTTGTGGGTTTTAAAGAGTGACCTGATGAATTGGTTGAATAAATGTATCAGTGCAATCCCAAAGTTCAGTCCCGTATATAGCCACAGATACTGCTGTCGCCCTATAAACCTGGAGGGCGGTGTCCCTGCTCCACTGGAAGTAGCCTGATGTTTTCTTCCTATGGCTGACACTCTCTGTGTGAGGGTGATTCTACTTTCCCCATTTGTGGGTCCCAGGATATGTTGTCAACTAGCCTAATGCCTAGATAGTCAAAAGATTTTACATGATCCAAGGGTGCCCTATCTATTTTTTGCCTGCCTCTGTGGGTTTAGTGTCATAAATGTTGACTTTGTCAGGTTTATCTCCAGACCCCTTTCAGAGCAAAACTGCGCGAAGCAGTCCAGTCTTGCCTGCAGGCCACACTCGGTTCAGGACATAAGAAGCTGTCATCAGCAAACATGAGGATAGGGGTATTGTGGCCTGCAGATTTGGGGGCATCATGGCTGCAGTGTGACAATCTATCTACCGCTCCATTAATGTAGAGGCTGAAGAGTGTGGAGGCTAGCACACAACCTTGTCTGACACCCCAATGTATTGGGATCCAGGGTGTGGGGTCCCATCCTGCGTTCAATATCACCTGGACATAGGTTACTGAGTGTAAAATCTTTAGGGACTTTAAACGATCACCTAGAATGCCATATGATTCCGGCACCCTCCTAAGATTTTCCCTTGGTAGCAGGTCAAAGGCTTCCCTCAAGTCTATGAAGGAGACTTAACCCCTTGGGTGCGGGCGCGATTCTGCGCCTGTGCGGCCGTTGTAATGAGTGGGCGGGTTCATGACGGCCCCCAGCCGTCATCAGCACACACCCACCATGATGCATGACGGACGGGGGCCGTCATCAGCATGGAAGGGGTTAAAGGTGTTCTCACCTCAGGACGACATACTTCCAGCAAATCGTGCTGAAGCGGAACACCTGGTCGATGATGCTGACATTGGCTCTAAACCCCGCCTGGCTATCTGCTAGGATGAGAAGGTCTGCCAGCCATGTTTGTAGTCTGCAGAGTGTTTGCCTGGCAAATATTTTCTGACTGGTGTCAATCATGCTAATAGGTGTATAATTGGAGGGGATATGCCATCATCTCTTGCTATAGATGGGGACGATGGTAGCTCCAAGCCAGGAGGTGGAATGTCCTCTACTCTCAGGATGGTGTTTCCTAGAGTGTTCAGATGGGGGAGCCAGATTTCTGGTTGTGATAGTGTATCATCCACAAGGAATACCATCTGGGCCAGGTGCCTTCTCCCTCTTTAGAAGGGATAGTGCCTGAGTTGTCTCTGTGATGGCTATTTCTACGGTGACATCAGCATGTGACCCACCACTTTCCTCTGGTTGGTCTGTGGAGTGGTTTATAGCCTTGTCCTTTTCCACACCCTGTATAACTCGCTAAAGTGATCTACCCATGCCTCTGATTGGACCACCGTGTCCAGATGGTTATCTATTGTACTGGATCCTAGAGCAATGAGTTTCCGGAAGTCCTTGATATTCGTGTTATTGAAGGCTTCAGAGAGTTCATCCCACTGCTCAGTATCCTACCCTCTTTTGGCCTTGATTAAAAGTGACTTATAAGTTCTTCTTGCATCTATAATTTTACTCCTATCTCCTTTTTTGTAGCCTCTATGAATACTGGTTTGGCATGTCTGCAGTCTTGTGTGTATCACCCAGGGAGGTTAGTTTCTTCGCCCAGCTCTAGAACAAAAACATTAGTTATCCCATAAGTTCACAGTGAAGTTTTACAAAATGTATCCTACTAATGTCGAAGCATTCAAGAGGGCCAATTTGTTCTACAAAAAATGATGTATTTGAGCCTGTAATAAAATGTTGTCTGCTATCTTGGCCCATTTTTTGTTTCCTCTGTTGCTGCAAGCTTCCATCCTACTGGTAATGCTACTGTTTCGGGCCATGCTAGGGCTGTGCCAGGAAGTGCGCTATGGTCGCTATCGGTTCAAGGAACAACCACAATATCTATTCGGCTAGGCAAAAGTAAGTTGTCCACAAAAATGTAATCTATATTACTTGTGTACAAACCTCTGTTAAATGTTGGATGTGGGAGACAGTCAGACTCGGTACCCCATTAGCGACCATCAGGTCATGCATTACTTGAAGATCAACAAGTTGAGTAGCCACCCTAGGATGCTTGCCCGTTCGGTCACCAGTACCCCCAGTCAGTTCCTGGGGCTCTATCATTCAGGCAACAGGTTTACAAGGGTAGGGCACACTGGCAGGTTGAATTACAATCCCCAGCTCTGATTTGTAGGTAACTATAGTGAATTGAGTCGATAATGCCTACAAGTTGAGCCACCGTAGCCGACTGATGGTTTGCTGGGATCGAAAGAATGTAGATGTTTACGATAGCTATATGTCTACATCCTTTGGCTGTACCTGTTCAAATATCTATGCCCAATTGATCTCTGGAGTCTTGTGGAATACTCCTAACTTTTTGATCAACAGGCCGCCATAAGCTCCTCCCGCTAGTGATAGGACTGCATTTACAGCAAACGTGATGTACCCTGATCTAAAGACCGGTTTTAGGGCCCATGTTTCCTGCAACAATATGATGTGATGCTGGTCAACAAAGGTTCCCCACTCAGGATCCGTTGGCTTGGCTCTGACCCCCGCTACGTTCCATGGCAGGACTTTTAGAGACCCAATCTGAAGCCGTGTACACCTGCCTCATGGATTTCTGAAATCGTGTTCAGTCACTCATGTCTTGTTTCTGACTTAGAGGGGGTTGTGAATGTTCCCCCACAGTAATTCAACAGATGCTCTATCATCCAGGGCTCAGCTATTTGTCTATTTGATTGCATATTAAAATTAATATTAATAGCTTCAGACTGCTTTTCCCCTAGTCAGTCAGTGTCTGACAGGTTGCCCCCAAGGGAAGTAAAGGGTAGCAGCATTTGGTTGTTGCTATGGGCATTAGGTAGGGTGAATTATCTTCAATCTTACCAGTGAATTTGTGGGAGGTCAGTTTCTGTCTTCCAGGGGTATGAGCCTTTCGGCCAACTCATGGCTGACACTGGCATGATCGGCCAACTCATGTAGGGCCCATGTTTCCTGCAACAATATGTCAGACTCGGTACCCCATTAGCGACCATCAGGTCATGCATTACTTGAAGATCAACAAGTTGAGTAGCCACCCTAGGATGCTTGCCCGTTCAGTCACCAGTACCCCCAGTCAGTTCCTGGGGCTCTATCATTCAGGCAACAGGTTTACAAGGGTAGGGCACACTGGCAGGTTGAATTACAATCCCCAGCTCTGATTTGTAGGTAACTATAGTGAATTGAGTCGATAATGCCTACAAGTTGAGCCACCGTAGCCGACTGATGGTTTGCTGGGATCGAAAGAATGTAGATGTTTACGATAGCTATATGTCTACATCCTTTGGCTGTACCTGTTCAAATATCTATGCCCAATTGATCTCTGGAGTCTTGTGGAATACTCCTAACTTTTTGATCAACAGGCCGCCATAAGCTCCTCCCGCTAGTGATAGGACTGCATTTACAGCAAACGTGATGTACCCTGATCTAAAGACCGGTTTTAGGGCCCATGTTTCCTGCAACAATATGATGTGTATTTCTATAGGTTCTGAATCGATCCCCCTATTCCTGACCCTATTCTGGTTAAACTAACTATCAAGTTAACTAACAGTCAGCCCATGAGGCAAGAAAACCCCCATGATGCAGATACCGTTATCTGACGCAGTCACACTACGGCACAGGAACGTGTTATCTGATTAGGTCATAACGCTTGAGATCTAATTAGACAAGCGACATTCCTCCAGCCCCTGATAAGGCATACGACGTTCTCATAACAAATCAAACCTATGACAACCTGGAAAATCCGTGCGGCCATTGTTTTGATTTCACAGAGAACTTTAGTAAAGAATGTGCTAACGAGCAAGTCGTATGACATCTTTATTGACGTATCTATGTCCATCCTTACGTCAATCTCGGCACCTTTAAGGTATAAATATTGCCGACCTTGCCCTATGCAAACACACGCGTGGTGACAAGACGGAGCAGCCATACTTGCCGAAGCCGAGAGCAGAAGCAGACCCCGCTGGCAGCAGCCCCGCCTTCCTGACGCGCTGAGAGACGCGCTGCTATCTCAAGCCGAGAGACCCAGCACCGGCGCTTTCGGGCAGCCCTCGCAGGCAGCCTGGAATATCGAGAGCAGAGAAAGAGATACTATTCCTCATCCATCCTAAATTCCAGGTACAGAACTGAATAACCCCTCACAGAGAATTCTTTAGTTATTCACTTGCCAAAAACAAACTTAACTTAAACTGTAACTTTCTATTCCCGCCCACGCATTAGACTTAGGTCAGGTACACAGGGTAGGCGTATTTAGAAACACCAGTTGAGTACGTTTAGTCAAATGTATATGTGTATGTAAATATATTTTAATCATTTTAAACATCATATGGCTCAGAAACCATATCAATGTTTTTACAGTATTATTTTATACTATTGCTTTTAATGTATGCACTTTACTTAACTATAAGCAATGCAATAATATCGATCCATTTCTCATGTATGAGAAAAGAGACTGATCAATAAATAACACCTTTTTATTGAACACGCCCGTCTCTTCCTTTTCTCTACATTCTGATGAGACTAAGAATGCACGTACTGACTGAGTAAAATAATTGCCTTGTGCTCACACGACTCTCGAGATTGACTCTTGATTAGGGGATGGCAAAGTTGTCATGTTCTATGGTTGTCAGAAACTAAATCCCTTCTTGTCTAATCAGGGAAGTTAATTCCTCATTGAACATTCGAGAAAGTTTCTAGCGAACTCTGAGCTTAGCTGGCAAACCCAAAAATTAAGTCTAGTATCGACAGTAGTAGACCTAGTTAACGTCTGGCCTAGGCCTTTACTGCTGTAGGTACTATTCCAATGCGCAGAGCCTATTGGGAAAATAGGAGCTACACTACATGGCGCCCAACGCGTTTGGAAAGGGCGATAAAACTAACGTAAGACATTTAGAGTAACTCAGTCGTGCTTTCTCACTCAGACCCCTTTTTCCAAATACTCCAAAGACGTCTGGAGTGGGTGAAAGGTTATATCCTCCAAAACCTCACAGGAGGGAACTCCTATGTATGGTTCTTGGTCAAGTCAACGTTGAAGGATAAACAGTTCCAAAATATTGTGCATCTAATCTTTGTTCCATAAAGAAACCTGATCTGCAAATAGACATAATACCATCCTGTCTGTAAAATGGGAGACAGTGATGAAGAAAGAGAGGCAGTTAGATTAGCTACTGAACTCGCAGATGCTGATGCTACCATGCAAGCAGCAGACCCGAATATAACACTCATTCCGGTCATTAAAAGGAGATCTATAACCTTAAAACTTATAGAAAATTGACTGACACCTAGAGGTGGCACAGTCATATTCGTAATTGAGGCACACGAATATCGGCAGACAGAGGTATACTATTCATGGATACATTTTCCAGCAGCAAATGCGGTAACAAAGTACTTCCACTATTACAAAGTAGAGGAACCTCCTGAAACATACACTCCTTTCGAGGAGGTGGAAGTACCACTCAAATTCCAAGAGCATTTGCTCTTATTTGATGGCGCCCTAATACATAACAATCACATTACAAGGCTCGGTCCTTTAGGAAGACCAGGAGCAACGTGGCCGGTCTTAGCCGGATACACACCACATCCAGACATCGATAGAATGCCTGCAGCAGAGCTGTTAATACAGCTAAAACAACTACTAAAAATTCATAGACAATTAGTTCAGTATGTAATGCGGACTTCAACAATTCAGCCAGCGATTAAACTTCCACAGCTGACCCCTCACCAGGGGAACACAAATAAAATCACACCACAGAACATCCAATCCTGCCTAGGTAAAGTTCCAGCTAAACGGGAACAAATACCATTCTGGTTGGCACAGAAAATCACCCAAATAGAGGCGGTGTTTCCTGACACCACCCCGCTGGAAAAACACAGGATTCTGACTATATGTCTCCCAATGGGAATCGCACCACACATTGAGGACTGTGACACTTGGGGTACAGTCTTTGCTTCCATCTATACAAAAACGCACGGTGTCCCATCCATTTCGGTAATACCAGATGTGCTAAAACAAATTCAAGATGAATACGGTCCAGAACCTGCTTTAACCCTTGGTATGAAATTACTAAAAGACTTCAAGCAGGTCTCGGCTATATTATTAGCCAACATAAAAGGTGAAGCAGCAAACGTGGCGATCCGCCAGAGGTTAAAAGAGACAGATATAGCAGACCAACCAGCTGAAATTGCCAGAATCATAGAAAAATCCTATGAGGAACTAGGCAGAGATAGCCTAGGTGGAATACCAGTAAAACCGCAACTGACTACAAGTCCAGAAAAAATATTTTTTAATAATAATAATTCACCAAAAAAGAACTGGGATGGAAACAAACAATCCAATCCTAAAGAAAAGAAATTCCAGTCCCGAGGAAGGTCTCCTAGGCGAAGAGAGAAATCTCCAAACCAAAGACAGAGGTCACCGCAGAGTGACCCCTCTGGGAATAGATATAACCTTAGAAATAGGGATAATATTAAAAAACCTGATAGATATCAAGACATTGATACACGTCCCTCTCAATCTTTTCAGAATTCCTCGCAGAAATCGGAAAGAAGAGGACGATCAGAAGAGCACGCCAAGTCCAAAGACAAGGAACCTGCTCAGCTAAAAAAGAAATTACAATTTCCAAAAAAGAAGGTAGCCAGTATCAAGGTAGTTAAAAATGCCGAGAATACTGAGGACACAACTGAAAAACGGAGAATGGGCTCAGACAATGCTAGACAGCGCAGCAGAGGTGAGCATAGCTCGCAAAGTCCTTATGAATCATCTGGAGACAGTGGACATGAATGAATACCTTCAAGTGGAAACTGCAGACACCAGAGTTAGCAAGCCCCACAAGATATACGAGATAACATTACGTATAGAGGGAGATAAGACTAGGAAAATAAGGGGACTATTTTGGGATAACATCTCAAAGGGTTATGACATCCTTCTAGCTGAAAAAGACTGGCCACCAGAGTTTGTCAGGGAGTGCCCTCATGGCGAAGAAGTAATTATGCCTGCCTTCTCGAATCAAATACCGATTCATAAAAAATACACACTTGCTAGAAAGTGGGCAGTGGCCTTAGCACCTGCTTTATATAAAAATCATGTAGGATGGGATGAGGATTCTCCTTCTCACAAAATCCAGTTAAAATCACAACCTACTGCACAAAGGCAGTACCCAATTAAGCAAGAAGCTAAAAAACAAGTAAATGAAATACTAGATCAGCTAGAATACCAGGGGGTGATTGAAACTTGCACCACACAAATGAACAACCCTTTGTTTCCGGTCTCCAAACCAGACAATTCATATCGTCTAGTTTTGGATTACCGACACCTTAACACATGTTGCAAAACCTTTGCAGTGCAAAACTCACACAGTGCTGCACTAATGAATAACATAGTGCGCAAAAAATACAAAACAACCTTGGACATCTCCAATGGATTCTTTTGTCAAAACATAGCACCAGAGAGCAGATATTTAACTGCATTCTCAGTAAATGGCACTCAAAAGCAATTCTGTCGGTTAGCCCAGGGGTACAAGAACAGCCCAGGGGTATTCTCAGCGAGAGTAACAGAATTACTACAACTATATGATGATGAAGCATTATCTTATGTCGATGACATTTACTTAACAGATGATGACTTGGAGACTCACTTGAAAAGAGTGAACACCATAATACTTGGGTTCGCTGCAGAGGGTTACAAATTCAACTTTAAAAAGTCCAGAATTGCCCATCTGACAGTCCTGTTCTTAGGATATGAGTTATCAAGTGAAGGTAAAAGCCTGGCAGACAATTTCCTAGAGAAATGTGCCGTAATCCAAGCTCCTAAAACACTAAAAAACTTACAGTCAATTCTAGGCTTCCTAAATTTCGGAAGAACTTACATTGCAAATTACGCAGAAAGGGTCAAACCCCTTTATGATCTAATTAAACCAGACTTTAAAAGATCCAATTGGACTCAAACACACACAGAAATTTTGAGATCCTTACAAACAGACATGCTAATTAAAACAAAATTAGAAACACGTGATAACACACGCAACCTTGTGATCCGAGTCATCCCAGGGAGATGCGGATTCACATACCTGACCTCTAATGAGGGAGAAAAGGTACCAATTGCATTTAAATCACACTTGTACACTAAGGCTGAAATTAAATTTAGCCCAACGGAAAAAATTCTTACAGCAACACAGACAGCTATAGCAAAAGAACGAGCCCTGGCACAAGGTAAACGAATAGTAATCGTGACACCAATACCAGCCTTAGAGGCGGTAACAAAGGCAAGCATTCCAAATGCTAAAGCACTCCATCCGAGATGGATACAATGGGCTAACTCTCTTGCTGCAACAGACGTGGTGTACGAATTTGATCCTTACTTAAAAACACAAGAATTTCTCCAATATGAATTTGAATGTCCTCCGCCAACCGAAATTCTGCCTCTAGATCACTACGGCTGTATAATATATACAGACGGATCAGCACAACCCGCAGTAGGGGGTAAACAAGCTTACAGTGCTGCGTGCGCGATTGTTAAAGGTCGTTGGCACGAAGGGAAATTTAAACCAACCCTCACTAAAACACAATCCCTAGGAGATTGTACAGCTCAGCGAGCTGAACTACTAGCATTCAAGATGGCGCTTGAAAATACCGATCGAGAATTCCCCACACTCATAGTGTGCGATTCGTATTATTGCGTTCAATCTTATAATGAATGATTGCAGATCTCGCTTCAGAACGGATTCAGGGATGCGAAAGGTGGCACAATCAAGCATAAAATGCTCTGGGAACAAGTAGCTCTTTTACAAAAAGAACTACCAAAGACTCACGTGATACATACACTGAGTCATCAACGTGATGGCGTTCACGTTGCAGGGAATTCATTGGCTGATGAGGCCGCGAAGGCAGCTGTGCAAACGGCTTCCGTAGCTGCCGTCACCCGGTCAAAAACAAAAATAGACAGCGAAATTTTACAAGCTGTCAGCGCTTCAGAAAAGGATTCGATAGAACCACTCCCTAAAGGCTTTCCAGTAAAATACTCATACATAACTGATGCAAACAATGTTCCTTTTGCTCGAATCCCTGGAGTGGGGGATAGGGCAATTCCAAACATGGAACATAGGTTAGGACTAATAATAGCGGCACACGAAGGGCTTGCTTCTATTCATGCTGGCGTCTCAGCCACAGTATCATTATTAAAACAGAGATACTGGTGGCCACAAATGAGAAGACAAACAAGGAACTATGTTCTAGCATGTGAAATATGTCAAAAAATGAAAGTATCAACGGTGAGACGTCCAGCACAGACGCCCCTTCTAATCTCGGATAAACCATTAGCCTGTGTTTATCTAGACCACTGCGGTCCCTTACAAAGGGATGGTAACTATAAATATATCTTGGTCGCAGTGGATTCATGCACGAGATTCATATGGATGTGGCCCCAGCGAACGGCTGACGCCAGAACTGTTATAAAAGATTTGTGAGTCTTTATCGGCACATACGCAATTGGCATGCTGCATTCGGACAATGGTCCTGCTTTTAGCTCTCTGGCTTATAAGGAGGCCATGGTCAGCATGGGCGTGCAATTGCAGTACTCTTGTCCATTTCACCCTGAGGGGAACGGAATTGTTGAAAGAAAAAACCGTGACATAAAGCAATCTATAACGGCAAAGGTATTAGGTTCGGGAGCTGGGTGGGTCAAACATCTAATAAGTGTCCAACGTAGTCTAAATAACTTGCCAAGAAATTCTCTGAAGGGATTCAGTCCGTACGAATTATTATTCGGAACTAGGATGTTGATCTCTGACCTTGATAGTCAGACTTCAGTGGTAATAGAAAAAACCTTTGATGTCAAAGACCGTTTGGCTATTTTGCAGGACTTAAACAAAACAAGAAAAGACCTGAGCAACATACAGTTGAAACAACAGCCAACAACCACTGAAGAATCACCACCTGTCCCAGCAAGACCTGTCTGGATTCCAAAAGTCGGGGATCTAGTCAGGGAGAAGATCGCGGTAAAGAAGGAATTTGGGCCTTCTTACAGAAAAGCAGTTCCTGTCTTGTCTGTCAACGGGACAAGATCAGTTGTACTACCGCCACTTGCTGGTAAAAAGGAGAACCGAGTTGTATCCATCGACCTGGTAAAACCACAAAATGTGGCCGATAACAAACAGTAGGCCAAGTGGACTCCCAATAAGTAGCAGAACACCAAGGTTTGCTACCAGCACAGAGGTCCTAACAAAAAGGTTCATCACATTCGAAACGCCTAAAGAAGAACAAGAAGGACTATGCAGCAATGCAATAGAACTCAGACCTCTTAAAACCCAAATAAAGACATTTAGCAGAGACACACCAATCTACAATGAAGTGCCGAGTGACAATGCAAGAAACAAAAATCCTGAAGCAATTGGAACAATTGACAGAACTGCATCCGGGTACTTCATCAACTTCGATGATTCCTCTGAAAGCCTCAGTGAATCAAAGACACAGCCATCATCAAAATCCTTTAAAGACAAAGCTAAGGAACTTTTGAAACATCTGAAAGAAACATATCTGGTTTCTCCATGGATTGAATTTTGGGTGGGTTTTGGTGCATTTATCCTCATACTTTGGCTCATCATGGTATTTACTTTGGGACGCTTCATTGAGGGAAAATATGCTAAAATGGACACAGCAAGTCAGAACATCAACTTGATCCTCAAACCACACACATCTTCACACGTCGAGAAAAGAGAACTCTCTTCAGAACTTTCTTCAGCCAACTTCACAGCCAATCCGATACCTGGTGGGGTAGCCTGGGACAACACTGACTATGAAATTTATGGTCCGGTCGAGATCCTGAAATATCCACACCAAATCAAGATCTCCTTGAGTGACTTTGCAAAACCAAACTCATTTGCTGATGATTGGGACTTCGAAAGCATCAACAATATGATGTCTGACTTAGTAATGTCTGCTAAATTTACAAAACATGATTATTTGCAAGGTTCTACAAATTATGATAGTATGTATTGCTATAACCATTATGGTAACCATTTTTTGCATAAATCGGCACAACCTAGAAATGTTTTAAATTATAATCAATGGGAACATTGTGCTACACCTCCAAAAGGGAGCTCTAGAACCGTTTATGACAAATATTCATATTTTTCAGGTTTTAACATAAGTAATGCTGAAACATTTTATTTTAAATTGTCAAACAAGACAGGGATGAAAACCATGATAACCAACACAAAATTGATATATTCAGATTCATTCTTTGAAAAAATGAATACATTTGGATTTGATTATTGGGACAAAAATGTTGATTTGAAAAGTGTTTGGGGTACAAAAGAATGGCAAGTACAGGGTATAGAAGCTTTGTTTAGAGCCTGCATGATCCCAGAACAAATGATATTTTTAAATGACACTGTTCAACAGACCACCTGTCTTGGCTTAGCCAAAATCAAAGATTTAAATAATCCGTCTATTCCAAAGCCAACAATGTTTAGCAATAGCTCTGATACAGATGAAGAGATAGACGTAAACCATATATTAAACCAAAACAGAACACATCCTGATTGGAAACAATGGTTGATCTGGCCCACAGATACAAATCACTGTCAAGATAGATTCCTGAATAAAACACAGGGTTTCAAAATGACCAGGCCAGACCCTAGATATCCCCAAAGACATCACCCAGGGATAATAACAACCTACAGTGTGGGCAAATTATGCCTTCAATGGCTACAGACTTCCACACTGCCTGAAATTAAGCAACACCTAACTTTAATTACTGATGGTGCTGACTTGCGTGATTTCATACTGGGACCACACAAACAGCGTCAAAAGCGTTTCATAGCAGCCTCTGTATATGCAGCATACAATGAGGCCTGGAAGGTTACTCAAATTGAGACAGCAGAAAGAATACGGGAAATTGACCGTATCAATTTGGAAAAATCACTTTCTGTAGTGGACAATGGGTTAATGACTCTGTCCTCCAGAATTTTTTCATTGGACAGCATTGTGTCGTCAGCAATCGATATATTATCGCAAGACTTACTGTTATTACAACATGGTCAGTCACAATTGCGTTCTATTGTACAGCTTGGCTGGACGTTACAAAATCTGCGTTCAGGCTATGTGCCTTGGCGTTTAATCAACACAACGTCACTATTCCAAATCTTTAACCTTACTGATAGACAAATCGGTATGGCGCAAAAGGGTGCTGATTATACAATCTTGAGCATTGAAAAACTAGAAAGATTACCGTTGACAATGTCAGAACGACCTGTCAGTGAATGGATAATCCACGGAATCATAAATATTCCAATCTCAACCTTCAGGTTTCAATACTGCCAAAAATATATACAGGCTGGCATGTACGAGAAATTGGGAAAGGGGTACCTTAAAACAACTTGGAACCTGCCCTATTCACATGCATGTGTCAGTAATAAAGGACAGAAAGTGTTTCTTAGTGGCAACAATTGTGCTATGTCACTAAGCGGCACGCTTCTGTGTAACGGAATTAGTTTGCATGGAGCCTGTGAAGGGAATTCATACAACCTTTCATGTCACCAGCAAGGCGCACCTGCAACTGAAATAGAACCATTCTTTCAAAGACTCTATAATGGGAGTTACATTCTTATTGTAGACCGCAGATGTTGCAGTCTTATGCCCGGGACTCCTTATCTAGTAACTACAACGGCGAAGGTCAAGTGCTGTGGACGTTCTTTATTCCCCAGCTCCTTTCCAGACAGGGAGGCAAGGGCATGGCCCAATTTGAAAATTACTTCTATTCGAATAGATACTTTAAGCAGAATGAAAACAGTGCTTCTTCAGACGCCTACAAGGCTCACGTCATCAAAAGAAACGTATGATCTACAAGTCGCAAGGACGACTGCAGAGATACATACATTATTATCAACTAATTCCCCCGTACATTTCGCGGAAATCCTAAGCGAAATCTTAAATATTTCTGATACCACTGGGGTCTCAAAGGTATTTAAGACAGTATTTTCGATGGCATTAACACCATTCAAAGCAATACTGGGTATTTTTCCAGATTTCGTCCATTCGATTTTTGGCGGACTTCCCCTGATCCTGGGACTAATTGCAGGAATCCTATTCCTAGTCCTTATTTTTCGTTATGGCAACCCATGTCACAGATCAAACTCTCGCGACAATGGAAAATACTATCCTAGCCATTGGATACCGGGACCGGATATCAAAAATCCTGGGACTATCCCGGCTTAGAGACCTGAACATAACTTGGTTTCTATCATTTCGACCAATGTGGCAAAGATGTGTTTTACCTGTATTGAGGTGTCTGCTATGCGGAGAAGAATGCGTGTTAGACACCTGTCTGACGCTACAATCGGATGCGCCAGTGGATGCAGATACACTGTTGGTTCCTACCAAGGTTCACGCTTTGTGCTGCCCTCAAAGGCTGCCAATCCTGATGACGGCATTCCTGGAATCTTCACCACTACGATTGAAGAGTAGTGAAGTTCAAGGTGAAAGCAGCATCGAACAGTTACAACCTTCTGTCAGCAATGCGAATCAGAATGTCAATGGAGACAATCATGCGCACGAATGCATGGTTACCCCTATTTCCGACTTAGTGGAACTCTCCCATGAAGCTGTTGACAGTTTTTTCGAAAGCCTGAATGATATGATGTTCTCTCCAGAACAGAAATAGAGACTTTTGAGTAAACTTGCACACGGCGTTCCCTGAATTCGGCCTTCAACTTTAAAAATAAAGTCACATGAACAATTTCACTCCAGCTCACGGACAGCAATATTTTTCAGCAAGCCCCTTAAAATATTTTTTTCCGGGACACTGATCTTCTGCTTAAAGTAAGAAACTATTCCTAGAGAACTAAAATTTCTATTTTTAGATACTTTATAGACTTTAGCTGCTCGCTGGGATGTTCACGAATATTTTATTATGTGATGAAATGGTCTCGAACTTCCTTTCTGTATAGCCATATTAAGAGCCATTTCATGTGTATTTCTCATATACCAATAAGCAATAATGCATAAAAATGCGTGTTTACTTTTGCATTTAATTCATAGCTTAAGTGCATACAATATATATGACTGCAATTTTTCAGTATATTTGAAAATTTCGAAATGCATTTATGTATTTTGGGGTGGTAAGGTATACACTATACTCTATAGTATGTTGTACTATGTTATACTATGCATAGATTAGTAGATATGACCATAGTTAGCGTGGAGTGGGTGTCGTGTATTTCTATAGGTTCTGAATCGATCCCCCTATTCCTGACCCTATTCTGGTTAAACTAACTATCAAGTTAACTAACAGTCAGCCCATGAGGCAAGAAAACCCCCATGATGCAGATACCGTTATCTGACGCAGTCACACTACGGCACAGGAACGTGTTATCTGATTAGGTCATAACGCTTGAGATCTAATTAGACAAGCGACATTCCTCCAGCCCCTGATAAGGCATACGACGTTCTCATAACAAATCAAACCTATGACAACCTGGAAAATCCGTGCGGCCATTGTTTTGATTTCACAGAGAACTTTAGTAAAGAATGTGCTAACGAGCAAGTCGTATGACATCTTTATTGACGTATCTATGTCCATCCTTACGTCAATCTCGGCACCTTTAAGGTATAAATATTGCCGACCTTGCCCTATGCAAACACACGCGTGGTGACAAGACGGAGCAGCCATACTTGCCGAAGCCGAGAGCAGAAGCAGACCCCGCTGGCAGCAGCCCCGCCTTCCTGACGCGCTGAGAGACGCGCTGCTATCTCAAGCCGAGAGACCCAGCACCGGCGCTTTCGGGCAGCCCTCGCAGGCAGCCTGGAATATCGAGAGCAGAGAAAGAGATACTATTCCTCATCCATCCTAAATTCCAGGTACAGAACTGAATAACCCCTCACAGAGAATTCTTTAGTTATTCACTTGGCAAAAACAAACTTAACTTAAACTGTAACTTTCTATTCCCGCCCACGCATTAGACTTAGGTCAGGTACACGGGGTAGGCGTATTTAGAAACACCAGTTGAGTACGTTTAGTCAAATGTATATGTGTATGTAAATATATTTTAATCATTTTAAACATCATATGGCTCAGAAACCATATCAATGTTTTTACAGTATTATTTTATACTATTGCTTTTAATGTATGCACTTTACTTAACTATAAGTATTGCAATAATATCGATCCATTTCTCATGTATGAGAAAAGAGACTGATCAATAAATAACACCTTTTTATTGAACACGCCCGTCTCTTCCTTTTCTCTACATTCTGATGAGACTAAGAATGCACGTACTGACTGAGTAAAATAATTGCCTTGTGCTCACACGACTCTCGAGATTGACTCTTGATTAGGGGAGAGCAAAGTTGTCATGTTCTATGGTTGTCAGAAACTAAATCCCTTCTTGTCTAATCAGGGAAGTTAATTCCTCCTTGAACATTCGAGAAAGTTTCTAGCGAACTCTGAGCTTAGCTGGCAAACCCAAAAATTAAGTCTAGTATCGACAGTAGTAGACCTAGTTAACGTCTGGCCTAGGCCTTTACTGCTGTAGGTACTATTCCAATGCGCAGAGCCTATTGGGAAAATAGGAGCTACACTACACCCCCAGTCAGTTCCTGGGGCTCTATCATTCAGGCAACAGGTTTACAAGGGTAGGGCACACTGGCAGGTTGAATTACAATCCCCAGCTCTGATTTGTAGGTAACTATAGTGAATTGAGTCGATAATGCCTACAAGTTGAGCCACCGTAGCCGACTGATGGTTTGCTGGGATCGAAAGAATGTAGATGTTTACGATAGCTATATGTCTACATCCTTTGGCTGTACCTGTTCAAATATCTATGCCCAATTGATCTCTGGAGTCTTGTGGAATACTCCTAACTTTTTGATCAACAGGCCGCCATAAGCTCCTCCCGCTAGTGATAGGACTGCATTTACAGCAAACGTGATGTACCCTGATCTAAAGACCGGTTTTAGGGCCCATGTTTCCTGCAACAATATGATGTGATGCTGGTCAACAAAGGTTCCCCACTCAGGATCCGTTGGCTTGGCTCTGACCCCCGCTACGTTCCATGGCAGGACTTTTAGAGACCCAATCTGAAGCCGTGTACACCTGCCTCATGGATTTCTGAAATCGTGTTCAGTCACTCATGTCTTGTTTCTGACTTAGAGGGGGTTGTGAATGTTCCCCTACAGTAATTCAACAGATGCTCTATCATCCAGGGCTCAGCTATTTGTCTATTTGATTGCATATTAAAATTAATATTAATAGCTTCAGACTGCTTTTCCCCTAGTCAGTCAGTGTCTGACAGGTTGCCCCCAAGGGAAGTAAAGGGTAGCAGCATTTGGTTGTTGCTATGGGCATTAGGTAGGGTGAATTATCTTCAATCTTACCAGTGACTTTGTGGGAGGTCAGTTTCTGTCTTCCAGGGGTATGAGCCTTTCGGCCAACTCATGGCTGACACTGGCATGATCGGCCAACTCATGGCTGACACTGGCATGATCGGCCAACTCATGGCTGACACTGGCATGATCGGCCAACTCATGGCTGACACTGGCAAAATCGGCCAACTCATGGCCGACACTGGCATGATCGGCCAACTCATGGCCGACACTGGCAAGATCGGCCAACTCATGGCTAACACTGGCATGATCGACCAACTCATGGCTGACACTGGCATGATCGGCCAACTCATGGCCGACACTGGCATGATCGGCCAACTCATGGCCGACACTGGCAAGATCGGCCAACTCATGGCTAACACTGGCATGATCGACCAACTCATGGCTGACACTGGCATGATCGGCCAACTCATGGCTGACACTGGCATGATCGGCCAACTCATGGCTGACACTGGCAAGATCGGCCAACTCATGGCTGATACTGGCATGATCAGCCAACTCATGGCTGACACTGGCATGATCGGCCAACTCATAGCTGACACTGGCATGATCAACCAACTCATGGCTGACACTGGCATGATCGGCCAACTCATGGCTGATACTGTCATGATCGGCCAACTCATGGCTGACACTGGCATTATTGTCCAACTCATGGCCGACGATGGCATGATTGACCAACTCATGGCTGACACTGGCATGATCGGCCAACTCATGGCCGACGATGGCATGATCGGCCAACTCATGACTGACACTGGCATGATTGGCCAACTCATGGCTGACACTGGCATGATCAACCAACTCATGGCTGACAATGGCCTGATCGGCCAACTCATGGCGGACCCTGGCAAGGTCGGCCAACTCATGGCTGATACTGGCAAGATTGGCAAACTCATGGCTGACACTGGCATGATCGGCCAACTCATGGCCGACACTGGCATGATCGGCTAACTCATGGCCGACACTGGCATGATCGGCTAACTCATGGCCAACACTGGCATGATCGGCCAACTCATGGCTGACACTGGCATGATCGGCCAACTCATGGCGGACACTGGCAAGATCGGCCAACTCATGACTGACAGTGGGCATGATCGGCCAACTCATGGCTGACACTGGCATGATCGGCCAACTCATGGCTGACACTGGCATGATAGGCCAACTCATGGCTGACACTGGCATGATCGGCCAACTCATGGCCGACACTGGCATGATCGGCCAACTCATGGCTGACACTGGCATGATCGGCCAACTCATGGCGGACACTGGCATGATCGGCCAACTCATGGCTGACACTGGCATGATCGGCCAACTCATGGCCGACACTGGCATGATCGGCCAACTCATGGCTGACACTGGCATGATCGGCCAACTCATGGCCGACACTGGCATGATCGGCCAACTCATGGCTGACACTGGCATGATCGGCCAACTCATGGCGGACACTGGCAAGATCGGCCAGCTCATGGCTGACACTGGCAAGATCGGCAAACTCATGGCCGACACTGGCATGATCGGCCAACTCATGGCCGACACTGGCCTGATCGGCCAACTCATGGCTGACACTGGCAAGATCGGCCAACTCATGGCTGACACTGGCAAGATCGGCAAACTCATGGCTGACACTGGCATGATCGGCCAACTCATGGCTGACACTGGCATGATCAGCCAACTCATGGCTGACACTGGCATGATCAGCCAACTCATGGCCGACGATGGCATGATCGGCCAACTCACGGTTGACACTGGCATGATCGGCCAACTCATGGCTGATACTGGCATGATCAACCAACTCATGGCCAACACTGGCATGATCGGCCAATTCATGGCTGACACTGGCATGATTGGCCAAATCATGGCTGACACTGGCAAGATTGGCCAAATCATGGCTGACTAGCTTCAATTCGATGTCATCAAGGGTAGAGTCTGCAGAGCTGGACCTAGCGACTCATGTGACACCCACCTGCAGCCCCCTCCCTTCTGAGCCAATGTACGGCTTTGTTGCTTCATGAGTCATGTCTTCTCTGATATTTGGCAGAGTTTTAGGGGCTTTGCTCATGAAGATACCACATATCTCTGCCTTAGCCCTGCTGGTCTAGGTTTTTGGCTGTGGGAATAGAAGGACGGTACAAGACCCCTCCCAATCTGTGTACCTGGTGGCTTCTGTTCAACACCCTTGGGTCGACTCAAGGTAGGGCCCTGCTCCATGGGAATCAAGGGTCTCCCCCCGATCCCTTCTGTTTCATTTATAATGTTTGTTTTGAGGGCAATATTTTTGCACACTTGTATCAAAATTGTCTAAGGACATGTAAGCCCTTAGTCTAGATATATCTTCCTTCAGTGAGGTTAAGGATGGAAGGGAAGGAGCCCTTGCCTCAGGGGCAGGGCTGTTATATGATGGAAAGGTCTGCTGCCTATTGTCTGAAGTTGGGGGGCCTCAATTATGAAAAGTGACGCATCGCTGCGAGAAAACAACAATGCGTCACTTTTTATTGCGCCCTCCTTGCGACACCAATGATGGGTCATATTTACAGTAGGACACATCATGTCGCAAGGAGTTACAAATGCGTCAGTATTTCTGACGTATCTGTAGGTGCAAAAATAACGCATTACTGGAGTGTGTCATGAAAGTGACGCAACTCCAGCAATGTGTCATTACACATAGGCAAGTCCCATGTGAAATGTGCTTGCGTCAGTCTTACGCCTGCTGTGAGGCAGTCGTAAGAAATTGACGCATTTGCGTCCTAGAAGTGACGCAGTGAAATCTCATAGATTTCACTGCGTCACTTCTACGAGGCTTTCTTGCGTCAGAACGCACCCCCTGCACACATTATACCTGGCGCAGGTATAATGTGGCGCAGGGGTTTACAAAGTGACGCATCTACCTAGATGCGTCACTTTGTAAATATGGGGAGGCAAGGTGCATTTTTTACTCTGTTGGTGCGTCACCAAAAGTGAAACAAGGCCTCATAAATAAGCCCGGGTCGTCTATGGGTTTTATCACTTAAACCCGATGTCTGCATTCCATCGTTCTATCTGGTGCAGTAATGGTCAGGTCAGGTACTTAAGTGAGTGGTGAGCAGTGCTGGCCATTCCGGGAGGTGGGGGAGGGGCACTGGGTTGTTTACACTAGGATCTTCGGGATTGTAGACTAGTACGTCCGACCCTCCAGGTTTCTCGAAGAATGACTCCATGCCCACTTCTTCGGATATCACCCCTCGGGTTTAGAAGTTTCAGGCGCCAGAAGGCATGCTGCTTCCTCTAGAAGAGACATTCATCTCATCCAAAGTGAAATCTCTGCAGCGTCTCGCTTGCTTGGCCTTCCTTCCCTGCGTCAGGATCCTTGTCCTTAGCTTCCGTTTCTCCATAGTTGCCCACTCTGCCTGAGTTATTTAAGGGTTTCTATGTAT
This sequence comes from Lissotriton helveticus, assembly GCF_964261635.1. Classification (NCBI taxonomy): domain Eukaryota; kingdom Metazoa; phylum Chordata; class Amphibia; order Caudata; family Salamandridae; genus Lissotriton; species Lissotriton helveticus. The sequence goes on along the minus strand of NC_136072.1, from coordinate 1,164,136,909 downwards.
GCCGAGGATCACACGTTTCAACCGTGCTTATGCTGGTCTCACCTCGGAAGTCAATGATGGAGGGGGGTGGGTTTGACACTGGGGCTGGCGCTGCTGTTCATTCCTCCCGGGCCTACAGCACCTGAAACGTAGAGTTAACTTAATTGGCTGAAAATACGACCACAACAAATCACACTCATTAGAATGTGCCTGGGCGTTTCCCGCACTTTTATTAATACCCGCAGGCTGACCCTTAATTGCACATCTATGACTTTTTTATGTCGATTAGCAGCTGTTCAAAGCAAGTGAAGGGGCTTAGGAACGAAAGTCCCTATGGAGTCAACCGGCCTTTCTGCTACAAGTGCCTTAAGGAGTAGCAAAGACCCGAATTTGTATAAAAGGAGATTAAGTAAAAATGTAATAAAATAAAAAAGTAAAAAAACAAAAGGCTTAACAATCACCAGCAAGGTTTTCCAGTTGTCCAAACTCTCCAGTGGTGAACTCAAGGACTACAGGGGCTGCTTCCTGGGGCCCTGGGGCCCTGTAGCAGCCTGCAAATTGCAGTTCCCCACAGAGTAACATGATGCTTCTGGACCAGACACCTACCACTCACTCCGTCCCTTAAGAAGTACCCTCAGGGTACTCAGGTGATAGTGAAAGGTCCCCTCAGGATGACTAGTGATTTAAACAGGACACCCTGAGCAGTCGCTCAATGGTGCACGCACAGACCTGCACCGTCAGGTTGGACACACGTTTAGTAACACCATCAGTGCAAAGAGCACAGCAGTCTGCAGTGGCATGATGGACACGTGTTTAGAAAAACACAATTGTTGCAAAGCGCATACCAGCCTGCAACGGCAGACTGCACACATGTTTGGAAACACCAGGTAAGCACCACTTCCCAATGTGTGTAGGAAGGGCGGGCGCACTTTCACACTGCATGTACAGTGGGGGAAGTGCCCCAGGCCCCAAGCCACCACTAGAGAGCAAAACCAGGGAGGAGAAAACAAAAAGATTGTGGAAGTGCTACCTGAAGGGTTCAGGTCTGACAAGGAGCAAATGACTTACTGTTAATAACAATACTTGTGAGTAATCGATTATCAACTATGTACGCTGCAGCAAAGGTATACCAAACAGAAGGAAATCCCTCTAAAAAATAGACCTAAGCCCACTCATTTTAGGGTCAAAGCCTACCAGACAGCAGAGATGTCTAGTTTGCTAAAGACATCGTAAGGGTGGGCGTAGTATGCGTAGTGGGGCTACGCGAAGCTACGCAAAGTGGGCATGAAACTACGTCCACCTACGCACTTCATGTAGCCCCACTACGCGCCGCCCACCTCCCTCCCGCCCTCTCCTAAATACCTAATTAAAGATAAAGATACTACAAAAGTAAATTAAAGGCACTTACCTGGTCCGCGGCGTCCCGGGGCTCCCTCTTCTCGCAAGAAATGCGCATGCGTGGGCGGCCGCGCATGCGCATTGGTATCGAAGACGGCGGCGCGAAAGAGAAGAGGGAGCCCCGGGACACCGCGGACCAGGTAAGTGCCTTTAATTTACTTTTGTAGTATCTTTAGCTTTAAATAGGTATTTAAGAGAGGGTGGAAGGAAGGCGGGTGGCGGGCAACTTCTCTCCTTCCACGGAGCGTGCTTAGTGTTGCCTACAACGCCTACTTTGCAAAATGCAAAGTAGGCAGCACTACACTCCGTGGACGGAGCGTAGCACTACGCCCAGGGTTAATCTTGAGGACATTCGGAAAGCTTCCCTGGGAATCCTTTCCGCCCATTGCTTACCATGCGCTTTGTAGTTTGTAACTCACATTTTCTGACTTTCTATTTGCTGACTTTTTTTTAGACTGTCCAGAGTGAGTTTGTCCCTCCCAAGGAACAAAGCCGTTTAGCCTCTACTATGCAACACTCTACTCCACGCTGCTGTATACTACAATGCTGCATTGTAGGCCACTAAATTCTATGCTGCTGCACTCTACGCCAATGCACTCTGCACCAGTCCACTCTACTCTATGCCACTCCACTGTATGCCAGTCTACATGTCTCTATGCCACTTCAACACACACAATTCCATGCCACTCCACTTTACAACCCTCTATTCCAATCTTCACAATTCTACGGTACACCACTCTGTGCCACTCTACGCCACTAACTTTTAGCCATGTTGAACTGCGGCCACGCTGGTGTATAATATGGCTAAAACACATTGGCAAAGGCAATAGCTCTTGCATAGATGAGACCTATTTGCTTTGCCAATACTTGTTATTTCACGAGCTCTTACTTATCACGCCTCTTGACTCCCTCCTATGCAAGCCCCCCAAAGTGTCATCCATAAGACCCCTAGTGGCCTGTCCAGGGCACTCTCAGTCACTGAAGCGTTTGCTTCACTATAAATGGGTTTCCGGGGGTGGCAGATTTTTAGCAGTCTGGCTTCTGCCGCACAACGTGCCCCCATTTCCCAGAATGGGCTTCACACTCCTGTTGTATCTGTAATTATTCTCACAGCTTCCGACAGCCACATCAGATGAAAATAGCTCAGATCCTCAGTGAGGCGCGAGTAGCACGTGTGCCTGACAGTGCCGCTGCGAAGGCTCATTCATCAGCCACATCACGTAACTCCAGAGACACAGGGGGCCTCACTCCATCTCGGGTGTTACACTCAGTCAGTCAGAATAACTTTATTTCGCCGACATGATGAAGGCATAAAAATATACTACATGTATAAAAGGATAAAAGATAAAAACATTCCACATCCTTACTGTACGATAATTGTTAAGATACAATAGCTACACAATTTCAAAACATATGATAAAAATTCATACTTGATTAAGTTCATATTACAATTAATTGGATAAACAGATTGAACGTCTCTTTCTTAGAGCAGTTAAAAGAAAGGATGCCACAGAGGAACAGATAAAGGGGTCAGACAATAGCTGTAAATAGTAAAAGGCCACACGACATTGTCTAAAATTCATTTTGCGCAAAATGGGGATGATAAACCTTTTCCTCTCACTATGGTAATGTTTACAAAAAAGCAAAAAATGCATATCATTCTGTATTGACTGATTATCACAAGTACAGAGAGGGAGATCGGCAGCAACATAAACATTACCAGGGATACGCAACATTAGAGGAATATAGTTTAGACGGAATCTCACCAGGATGTACCTATGCTGTAGATTAGTTACAAAAGTTAGGTACGTTGATTTTTTTTCCATTTGTCAGATACTCGGTACAGTTAGATATATGTTAACTGTTGACAACTTGGCGTTTAAGATCTCCCTTCCAATCTGCATATTAGATAATAGCTGGGCTCTCAGATCGTTCTTAGAAATAGAACAGCAGCTTATAGGATCTAAAAAAAGGTGATGTAGCCCGTTCGCTTTTAGAGTAGCTTCAACATATCGTAACCAGGTTATGTTACTCACCCCATCAAGTTTCAGGACTTCACTTATAACTTCTCTTGTCAGTGCGAGGGTCTCTTTTCACCATATTGAGTGCCACAGTAATATTGGCGCCAAAGAGATTTTATAAGAAATGTAGGGGGCTGTCATTTCCATATGGCATTTATAATTGGCACAAGACTTCGGTAATGAGAGTAAATTAAAAAAAAAATTATCTTCAATTGATTGGAGTTTTGTACATTCTCTGGCTCACCAGATGGCTGCTCCATAAGTGGCAGCAGACACCGTCTTTGCTTCATACACTGTTTTTATAACATCCAGAGGTTTTAGACTGTTTTTTTTATAAACTTAATTAAAGCCCCAATATTCTTTTCCACCTGGGTCGCTCTATTTACCATCATGTTTTGCCAATTAATTTGCCTATCTATCAAACATGAACCCTAAATAATTAAAAGAGTCAACGACTCCCATTTTCCCCTGTTCAGTGACAATTTGGGGTTGATTCCGTAATTTCGGACCGGCCACAAGGATAAAGGACTTGGAATAATTAACTTTCATATCCAGGGAGTTCATATATTGCGTGTAATCCAGCACTAAGTGAGGCAGTGCATTACTAGTACGCCCTATGAGCACTGCGTCATCCGCATAAAGTAGTATAGGTATCGGTTTCGAGTTTATATAAGGAACATCTGGGGTAGACTCTCTCAGATCAGCTTCTACATTATTAGTGTAAAGTGCGAATAGGAAAGGGGCTAGAGCGCACCCCTGCCTAACACCTCTCCTGATTTTAAAATGTCTGGTGCATTCACCATTCCTTCCATATCCGTCGCAGGCAGAAGCACCTATATATAGGTCACGAATGATGTTAATAATATTCTCGTCAATCCCCATTGCCCCCATGATCTGCCACAGCCTAGACTGTGCCACGCAGTCAAAGGCTGCGGACAGATCCATGAAGGCAAGATAGAGGTGGCCTTTTTTAGCTACAGTATATTTCGCAATAATTAGACTCAAATTCAGGCACTGATCGATAGTGCCTTTCCCTTTTCTAAAACCAAACTGACAGGGGATTATAATATTCTTATCCAAGGCCCATTCCTCCAACTTATTTAAAAGAAGGTGATCCATTAACTTAGCAGTCTAATCTATCAGTGAGATAGGTCTATAGTTCTTCGGAGTTGACCTATCTCCCGTCTTATAAATGGGGACGATTACTGTTGTTTTCCATGACAAAGGGGCACATGTTGGGGCAATTTTTGTTAAAAACATTTGTTAAGAGCGGGACCCATGAATCTTGGTTCTCTAGAAAGAGATCAATGGGCACTCTGTCCGGTCCTGGTGCCTTTACCCATTTACACTGACTTAGAGCATACTTCACTTCCTCTAGTCTAAAACTAAGAATGCCCCCTACTGCTCCTAAGATGTTGGAACAGGACTGGGTGCATAAAGTCTCACCAGCTCCAAATAAGCCTTTAATGTGGGTCACCCATTCCGCCTGATCAACGGTGTTACACTCACACTTTGCCTGAGGGCATCCAGGGGTCTAACAAACACAAGGGAGAAAGCTCCATGCCAGAGTTTCATATTATCAATCTAATATCAGTGCTTGAAATGGATAAATAGAAGTGCAGGTACTCCTTCTCTGAGAGTACAGCTTACTGTTTAGAAGTACTGGTTCCTCCCCATTAAAAGCATTGGAGCAGTTCCAAATGAAATAAGTGCAGGCACTGAATACGTGATAGTGCCTGCCCATTTTAAGCTCTGTCTAAGATACAGGTGCATGCAATGAATTGAAACAGAACACGTTTACACAGTGACTAGCATGAACATCTAACTCGCCGCTTACTGTCCTGAACCCAAGTTGAACACCCAGGTTCTAGCCATTTCGGTGCCATTTCAACCCTGAGTGCAGATGTGACCTTCTGGCCTGGGATGTAAAATTTTGAAAATAAGGAGCCAGTTTTGAGTTGCGACCTCCACTCAACATTGTGTTCTCCTGGGTAGATTGTTTAATTTCACTGCATTTAAAAAATGCATAAAGTGTTCTCGGTCTGTTATAAAGCACTCCAAAAGCCTTGGGCATATTTGGGCTGTAAAAAGCTGAAAAAGAACATCTTTGAGGTAGAAACATGGTCGCTTCTGTGTATTTCAAAGCTAAAATCATGCATTTACTTACACCCACATTTCAATATTTTGTGAGTGATGCTTATTCAGTGCCCACTGCTGTCCCTTCCGCAGCACCTTCTCCTATACAAGAAACACAGTATTAGACTACAGGAGGTAGCCCAAAAACCACAGGGAGACTAGGGTAATGATCTGTAACAAAGAACAGTGTCTCAAACAAGGGTATTATTTTACGTACAAGTACATGTGGCACAATTAATTGCAATCGATTAAATCCAAAGGGGGAGAAAACCAGGGAGACATTTTCTTGTAAAGGAAAATTGTATTTCAATCGATAAATATGTTGGCCATACTAAACTTCATATGTAAAAGCACATGGGACGGTAGCACTGCGTTACATTGAATGACGTAACCTGCAAAATGCTGTGCACAAGTTTTGTGATGGTGCAAGTGACATGTGACGTGGTATATATAGTGATAGTGGTGGGTGCAACAAAAGACAAGTTGGATTTAAAAACTTCTTTACATGTTTGGGATACTCAAGCAATTAATGGTACATGAATACACAAATGAGAAGGGTATCCGTTAATGGGTGCGCCACAAGTTCCGCTGTGGAAGTCGACGGCGTTTCGACCTGCAGAAGTGTTAGGCCATCATCAGGACCAGGTTACCTATTATTTAAATTGCAGTGCTGGGGGATAGAAGGATACATACTTCCATATATATGTGTATAATTAGTGGACCAAGAAAGACAGGTAGGTCAAGAAAAAACAGGGTTTAGAAATTGAGCCCAAAACAACGAGGGAGGGGAGACGTGTAATGGGTGCTGCAGACATTTACCGCGTGACTAGGGTCATAGAAGAGAGGTGTGAAATAAAAGCACCAGTTCACGTCTCATAAATTAAGTTAGTCATGATTCAAGGGTGGGCTGCATCTAGGAAGACACTGTGGTGCACTTGTAGAACCCGTGCGTAAAAAGAGCATATTGAGAGGGGTGTTGCGGAAGGAGTCACGGGGGAGCGTTAGGAGGTAAGTAAGAATAGTACTTACTTAATCAGTAACAGGGGGCCACCAGGGGTTAATCCAATTGCAAGGTAGTCTTGGTCATACTGCCTGTGGAGTGAAAAGAGGGAGATTCACAGTAGGAGCGAAAGGAGTGTACTACCAAAAGAAACACAGCTGACCGTTTCTTCTCACTGGAGCCAGGAATCTACTAGGCATGGGAGTATGCTATTCTTGTTCTGTTGCACGTAGATCTATTTCTTAGTGAAAAATACATTCTCACTTCCATTTTGGATGCAACAGGTCATTTATGTGCTAAGTATATAGCCCTAAATGAAGAATTACTCTTCTCACATAATGCTGCATAATCTTAAAGAACTTTTAGGTAATTCCATGTGATTCCACTACATAGAATAACTCGAGTTATGCCCATCTCCAGTATCTATCCTAGACCCATAATGCAAGACATAGTGCAGAATATTTAACTACCAGAGGACTCAGCCTCAGGGCACAGAGATATACAGCCCCATAACCATCCATGTGAGCACTTGTACACCCGTCAGGCAGCTCGTGCTCACTCACAAAATTCTCTGTATATTATCTCACACTCTTGACATTTTGCACTAAAATATTAATGAATAAATTGCTTAGTTAACTTTTCCCCAGTTAAATCATAACTTAAAGAAAAATTTCATATTTAAACAACTGTTTCTCATAGGTAGGAAGACAGTTTTTGAAATATTTTTTAAAATGGGAAACACAGTTACTAGATGGTGCCCCATCTACCCCAGGGCACAGCAGCGAAATCAATGTTCAGTGATGTTATTTGAGATGTTATGAATGCTGTACCTGAATCTATTACGGATTTATGTAATATGTGAGGTCTTAAGATATGCGTTGTGGGTGCCCAAGATATAGTTAGCTCACTGAAATATAACCAGTGAATTCCACAGTTTTTTTTGTTTTTTAAGCCTTAGTTTTTAACTCATTTCGGCACCCACTTAATACATATATATTTAACATTCTTAAGCTACTTTACTCTGCGTGTTTTTAACTGAATACATATATAATACATATGCATATATATAATCACTGGAAAAAACACAGGTTTCAGGAACGTTATAGTTAGGAATTAGCATTTGAAAAACCTTAAATATTCACTGAAAAAGCCACATGTTTCAGGGATGTTATAGTTAGGCTGACCCTTCACTTGGACAAAACCAGGAAAATTCAGCTGCAATAGTTAGCTGAGCTAACTAAAACTTGCGCCCCGCAATGCACTGCTGATGACATCACATATTACATCACTGATGAAATGGTCAGTGACATCACTGACGACATCACTGATGGCACCTCAAATGACATCACTGATGACATCATCGGTATCATCTCTAATGCACCTACTAACACCCCAATACAACCTTTCATACACCCACTCCAAATTTCATACTATCATTCTTGAACCCATTGACACACCAATACCAGTACATGCAAGGCCCACTCACTGATTCCTAGATCTACATACACATACACTCACTAACCCATATTGGCACTCATATAGCCAGTCACTCCCCAATACAGCTGTTGATATATCTACTCATACACCATGCAGCCCCTCATACACACTCAGTTACCCATAGAGCTCCTCACACACCTACTTAGTCACCCAAACACTAAATCACACAGCCACTTACTCACCCATACAGAAACACACACACACTCACTACTTAAACAGATATTAACACATACTCTCCGATACAGTTGATGACACAAGCACACACTCACCCATACAGCCACTCTCACAATCACTCACTGACACATACAGTCACTTATACACCCCAACAGTCACATATACTGCCTTTCACATATACCACTGAGATATGCATTCACTCACTGACACAGCCATCTGCACACCAGCTGATCCATACAGTCCCTCACAGATGCACTCATGAAACCATACACCCAGAGATTCAACCACTCATACATCCATGCAAGGAGTCACACCTTCCCTCACTCACCCACACTGACACTGAGGCACCCATACAGATACTCAGACAACGAATTAGTGGTGGGCGGAATTTGCGATGTTGCCATACACAAATAATCTCAAAATTGCTCTAAATCTCCACGAGCATGAGAACTTTCGCGAGGACGCGGATTGCTTTTCCCGCCCGTTTGCGATGTGTTTATGTGTGCTCGCAGGGAAATATATCTCTAACTTGCCCATGCGGTCGCTAATGGGCACGGCTATCTTGCTCGAGATGCTTATTTCCTGTTCTGGGTCAAATGACGTGTTCGCGATCGCAATCTCTCGCATGATAGCGCGACCGGCAACCAACAATCTAACATCTCGTGGCGCACGGGAACAGATAGGAAAACTCGTCAGCAAATGCAGGGACCCGGTAAGTTGCTACCGCGCGCGAGAACGGATTTTTAAAGCGCTAACAAGAAAATACTTCCGTTTTGGGGTGGATCGCCGAAGTTTTGACATTTCCGCGTTCTCCGCGGAACAGGAAATTGTCAAAATATCGCAAGTTGCGTGAGCGGAACACAATTTACACCCAGGTCTACAACTAATCAATAACCCATATAGACACTCATGTACCTACTCGCCAACCCATGCAGCCAACACACGTTCACACAGATTAGTCACGCATGCATAAAGACCCATTTAAACACTCACTTATACAGTCAGTCATTCACCCACTAAATACATATATATGTATATATATATATGTATATATATATATATATTTCTCACTCCTCCGTGACTTAACCGAAAGTAATGGGCGCACTCGCTCTGAGTTCCACAGTTACGTTTATTTAAATTTTTTCAGCTTTAGCATGAAAACAACAACGATCTACGCGTTTCAGTGCTCCTAGCACCTTGCTCACGATCACTTTCTCAAGTTTTTTTCAAAATATTTAAAGCAACCAATAACGTTTGATGTTACATCACATCCTGTTTTCAACAGCTGAGCATTGTGGTATTTATAGTTTTTCTTTAAAAAGAGTCTTTAAGTGGAGTTACACCATTCATTTTAACAAGAAAGTCCCAGTACCCCTTATTGCTTTCATAATGGGATGACAAAACAATTCAATTAATTTAATTTTTCATTGTATTCAGTCTACTCAGTTTATCTTGTCCATTTCAATCCCTCTAGTGGGATTTGTCACTTTTTAGTTCATTGTTTGGGGTGCCTTAATTTTTTCATTTTTTGAGTCTTGTTTTTGAATGCAGTTTTCAACTTCACAAGCTCACTTTTGTCCATATTAGAGATGAATATATAACTCCTCTGATTGGTTAAGGCCGTGCGGACTTAGGGTTCTGAAATTTAGGATGTGTCGTGATTCCTTTTTTCGTAAGATTTTTTCACGATCTCCTCCACGTATGTTCCTTGGTATTGTTTCAATGCCGAAGAATTTCAATTTCAGCCAGTCCCCATTGTGTTTTTGCTCCATATGTTTGGCCACTGCATTCGCTCTGTCCTTGTGTGTTGTGGCTCTAACATGTTCCATTATTCGTTTTTTCAGTTCCCCTTTGGTACTACCCACATACATAAGGGGACAAGGGCATTCTATGCCATAGATTGTAAATTCTGTTGTGCAAGAAATTAGTTGTCGTATTTGCCATTTTTTGTCATTGGGTAATGATATTTCCTTGGTTTGTTTTGCAATTTGGCACATTTTGCAGTTATAACATTTCACGAAGCCAGTGGTTTTGAGCCAATCTTTCTTTTTGCTGGTTTTGCAATGACTATGAATCAGCTGGTCCTTCAGATTCGGTGCTCTCCTATATGTTACCACTGGATGTGGGCCCACTAGCTTCCCTACTGTGTCATCCAAATGCAAGATCTTCCAGTTTTTCCTCATGATTTGCAAAAGTTTTTTGCTGTTTTCAGAGTAGTCCTTGATGAGTCTGATGGGTTCAGGTTCATTTTTTATTTTTGTTTTTGTCAGGTCGTTTCAGACATTCCTGTCTGGGTTTCTCATTTGCTTTTTTCCAACATTTCTCGATGTTGCCTTGATTGTACTTGCGATTTTTAAATCTTTGTTTTGTTATGGCACTTTGTTTCTGCCATTCAGAATCTTCGCTGCATATCCTTCTAATCCACACAACGCTGCATAGGAAGGAGACGGCCACCAATGCGACTTTGGAAGCGACCAGCTTCCACCAAGCCTCCTTAATATCAAGTATTCCATACGGGGAGTTCCTTCGGATTAGAAGGATATGCAGCGAAGATTCTGAATGGCAGAAACAAAGTGCCATAACAAAACAAAGATTTAAAAATCGCAAGTACAATCAAGGCAACATCGAGAAATGTTGGAAAAAAGCAAATGAGAAACCCAGACAGGAATGTCTGAAACGACCTGACAAAAACAAAAATAAAAATGAACCTGAACCCATCAGACTCATCACGGACTACTCTGAAACCAGCAAAAAACTTTTGCAAATCATGAGGAAAAACTAGAAGATCTTGCATTTGGATGACACAGTAGGGAAGCTAGTGGGCCCACATCCAGTGGTAACATATAGGAGAGCACCGAATCTGAAGGACCAGCTGATTCATAGTCATTGCAAAACCAGCAAAAAGAAAGATTGGCTCAGAACCACTGGCTTCGTGAAATGTTATAACTGCAAAATGTGCCAAATTGCAAAACAAACCAAGGAAATATCATTACCCAATGACAAAAAATGGCAAATACGACAACTAATTTCTCGCACAACAGAATTTACAATCTATGGCATAGAATGCCCTTGTCCCCTTATGTATGTGGGTAGTACCAAAGGGGAACTGAAAAAACGAATAATGGAACATGTTAGAGCCACAACACACAAGGACAGAGCGAATGCAGTGGCCAAACATATGGAGCAAAAACACAATGGGGACTGGCTGAAATTGAAATTCTTCGGCATTGAAACAATACCAAGGAACATACGTGGAGGAGATCGTGAAAAAATCTTACGAAAAAAGGAATCACGACACATCCTAAATTTCAGAACCCTAAGTCCGCACGGCCTTAACCAATCAGAGGAGTTATATATTCATCTCTAATATGGACAAAAGTGAGCTTGTGAAGTTGAAAACTGCATTCAAAAACAAGACTCAAAAAATGAAAAAATTAAGGCACCCCAAACAATGAACTAAAAAGTGACAAATCCCACTAGAGGGATTGAAATGGACAAGATAAACTGAGTAGACTGAATACAATGAAAAATGAAATTAATTGAATTGTTTCGTCATCCCATTATGAAAGCAATAAGGGGTACTGGGACTTTCTTGTTAAAATGAATGGTGTAACTCCACTTAGAGACTCTTTTTAAAGAAAAACTATAAATACCACAATGCTCAGCTGTTGAAAACAGGATGTGATGTAACATCAAACGTTATTGGTTGCTTTAAATATTTTGAAAAAAACTTGAGAAAGTGATCGTGAGCAAGGTGCTAGGAGCACTGAAACGCGTAGATCGTTGTTGTTTTCATGCTAAAGCTAAAAAAATTTAAATAAACGTAACTGTGGAACTCAGAGCGAGTGCGCCCATTACTTTCGGTTAAGTCACGGAGGAGTGAGAAATAATTAACGGCGAGGTTCTGCCGTAGGGTACGCACCCACACCGAGCGCTCAATGGCCGGGAAACCTGGAACCGGCGTGTGAAGATATATATATATATATATATATATATACTAGCAGCCGGTCCCGACGTTGTCCCGGGATGAAAAGTAAAGTGTGTAATGTTGTTACAGATGAAGTATGTCATTATTGTAAGATTTCGCGGTAAACTACATTTTTAGTTTCATTTGAATGAGGATGTAGAATAAATTGATTTTGCACATTCCCGGTGCGAGAGAGTGCAACATATAACTGGCCATGAGTGAAGCACTCTTCTCGTAAGTCGATGCCTATAACTTTATATGTTTGACCTTGCGATTTGTTAATGGTAGAAGCAAAGGCAATGTTAATCAGGAATTGCATTCGTTTAAATTGAAATGGTAGATCTGTAGGTATCATGGGTATGCGTGGAATGTGAGCTAACTGGCCTGCAGCAGGGCCAGATAGAATAGTTGCTTTAATGACATAAGGTAAAAGACTTTTAACTTGTAGTCGGGTTCCATTGCATAGATTTGGCGGATGTATGTTTCGCAATAAGATGATTGGAATGCCAAATTTTATTTGGAGTACATGAGGTGGAAGTCCCGAAGGGTTAAGTGAGTTTAGGAATTCTTGAGGATAATGTACTGCGTCTTCAGTATCTAATACTGTGTCAATGGATTTATATACTTTTGTTTCCCCTGGGATTTGAAGTAGTATGTGTTCATTGATGTGGTTGACACTTGTGTTTCTGGGTGCAACTATAGCTCTTTCACAAATCCATTGGTAGTCTTTGTTAATAATATTGTGAACGGTTGGGTATACATGTTGTATGAGTTCCTGTAAGTTTGAGACAGCCGTCCCTAAATTTTCAATATTAATTGTATCATTTGTGTTGTGTAAATCTCCATTACCAACTTGTAGTTGAAATCAGCAAAGAGATTATCTCCACCTCCTAAATGTGTTCTCATGTTAGTGCGTAAGGTAAGAGTTTGTACGGAGTCCCATAGGTATGATGCTTTTTAGCATGCTTTTAGTATATCAGCACGTGTTCCTCTTGGGACAACAGGAAGAGTCTGACGGAAGTCACCTGCAAAGACAAAAGTGACCCCACCCATGATTGTAGGACAATTTCTAATGTCTTGTAGAGTTCTGTGTACGGCGTCTATATGTGCGCGGTGTTTCATAGTACATTCGTCCCACATAATAGAAGACACTTTTTGAAACAGGGTGCCTAAGGGTCTGTTTTTTCGTACTGAGCAAGTGGATTCATTTTCAATGGAAACAGTTAAAGGTAGTTTAAACGTGGAATGTGCTGTTTTACCTCCAGTTAGCAAAGTGGCAGCTATTCCAGAAGATGCAACTGCCAGAGCCAATAGTCCTAAAGAACGTATTTTTGCAAGTATTAGATTGATTAAGTAAGTTTTGCCAGTCCCTCCTGGTGCGTCTAAGAAGAATTTTTTTCCATCTTTTGTTTCCACACTTTCAACAATGGTGTTGTATGCTATTGTTTGATCAGGCACTAAGTTTGGTAAATGCTGTGCAACGTATTGCAGTAGGTTCTCTGTAGAGTTTTCAAAATCAGTATGGTTGTATGGTGTTTTTATAGTTCTATTTGTTTGCGGCAGCTTGAAATCTTTTAAAGTTTTTTCACTTAGTACGTACACCGAGTCTTCAATTAGTATGAGACCCTGGTTAAATATGTCATTACTCATTGGTATTGATTCATCATTTGTTTCTTGACGCCTATTGTGTAGTATATCTTAACACAAATCTTCTTTGTATTGGTCCCATAACGTGAGAGGATCAGATGGGTTACAAAACAGCATAATAGTAACAAACAATTCACGTAGCTTAGATGGGGAATGTGAAAGTGCAGCATCACCTAATGTATGTTTCCAATGTTGGTCGTCTTCAATGAGTCCAAGTTCTTTACACGCTGCTTGATAGGTAGGCATTAGTTGTCCGTTAACCGTTAAAAGAGTGCCAAAGTCTGTAGGTCCGCGAACATGTTGTAAAAGAATGCGTAAGTGGAAACACTCCGATTGGTTTGGGTGAATAGTGTACATTCTACCAAGAGCTGAGTCTTTTTTTTACACCTGGGTGTCGTAATACTTGCTGTCCACGTTTGCGCCGTTTAAAACTTGAATTTGACCATGTATAGTATTGTGGTACTTCTTGGTATAGCAATGTTTTTGCAAAATTGTCGGTGGCACACAATTGGAAGAAGGCAGTAAGCGTTGTGTGCGTTGGGTTCTGTGCTACATGTAGAATGTTCTTGTCATTGAAATAGACTCTTTGACCATTTTCAAGATGCACAGCTAGATGTGTGACAGTGGGATGGCGTTCATGAATGTGAAACTCTAGAATTCGCCACACTGCTTCGGAAGTGCTAATATACCGTCCATTTAGATATGTGTCTATTTCATTGTGTTTGTTTTCAATAGCAGCAGTTGCTTGATCCGAGCCTTTGTTAATATATTTGCAAATATATTTGATAGCTTTAACAGATTGTCAGTATTCAATATTAATGTGAGCATTGAAAGTGCGACAGAGTAGTGGTGAATATGGAACAACCCACTGATTATTGACAGTGACTTCCTGCCTCTAACCGTCATTGTGACAGTATGTCCACCATGTTCGGTGTTCCTCCTACGATAAATGGGGTAGCTGTTAACCCCAATTTCTGTCTCATTAATGAGAGGGCGTGGGTATTTTTTGGTGCAAATCCCGTTTTTCATACACGGTGAAAGAATGTTGTGTTCTCCACAAGGACCATGTATCATGTTTTTCTTGACAATAAGAAATAGTTTTGGATCGTTAATAGGATCAGGCAGCTCTGCGGAGATAATGAGATCAACGTCATTGGCATTAATTTTTGGTTCAAGCCATAATAGTATGTGTACATGAGGTAGTCCTCTCTTTTGCCATTCAATAGTAAATATGTACGCTTTAGCAGGTCCAAAGATACCCTGTTGTGTTAATAGTTTCATTAGTGTTTTAACTTTTAAATTGAAGGCCCGTGCAACTATGTCATGTCTATCGCATGGTTTTTGTTTTGGGAACAGTTGATCTGTAATTTCTTGCCAGTCTGGATTGCATGTGAAAGTAATGAATAAGTCTGGTCTGCCGTAGTGCCTGACGTATGTCATAGCATCTTGTGTTTTTTCGTGCATGTACCTTGGTGATCCAGTGAAGGTAGCTGGTAAAATAACGTGCTGTCCAATGTCTTGAGCTTGTACGTTGTGATCTTGATTGACAGCATCTTTTAAATTGATGTAGTTGTCTGCGCGTAGTTGTTTTTGATTGTGCCTGATACAGTTGAGTCTTTCTGTGATCATTTTGGCCATCATATCTACAATGTATTGATTGAAGAGATTGCGGAACCAATGCAAGGTATTGAAAGTTGTATTTCTAACCATAAGAGTATAGGCATAGTACTGCATGCATGTAACAGTTTTGTTTGTTGCAGAGTTTCTTTGTGGTATATTGAGACAACTAGCAGACCGTCCCGACGTTGTCCGGGTATGAATTGCTGCCGGCCAGTAGTATATTGTTTTGTAGGATTTTGTTTTGATAGCATTTCTTATCTGTGACAGGCCTGTGAAACGCTCCGATTCACAGTGCACTGCTGATGCACTTAAGAGTGCGTGTTCAGTAGTGTGTGAACTTGAGTTTCCCTACTTTATTTTTCCTTGCAATATTATATAGCGCGAACTCGACAACATGGCATGAGCACAATTTACATTACAGAAGAACACATTGATTTGTGGTAGGCACGGGGAGACAAAGCGATTTGCCTGGATTGACAGGATGATGAGCTGATGCCGAGATTCAAACGTAGCTCCCCAGCTCTAAAGTTCGCAATTCTAGAACTTGTGGTGGGAGGTGTATCTAAAAGTGTATGTCGGTGCTGGCCATCAATGAGAGAGACCTGTGCATTTTTCAAATGGGTGGTGAAAAAATAGGAGTATGTTGATGGAGATGTGGGCCGCCGTGCCACCAATGTACTTACCGGGGGAGGGTAAACACCCATTATTCCGCAACTTTCTTTCCGCATACCATCACTCCGCATACTTTCATTGCGAAAGTACCATGACTCCGCAATGCCATTATAACGCATGGCATTACATTTTATATGCTTTTACCACGCATACATTTACAACGAAATTCGTTATAAATGCATGAATGGTAAAAGCATGTTTTTTTTATGTTTGGATAAGGTAAGTGTGGGTACAGGGGTATATATTTTGGGGTACTGAGGTATATGTTTTGGGGTGTTTGGGTATTTTAAGGGTTCAGATATAGTTTTGGGTTATGGGGTACAGGGGTAGTTTTAGGGTTTAGGGATAGGTATGGGTTTTGGGGCACATGGGTGTTTTTAGGGTTCAGGGCAGGCTTTGGGTTTTGGGGTATAGGGGTATTTTTAGGGTTCAGGGGTAGGTTTAGGTTTTGGGGTACAGTGGTATTTTAAGGGTTCAGGGCTAGGTTTGGGGGTACAGGGTTATTTTTAGGGTTCAGGGCTAGGTTTGTGTTTTGGCGTACAGGGGTATTTTAGGGTTCAGGGGTAGGTTTGGGTTTTGGGGTACAGGGGTATTTTTAGGGTTCAGGGCTAGGTTTGGGTTTTGGGGTAAAGGGGTATTTTTAGGGTTCAGGGGTAGGTTTGGGTTTTGGGGTACAGGGGTATTTTAAGGGTTCAGGGCTAGGTTTGGGTTTTGGGGTACAGAGGTATTTTATGGTTCAGGGGTAGGTTTGCGTTTTGGGGTACAGTGGTATTGTTAGGGTTCAGGGCTAGGTTTGGGTTTTGGGGTACAGGGGTATTTTTAGGGTTCAGGGGTAGGTTAGGGTTTTGAGGTACAGGGGTATTTAAAGGGCCCAGGGCTAGGTTTGGGTTTTGGGGTACAGGGGTATTTTAGGGTTCAGGGGTAGGTTTGGGTTTTGGGGTACACTGGTATTTTTAGGGTTCAGGGCTAGGTTTGGGTTTTGGGGTACAGGGGTATTTTTAGGGTTTAGGGATAGGTTTTGGTTTTGGGGTACAGGGTATATTTATAGGGTTAAGATGGGTTAGTGTTTAAGGGAGTTGGGGTATTTTAAGGAGTAAGGGTGGGTTATGATTATGGGGTGCGGGGGTATTTAAAGGGAGCAGGGTGGGATTAGCACACAATATAGGACATGGCATGAAGGGCGGAACGTACCACACCCCCCTAGCGTTCATCACGCCCCCAGCACATGCCAACAGCACACGCCCACAGCACAACGCAGACACGCTCACAAGGGACTACTTTGCTGGCACGGTTCTTTTACCTTTTAAATGTATATGGTGGGTGTCTGCATAACCTATGTCCTTCTGCTGCAACTGCCCTTTCCAACGCTGTATTGGGTGTTGTGATTGGTGCTGTGGTTCCTGAGATTACCTGCCTCAAAGGTTTGGGCTCTCTCTTTATTATATTAGTATAGATAGATATATCCACATTAGATGGACTGCATGTTTTCCATAACGTATTTTTTATCTTAAAAGATTTACGGACTGATTTTAGAACTCTTACGAAGATACTGCGGATACGTATGTTAATGTTTTAATAAATGTGTGCTTTTGTTTGGCAATATATAATGTGCTGATTTTCCATGCAACAATGTGCATTATTATAAGTCAAATTGTAAATGTAAAGCATCATTGTATAGATATTGAAAACGCATCATTAAATGTGTTTTCCGTTGTAGTACATTGACAGTATAAAGTAGGTTTAACAGAACTGAAAATGGGAAAGTAAAGAGTGTTGTGGGTCAGTGTAATTTACTGCTTAGTGACGGGGTTTTAGGTTTATAATGCTGATTTTGACCCATTAGTGAGAATTCATTGGCAGATGCTTGTATCAAGGAGTGTCCTGCAAGGGTGAGCTTGTCAGGTATGCTGATTAATGCTGTGAAAGAATTTATTTTTGCTAGCAATGAAAGAAAGAAGAAATGCTGTGTTAGCTATCCATTTAACTTTTTTATTTGTCTGGGGAGTCTAAATTGCCTACAAATTAAGTCAGCCCTGTGAACTAAGAAATTCACAGTTTTAGCAAATAATCTGTAGGTGTATCTCATCTAATAACACCTTTTGGAAGTGCAACTCACTCTTGCTTGTATAAACATTTTTCCTAGAACTGCTTTTTCTTCACTTTACAGGTATGTCAGCTTAAAAAAAAATGTGTAGGTACAGAATACTACATACTGAGTATTTGCTAGAAATATACATTTCGGGCCAGTGCCCCCCTCACTGGCCTTGGCAGCCCTGCGCCCTGCACACTCTTGGATAAGCTGTCACTCTGTGGTCTTGAGACGTCAGAAGGAGGCTGCCCTTGGTCCACGGCCCCCTTATCTGTCTGGAACATGCGGCCACTGAGGGGGGCAGCAGGGCTCATCGGAGGGGACCGGTAGATGGTCGGTGTCATCTCAGAGGCCTGGAGCGTCCTTCTAGCGCCTGGAAGCCTGTGAATGCCTGGCAAGGTGAGTCCAGAGCACCCTCGGTGCAGCTTCTGTCTCTGTGCGCCCTGCTTGTTTAAAACTCACTGCCCATTCTGGGCAGACAACCTGGGTCATCACTGCATGTGACGCTTCCCTAACCTCTGGAGCATCTCTGCGTGGTGAAGGTGGGTTTCTGTTAGAGGTGGGTGGGCCACTAAAAGCTTGAGCCAGGCTCGAGCCAGAAGCTCTGTCTCAACTCGACGTCTTCTGGGACCACCAAGCCCAAAACGAGGCGAGCTTTCATGGGGGCAATGTGGGCTAATGGCCAGATCTGGCAACCAGATATCATAGGGTTCAAAACCTGACCTTGGCTGAACCTCCCATTAATTCTGCCCCTGTGCCGGAAATAAAACTTTTATTGTAATCTGTGTCTGTTGTTAAGAATTGTATGCCCTTGTGCAAGTTTCACACTGCGCAAAACTGCCCGAAAAAATGTGAATACTGCCTGTCACCCGCGCTCTAATCTCATCTTTCAAGAGTTAAGGACAAAACATTAATCTTAGATGTCAGAAGAGGAAACTACTCTGGAAACAATCACCACGCTCACACGGCATATCAAAGGAAACAGCTCCCAACTCGAGAGTTGCAACGGTTGCACTGCACCCGAAGAGGGTATCGGAGGCATTGGCATTTTACACTTATTTAAGGTGCAAAGTGAGGAATTATCTTTCCGCGCTCCAGGAAGTCCTTTACCTCGTGTCCCCACTGTCGCCGCCGCTCTCTTCCGTGCTCCTCCCGCCGAACGCCGCATTAGTTTTCCTCCCCACAGCTGTACTCCTCGCGCTGCTGATGATGTCAGCACCTTCATGCACACGGCCGACGCTACTTCCAAGGGACTATTTTTTTTGTAGGGTATATTTTTTTTAAAAACTTATATTTTTGGGGGTTATATAGCCTATGTCACTCTGCAGACCCTGCCAATTCCAATGATGTATTGGGTGTTTGGATTGGCGCTGTGGTTCCCGAGTTTACCCGCCTCAAAGGTTCCCAGTTCTTACTTTATAATAGTAGTATAGATAACCATCTTCACCTTTAGGGAATAGGATGGGGTATTGTAAAGGATCATAGGATCTGTGTAATTCAGATACTTTGCGTAGTACTCCCTCTTGGGTATGTAATACAATGTCGCGTGGTCCCTTGTCCTCGTTGACTAAAAGAACTGCAACTTCATCGGTAGTTGGTGCATTATCTTCCTGCATGTGTATTTGTTGGCCGTTTATCAGCGTCTATAATAATGCGCAAATCTTCCTCTTGTGAATTCATTTCATAGTTGTACTTTAGTGAACGAATGTATGTGTTATGATGGTGCAATGTGTCTTGTAGTAGTTGTATGAGGTCTGTGTTCAAATTTGGCACCATGTGTGAGCGTGCGTCTATTTGTTGTTGTTCAGATAGGAAATATATTTGTAGGAACTGTGGCGCTTTCCCTTCCATTGGAAGCACACTTCCAATCAAGTGGTAAAACTGTCCCTGTATTTTAAATGTTGGCATGAAATTTCCTTCCCTAACTTCATTTGCACCAAAAGATGTCATTTGGAATAGAGTATTGTAAGGGCGTGTGTTTGTTAAGAAATGATTTGAAAGTGTGTGAGTGCCATCTAGTAGTTGTCTAATGAGTGGCGGTGGATCTTGAATGTTGTTAAGAAGTACTTTTCCTGATGAGCAGCAAAGGCCTTTAGGTTCTGCCTTCCATTTAAGTGCGTTGCAGTGAGTACAGACATTGTCCATGTCTCCAATTTTGACATGTGGACTGTTGCAGTAGTCATGAAGTGGGTTGTAATTGAATGCAGATCTGAGAGTGTGTGTGTGTTGTACTGTATGTTCTTCTTGTTGTGATTGCATATTTGGAGTTAGTAAAGTTTGCTGTTTTTGTATGTGAGTGGTGTCTTTGTTGGTTTTGTTAGTGTTGTCAGCGTGTGTGATATTAGAGGTTGTTGGCTGTGGAGTACTGTTATGATGCCGTTGTGAATGTGTTATATTGTTTGTTTGTGGAAGATGTGAGGTTGATGGTGCATCGATGTTATGTAATGTTTCCTCATTATTTGTGTGTGTTAGTCTTATGCACTTGTTTGTGTTTGCGCATTTTTTATATGTAGTCCGTGAAAGATGTGTTTTCCTCTTCACCATATTGAAATGTATGTGTTTTAAAATATTTACAAAAGAGAGAGTAATGTATTTATGTTGATGTTCACTGTTGCTTTCCCTAATTGTTTTTGCGTAGTAATGTGTGTGCCACCATTGCCTGTGTAACGTTTATTTTTGTGCCTGAGTGTTTAGCATATATTGCAGTATTTTACCTCTAATTGTACTTTGTTTTGTCTTGTAACCTGCACACTTATCACTGTTTCCTCCTGGCAGTTTTTGCTACCTCATGTATTTTGTTTGGTCACAATTGTCACTTTTCCCTCATGTATCTTAATGTTTGTTTTTGTAATCTGTTCCCGTGTAATGTGCTCCTTATGTTTCAGTTCTGTTAGTTGCACACACAACTTTCCCCTTGTAACACACAGTATGTGCTCCTTATGTTTTAATTCTGTTAGTTGCACACACCACTTTTCCCTTGTAACAGAGAGTATGCTACCTGTCACATTTTGTTTGCTGTTGATACTTGCACAAGTGCCACCATTGGCTAAGTAACGTTTATTCTTGTGCCTGAGTGTGTAGCATATATTGCAGTATTATACCTCTAATTGTACTTTGTTTTGTGTAGTAACCTGCACACTTGTCAGTGTTTCCTCCTGTCAGTTTTTGCTACCTCATGTATTTTGTTTGCTCACAATTGTAATGTTTCCCTTATGTATGTTAAAGTCAGCTTTTGTAATCTCTTCACGTGTAATGTGCTCCTTATGTTTGAGTTCTGTGATGCGCTCTGATGCATTTGGGTAAGGTCGGCGCTCTATAAAGACGCCTTTGGCTAAGTTCATAATTTCAAAAAGGGGGTGGTGATGGACAGAGTATCTGAGTTAATAAGAACACTCCTACCCAGTCAACAGATCAGAGCTTGATCCATCACCGTTTTTTAGCTCACTGCACCATCCCAGTTCAGAACCTGGCTATATGCAAATTAGTCTGTCCCTGGCCCAGTGCATCATGGGAACAGGGCAGACCAAACTACCAAGCCAATTCTTCACTGGAAAGGAAACAAGCTTCCGGGGACCGGTTTCTGGCATTACAGCCGTCTTCGGCCCGGCTTGCTTGAATCCTGATGGTGCAGTGAGCAAGGGACTCATGTCTGAGCATACCCTTCCACACTCATAGTGGCCAAAATAATTTCAAAAAGGGGGTGGTGATGGACAGAGTATCTGAGTTAATCAGAACACTCCTACCCAGTCAACAGATCAGAGCTTGATCCATCACCGTTTTTTAGCTCACTGCACCATCCCAGTTCAGAACCTGGCTATATGCAAATTAGTCTGTCCCTGGCCCAGTGCATCATGGGAACAGGGCAGACCAAACTACCAAGCCAATTCTTCACTGGAAAGGAAACAAGCTTCCGGGGACCGGTTTCTGGCATTACAGCCGTCTTCGGCCCGGCTTGCTTGAATCCTGATGGTGCAGTGAGCAAGGGACTCATGTCTGAGCATACCCCTCCACACTCATAGTGGCCAAAATAATTTCAAAAAGGGGGTGGTGATGGACAGAGTATCTGAGTAAATCAGAACACTCCTACCCAGTCAACAGATCAGAGCTTGATCCATCACCGTTTTTTAGCTCACTGCACCATCCCAGTTCAGAACCTGGCTATATGCAAATTAGTCTGTCCCTGGCCCAGTGCATCATGGGAACAGGGCAGACCAAACTACCAAGCCAATTCTTCACTGGAAAGGAAACAAGCTTCCGGGGACCGGTTTCTGGCATTACAGCCGTCTTCGGCCCGGCTTGCTTGAATCCTGATGGTGCAGTGAGCAAGGGACTCATGTCTGAGCATACCCTTCCACACTCATAGTGGCCAAAATAATTTCAAAAAGGGGGTGGTGATGGACAGAGTATCTGAGTTAATCAGAACACTCCTACCCAGTCAACAGATCAGAGCTTGATCCATCACCATTTTTTAGCTCACTGCACCATCCCAGTTCAGAACCTGGCTATATGCAAATTAGTCTGTCCCTGGCCCAGTGCATCATGGGAACAGGGCAGACCAAACTACCAAGCCAATTCTTCACTGGAAAGGAAACAAGCTTCCGGGGACCGGTTTCTGGCATTACAGCCGTCTTCGGCCCGGCTTGCTTGAATCCTGATGGTGCAGTGAGCAAGGGACTCATGTCTGAGCATACCCTTCCACACTCATAGTGGCCAAAATAATTTCAAAAAGGGGGTGGTGATGGACAGAGTATCTGAGTTAATCAGAACACTCCTACCCAGTCAACAGATCAGAGCTTGATCCATCACCGTTTTTTAGCTCACTGCACCATCCCAGTTCAGAACCTGGCTATATGCAAATTAGTCTGTCCCTGGCCCAGTGCATCATGGGAACAGGGCAGACCAAACTACCAAGCCAATTCTTCACTGGAAAGGAAACAAGCTTCGGGGGACCGGTTTCTGGCATTACAGCCGTCTTCGGCCCGGCTTGCTTGAATCCTGATGGTGCAGTGAGCAAGGGACTCATGTCTGAGCATACCCTTCCACACTCATAGTGGCCAAAATAATTTCAAAAAGGGGGTGGTGATGGACAGAGTATCTGACTTAATCAGAACACTCCTACCCAGTCAACAGATCAGAGCTTGATCCATCACCGTTTTTTAGCTCACTGCACCATCCCAGTTCAGAACCTGGCTATATGCAAATTAGTCTGTCCCTGGCCCAGTGCATCATGGGAACAGGACAGACCAAACTACCAAGCCAATTCTTCACTGGAAAGGAAACAAGCTTCCGGGGACCGGTTTCTGGCATTACAGCCGTCTTCGGCCCAGCTTGCTTGAATCCTGATGGTGCAGTGAGCAAGGGACTCATGTCTGAGCATACCCTTCCACACTCATAGTGGCCAAAATAATTTCAAAAAGGGGGTGGTGATGGACAGAGTATCTGAGTTAATCAGAACACTCCTTCCCAGTCAACAGATCAGAGCTTGATCCATCACCGTTTTTTAGCTCACTGCACCATCCCAGTTCAGAACCTGGCTATATGCAAATTAGTCTGTCCCTGGCCCAGTGCATCATGGGAACAGGGCAGACCAAACTACCAAGCCAATTCTTCACTGGAAAGGAAACAAGCTTCCGGGGACCGGTTTCTGGCATTACAGCCGTCTTCGGCCCGGCTTGCTTGAATCCTGATGGTGCAGTGAGCAAGGGACTCATGTCTGAGCATACCCTCCCACACTCATAGTGGCCAAAATAATTTCAAAAAGGGGGTGGTGATGGACAGAGTATCTGAAATAATCAGAACACTCCTACCCGGTCAACAGATCAGAGCTTGATCCATCACCGTTTTTTAGCTCACTGCACCATCCCAGTTCAGAACCTGGCTATATGCAAATTAGTCTGTCCCTGGCCCAGTGCATCATGGGAACAGGGCAGACCAAACTACCAAGCCAATTCTTCACTGGAAAGGAAACAAGCTTCCGGGGACCGGTTTCTGGCATTACAGCCGTCTTCGGCCCGGCTTGCTTGAATCCTGATGGTGCAGTGAGCAAGGGACTCATGTCTGAGCATACCCTTCCACACTCATAGTGGCCAAAATAATTTCAAAAAGGGGGTGGTGATGGACAGAGTATTTGAGTTAATCAGAACACTCCTACCCAGTCAACAGATCAGAGCTTGATCCATCACCGTTTTTTAGCTCACTGCACCATCCCAGTTCAGAACCTGGCTATATGCAAATTAGTCTGTCCCTGGCCCAGTGCATCATGGGAACAGGGCAGACCAAACTACCAAGCCAATTCTTCACTGGAAAGGAAACAAGCTTCCGGGGACCGGTTTCTGGCATTACAGCCGTCTTCGACCCGGCTTGCTTGAATCCTGATGGTGCAGTGAGCAAGGGACTCATGTCTGAGCATACCCTTCCACACTCATAGTGGTCAAAATAATTTCAAAAAGGGGGTGGTGATGGACAGAGTATCTGAGTTAATCAGAACACTCCTACCCAGTCAACAGATCAGAGCTTGATCCATCACCGTTTTTTAGCTCACTGCACCATCCCAGTTCAGAACCTGGCTATATGCAAATTAGTCTGTCCCTGGCCCAGTGCATCATGGGAACAGGGCAGACCAAACTACCAAGCCAATTCTTCACTGGAAAGGAAACAAGCTTCCGGGGACCGGTTTCAGGCATTACAGCCGTCTTCGACCCGGCTTGCTTGAATCCTGATTGTGCAGTGAGCAAGGGACTCATGTCTGAGCATACCCTTCCACACTCATAGTGGCCAAAATAATTTCAAAAAGGGGGTGGTGATGGACAGAGTATCTGAGTTAATCAGAACACTCCTACCCAGTCAACAGATCAGAGCTTGATCCATCACCGTTTTTTAGCTCACTGCGCCATCCCAGTTCAGAACCTGGCTATATGCAAATTAGTCTGTCCCTGGCCCAGTGCATCATGGGAACAGGGCAGACCAAACTACCAAGCCAATTCTTCACTGGAAAGGAAACAAGCTTCCGGGGACCGGTTTCTGGCATTACAGCCGTCTTCGGCCCGGCTTGCTTGAATCCTGATGGTGCAGTGAGCAAGGGTCTCATGTCTGAGCATACCCTTCCACACTCATAGTGGCCAAAATAATTTCAAAAAGGGGGTGGTGATGGACAGAGTATCTGAGTTAATCAGAACACTCCTACCCAGTCAACAGATCAGAGCTTGATCCATCACCGTTTTTTAGCTCACTGCACCATCCCAGTTCAGAACCTGGCTATATGCAAATTAGTCTGTCCCTGGCCCAATGCATCATGGGAACAGGGCAGACCAAACTACCAAGCCAATTCTTCACTGGAAAGGAAACAAGGTTCGGGGGACCGGTTTCTGGCATTACAGCCGTCTTCGGCCCGGCTTGCTTGAATCCTGATGGTGCAGTGAGCAAGGGACTCATGTCTGAGCATACCCTTCCACACTCATAGTGGCCAAAATAATTTCAAAAAGGGGGTGGTGATGGACAGAGTATCTGAGTTAATCAGAACACTCCTACCCAGTCAACAGATCAGAGCTTGATCCATCACCGTTTTTTAGATCACTGCACCATCCCAGTTCAGAACCTGGCTATATGCAAATTAGTCTGTCCCTGGCCCAGTGCATCATGGGAACAGGGCAGACCAAACTACCAAGCCAATTCTTCACGGGAAAGGAAACAAGCTTCCGGAGACCGGTTTCTTGCATTACAGCCGTCTTCGGCCCGGCTTGCTTGAATCCTGATGGTGCAGTGAGCAAGAGACTCATGTCTGAGCATACCCTCCTACACTCATAGTGGCCAAAATAATTTCAAAAAGGGGGTGGTGATGGACAGAGTATCTGAGTTAATCAGAACACTCCTACCCAGTCAACAGATCAGAGCTTGATCCATCATCGTTCTTTAGCTCACTGCACCATCCCAGTTCAGAACCTGGCTATATGCAAATTAGTCTGTCCCTGGCCCAGTGCATCATGGGAACAGGGCAGACCAAACTACCAAGCCAATTCTTCACTGGAAAGGAAACAAGCTTCCGGGGACCGGTTTCTGGCATTACAGCCGTCTTCGGCCCGGCTTGCTTGAATCCTGATGGTGCAGTGAGCAAGGGACTCATGTCTGAGCATACCCTTCCACACTCATAGTGGCCAAAATAATTTCAAAAAGGGGGTGGTGATGGACAGAGTATTTGAGTTAATCAGAACACTCCTACCCAGTCAACAGATCAGAGCTTGATCCATCACCGTTTTTTAGCTCACTGCACCATCCCAGTTCAGAACCTGGCTATATGCAAATTAGTCTGTCCCTGGCCCAATGCATCATGGGAACAGGGCAGACCAAACTACCAAGCCAATTCTTCACTGGAAAGGAAACAAGCTTCGGGGGACCGGTTTCTGGCATTACAGCCGTCTTCGGCCCGGCTTGCTTGAATCCTGATGGTGCAGTGAGCAAGGGACTCATGTCTGAGCATACCCTTCCACACTCATAGTGGCCAAAATAATTTCAAAAAGGGGGTGGTGATGGACAGAGTATCTGAGTTAATCAGAACACTCCTACCCAGTCAACAGATCAGAGCTTGATCCATCACCGTTTTTTAGCTCACTGCACCATCCCAGTTCAGAACCTGGCTATATGCAAATTAGTCTGTCCCTGGCCCAGTGCATCATGGGAACAGGGCAGACCAAACTACCAAGCCAATTCTTCACTGGAAAGGAAACAAGCTTCCGGGGACCGGTTTCTGGCATTACAGCCGTCTTCGGCCCAGCTTGCTTGAATCCTGATGGTGCAGTGAGCAAGGGACTCATGTCTGAGCATACCCTTCCACACTCATAGTGGCCAAAATAATTTCAAAAAGGGGGTGGTGATGGACAGAGTATCTGAGTTAATCAGAACACTCCTACCCAGTCAACAGATCAGAGCTTGATCCATCACCGTTTTTTAGATCACTGCACCATCCCAGTTCAGAACCTGGCTATATGCAAATTAGTCTGTCCCTGGCCCAGTGCATCATGGGAACAGGGCAGACCAAACTACCAAGCCAATTCTTCACTGGAAAGGAAACAAGCTTCCGGAGACCGGTTTCTTGCATTACAGCCGTCTTCGGCCCGGCTTGCTTGAATCCTGATGGTGCAGTGAGCAAGAGACTCATGTCTGAGCATACCCTCCTACACTCATAGTGGCCAAAATAATTTCAAAAAGGGGGTGGTGATGGACAGAGTATCTGAGTTAATCAGAACACTCCTACCCAGTCAACAGATCAGAGCTTGATCCATCACCGTTCTTTAGCTCACTGCACCATCCCAGTTCAGAACCTGGCTATATGCAAATTAGTCTGTCCCTGGCCCAGTGCATCATGGGAACAGGGCAGACCAAACTACCAAGCCAATTCTTCACTGGAAAGGAAACAAGCTTCCGGGGACCGGTTTCTGGCATTACAGCCGTCTTCGGCCCGGCTTGCTTGAATCCTGATGGTGCAGTGAGCAAGGGACTCATGTCTGAGCATACCCTTCCACACTCATAGTGGCCAAAATAATTTCAAAAAGGGGGTGGTGATGGACAGAGTATTTGAGTTAATCAGAACACTCCTACCCAGTCAACAGATCAGAGCTTGATCTATCACCGTTTTTTAGCTCACTGCACCATCCCAGTTCAGAACCTGGCTATATGCAAATTAGTCTGTCCCTGGCCCAGTGCATCATGGGAACAGGGCAGACCAAACTACCAAGCCAATTCTTCACTGGAAAGGAAACAAGCTTCCGGGGACCGGTTTCTGGCATTACAGCCGTCTTCGACCCGGCTTGCTTGAATCCTGATGGTACAGTGAGCAAGGTACTCTTGTCTGAGCATACCCTTCCACACTCATAGTGGCCAAAATAATTTCAAAAAGGGGGTGGTGATGGACAGAGTATCTGAGTTAATCAGAACACTCCTACCCTGTCAACAGATCAGAGCTTGATCCATCACCGTTTTTTTGCTCACTGCACCATCCCAGT
Organism: Lissotriton helveticus; assembly: GCF_964261635.1. Taxonomy (NCBI): domain Eukaryota; kingdom Metazoa; phylum Chordata; class Amphibia; order Caudata; family Salamandridae; genus Lissotriton; species Lissotriton helveticus. The sequence goes on along the minus strand of NC_136072.1, from coordinate 1,164,108,714 downwards.
TCAGAACCTGGCTATATGCAAATTAGTGTGTCCCTGGCCCAGTGCATCATGGGAACAGGGCAGACCAAACTACCAAGCCAATTCTTCACTGGAAAGGAAACAAGCTTCCGGGGACCGGTTTCTGGCATTACAGCCGTCTTCGGCCCGGCTTGCTTGAATCCTGATGGTGCAGTGAGCAAGGGACTCATGTCTGAGCATACCCTTCCACACTCATAATGGCCAAAATAATTTCAAAAAGGGGGTGGTGATGGACAGAGTATCTGAGTTAATCAGAACACTCCTACCCAGTCAACAGATCAGAGCTTGATCCATCACCGTTTTTTAGCTCACTGCACCATCCCAGTTCAGAACCTGGCTATATGCAAATTAGTCTGTCCCTGGCCCAGTGCATCATGGGAACAGGGCAGACCAAACTACCAAGCCAATTCTTCACTGGAAAGGAAACAAGCTTCCGGGGACCGGTTTCTGGCATTACAGCCGTCTTCGGCCCGGCTTGCTTGAATCCTGATGGTGCAGTGAGCAAGGGACTCATGTCTGAGCATACCCTTCCACACTCATAGTGGCCAAAATAATTTCAAAAAGGGGGTGGTGATGGACAGAGTATCTGAGTTAATCATAACACTCCTACCCAGTCAACAGATCAGAGCTTGATCCATCACCGTTTTTTAGCTCACTGCACCGTCCCAGTTCAGAACCTGGCTATATGCAAATTAGTCTGTCCCTGGCCCAGTGCATCATGGGAACAGGGCAGACCAAACTACCAAGCCAATTCTTCACTGGAAAGGAAACAAGCTTCCGGGGACCGGTTTCTGGCATTACAGCCGTCTTCGGCCCGGCTTGCTTGAATCCTGATGGTGCAGTGAGCAAGGGACTCATGTCTGAGCATACCCTTCCACACTCATAGTGGCCAAAATAATTTCAAAAAGGGGGTGGTGATGGACAGAGTATCTGAGTTAATCAGAACACTCCTACCCAGTCAACAGATCAGAGCTTATCCATCACCGTTTTTTAGCTCACTGCACCATCCCAGTTCAGAACCTGGCTATATGCAAATTAGTCTGTCCCTGGCCCAGTGCATCATGGGAACAGGGCAGACCAAACTACCAAGCCAATTCTTCACTGGAAAGGAAAAAAGCTTCCGGGGACCGGTTTCTGGCATTACAGCCGTCTTCGGCCCGGCTTGCTTGAATCCTGATGGTGCAGTGAGCAAGGGACTCATGTCTGAGCATACCCTTCCACACTCATAGTGGCCAAAATAATTTCAAAAAGGGGGTGGTGATGGACAGAGTATCTGAGTTAATCAGAACACTCCTACCCAGTCAACAGATCAGAGCTTGATCCATCACCGTTTTTTAGCTCACTGCACCATCCCAGTTCAGAACCTGGCTATATGCAAATTAGTCTGTCCCTGGCCCAGTGCATCATGGGAACAGGGCAGACCAAACTACCAAGCCAATTCTTCACTGGAAAGGAAACAAGCTTCCGGGGACCGGTTTCTGGCATTGCAGCCGTCTTCGGCCCGGCTTGCTTGAATCCTGATGGTGCAGTGAGCAAGGGACTCATGTCTGAGCATACCCTTCCACACTCATAGTGGCCAAAATAATTTCAAAAAGGGGGTGGTGATGGACAGAGTATATAAGAATTGGCTTGGTAGTTTGGTTTGCCCTGTTCCCATCATGCACTGGGACAGGAACAGACTAATTTGCATATAGCCAAGTTCTGAGCTGGGCTGGTGCAGTGAGCTAAAAAACGGTGATGGATCAAGCCCTGATCTTTGGACTGGGTAAGAGTGGTCTGCTTAATTCAGGCACTCTGTTCATCACCACCCCCTTTTCTGAATCCTTTGGCTAAGTTCAGCGCTATGTATGAACGTGTCCGCGCAATATAAAGACGCCTTCGTGTAATTTCTGCGCTATGTAAAAACGCATAAATCAATCATTGATAGCGTTTCTCGCTGAAGAAATGGCGCCTTGTTTTGTGGCTTTTGAAGTGTGTTTCCTCGTTTTAATAATGTGTCTGTTTTGTTTTTTGAATTTTCTGGCCAATCCCTTTCACTGTTAATTTGATTAATTTGAGGCTTTTGAAGTGTTTTTTCCTTGTATGCTTGGTATGCCTTCCAGAAATTGTCCGATTCGTTTTGTTAATTGTCTCTGCAAGCCCTTGCACTGTTGAATTGAATTTGTTCTGGCTCTGTAAGGCTGTTTCCTTGGTCTTCGTTTTCATAAACTGTCTGTGTTTTTTTTGTGATTTGTGTGCAAGCCCTTTGTGTTGTCTAAACTTTCCTAATCCTTTTTTGTTAATTCTGTGTGCAAGTGTTGGCCCTGCTCGTGTGAATATGCCTAGTTGTCTTATTTTTTTTAATTACTAAGTATTCTTTTCAGCATGGTGGTTCGTCAGGTTATTTTTCACCCGATCGCGTTTCACTTTCCGAATCGTTTACTGTCTTCTGTGTGCAATTCCTGGCCCTGCTAGTGTGATTTTTCCCAGTTGTTTGTTTATATTAATTTAGTAAGTATTATTTTCTTTTATATTTATTTTGTAAGTATTTTTTTCTTCTTTGAGGATAGTCTGTAGATTTCGCCCCTGTTCGCGTTTGTCCGTGAATAAAATGCGCCTTCGTTTGTTCCTGTTTACCCCCCTATGACGTCGTTGTCCAATGGTTGAAGACTTGTGATGTGTTTTTGCCCAAGTCGTGTGTTTATTCCTTTATTAGCGTTGCCATTGGTGTTCTGTCCGTGTGACGTCTTTTGCGTGTCAATGGAAGACAGTCATCGTAGATGCAAATGCAAGTCACGCCCGCTGTTGAATGTTGTCTGGGTAACTCCTTTGTGTATATTTCTTATTGTTATAGCGCGCACGTCGTGAGTTTTTGCGCACCTCGTGAGTTTTAAGGCCATTTCCGCTGTGTATTTTTTTATTTCGAAATGTGCATCCTAAATGCTACTTCTGCTTTTTTTTTTTTTGTAATGTGCGTCCTAAATTACGTTTACGCTCTATGTCTGCATATTAAGCGCATTTCCGCTATATCTGGGCATATGTATCTGTGCTGTTCTTTACCTTGGATGCTGTCTGGGCATATGTATCTGTGATGTTCTTTACCTTGGACGCTGTTTGGTATTAGCATTTGGCATTGCTTTGTAAACGGCCACATTTGTTCTTTGAGACGCCCACGCCCACGTTCTTACACTCGACCACGCCCCCAAGGGACTACTTTTCCACTTTTAGCGTTTTTTCTTTTTTAAATGTATATTGTTTTTCATTTATAGCCTATGTCCTTCTGCTACATCTCCCCTTTCAAATGGTGTATTGTGTGTTGATTGGTGCATTACTTTTCTAGTTTACCTGGCTCAAAGGTTTGTGTTCTCTCTTTATAATAGTAGTATAGATATATATATATATATATATATATATATATATATATATATATATATAACGCTCAAAGTCCCTTCAGATACTCCCAGAAAGGACGACACAGCACTCGAGGGTAGAGTTAACAAACACGCTTGATTTTATTCAGCGGAGGGGGTGCACACAGACGCGTTTCGGCGGTCTGCCTTCGTCAGTGTGTGATGCACTGTAATGAAACTCGACATAGTTTTAAACATTGCATTTTCAGTTCACTCCCACACATCTAGTGGCATCGACATCGAGAGGGGACTCACACCATGCCCAGAATAGTGTCGGCCATCTTTGAGTGGTAATTTATCGTGACGCTAATTAACATCACTCAACGCAATAATGCAACAAAGTTACTCAAGCCCTCAAATGGGCTGCCTCTTAATTCGCAGCATGGTGTATCATATATTTTCAGTCTTGAATTAGACAAAGAACATTTAGCCGTGGATCGGCTGGTGTCCCCTCATAAGAAAATTGATCGAAGTGTCCATAGCCAAAATTAAAGAATATACACTTGATCATTCAAATGCAAAGAAACTTTCAAGTGGAGTGAACAATATTTACAGTGAGGTGCGTTACGTGCAGCAACAAAGTTCATATAGAAATAATCATGTAAAGATACATATAAGCTACCATCCACATTTCGTTTTAGGGATAAGCAGCAATTCGCATTTCATTCTACAAATCAATCTACAAAAGGATGTGATGAAATACTCTCCTATATATACATATATACATATATCGCCATAAGTGAAAATCCCACTCCAAATATAAATACAGTGGAAGAATAACCATTCCATGAGAACCTCTCATGGTGAGCATGTTATCATCGATCCTAGTCCTATTAAGCATTGTATAGCTCTATAGCACAAAGTGACATGCCAAGTTCATGATCAGTAAATACGCATGCAAATGTTGTTAATCAGATTAAGTGCTATGGTTCATATAGCGTAAATGGTCTCTCACACCGTTATGTCTATATGACTTGGATCATACATGCCTATGGAATTATTCCAGTTTTTCAAGATTTTTTGGAGTTTCAGAATATTGGAGTTTTCCAGAGCTAATATATACAGTAGTACTCAAATATAGTAACCCAAAGTGATAGTAACAGGTCTAATTACAGTATTATGAAGTAAACCATCACCTAGGGATTATACCAGACTGTTGTTCTTGTCCTGCCTCCTGAACTATTTCCCTAGATGGAAAGCCATCTCCTCCCCACTATTAAGACCTTTGGGATGTTTCGTGGAAAGGTCTATAATATATCGAGACTCCAGTCTCCTTAGTCTGCGTAGGCGGTCACCACCACGTATATTGGGTGGTACAACGTCTAGGCCAAAGTACTGGATATATATATATATATATATATTTAGCCACCAATTCGTTCACAAGACGGTGCACACTTTCCACGGTCGGTGCCAGACAGTAGGGATGAACGTATCCCCACCAATAAACGTTCACCAAAAAAGAATTAATGTCCGCACTCGTCCAGTTGCTTTGGTTGGGTTTTATTTAAGAGACTCACAAATAGCCCCCTTCACCTACGCGTTTCGACCGCAGGTCTTGGTCACAGTGTTGCCACTAGTCCATTCTCTCTTTTTACTTGATATACCTTACTTCTCATCAGCCTGTAATGAAGCATTCTGGGAGAGGTAGTTTTAGATAACATTTGGAAGTAAAAACGTTACTGGATCATTGCATTCAAATAGATTACCATTCAGTAAATTATATAGATCACTGTTAAATCAATTTTCGATTAACTTAAAGAATTTGGACAGTCTTTCAAAGAGTTTACAGAAGTCGGATTTTGATGTGGAAAAATTCCATCTAACCTATGTACCGGTTATCCCGACAATTAGTACATCATTAACCAAGTCGTTTGGATATGATGTCTATAGTATTATTGTTTACGTATGGGCTCAGTGCCATAATTGACTCCAATCACAGATAGTCCAGTTCCTAAAAGTGCATGATAAAGGGCTCAGTGCCCCAAACTTATCAAAGTGTGATCTATCCAAAGTCTATATATTCCATGGAATTAAGGCATCTCATATAGGTTTCAGTTCCCAGTTACGATGAATTTTCAGAGGTGTACGTACATCTCTTCATCCATGTTCAATCCTCTCGGCATTTTTCTTTGAAAACGTATGATTAGACGTGACTCTAATCTTCTTAATTGCAGTTTTCGATTGCCCCCTCTTTCATTTGGAAGTACCGTTGCTATTCCACTGTAGTGTATATCCTTCCATGTTTTGCCAGTATGCAGCGACATGTGTTTTGCAATGGCATAGGACAAGTCCCCATTTTGAATGGCTCTGATATGCTCCAGGATCCTTTTATGTAATGGACAAGTAATCATCCCAATATAGTTTTTACCGCAAGCACATGTAAGGATGTATACTACTTGGGTGGTCTTACAAGTTTTGGTTTCTTCTATATTAAAGGTCTTTCCTTGTGGATCTTGTAGAGATTTCAGAGATACCCCTACTGTACAAGCTTTGCAATGTAGGCATTTGGTAAAGCCTTTTTGTCTAGAGGTTAGCCAGTCATTTTTCTTTTTCATCTTAAAGTGACTATTCACTAGTTTATCTTGTAAAGAAGGATACTGAACAAATATTGGAACATCATTAAAAAAGATCCAGATATTGGTGATCAACTAGGTGAACATCCTCTTGTAACATTCAGAAAACCACCTTCATTACAAGATAAACTAGTGAATAGTCACTTTAAGATGAAAAAGAAAAATGACTGGCTAACCTCTAGACAAAAAGGCTTTACCAAATGCCTACATTGCAAAGCTTGTACAGTAGGGGTATCTCTGAAATCTCTACAAGATCCACAAGGAAAGACCTTCAATATAGAAGAAACAATAACTTGTAAGACCACCCATGTAGTATACATCCTTACATGTGCTTGCGGTAAAAACTATATTGGGATGACTACTTGGGGTATTACCATTTTCGTCTTGATTGTATTTTGTTATCAAATGTCTCACAATGTATGAATTATTTTTCCCATGAATTTTGATTAAAACAAATCTATGTATCCGTAATCCTTTGCTCCTTTGTTGACCTATTTTCTCCTGGGAGGGAGACCCTTGTATCAAGTGACTTTATAAGTACTTATTGATTCACTACAGGTGGAGTTTTTGTGTTTTATTGTACTGTTTCCTTCCCCTGCATCTCCACCTATAATTATATTCACGGGTCCCCTTGTTTTATTGGAAGTCAACACAATGAATACATCATTTTAAACACACTAAAACACTTGATGGATGTCTCAAATTGGTATTTATATATTACCAAGGTCAATTTATGCATTCCTATTCATGTATAGCTAAAAACAGGTTAAACCCCAGTTAGTCTCCTTTGATAAAATCTCATAGAAAACATGTTAGGTTTTTTGATCCTTTGCATTTCTTCACAATTACTTTATCAACCTGTGTCCATATCAATATTTGGATCCACTGTTTTTCTCAAAGTCTGTGTTTTGTTTTTGTTCTTCGCAGAAAAATATTTATTTGCAGACTCATGAAGGAAAGTATACCGGGAAAGTGCCCATGACTGGAGTCCAATTTAATCTTATTCGTTTAACACTGACATCAAGTACCTTCCTTCATATGCTATCATGATTTCTGCCAAACAAATCAAATGAATTCTTTTTAGAGCAAAAAAAAACATTGTATTAAATATTCATAGATGGGTAAAATTATAGAATAATATCTATAAAATCGATTCAAACTTACTTGTGCAAATATCGCAAATAATTAAATAAAATGCAAGTGCTTCACAGTACTCTTCATATAATGTGCAATATATTGCCAATAAAGTGCAAGTGCCTCACAGTACTCCTAAACATTTGATCACAATTCCATGTGCAATTATCGCAATCTAAACAAGTAAAGTGCAAGTGCTTCACAGAACTACCGATGCAATATACAATATGTTATAAAAAGTGCAAATGTTTTAAATATTACTTATGAATCTTTTGGCCGTTGTCTTTCTCAAACATAAACTTAATGGCATGATAAACATATGAGTTTTCTTGGCACTGACTCCAGATATGTAAACATTTCTTAAACATAATATATTGTCTTGTCTTCTTCCTTCCTCTGATAGTTAAAATCAAAAAATTCATTAAAATCATTGAAATGGAATACCTCACTTCACCAAATGTACATGTAAATCCTCCTCAACATTTAATCCATGGGGGCTCTTAGTATTGAACAGGAGTATATACTTCAACTCTAATTTCCACAATTTTCTTTCCCTGTCACCGCCTCTCAGGTTTTTAGGAACTTGGTCTTTCGCAAAATAGACAAGCTCACTGGTGTTACCTTTTTGCACTTCATTAATGTGACGTGCTACCACATATTTTTTATCATTATTTTTTATTGCCCTTAAATGCTGTAAAATACGGACATGAACCATATGGATTGTACTGCCAAAGTACATTTTTGGACATGAACACCTGAGGATATAGACAACAAATTCACTTTTACAATTAAGTGGATTTCTTATTTTCCAAGGGCTACTCAATAGGGGTGAAATAACTTGCTGTTCATTTTTTCCATGCCGACAAGCCTTGCACTTATAGCATTTATGTATAATATTTATATATATATTTAACATTCTTAAACCTTTTTAGTTCAGCATCAGTGTCACTACCCATGTCATGAGTGATGTAATATGTGATGTCATCAGCAGTGCATTGGGGGGCGCGAGTTATCGTTAGCTCACCAAAAGCATAGTTATCAAACACCGCTGGACCTTCACCACCACCCCGACCCTCAACACCACCAACACCAGCACCGATGACACCCTCGGCTGCATCATCCTCAATGTGTGCTCCGTACACAAACACGCCATGGTAATATGGAGCCTATTCTACTCTCTCTCGCCCAATGTCGCCTTCTCCACAGAGACCTGCACCAACGCCGCCTCCGCACCCTACATCAACACTGCAATTCCAGACGCCTACAAGATCCAGAGGAAGGCCCGCCCCAACCACCCAGGAGGAGGCCTCACCATAGTCCACAAAAGCACACTCCGCCTCACCACCTCCAGCGAAAAGTTCCCATCTGCCGAACACCTGCATTTCCAGATCAAGACCAGCCCAAAGACCACACTCTGCGGGACACTCATCTACAGACCTCCGGCCACCGGAGGCCCTTTGCCACCGCCATCACTGACTGCATCGTACCCCAGGCCATCACATTTATGAACTACATACTCATTAGAGACCTCAACTTCCATCTCGGCAACCCCAGGAACCCCCAACTCCACCATCCTGCGTGACAACCTCGCTAGCATCGGATTTAAACAACTCGTCAACACTCTGACCCACAGAGCAGGACACACCCTCAAACCCATCTTCACTGCAGGAAACAGCGTCCACTTCAGCCACACAACGCAACCACCTTGGACTGCCCACCACTGCATCCCCTACACCATCGAAAAATCCAAAGCACCTAAACCAGCCCCACGCCCCCCTTGAAAGAACTGGAGCAAGGTCACCGATGAGCAACTGAACACCACCCTCTTCTGAGACAACCACACCCGGGCATCCAATGCAAACATCGCACCCAGAGAACTCCACACGTGGATCTCCAACTGCGCTGACAAGCTCACCCCGCTACGCAGCCCTGGCAAACAACGCCCCAGAAAAACCGCCTGGTTCACCACCGACCTCCAAGAAACCGGGGGCACCAGCAGATGCCTGGAAAAGAACTGAAGGAATACCAAGACAACAGATAGCTACCCCACCTAAAAGGATGCCATGACGGACTACCACAACCAAATTAGAACAACCAAAAGGAACTTCATCCACAACAAAATCCTCACCAACTCTACCAACTCCAAGGAACTCTTCAACGTCATACATGAATTCACCAACCCACGTGAATCGTCAGAGATCACCCTGTCCCAAGACCTCTGCGACAAACTCGGAACCTACTTTCACTTCAAGATCAGAACACTGTACGACACTGAAACGACCACCCACAAGACTCCTCAACCAGTCCCCGCCTCTCCAAGACACCAGCCGGCCCACCATATCCAGCTGGACAAAAATCACAACCATGGACACCGCTGCAGCCATGAAAGGCATCAACTCAGGGGCCCACACTGACCCCTGTCCCCCCGCACATATACCATAGAGCCGCCAACACCATCGCACCCCAACAGTAACACACCATCAACAACACCATCAAAACAGGCACCTTACCAGACGACTGGAGGCGCGCCAAAGTCAGGCTCCTGCTCAAGAAGCCTACGGCCGACCCCACCAACCTCAAAAACTACCGGCCCATCTCACTTCTCCCCTTCACAGCCAAGGTGGCAGAGAAAACAGTCAACAGGGAGCTGAAACAATTCATCAAAGAGCACGCCATCCTTGACCCGTCTCAATCCGGTTTCAGAGCCAACCACAGCACTGAGACCACCCTACTCGCTGCCACAGATGACATCCGCACCCTCCTTGACCAGGGCCACTCCGCGGCCCTCATCCTCCTTGACCTGTCTGCAGCCTTCCACATGTCTCTCATCACACACTAATCACTGGACTACACAACGCCGGCATACAAGGAACTGCCCTAGACTGGATCCACTCATTCCTCACCGGAAGAAGCCAAAGGATCAGATTAATGCCCTTCCTCCTCACTTAGCTGCGGAGTCCCTTAAGGATCATCTCTGAGCCCGACCCCCTTCAACATCTACACTTCCATTTGAAGGTCTTATAGAGGATATAGAGGGTGTCGAAGCAGCTGGAGGTGACGACGTTGACTTGCAGGTTCATGCAGCATCCTTCGACAACACGGCCTCAACATCATATCCTACACCGATGACACCGAACTCTTCCTCTCCCTCACCAAATACCCCACCACTGCAAAACTCAACTTCAAGAGAGGAATGCAAGAAGTGGCAGGCTGGATGACCAACAGCTTCCTAAAACTCAATGCCGAGAAAACAGAAGTCCTGGTCCTGAGAACCACCCCTTCAGCATGGGATAACACCCACCGCCCTCAGAACCCCAACTACCCCCTCAGACCACGCCAAGAACCTCGGCATTGTACTTGATTCTTCACTCACAATGAACCTGCAAGTCAACGTCGTCACCTCCAGCTGCTTCGACACCCTCTATATCCTCTATAAGACCTTCAAATGGAACCCCCCCAATCAAGAAAAACTGTCACCCACACACTCATCATCAGCAGACTTGACTAACGCACTCTACACTGGAATCAACAAATCCCTACTCCGCAAACTGCAAACAGTACAGAAGACCGCGGCCAGACTCATCCTCAGCATACCCCAGCACGTACACATCAGCCAACACCTGCGGCGACTCCACTGGCTTCTCGTGGAAAAACGGGTCACATTTAAAATCCTCACTCAAGCATACAAATGCCTGCACAACAACAGACCGAAGTACCTCAACCCCAGAATAAACTTCCCGTACCCAAAAGAAACCTGCGATCATCCAACCTCGCACTGGCGGAAACCCCACGCATCAACAGAGCCAGAGCAGGTGGAAGATTGTTCTCCCACATCGCACTCAAGACCTGGAGCGAGTTACCAGCAGACATAAGACGCACCCCGTCCCTGAACTCCTTCAGGAAGACCCTCAAGACCTGGCTTTTCGGCTGAAGGGAGCTGCATACCTCCCCCACCCCAGCCCCTTGAGGCCCTCACGGGTGAGTAATGCACTTACAATTCCCTGAGTGATTGATTGAAACATAGTTATCAAGAAATCTGATAAGGGCGGTAACGTAGTAGTGTGACCCCTTGACATGTACCTTAATGAAGGGAGATAGCAACTAAATGACAGAGACAGATATAAAGTATTGTCAAAAAAAGGTTCCAACTTCGAGTAGATTAACTCATTGATTGGCGGGATCAAGGAATTTTAGAATGGGAAGAATACCAGTTTCTGATATGTACATTTCCTAAAATCTCGGCTTTATGTCTGTTGCCCAAACTGCATAAAGATTTTCCAACCCTCCAGGCGGACCAATTGTCTCATCAAGAGGGAGCATGTTAGAGAAAACACACAGTTGACCGCCTTCATAGAAAAGAACTCTATCCTGGACGCCTCCCAGTCAGGATCATGCAGCAACCACAGCACTGAGACCGCCCTCCTCGCCGCCACTGACGACATCCGCATGCTACTCGACCGGGGAGACACAGCGGCCCTCATCCTGCTAGACGACTCCGCAGCCTTCAACACCGTTTCTCATCACACTCTCGCAGCCAGACTGCACGGCGCGGGAATACAAGGAGACGCCCTCGACTGGATCCAATTCTTCCTCTCCGGTAGAACCCAGAGGATCCGACTCCCTCTCTTCCTTCCCAAACCCACGGAAATCAACTGCAGAGTATCCCAGGGATCATCACTCATCCCCACGCTTTTCAACATCTACATGGCCCCCCTCGCCGCCATCGTCAGACAGCATGGGCTCAGCATCGTATACTACTACGCCTACACCCAGCTCATGCTCTCGCTGACGTATGGAGGTATGGAGGTATGAAGAATGTGGAGCCTGGATTAAGGAAAACTGCCTGAAGCTAAACTCAGAGAAGGCCGAGGTCCTCATCCTCATATCCTGCTCCTCCGCCTGGGACAACACCTGGTGGCCCTCTGCTCTTGGGATCCCACCCACCCCTACAGACCAAGCTCGGAACCTCAGCATCATCTTGCACTCCTCCCTCTCCATGAACTGCCAAATCAACGCCGTCGCCTCCACTAGCTTCAACTGCCTCCGCATCCACCATAAGACCTTCAAGTGGATCCCCCCAACTGCAGAAGGACCGTCACCCAGGCACTCATCACCAGCAGACTGGACTATGGCAATGCCCTCTACGCCGGAATCACCAAGACTCTTCTGCACAGGCTCCAGACCATCCAGAACACCACAGCCAGACTTGTCCTCAGGACACCACGCCATGATCACATGACCCAACACCTACGAGGCCTACACCTTCTCCCCGTCGAGAAGAGGGTCACCTTCAAACTCCTCACCCATGCCTACCAATCCCTCCACAACATCGGCCACAAAAACCTCAGCGAGAGAGTATCCTTCCACGTACCCAAGAGGAATCTCCGCTCTGCCGACCTCGCCCTGGCAGAGGTCCCCCGCATCCGCAGAAACAGAACCAGTGGAAGAGCTTTCTCCTACATCGCAGCCAAAACCTGGAAGAAGCTCCCTGTTAACATCAGATGCTCTCTAACCCTGCACACATTCAGGAAGGACCTCAAGACCTGGCTCTTCGACTGATCAGGAGCCACCCCCCACTTCCCCGCAGTGCTTTGAGACCCTCACAGTGAGTAGCGCACTATGCAAACCCCTGATTGATTGATTGATTGATTGAAAGTATGTTGATTATTTTCTACAACTGTATGTTCATGCTCTCCCTACTTATGATAGAGAGATGGGAGACTTTCTGAGGTTGATCAATGACATTACTTAGAATAAAGACTAGCTAATAATGAGCTTAGATGTCAACAGCCTGTATACTTGTATACCCGATGACCTAGGAATAGAAGCTTGCAGATACTTCCTTTAAGGTAAGATCTCTCTCATACCTCTTAGATACAGAGATGCTTCTAGAAATGCTACACACTTCTTTGACCAACAATTTTTTTCTCTTCAATAAATAGTTGTACAGACAAACCCAGGGGACCGCAATGGGAATCTGCTTCGCCCCCAGTTTTGCCGGGCTGTACCTGGGCTGGTGGGAGAAGCAAGTTGTCAGCAACATTGGACAATTTGAGGACCACGTCGTCCTCTGGGTGTCTGACATAGGCAATATTATCTGTATATGGAAAGGTACCCATGAAGAAGCCCATGAGTTCATAAGTATATTGAACAATAATTCTTTAAATTTGACTTTTAGCAGCCATATACATGACACTGTAATTGAGTTTCTAGATTTGAAACTAGAGGTAAAAGATAACAAACTAATGAGCTACTTGTTTTGTAAAGAAATAGCGGGCAACAGCCTGCTACATGCAGACAGCTGTCTCCCCACTAATTCAATTCAAAGTATCCCTTTGTCGAACTATTAAGGGCAAAACAGAGCTGTTGTAAAGAAGGGTTTCAGAGAGAAAAGGATGTCATGACCCAATGATTCTCGGCAAGGGGATACAGTAAAAAGATCATTAAGCAAGCAAGTGATAAAATTGAAAAACTGAAACACAATGAGTTACTTACAACTAGTGGACAATGGAGAACAACAGATCAGATTTATCACTGGGTACCACAATTAAACCTGGGAAATTAAAAGAAGTTTAACTAAGAAGTCCTTAAAATGGACTCAGATTTAGCTATACCAGTTACTAACAATCCAGCAGTAACCTTTGGAAAAGCAAGATCTCTGAAAGACACCTTAAGCCACAGCTTGGTAAATACTGGAACAGATAAGAATGACATTAAAGGATGTTTTTACCTGCAGCAACTGCAAAGCATGCAAGTATAGTGACAGCTGGAAAATGTTGAACATATGGAGAACCAAAATGCATACATTACCTCCAAACATCTTACATGCAGCACCAAATATGTAGTTAGTTTATGCTAAGAGTGGGCGTAGTTAGCAGAGTGTCACTACATGGAATTCTGCGGCATTGAACATAAATACTATGAGTTCTGCAACTCCGTTTGATCTCATCCCCATTAATAAAACAGAAACCTCACGTACCCTTGATAAAACAACAAGTAACTCTATCATTACATGCAAAAATGCATATAGTCCTCTCACAAAAGTGAAAATGAAAATACAGCAAGCAGTGAGAGGTGATGATTTTGGTGTCTTCACTAACCTATGCAGAGAACTAAGCAGATGCCTTGAACACAAAGAGCACATCATGCTGAACGATTGATGATGGTCCCATCCTCCTAGGACCACCCCAAGCACAGTTATGGGCAAAAATTAAATCCCATCTGAAGGCCCTGCAAAGCATTATGGGACGAGATTCTAGAGTGCAGTGACTGCCACCCCCCTGGGCCAGCTCCAGCAATGTTCACCCTCGGGACATTCTAGTTTGCAATGTCAGGACGGGGGCATGGGTCCCGCTCTGCCATTGCAAACTCTGCTTTGCTTCATGGAAGTGAGAGCAGAAAACCTCCGCATTTGAAACATAATCCATCATCTACTACAAATTCTGCAGATTAGAACAAAAAAAACTTGTTTCTAGCTTAAACGGCTCAAACGTTACCAAAAATGCAGCGACAAGTGTTACAGCATGGTGGAAGGCCCTTTACAAACCTAGAATGGTCACCTGTTATTTATTGCTAAATGTGGGTATGAAATTGCTACTAATAGTGCGCAAACCACTCTTGCTTCTTTCTGCACCTCTCTTGCCTCTTTCTGCATTTCTGTTGATTCTTTGTTATGTTCTGTTAAGTTAAAAATATTTGTACCGCGCACGGTCACCCAAGGGTTTCATGGCGCTCAAACAAATACGGGAGACAGGTGCAGGGGGTTACTCGAAGGCTTGCCGAAAGAGGAGAGTTTTAAGTAATTTGCGGAAACAAACATAGCTAGGGCAAAATCGAAGAGATGTCGGAAAGGAATTCCAGAACTTAGGGGCTAAAAAAGAGAAACACATCCGTGCCTTTTCCGTTTAAATTTAGGGACGACCAGAAGATTTTGCGAAGCGGAGCGGAGATCTCTCTGGGGCACATAGCACTTCAAGCTAGAAGAGATAAAAGCAGGGGCTTGACCAGACAAGGCCTTGAAGATTGTACAGCCAAGCTCCTAAGCAGCGGTGAGACATGGTGATGCTTAGGCTGGTGAAAAACCAGTCTGCCTGCCTGGTTTTGCACCAGCTGCAGGCGCTAAAGATGGTAGGCAGGGATCCCAACATAGAGAGTATTGGCATAGTCAATACGGGACGTAGTGAGAGCCATGATAACAAGGATAAGCGCATCCGTGGTAACAAACCTGCTGATTTTACGGATCCTGCGAAGGTGGAAGAAGCAGGATGACGTGACTGCATTAATTTGAGGCCTCATAGACAGATCGCTGGATATGACTATACCAAGGCTCTTTACCGAATTGACAGGGCCAGGCGGGGACCCAAGAGAGGGGGGCCAAAAGTTGGTATTCCAAGGGTTAGCCAACCCGCCTGTCAGCACTAGCTCGGTCTTGGTGGGATTAAGTTTTAGCTGGCTGTGAGACATCCATTCCGAGATGTCCCGCATAGTAGATTGAAAATTGACACAGGAGGACGGGGAAGAGTCAATGTGGAAGATCAACTGCAAATCATCGGCGTAATTAAAGATGGTAACCGGAGTATTACGGAGGGAAGCTATGAGGGGTTGCATATACAAATTAAATAAGAGCGGCGACAGGGCGGAGCCCTGCGGAACTCTGCAGGATAAAGGGGAGTAAGAAGCAGAGAAGGTGGACAAATGGACAGCCTGAGACCGCTGATGTAAAAAAGATCTGACCCACTCCAGGGCCAAGCCCTGAATGCCCGCATTGTTGACACGGTCGATCAATATTGCATGATCGACCGTGTCAAAGGCCGCCGATAAATCCAACAGGACAAGAGCCTGGGAGATGTTCTTGTCGGCGCCTTTCCTCAGTGTGTCCGTCACGGCCACGATGACCGCCTCAGTAGAGTGGGCTGGTCTAAAGCCGGCTTGCTGATCATCCAAAAAGGAAGAACTCTCAATGAACGCACTCAGACAATGGGTGACATATGTCTCCAGGATTTTTCCTAAATAAGGGAGGAGGGAAATCGGCCTAAAATTGCGCAGGATCGTGGGGTCCGCATTAGTTTTTTTCAGGATAGATAGATAGATTTCTGCACCTTTCTTTCTTTTTCTGCACAAGTCTTCCTCATTCTGCTCATATGTTCTACTTTCTGCACCTCTCTTGCCTCTTATTGCACCTCTGTTGCCTCTTTCTGTACCTAACTTGCCTCTTTCTCTACCCTTCTTGCCTCTTTCGGCACCCTTTCCCCCCTCTTTCTGCACCTCTTTTGCCTCTTTCTATACCCATGTTCCCTCTTTCTGCACCTCTCCTGCCTGTTTCTGCAGCTCTCTTGCCTCTTTCTGCACTTTTATTGCCTCTTTATACACCTCTGTTGCTTCTTTCTGCACTTCTGTTGCCTCTTTCGGCACCCCTGTTGCTTCTTTCTGCACTTCTCTTGCTTCTTTCGCCACCTCTGTTGCTTCTTTCTGCACCCCTCTTGCCTCTTTCTGCACCCTTTCTACCTCTTTCTGCAAATCTCTTGCTTCTTTCTGCACCTCTCTTCTCTCTTTCGGCACCCTCTTGCCTCTTTCTGTACTTCTGTTGGTTCTTTTGCACTGCTCTTGCTTCTTTCTGCACCCCTCCTCTAAATTTTTGCACCTCTCCTGCCTCTATCTGCACCCCTGTTCTCTATTTCTGCACCTCCTTTGCCTGTTTCTGCAACTTTCTTTCCTCTTTCGCTTGCCTCTTTCTGGACCTCTCTTGCTTCTTTCAACACCCCTGTTATCTCTTTCTGCACTCGTCTTCCCTCTTTCTACACCTCTCTTGCTTCTTTCTGTACTTCTCAGGTTTCTTTCTGCACCACACTTGCATCTTTCTCCACCCTTCTTCCCTTTTTTGCATCCATCTCGCCTCTTTATGCAACTCTCTTGCCATTTTCTGCGCCTCTCTCGCTTATTTCTGCACCTCACTTGCCTCGTTCTGTACTTCTTCTGCTTCTTTCCACAAATCTCTGTTGCTTCTTTCAGTAATTCTCTTGCCTCTTTCTGCACTTCTATTGCTTGTTTCTGTACCGCTCTTACGGTTTCTGTTCCTCTGTTGCCTCTTTCTGCATGTCACTCGCTTCTTTCTACATATATATATATATATATATATATATATATATATATATATATATATATATATATATATATAGTTTTCGAATCCTGAACCTCGGCCACAATCGCCAACGTTTTACCAGGTATAGACCACAAATACACAGGAAATTTGTGTTGAGGTGGTTTATTTCTCCATCGTCTCCAGCATTTATATATATTTATGCATAAAACTTTCCACAAAGTTCATGTACACGATTTCAACCATTCGTGGTTCTCTACATTAGGACCAGATGTAATTTGCAAAGATGCTGGATACGTGCATTTCACATTCTATTCAAGGAGCACAAAGCTGACATGGTTTGAAATACTGCCTGGTGTGTAATTAATGTAGAAAAAGCAACTTGAGTGTATTACTGAAATTAATGAAAAGCTGCCTGCATGTCACCAGGATATGCAAATGTTCTTACATAATTAGCAAGTCTGAAAAGCAGCAGTGGGAATGCTTTGAGCCACCTTTGGAAGTAGCATGGCCGGCAACCTGGAAGGGTAGGATGGCCACTTGACAACAGCTTCACATTTTTATGAGGCTCATTATACAATTGAAATTAAAGTCTGTTCTGAAGGATTTGAATGAGGAATGAAGGAAGCAATGATGCTAGCAGCAATCAAATAGATTGGAACACATTGTAAAATTAAATAGATGTCCTGATATTCTTCCAGTCAAGATCAAAGGTCTGCTGAAGGTAATGAAAGCCATCCTCGGATGTCTTTTACAGCATCCCTTTGAGATGTAGTTCCACCATATTGATTAGTTGAACATGACCTATAATGCTTTGTTGACTGACAACTGGTTACATGTTGAACTTGTTCAAGCAGTAAGAGCCTGTGGTGTTTGCAGAGAATTGCCAACCACCTGAAGATTGGCAAGATGGCCGCGGAGGTAGGATCGGGAAAACGGGCTCTCAGGCTTGGGATCACTAACTAGTGTAAATCCAACCTGGCCAGTTCACCCCGTTGACCCCACCACAGCCATCAGTCTCTCGCCTAGGACTTACCAATCAGGGCGTCTGGCAGTTACAGGAAGATGTCCCTGATCTGCCTCGCTGGAGCTTGGCGCCGCATCGGTGACCCCCCGAGGCTGGGACACAACGACGAAGCGGCCAGGTTCAGAGACTTGCACCAGGCTCATTCGATCTGCTCTGCGGGAGACAAGAGCTGCCCCGCGGGAGACCGGAGCAGCAACGCATCACTCCTCCACCGATACCTCAACCTGGCAGGTGAGTGGAACTGCGAGATCGAGCTCGCCGCTGGTGATGCTAGGCGAGGCTCTGCTGCTCCCTCACTCCAGAGCGAGCTACGGGCTGGGGCGTGACTCCCCTCCCCACCTGCTATATACGGTGGGACCCAGGACAGCTAGAAGACATCAAGGACTGAGGGGAGCCGGGATCAGCTCAAATGGCGATGCCTGGCCCAAAATGGCAGCCGCCTGGGACCTGCAGGACCGAATGAAGAGCCCATCAGGCTGTTCCTTCTTAAGCTGGAGCGCACCTCCACCTCCCTTGCCCTTCACAGTGTGTCCCCTGCTTTATCCTGACAGAAGCTTTGTAAAGAGCAGAAATTCCTCGCAGGATCGGCTCGGATAGGGATGCCTGGCCCTAAGATGGCCGCCGCTTGGGACCTCGAATGATCAATGGAGATCACTTGAAGCTGTCCCTTTTTCACTCACTTATTAACTCGAAGGCGCGACCCCTGCTCGCTGGGTCACTTAAACAGATGAAAGCGCCCCCCTGAGATCTGCCCAATAGAATCCACAAAATTGAGCTCCTTCATGCTCCGAAATATGCCGGTCTGAAAATACCCGATGCCAATCGACCTTGGCATTAAGAAAGTGGCATTTAACTTGCCGCCAGGTTTAAGACTACACTTAGGTCGCCAAGCCAAAGGCCCATGCAGCCTAAGGGCATACTCAGGACGCTCAACCAAGTGCGACCCGCCCTCCACATTTCCTGTCTTGATGACAAATTAGGCCAGCCTCCTGAAGCCTAGAGATTGCCAGACCCTACTATGGCGAACAACAAGGACCAACAAGGACCACCCTCCGCTCTGCTCTGACGACGCTAGCGACTCCCGGCCCACTCTAAGGTACCATACCTGCTCCAAGCCCCTCTTATACCTTAATCCACTCCGTGCCCCCCCTCTACTTGCTCCAAGCCCCCGCAGCAACCACTCTTACAACGTAGTCCAGTCTGTACCCACCCACTACTTGCTCCACAATGCTTTCTCTCCCCTTCAGCAACCACCACTATACCTTAGTCTACTCTGTGCCCCCTCAATCACAGCTCCCATAGTAGGGCGGAACCTGCAGTGCCCAACAAACATTCGTCGTGGCCAGTCTCCCACAGTTGATACTACCAGACAAAGGGAGTCCTGCCCCCCATCAATAGCTCGTTCCGTCCCGCCTACATAATTCGCAATAATGTCACCAGGCACACAGTTTCCGTCGAACCACCCATGTCCATCCACATGAAACCGCACGGCGCGAATGCCTTCACTATTAGCTTCCCCTCTAACCTCTCTCCGAAAGCGAGAAGAAATCACAAACATAATCTAATTAGACAACACCCAGAATCGCTATTTGTAGACATGTACCACTGCTCCTCCAAAGAGCAGATGAAAATGGATCTCATCTTCCACACAGATAGACCTGAGAGCTGGAACACCACTCTAAGAATGCAACTTCACATATCTAAAACGACGACCACCTCACATAGCTGTAAACTGACGACCTCTCTTCCCAACCAGGCAACTAGAAATGGTAATACATCAGTGGCCATTTACGCAAATGGCACAGTTCTGATACAGGCCAACAACGAGAATTTGGAGGCCTTTGACTCCCTCTTCCCTACTCTTTGCTCCACTCATCTGCACTCTCTTCTTCACGCTCCACCCCAGCACCCTCCCCGATCAACCGTCCCCATCAGGAGAAGCAATTATCTACTTCCACTCCCTGGATGAGACCCCTCAGCCCCCCACCCCAGAAACTCCTCCCACTCCTCTGTCCCCACGAACCATGATAAGGAAGAACAGTCCCCACAGCCCCCTCAATCCTATCCTCCTCAACATTACTCCATCATCCCACGGGATCGGTCTACTGACCCCCTTCTATCTCCCGAAGAAGAGCAATCCTCATTGTCCCCTCAATCTCATCTTCCTCAACAGCACACATGATCCCTCGGGCTAGGTCTACTGACCCCCCATCACTCCTGCAGAATCATTGAGGAAGAGCCCACGACTAAACCCCTACCGACGGTTGCGAACAGAGACAGCCGGGCTGACCCACTCAGCATTAGATCTCACAAGTCGACCCTGCCCCCCACCCCACGAGATGTCCCAACCTAAAACTGCACGCCACCAGCCCCGGAAGATATGGCCCCCTGGCTGGATCTACTAGAAAGCCAGCTAGAAATTATATTCTGAGGCCTTGATGAAATCCTTTCCAATCTAGACAAGGCACGGAAGCCCCAACATTCCCAACTAATGGCTTCCTATCCGACTGACTCTACCCCCCTTAAACCCCAATTCGGGACCGGACCCGCCCGCGGGAATCGACTGCTGAGGCCCAATAAAACCGACGCTATGATCCCACTTCAATCTCTCACAGGAATCAAAGCCCCCACATCCGGAGCTCAGAGCCACACTAATAAAGATGTGGAGACCCAAAAACAAAGACCATCCAGAACGAAAGCAGCAATGTCCGCAGTAGAAGCTATGAACCTAGCCTCCACTTATGACTCCCCTTTCCCAATTTCCACTAACTCCAATATGCAAGTGATCACGGGCTTCGGAAGAGACCTCCCTCTCGTGAAAACCTCAAGACTCCTGCCCTCCCTCACCTCCATACCGAGGTCCCCATTAGGAAAACACATGAACAAAAGTAATCTAGCGACTAACTGCATGCTCATTAACTGCAGATCAGCCCCCAAGCATGCAACGGAATTAGCTGAAGCCATCCTCTCTCAGGACCTAGGCATTGCGTTCATCACGGAGACATGGCTAAATGAGATCTCCCCACCCTGTCTAGACATGCTAGTGCCCCCAGGTTTCACCATCATCCACAAAAACAGAAAAGATAAACGCGGGTGTGGTGTAGCCATCATCCATAAAGATGATATTGACATCGCTGTAATGGACCCATACAAATACAGCTCTTTTGAATGTCTATCTGTCAGCATCAAGACTAAGGATAACCGCCCTTTAGTTGTTCACCTTCTCTATCACCCACCTGGCAACACCCCACTTTTGGTGAACACCTATCTGACCTGATTGCCCACTGCGCTCTCAAAGACACTAACTTTATAATCCTGGGTGATCTCAACTTACGCTGGAATGAAACCAACAACACACTAATTCAATCTCGCAATACTCTCCTTTGTGACAATAACCTTTCCCAACACTGCTCTGAAGAAACTCACAACAAAGGAGCGATCCTGGATGCCATCATTGCCCACCAAGACGCAATCAGGATCGACAACATCCTCCCAGTGGACTGGTCGGATCATCGCATGATCTTATTCCACATCAACCAAAGAGTCCTATCCCTTACTCCTGTTCAAGACCCCCCCAAATGGTCAAGAAATCTCACACAGATCCCCCTGGACGTCATGGAGGATAGACTAAAGTTGCTCCTACCCAGCGACAAAGATCTCTCCACAAATTACCTCACCTCGTTCTATAACACGAATATGGGATTCCTTCTTGACCAACTAGCATCCTTGAAACTTAGAAAAAACAAGCCATTCCGTCCAGATCCTGGTTCGACTCTGACAATAATGAAGAAAGGAGACAACTAAGAGTCGCAGAAAGATGCTGGAAGAGCTTGCCCACTACCTGCCATCGTGACAAACTCAGAACTATCCAGAAAAAATAGAATAATTACATCAAGAATAAAAAATCTAAGTTTTTCCGCTCTGCTCTGGAGAGCGCAAACAACAGACCTAAGGAACTCTTCAGTATTGTTAGTCAGCAAACCTCCAAACCAGATACTTCCCTGGGGCAGGTCTCCAAAGAACGATGCGACTACTTCGCCAACTTATTCAATGATAAGATCTCCAAGAACCAGTACTCTCTGGTCACCAACTGCTCTTCCCCCTCCCATAGCAGACACGGTGGGGTGCTTGGTAGCGCCTCCCCTCCCACTACTAAACCCTGGTCACTCTTTAAGCCCATTCTAGAAGAAGAGATAGTCAAACTTATCTCCACCTCTAAACCTTCATCTCACACCCTTGACCCCCTTCCGGCTCAACTCACCAAAAAACCGAAACTCTCCCTAGCCCCACTGTGATGCAGGATTATCAACAGCTCCCTAAAAACTGGAGTAGTCCCAGACTGTCTGAAAGTGGGACAAGTCACTCCACTGCCAAAAAAAACAGGCCTGGACAGAAATGACTTAAATAACTTCAGAACCGTCTCTAACCTTCCTCTTCTTTCCAAAATCCTAGAAAGATGTGTTCTCCACCAACTGACTCGGCACTTGGACAATACCAACCTACTCGACTCACATCAGTCAGGATTCAGGAAAGGGTGCAGCACGGAAACCGCAATCCTCAACGTAATTGATGACGTACACAAATCATTGGACTCAGACCATTGTTGCCTCCTCATTCTCCTAGACCTATCGGCGGCATTCGACACGGTCAATCACAATCTTCTCCTCAAAGCTCTGGAAGAAAGGGCCGAACTCGACGACGTGGTCATCAACTGGTTCTCTTCATTCTTGCACAAACCCTCCCAAAGAATCAAAATCAGAAGCTTTGAATCAGACCTTCACTCAGTCAAGAGGGGAGTGCCCCAAGGATCAGAGCTCTCCCCCCAACTCTTCAACATCTACATGGAACCCCTCACCACCCTACTCAGAAAAGCTAACATCCACTTTCACCTCTACACTGATGATACCCAACTCTACTTGGAAATCTCCTCTTCTAAAGACATTCATAGACTCAATGAAACACTAAAGGAAGTGCAACGTTGGCTGTCAAGCAACCATTTAAAGCTGAACCCGGACAAAACCGAACTACTTCTCTTCTCGAAAAAAGAAGAGAACCCACAAATGGTCAAATGGTTAAAAGATATCGATGCGCTCAATGGGAACCTCACATTGGCAGACTCCGTTAAATCATTAGGCATCACACTAGACTCCAAACTAGACTTGACCAAACACATTAAGATCTCGGCAAAGAGTGCTTTCCTTAACTTGAAACTACCAAACAAAATTAAACCTTTCATTCCATCCAAAGATCTCAAACAAGCCACCCAAGCATTGGTGTTGTCACGACTGGACTATGAACATGCAATCCTCTTGGGAAAAGCCAAAACCCATCTTGCTCCTCTGAAAACAACCCTCAACTCGGCCGCCAGAATGGTCACTGGAATAAAGAAATTTGATCACATCTCTCCGGCACTAAAAGAACTCAAGTGGCTACCAATAGAAATGCGGGCAAACTTTAGAACAGCTTGCCTCACACACAAAACCCTTCAGACAGGCAAACCCAAATATCTGGCATCCAAACTCAGAAAAGCGGGTCAGAATAGGACTCTCAGAAGCTCTAATGCTCCACTTCTTATCCCGCTAAAAACACAAAAACAAAAAACTGCGGTCAGGTCCTTTTCCGGAAATGTGCCCAAAATATGAAACTCTATCCCCCCTAAATTCAAAAGCCAGCTCAAAACCCTTTTCCTCAACCGCTCCCTATCGAACAGATCGGAGTATTGAAGACGTCACTGCTCCCCTCTCTGATGCAGTTTGTCAAGACTTTGTGTTTGGAACTCGTCAGCATCCTCTCTACTACAATTCGTACCCTGAATGTCTTGCTTACTCTATTATGTTTGCTTTCTTTTGCACTACTCTGTACTTGTTGTCAAGCGCTCCGATACCTTCCGGTCAGGCTAGCGCTATATAAAACTTCTTAAATAAATAAATAAATAAAAACCTGAAAAAAGTTTAATGTTTAAAAATTGTTTTTAAAAAGTGAATTATGTAATGTGCCTGGAGAAGGCCCCCCTTCATGACCTCCTTTTTACAAGTGACTTCTCAATTTCAATGATTCAGTGTCAATGGCCTAAATGGGGGCTAAAATATTGACTTGAAAAATATTAAACATTGTACTATGGGTTAGACTACTGCACACTTTGGACATGAGGTACCTACAAGAATGAATATACAGAGTACATCTTGCTTGCTACTCTGCTGTTGTTACTGGGGTGGGACCACTTCATCCCTCAGCAGCTATCAATGATCCCCGGAGAAGGGACCCACAAAGAAATTCTCTCCTAGGAGCTTTGGAGACCAACGGTGCGGGACGCCTTGCTTGCTAATTTGCTGTTGTTTTTGGGGGGACTTCAGTCCCCAGCAGCCATCACTGAGTTATGTAGGACAGGATCACATGAGAAAATGTGCTCATAAGTGTTTGGAGACCCGCGGCATGGGACGTTCCCGGTGCCTGCCTGGGGAAAGATCAGCCCACGATTAGGGTTGGGCGGAAATCTCCGTTCCGCCCGCGGACTGCGCGGAGATTTGCCCTTGCGCAAACAAGGCGGAAATCTGAGGCAAATCTCTGCACATTCGGGGGCGGAACGGAAGTTGGCCACCCGCCCGCCGCCCGCCTCCCGCCCGCCTTATTAAATTATATTTAAAAGCCTAAAATTAAACTTAAATAAACTTACCTTATTGCGGCCGCATCCTTGCCCATCGTGGCTTCATCTGGAAATTGCGCATGCGTGGGAGCCTGCGCATGCGCAGTCCTGGCGAGGCGGGCGTCGCATAACAGAAATATGCGGAAAGGCACGGAGATTGGTTCAATCTCCGTGCATCTCCGCGAAAAGTCCCTTACGCGATTTCTGCCCACCCCTACCCAAGATCAGGCCTGTCAGCACTCAACATGACCCTGGAAGAGGCTGGGTCTCCTCTCTTAGAGGATGGATTCTACCTTGGCCATCTTAGTGAAAAAGGAGGTGGCTATGGGGAAAAGGAAAACCCTTCAGCTAACAGCATTGTTACTTTTTTGACTAATGCAATATGGGTAATTATTGAGGAAATATGTAATGTGTAAAAAAGTCTAGTAAGTAAGCAGCAAGAGGCAATCACTTCTAATGAAGATTTACTTTCGCTTAGGGATGGTGTGGTAGAAAAATCTCCTCTTGCAGTGTGTTGAAGGGGAGATAATCCCTGTGTAACTTACGCACCTCTGTCTATGGAACCATTCTACCAGTCAGATATAGGCTGCTGCCACCTGCTAGGAAATTCAAAGGACCGCACAGGCTACCAGAGGGTGGAGATGCAGAATGCCGACAATGTGCCACCTATCCATAACCTGACAGAGGAGGATGGTAAACCTTTAAAGAGACAGCTGCAGGATTCTGTGGGGGGTATGCTTAATGCCATGGACCTTTTTCATTTTTTGAGGAAGTGTTCAAAAGAGTTGAGTCGCTGGAGTTCTCTATCAATGCTCATCATGATATGATCGAACAATCCCTAGCGAATAATCAAATTCTTTGTAGTGTGGATTGTCAAAGGGAACTTTGAACACAGGCAACACCAAGTTAGATCCCGGCAAGTGTTTAAATCAGGGTAAAGAGGTAGAACAAACTTTTGAAGATCAGGGTGCTTGTTCACTTCCAGAGGCAGGTCAACGAATGATAGTTTTGAATGAGTGCATGTGGGAAGGGCAACAAGATTTAAGACAGATCAGAGGTATGTCCAGTACAGCTGATTCAGGGAATGGGCGAATGCACCTTCATTTGCCTCCCGAAGCAATGCTGTTTGTGATTGTCTTGAAAGGGACCCTTGTCTCAACCCAGGTCAGGAGGAGGGTTGGAGGGAGTTATTCGACAAAGTGCAATACTGGTTGAGCGCACGAGTTGGTAATTTCAGTACCTGGTGGAGGGCCTTAGAATGCTGAGGTGTCAATATATGTACATGTGGGCATTAGATGTTGAATTGTGAAAAGACCAAATAAATAAGCTGCAAAAACACTGAAATTCACCAATTATAGTCTGTTTTTATGGCCTTGACACTGGGAGAACTATGATGTATACGAATGAGCAAGATTCTGTAGGCGTGGCAGAAGGGCAGGGGCTGCCTGAGGTTTGCTCGATGGATAATGTCTTTACTACTTTGCCCACCTTGGTGAGCACCCAAGAATCGGTTTATGCACCTGGGAGCCTTGAAGGATCGCGACAGAGTCAGTGCGCTGTAGAGGGACACATAATGATATCACGCCAATTTCTAATTTGCATGTGGACATTAGAGGGGTCCTCAGCGCGAAGGATGGTGCACTCTACACCAGCCCAGAATCCGAGGTGGAGAATTACAGCATCAAGATGCTCTGTTGGAACACAGAAGGGATTAAGAGAATACTGGATAATCCCGTCTGGGTTAAATTTATCAGAAACTATTCCATTGTCTGCATTCAAGAAACTCAGGTGATCAATTCTTTCTATTTAGATGGTTAATCCTCTTTTTGTTCCCCTGCTAGGAGGTCCTCTCATGGTAGAGCCAGTAGGTGCTCTGCGATTTTAATTGTGGATTCTCTTTCAGGGATTGTTAGTAAGAGCATACTTGATGATTTCATTATCATATGCTTAGATAAGATTTTAAGGGCGGGGAGGCTCTGGCGCTAATTGATTATTATAATAATATTTTTTCTTCCTCCAGTGCAGCTGCTGTTCTGAAGCTCGAGAAAGATTTGAAGGGATTCCTTGAGTTTAGAGATAAGGAGATCTTTTTAATTTGGATGGGAGAATTTAATATCACAACATGTACCTTAAATGCTAAAGAGGTTTGCTGCCTGATTAATATCGAAAGAGAAGGAGTAAGCCGTAGCGCTACGGGGAGCTTCTGAATGGGTTTTTTAAATTAAAGAAAGTTTGATTTTGATCAATGATGTACTTCCCTCATGGTCACTGCTCCTCCAATTTATATGTGGAGGTGTCATTGTCACAATACTGACAATATTTTGATGAAGGAGAACCTTATTTTTTATGTTGACTATTTTCAAATTCTTTTATCAGGTTTGAGTGCCCATTGAGGAAAATGAAATTTTGCCTGACCAAGATGCCCCCTACGTATACCCTATGTTACATGTATGTGCATATCACCCATGCATATTTCTCTTAGTGGCCTGAATCACAAGGCCTCTGCAATCACGTCCTGCATTAAGGTGCCTGTCATCAAGTTTCCCAAACGTTAAGCTAACATGAAGGCCCATGTATTTGCATTGTGCACTTTTAAATAAATATCGTAATGAACCCTTTTTGTGGTTCACCCTGAGCCACATTCTGAAATAAGGGTTTTTCATGGCTCAGATACTCTGAAAGCTACAGTTACGTATCCCTGACCTCGCGTACTTCTAGCTCAGCCGAAAGAAGCCCAGCAAGGGTTGCCAAGACAGTGTTTTGCAAAATAGTTATCTGCTTGTTGTACAGAATCACATTCCTGCCCGGTTAACAAGAATAAACAGAACCCGTCCGCGGAAGATAGGGCCAAGCCTCTCTGTCTCCATTAAAGTAAATTACAGTGCTTGCATTTGTAAAAAGCTCACAGCCCCCATGTAATGAACGAAGAAATATATGCTTTTTCTGATTCTTAGTGATGAGCAACCTTTGCTTCAGATAATACATCCCCGGACTCAAGATATCAGATAGTACCAGATGTGCTGGTCGCCCTGACACTGAAGGTTCTCTACTAGACTGAAAGTCAGCTCTCCTCCCAGTTACACGTCAATTGCACGTCATGATCCAGTTGCGTGCACAAGTAGGGCAAAAGTTCCAGCCTGCCATGTAACTCCTCCTCTATGTAGCCGCCCACCTATGACACCTACCTATCACCTACCTATGACTCATCAAGTGTACACCCTCATGCACGCCTACATGCTCTTATCTCTTTCTTTCCTGCTCTGCCTGAAGCGCTCCTCCCTATGTACAAGGAGTAAAACATATATATGTTGTTCATTGTTATTAAATGTTAGAAGACCCTTCCTGATCCTCAGTGGAGATGGAACAGATTCTCCCTTAACTCGAGTTATTGGAATAAATCCCTTTTAACTTGGACACCACGGACTATCTGCCTCTCATTTGATACATGCTAATTGTTAATGCCTAGAAATTATGCCAGGGTAATATTTTATTTACCACATTAATTTGGCGCCCGAACTGGGCTATCCCTTTCCCCACGCGCCGGTGACGTAGGTACAGCTCTTGCCCCCTTCTACAGCCGTGACGGACTTCAAAGTGCGCACCAGCAGGACTTCCTGCCACTCCCTCAGGCCCACGGAGGAGACGGTCTGCGACCAGGCGTCCACACGAGGCGGTGAGGATTGCGGATCATCCCAACCAGAGCCCACCCGTGAGAGAGCAAGGTCCGAGGTCTCCAGAGGCCCACCTGTTGCAAGGGGCAAGCGTAGTATCGAGTTTCCGAGGCCTTCAAGTTTCAAGTTCTGCTTTCCGGTGAGTACCACTATGGGGGATGCATAAAGTTCAAGACGGGTCCACGGTAACACGTGGGCACGGTAAAGACGGGTCCACGGTAACACGTGGGCACGGTAAAGATGGGTCCACGGTAACACGTGGGCACGGTAAAGACGGGTTCACGTTAATTCGTGAGCACGGTAAAGACGTGTCCATTCACATGTTCACGGTCAAGACGGGTCCACGGTAAAACGTGGGCACGGTAAAGACGTGTCTCATTTCTGAGACCGGTATGGCTGTACTGTATTTCAGTGCATAAAGTTTTTCAAGTACATGTTTAGCTCTCTGTATCAGTTTAGGTTGTAACTGTTTTAGTGTTTAATATTTGTTTGTGTGTGAATGATTGTTGATTGTTTCAGTCTATTTTTGTGAATATTGGTTTCAGACATGCCATTGTTTTCGAAGTAACGTCAGATAGGGAATAGAAAAGGTATACTAGAAGAGTCAGTTAACATCCCGCCTAGAGACACACATGGTCATTATATGTATAATAAGCATGGGTTAGACGCCATTTTGTTTTTGGATCTCTGGGTAGACTATACAAAGGACTTAGAGGAGAAATATAGATGGCCTATCTCGAGAACATGGGATCCTGAATGCATTATGAGAGTAGAGGAAGCGCTATGGAAAAAGAAGTCAAGACCCTCTCAGTAAGATGCCATTGAATTGTGGCGCAAAGAGTCACATAGGAGAACAGAGAAAGAATTCAATAAAGTAGAGAGAACGAGACAAGCAGGGGAAAAAGCCAAAGACAAAGGACTACGGGAGGAGGGGGACCGGGTCAAAACAGAACAGACTGACAGAGAAAGAAATGCCGTCATTACAGGTATTTATCCCGTCCTGTCAGAAGAACTAGCTAGAGTGACCACCTCAGAAACACCCAGTAGGTCACGAACGCCACCACCTGTACCATTTAGAGTATGTAGAATAAAGCCGACAGCATCAGAGGCTTTTATTTCCTCCTATCTAGAAGAGCCCGCATCGGACTACGTAAACGCAGATTTCCCTCTGCCCCCATCGGCCAGATAAGTTTACTGTGGAGTTCCTTGTAAATAGCTCCTTGTAAATATGGTTTATGAAGAGCATGTCATTATTATGACTTGTTGAGTTTCATGTGAATATGGCTTGTGAATAGCGCCATGTGGTTATGTTTTGTGCAGAGCATGTTATCATTACGTTAGGCAGGAGAGAGCTGGATCTCTTTCAAGTGCTTGGAGAAAAGGTTTTGAAGATGTGCGTACGTGTTATGTGATAATGTGGAGAAATTAGTTCATGACTTTCCCATGTACTGCAGTCATTGGGGAATGATTGTGCTTCAGCTGCCAATGGTTAATATCTTGTATTAAGAAGGCAGTATTTGTTTTAACATGCTGTTTAACATGCATGGTTATGTGAGCTGACACTACAAGTCAGTGAGTGGTTAGATGAATGATGGTTTGGTTTAACATTTTTCATTGGTTGCTGGGTCTGCCTATGTGCTTTGTCAGCTTGCTGACTGAAATGGTAACATTTTGCATGTAGAGTAAAGAAGTGTTCATTTAACATTCTATCCACGTATTCGTGTGGGTCTGCCTTGGAACACTTGATTTAATGTGTTTGACTCAGAGGTCGGTAAGTTGTAAATAAATCAGTCAGATTGAGATAAGGGTTTGCACAGAGGGTGCTTTAATGTTTTCAAGGCTGAGGGTTCCTTTCAAAGGCACGGTTGAGAAAAAAATATAAAACAGACCCATCATAGAATGTGCTTTTAATTAGTGTAATGCAACTGTGTGTTTTTGTTTAAAAATAGAAATGTGTTCTACAAAATATACATTATTTTTCCCAATGCAAGCTGCCCTTTAGAATAGCGTGTGACAGTTAATACACTCAATTAGAAAACATGGCTTTTTGAAAAAGATGGATCTGGCCCTTTTAATAGGTAGAATAGAAGAGCTTGCACACTTAATTATGAAAATCTTGGTTATGCTATGCAAAATTATGGTGTTTCACATGTTATTTTCAAAAAGTAAAATGTGGTGTGTTTACATGCCATGTTGTTCTGTTTCATTTTTTTTCCTTTGCAGCTAGTAACAATATTTTTAGAATGCTAGCATGTGTCTAAACTACGAAATAAAAAAAAAATAAGTCCTTATTAATTACTGATTTTAGGATGCTTTTTATCACGTTTTGAATTTGCTTCAGTTAGGTTAGAGAATGTTGGTTAGCCCTGTGGCCTGGGTGCAGATATGTTTTGAATTACAGAATGTGTTTTTCGACCTTGAAGTGGCTCAGGCTGAACCATAGTTCGGCCAGGCCCCATAGTGGCCTGGTTCCCAGGGAAAGATATTTTGTGAGGGGAGGGCTTTTCCCTCTTGGAGAGCCGAGCATTGCCTGTCTTGTTGTTATTGGCCATACTCCAATTCTTTTCCGCGGACGATTGTTGACTGCCCTGTGGGTGACATCACGATGAAGGGGAAGGCAGTGTAGAGGAAAAAACTTGACTCGTAGTGTAAACAGAATAATTGGCAGGAGTTTTGCCCTTGCAATGAGTTCAGCATTTGGCAGTCATTCAATTTTAGATCACGATGGAGCTCGGCTTCTACTTGTTATGCTTGGAGTTGATTCAAGACTCTGAGCGCGAACATCTTTCTAGAGGGAGGGGCTGCTTCTCAAAGGAGTGAGGAGTAGCTAGGCCCCAGCCCTTCTGTCTATGCAAGAAAAATCTAGATTTTATTCAAATACATTTAGAGAACATATTGTAGGTAGTATGGTCATACTATTCCCAAGATTTAGAGTAGGATTTTTTTATAAACTACAGAGCTTTTGGAAAGAGGTTTCCCCAAAATAAAAATGGTGCTTTTGAATTGGAACTTTATTTTTGCTATGTTGATGACAGAGAGCCCTAGCATTTACAGTCAGGCATTGAAGAGACAGCTGGACAGTATTGACATGCCTTCCAACACAGCACTGATACAGTATGTAGACAACATCCTAATTACAACATGATCTGAACCAGACTGCGAAAATGCATCACTGACAGTTTTACATTTCCTGGCTGATAAGGGACACAAAGTGTCCCCTTCAAAGCTGCAATTCTGTGAAAAGCAAGTGGTGTACCTTGGACACTTGCTTTCCAAGGAGGGTTAGACAGCTAACACAAGAACGTATACAGCTCATTGCCAACCTTTCACAGCCAAAGACACAAAAGGAAGTACGTGCCTTTATTGGCCTCACTTCATACTGCAGGCAATGGATTCCCCAGTATGCATATCTAGCCAAACCACTCATACAGTTAACTACACAGGAGGCAGCCACTCCGACTGTACTCCCTTGGACACAAGAACATACCTTGGCATTTGAGGAATTAAAAAGAGCATTATGTCAAGCGCCAGTTTTAGCGACTCCATGTTACAGTAAACCTTTTATGCTTTTCGTAACTGAACGAGATGGAACAGCGTTATCTGTCCTCACACAAGATCAAGCAGGAAAACACAAGCCGTGTGCTTATTTTTCTAGTACACTAGATCCAGTGGGCCCAGGCTCTGCCTGCGTGCCTGAAATCAGTTGCAGCAACAGCCCTAGCCATAAGACAAAGTCACTCAATAGTGTTGGGACACCCTCTGACAGTACAGGTTCCACATGCAGTGGAGGTTCTCTTAAACAGGACACAAACACAACATTTGACTGTAGCAAGACTGACAGGATATGAATTGACATTATTTCAACCACACATAGAGATCAGACGTTGTAATATTCTGAACCCTGCAACACTTTTGCCCTCAAGTACAGTAAATGCACCACCACATGACTGTGTGGAAGTAATGAATATAGTGACGAAACCAAGACAAGACCTGACAGATATTGCAATTCCAGACGCTGACCTAACACTCTATGTAGATGGATCATGCATGAGAACGAGTGCAGGAGAGTTAGCAGCAGCGTATGCGTGACCACAGCACAGTGTACTGAGGTCATAAAGACACAAAGAATAGACACACTATCAGCACAAGCAGCAGAGCTCATCGCTCTGACACAAGCCTGCATAAGAGCTAAGCACTTGAAAGTAAACATTTATACTGACTCACAATACGCTTTTGGCGTTGTTCATGATTTCGGGGTACTATGGAGGGAGAGAGGTTTCTTGACCTCCCATGGGACCAAGATCCAGCACGGCCAGCTCATTCAAGGCCTGTTGGAAGCAATACATTTACCTACAGCCATTTCTATCCTGAAGTGCAAAGCTCACACCAAAGTTACAGACATCATTTCCCAGGGTAATGACCTGGCAGACCGAACAGCTAAACTTACAGCCCAGACACTAACAGACACGACAAGGACAGAGGTACCATTACTGACAACATGTATGACAGTCAGGGATCCCACTCAAGATGTACTCGACATACAGACACATGCCACTGCAGATGAGATAAAGAAATGGACTGAACAAGGAGGGGTCCAGACTGAACAAGGTTGGCTGACTAAGGGAAAAAGCACATGGTTTTTCTCCAGATTCTATGGTACAAGTAATCATAAACACAGCACATAGTCCAGCACACTTAGGAGAGAAGGCAATGTTAGACAGCTTACAGAACATCTGGTGTAACAAGCACATGCGTGCAGCAGCGAAACAGAAAGTACGAACATGTATGATCTGTTGCCAGTTCAATCCAGGTAAAGGCATTCCGGTGGAACAAGGCGGATTTCATCCTCCTGACCACCCTTTTGAGGTTCTCCAGATGGATTATATCCAAATGGACAGATGTAAAGGTTACAAGTATGTCTTGGTAATTGTGTGTGCACTATCTAGATGGACAGAAGCATATCCAGTTCCAGATTATACTGCTGTGACAACAGCCAGGCAATTAGTGCGCGAGTACTTCCCCAGGTATGGATTGCCTCGGGTCGTCTATTCTGATAATGGTCAGCCATTCTCCTCTGAATTAATGAAACAAGTGTCTCTTCTGTTAGGATATACCTGGAAGTTCCATTGTGTGCGACACCCAGAAGCAGCGGGCCTTGTAGAAAGACATAATCAGACACTTAAGACAAAACTTGCAAAGGTCTGTGCAGAAAAAGGCGTGGATTGGATGGTAGCCTTGCCGGTTGCCCTCTTTTACATGCGTATGGTAGCCCATTCCAGAACAGGTCTATCTCCGTATGAAGTAGTCTTCGGTAGACCGCCAAATATGTGGGGTACGCCTATGCCTAAAAGAATAACTGATATTGACAGTAACATGCTGACAGATTACCTGGCTTCCTTGATGTCTGCACTACTCTCTTGTCGTTCACAGGTTGCTGCTGCCTTCCCTGACAACACCCAGGTCAAGGAGCATGCCATAGCACCAGGAGACTATATTCTCATCAGGAATTTTGATCGTTCGAGCCCCCTTGAGCCGCGCTGGAAGGAGCCGAAGCTGGTACTACTGACCACGAGGACTGCAGTGAAGGTGGAGGGACGCAAGGGGTGGATTCATCTTCAGCATTGCAAAAAGTACTTTGGACAATCCGGAACTTTGATAGACAATAAGTACCATACAGACTTTGCGCCGCTTGCGCCGCCTGCGCCGCCTTTGCTAGAAAAGACTCCACAGCAGGAGTATAAATCTAAGTTAAGATCTAGTAAGTCAGACGTAGTTTAATTGTCTAAGTCCACTCGGTGGTGAATCGGTTAGACTAGATTTCTGACATGTATAAGATCACAGACGAGAATAGCAAGAAAACCCAAATGAAAGCTAAGTACTGCAAGCTATTATGCAGTAGATGTATAGTTACTTTGATCATTCTTTTTATTCTGTGCATTGTTATAATCTGTGTCAGTTTATTGCTACATGTTTTCATTCCTATTTCCTCACATATACACTCTTCCAGTAACAGCACCATAGAGCATACATTTAGTGAATTGCCACCTCATGAACTGTCATATCGACTTGCACTACGTAACAATACATTCATTCGTATGTTACACCATTCTCACCAGACCAGCAATGCAACTGATTGCTGGGTATGTGGCCAACTGCCCCCTTATCAGAAAACGAAGGGACTTCTGCCATTCTATCCTTTACCGTTCTCACTCAATGGTTCATGTGGAGCATGGTTTGCTTTAATGACCTCAATAGATAGAAAGTACATAGCTTATCCAGGTGGCTGGATATATGGAAACTTGAATAAAGTAATGAATAAGGCATGTTTCCCAGACGAAAAAGGGTTTCCCCAAAGGAAAAGAACTGATCTAGAAAATGAAGAGTATGAGCAGGGAAATGCATCCGTCAACTTTATAATGTTAAATGTTCAGCCCAAGCAAAATACAGGTCCACCGTTTATTTCAGTCCTGCCAGCAAAAGGTGATTTATGTGTCAGAAAGAAGGGCTCAGTACATATGGGACACAGCGAGTGTAAAGCTGTGGTAGAGTTTAATGATAAAGGACTTTCTTCTTTCAAAACATCACGCCATACCTATTTCATTTGCGGTCAGACAGCCTATGTACATCTGCCCTTAGACTGGGGTGGGACATGTTATATAGCGTTCCTGCTTCCACCCATTTTTCTAGCCCCATCCAATTATCATAGAGATTCACGACTAGAACATGTTAGACAAAAGAGGGAGACAGATTCCGCAGGGATTGATCAGACTGAAACAGCTTGGGAGCAATATACAGATTTCAACAAAGGTTTCTTTTTCTTTGTAGGTCCCGTCCAAAACAGTAAACTGATACGCAAGTTAACAAGGACTCTTGAAGCAGTAGTGAATGTGACTGCATCTGCCCTGGCGAACTTGACCTAGGAACAGTCTGCTATTAGACTTGTCGTTCTTCAAAATCGCCTCGTTCTAGACGTCATCTTGGCGGATAGGGGCGGAGCTTGTAGAGTGATCCGATCTAGTTGTTGCATTTTCATCCCAAATAACGCACCATCTGTGTACGCAGCAATAACAAGGCTCCACAAGATTGCTCATGACATACATCAAGACCCAGGCACATGGACTTGG
This sequence comes from Lissotriton helveticus, assembly GCF_964261635.1. Classification (NCBI taxonomy): domain Eukaryota; kingdom Metazoa; phylum Chordata; class Amphibia; order Caudata; family Salamandridae; genus Lissotriton; species Lissotriton helveticus. Next base: position 1,164,073,039 of record NC_136072.1, on the reverse strand, counting down.
TCCAGTTGGCTCTGGGGTGTAATATCGGCATAGGGATGGAAAGTGGTGTCGTTCCTAGGACTTATACTACTTATGATATTTGGTTGCTGTCTCTGTCTGCAGTGTGGCCCAGCCATTTGCGGCCTGTGTGCAACTGCCTGTATTCCACATCCACGTATACAAAGGGTTAAAGACGAACAAATGATGCTGTATGATCAACTATACGGTCTCATGAATATAGATGTATCCTGAAGGGTTAAGTAGGGGACAAGGAGGGAATGAGGAAAATGAAATTTTGCCTGACCAAGATGCCCCCTACGTAACCCTATGTTACATGTATGTGCATGTCACCCATGCATATTTCTCTTAGTGGCCTGAATCACAAGGCCTCTGCAATCACGTCCTGCATTAAGGTGCCTGTCATCAAGTTTCCCAAACGTTAAGCTAACATGAAGGCCCATGTATTTGCATTGTGCACTTTTAAATAAATATCGTAATGAACCCTTTTTGTGGTTCACCCTGAGCCACATTCTGAAATAAGGGTTTTTCATGGCTCAGACACTCTGAAAGCTACAGTTACGTATCCCTGACCTCGCATACTTCTAGCTCAGCCGAAAGAAGCCCAGCAAGGGTTGCCAAGACAGTGTTTTGCAAAACAGTTATCTGCTTGTTGTACAGAATCACATTCCTGCCCGGTTATCAAGAATAAACAGAACCCGTCCGCGGAAGATAGGGCCTAGCCTCTCTGTCTCCATTAAAGTAAATCACAGTGCTTGCATTTGTAAAAAGCTCACAGCCCCCATGTAATGAACGAAGAAATATATGCTTTTTCTGATTCTTAGTGATGAGCAACCTTTGCTTCAGATAATACATCCCCGGACTCAAGATATCAGATAGTACCAGATGTGCTGGTCGCCCTGACACTGAAGGTTCTCTACTAGACTGAAAGTCAGCTCTCCTCCCAGTTACACGTCATTTGCACGTCATGATCCAGTTGCGTGCACAAGTAGGGCAAAAGTTCCAGCCTGCCATGTAACTCCTCCTCTATGTAGCCGCCCACCTATGACACCTACCTATCACCTACCTATGACTCATCAAGTGTACACCCTCATGCACGCCTACATGCTCTTATCTCTTTCTTTCCTTCTCTGCCTGAAGCGCTCCTCCCTATGTACAAGGAGTAAAACATATATATGTTGTTCATTGTTATTAAATGTTAGAAGACCCTTCCTGATCCTCAGTGGAGATGGAACAGATTCTCCCTTAACTCGAGTTATTGGAATAAAGCCCTTTTAACTTGGACACCACGGACTCTCTGCCTCTCATTTGATACATGCTAATTGTTAATGCCTAGAAATTATGCCAGGGTAATATTTTATTTACCACACCATGATCTTTTATCTGTAAACTTGAACACGTTTCAGGTAGGAGTTATTTCAGAACTGCCCTCCCAGGGTATCTGTGTGGGAAGGCCAACCAGGATGCTTTGAAGTTGAAGGGTATTGATACCGATAGGTTGTTCACTGATTTAATCAGGGTACACTGTGATTCTCTTGCTATCTCCCTGGATGAGCCAGCAGAAGTGGCTGCTGTTCTGGCTTCATTGGAAGTTCTGGTCAGCTGTATTCAGAGGTCTAAAACTAAAGGATGGCCTTTATGGACTTGCCACGCGTTTGATAGTGTAAATCACTCAATCTTGTGGGGAATCATGTCAGACATGGGAATTGTAAGGCCACTCATAGCCTGTTTACGTCGACTGTATGGCGATACCAAGGCCAGAGTAAGAATTGGTAGATGGGTAGAGCCTACGGACATGTCTGATTTTAATCGGTAGAGCCTACGGACATGTCTGATTTTACTAGAGGAGTAAAGCAAGGCTGTAATTTAGCACCATTTTTGTTTACACTGTATATTAACGGGAAACAACCTGTACAACGCAACTTTTACAACGCACTACCATTACAACAAAACTTTTACAACGCAACATCCATTACATCGCATGCCATTACAACGCAACCATTACAACGCATGACACTACAACGTATGTTATTACAACGCAGTCATTACAACGCATACCATTACAACCCATACCATCACAATGCATAGTACCCCTACACAATCCAACACTTACCCTACTGTTGCACCCCCTGGAGTTAGAATAGTCATTTTTACCCCTACACTATCCAATACTTACCATACATGCAATGTAATGGTATGCGTTGTAATGGTATGCGTTGTAAAGGTAGTATGCGTTTTAATATAATGTGTTGTAAAGGTAGTTTTTAAACATTCATTGTCATGGCATGCGTTGTAATGGAATGCGTTGTAATGGATGTTGCGTTGTAAAAAATGCATTGTAAAGGTATGCGTTGTAAAAGTATGCGTTGTAACGTCATACATCCATATTAACAGCTTGGAATGTTTTTACTGGAAAGGGCACAGGACAACTCACCAGATGGCTCTGGCCGAACACCAATACTTTTATATGCTGATGATGCTGTCTTGATGGCCCGGGCAGGAATAGCACTTCAATGTCTAATTGAATCTTTTTATCCAAGGAAAGTCTTTTACAATGTCTATTGGTTCTGGGAGGAAAAAGTCAAGTGGTCAATTTCTGAAGTGTAACAAGATGTCATCTGCAAACACGATTTTTTATTTAGGTTTATTATTAGCGACAAAAACACTTGGGGCCCGATTCACAGAATGAACTTAAGACTCAATCCTAAACTTACTACTATTTTGGTATTCACAGAATGCACTTACTACTTTTGGCATTCACAGAGGTTAGGATTTTGTCTTAAAACAGACTTAAGACAGACTTAAGTTAGGATTTTGTCTTAAGTCTGTCTTAAGTCTGTCTTAAGACAAACTTAAGACAAAATCCTAACTTCTATGAAAGCCAAAAGTAGTAAGTGCATTCTGTGAATACCAAAATAGTAGTACGTTTAGGATTGAGTCTTAAGTTAATTCTGTGAATTGGGCCCTTGGAAACCCCAGTTTGAACATGGGAGGTTGTATTTGATAAAGCTATTTCGAGGCTGTTTAGATTTACTACAAGATTATATACTAAACCTCGGAAAAAAAGAATAATATTTATAAAAGCAAATGTGCAGAAAGGACATCTCATGGTTTCAGCATCTAGGGGTACTCCAGTGCGGATATGATTCAGATAGTGGAATATAGGTGCCTGAAAGGGTTGCCTTCTGTTCCCTCTAGCAGCTCCAGCTACATCTGTCATGGAGAACTTGGTGTGGTTTTTACAGAAGATGAAATTCATGCCGCCTCTTCTTTTATTGTGCAGAACAGTAAAGATAAAAAGGCTGTGTCTTTAAATAAGAACATAATAAGTAACTGCTTGATCCTGAAAGAGGAACAGTAAATCCCCTGGGTGAAATACATCAAGACTTTTATGTGCAAGTATTGGTTTGCCAAACTTCTTTTAGAATCCAGAATCACTGAGGGGAATAACTAAAAGGGATCTCCTCTCTAGGATGAGAATTGAAGAAAGAGAAGTTAGGAAACATAAGAAGAAGACTGTGATAGCATATAGGTCTTTCATACCAGTAGGTGGTCTGTAGTCTTATCATAATAGGATTCAGAATGTTGCAAGATCGATTCTTATTGACTAGATTCAAGCTAGGCACCATCCATTATTTATATGTTGTGTGATAACGTTTTGGAGCAAACTACTCTTCATCTCACCTTTTTTTGTGATCTTTATGTTGCCTAGAGGAACATCTGTATTTTACCATTGATAGACCAGCCCTGCAGTATCTACAGCAACTTATTTCCAGTTGTATGTGCTCTTCAATTGGAAACTTTTTTGTGAAGGTTATGGAAATTGGAAAGAGGGGCATGGTATCTTAGACTGGTGTTTTTATTCAAAAACAGATTTATAGAATATGATAAGGAACATTTGATATCATTGTCATGTAGTTTTTACATTATTTTGAAACGTAATGTGAAGAGAATTTTATGGGTATATAGGATTTTTTAGAATCATATCCCCATGAAATATGATGTTGATGTGCGTCTTATATTTGGAGCAACTTTTAGTTTGCTCCAAAACCTTAGCTGAATAAAGTTGACTTGGAATAATACAGGTGTACGTGTATATGGGAAACATCCTTTACAACAAAACTTTTACAACGCACTACCATTACGACGCACCTTTTACAACGCAAACCATTACAACGCATAGCGCTGGGGGGCGCTCTAGGATAGGGAATGTATTTAATATACTATCCAACACCTTCCCTACTATCCACGGGGACTGGAGTTGGAATAGTAAATTAAATAAATCACTATCCAGCGCCTAAAAGCACTATGCGTTGTAATGGTATGCGATGTAAAAACCGCGTTGTAAAGATAGGCGTTGTAAAAGTATCCGTTGTAACGTCATACATTCCGTGTATATTATCAGTGTTCTCTTGATTGGTTCTCTGTGGTAGAGTAAAGCATCCAGACCAGATTACATGGGTTGGTGCAACAAACCTTACTGGTTCACCAAAATGATTGTAAAGTTCACTCTCTGGTTAGTTCTGTTATTGTTATTGCTAGCTGCATTTGTAAAGCACCTACAACCATTTCCCCTGCAATGCAGCTCTTTCTCATTAGGCACCTTTTAGACAGAATTCGGAGTGCGATCAATCATGTCTGATAATTGATGGTGTTTATGACAGATTAGTAAAGACTATGGGGGCTATCGCTGGGTAATATCTCCTGGTTATCGCGTTATTAACAACGCTAACCACTTAGGCGATGAAAAATCCAGCGATAGCGGCATTTTGGGAGGTTATCGCTGGTAATGCAGTGATAAAACTACAAGGATAGGGATATTCTTGTTGATAGCCCATGGTGGATTTAGCCATTTAATCCACCTCCCATTGCAATACATGGCTAAATCTGAAAATTAGCAGACGTAAAAAAGCAGCGTTTTCTGTGGCTTGCGCTGCTTTTTTTTGTCTCTAACAGGGTTAGTGTGAAGCTTGATGAAATGAAATGAAATGAAATGAAAATGGGTTTTATAGAGCGCAATTCTACCCGAAGGCCTCGTAGCGCTAGGGTTGCTTACTTCTGGGGAAGATTGCTGAATTATGTGGAAAAAAGAAAAGTTTTAAGGGATTTTCGGAATTTTGAGAGATTGGGCTCATTCCGGAGCACAGAAGGTAAGGAATTCCAGGTAGTGGCAGCATTAAGGGAGAAGGAGCGTCCGCCCCACCTGGCCCGTTTGATTTTACGTGCTGTTGCCAGAAAAGCTGTGCTTGACCGCAATTATCTTTGGGGGTAGTAGGGAGTGGCTAAGGAGCAGATCATTGCGGGAGCATTTTTCCACATAGCCTTATGCATGATGCACATCGCTTTAAATTTTACTCTGGCTTGGATGGGCAGCCAGTGTAAGTTTCTCAAGGCCGTGGTGCCTGAGTGACTACGGGAGAGGCCTAGCAGCAGACGTGCTGCTGCGTTCTGGGTGACTTGCAGTGTTTAAGTGTGCTACTCGGTGCGCCCAGATATAGGGCATTCCCGTAGTCAAGGCGAGACAGGATAATGGCCTGGACCAGTATCCTGCGAGCCTGAAAAGGGAGAAGAGGTAGAACTTTCCGCAGCATGCGCATCAGCCCAAAGCAAGTGGCGGACAATATAGTGGCTTGCTGATTGAAAGTGAGGGTGTTGTCTAGCCACATGCCCAAGCTTTTAATTTGTTTTTTTGGTTCGGGGGGGGAACCCATACAAGGTGGCCAAGGTAGGATGGGGCTGGGGTGAGCTGAATTACCCAGGAACATAAGTTCCGTTTTATCCCCATTAAGTTTCAGGTGGGAGGAGGCCATCCAGTTTGTGACTGCTACCAGACAGCTACTCAGGTTCGAAAAAGTGTGGCCTGGCTGATTCAGAGCTAACACCAGCTGAGTGTCATCAGCATAGGTCACAATTTCGAAGCCAAATGGGTGAACAATCTCTGCCAATTGTTGCATGTAAACATTAAAAAGCGTGGGGCTCAGGGAGAAGCCCTGAGGCACACCTTGGTTAAGAGGCCAGGTTTTTGAGTGGATGTCACCCTCCACCACCTGGAATGTTCGATTTTCCAGGAAGGATTGTAGCCATAAGATGGCGCTGCCCTCTACTCCAAGTTGTTTTAAACGGGAGAGGAGGATGTTACTGTTCACGGTATCAAAGGCGGCACTTAAGTCTAGCAGCATTATTGCTGTAGTGCCGCCTTGATCCATGTGCCTGCGTGCTAATTCAGTCACAGTCAGAAGCGCCGCCTCTGTCCCCAGTTTAGGACGGAACCCCGCTTGAGAGTCGTGAAGCAGATGGTTTATTTCCATGTAAGACATGAGACTGGTATTAATATGTTTCTCAAGCAGCTTAGCCACCCAAGGAAGGAGTGAGATGGGGCGGTAATTGGTCATTTTGCTAGGGTCAAGGTTAGGTTTTTTTAACAAAGCTTTGACTTGCGCGCGTTTCCAAGTTCCAGGGACTCTTCCTGAGCTGATTGACTTATTTACAATGTTTAAAATTACTGGTCTAATGGTGTCAGCAATTTTCAGGAGCTGTCGTGGGGGAGCAGGGTCTAGCGGGGAGCCTGTTGTGACTTTCAGCATGAGGGAGTCAAGCAGATCTTCATCTAGTAGTGGAAAATCAGCGAGTAAACTGCCGGTGGAGGAAGGAGCTGAGTCAGTAACCACTGATTGTTGGCTGGCCTGAACAAAGGAAGAGGAAATAGTTTGGATTTTTTGATAAAAATACTCAGCTTGGGCATCACAGCGAGTTTGGGCTTCAAGAGGATCTTGCAGGGAGGAGGGAGTACAAATTAGGGATTTTACTATCTGAAATAGTTCCCTCGAGGAGTTTGCGGAGTTAGTAATTCTTTCCTCATAGAACAGAGCTTGTACCAGTATGATCTTAGCTTTATATTTCTTGATGGCCTCTCGATGGCTAGTTTTGTCTTCTTCCTTGAGAGTGTATCTCCAAGTTCTTTCGAGTTTCCTGCAAATACGCTTTAACTCTTTTAACTCTGGAGTATACTGTAGTGTAGCTCCTATCTTCCCAATAGGCTCTGCGCATTGGAATAATACCTACAGCAGTAAAGGCCTAGGCCAGACGTTAACTAGGTCTACTACTGTCGATACTAGACTTAAGTTTTGGGTTTGCCAGCGTAGCTCAAAGTTCGCTAGAAACTTTCTCGAATGTTCAGGAAAGAATTAACTCCCCTGATTAGACAAGAAGGGATTTAGTTTCTGACAACCATAGAACATGACAACTTTGCTCTTCCCTAATCAAGAGTCAATCTCGAGAGTCGTGTGAGCACAAGGCAATTATTTTACTCAGTCAGTACGTGCATTCTTAGTCTCATCAGATTGTAGAGAAAAGGAAGAGACGGGCGTGTTCAATAAAAAGGTGTTATAGGGAGCTTCACTGGCTACCAGTGGCCAGCCGTATCCAGTTCAAGATCCTTACCCTTACCTACCGAGCCATCAACGACCTCGGACCCAACTACCTGAAAAAACGTGTCTCTATATCTCGCTCCATCAGATCCTTGAGATCCAATGACCTCCGCCTCCTGATCTCTTCCCGTTTTAGACTCTCTAGAATGGGTGGCAGAGGGTTCAGTGTCATTGCGGCAAAACTGTGGAACGCTCTGCCTATCGATCTGAGATTCTGCCCTTCCGAATCCATCTTCCGAGCCAAACTCAAAACTTGGCTCTTCTCTGGACTCTGATTTCCCCCTGCTGCTTCCCTTGCTCTACGTTCCTTACCCCCCCTTAGAGACTCAGGATCTAGCGCCGGGACACCCCTTCGGGGGTAGCTGTGCGCTCTATAAACTACATAAAAAAAAAAAAAAAAATTTTTTATTGATCAGTCTCTTTTCTCGTACAAGAGAAATGGATCGATATTATTGCAATACTTATAGTTAAGTAAAGTGCATACATTAAAAGCAATAGTATAAAATAATACTGTAAAAACATTGATATGGTTTCTGAGCCATATGATGTTTAAAATGATTAAAATATATTTACATACACATATACATTTGACTAAACGTACTCAACTGGTGTTTCTAAATACGCCTACCCCGTGTACCTGACCTAAGTCTAATGCGTGGGCGGGAATAGAAAGTTACAGTTTAAGTTAAGTTTGTTTTTGCCAAGTGAATAACTAAAGAATTCTCTGTGAGGGGTTATTCAGTTCTGTACCTGGAAGTTAGGATGAATGAGGAATGGTATCTCTTTCTCTGCTCTCGATATTCCAGGCTGCCTGCGAGGGCTGCCCAGAAGCGCCGGTGCTGGGTCTCTCGGCTTGAGATAGCAGCGCGTCTCTCAGCGCGTCAGGAAGGCGGGGCTGCTGCCAGCGGGGTCTGCTTCTGCTCTCGGCTTCGACAAGTATGGCTGCTCCGTCTCGTCACCACGCGTGTGTTTGCATAGGGCAAGGTCGGCAATATTTATACCTTAAAGGTGCCGAGATTGACGTAAGGATGGACATAGATACGTCAATAAAGATGTCATAAGACTTGCTCGTTAGCACATTCTTTACTAAAGTTCTCTGTGAAATCAAAACAATGGCCGCACGGATTTTCCAGGTTGTCATAGGTTTGATTTGTTATGAGAACGTCGTATGCCTTATCAGGGGCTGGAGGAATGTCGCTTGTCTAATTAGATCTCAAGCGTTATGACCTAATCAGATAACACGTTCCTGTGCCGTAGTGTGACTGCGTCAGATAACGGTATCTGCATCATGGGGGCTGTTCTTGCCTCATGGGCTGACTGTTAGTTAACTTGATAGTTAGTTTAACCAGAATAGGGTCAGGAATAGGGGGATCGATTCAGAACCTATAGGAATACATGACACCCACTCCACGCTAACTATGGTCATATCTACTAATCTATGCATAGTATAACATAGTACAACATACTATAGAGTATAGTGTATACCTTACCACCCCAAAATACATAAATGCATTTTGAAATTTTCAAATATACTGAAAAATTGCAGTCATATATATTGTATGCACTTAAGCTATGAATTAAACGCTAAAGTAAACACGCATTTGTATTCATTATTGCTTATTTGGTATATGAGAAATACACATGAAATGGCTCTTAATATGGCTATACAGAAAGGAAGTTCGAGACCATTTCATCACATAATAAAATATTTGTGAACATCCCAGCGGGCAACTAAAGTTTATAAAGTATCTAAAAATAGAAATCTTAGTTCTCTAGGAATAGTTTCTTACTTTAAGCAGAAGATAAGTGTCCCGAAAATGTTGTAAAAAATAATTTTGGAGCTGCTAAAACTTGTTGTCCGTGAACTGGTGGGAAAAATTGTTCATGTGACTTTATTTTTAAAGTTGAAGGCCGAATTCAGGGAACGCCGTGTGCGAGCTTGCTCAAAAGTCTCTATTTCTGTTCTGGAGAGAACATCATATCATTAAGGCTTTCGAAAAAACTGTCAACAGCTTCATGGGAAAGTTCCACTAAGTCGGAAATAGGGGTAACCATGCATTCGGGCGCATGATTGTCTGCATTGACATTCTGATTCGCATTGCTGACAGAAGGTCGTACCTGATCGATGCTGCTTTCATCTTGAACTTCACTACTCTTCAATCGTAGTGGTGAAGATTCCAGGAATGCCGTCATCAGGATTGGCAGCCTTTGAGGGCAGCACAAAGCGTGAACCTTGGTAGGAACCAACAATGTATCTGCATCCACTGGCGCATCCGATTGTAGCGTCAGACAGGTGTCTAACACGCATTCTTCTCCGCATAGCAGACACCTTAGTACAAGTAAAACACACCTTTGCCACATTGGTCGAAATGATAGAAACCAAGTCATGTTCAGGTCTCTAAGCCGGGAGAGTCCCAGGATTTTTGATATCCGGTCCCGGTATCCAATGGCTAGGATCGTATCTTCCATTGTCGCGAGAGTTTGATCTGTGACATGGGTTGCCATAACGAAAAATAAGGACTAAGAATAGGATTCCTGCAATTAGTCCCAGGATCAGGGGAAGTCCACCAAAAATCGAATGGACGAAATCTGGAAAAATACCCAGTATGGCTTTGAATGGTGTTAATGCCATCGAAAATACTGTCTTAAATACCTTTGAGACCCCAGTGGTATCAGAAATATTTAAGATTTCGCTCAGGATTTCCGCGAAATGTACGGGGGAATTAGTTGATAATAATGTATGTATCTCTGCAGTCGTCCTTGCGACTTGTAGATCATACGTTTCTTTTGATGACGTGAGCCTTGTAGGCGTCTGGAGAAGCACTGTTTTCATTCTGCTTAAAGTATCTATTCGAATAGAAGTAATTTTCAAATTGAGCCATGCCCTTGCCTCCCTGTCTGGAAAGGAGCTGGGGAACAAAGAACGTCCACAGCACTTGACCTTCGCAGTCATAGTGACTAGATAAGGAGTCCCGGGCATAAGACTACAACATCTGCTGTCTACAATAAGAATGTAACTCCCATTATAGAGTCTTTGAAAGAATGGTTCTATTTCAGTTGCAGGTGCGCCTTGCTGGTGACATGAAAGGTTGTATGAATTCCCTTCACAGGCTCCATGCAAACTAATTCCGTTACACAGAAGCGTGCCGCTTAGTGACATAGCACAATTGTTGCCACTAAGAAACACTTTCTGTCCTTTATTACTGACACATGCATGTGAATAGGGCAGGTTCCAAGTTGTTTTAAGGTACCCCTTTCCCAATTTCTCGTACATGCCAGCCTGTATATATTTTTGGCAGTATTGAAATCTGAAGGTTGAGATTGGAATATTTATGATTCCGTGGATTATCCATTCACTGACAGGTCGTTCTGACATTGTCATTGGTAATCTTTCTAGTTTTTCAATGCTCAAGATTGTATAATCAGCACCCTTTTGCGCCATACCGATTTGTCTATCAGTAAGGTTAAAGATTTGGAATAGTGACGTTGTGTTGATTAAACGCCAAGGCACATAGCCTGAACGCAGATTTTGTAACGTCCAGCCAAGCTGTACAATAGAACGCAATTGTGACTGACCATGTTGTAATAACAGTAAGTCTTGCGATAATATATCGATTGCTGAAGACACAATGCTGTCCAATGAAAAAATTCTGGAGGACAGAGTCATTAACCCATTGTCCACTACAGAAAGTGATTTTTCCAAATTAATACGGTCAATTTCCCGTATTCTTTCTGCTGTTTCAATTTGAGTAACCTTCCAGGCCTCATTGTATGCTGCATATACAAAGGCTGCTATGAAACGCTTTTGACGCTGTTTGCGTGGTCCCATTATGAAATCACGCAAGTCAGCACCATCAGTAAGTAAAGTTAGGTGTTGCTTAATTTCAGGCAGTGTGGAAGTTTGTAGCCATTGAAGGCATAATTTGCCCACACTGTAGGTTGTTATTATCCCTGGGTGATGTCTTTGGGGATATCTAGGGTCTGGCCTGGTCATTTTGAACCCCTGTGTTTTATTCAGGAATCTGTCTTGACAGTTATTTGTATCTGTGGGCCAGATCAACCATTGTTTCCAATCAGGATGTGTTCTGTTTTGGTTTAATATATGGTTTACGTCTATCTCTTCATCTGTATCAGAGTTATTGCTAAACATTATTGGCTTTGGAATAGACGGTTTATTTAAATCTTTGATTTTGGCTAAGCCAAGACAGGTGGTTTGTTGAACAGTGTCATTTAAAAATATCATTTGTTCTGGGATCATGCAGGCTCTAAACAAAGCTTCTAAACCCTGTACTTGCCATTCTTTTGTACCCCAAACACTTTTCAAATCAACATTTTTGTCCCAATAATCAAATCCAAAAGTATTCATTTTTTCGAAGAATGAATCTGAATATATCAACTTTGTGTTAGTTATCATGGTTTTCATCCCTGTCTTGTTTGACAATTTAAAATAAAATGTTTCAGCATTACTTATGTTAAAACCTGAAAAATATGAATATTTGTCATAAACGGTTCTGGAGCTACCTTTTGGAGGTGTTGCACAATGTTCCCATTGATTATAATTTAAAACATTTCTAGGTTGTGCAGATTTATGCAAAAAATGGTTACCATAGTGGTTATAGCAATACATACTATCATAATTTGTCGAACCCTGCAAATAATCATGTTTTGTAAATTTAGAAGACATTACTAAGTCAGACATCATGTTATTAATGCTTTCGAAGTCCCAATCATCAGCAAATGAGTTCGGTTTTGCAAAATCACTCAAGGAGATCTTGATTTGGTGTGGATATTTCAGGATCTCGACCGGACCATAAATTTCATAGTCAGTGTTGTCCCAGGCTACCCCACCAGGTATAGGATTGGCTGTGAAGTTGGCTGAAGAAAGTTCTCTTTTCTCGACGTGTGAAGATGTGTGTGGTTTGAGGACCAAGTTGATGTTCTGGCTTGCTGTGTCCATTTTAGCATATTTTCCCTCAATGAAGCGTCCCAAAGTAAATACCATGATGAGCCAAAGTGTGAGGATAAATGCACCAAAACCCACCCAAAATTCAATCCATGGAGAAACCAGATATGTTTCTTTCAGTTGTTTCAAAAGTTCCTTAGATTTGTCTTTAAAGGATTTTGATGATGGCTGTGTCTTTGATTCACTGAGGCTTTCAGAGGAATCATCGAAGTTGATGAAGTACCCGGATGCAGTTCTGTCAATTGTTCCAATTGCTTCAGGATTTTTGTTTCTTGCATTGTCACTTGGTACTTCATTGTAGATTGGTGTGTCTCTGCTAAATGTTTTTATTTGGGTTTTCAGAGGTCTTAGTTCTATTGCATTGTTGCATAGTCCTTGTTGTTCTTCTGTAGGCGTTTCGAATGTGATGAGCCTCTTTGTTAGGACCTCTGTACTGGTAGCAAACCTTGGTGTTCTGCTACTTATTGGGAGTCCACTTGGCCTACTGTTTGTTATCGGCCACATGATGTGGTTTTACCAGGTCGATGGATACATCTCGGTTCTCCTTTTTTCCAGCAAGTGGCGGTAGTACAACTGATCTTGTCCCGTTGACAGACAAGACAGGAACTGCTTTTCTGTAAGAAGGCCCAAATTCCTTCTTTACCGCGATCTTCTCCCTGACTAGATCCCCGACTTTTGGAATCCAGACAGGTCTTGCTGGGACAGGTGGTGATTCTTCAGTGGTCGTTGGCTGTTGTTTCAACTGTATGTTGCTCAGGTCTTTTCTTGTTTTGTTTAAGTCCTGCAAAATAGCCAAACGGTCTTTGACATCAAAGCTTTTTTCTTTAACCACTGAAGTCTGACTGTCGAGGTCAGAGATGATCATTCTAGTTCCAAATAATAATTCGTACGGACTGAATCCCTTCAGAGAATTTCTTGGCAAGTTATTTAGACTACGTTGGACACTTATTAGATGTTTGACCCACCCAGCTCCCGAACCTAATATCCTTTCTATTATAGATTGCTTTCTGCGTTGGTTTTTTCTTTACACCATCCCGTACCCTCAGGAAGGAAGTGAGAAGATTCCCGCTGGGCTGTGCTCATTTGGCCATATTTCCCCACAGGCTGGTGTGCCTGAGTGAAAACAATGGTCGAACGTAGCATGCTCTTAGCGTATATGCCATTTAGACTCGCAAATCTTTGTATAACAGTCCGGACGTCAGCCGAGTGCTGAGGATCTACATTATAAGTGGAAACTAGCCTGTATATATTAATCGCAAGCCATTCTTTTTACTGGTGATGTTATCTGCAGTCAGATTCCACCGTATTGTATTTTTTCTCTCCCCAATGCGATTTCTGTTGCAGTTTGGGCAGTTTTTTACAAACATGGTATGATGTAGGCTCATGCCTGGCCACCAGTACCGTGATTGTAAATCTTCCAGAGAATCTTTTAGTTTGAGGTGTCCAAGACCCTCACCCATAAGTGCGTCTGCGATTAACAAGCTTCTCCTGTCCATGTTTGGAATCACTCTATCCCCCACTCCAGGGATTCGAGCAAAAGGGACGGAGTTTGCATCGATTATGTATGTATAATTGAGTGGATAGTTGATCGGTAACGCTGAGCAGTCGCCTTTTGATGACGTTTTCACTGCCAGCAATGTTTCACCGTCAATGTATTTTAATGTACGCTTTTTTCGAACTACGGGAGCCGATTTAGTGGCTGCCGCTGCGGCTGTTTCAGCCAATGAATTCCCTACAACGTGAACGCCATCACGTTGATGACTCAGTGAGTGTGTCACGTGAGTCTTTGGTAGTTCTTTTTGTAAAAGAGCTATTTGTTCCCAGAGCAGTTTATGCTTTATTGGTGCATCTGTGTCATCTTTGTAACCGTTTTGAATCCATGTCTGCAAATCGCTGTTATATGTTTTGACGCAGTAATATGAATCTGACACTATAAGTGTCGGGAATTCGCGATCCGCATTATCTAGCGCCATTTTCAATGCTATTATTTCAGTTTGTTGTTCTGAATTAGTTTCTACTGAGTGTGATTTTGTTAATAGAGGTTTTAATATACCTCCGCGCCACACTTCTTTTGTAATCTCACATGTGGGGTTGTATGCTTGTTCTCCCCAAACGGAGGGTTGAGCATGTCCGTCTGTATAGATTACACAGGCGTAATGTCGTAGAGGCAGAATGTCGATTGGCAGAGGATACGTTTTTTCATACTTTAGATTTTTTAATTCTTCTAATTCTGGATCATAGTAGTAGTATACTTTGTCCGTTGTGATTGAATTCACCCATTGTATCCATTCTGGATTCAATGTTGTTGTTGGTAAATTACACGGTGTGGTTAGTGCCTCAAAGGCTGATTCTGCTGTTCTGACTGTGATATGTCTACCGTCAGCTATGTCTTTTTCTCTAGCTATTGCGGTTTGAACTGCGCGAATGATTTTTTCTGTATTACTGAATTTCTGTTCAGCCTCTGTGTACAAGTGTGATTTAAATGCAATTGGTACCTTTTCTCCCTCATTAGAGGTCAGGTATGTGAATCCGCATCTCCCTGGGATGACTCGAATCACAAGATTGCGTGTGTTATTACGTGTTTCTAATTTTGTTTTAATTAGCATGTCTGTTTGTAAGGATCTCAAAATTTCTGTGTGTGTTTGAGTCCAACTGGATCTTTTAAAGTCTGGTTTAATTAGATCATAAAGGGGTTTGACCCTTTCTGCGTAATTTGCAATGTATGTTCTTTCGAAATTTAGGAAGCCTAGAATTGACTGTAGGTTTTTTAGTGTTTTAGGAGCTTGGATTACGGCACATTTCTCTAGAAAATTGTCTGCCAGGCTTTTGCCTTCACTTGATAACTCATATCCTAAGAATAGGACCGTCAGATGGGCAATTCTGGACTTTTTTTTTTTTTTTTTTTTTTAAAAGACGTTTATTAAAGTTTCAGTTATACACAGCGTCTTGCACACAACCCGGAGGCTGGCCGCTATTCATCATATGGAAAGTATCGCAACATCAATGCAATAGTAACTGCCATCCTTGCCAGGTCGCAAATTATGTAAACAACATCTGAATACTGTCGGATAGTAGTGTTCACAGACCTTGTCCGTCTCAGTTTTACATTAAACAACCAAAAATTGTCTCTATGAAAAACTTAGTAAATCAGTCTATACCAACATCCTATAGGGTTACATAATATAAGCATTTACAAACGGGTCCTAAGTACATCGTCATATTACGGAGACAGTCCTCATCACAAGACACATCACCAGTCCTTCCTGGCACTCCCCACGCCACCATCTGTCCAGCACGGCATCTCTCGTAATTGCAACTATGACCCCCCCCCCGGGTGTATTCCAAGGCACACAGTTTATATCACAGTGATTGAGACCACCACCCAGCACATTTATTCCAAAAAACTCCTCCTCCGTGTCCCAAAAACACAGAAGGCCACCACAGAGCAAAGACATTATAACACCCCCTTCAAGGGTCATCATCAAGTTCTAGCAGCTCTTCCGGGGGTTCACACAGGTTCCCCCGATACTCGTTCCAATTGTTCCAGATTCTTGACCATTTCTTAGGGCATCCTCTATGCACATATACTGCCCTTTCCGCTACCATTGCTGAGTCCATATCATTACACCAACGAGTACATGAGGGTTTCACCCCAGATCCCCACCTCCTAGCAATGTTACGCTTTGCAATGGCCATACCCAGTGTCGCCCAGAGTTGCAACCCCTTGTTCATATCAGTAGGCGACCAGATGTTCAGTATACAACACTTAGGTTCAGTTTGTAGTATCACCCCCGCCGCCTCCGATATCTCAAACAACACCTCCTCCCAATATGACTGTATTTTGGGGCACTCCCATAGTATATGGTAGAAAGTTCCTGGGGAGCCACAACCTCTGAGGCAGGTAGGTTCCGGGGTACGCCCCAGTTTGTGCAGTAGAGTACGTGAATAGTACACTCTATGTAGCATTTTTAATTGTATCAGTTTCAACCGTGAAGGTATGGTGGTCTCTCTGGGCGAGGCCAGTGCGTGCAACCAGTCCTCATCAGCTATGTCTCCCAGATCCACCTCCCATCTACTGCGGAGGACTACCGTGGGGTCAGGGAGGTTATTGACGAGCTTCCGATAAGTGAGGGAAATCGCTTTCTTATCTAAGTGGTCAGTGAGGAGTCTATCCTCCAGGGGGGAGGAAGCGGCAAGGATTGAATCAGACGGGATGGCTCCCTGCAAAGCATGTTTGATTTGTGCATATCTATAGTGTTCATTTTCCCCCATTCCATACTTCTCTCGTAGGGCTGGGAATGAGATGATCTTCCCCTTTATCCATAGGTCTCCGATTGTCGAGATGCCAATTAGGTCCCATTGCTTGAAACCTTTCGAATTCGACAGCGTGCCAAGTTTGGGGTTATCCCAGAGTGGTGTGGCTAGCGTAAGGACTCCCTCCCATCCCAGAGCTCTCTGTGCAGTGTGCCAGATCTTGATTGTGTGGGCCGTGGGGCCCGTGAGCGTGTGTCGGCGTTTGTCTGAGTATAATGCCTTCATAAGTTTGTCAGGGGGGAGAACGGTCCTGTCAAGAGCATAGGCCGGATCTTGTTGCAGGGCATGTAGCCATTGGTTCACCACCATAAGTTGAGCTGCCCAGTAGTATAGCTTGACGTTTGGCAAGGCAATGCCCCCATCATACCAACTACGTGACAATTTAGCCTGCGCTATCCGGGCTGGTTTACCGTCCCATAGGAGCGCGGCGATCTCAGCATCGATCGACTTCAGATATGCGAGAGGGACCGGGAATGGGGTGTTCTGTAATGCATAGAGGAGTCTCGGGAGTGAGAGCATTTTAAAGAGGGCTGCCCTGCCCAGTAAAGTCAAGGGAAGGGAACGCCAGTGTTTCACATCCGACTTTAGCCTCTGTAGAGGTTTCAGTAGGTTTTCTTCCATAAAGACTGGCTCCTGTGGGGTGACGTATATCCCGAGATATTTAAACCCTCTGGATACCGTTTGTAAGGTGCAGTCATGGGGTATCATGGGCGTCGAACCTCGCAAGACATACAAGAGCGACTTGGCCCAGTTAATGGTATACCCTGAGACGTCACCATAGGTCTTGAGTATGGCCATTAGTGTCGCTAGGGATGGGGTTGGAGACGTCAAATAGAGCAGCACGTCGTCAGCATAGAGGGAGATGCGGTCTTCCCAGCCCTCTCCCCACGAGATGCCTCGGATCTGCGGATCCATACGTATTTTCACTGCTAGCGGCTCAAGTATGAGGGCGAACAATAGTGGGGACAGGGGGCAGCCCTGACGGGTGCCGCGACCCAATGTAATCACGCGTGACGTGTGCCCATTCGCAATGATCTGCGCCATGGGTGACGTATAAAGGAGCCTAACCCAGCCACAAAAGTTAGGGCCAAAGCCCATCTTCTTGAGCACCGCAAAAAGGAACGGCCACTCCACCAGATCGAACGCCATGGTGGCGTCTAACGAGAGAATCGCGGCATCCTCCCGGAGTGAGGGAATGCGGTATAGTATTCCGTTTAGTCTACGCAGATTAAGGGAGGTATTTCGCCCCGGCATAAAACCAGACTGGTCTGGGTGTACCAGTGTTGTGAGGTGGGGTTGTAGACGCAGAGCCAGGAGTTTCGCTAGCACTTTTGCATCTGCGTTCATTAGTGAGATCGGTCGGTATGAGGAAGGTAGGTCAGGTGGCTTACCAGGCTTGTGTATAGTGACAATGGTGGCCAACCTCTGATCCGGCGAGAGGGAGCCCCGTTCTAAGCAGTCAGTGTACATGGGAAGCATATGTTGGGTAAGGGTCGATGACATTATCTTAAATAGTTCGATCGGCAGACCGTTGGGCCCCATTGCATTTCCTGTGTTTAGGGCTGCCAGGGCCACCCCCAACTCCTCCCCCGTCAGGTCATCCTCTAGGGACTGCGCATCTTCCTGCGAGAGTGCGGAGAGAGGGATGTCATGTAGGAATTGTGCGCAGTCGTCTTCTGTCACTCCCGGGCGTGCTGTATACACTGATTCATAGTAGGAAGCCAGTTCCTCCACAATATCAGGGGGAGAGGTCGTGTAAGTACCGTCTGAGAGTGTTAATGCGGCTATCCATCTACTCGCCCTTTCCTTCCTTTCAATCCATGCGAGCATTTTCCCAGTCTTATCTCCCAATTCATAGACCCTGTGTAACGTGTCAGTCAACCTCGCCTTTGTCATGTCCTCCGCGTATGATCTGAATTCCTGGGTAGCTAACGTCAGTGTGTGTGCCGTGTCCTCCGTGGGGTCAGAGGCGTGTGCCAGCTCCGCGGTCTGGACCGCTGTTTCGAGCGATTCGATGGTTTCCCTCTGTGTCCTCTTATGCCTAGTGATAGTGGAAATGGCTTGCCCCCTGACCACTGTCTTGTATGCCTCCCATAGTACCGATGGTGATTCGACCGAACCCACATTGTCTTCGAAATAATGTGTGGTAGCTGTTTTGAGCGCTTTAGCAATGGTACGATTTTTAAGATACCCAGGATGGACCGGATAAATGCGTTGTCGTCTGGTGGGGTGCACTGTGTAGGTGAGTAGCACTGGGGAGTGGTCAGAGATTCCTCGTGGTAGATGTTCTATGGACGCTATCCTTTCTGGGGGAACGGCTAGCGTCAGTAAGTAGTCTAGCCGGGAAAGGCTACCATGTACCCCGGAAAGAAATGTGTAATGTCGATCCCGGGGATGTGTGAGTCTCCATACATCTAACAGTCCCATCGCATCTAAGAATTCTCGGAACAGGTGGTCTGCTCTGGAAGCCTCTCGAGGAGGCTGTCGATCCACGGCAGCGTTTGGCACTGCATTGAAGTCGCCACCAATAATTAGTTCCCCCTCAGGGAGTCCGAGCAGGAAGTTACCTAGGTCTTGGAAGGCTCCTTGGTGTAACGCAGGGGGGATGTATACTGTTAGGAAATTATATGGCCGCCCCTCCCATTGACAACTGAGCGCCGCAAAGCGTCCCTGGTCGTCAGCCCATGTGTGCTTGATAAGTAGGGGTGCATTTTTGGAAACCAGGATACCAACCCCACGCGAACCCGATGAGAATTCCGCGTGCGTAACCATTTTAAACCCCCAGCGGTTAAGGGCCTGACAGGTTGTCCCCACCAGATGTGTCTCCTGGAGCAATACTATTGTCGGGGCCTTTCTCTTAAGGAATTGGAGGACCAAACCCCGTTTAATTTTGTGACCCAGCCCATTGACATTCCAGGAGATGATAGTAAGCGGGGCAGCCAGCAGCGGTTGTGAGTGTGGGTGAGGCGTTAAAGGGTCTTGGTCAGCCATGAGTGTAGGTGCTCTTGTGTGTCAGGAACTTCGGATATAGCCCTCGGACCGGGGTCCAGTAACTTTGAGTATGGAACCTGTGACTAACGGGACTTCGGGGCCCAACCAAAGAACAAACACCGCTTATTAAGTGCCGGGGCGATGGTGTCTCCGAACTAGAAACTCGGTAAGAGGGCCAATACCGACCATCGTATCGAGCAGTGCGGAGAATGGTTACAAAGCACTCCCCCTGTCGAGTCAGGTGGCCTATAGAGACTACCAGGCGTATCAGGGAGCCCCGCCCGAGTCGGCGTGGAAGACCCAGCCGTGTGCACCGGTTCCAGAGTGAGTGTCCCGTGGATGTGTGTACATATAACCCTAGGAAAAACATGAGACTTAAAAGAGAACAATAGAACTCAGCAAACAACCCCCCCCGTCCATCCCCCCTCCCTGCCTCCCTGCTATACGGACATAGAACCGCCCGCTCCCCCAACTTAGCAGAGCGCCTGCTCCCATTTCCCCCCAATGTACTTGCGGGGTAAGTGTTCCGTGGTACTAGTGACCCCATCAGTCACAGTCTGCTCTTCTCGTTCCTTGGTCAGCGGCAGCTCCCGCATCTCCCGTGTCCCTCCATGGGTCCGACTGTGCCAGGAAGGGACTCATGTGTGAGGTCATTGTTCGTCGGTTTCCGGCCCCTCTTCGAGCTCCTTGTCATGATTTTCCCCGGACGGCGCTGGTGAAGCTTCTGCATCCTCGGACCGGTGGTTGCGCTGGCCTCTGCCCTTGCGTCCAGTCCCTTCCACCCATCTCCAACCGTCCAGCCAGTCCCACGCCGCCTCCGGGGTATCAAAAAACCAGGATTTATGATTAAATTCTGGACTTTTTGAAGTTGAATTTGTAACCCTCTGCAGCGAACCCAAGTATTATGGTGTTCACTCTTTTCAAGTGAGTCTCCAAGTCATCATCTGTTAAGTAAATGTCATCGACATAAGATAATGCTTCATCATCATATAGTTGTAGTAATTCTGTTACTCTCGCTGAGAATACCCCCGGGCTGTTCTTGTACCCCTGGGCCAACCAACAGAATTGTTTTTGAGTGCCATTTACTGAGAATGCAGTTAAATATCTGCTCTCTGGTGCTATGTTTTGACAAAAGAATCCATTGGAGATGTCCAAGGTTGTTTTGTATTTTTTGCGCACTATGTTATTCATTAGTGCAGCACTGTGTGAGTTTTGCACTGCAAAAGTTTTGCAACATGTGTTAAGGTGTCGGTAATCCAAAACTAGACGATATGAGTTGTCTGGTTTGGAGACCGGAAACAAAGGATTGTTCATTTGTGAGGTGCAAGTTTCAATCACCCCCTGGTATTCTAGCTGATCTAGTTTTTTATTCACTTGTTTTTTAGCTTCTTGCTTAATTGGGTACTGCCTTTGTGCAGTAGGTTGTGATTTTAACTGGATTTTGTGAGGAGGAGAATCCTCATTCCATCCTACATGATTTTTATATAAAGCAGGTGCTAAGGCCACTGCCCACTTTCTAGCAAGTGTGTATTTTTTATGAATCGGGATTTGATTCGAGAAGGCAGGCATAATTACTTCTTCGCCATGAGGGCACTCCCTGACAAACTCTGGTGGCCAGTCTTTTTCAGCTAGAAGGATATCATAGCCCTTGGAGAGATTATCCCAAAATAGTCCCCTTATTTTCCTAGTCTTATCTCCCTCTATACGTAATGTTATCTCATATATCTTGTGGGGCTTGCTAACTCTGGTGTCTGCAGTTTCCACTTGAAGGTATTCATTCGTGTCCACTGTCTCCAGATGATTCATAAGGACTTTGCGAGCTATGCTCACCTCTGCTGCGCTGTCTAGCATTGTCTGAGCCCACTCTCCGTTTTTCAGTTGTGTCCTCAGTATTCTCGGCATTGTTAACTACCTTTATACTGGCTACCTTCTTTTTTGGAAATTGTAATTTCTTTTTTAGCTGAGCAGGTTCCTTGTCTTTGGACTTGGCGTGCTCTTCTCTTTGTTCTGATCGTCCTCTTCTTTCCGATTTCTGCGAGGAATTCTGAAAAGATTGAATGTCTTGATATCTATCAGGTTTTTTAATATTATCCCTATTTCTAAGGTTGTATCTATTCCCAGAGGGGTCACTCTGCGGTGACCTCTGTCTTCGGTTTGGAGATTTTTCTCTTCGCCTAGGAGACCTTCCTCTGGACTGGAATTTCTTTTCTTTAGGATTGGATTGTTTGTTTCCATCCCAGTTCTTTTTTGGTGAATTATTAAAAAATATTTTTTCTGGACTTTCAGTCAGTTGCGGTTTTACTGGTATTCCACCTAAACTGTCTCTACCTAGTTCCTCATAGGATTTTTCTATGATTCTGGCTATTTCAGCTGGTTGGTATGCTATATCTGTCTCTTTTAACCTCTGGCGGATCGCCACGTTTGCTGCTTCACCTTTTATGTTGGCTAATAATATAGCCGAGACCTGCTTGAAGTCTTTCAGTAATTTCATACCAAGAGTTAAAGCAGGTTCTGGACCGTATTCATCTTGAATTTGTTTTAGCACATCTGGTATCACCGAAATTGATGGAACACCGTGCGTTTTTGTGTAGATGGAAGCAAAGACTGTACCCCAAGTGTGACAGTCCTCTATGTGTGGTGCGATTCCCATTGGGAGACATATAGTCAGAATCCTGTGTTTTTCTAGCGAGGTGGTGTCAGGAAACACCGCCTCTATTTGGGTGATTTTCTGTGCCAACCAGAATGGTATCTGTTCCCGTTTAGCCGGAACTTTACCTAGGCAGGATTGGATGTTCTGTGGTGTAATCTTATTTGTGTTCCCCTGGTGAGGGGTCAGCTGTGGAAGTTTAATCGCTGGCTGAATTGTTGAAGTCCGCATTACATACTGAACTAATTGTCTGTGAATTTTTAGTAATTGTTTTAGCTGTATTAACAGCTCTCCCGTAGACATCCCTTCGATGTCTGGGTGTGGTGTGTATCCGGCTAAGACCGGCCACGTTGCTCCTGGTCTACCTAAAGGACCGAGCCTGGTGATGTGATTATTGTGTTTTAGGGCGCCATCAAATAAGAGCAAATGCTCTTGAAATTTGAGTGGTACTTCCACCTCCTCGAAAGGAGTGTACATTTCAGGAGGTTCCTCTATTTTGTAATAGTGGAAGTACTTTGTTACAGCATTTGCTGCTGGAAAATGTATCCATGAATAGTATACCTCTGTCTGCCGATATTCGTGTGCCTCAATTACGAATATGACTGTGCCACCTCTAGGTGTCAGTCCATTTTCTATAAGTTTTAGAGTTATAGATCTCCTTTTGATGACCGGGATGAGTATTATCTCCGGGTCTGCGTCTTGCATAGTAGCATCCGCTGCTGCGAGTTCAGTTGCTAATCTAACTGCCTCTCTTTCTTCATCACTCTCTGCCATTTTACAGACAGGATGGTATTATGTCTATTTGCAGATCAGGTTTCTTATGGAAACAGAGATTAGATGCACAATATTTTGGAACTGTTATTATCCTTCAACGTTGACTATACCAAAAACCATACATAGGAGTTCCCTCCTGCGAGGTTTTGGAGGATATTACCTTTCACCCACTCCAGACGTCTTTGGAGTATGTGGGAAAAGGGGTCTGAGTGAGAAAGCACGACTGAGTTACTCTAAATGTCTTACGTTAGTTTTATCGCCCTTTCCAAACGCGTTGGGCGCCATGTAGTGTAGCTCCTATCTTCCCAATAGGCTCTGCGCATTGGAATAATACCTACAGCAGTAAAGGCCTAGGCCAGACGTTAACTAGGTCTACTACTGTCGATACTAGACTTAAGTTTTGGGTTTGCCAGCGTAGCTCAGAGTTCGCTAGAAACTTTCTCGAATGTTCAGGAAAGAATTAACTCCCCTGATTAGACAAGAAGGGATTTAGTTTCTGACAACCATAGAACATGACAACTTTGCTCTTCCCTAATCAAGAGTCAATCTCGAGAGTCGTGTGAGCACAAGGCAATTATTTTACTCAGTCAGTACGTGCATTCTTAGTCTCATCAGATTGTAGAGAAAAGGAATAGACGGGCGTGTTCAATAAAAAGGTGTTATTTATTGATCAGTCTCTTTTCTCGTACAAGAGAAATGGATCGATATTATTGCAATACTTATAGTTAAGTAAAGTGCATACATTAAAAGCAATAGTATAAAATAATACTGTAAAAACATTGATATGGTTTCTGAGCCATATGATGTTTAAAATGATTAAAATATATTTACATACTCATATACATTTGACTAAACGCACTCAACTGGTCTTTCTAAATACGCCTACCCCGTGTACCTGACCTAAGTCTAATGCGTGGGCGGGAATAGAAAGTTACAGTTTAAGTTAAGTTTGTTTTTGCCAAGTGAATAACTATAGAATTCTCTGTGAGGGGTTATTCAGTTCTGTACCTGGAAGTTAGGATGAATGAGGAATGGTATCTCTTTCTCTGCTCTCGATACTCCAGGCTGCCTGCGAGGGCTGCCCAGAAGCGCCGGTGCTGGGTCTCTCGGCTTGAGATAGCAGCGCGTCTCTCAGCGCGTCAGGAAGGCGGGGCTGCTGCCAGCGGGGTCTGCTTCTGCTCTCGGCTTCGGCAAGTATGGCTGCTCCGTCTCGTCACCACGCGTGTGTTTGCATAGGGCAAGATCGGCAATATTTATACCTTAAAGGTGCCGAGATTGACGTAAGGATGGACATAGATACGTCAATAAAGATGTCATACGACTTGCTCGTTAGCACATTCTTTACTAAAGTTCTCTGTGAAATCAAAACAATGGCCGCACGGATTTTCCAGGTTGTCATAGGTTTGATTTGTTATGAGAACGTCGTATGCCTTATCAGGGGCTGGAGGAATGTCGCTTGTCTAATTAGATCTCAAGCGTTATGACCTAATCAGATAACACTTTCCTGTGCCGTAGTGTGACTGCGTCAGATAACGGTATCTGCATCATGGGGGCTGTTCTTGCCTCATGGGCTGACTGTTAGTTAACTTGATAGTTAGTTTAACCAGAATAGGGTCAGGAATAGGGGGATCGATTCAGAACCTATAGGAATACATGACAATACCAAGGAGACTTTTTGGACTTGGTTTTCTCCTTGAGAGTTTTTTGAGGGGCAGCTGTATCTAAGGTGGCCTGTAACAAGTTGGTATAGTGGGTGTAGAGTGTGTCTACATCACCCTCGATCGATCGGGGGGTAGAGGATAGTAAACTCACCCATAGGTCAGTGGGCAACTTCGACCAGTCCCTACCTTTTAGTGTGGCTCGGGCGGGCGCGAAGCGGGGGCTGGGTATATGCCAGAGAAGTGGGACCAAGAAATGGTCAGTCCAAGGGAGAGGAATTGGGTGGCCAGTGATAAGCCTCTGGTCGTTGCTTAGAACCGCGTCCAGTAGGTGGCCTTTGATGTGAGTAGGTTCAAAGCCCTTCTGAACAATCTGGAGGGCTGCGGGGCCACTCAGAAAGGTGCTAGCTAGGGGGTCCGTCGGGTTGTCTAGATGAATATTCATATCACCCAAAACTGTAAAATGAGGCATAGAGACAGCTAAGTCAGCGACCATGGAAGGAAGATGATTCATAAAATTCCCCATTTGGCCCGGGGGGCGGTAGATAAGTAGGCCAGAGAAGGTTAGTGTAGGGGAGAGGTCAAGTGCGAAGGTCATACTTTCGCAAGAAGGAATTGTCGCAGGACTGGTTCTGCATTGATAGCAGTTTTTGAAAAGTATGCCTAGTCCTCCTCCTCTGCCCTCTACCCTGTCAACCCTTTGTAGTCCATATCCTTTGAGTAATATGGCGGAGATATCGGGGTTAACTTCGTCTTTTAACCAGGTTTCCGTAAGGAAAATAGCATCAGGGTTAGTTTCCTCGAGAAGAATTGACATTTCTGTTGAATGAAGGAGCGACAATTTAAAAGGAATAATTTAAAAGGGCTTCCAGTTTCAGGTCGCTCTAGTGTAGGACATGGTGTGAAATGGCAGTGGGAGCACTTTGCCCCAGGCTCGTCCGGATCCACCGAGTGGAAGCATAATGCCTTTTGGTTGGGCATGAGGGATTTTAGTTGTTCAGGGGCGTACCTTATTTGAGTGGGTAGGACATCCAAAAGTGGAGCAGGGGTCCTGGCCCCTGGGCGCTTCAGGGCGCGGACGGGCGCAGACGGGCTTGCCTTAGGCGCGCCTTTGGCGTGCCGTTTTCGCGCCCGCTGCGCCCGCCCGCTGCGCGGACGGGATGGCCCAATGAATTTAACCATTGTCCGGGGAGGTGGAGGAGGGTGGGAGGGAGGAGCAACTCGACCAGCAGCCTTCCCCGACCTAAGATGGCGGCCAAGCTGGATCGAGCAGACAGTTTCCAGCGCCGAGCAACAGCAGCGCTGTCTCAAGGTTGCTCCAGAGCAGCCTCGGAGCGAAGTAATCTCGCGCCGAGGTGAACAAGGTATTTAAAACAGTGCTGGCTAAAATATTTACAAATGTTAAAAAACGCGTTATTTGTACCTCAATAACGAGTTATAATTCTATTCACAAGGGACAGCAAAGAACCCCCGGCTTTCCGCCTCAGGGGAGAAGTGAGCAGCTAATGAGGCTTGGAAACACCCTCTTAAGTAACCTGGGAGGGCGGGAGGGAGGAGCAACTCGACCAGCAGCCTTCCCCGACCTAAGATGGCGGCCAAGCTGGATCGAGCAGACAGTTTCCAGCGCCTAGCAACAGCAGCGCTGTCTCAAGGTTGCCCCAGAGCAGCCTCGGAGCGAAGTAATCTCGCGCCGAGGTGAACAAGGTATTTAAAACAGTGCTGGCTAAAATATTTACAAATGTTAAAAAACGCGTTATTTGTACCTCAATAACGAGTTATAATTCTATTCACAAGGGACAGCAAAGAACCCCCGGCTTTCCGCCTCAGGGGAGAAGTGAGCAGCTAATGAGGCTTGGAAACACCCTCTTAAGTAACCTGGGAGGGCGGGAGGGAGGAGCAACTCGACCAGCAGCCTTCCCCGACCTAAGATGGCGGCCAAGCTGGATCGAGCAGACAGTTTCCAGCGCCTAGCAACAGCAGCGCTGTCTCAAGGTTGCTCCAGAGCAGCCTCGGAGCGAAGTAATCTCGCGCCGAGGTGAACAAGGTATTTAAAACAGTGCTGGCTAAAATATTTACAAATGTTAAAAAACGCGTTATTTGTACCTCAATAACGAGTTATAATTCTATTCACAAGGGACAGCAAAGAACCCCCGGCTTTCCGCCTCCGCCTTGATAATAGGAGAAATGTCGCTTAGCGACATTTCTCCTATTATTTTGCTCTGGAACGCCCACTTTGCATCTCATTAGAGACGCAAAGGGAAGCGTAGTGAAAAAGGGTGCTAACATGTGATTTTGCATGTTTGCACCCTGTTGTTGATAGGGCGATATTTTTATCTCCGCTTCTTTGGCTTTTAAAGCCAAAAAAGCGAAGGTAAAGCTCTTGGTAATATGCCCCTATGCTCTGTGTTTAATATACAAGAAGGTTGTGTAGATTATTGTGAAGGTGACTTGTGTTTGATCCTGAGAGATTTGTAGATTCTGGGTGCATGTTTTTCCACAGCAGCAGATTGATTACATGTTTAATTCGGATCACTGAAATAATATCGAGGGACAGAATATCGACCATCAAAAATATCGTTGACAAAATATCGACAGTCAAAATATCGAGTTTCTATCTACAAACAGGTAAGTACAAAAATATCGAGTTAAAAATATCGTTTACAAAAATATAGTTGTAAAAAATATCGTATTTACTAAAAACAGTATTAAATTAAATTAATTTTAATAATTAATTACTAAAATATACTTACAATTACTTAAATTAACTTATAATAATTAAATAATTAATGAAAGTTAAATAAATATTTTTTATTTCATATTTATTAAAACATATATATATAGTAACAAAATATAATAAAATAATACCCAAAAACTGAAAACTGACCCTGAACCCTAAAAATACCCCTTTACCCAAAAACCCAAAACTGACCCTGAACCCTAAAAATACCCCTTTACCCAAAAACTGAAAACTGACCCTAAACCCTAAAAATACCCCTTTACCCAAAAACTGAAAACTGACCCTGAACCCTAAAAATACCCCTTTACCCAAAAACTGAAAACTGACCCTGAACCCTAAAAATACCCCTTTACCCAAAAACCCCAAACTGACCCTGAACCCTAAAAATACCCCTTTACCCAAAAACCCAAAACTGACCCAGAACCCTAAAAATAAAAACAATTTTTTTTACTATCTATATTATATACTTACATATTTTCACTACCTATATTATTTACAGTCGATATTACTTCACTTACCTTAAAAACCATATTTTGGCTGTCTATATTCTGTCCTGTCGATATTTTGTCCAAACTATATTTTTTACTCGATATTCTGTCCAAACGATATTTTGGAGTCGATATTATGTCTGTGCACCGTTTAATTCTTCTATATTTACATTATTTAGGAGCAGAAGATATGCATCCAGTCTTGTGCAGACTTGGGCATTGGTGGTTCTTCTTTAGGAATGAATAGTGCAAACCTCATAGAACACAAAAGGTAGGTGTGTAATTCTAATGGAATACTGACTTTGAATTTTATTCTTTAAATTCAAAATTCACCATTCCACCCGAAGAGAGTTGAGCTGGGACCCCTCCCATGTGTAGAGCGTGTTCCTTGTTCATTGATAACAACCCCCTTTTCCATACTTCCCTGCCTTGGATTTAATACAGGCAATAAGAATGGGATGCTACTGGCAACGAGCGGGTAGAGATGGGGCCTGCAACGACCACCCCAAACCCAATCTACTTTTTGAACATTTTGCATATTGTATGCTCCTAGTGTATGATGTTGGTTGCACTGGTGCAAAGCTGCAGACTTGTGTTCAATCCATCTGCTGCAGGAAAGGACTGTGTCAAGGTGAGAGGAGGTAAAGTATTACATTGATAATAAAATTAAGGGCTGCAGGGCGTGTGCCTCTGGCTACCTGACAACATAGTCACCCAACTGATGTCAGTGCAAGGATGCATCAATACATCATGCGCGGAAGCCATTTTGGATTGGGCACCACCAACAATTGCTCCTCGCCTGATGACTTGACATCACAGATGTTTTGAAGCTTGGTGGGGTGGCCATCCTGGAACCTCCCACCACCAACAATAAGAGCAAATGTGTACACTGATCCAGGAACTGGTATGGGAGATGTACATGACCAAAGTAGTTGCCCACAAAGATAAGTTATGCACACACCTTATATATGAATATTTATATTTTCGAATATTGTAAATGGGGTGACAGGCAGACCACCTAGACTCTGCCTAGTTACTTCACAGTGCAAACCTATTACAAGTTCTGAATATTGTACTTGAATACTGTCATCTTATATACTCCAAGGCTTTAACGTCCTGTCATTCTAAAGGAAGAAAAACTGTGTGGAAAAATATTTTGTGCATGTCATTTCATGGTGCCTGGCACATCAAACAGATCAAATTGACATTGACTGTATATACAAAATGTAGGCCACTGCCAAGCTACATATGCATAGAACAATCCTGTATTCAACAAGAGGATTTAAAAAAAAAAAAGCGAAATATTTGTACTGTATGCTCAGACGTGAGTCCCTTGCTCACTTTGCCACTGGATTCAAGCAAGCCGGCTGAAGACGGCTGGAATGCCAGAAACCGGTCCTCGGAAGCTTGTTTCCGGTCAAGGGAAGACATGGCTTGACAGTTCGGGCTGGACTGTTCCCATGAGGCACAGGGTCAGACTGATTTGCATATAGCCATGTCTGAACTGGGTAGCAGAGTGGGCTAAAGAACGGTGATGGATTAAACCCAGATCTTTTGACTGGGTGTGAGTGTTTGATTGATTCAGATGCTCCGTCCATCACCACCCCCTTTTGTAGGGCTAAAAGATGCAGCACTGGGTTCTCTCATATTAACAGGTGAGTAAATTGGCGTTTGTTGTTCGGATGATTTTAGGTTAATATTTTAAAGTTCCAAAAGAATTTCCAAGTGAAACCAGTTAGCCTATGGAAGGAAATTCAAGTTACTGGTAGGTATGGTTAGAATTACTTTTCAGGATCAGTACTCGGCTCAAAGATGCAACACTGAGGTCTCTCCTGATAACAGGTGAGTAAATTGGAATTCATAGTTCAGCAGGAATATTCTAAAGTTCCAAAACTTCACACTTAGAAGAATTTGCAAGTGAAACCAGTCAATGTTAGCCTATGGAATGAAATTCACCTAGCAGATAAGTATTGTTATCGTTACTTTTTCTTACTCAGTGGTGGATCCTGGATCCAGCACTGGTGCATCTCCTGTAAACAGTTGAAAGAATGTGTTTAAGTCATAAATGCGATTTTTAAGGAATATTTGTAGGTTGTGAAAATAGATACTGAGAAACTTTTCTGGTGAAAACCTGACAATGGATTCCTATAAAAGGAAATTCAAGTTACTGGTAAGTACGGTTAGAATTACTTTTCAGGGTCAGTGCTCGGCTAAAAGATGCAGCACTGCGTTCTCTCCTGATAACAGGTGAGTAAATAGGAATTCATTGTTCGGATGATTTTAGGTGAATATTTTAAACTTCCAAAACGCCACACATAGAAGAATTTCCAAGTGAAACCAGTCAATGTTAGCCAACGGAAGGAAATTTAAGTTACTGGTAAGTATGGTTAGAATTACTTTTCAAGATCAGTACTGGGCTCAAAGATGCAGCACTGAGGTCTCTCCTGATAACAGGTGAGTAAATCGGAATTCGTAGTTCGGCTTATTTTAGAGGAATATTTGTAAGTTTCAAAAATTGACAGAAACTTTTTCAGCAAAAAGCAGGCAATGATATCCTATGGAAGGAAATTCAAGATACTGTAAGTATGGTTAGAATTACTTTTCAGGATCAGTAGTGGGCTGAAAGATGCAGCACTGACGTCTCTCGTGCTAACAGGTGAGTAAATCGGAATTCGTAGTTCGGCTGATTTTAGAGGAATATTTTGCTCAATATTGAAGGAAGGGGGAGCGCCTGAGGTGACATGTGTGCAAACACGCCCTGTGGAGCGTTTTAAGTTGGATTAATAATTCCTCTTCAATCCTGAGGTCCCCTGTGTGCCAACTAGCCCACCAGGTACCTTCTGTATGTGCCAGGGAGCTGCGTTGCAGAGAATTGTTCAGAGGCCATGCCCCCTTTTAACAACACTCTGCAACGCAGCTCCGTGGCACTTACTGGAGGTACCTGTTGGGTTAGTTGGCCCCTAGGGGACCTCTGGATTGAAGAGGAATTAATTCCCTATCTTAAAACGCGCCACAGGGCATGTTTGCACACATATCACCTCAACCCCCGCCCCCTACCTTCACCACTGTGCAAACATCCCCGAAGGGCATTCTAAGTTGGGGGAGTAAGTCCCCTTGCATACTGGGGGTCCCTGGGGGCCAACTAGCCCACCAGGAACTTCCAATACGCGCCACGGGGCTGCATTGCAGAGAGCTGTAAAAAGGGGCGTGGCCTCATTACATCTCTTTGCAACGCAACCCTCTGGTGCGTTTTCAGAGTGGGAACTAAATCCCCTTGAGTACTGGGGGTCCCTGGGGCCAACTAGCCAACCAGGAACATCCAGTATGTGTCAGGGGGCTGCGTTGCAGAGTGGTGTAAAAAGGGAGGTGGCCTCATTACACCTCTGTGCAACGCAGCCCCCTGGCGCATTTCCAGAGTGGGAACTAAATCCCCTTGAATACTGGGGGTCCCTGGGGGTCAACTAGCCCACCAGGAACCTCCAATATGCGCCAGGGGGCTGCGTGGAAGAGAGGTGTAAAAAGGGGCGTGGCCTCATTACACCTCTCTGCAACGCAGCCCCCTGGCGTGTTTCCAGAGGGAGAACTAAATCCCATTGAATACTGGGGGTCCCTGGGGGCCAACAAGCCCATCAGGAACCTCCAGTATGCTCCAGGGGGCTGCGTTGTAGAGAGGTGTAATGAGGCCCCACCCCTTTAACACCTCTCTGCAACACAGCACCCTGGTGCATACTGGAGGTTCCTGGCAGGCTACTTGGCCCCTAGGTACCCCCAGTATTCAAGGGGAATTACTTCCCCCCTCTGTAAACGCACCAGGGGCTGTCACGATAGTTCTAACTCAATATTTGTGCAAGTCAACATTTCCAACACGATATTCTGTCTGCATACTCTACCTCGCTAGGTACTGTTCAAACTCTCTCCCCTGGAACGGAGCCCGTTGTCGGATTTGATCTCATCAGGGAGGCCCAGTAGTGCAAACGTCTTGTCTAAGACAGCTTGGATTTTGCAATTGCCCTGGACGACACCATCTTGAAAACAGGAAACTTTGAGTTTGAGTCCATTAAGGCTACAGTGCTGCGGCCATCAGGGAAGATCCTGAAATCGATACTCACTTTGGACCATGGCTCACTGCAGGGCTCCTCCGTGATGACCGGGGTGTAGTGGGGTCACTAACGGTGATCGAGAACGAGTGGCAGTTCCTGATCACCTCATCCTCTAAGGCATCATTCCAAGGAACCACACGTTGCTGCGGAGGCGTACTATTGTCTTGGCCATCCCTTCGTGTCCAACGTGTGCAAGATCCAAGACTTGACCCTATAGCTTGCCGGGTATGATGATAGCTGCGCAAAAGGACTCCATGCACCCCTTCAATCAGTTCACTGCGGACTCTCCATAGCGGCTGCCTTGACTGGTGGTTCTCGGTGTATACAAAGTGTTTCCACCTTCTTGACTGCAGCACCTCATTGACTTTCACCCGGTTGCTGTCCAGGGTTGTGGCAAATGGGATCTCCTCCAATGTCAGTGCCTTGGGGCATGCCTCTTGGGGAACCATTCGTATAAACTCTTCTGTGCCCTCTTCGTCTGCTTGCGGTTGTCGCTTGTCAGCCGTGACTGGGTGCCTTGAGAGTTAGTGGGCGGAATTTCCGGCTCCTGGATGGAACACGACTTCAAACCTGTATGCTCGGAGCTGAGAGGGTCCAATGTGGATGATCCAGAGAACAGGGGGATCAGCAGTTTGTGGCCGGTCTCCACCTAGAAATCGTGTCCGAAAAGGTAGGGATGAAAATGCTGACACGTCCACTTAATGGCGAGTGACTCCCTATAACCCAGGCATACCTCATCTCGGTGTCTGAGAGTGCTCGGCTGGTATAGGTGACGGGCACTCACTCCTTCTCTTCTCTTTCATGGAGGAGGACTGCACCCAGTCTGACTGGGCTTGCATGAACTACTATTTTGGTGCACTGCTTCGGGTGAAAGAATGCCATCACTGTCTTGTCCATCAGCACCTGTTTGACGGCATGAAAAGCCACCTTGACGTTTGGGGTCCAACTCCAGTGTGCACCGCTGTGTGTGAGAGCTCACAGTGGCTCCAACAGGAAAGCTAGGTTTGGAATGAAGTGGCTGCAGTACGTGGCCATCCCCAGGAAGCTGCAGACTTCAGTTGGAGTGGTGGGTACTTGAGCTGCCCAAATGGTGACGGCCTTCTTCGGATCTACCTGGAGTCCTTCTCTCAAGATGTATCCAAAGAAATATATGGATTCCTGATAGAAGGAGCACATCTCCTTTTTTAGTGTAACTCCACTGGTTGCCAGTCACTGGAGTGCATCCTGCAAGTGTGCATGAGTGTTTGAGAACACCAGGATGTTGTTGCTGAGGTTTATGACTCCCTGTAGACCAGACAGGGTCTCACAGATGGCATATTTGAAGACCTCAGCTGCGGACATCACCCCAAAGCTAAACCTCTTTTACCTCCTTAAGCCCACATGCGTGGAGAATGTAGTGAAATATCTGCTCACGGAGAGAGTTCCAGCTGATGGTATCCAGCATTTAGGTCCAGCTTGGAGAATTACTTTGCCCCGTTGAGATCAGCCACAATGTCACCATGCTGGGTGTTTGATGTCTTTCTCGCTTCACGGCCTGGTTAGGAAGGCTCATGTCCACACACAGCTGTATGGCCCCCAGCTGCCTATGCTTCGGGCGATGACGAGGGGCGACACCGACGGGGTCGGGCCTGTGACTCTTTCAATGATGCTGAGATCTTTGAGGTTCTTCAACTCATCCTTCACCTGCACCCTTCTGTGCCTCAGCGCTGTCAGCTTGATCAAGGAGTCAATATGCAATTTGAACTGTTTCCCTTTGAGTTTTCCGAATCCCTCAAACAGTTGTGGAAATTTACGAAGGATAGCATCGGCTTGGGAGTTGTGCACTTGGTCGGCAAAGAAGGCTAAGACTTTAGGTCGCGGTCTACATGTTTCAGTCAGACTGAAACATGTCGACCGCGACCTAAAGTCAACTGAGTAATCAATTTTTTTTACTACTAGTTGCAACACATAGTTTTTAATCGACACCCTGGGCCGCCACGAATAAATAATAAGGCAAGGATCCCCAGAGGTGTATTTTAACATTCACCTTCATCCACTTCACACCATTGCACGACACCCGCTCCGCTGTAGCCAGGCGTTGAAGCACAACCAGGCGGCACTCGGCTGCCTGGTTGGACCCCGATGATGAAGCATGACACCAACTAGGTTGGTGTGTGAGGGGTTTTTAAACAAAGACTGTTTGTGCCCAGCTGATATAGCTACATTCACGGGTGACATGGGATACTGATGTGATGGATGCAGCCTACTTCAGGGCAGCTCTGTACTACCGCGTGTCCTAGAGCTTGTGCGCCTGCTCGGCGGAACCTGTCTTAGTGCAGCCAGGATCCAGAATCCATTAAGGAATCTCTGCTTCGTCTTGGAGCATCGGGTGGGTTGTGCACACTGAGGCCGGCAGCAGGAGACAGCTGGGTAAGGCCTTTAGGGATGCACCCACCTTTGCAGATGGCTGTAGAGTTGCTGGGATCTCTGGCAGTCGGCTGGAACAGGCATCGGGCTTCGGTTACACACAGCGCTCGCCGCTGACGAAGATGACTTGAGGGCGCCCTTGCCCCTTTGTACAGCGAGTCGATGCTTCAGACCAACACCGATGCCGGCAGGAGAAAATGAGGTGAGCTGGCAAGGCACCAGCCACGTCACCAGCGTGATATCTGGTTAGCAGACGCAGAGAGGCTTACCCCTTTGGCAATAAGGCACACACACCGTGTAACGCTTAGGGGTCTATTAGGATGCGGGGCGGACTGGAGCGGTGCTAGGACCGGCCGGCAGTGGTGCGGCGGTCCCGCACCGCCAATTAGGATGCGACCACCACCATTGCAGTCGCATCCTGTATATTGAACATATTGGCACCCGCCACGATGTTAAGAGTGCATGCTGTGCATTTGAATGCACAATGTGACAGGCACCACGTGGTGCCTGCCACCATGTGCCTGCAAATGTAGGGGAGTACCAGGGGTACCCCCCTAGTGCAGCAACCCCCCCCCAACTTCCTGGGGGCCCGCACCGGGCCCCAAAGGCATTCTCTGCATACCTTTCCATGGTGGAGTCTCCGCCATGGAAAGGCATAGGACCGCCATCATCATAATATGGAGGCACCGCCACCATATTGCATTACTATTCCGCATGGTAGGAAATCTGGCAGATTGCCTAGTGGTGGAAAACTGGTGTATGGTCTTTCCGTCCGCCTGGGTACCCACCGCCATTGTAATATGGAGGGTGAAATGTTAGGCGGGTGGACAGAAATGGCGGGCGGATCGCGATTTGCCCGCCATGCTAATAGACCCCTTAGTTTAGGCAAAGACCTCAAGCCGTCTTCAGGCCGTATATTTATCTCCTCGGTGGAGCCTGCCCTGAGGAGTCTTACAGGGGCAACAATGTTTCTGAGACCTCGGATGGCTCTCTACAGGAGCGACCCTCACTGACATCACAAATGGAGCTGAATTTGATGCACAGACACATTTTAGTACGAATTAGAGGGAAATTTAGGAAAATAAAGTCGGTGGATTTCATTGCTCATTCATTTAGTTAGGTGAAAACCTTGCAAGCTAATAGCCAATTTGTACTTTAAAAATCGCGAGTCTCTGCCCTGACTAGTGTTACCATGTTAACATCCCCTTGTTCCTTCACTGTAATGAACTCACCCTTGGAGCTCTCAGGGCTGCAGTAACTTCACACTGGGATCTGGTCTTTCTGTGGAAACAATTAAAAGTCTCAGAGTTATAAAGCAGTGCCAGAATGGCTGTAAATTGTAAATCATTCTGTGTTCTCAGCTTCCAGCTGCTTGCTGTCAGCGAACAGGCTGTCATTTCTTTGCCATTAATTGCCTTCCTGCACTTCTCTGCTGCAGATCTCTCCTGAAATACAGTTATGCTTCAGCTCCAATATTTTTCCACTTAAGGAGCTGAACAGAAGAAAGTAATTTGACAAATGATAAATGAGCGAGCCAGGCAGCATCTGATGACTCCTGTGATGCTTTCTGGTCGACTCTAAATGGTGCCTGTTGCCAAATTAACTTCTCCTGCAGTTGTCATCAACATGATAAATTCTTTCACCCTACCTGTAGCTTGACATCTGTTGGTCGAACCCCCTGGGCAATGGAGGACTTTCAATTGCGAATGTAGGTGAATTTCAACCAGGAGATTTCCCAAAGTCCTTCTGCCTTTTATTGTCCAGTAGTGCTGAAGTAGGCCACTTCAGTGGAGCAAGCCTGACATGTGACTGACCTTACCTCAGCCCTACCGGCCTTACAGCCCAGAGAATGGCAGGAGACTGACTCTGGCCCACCTCTACCAGCTTCACTGAGGCACAGACCTGTATACGAGTTGGATCATGAAGTGGGTAAGAGAAAGCTTCATTAAGGGCTGGCCATGTTTGGCAACCACCAGCCTCACCTGGGCATGGATGTCCTCTTCAGGATGTTGCCAGACAAAACTCAACATTCCAGAGAGAAGTGCTAGGGACACACAGAACCTGAGAAAAGGCCTCCACCCTTTTAATGTATACCAAAAGAAGAAAAGAAGTATGTGCAAAAAGAATGGAAAGTCACAATAATAAGTCAAAGGGATGGGCAAATGGGTGAACAACAAGCAAACAGGCTGAAACATGGAGAAGAAATGAAACACACCCCTGAAACAGAAAGACTAACATAACAGAAAGTCTTTGAAATGACTTGAGGTAGGAGCACAGCGTGGTTCTGCTAGCAATTTAGCAGAAGACACACAGATGATGGACAGAATGAAGAACAAATCAAACATTCTCCCCCAGTAAATAGAGATGTGTTAAATCCATAGTTCTTGTGCTCACCATGCACCCCAGTTTAGACCCAGACATATGCAAATCAGTCTTGACCCTGTGCCTCATGGGAACAGTCCAGACCAAACTGCCAAGCCAGGTCCTCCCTGGACCGGAAACAAGCAGCCTTGAAGAGACCATTTAAACTGATGAGGTTTGAACTAAAAACATCTGAGACGAGCTTCTAATTATGTCAACAAGGACATCTAACTATTCAATACCATAACATGCTATTTTGTTAAGCATTCACCACCCAAAGTGGCCACTTGGGGCTAGAATGTTCTCTTTATGGCAGATTGTCTGTTACTATTGTGGTCTATATGACACCATGCATGGTCAGACACTTAAAGGCCATTGCCTACTGAAATGAATTGGTGTAAAGGGCAGCTAGAATAAAATGGAAAAGGACAAGCTAATCACAAGCATGGATATTTGAAATTATAACAGAACATCATACATATAATCAAACGACATAGTGCTTAAATATTATCAAAAAATATATTTTTTATTTTTATTTTGTTTTGCATGATATGTTGTAATTTTTTTCCCAGATTATCAAAAATATATAATTATGTATGTTTTATCACAATGCAACAACACATATTATGACATATGAGACATAATCAGATGAATAAGAGATTAGAACATAGTGATACTGTTGTCTAATGATACTATATTTTCTCTTATATTCATGACAGGGTCCATAATATTTATGGACAGAAAGGAGCGTCGGCGGTAGATGGAACTACGCCTGTTTCGGGAAGTTGCCTTCGTCAGGACACCTTCTCGACTTCATGGGTACTTTTAAAGGGTCACTCCAGTTACAAAATTTCACGCAGATAAAATGCATAGTCCCTGAGTCTTATTGAGTAAACGTCAGCAAATTAGTCTGATCAGTAGATTGTCTCAAATGTTATCATTTTATTCCAAAGACTCTACTAGCCTGGACTAGAAGATTTGGACCAGTCACAATATACAACTCTGTAGATGGTCCCTCTGTGACCAAGGGTTCCTACTGGTTCGTGTTCTATGTGCTCAGGACATCGTAAAACAGCAATTGGCCTTCATGACCCATAGGGACCGGTGGAGGAAGAAGAAGACTTAACGCATTGGGGTGATTGCAGCTCCAGAGTTCTAGAGCACTTCATGATAAGTGCTGGTTGTATACTTCTGAATATTTTGAATTACTATTCACAAATATAATGGTACTCACATTACCAACTTGGTGTGGCTGAGAAATACCTACTTCCAGTTGCTTAGCATACAAATTAAAAGAGTAATCTTTTTTCTATTCCAACAAAGAAATTGATCAAGATTCTAGTTTTTTATCATGCAATAGCAGAAAGTGGTCACTGCGCCTGCTCTCTATGACAGACACAGGCAAGTGAAAGTAGGGACGCCTGAGAAAGGAGGAGAACCCTACATAGGGCAGTGACAGGTGTATCTAAAAAGCTTAAGCCAAAAGTAAACCCCTACAACTGAGCAAGGTAGGAAAAGAACCCCTAAACCAGGCTGAAGACATGTGACCTCCTGAAACAATCCATAATTCTCTAGGGGCCTCTAATATTGGAGACCAAAATGCCTTAAAGAAGCAAAAGCCAAGTTGGATAACAACTCTTGTCAAGGGTGCAGTTCTTAAAAAATGTACAAACCCCCAGACAGACTTAAGTCACTGGACTAGTACTATCTACACAGTGTCAACCCATCAGAAAGCAAGTACCTTGGCTTGGCATTCCTATGACCTAAGAACTGGCTGCTAACGTTCAGTCCTAGAGTAGAATAATCAACAAGATACTCTGACAGAAATGAGACGGATGACCCTTCCGCCATATTACAAGTGCATCTGGTTCATCGTATTACAAGTTTTATTGTCTCATGACTCTTGATGTGGTTATATAAGAGGAAGGTTTTCGCCACAGTATCAATTTGTAACAAGGACAATTACTAATGTACGAATCTCGAGATATGTAGGTACGTTTGCCATTATATCAATTGAGAAATTGTTACATCCACCAAAGGCCAATACCAAGGGTCTTAATTTTCACTTAGAATTTTAATTGTCAATAACATATAACTTTTAAAGTGATTATGTTTATAAAAGAGGCAGATCCTGGCCCTTTGTGGCTCTGGTGTGTCTAGGAATATTCTTTTTTTTAAATACTTTTATTGGTATTTTCACATTACAAAAATATAAAAACGGTGTGACACATAACGAATAGGCAGTTATACGGGCTAACCAGTAGGGATACATGGTTTACATTTGTGTCTGCCCAACATTTCTTCAATCGGCCTAAATGACATTTAACATTGAACATATAGGTAATTGCGTGTGTACGTGTGCCACGTCTTAAAGACAAAACATAGATGTGTTTGGCAGCTGTTTAGTGTTAGATTACACTCCCTACGCTGGGTTGTTAGCAGTTGGTCAGGCGTGTATGGTTGATCTATGGATGCTTGTAAGAGCTGAGGTATTTGTCTAGTGTTGACTACATAACACGGTCGGGGGTTTTCCAGGGTGTTTGTCTTAGTGCTGTGATGTCTGCCCCTTTTATAAATGTGACCCAATTCAGCCACCCCTTGAATGTGGCTTTGGTGGTGTCTTTCCACTTGGCTAGTACTGTTTTGACTGCTGTCGTCAGGAGGAAGTCTAGTAGGTACCTGTTGTGCTGTGTGGCTAGATCTGTTGTGATATGAGCGGTGGTAGTTGTGGCAAATGAGTGTTGTAGAGTGCATCCTAGGGCTTCGCTGATGAAGCCCAGCACCTTCCCCCAGAATTTGTTAACCTTACTACATTGGAAGAAATTAGGTGTGCGAGGTCTCCTCCTACAGCACCGCAGTTCCAGCAGCTGTCGTTGTCCTTAAGGCCTAATGATGTTAGGCGAGCCGGTGTCCAGAATGTGGCATCCTGGAGGTCAGCCTGATGTACCGAAGTCATGAAGGTTGATAAGATACATTTATGATTCAGAATCATATGTCCTGTCAACATATGTTTTGATCATTATATCTCCACAACTGGAAAGTGGTGTCCCAATGGCATGGACATTTGTATCATGATCAGAAAGCTAGGGTCTATTTCTGTAGGGACCTTGCAGTGCTCATACTGAGATGTAGCCTGGGCGTGACCATAGACAATGGTCTGTCAATGCAAAGTCAGGCAAACAAAGTCTCTTCGACCTGTTTTACCATCTTACGTTGGCTGAAGAAGATTCTTTGGATGCTACCAACCGACACTAGGAGGTCTGTGGTGAACGCCTTGGTTACCTCCCAATTGGACTATGGTAACATACTCTACCTGAGGGTGACCATGGCGGTCACTAGACGCCTCCAGCTAGTGCAGAACGCTGCGGCACGCCTGCTCAGCGGCTGCAGTAATACTGATCATATAACAGGACGCCTTCGTGACCTGCACTGGCTGAGAGTGGAGAGCCAAGTGAAATTTAAGGCACTCAGTTATGTTAAGTTATGAACAGGCAGTGGTTGGTTGTAGAAAAGTAGGTTTATTCAGTAATACAACCCCTAAGGCACACAGGATCCTTCTTCCTTCAGCAACAGTTCTCCACTGACCTCTTCTCTGGACTCTACACTCCAGAATCCAGTCAACATGTCATACACACAGAACCCTCAAACTGTAACTAAGATACAACATATCTCCTTTTCTATAATGACAAAAACTAAAACAAAATAAAAATAATATGACAATAAAAAAAAACATATGTGAACAAATAATGTTAAAAACTAGATTAAAAAGTACCACTTTAAATACAGTTACATTTATGTACATTTATAATCTTTCATCCAAAATGGTTTTGACTTGGGACGCGTAGATTTCTCTTTCAAATCTGACATTGATACATCGACAAGAGATTTAGAACAAATAGATTCTCCACCCATGTTCTCTATTGATGCTTTAACATTAGCACCCATCAATTTTTGACCCAGATCTTGACCCAACATATGTTTGCATTCTGAAGCATTACATCTTGTTATACTTCTTACATTCCATCGTTTGCCATCATCCAATTTCACAATATTGCCTTCTGTGTGAATAATTTGCTTGAGTTTAGACCATTTGGAACATCCTGGTTTCACATTTCCCATTTGATGAGTACGTACCCATTCTCCCACATTGAATGACCTTGAAGAACTCTTGACTTTGACATTGTGATTATGAACATATCTATTCTGATACGCTTGTACCCTACTCAATATTTCCCTTGCATCAAATGTTTTTGTGATTTTCTGAGACATCCAAGAGGGTTTTACTTCAGATCCAGCCACACGCCCCTTTAATAAAGAAAAAGGAGCCTCGCCTGTGGCTGTATGAGGAGTGTTCCTGTAACACCATAGCATCTCTTTGACTGCAATCTTGCAGTCATCATCATTATTACTAGCTAATTGTATGCACTCTTTTAAAACTCGGTTGAACCTTTCCACTAAATGGTTTTCTCTTGGATTATATACAGACGTGGTGACATGTTTTACACAAACCTTAACAAGATACGTAGAAAATTCTTCCGCCACAAACTGTGGACCATTATCCGACAGAATGACACTTGGATACCCTTCCCTATGAAAAATTCCTTCAAAAAACTCAATCATGTTAGATGCTTTATTGTCTCTTACAAATGCAACCTCTGGCCATTTGCTGTGAAAATCCATTAAAACAATGGCATATTTGTTCTCAATACCCTTGACATGAAACGGCCCACAAATATCTATAGCAAGCCTATTCCAAGGTTTATCAGGAAAAGAGGTTTCTGATATGATAGTTTCTTGAGACTTATGTGATTTATAGCTACACATACAAGCTAAACAACTTTGAACACACCTATCAATGTCTTTTTCCATGACAACACACCAGAAGCCATTTCTCGCTCTCCTTTTCATGCTGGTCATACCACTATACCCTTCATGTAATAAACACAACAACCTGTCACGTAATATCAATGGTACCACAAGTCTCTCACTTCTTCTAAGAATACCATTAGAAAAGGATAACTCTGACCAAATCATTTTGTAATCAGCAAGAACACTTTTATGTAAATTTTTGATCACCTGTTGTAACACATCATCCTTATCTACAGCTTGAATCCACTCTTGCTCACTTATAGCATTATTACAAGAATCTTCAATACTAGCAACTAACCATTCATCACCATCTTCTTGCACATCATCCTCACTGCAAGGCAACGGAAGACGAGACAAACAGTCTGCACTAATGTTCTTGTGACCCAGAACGTAGTTTATCTGAAAGTTATATTCCTGTAATCTGTACAACCATTTTGCAATTCTAGGTGTGGCTCTAGATGCCCCCTTTGTAGAGAAGATGTCGATAAGTGGCCTATGATCTGTCCTTAATTCAAACGCTGTACCCCAAATAAACGTTTTAACCACATCAATGCTACAACAATTTCCCCTCAGCGCTGGAACTCATTTATTCCCATTGTTCATGACGAGCTCAGCTCGTCATGAGCACACAAGCAGTGTACTGCATGACGAGCTGAGCTCGTCATGATCATGGAAGGGGTTAAAGTGGTCCACACCCCACCAACATGCTAAGGCCTCTTTTCGATCACTGAATAAGAAGGTTCAGCACCTTTGAGCGTGCGAGAGGCAAAGGCTATGATTATCTCAGTTCCTTTGTTTCTTTGCATAAGAACAACGCCTAACCCGTATGCACTGGCATCCACCACAATTATAGATGTATGATTAGGATCATAAGGTTTTAGGGCAACTGCTCTTACAATGTCCAATTTAACATTTTCAAAAGCTTGTTGACATAAAGTAGACCAAACAAAAGAAGTACCTTTTTTCATTAATAACCTCAAGTCATGTACCTTGTCAGCAAAGTGTGGAACAAATTTAGAATAATATTCTGCGAGTCCTAAAAAAGACCGCAGTTGATCTTTATTAATTGGATGAGCTGCCTTTTCAATAGCATCTACTAATTTAATTTTCAGTTTAATTCCCTCATTAGAAATCGTATGCCCAAGATAGTCAATTTGTTTTACCCCGAATTTACACTTCTCAGCACATACGGTTAAACCAGCTTCTTGTAGTTTAAACAAAACTTGATGTACTATCTTATCATGAGTTGTTAAATCTTTACCCCAAGTCAAAATATCATCCTGAAATACTCTCACGTTAATTACATCTTTCAAAATACACATGAGTCTTTGAAAAACCGAGGAGGCAGACGCCAACCCGAAAGGCATCCTGAGATACTGAAAAGCATCCTCAGTTGTTATAAACGATGTTAAATGCCTAGATTCTGCATGTAATTTGACCTGATGGTATGCATTAGATAAGTCGATTGACGAAAAATACATAGCATCTTTGATACTAGATATCATTTCGTTGATGCGTGGAAGTGGATAACGATCAATCCATATAATCCGATTTAGATCTCTCAGATCCACACACATTCTAATTTTGCCGTTAGGTTTCTGCGCTAAAACAATGGGACTAAGCCACTCAGAGGCTTCTATTGGTTCTATCACTTTGGCTTCACACAACCTGTTCAACTCCTCTTTCAATAAACTTCGCAAAGCAAATGGCACATTTC
The DNA here is from genome assembly GCF_964261635.1 of Lissotriton helveticus. Lineage (NCBI taxonomy): Eukaryota > Metazoa > Chordata > Amphibia > Caudata > Salamandridae > Lissotriton > Lissotriton helveticus. The sequence goes on along the minus strand of NC_136072.1, from coordinate 1,164,029,590 downwards.
TTACTTTGTGAACAGTTGGCACACTGTCTGCTTTAAGAATGATTTTATGTTCAAATTTAACCAAACATCCTAGATCTTTGTTAAATAACTTGGGAAACTCGGATTCCCTCTTGGATGAAGGAATATCGTTGGTTAACAGCACCTGATCAAGAATATCATTGGTTAACAACACCTGATCAGGGTGATTGGGATTTAATAATATCCCCATTTTCTTCTTGTCTTTCCACCCTAATAAGGCTCTATCATGTTCGACTACATAAACTTTGCTCAGACACGGTCGACCTTTAAAAGTTAACTGACCATCAAAATAACCTAACATGGGTAACTTTATGCCACAATATCCTTTAGGACGTACATCTGGAAATGTCAAAGTTGTTTTACTCCCATTTTCCCACATATTTTTATCAATAATAGTGTAGGGCGAGCATGAGTCTGCCCAAAGTGCCATAACGTCACGATTTATCAACACATTACATTTAGGAGGTTCATATTCTTCAGAAATGTCATTCACAGTGTCACCATATACAACCATAACTTCAATATCATTCTCATCATTTTCCTCATCCTCCTCATAAATTTGAGGTTCACCAACATTGACAGAGCGCCTCCAGTTACCTTTATCACCTGTCCTACACCATTTAGCAAAATGTCCAATTTTTTTACATTTCATACATGTAACTTTAATTGCAGGACATTTATTGAAATCCGCAGTATGCTTTTGACTTCCACATCTGAAACATATACGTTTATTTGTATTAGTTTGACTCTTATCAGTATGAAATGTTACACTTTTTTTTTCAGTTTTATACTTTGTCTTTTTGTTGCTATTAACTACATTAACACTAGATTCATCTTTGTCCATCTGTTGCACTGATCCCAACTCTTTAACATACTGGGACGTATTTTCCATTTTCCTTGCTGTGTCAACAGTCTTTTGTAAGGAAGGATTTTTAAGTTCAAGTAGACGTTCCTGAATTTTGATGTTTTTAGTTCGATTAATAAATTGGGGCCAGATGTAGGTGTCAAAATACCGGTCGGAATCGGCCGAAAATACAGATTTTCGGCCGTTTCCGGCCAGTATTTTGACATTGGTATGTAGGGGCTCTGAAAACATACAGATTCGGTAATTTTACCGAATCGGTAATTTTACCAAATCGGTAAAATTACCGATTCTGTAAAATTACAGAATCAGTCAATTTTACCGATTCGGTAAATATACCGATCGGTAAAAGTACCGAATCTGTATTTTCCTATGTAGGTAGCACTTTTAACACTGCTACAGGGCTTTCAGGATTCAGTATTTACCATGCAATACAATTGCATGGTAAATATCGAATTCTTGTGTACATGCACATCTGTGCATGTACACCTGTGCCATGTGGCACACAGACATGCCCTAAGGGCATGTCTGTGTGCCACATGGCGCACCAGCCAGTTACAGGGGTGCAACAGGGTGTCAAAGTGACACCCTGTCCCCCTTTGCAATTCGGTATTTTTACCGATTCGGTAAATACCGAATCGCGATTTGCTATTGAATCCTAAGGCCTTCAAGGCCCATAGGATTCAATAGCAAATACCGATTCTGTAATTACAGAATCGGTAAATACCGAATCCTACCGATTCGGTATTTTTTACCGAAAAATTACCTACATTACATTTACCGATTCATGAATACCGAATCGGTAAAATTCGGTATTTATGAATCGGCAAATGTAATTTACCTACATCGGGCCCCTAGTCTCTAATAATTTCCTCATGTAAATCCTTGAATTTGCAAGTAATAGCTAAAGTTCTCAGACAAGCTACATACTGTTGTACATTTTCCCTAGGTAATTGTGTTCTGGAAAACAATTTGTGTCTCTCTACTACAATGCTTGTTTTTTATCCATAATTTTCCTCTAAAGCTTTTAAAGCTTCAGCAAATACATCTACAGCCGTATCATTAGAACTAGACTCGCTAGTTTCGCTACTTTCATCAACGGTGTCAAGTACTGTGGAAACAACACGAGGTGATTTGGGTAAAGTTTTCCAAACTTTCCTACCTTCAACACCCAAATTATGTTTCAATAACGCTAATTTTCTAGAAGGTAAGAATACATCACCACCGATGGCTTCAAGGTAGGTTTCAAAAGATTCTGACCAATCCTCCCAATTCATAGATGAGGGACCAGGGTTTTGAAGAAACTTAGGAGGAGCAACAATAGAAGATGATACCTTCATATCAACTTTGATAACCAATCATAAAGAAATAATAAAGAGATTAGCACATTCACTTAACAATATGTGAAAAAATAACAAATTAATATAAATAAAGTAGTCACCATTGTCTAGATGTGTAGACTGAGATGTTCTTGAAGTTCTGCAGTCGAAGTGTTAAATGTCATCAAAACGATAAATTTGAGGTGGTAAATGTTAATAAAATGTTAAAGATAAAATGTTAAAAGCTATCATAATGTTAAGGATTGTGTAAATTTAGAAATATGTCCTGCCGTGCGCATCGGTGAAACGTGCACTTTTATTCTTTAACCAAAATTGTACCTTCGCGTCTTTAGGAAGCGTATGTTGCTGTTTCCATGGCGATGACTCTCATAAAATGGCCGCCGTACGTCAAAAACGTCACCGTGACGTATTACGTTGCGTGATGACGTTTTACGCAAAACGTGCCGACGTCATCACAATTGATCATAAGCTTTGTTTATTCCCTCAGAAGTTGCCAGGACACTCCTTGTGTCGCGAGTTGCAGCGCGTGATGACCAAGCTTGCAGTTACTCTTTTGAAGAAAAACAGGGTAACGATTTCCATAAAACATACAAAAATGTTTAACTTCTGGTAGAAATTGCTCAGAAAAACAGGAAAAACAACGATCAACAAGGTTTTAAATCTCTGGAAAAACGGCCCAAATTTTTTTTCATTAGGGTATAACACTTAGCGCTATGGAACCCATTAATGAATAATACCCCTTAAACTGACATAAATCGTCAGATCAGTACGAAAAGATTGCCAACGGGGTTGTAGTGTCACAGAAAAAAAATACTTCATCAATTCTTCATTAAATGTATCCCATCCTCGTGGCCACTGTTAAGTTATGAACAGGCAGTGGTTGGTTGTAGAAAAGTAGGTTTATTCAGTAATAAAACCCACAAGGCACACATGATCCTTCATCCTTCAGCAACAGTTCTCCACTGAACTCTTCTCTGGACTCTACACTCCAGAATCCAGTTAACATGTCATACACACAGAACCCTCAAACTGTAACTAAGATACAACAAGTTACATGCATAAAATCAGGTCGAGACACGCCCCAGCTATCTGCAATCCTTTGTCAATGTCTATCTCCCTTCGCTCCTCTTCTCAAATGCTGTTTACTGTGCCCAAGTTTAGACTGTCCAGAATGGGCGGCAGGTCGTTTGCCTACTTGGGGCCCAAGCTATGGAACTCTCTTCCTTTGGATATTCGCTCGGACGTCTGCTATGCTCGTTTCCGTAAAGCCGTCAAGACCTGGCTTTTCAACCAGTAACTGCGTTTCCTTGTGCCACTGCTTGTTGCTATTTTCTAGCGCCGGGAAACCCTTTCGGGTAGCTGTTGCGCTTTATAAGCTCAATAAATAAATAAATAAAATAAATAGCCTCACTATGGCAAGCTGCTTGATGTACCATTACGGGTACCCAATCAACAAAAATAAAACTAAGGGCCATATTATGAAATGAATGAAATGAATGAAATGAAATGAAAAGGGGTTTTATACAGCACGATAGCTGCCCAGAGGCGTCCAAGCGCTAAAGAAAATGGTGCTACCTGATGAGAACAGTTGGCAGAAAGAAGTTAATCGTGTTTTTTGAAAAGGAGAGTTTTTAACTGTTTACGAAATGAGGACAAATTGGGGTTGGATCTCAGGTAGAGAGGGAGTGTATTCCACATCTTGGCCGCCATATAGGAAAATGACCGGCCTCCTGATCTTGATCTCCTGATTTTAGGGACTATGGCCAAAAAGGCATAGTCAGAGCGCAGTTGTTTGTTAGGCTGATATGGAGTGATTAGGGAATGATTAATCACTGGGCCTGTTTTCCAGTAGGCCTGATGGGAGATGCACAGGGATTTAAAATTGATTCTCTCCCTAACAGGGAGCCAATGAAGGCTCCTCAGCCCGGGCTTGGCTGAGAGCCTGCGAGGGAGCTGAAGCAACGTGTGCGCGGCACAGTTCGGGATCAGCCGAAGTTTCCGTAAGGTGTATTCAGGGGCTCATAAATAGAGAGCATTGCCAAAGTCCAGGCGGGACTGAATCAAGCCTTGAACCACAGTTTGTTTGGCTTCAAAGGGAAGGAGGGGGAGAATCTTCTTAAGAAGTCTGAGAAGACCAATGCAGATGGCTGATAGCCTGGTAGCCTGGCTGTCGAAGGTCAAAGTCTTGTCCAGCCAGACACCAAGGTTTTTTATAGTATCTTTGGGTATTGGAGGCAGACCCAGACAGGGGGGCCATATAGAGTTAACTGTAAACGAGGTAGAGCAGCCAAGGAGCATAAGCTCTGTTTTGTCTCCATTGAGCTTGAGACATGATGCAGTCATCTAGCTTTTTACTTCCTCCAAGCAGCTCGCCAAATCAGCTGGTGCTGATTGGCTGTCCCTCTGCGCGAGGGAGACCACTAGCTGAGTGTCATCCGCATAAGTAATGATCTTAATACCATATGGACGGACGATCTCAGCCAGTGGTCTCATATATACGTTCAACAATGTAGGGCTCAAAGATGAGCCCTACGGTACCCCACAACCCAATGGTTTACTGGAGGAGATAATATCCTCTTCAAAGACTTGAAATGATCTGTCACTCAGGAAAGATTTGAGCCAGGTTATCGCTCTCCCTGATACTCCTAGACTAAAAAGTCGGTGCAGTAAAATTCTGTGGTTCACGGTATCAAATGCAGTGCTTAGATTGAGGAGGATGACTGCCACCGATCCCTCCGATCCAGAATCTCTCTGGTTTCCTCTGTTACCGCAAGCAGGGCCGTCTCTGTCCCATGCTTAGGGCGAAAACCCGTCTGGGTGACATCGAGCAGATGGTTACTCTTGAGGAACAACGTTAGATGCCCATTAATATGCTTCTCGAGGATTTTGCTCGCCCAGGGAAGCAAAGAGATAGGGCGATAATTATTGGAGTTGTTAGCGTCCAAATTCGTGTTTTTTTTTAGGAGTGCTCGTACAATGGCTTGTTTCCACATAGGCGGGACAATACCTGAGGATATAGATGCATTGAGTAGGTCAAGCATGGTAGGAAGGATAGTATGAGCAGCAGTGACTAAAGTGCAAGGGGGAGCTGGGTCACAAGGGGAACCTGATTTTACTTGCAGCATTATGGATCCAAGTGATTCTGGATCCAACAGAGGGAACTGATCCAGAACATTTGAAGAGTGGCACTCAGTTTCTTGGGGGGACAGGATAAAGCATCAGCGTGAGGGTCCTTAACCCCTTCGACGCTCATGACGAGCCCAGCTCGTCACGTAACATGCGAATCCGCAAAATCCAGCGTACGGGCGGAAATCATGCCGCACGCATGCGGTTAACTGCTTCTGGAAAAGATAAATAAATTTGATGGATTTTATGAAAGAAAAAATCCGCCTAATCATTACAATGGGATCGTATGTTATGATTGGGTGGAGGGGTTTGGGGAAGCTTGATAAGACTTTTCACAATTTGATATATTTCTTTAGGTTTAGAACTGGCCGCAGTGATTTTTCCTGTGTAGTATGCAGATTGCGCCGTTTTTATCTCGTGTTTGTAGGATCTTATCGCTTCTCTATAGGACATTTTATCTGAAGCAGCATAGTCCAATCGCCATTTCCTTTCCAGTTTTTTACACTGTCGTTTTTTCTCCCTAAGCCCTACCGAGTACCAGGGAGCAGTTTTCCGAAGTCGTTTTGCAGAAAGGAAGTATGGAATCGAGAGAGTTTGAAATCCAGTTATTGTAACTATTGTTAGCTGATAGGGGGTCATGGTTAATTGGAGGTCTGGAGGCCTCTAGAGCTCTGGTCCACTGTTCTAAAGAAAGTTTGGACCAGTTTCGTAGTTTTCATGGGATAGGTGTTAAGGAGGGGGATTTGTGTATATCCCAAGTGAAGGGGATAAGTGTATGATCAGTCCAGGGGAGACAGATAGGAGACCCTACCGTAAGATCGATACAATTACTGAACACAGGGTCAAGAAGGTGACCTTTAATGTGCGTGGGGGAGAGGACAAGTTGCTCCAATTGTAATGCGGAGAGACTGGCCATCAGCTCTGAGGCAGTGTGGTTCGCGATATTGTCGAAGTGGATATTAAAATCGCCCAACAACGTGAAGTTGGAGGGAGTGGTGGCTGGATCTGCAGCGATAGAGGGTAGGGCAGTGTGAAACTGTTTTGGGGGTCCGGGAGGGCGGTATATGAGTATTCCAGAAAAGCTGTAATTCGGAGAAAATTCAATCGAAAAAGACAGACTTTCGCAGTCTGGAATAGGGTCAGTGGCGCAACGGCACGTATAAAAATCTTTATAAATAATTGCCAAGCCGCCTCCTTTCCCATGGGAACGGTCTTTCCATGCAATCTGATAGCCCTGGGGGAGTGCTTGTACTAAGTCGGGTTCGGAGTCCAGGGTTAACCAAGTTTCCGTCAGGAAAATGGCTTCTGGCGCGAGTTCATCTAGCAGCAGGGCAATTTCGGTGCGGTGTTTGGGCAGGGACCTGCAGTTCAAGAAATACATTGTGAGTTCCAGTCTTTCCTCTTTGTATGATGTAACGTTGAGCTCAGTGTTACATGGAGGACAGATGGTGGGCAGATCTAAAGGCTGGTAGGAATGGTAACACGTATCTTTTAACCTGGTTCTTAATCTAAAAAGAGAACTGGGGCTATAGCGCCTAGTATGCCCAATAAAAGGTGCAGGGGTTATGGCCCCTGGCCCCAGCCGGCCGCGGACAGGCGCAGAAGGGTGCAGACAGGCTTGCCTTAGGCGCGCCTTCGGCGCGCCCGCTGCGCGGTCTGCAGGAGGTGCTCATTATGTACAATGAGGAGGGAGTGGGCGAACAACTATGCCGGCAACTTGGTCTTACCCCCAATATGGCGGTGGCTTGCTCCCCGTGACAGCGCCTAATCGGCTGCAGGGGAAATGTTCAAGTGAGGAGAGGTAGGTTGTACGATTTAAAAAAAAGATATCAGCAGTCTTAAAATGTCATTAACGGCAGCTAATTCTCCCGGCTTTCCGCCTCAGAAGATGTCACCAGATTCTAACAGCGCGCGTGGTTGTGGGCGCGACTTATATGCAGGTGTAGGTGATCGGGAGGTGCCAACAACTATGCCGGCAACCCGGTCTTGCCCCCAATATGGCGGCGTCTTGCTCCCAGTGACAGCGCCTAATCAGCTGTAGGTGAAATGTTCAAGTGAGGAGAGGTAGGTTGTACGATTTTTAAAAAAGATATCAGCAGTCTTAAAATGTAATTAACAGCAGCTAATTCTCCCGACTTTCTGCCTCAGGAGATGTCACCAGATTCTAACAGCGAGCGTGGTTGTGGGCGCGACTTATATGCAGGTGTAGGTGAGCGGGAGGTCCCAACAACTATGCCGGCAACTCGGTCTTACCCCCAATATGGCGGCGGCTTGCTCCCCGTGACAGCGCCTAATCGGCTGCAGGGGAAATGTTCAAGTGAGGAGAGGTAGGTTGTACGATTTTTAAAAAAGATATCAGCAGTCTTAAAATTTAATTAACAGCAGCTAATTCTCCCGGCTTTCCGCCTCAGGAGATGTCACCAGATTCTAATTATCAAGGGCTTTATCGCCGCTTTAGCGGCACTTTTTGCGACAGCGATCGGTTTGGGTGCCACTTGGCATGTCAGCGATATTTCTCGCTAATGACATGCAAAGTAGGCGTTCCCGACCAACAGACCTGGTAAACAGCCGCTAACAGGCCTATTGCCTAATAGCAAGGAGGACCTGGCCCCGATTAGCGACGTGAAAAGTCGCGCTAACCGGGATTATCTGCCTTTTTTTAACACCTGCTATTTTCCTGACTTAACCATACCTAACATGGGGAGTGGATTATGCTGATACGACCACAGGGTCGTATCAGCAAAGTTAGCTCTCTTCCCCATGCAACATCGCTGGTTTTGTCACGATGATGGCCTTTCCCTCCCATTATAGCTGGAATATTTATCACCATAGCGCTAATTGTTGTTAATACAGCATTAGCATGGCGATATATTCCAGTGTTAGCTGGCGATAAAAAATTTCGCGCTAAGTGCGCTCTGCGATATTTATTGCAGTTTGTTGCTAATATGGCCACGAGAGAATAAGATTGAAAAGAAGAAAAATAGGACTGGGCATCTTGCACGCCTGACATGGAGCAGGCAAAGTTGTCTGTCTTCCCTATATAATATTAACTACAAGCAGCGCTGTCTATGAACAGTACCTTTGACTGTGGGAGGGGTAACCAGGGTGTTGGTGAAGAGATGGACAACTCTTCACCAACAAAGGGGATCTTGGCCAGCAGAGTGAGTAAGCAGCCCTGTGCTAATCTCTTCTGCAGGCACTGCTTCCTGTAGATAAGAGACCTCATGTCTTCAATCAATTAATCAATTAATGATTTATAAAGCGTGGCAAATCACCCATGAGGGTCTCAAGGTGCTGGATTTGCTAACTGCTTCATGGTGATCTGTTCATTCAGTCGCAATGAGGGAAAAACAAGGAGAAAGCAGTGAAAACAAGGTAAAAGCAAGCCAAAAAACCATTAAAAAAATGGGCGAAAAAGCAAGGAGAAAGCAGTGAAAATGAGGGAAAAGCTGGAAGGCACTCAAAAAAACGGGTTGAAGGCAAGGACAAAGCAGTGAAAAATGAGGAAAAAGCAAGGTGAAGGCTCTCAAAAAATTGTGGAAAAGGCAAGGAGAAAGTAGAGAAAACCAGTGTCAGTTCCTCCCTTAAGGCAGAGGGTTGTCGCCCCACTGCTCTCAGAGCTGGAAAAAAATAAAATAATAATAATAGCATTATTATTATCATTTTATTTTTCGGAGCTATAGGGCTGGGTTAGGGTGGGGCAGTTCCCCAACGGGGTGTAATACACAACTTGGGTGGAGGACATGCCCAAGCTCTCAATCCGCGTCTGAGCACCAATCCATGGCGCTCAGATCAATCACAATGCTGCGTTGCAGCTTTCTGGTTGGCTTAGGGGAACCTGTGTGCTTTCTGGACTCGTCAGTGAAGCAACTACAGAGGAGGGATAGAGGGGGCCATGAGGAGCTGTTTCTTTAAAAAAAAAAAATGTGCACTCCCCCCACCACCCCAGATTCAGAAGAAATTTTGAAGGAAAATGGCCAAGAAGGTAAAATTCAGTGGGATAAGGCAGCCAGCTGTGTCCAAGGGGGAGACTTCATCATCATGGAGCTGCTGAATGAAGTTGTGGTGAAAATGTCTATGTTTGGATTTAGTCACTTGAAAATTTCCAGCTGGACATAGCTGCAGGCTGTATTCAACAAGGGCTCGATGAGGCAAGGTACTGCGTTGCATAGGTAACTGGAGGCTATGTGACGCTCAGTCAGCAATGCGTGGTCCATGCAGCAACGGAGATGCTTTGAGGGAGATGCGCCAGTTCTGATCGGTGCAACTTCATTGATGAGTGATTTTTAACAGTTGCAGCACTTAATACACACTTCCAAGGGCCCAGGACTGGATTGACACCACTTGGCAGGGCAAGACTTGCAGAAAACAAAATCCAGGTGCTGTTGAATTTGGATGAGAAGTCTTTGATGTCCCAGAGACTTGAGTGCAAGCCAGCATACCCTTGGAGTCACCTGGGTTCAAATGAGATGGGTTTATTCCTTTCTCAGTAGGGTAGAGGGTAGCAGCAGCAGGGCAGCACAGCAGAAAAGCAGTTCTTCCAGAGCAGCAGTCCAGCAGAGTGGCAGTCCTTGTAGCAGCACAGCAGTCCTTCCTCATGGCCTCATGGCAGAGTTCTTCGCAGGTCCAGTAGTGTCTGATTTGGTGGGGTCAAAGACCCAGAACTTATACCCAGGTGTTCCTTTGAAGTGGGGGTGACTTCAAAGAGGGGCTTTGAAGTGCACAGAGGGCTTCCCTCCCAGCTCTGGCTTCATGCTCACTACAGGGGGGTATGCAGCCCTTTTGTGTGGGGACAGCACACAGGGTATTCAGGTGTAAATGTCACCTCCTCCCTTCCATCCTGCTCAGGGTAACCCATCAGGATATGGATGGCCACTCAGTAACATCAAATCTCCATTTGTGTGTGGCTGTCTAGAAGGAATACACAAATGTCCAGCTGCCACACATTCCAACACGTTATTGGAGACAGGCTGCAGGCACACAGGGCTAAGAGCAGAAAATTGCCATCTTTCTGAAAGTGATTCAGAAAAGGGGGTGGTGATGAACAGAATGTCTGAATTAAGCAGACCACTCTTACCCAGTCCAAAGATCAGGGCTTGATCCATCACCGTTTTTTAGCTCACTGCACCATCCCAGCTCAGAACTTGGCTATATGCAAATTAGTCTGTTCCTGTCCCAGTGCATGATGGGAACAGGGCAAACCAAACTACCAAGCCAATTCTTATACTGGGAAGGAAACAAGCTTCCGGGGACCGGTTTCTGCCATTTCAGGCGTCGTCGGCCCGGCTTGCTTGAATCCTGATGGTGCAATGAGCAAGGGACTCACATCTGAGTATACCCTTTCACGCTTATGGTGGACAAAATGATTCAGAAAAGGGGGTGGTGATGAACAGAGTGTCTGAATTAAGCAGACCACTCTTACCCAGTCCAGAGATCAGGGCTTGATCCATCACCGTTTTTTAGCTCACTGCACCATCCCAGCTCAGAACTTGGCTATATGCAAATTAGTCTGTTCCTGTCCCAGTGCATGATGGGAACAGGGCAAACCAAACTACCAAGCCAATTCTTATACTGGGAAGGAAACAAGCTTCCGGGGACCGGTTTCTGCCATTTCAGGCGTCGTCGGCCCGGCTTGCTTGAATCCTGATGGTGCAATGAGCAAGGGACTCACATCTGAGTATACCCTTCCACGCTTGTGGTGGACAAAATGATTCAGAAAAGGGGGTGGTGATGAACAGAGTGTCTGAATTAAGCAGACCACTCTTACCCAGTCCAAAGATCAGGGCTTGATCCATCACCGTTTTTTAGCTCACTGCACCATCCCAGCTCAGAACTTGGCTATATGCAAATTAGTCTGTTCCTGTCCCAGTGCATGATGGGAACAGGGCAAACCAAACTACCAAGCCAATTCTTATACTGGGAAGGAAACAAGCTTCCGGGGACCGGTTTCTGCCATTTCAGGCGTCGTCGGCCCGGCTTGCTTGAATCCTGATGGTGCAATGAGCAAGGGAATCACATCTGAGTATACCCTTCCACGCTTTTGGTGGACAAAATGATTCAGAAAAGGGGGTGGTGATGAACAGAGTGTCTGAATTAAGCAGACCACTCTTACCCAGTCCAAAGATCAGGGCTTGATCCATCACCGTTTTTTAGCTCACTGCACCATCCCAGCTCAGAACTTGGCTATATGCAAATTAGTCTGTTCCTGTCCCAGTGCATGATGGGAACAGGGCAAACCAAACTACCAAGCCAATTCCTATACTGGGAAGGAAACAAGCTTCCGGGGACCGGTTTCTGCCATTTCAGGCGTCGTCGGCCCGGGTTCTGAGCTGGGATGGGGCAGTGAGATATATAACGGTGATGGATCAAGCCCTGATCTTTGGACTGGGTAAGAGTGGTCTGCTTAATTCAGACACTCTGTTCATCACCACCCCCTTTTCTGAATCGTTTTTGGCCACTATAGGTGTGGCAGGGTATACTCAGACATGAGTCCCTTTCTCACTGCTCCATCAGGATTCAAGCAAGCCGGGCCGAAGAGGCTGAAATGCCAGAAACCGGTCCCCGGTAGCTTGTCTCCTATCTGGTGAAGAATTGGCTTGGTAGTTTGGTCTGCCCTGTTCCCATGATGCACTGGGCCAGGGACAGACTAATTTGCATATAGCCAGGTTCTGAGCTGGGATGGGGCAGTGAGATAAATAACGGTGATGGATCAAGCCCTGATCTTTGGACTGGGTAAGAGTGGTCTCCTTAATTCAGACACTCTGTTCATCACCACCCCCTTTTCTGAATCGTTTTTGGCCACTATAGGTGTGGCAGGGTATACTCAGACATGAGTCCCTTTCTCACTGCTCCATCAGGATTCAAGCAAGCCGGGCCGAAGAGGCTGAAATGCCAGAAACCGGTCCCCGGTAGCTTGTCTCCTTTCTGGTGAATAATTGGCTTGGTAGTTTGGTCTGCCCTGTTCCCATGATGCACTGGGCCAGGGACAGACTAATTTGCATATAGCCAGGTTCTGAGCTGGGATGGGGCAGTGAGATAAATAACGGTGATGGATCAAGCCCTGATCTTTGGACTGGGTAAGAGTGGTCTGCTTAATTCAGACACTCTGTTCATCACCACCCCCTTTTCTGAATCGTTTTTGGCCACTATAGGTGTGGCAGGGTATACTCAGACATGAGTCCCTTTCTCACTGCTCCATCAGGATTCAAGCAAGCCGGGCCGAAGAGGCTGAAATGCCAGAAACCGGTCCCCGGTAGCTTGTCTCCTTTCTGGTGAAGAATTGGCTTGGTAGTTTGGTCTGCCCTGTTCCCATGATGCACTGGGCCAGGGACAGACTAATTTGCACATAGCCAGGTTCTGAGCTGGGATGGGGCAGTGAGATAAATAACGGTGATGGATCAAGCCCTGATCTTTGGACTGGGTAAGAGTGGTCTGCTTAATTCAGACACTCTGTTCATCACCACCCCCTTTTCTGAATCGTTTTTGGCCACTATAGGTGTGGCAGGGTATACTCAGACATGAGTCCCTTTCTCACTGCTCCATCAGGATTCAAGCAAGCCGGGCCGAAGAGGCTGAAATGCCAGAAACCGGTCCCCGGTAGCTTGTCTCCTTTCTGGTGAAGAATTGGCTTGGTAGTTTGGTCTGCCCTGTTCCCATGATGCACTGGGCCAGGGACAGACTAATTTGCATATAGCCAGGTTCTGAGCTGGGATGGGGCAGTGAGATAAATAACGGTGATGGATCAAGCCCTGATCTTTGGACTGGGTAAGAGTGGTCTGCTTAATTCAGACACTCTGTTCATCACCACCGACCTTTTCTGAATCGTTTTTGGCCACTATAGGTGTGGCAGGGTATACTCAGACATGAGTCCCTTTCTCACTGCTCCATCAGGATTCAAGCAAGCCGGGCCGAAGAGGCTGAAATGCCAGAAACCGGTCCCCGGTAGCTTGTCTCCTTTCTGGTGAAGAATTGGCTTGGTAGTTTGGTCTGCCCTGTTCCCATGATGCACTGGGCCAGGGACAGACTAATTTGCATATAGCCAGGTTCTGAGCTGGGATGGGGCAGTGAGATAAATAACGGTGATGGATCAAGCCCTGATCTTTGGACTGGGTAAGAGTGGTCTGCTTAATTCAGACACTCTGTTCATCACCACCCCCTTTTCTGAATCGTTTTTGGCCACTATAGGTGTGGCAGGGTATACTCAGACATCAGTCCCTTTCTCACTGCTCCATCAGGATTCAAGCAAGCCGGGCCGAAGAGGCTGAAATGCCAGAAACCGGTCCCCGGTAGCTTGTCTCCTTTCTGGTGAAGAATTGGCTTGGTAGTTTGGTCTGCCCTGTTCCCATGATGCACTGGGCCAGGGACAGACTAATTTGAATATAGCCAGGTTCTGAGCTGGGATGGGGCAGTGAGATAAATAACGGTGATGGATCAAGCCCTGATCTTTGGACTGGGTAAGAGTGGTCTGCTTAATTCAGACACTCTGTTCATCACCACCCCCTTTTCTGAATCGTTTTTGGCCACTATAGGTGTGGCAGGGTATACTCAGACATGAGTCCCTTTCTCACTGCTCCATCAGGATTCAAGCAAGCCGGGCCGAAGAGGCTGAAATGCCAGAAACCGGTCCCCGGTAGCTTGTCTCCTTTCTGGTGAAGAATTGGCTTGGTAGTTTGGTCTGCCCTGTTCCCATGATGCACTGGGCCAGGGACAGACTAATTTGCATATAGCCAGGTTCTGAGCTGGGATGGGGCAGTGAGATAAATAACGGTGATGGATCAAGCCCTGATCTTTGGACTGGGTAAGAGTGGTCTGCTTAATTCAGACACTCTGTTCATCACCACCCCCTTTTCTGAATCGTTTTTGGCCACTATAGGTGTGGCAGGGTATACTCAGACATGAGTCCCTTTCTCACTGCTCCATCAGGATTCAAGCAAGCTGGGCCGAAGAGGCTGAAATGCCAGAAACCGGTCCCCGGTAGCTTGTCTCCTTTCTGGTGAAGAATTGGCTTGGTAGTTTGGTCTGCCCTGTTCCCATGATGCACTGGGCCAGGGACAGACTAATTTGCATATAGCCAGGTTCTGAGCTGGGATGGGGCAGTGAGATAAATAACGGTGATGGATCAAGCCCTGATCTTTGGACTGGGTAAGAGTGGTCTGCTTAATTCAGACACTCTGTTCATCACCACCCCCTTTTCTGAATCGTTTTTGGCCACTATAGGTGTGGCAGGGTATACTCAGACATGAGTCCCTTTCTCACTGCTCCATCAGGATTCAAGCAAGCCGGGCCGAAGAGGCTGAAATGCCAGAAACCGGTCCCCGGTAGCTTGTCTCCTTTCTGGTGAAGAATTGGCTTGGTAGTTTGGTCTGCCCTGTTCCCATGATGCACTGGGCCAGGGACAGACTAATTTGCATATAGCCAGGTTCTGAGCTGGGATGGGGCAGTGAGATAAATAACGGTGATGGATCAAGCCCTGATCTTTGGACTGGGTAAGAGTGGTCTGCTTAATTCAGACACTCTGTTCATCACCACCCCCTTTTCTGAATCGTTTTTGGCCACTATAGGTGTGGCAGGGTATACTCAGACATGAGTCCCTTTCTCACTGCTCCATCAGGATTCAAGCAAGCCGGGCCGAAGAGGCTGAAATGCCAGAAACCGGTCCCCGGTAGCTTGTCTCCTTTCTGGTGAAGAATTGGCTTGGTAGTTTGGTCTGCCCTTTTCCCATGATGCACTGGGCCAGGGACAGACTAATTTGCATATAGCCAGGTTCTGAGCTGGGATGGGGCAGTGAGATAAATAACGGTGATGGATCAGCCCTGATCTTTGGACTGGGTAAGAGTGGTCTGCTTAATTCAGACACTCTGTTCATCACCACCCCCTTTTCTGAATCTTTCTGAAAGTGTCATTTTTAAAAGGGTAATGATAAAATCAACTTTATCAGTAAAGAGATTTATCATTACCATTCCAAACTGATTTGTTAAAGTGAGAGGAGAAAAGGGGGCGGGGCTTCCTTGGCTACCACCAGAGGCGACAGAGGTCTCACACAGCTCTCTCAGAGTAGCCCAGAACTACATTCATTGTCCCAGAGACACTTTTCATGAGTGATCAGACACGTGGCTGGGTGGCATGGTTGTCACTCCCAGTGGCTGTAAGCTCTCTTCTGATTTGCTCTCTGGGTAAGCAGGTACCAGGATAAGTGGAACAGACCCAAAAGTATTGAAGGTAAATGTCTCTCCTGATTGGCTCTCAGCGTTCAGTTTGGCTTAGCGTTGTGGGCCCTTGCAGCAAAGATAGGAAATTCCCAAAATGTTCACTCACTTATTGCCAAGGTAAAGAAGTGCATTACTAAAGTGATACAGGACAAAGGACACCTTTGGGCATTGCATTTTCAGAATATTTCTTCAACTGATACTTTGTAACTGTTATTCACAAAAACACATCAAACACACAGTGAAGATGTCAAATTCAGCCCACTCTCAGTTCTGCTGTCACAGACAAGGCACCAGGCCCTGAAAAAATAAATCTGCACTGTCTGAATTGAATTGCCACCGTTTCAATTTAATTTATTATATTGCCATTTTTTAATAAATGTTCTGTATTAAATATAATTTGAGATTAGGCTTCCTGCAGGCCTTTGCATTCATTGTTACTGTGACAAATTTGTTCGACAGTTTAAATTGCATTAGCCCCTAAGGGAACATTTTTAATTTGCATAAATTCTATTTCCCAGGTTCCATCTGGGTTATTGGGTTGCCCTCTCTTGTTGAAATCAGATGGGTTAGAGGTGTCTCGGGGGGGTGGAAAAGAGAGGAGAGGTGGGATTTGGTAAGCCGAAATAAATAATGTTGTCATAATTAAGCCCAGGCTAATTAACAACAGACGACTTTGCAGCCAATTGTGAGCTAGGTCAGAAAGGTCTTCAGTAGTTTGGGGTGGCAGGAACAGGAAGCAATGACTAGGTTATCCTGACCAGGTAACTGAAAGGACAAATAGTTTTAAAGCCTGATTTGTTAACTGTGACTCTTGAAACCTTAACCAACCAATATCCACATTCAGCTGGCCATAGGTCAGATATTGCTAGGTTGGTAGGGGTAACCCTCAGACATCACTTCCCCCTTTTCTGCATGAGGCTGAACCAGTGAGAGCCCCTCCACCTCCTAACCTTGAACAAACAGTAGCAGGTGTGTCGTGGGTTCTGATATAAATAGCTAAAATGGCCCCATCCCCTGGTTTGGTAAAGAAAGACAGCCTTATTTCTGAAACAGTGGGTCCCTCAAGCCCCTGCTCTCCCTGTGTCACTGCAGCTCCTGCACCATTGATAACTACCCCTCCCCCCCTGGTAACTTCAGCCATTAAGCTTTAGGCTGACCTAGGTTTCATCAGAACTCAATAAAAGAAATAGCATCAGGGGAAGAGGGCAGTGGCGGCTCACCGTGGGAGTGCTGCAGGGCGGTGGGACTAGGTATGGGCAGGGTGGGGGGTAGTGCAGTCGGACATATGACAGACAGGAGTAAGGTAAGTAATTAAATAAAACAATTTACCTTATGTGTGCTGCATTGGCTAGTTGGCGATGCAGCACGCATGAAGTAAATAGTTTTATTTATTTATTTACTTACCTTACTCCTGTCCATAGTATGTCAGACTGCACTACCCCTCTACCCTACCCCTCCCCTGCTCCACCACCCTGTAGCACTCCCACGGCGAGCCGCCACTGGAAGAGGGTAGCCAAGTGTTAAACACAATGGGACATAGTGTGGACCCCCGTGGGACATCACAAGTTAAGACCTTGGGGAAATACTATTGTCTCACACTCATCCCACCAAAAAGATCAAAATCAACAAAACATATTAACAAATATCCCCAATCTCCTGAAGTCTGTGCTAGAGAGTGGCAGGGTTGGCTGTTGTAGGAAGATGGGTCACAATGAGTGGTTGGTAGGCACCTAACACCAGCAACAAGGCCACGAACACCGTACCGGGTCCTAAATAGGGTATCTATAAAATGAGTCTCTTGCTCAACCATTGTTAGGTGACACAGAGCAATAAGGCTTAACTTAAGAGTTAAGGCATGTAAAGCTGTTGAAAACAACAATACAGTAAATAAGTAAGACACAACACACAATAAAAATCCCACAACAGTTGAAAAAAATAGGAAATATTTGTATCTTTAAAATAACACCGAATCCATGAAAATCCAATGTAGGGAATCAGTGTTATGTGTTTTAAAGAATAAACACTTTCTAGTGCTTGGAAACCATAGTGCTACTTTTGGAGATCTGATCAGGCTTGATCGGGACAAAGTCAAAGATTGGGGCAGAATGTGATGGAGCCCTGCTCTGATACCCCACGCACTAGGCCCCGGTCAACCTTTTACCTTCAGACTTAGAAACTTGTGTGGAGATTTTTCCATCGAGGGCCCTCGCTACTCCCCACCAGTTCGGATTCATCGAGTGTTTGCCTCCTTGACTTTCAGGGAGAATGCAGTCAAACTCTAGAAGTCGGACCTCCAGAGCTCTTCAACGGGACAAACCTGGAATCTAGGTCGGGTCACAGTTGAAGGTAGCCAGCTTGGCCCTCGCAGTCAAGTCGGTCAACTCCTGGAGCTTTTTCTGAAAAGTTTTCCAAAGTTTCTCAAACTTCTGGAGGTATTTCCAGAGGTCTCCTGGTGGGTTCCAAGCGCCAAAACAAACATCTGAGGGACTGGAATCGCCTAGATAGTCATTGGCTGGCCTGGACTTCACTTCCCACATGCAAATGGTCAGCCCTTAAAACTCCACTAAACGCATTCCAGGAAGGAGACTCTGCCTGGAGGAGGGTCAGTTAAGCTCTGTTAACCTGTAGCTGCAGGGAGTCCACTCCTTACTCCTTCTTGAAGCCAGGCACAGTCCACGGACCTTAATAATAATATTAATAATAAGGGAGCTTGTAAAGCGCCTGGTTACACCAGATGGCGTGTCCCCGACCTTGAGTCCCAGATAGTGCAGCAGGCGCAGTCTTTACCAAGCAGGCCCTTGGGTGCAGATCAGGATTCCAGCAGGACGATCCTCCTTCTTCTTGTAGTGTCAGGCAGCAGAAGTAGAGGCAATGCACCGCTCACATATTTTTCCAGTGTTCTCTGGCTTTTAAACTGACCTCAGGCCTCAGAAGTGCACACATGCATGCGCAACAAATGCTGCTGGCCTCTAAACTGCCATGCCCTGTTATATACGAGGGACTTATAGGTAGTTTTCATCCCCTGGCACTATCATCTACCAGGGACGTATAGAGTAGATAATGCCAAATATAAGTGTACCTCAATGCATGTGTTTGTGTTTAACAAAGCACTGGCCCTGGGCCTAACTAGCAGAGCCCAGGACACAGTCAGAGTCAGCTACCACCAGTTCCATTCAGCACCAAAAAATGTGGGTGAACAGGCCGAAAAGGGTGACTTTCTAACAGTGACAGTCCAATGAAGTAAGTAGGCCTGAGTTATAATTAATGCACTCCTCATGCAGTGCTAGGCTCATGAAGGGTGTTGTGTTTTCAGAGGCCAGGGCTGGCTGTGAACAAACCGTTAAAGGTGCCTCCAAATGAGATGGTCCAAGGTACAAGTAGGGGCTTCATGACCTGTGCAACCCTTCTTTAGTGTGAACCTCATGTTAGCTGTGACTGAGACCCTTCAGGGACTGTAAACCTGCCATCTGTATATCTTTCTTAATTTGTTTGTAGTATTTACTAATATGCATAATCAAATAATTTTCCTTGTCATAAGAAAAAACACTAACTGGGCATCAAATGATTATAAATTATTTGTTGAGTTCAGAGTCTCTAGCCAACATGATCTCCTCTTTACGGCGCCTTTGATTGGTCTTCTGCTCTGCCCTTATAGACAAGTTTTAAGAAATGGGTACATGACTTCCAATTGGGGGTTATGCAGCATGGGGATCCTAGGACACCAGTGGTGAAAAACCCCAGTGGTTACATTTGGGGCCCAATGGTCCAATAATACCCTATCTTACCTGTGACCTGGATTTCTTCCAACGTACATCACCTGTCGCCAGAAGCTCGGATCATGCAGCAACAAGAACAGACTCTGTGCTTTGATGTGAAGTGAAGACAACATGTGCATCACCCAAGATCATATTATTTTCCAGGGTGTCTTTAATCTCTGTTGTCTCAAAGGCTTCCATAATTTGTAGGAGTGGGAGGAAGCCAATGCCAACCTTTTTGTAATAGCAATACTTATAGGAAAGTGGATTATTATTTGAGGTGAACAAGTGTCCATCTCAAAGGATAAGGCCTCCACCTGTTAGTCGTCACAAACATTTAATTAAATAATCCTATGCTCAATCCCATGTAATGTGACACAAAGCAGTCTGTCTTAAATCAAAGACAATATGTAAAGTATTTATGCAGTGCATAAACAGTAGAAAAAGTCACACAGAAAAAACAAAACTCCAGGACCAATTTAAAAAAAAAGTGAGACAATAGATAGTAAAATAAGACCAAAACAACAAGAAATCGAAAATAGAAACCAAATATAAGAATTTTTAAAGAATAAAAGAAAAATATAGTGCACAATGAATGCCGGTCGTCACTGTAGACTAGGAGCATGGTGGAATTTCAGCAGGCTGACTGTGATAGAGCCAGGGTCAGATACACCAAGTGGACTGATCTGTGAAAGTCTGTACGTTAAAAAGTTAATTAAAGTTTAGGGGTAGGGGTGAGTGAATTTTTAATGTGTGTAATGTGTAATGTGCTTTTGAGTAATTATGCAACATTGCAACAAAGTTTCCCAAAATTACACGTCATGCAAAGCAGAAATCCGCCATTTAACACAAAATCTTACCGCAAAATTCATTCTTGCTTTAGTTTTTGAAGCAAGAAGACATTTTGTGTAAACAGCTGCTTGCTTTCTGTTTTTCCCATGTATTCATGTTAAATGTTTCCTGCAAATAGGGTGTTCACAGTAAATTATCACTGAAAGTGGTGTAGAATTATGTTAAAATGGGTAATGTGGTAATTTAAGGAAATTTTGAGTAACAAACATAACGCAAAATTCCTCAAATTACGTAAATTATACTGACGCAATTCAAATTTTGCCCTGGATTATTTCTAAATCCCACTTGCAACAGGCACTATGTTACTTTCTTGAAGAAAAACATTGAATGTTTTGCTAAGATACTCAAATTGTGTCCAGTGCCGCGGAACCGAAGGCTGGATATCTTAAGCAGTTGATTCCCTGGCTTTCCGGAACTTTTGAGGTTTCTTGCTGAATGGGACTTTGTCATTTTTGGAGGTGTCGAGAAGTCCACTCCAGATCAGAGGCGCTGCTGGTCAGATACTTTTTGTGGCATGTACAGCTGTAGCCCTGTAGCAAATGTTTTCCAAACTTTCCAAACTTTCTTCTGGTGCAAAAACAACCACCGTTCCCAGGCCCCTTGGATCTAAGGGAAAGGTATTTAGAGTCTCTCAGGATGTTAGGCAGAGGTCCACCTCAAAGTCCAGATCCAGTCCTGTTGCCACTGGTTCACTGGGATTTTTTCACAGTAATGTCCTCTTCAGCTTTTTTAGTTGTTAATGTTCCTGGAACCACCTAAGGGATCAGTCTTATGATCCTTGGAGATCTTTCTGTCGTAGGATTTCAAGTAGAAGGCACTCCAACCTTCTCAGGTCTTTCTCACGGGTCACAGATGCCAAGACTTGAAAAGGTCACCGGCCTGTGAGTGGGGGACACCCTAAGACACTCCCAGTCTCTCTCTGACCAATGGAAAAAATGCTCTTTAGCCCTGGCCTACCTAAATTCAATAGTTCCTGTTTGACTTACTGTGATCCAGCACCATTTTAAAAATCATAATACATGACACAGTTATGAGCAGAACACATCAAAACTGAAATTATATGTTGCACACGTTATGGATTGTAAAACACAAGATGAAGACAAGTGCAGTAGAAGCACCGTAAAAGCGTGTTTTTAAAAGCAAGATGAAAGGAGCACACATGTAGAACAATATAAATACAAATAAAATGAGTTGCACTAATAAGAGTTTTTAATGTACATGTTGCTTATTAACATATTTTAATGGCATTTTTGATGTTAAATGACAGGCCTAATGTTTAAATGATTTTATGTCAATGTGCACCACATATATAAGTCGATGCAAATATGTGTAGAAACGAAGAACAAGTTTGAAACTCTATAGAGTATAACTAGAGATGCTATATTTTATGAAAATATAAAAACTATTTTTATAGAATGAATTTAGAGCTCCTGCACTTATATGAATGTCGTGAAAAATGGTGGTAGTAGGGTATATCTAACGTTAGCTATTTCTATGTAATAATAATTGTTGAAGTGTATGAATTTACTAACTGAATTGATCATTTATGTGTGATATTTATTTAAAGATCAGTTCACTTGAATGAGCAATGCTAACTTAAAGGCCTTTATTTCTTTTTTGAAATGCTTCTCCCTACTGCTGTCCTTTCCCTTATTTAAGACAATGCGACATTTACTTTGGTAGAGAAATGTTGCATATTTGTTCTGAACATGCTTGCACCTTGACATTCCTGAATGTTTCTGCAATGTTATGCCCAGGGGAACAGGACTCAAGCTACTGCTATAGTTTGCAACAATTGTTACTTTTTCCTCCAGTACCAGGTGTATGTGGACTCTAAATTTCTGGTTCCTCATATCTAGCATGGGAAATCTCCATAATGTTGCAAGCGCTTTAGGTGGCACTATGAGGACAAGGACATGTGAAAGTCTTTCGATGGTGGTGTGATGCCACCTCATTGGGACAGATGTAACAGACTTATAAAAGAAAAAACCTCAAAGGAGGGGCAACTCTATTCATTTTGTTTCTTGACATAGACAACGCCATTCTGATTTTTCCGTGCTTGGGACCAGAATGTGATGATGATTGATGTTTTAGAATGTTTTTCTTATGTGGATTGCTTGTCTCATGCTACAGTCGGTGGGTGCGTAACATTCTGACATGGACAGTGTACTCCGGGACCAGTTCCTATGCTCCCAGAACATGTCATGCATGGGCAGAGACACTGTATCACCTAGAACCTGCACACCAACACTTTGTTGTCCCTATATTATGTTCATACAACAATCAACCATGTGTTGAGTTCTCTAGATACAGACTATGGGGCATATTACCAAGGGCTTTATCGCCGCTTTAGCAGCTCTTTTTGCCGCTAAAGCAGCGGATTTTTTATTCCCCTAGCAGCAAGCTTGTCGCTAACAGGCGTTAGCAACAGCTTTCTGGCGATAGCGTCCGGTTTGGGTGCCGCTTTGCATGTCAGCGATATTCTTCGCTAATGACATGCAAAGTAGGCTTTCTCAGCCAACAGACCTGGTAAACAAGAGCTAACAGGCCAATAGCCTATTAGCAAGGAGTCCCTGGCCCCGGTTAGCGACGTAAAAAGTTGCGCTAACCGGGTCATCGCATTTTTTTTAATACCTGCTATTTTCCTGACTTTACCATACCTGACATGGGGGGTGGATTATGCTGATAAAACGACAGGGTCGTATCAGCAAGGGTTTCCCCCTTTCCCATGCAACATCGCTGGTTTAGTCGCAATGTTGGCCCTTCCCTCCCACTATTGCTGGAATATATATCGCCATAGCGCTAATTGTTGCTAATACACCGTTAGCGTGGCGATATATTCCAGCGATAGCTGGCGATGAACATTTTCACGCTAAGTGCGCTCTGCGATATTTTTCGCAGTTTGTTGCTAATATGACCTTATGAACATTGTCCAGCACCCTATCGTTTGCCCTCACCAAACACCACCATTTGCCACACACAACAGCCAGTGGGAACAAGGAGAGGGTGTTGCAGTAGAGTCCACACATGAGAGTCAACACGCAAGTGATACACATAGTGAGTCACTTGCTCCCTTCAAGATGACGTTACAATGTCCCAACGTCAATACACACATGCTACTACCTCATGCAGGTGTACACAAATGTAAATAAAAGAGGCAGATGGTAGTGCATGCATGCAGCAATCAGTACTCATCCAAATGCCGAAACACTCATTGCAACGAACTAGCAACATGTAGATGAGCAGGAAAATACTCTGTTACTAGTGGCATGTGGTTGAAAGCACATCATGCTGTCGCAATATTGTGGGTTCCTCCGTCAGGCAAAATCATCGTCTCTTGTAGCATGTAGAGGTCACACTTCTTAATTGAAAATAAGTACTTGGGGGCAGATGTACGACTGCTTTTAGCAGTTGCAAACGAAAAATTGGCCCATTTGCAACTGCTAAAAAGGGTTGTGGTATGTACAAACCCAATTCTGCGAGTCAGTAACCTACTACTGACTCGCAAAATAAGGTTTATGGGTCGCTATTAGGAAGGGGTATGCCCGCGGTGTCCCTTCCTACCAGTGAGTCACAGGTAGGTGTATGATTGTTTTGCGACCGCAAATGAGGTCACAAAACAATCACAGTTACCACCAATCTCAAATTGGTGGTAAGCCAGTCGCAAACAGGAAGGCGTCCACAGAGGCACCCATCCCCTTTGTGATTTTTTAAGAGCAGGCAGTGGTCCCACAGACAGCTGCTTACCCTTATGAATGAAAAGAAACGTTTTCATTATTTTTTCCTTTAAGAGAAACGGGCTGCATTTGAAAAAAAAACCAGTTGCTTCATTTAAAAGCAGACACAGACATGGTGGTCTGCTATCCCAAGCAGGCCACCATCCTTGTGTTATTGCCCATTCCCAATGGGTCGCAAATTGCAACCTGCCTCATGAATCATCAATGAAGTAGGTATTTTGCAACCCCATTGGGAACTGCTAAATGTGTCTAAGACACAATAGTACATTCTGTTTTGCAAGTTGCATTTTGCAGGTTGGAAAAAAATCGCAATTTGTGACTGGCAAAACGAAATGGCTGTGCATCTGGCCCTTTATTCCATGAGTAAATGCCTGAAGGGCAAATAGCAGTTGTCCCCTGCGTCTGGCTCACAGGTTCTGTTTCCTCAGAGTGCCACGTATCACCTCAAACCCTCCTGACCTCAGGTACCACACCTGGAACCTGATGTTATGCACGGTTGTATGATTCCACAATGCATACCATTGCATTGCATGCCTTTACAATGCAGTTTTAACAACGCAGGTGTTGTTACAAAGTGTTACCATTACAACACAAACTTTAACCACGCATATACCTTTACAATGCATGACTTTACAATGACTTTTGTTGTAAAAAGAGCTTTTTAAAAGCATATGCGTGGTTAAAGTTGTGATTGAAAATATAAGTATTTTACAGGTAAATGTAAACACTATATATGTATACAATGTAGCTTTATATTTCCCTGTAAAATACTTATAATCTCTTAGTAATGGCATGCATGGTAATTACATAACAATACATGTAAACCAAAACGTATATTTTCCACACACAATGATGTCTGTTGAAATATATAGAACTATGGGCCAGATGTAGGTAGGGCAATACCGGTCGGAAACGGCCGAAAATACCGATTTTCGGCCGTACCCGACCGGTATTTGGACATTGACATGTAGGGGTGTTTAAAACATACATTTTTTTTTTTTTGGGTTATAAACTTTTATTCGTCTTCAGTGCACACACACAGCTTTCCCGCATACAACCCTGGG
Source organism: Lissotriton helveticus (assembly GCF_964261635.1). Classification (NCBI taxonomy): domain Eukaryota; kingdom Metazoa; phylum Chordata; class Amphibia; order Caudata; family Salamandridae; genus Lissotriton; species Lissotriton helveticus. The sequence continues at coordinate 1,164,004,628 of NC_136072.1, read as the reverse complement.
GCCGGCAGCATACTAGGGCAATGTCAATACAGAGATCAAAATCAACATAGAAAATCAATGCACCCTCAGCTCGAGGGCACTGCTACACGTGTCCTAGCGTATCCAACCCAGTCTACTTTCTCGAAATTGCCGTAGCCCTCCACCCCGCTCCCCCTTCCCTGGGTGAACATGGATGTGACGGATGCAGAGGTGCCAGGGACCATCCAGTGAAGTGTGTGTGTACTCCAACGCAACATAAAGTCTACCATAACTCCCGTAACAATCCCGCCCATCCGCCCCCACCCTTTACTGCCCATATGTCAATTGCCACTGCTACTCTACCATCCTTTACCGTGTGTCTCCCCGCCTGCGACCACGCTGCTTCCTATCCTCTCCACTCGCCTTCCGCCCTCCCCCGTCTTGCCCCCCTGCTCTGTGTGTGCCCCTTGCCTGTGTTGCCTATATATATCCTATGGGGGGCTGTGCATCAAATCCCCGAGGTCCTCCTCCCCTTCCAGCCGCTCCTCATTCTCCTCCTGAGCCGCATCCGCAGTGTCCTTGTTGGACCTGAAAGTAAGATACAGGTCCCAAAATTTTTTTGGTCTGCTAAGAGGGGGCAGGAGTTCACTATAGTGCTGTGATTGGGTGCAGCTATACAGCATATCCCTGGCCCATCTATGCTTGGTTGGAAGCGGGACGCGCATCCAGCATTGCGCCACCGCGCGTCGTGCCATAAGTAGCCCCATATCTGCCAGGTGACGTGTCGCCGGTGGAAGTATCCTGGTGTGACCCAGCAACGCCAACGCAGGGTCAGCTGGGAGCTCTAATTCGAGTATTAAGCCTAGCTCACCGAAAATGTCCTCCCAGAAGTTGTTGATTCCCGGGCAGGACCACGCCAGATGCATGAAATCCGCCACTGGGGCATGGCAGCGTTCACACTCCGACGTCAGTCGGAGTCCGTATCTGTGGAGGCGTTCTGGGGTGTAGTAAGCACGCTGTAGAAATTTAAAATGGATGAGTCGGTGTCTGGCATTGAGCGACACTTTTTTAGTATGTTGACAGCAGTATTTACACATCGAGTCGTCTATCTGCGTATTCAGGTCCCGCTGCCATGCCAATCGGGCTTTCGAGGGTGGCTGTTCCGCACTACGCTGCCCTGCCTTGTATAAACGTGAGATCAAGTGACTGGGTGAGGGCATTTTTAAGACGTAGGTCAGCTCCGGAAGCTCGGAGGGCTCTGCCATGTCCGGACCCAGCAGCTCACGTAGTGCTGCACGGACCCTATGGAGGTGAAAACGGTGCAGTAGCGACACTGGGGTCTGTGAGGGGGCAATCTGCTCCCAGGTGACCACCATCCCGTCCTTGAATACGTCTCCAAGCTTCCGTATTCCTAATCGTTCAAGTGCGAGCGTTACTTCTTTCTCCCGCAATGGCGCCAGCCACAAGGCCCATTCAATTGGTACAAGGGGGGAGTATAGGAGGACACATTCCCGACTCTTAGCCAAAGAGTGCCATGCGTGATTCGTCGTTGTTACTGATTCCAGCGAGCCTACCCGACGAGTGGCTGGCTCAAATACAGTAGCCGGTGGAGGGAGGGGGTCTGTGAACAAGGTCTCCAGAATTACATGTGGGATACTGCGATCCCCATGTATCCATGTGTGCAAATGTGTCGCTTGTGCAACCCTGTAATACCTCTCCAAGTCCGGAGCCCCTAGACCACCATGGTCATACGGGAGCGTCAGAATATTCCACTGGACCCGAGGCTGTTTGCCTCCCCACGCCAGCCGCGTGAGAGCCTGTGTCAGTGTTTTGAAGAAGGCCTTCGAAAGGATCACCGGAATATTGTTGAATAGGAACAGAAACCTCGGGAGCACAATCATTTTCATTAGGGCGATTCGGCCCGCCAAGGACAACGGTAATTTGCACCACCTGTCTATATCCTCAGTCAACTTGGTGTAGGCGACTCCATAATTTTCCCTCACTAAGATGTCCGGGTCTGGATGTAACTGTATGCCCAGGTATCTAACCGGGTCTTCTGACCACTGTAGTGGGTAATCCATTGCGAATTTATGGGTCACCGGAGTCAGTGGGAACGCCACCGATTTTGTCCAGTTCACCTGGAGACCAGACAACGCCCCGAACTGAACTACTTCCCTCAGTACGGAAGAAAGGTTGAGTTCCGGGTCTCGAACGTACATGAGTGTATCATCTGCGTACATGGAGATCCATATCCTGTAAGTGGGGAAGCTAATGCCCTCATGACTGTGGTATTCCCGCAATGCACACGCTAGGGGCTCTGCCACCAGGGCGTATAATAACGGTGAAAGGGGGCAGCCCTGTCTGGTGCCTCTGCATATATCAAACGCTTCCGTGACTCTATCCCCTATCCGGAGTCTGGCCGTCGGTTTATAATACAAGGCTCCTATAATTTGTAGGAAGGGTTCGCCCAGCCCCAGCTTTCTGAGCACCCTCGACATGAAGGGCCACTCCACGGGGTCGAACGCCTTCTCCATATCGAGGAAGATTGCCAATGCCTTATTCTCTGGTTTTGTGTGCTGCATCGTCCCTAGGACTGTGCGAATGTTATAAGTGAGGTTCCTAGAGGGGATAAACCCTGCCTGTTCCGGGGCTACTAGCTCCGGAGCGAGTAGTGCGAGACGTGTCGCAAGTACCTTGGCATACAGCTTCGCGTCGACATTGATCAAGGATAGAGGTCTGTAGGAGCCGCACTCCGTGGGGGGCTTCCCCGGCTTCAGGAGTGTTATAATGAGAGCCTCTTGCATGGTGGCTGGCATGCTGCCTTCCATGCAGATGTCATCGAAGAGCAAGGAGAGGTAGGGCACCAATTGTTCTTTAAAGGCTTTATAGAAGCCGACCGTCAGCCCATCAGCTCCTGGAGCGCTACCGGACCTCATGCTATCTAGTGCCTCCACTATTTCGTCTTTTTGAATAGGCATCATGAGGAATTCTCTCTGTGAGTTCGACAGTTGTGGCATGCGGATATAGCTCAGGTAGTCATCAATTGCCTCCTCCATACCTGAAGACCTAGACTTATAAAGAGTGGAGTAGTACTGCCTAAATTCCCCTATTATCCGCTCCTCATCCGTAAGAACCTCTCCCGAGCTCGATACCAGCTCGCCCACTCTCAGCTGACGTCTTTCGTTACGAACTATTTTGGCCAGAAGGGAGCCGGGTCTCTCACCCTCGCCGTATGTGCGGGCAGAGGCGTATTTACCCATATGTTGCACTTCTCTGTCCGCCTCTGAGTTATATTCCGACATCAGTTGTTTAATTCGAGTCAAGGCGTCACCCCCAGGTTCTGCCCTCTGTTTCTCTTCCAATTCTGAGAGCTGATTCCCAAGATGTTGGAGTCGTTGCCTAATCGATTTCAGGACACTGGAGTGTTTGGCCATGGCTATTCCGCGGACGTACACCTTAAATGTCTCCCAGAGTGTCTGGAAACTGTCCACGGAGTCCACATTGTTCTCGAAAAAATTATCTATTTCGTTGGCGATTTCCCCTCGGAAAACCTCATCCAGTAGAGAGTATGGAGGGAAGCGCCACGTGAAGGGGGGGGTCCTGTGCACCGGCGTATCCAGAATCAGAAGGAGAGGAGAATGATCTGATAGCGTGCGCGGTAGTATTAGGCAGTCCCTTACACTGTTGTAAAGCTGTTGCAAAGCAAGCCAGTAATCTATTCTGGTGTGCAGTGCATGATAAGCGGAGTAGTGAGTGTACCCCCCTCTGGAGTGATGCCGGCTGCGCCACACATCCAGGAGATCTAGTTGCACCAGTTCAGTCTGGACTACCGCGGCAGCAGTCGAAGGACTCCGAGTAGGTCCCGCCGACCTATCTAAGGTCGGGTCTAATACTAAGTTGAAATCCCCTCCCCAGAGCAGGTTCGAGTAGTCATACGACTTGCATTTCCGGGCTAACTCTGTGTAAAAATCAGGGGAGTCGTAGTTCGGGCCGTAAACATTCACCACCAACAGATCGTGCCCCTTACCCCGACACCTACATAGTACATATCGACCCTCGGGGTCTGCCTCTAGTAACGTCAGTGTGAGTTTGGAGTGTGGGTTGACCCATGTGAGTGTTCCCCTCGAGTGAGTAGTGAAGCCCGCCGCCATACTACAGCCCGCCAAACCTTTGTGCGTCAGAATTTTGCTAGTTAGAGGTAAATAAGTCTCCTGTATGAGAGCGAGATCTATGTGATGTCTGCGCAGATAACTGAGAACCTTACGCAGTTTCCTAAAGTCGTTGAGACCCCTTACATTCCATGTCATTGCCCGCAGGTGATCTGGTGCAGTGTCTACTTGTGGCCTAGTGGCTTCAGTCATGATTTCTTCGGTCGGCATATGTGTTGCAGTAATTGCGAAAGGGTCCCTGGTGTCCCTGTGGGGCTAAATCGAACAGGCTATGTGGCGTGTAAGAGGCAGCAGTGTGTACAGCGGAATCAATCCAATAGGCAGCAATTAGCACAATCAGAGTCGAACAAAACAACAACTTGTACCCAGACCCCCCCCCCCGTCTCCCGCCCTGCATACCCCCCTCAAAAACGTGAACTCCCCAAGAACCACACTCCATCGCCCCGCCCACAGCAGACCCACCCCAACCCGGTCCGTCAGTAGTCTACCCACCCCGCTCTCCAGCAATCCCACCCCAACTATGCACAACCACCATAACAGTATGCTTAACGCGCGGGGGCCTAGGTAGCCAAGTGTTATAGTCTCTGCCTATGTCTCAGAACGCTTAAGTGTCCCTCCACCCGCTCCCGCCATGCACAGTAACCACAATTAGAGCAACGTTTCATGTCCGTGTAGATTGTCTGTATCGCACCTCGCCCGGGCGATGCGCACTCAGGACCTTTTCCGGTAAATGTTCCCAGTTCCAGGCCTTTCGTCCCTAAATGTTCATGAAGGAGACTCTGGTGAGAGATCCCCGTGATCGCAAAGACCCAGCGCGCACAGAGATGTAGCCAGAATAGCCCCCCTAGCCATGCAACACCTCCCTCCCAGGGCCACTTATCTGTATAGCTTGCAGTCTTCATAAGGTGTGTCAGCCGTCTCTTTCCTTCACCATGCGGGAACTGCTCTTGACTGTTCCAGGACAGCACTGCTCAGACGCAAGGCCCGTAGTCGGGCAGCAACAGAGATCAATCCTGATCTTCCAGCCGGATGTCTTGCTCTTCTTCCTCGGGATGCTTGTCTGAGCTCGCCTTCTGTTCCTTTGACCATCGCTTCATCGCCTGTTGCAGCGCCTTGGGGTCCGTGAAGATATGGGAGTGGCCTCCCCTGTTGACGCGCAATTTGGCGGGGTATAGCAGAGCATAGTCCAGGCCCATTTCCCTGAGCCGCTTTTTGTGTGGGATGAACTGTTTCTGCTCCTCCTGCACCTTCGCCGTGAAGTCTGGGTACAGCGAAATGGCGGACCCCTCATATTGGAGTTGTTGTTTGGACCTCGCCAGGCGTAGCGCAGTGTCTCTGTCCCTGTAGTTGAGTAGTTTCGCTATTATAGGTCGCGGAGGCGCCCCAGGCTGCGGTCTAGGAGCCAGGGATCTATGCACCCTCTCCACCGTGAACATAGCTGAAAACGCTCCATCACCCAGAAGCTTCGTGAGTAGCTGCTCCACAAAACGCTCCATAGGGCCTGTAGCTGTGCTCTCCGGAAGGCCCGTGATGCGCAGATTGCAGCGCCGTGAGCGCGCTTCTAAATCTTCTGTCTTGTCCTGTAGGGACTGCATCATCCTCTCCATCTTCTTTTGCGCCGTGTCTAGCTCCGTTTGCGCCTCCTCGACCTCCGTCATCCTCCTTTCCGCCATATCGTGTCTCTCGGCGTGTTTGTCCAGCCTTTCCGCCATCCGGTCCATTCTGTACGACATGGCGTCTATTTTGGACCCCAGGGCTACGCGGCGTGCGGTCATCTCCACACCCTAGGTCGCTATCCAATGTAGGCCAGAGAGGTGAAATGGCCAGCCGTATGTAATCGCCGTCTCTTTTCAGGGGTTAAGTACCCTCTCGAGTTGGGGTCAACAAGGCGTGTGCCACAGGAGCAGAGCCAATTGGATTGCCCCTCTCAGGGAAAGGCTTGTCAGGGGGATGCCAGGGGGGTGCGTGGCTGAAGGGACCAAAACTCAGACCTGTCCCCAAAGATGCCAGCCGTATTCGAACTAGGGGACGCACTGTGTGCCTGGCTCGGTGACACCTTCAGCCCAGACAGTGCCGTGCCGCACAGCCCCACCAAGCGCAGGTTGGAGAAAAAAGGCGCGAAGGCCCTCCGGAGTATAGTGCGCCTCAGGCCCTTCGCCGATCGGGGTGCAAGTGCTCAGTTCGGCACCCCGCGAGGCTCAGTCTGCCGGCAGTCCCCGGGGCCGGGTGAGGTCAGGCCGCCGTCCGATCGGCAGTTCGGGAGAGGGCCGAAGTTCTCCTCCGCTTCCCTATATAATGCCTTAGCCGCCGAGGCAGTCCCCATGGGTCTTGTGCCACTGGTCGGTGACGTGAGGGACGCCGCAGATCACCAAATCTCTTCCGATATGCTCCCCACTCTTGGGCAGGGGGAGATCGCCGGACCGGCTCTGTGCGTAGTCCACGACCGCACGTAGCGTGACGCCGCTCGGACGCTGCGTCAACTCCGGGCCGCGGCTTCCCGGCCTGGCTCCTCGGTGTCCAGCTCGCGGCTCCGATCAGCCGCGCCTCCTCACTCCCGCCTCCTCCCGGGCGCTCCCTCGATCCTCGCATGCTGGGCAGTATATGAGACCTGGAATCGGTCCTCTTACGTTGCTAATCGCGGATTTTGAAGGATATTATAGTCTGGACACCGAGGAGCCGCGTGATCAGGCAACCATCTCGTTCGACGGCTAGCTCCGCCCCCCTCGTGTTTAAAACATACATATTCGGTAATTTTACTGAATCGTTAATTTTACCGAATCGTTAATTTTACCGAATCGGTAATTTTACCGAGCGGTAAAATTACCGAATATGTATTTTCAAATGTAGGTAGCACTGTTAACAGTGCTACAGGGCTTTTAGGATTCGGTATTTACCATGTAATACTATTACATGGTAAATAACGAATCCCTGTGTACATGCACATCTGTGCATGTTCACCTGTGCCATGTGGCACACATACATTCCCCAAGGGCATGTATGTGTGTCACATGGCACACAAGCCTCAAACAGGGGTGCAACAGGGTGTCAAAGGGACACCCTGTTCCCCATGTCAATTCGGTAATTTTACCGATTTGGTAATTACCGAATCGGTATTTGCTATTGATTCCTATGCGCTTCAAGGCCCATCGGAATCAATGGCAAATACCGATTCGGTATTTACCGAATCGGTAAATACCGAATCCTACCGAATCGGTAAAAATTACTGATTTTTTATCTACATCTAATTTACCGAATCATAAATACCGAATCGGTAAAATTCGGTATTTATGAATCGGCAAATGAGATTTACCTACATCGGGGCCTATATATGTAAATCCAACAACCCCTCAACCCCTACCCACCCTAAAATTATGCTTGCCACCCCACAACCCCTACCCACCCTTAACCCTTAAAATACCCCTTGCCACCCCAAAACCCCTAACCACCCTAAACCCTAAAATTACCCTTGCCACCCCAAAACCCCTACCCACCTTGAACCCTAAAACTACCTCTGCAGCCACAAACCCCTACCCACCATAAACCCTAAAACTACCCTTGCCGCCCCTAAACCCCCTACCCACCCTTAACCCTTAAAATACCCCTTGCCACCCCAAAACCCCTAACCACCCTAAACCCTAAAATTACCCTTGCCACCCCTAAACCCATGACTTCCCTAAACCCTAAACCTACTCATGCCACCCCCAAACCCATAGCCCCAAATCTTAAAGTTACCCTTGCCACGCCAAAACCTCTACCCACCCTGAACCCTAAAATCACCCATGCCACCCAAAAAACCCATACCCACCCTGAACCCTAAAAATACCCTTGCCACCCCAAAACTCATACCCACCCTAAAATTACCCACCACCCCTGAACCCATACTCACCCTACACCCTAAATTTACCCATGCCACCCCGAAGCCCTTAGCCAGTCTAAATCCTAAAATAAACTTAGCCACCCCAAAACCCATAGCCACCTTAAATCCTAAAATGACTCATGCCACCCCAAACCCACCCCCAAAGCACACCCTAAACGTAAAATGGACCCATGCCACCCCAAAACCCATACCCACCCTAAACCCCAAAAATTACCCATACCACCCCAAAACCCATACTTACCTAATACTTACATTTGAAATGCATATCCCTTTACCATTCATGTCTTTATATCGAAATTCGTTGTAAAAGCATACGTTGTAAAGGCCTATGAGTTGTAAAAAATTGTGCTGTAATGGACATGCATTGTTACAACGCATGCGTTGTAACGCTTGCATGTAATGGCAAGCAGAGTAACAGCTGATGTAAAGGTTGTATTGGTTGTTCGCCGGTTCCCCGTTATGCACAAGCTGACAATGGAAGGTTTTAACTACATTTAGCAGCCTATGCTCTCAGCTGTTCATAGAACTTTCTGGAAGCAGGATGCCTCTTTTGGCCTTTCATGGTGGACACCACATTCATGCCCCCAAAGCCAACAGCATCGGAATCTTTCGCCATGACCAACATTCAGGTTTGGCCTTTAGGTGTGGGCTGTACCCATTCCCAAGAGCAAAGAATCCACTGTGAGTGACTGGGACTCAGTGTAGGGTCCGGTTCTCACCACACCCTGTGGCCAGCCCCGGTGCTCCATGTAGCCCTTTCCTTACAGCTCCTGGACTCGTGCTCTGCATGCAGGGTCTGGCCACTGGCGGTTCATGGATGTTCGAACCTTAATACTGTCTGTAGGCTCCGTGGGCATGCAAATGTCAGATAAGGTCTACTCTGAATGGCTGCCTCCCCATCCCCATCACTCATATAGGGTCCGATTCACAGAACTAACTTAAGACAAAATCCTAAACTTACTACTTGTGGTATTCACAGAAGTTAGGATTTTGTCTTAAGTTTGTCTTAAGTCAAACTTAAGACGGACTTAAGACAGACTTAATACAGATTTAAGACAGACTTAAGACAGACTTGAGTTAGGATTTGGTCTTAAGTCTGTCTTAAATCTGTCTAAAGTCTGTCTTTAGACAAACTTAAGACAAAATCCTAACTTCTGAAAATACCAAAAGTAGTAAGTTTAGGATTTTGTCTTAAATTAGTTCTGTGAATCGGCCCCATAGTCTTTTTTCCAGTTCCAACCATTCAGTCCGCTGTCACTATGTAGATAAAACGTTCAAGTGTTGAAAGGGTTAAACCAGGATACTTTTTCTTTAAATGTCCATCACAGTGGACCTGGTGGGCGGTGGCTGTTTCTGCCACTCACTTATTGAGGTTGTTGCTTTTGCAAAATAGTGCTAGGGCTTCTGACAAGAATTTGGTAACACCACAGTGGGAGACAGACTAAAGATAATAGAAGGGAAGGTGAGGCAATTATATGGAACAACATCTAAAAACACAGGGGCAGATTTATGTCGGACTTGCGCCACGTTTACGCCGCCGTTGCGTGACGCAACGGCGCGGAAACGTGGCGCATCCCTGCGACCTATTTACAACGTGGCGCATCTAGGCAGATGCGTCACGTTGTAAAGCCCTGCGCCACATGGAACCTACGTGAGGTTTCATGTGCGCGTTCTGTTGCAGGGTGGGCGTTCCCTCGTAGGAAAGCCCCGTAAAACTGACGCAGTGAAATCTACAAGATTTCACTGAGTCAGTTTTACGACGCTGCTGCGTCAAATCCTTACGCCTGCTTGAAGCAGGCGTAAGGAGTGACGCACCATGTTATGTATGGGTGGCCTCTGTACATTGCAGGAGTTGCGTCGCACTTGCGACGCTACTCCAGCAATGCGCCGCCCGTACACCACAAGATGCGTCACGCATCTGCCCTTCCTTGCACCATGGTGCGCCGCATTGTAAATGCAGCGCATCTGTGGTGCCGAAAGGAGGGAATTGCGTGACGCATCAGTTCTGGCGCATCCCTGCTGATTTGCAGAGATGCGCCAGAACTCTTAAATCTGCCCCACAGGGCTCAGTTTCAGGCCCCCTGAAGTGTTAATGGACTGTGGAGAAATGAGATAGAAATGGGCTGAGTCATTATCCTTTCCTTGGTGTTTTATATGAATTAAAACTAAACTCCAGAAATGGTGTCACTTCATTTCAAGAACAGACAAAGGAGTCAGGGGAACTGATTGCCATGGCTGGAAACAAATTTAAAAACAGTTTTGAAAATGCCTGTCAACTCCTTAACAAATAAGCTTCGTGAACAATTTCAGATGTGATTTTCCCCATCTCACCATCTATAAGCTGCCTTATGCAGTCTCAGCCGGTACTACCATGACAGCTGGAGTTAAAGATGCTTTTCTCCTGCACGAGGGCACCTTCGCCTTCCCTGTGACTGCCCATCCATCCCTTTCACAGCCTGAGCCACCGCTGACCAATCAGGCAGCGCCCTGTGTGTGACGGATGCCTCTCTTTCACAGTAACACTGACTCCTGCTAGGGAACAGGGGGGCATATTACCAAGCAATAGCGATAATTATCGCTATTGCTTGGTTAGAGGGAAAATTCTACCGCTAAGCTGCGGCGATTTTTACCGCAGATAAACCTTGGTATTACCAAGGTTTATCGCAAATGCGATAAAAAACGGCCGCAATGCATGAATATCGCAGAAAAGTCAGCGTTATTCATGCATTACCGAGCTAATGCTCTTAGCCATGTTATCCACCTCCCATTGGATAACATGGCTAAGAACTGCTCAGGGCAGGTGTTAGCTTTTGGAGATATTCGCGCTTAGCGCGAATATCTCCAAAAGTTGGTAATAGGAGATAGCGATGTTAGCGACTGTTTCCAGTCACTAACATCTTGGCACGCCCACTTTGCATGTCATTAGTGATAAATATCACTGACATGCAAAGTGGGGCCCAAGATGGTCGCTATCTCCTACTAGCTGTCGCTAACTGGTGTTAGCGACAGCTAGGTAATAGGGAGATAATTTTATCTCCGCTTTCTTGGCTTTTAAAGCCAAAAAAGCGGAGATAAACCCCCTTGATAATATGCCCCATGGTTCCCTCCCCATCCATCAGGGGAGGCAGAGTTTATTAACTGGAGCTCCTGGCTGCGGCTTCAATGTTGTTATCATCCACACGGTGCCACAGAAACGGTCATTTGTCAGAATTATGGCCTTTTCAGCATCAGACCCGAAGAGGTTCAGCTCCCCGAGAAGGCTGGCTGCACAGGAACTGAATCTGAGGTGTCAGGGACCCATGGGCCATGGCTGTCCTGAGGATGCCAACCAGTTATAATTACTATATTTGAAATATACCTTCAAATCCAGGCAGGCTTCAGGTTAGGAAAACTTGGCTTCAATTGGTCGTATGTTAGACATATCATCCATGTCGTCTCCTAAATATTGTTTATAAAAAATATTCTGCGATTCAGTACAGATTTTATTTCATTACCTCCCATACAGCAAAAAAAAATATTGCTCAACTGCCTGCAGATTTTCTGGGATTAGCTCTAATACAGCAATTTTTGAGAAGCAATATTTAGGAAACAATATTTCTATCAGATGATATTTTTGTAAATGATAATTAGGAGACGCTATCTAGAAAACTATATATCATGTCAAATTAATGCTGCAAGAAAATAAAATACAGTGACTTAAAATGGTACGTTTTAGGAGGAACATTGGAAATTAAATGTGTGGCCCATAAATGCATTCTGTCTGTGTATTGACTCGTGACTGCAGCTAGGCGTGAGTGTGGCCAGACAGCAGCTGTGCACAGCCATGAGAGATTCAACATGGCTGCCAGTTAATCCTTCAACAAATTAAGGGGCATATTATCAAGAAGTTACGTTACATTATCGCCGCTTTTATTGGCAGGAAACTGCAGATAAAACGGCGATAATGGGCTTGATAATATGCTCTGTGGAATTCCAATCGAAGCCCATGTTAGATGTCTTCACATCTAACATGGGCTTAGACTGGAATTCACCCACCATATTTATAGATTTCTCTGACAGGCAGTAAGGGATCGCTGTGATGTCATCACTGTGGTGACTGCGCAGAAAGCACTAGCGTTTTACTTTGCAGGCCCCCTGCTGAAAGCATCAGCTCAAAGTTTTGTTTTTCAACAACAAACTGCAAAAGCTCAAGTTCAGAAATTAAAAAAATGGCCTTGGCATGCAGGGAGTTTTCTACCAGTGCAAGAAGGTCACTTCATTGACTTCCTGTTCGGAACGGCTTGCCCTGGTTGTCTAGAACAGGAAAAATCTACAGAAGGACCTCTTTCTTAAATAGGATGGACAGGTTGACAAAGATTGAGTGATGGGCTGGTGGGAGAAGAGGTATCCACCAAAAGAGTTCTTATGCCGGAGCAAGCATAGGCTCTTCCATTAGAAACATATGGCTCCTTCAAGCTCTAAATAGAGGAGGGAAAGCAAGGACCGCGCCCAGCGCCAGACCCCCTGGCCCCCGCAAAATCCACTCTGCCCGCATAACGTACGACCCTCTCAGCCCTTAACCCCGGGCGACCACCAAACTGCTACCAAGCCGACCCAGGACACACCCATGGACCCTTCACCTGCCACTCCTGCAAGTTTGACTGCATCAGGACCCACACCAAATCCACAAACTCCAAACAGAGCTCCGACACCTAAAATGCATCCTGATCAACACCAGCTCGGTCCACAGACACGCCATTGCACTCTGGAACCTACTCGACACCACTTTGCCGGACGTCGCCCTTCTCACAGAAACCTGGATGAACGCCTCATCTGCGCCCGACATCGCCATAGCCATCCCGGACGGCTACAAGATCATCCGAAAGGACCGCACCAACCAAACTGGAGGAGGCATCGCCATCATCCATAAGAACACCATCCGCATCACAACCAGCTCCTACGATAACCTCGCTTCCGCCGAACACCTTCACTTCCAGATCCACACCAACCCCAAAAGCACACTCAGAGGCACCCTCATCTACAGGCCACCAGGACCCCGCACACAATTCAGTGAAGACATCACTGACTTCATCAGCCCACACGCCCTCCCCTCCTAGGACTACATTCTACTAGGAGACCTCAACCTCCACCTGGAAAAGAAAAACGACAGCATTACCACCACCCTTCTGGACAACCTGGCCAACCTTGGACTCGAACAACTTGTTGATACCACCACTCACTATGCCGGGCACACGCTCGACCCAATCTTCACCTCCAGCAAGCACATCTCCTTCAATCACACCACAGCTCTCCATTGGACGGACCACAGCTGCGTTCACTTCAACTACAAAAAAACCACGACCCACAACCTCCCACAACCACTTCCCCGAAGAAACTGGAACAAAATTACCACCGACCAACTCTTCACATCGCTTCACCAGAACCCTCCTGCCAAATCATCAGACCCAAACCAAGCAGCCACCAACCTCACACAATGGATCGCCCACAGGGCAGATGAACTAGCACCCTTGAAAAACCATCAAATCAAGCAAGGTAGCAAAAAAGCCCCCTGGTTCAACGATGAACTTAAAAAATCCGAGAAGTTCTGTCGCACCATCAAGAAAGCCTGGAGAAAAAACCCTACCACTGACAACCTGGCCACCTTCAAGAACGCCACCCGCAAACACCACCAACTGATCCGATCCACCAAGAAATCAGCATTCAAGGATCGACTTGACAACAACGCCCACAACAGCAAGGAATTATTCAACATCGTCGAAGAATTTACCAACCCCACCGCCGGCACCAACGACATCACTCCCTCCCAAGACCTCTGCGACTCCCTAGCCTCATTCTTCCACAACAAAATCGCCGACATACATTACAGCTTTGAAAACCAGTCCGGAGACCAGTCCTCTCCACCCACCTCCGAACCAAAACCCCCCTCTAACAACCTTTGCGCCTGGAACCCAATCACCACTGAAGACACCATCCGCCTGATGAACTCCATCCACTCAGGATCACCAATCGACCCATGTCCCCACCATATTTTCAACAAAGCAGACTCCATTATTGCATCCCATCTCCGGGACGTCATCAACTGCTCCCTCAACTCCGCTACCTTCCCGGAAAGCTGGAAACATGCCGAACTCAGCGCCCTTCTGAAGAAACCCACAGCAGACCCCACTGAACTTAAGAACTACCGCCCCATCTCGCTCCTCCCATTCCCCGCCAAAGTCATTGAGAAAGCCGTCAACAGTCAGCTCGCCGCCTTCCTCGAATCCAACAAATCCCTCGACCCCTCACAGTCCGGCTTCCGAGCCAAACACAGCACCGAAACCGCCCTCATCGCAGCAACAGACGACATTCGAACACTACTGGACAACGGAGAAACAGTTGCCCTCATCCTACTTGACCTCTCCGCTGCCTTCGACACAGTCTGTCATAGCACCCTCATACAACACCTCAGCAACATCGGAATTCAAGGAAAAGCATTGGACTGGATCATCTCGTTTCTCGCCGGAAGAACCCAGAGAGTCCGCCTCCCCCTTTTAGATCAGAGAACACCGAAGTCATCTGCGGCGTACCACAAGGATCATCACTCAGTCCCACCCTCTTCAACGTATACATGAGTCCCCTCGCATCCATCGCACGCCAACACAACCTCAACATCATCTCCTACGCAGACGACACCCAGCTGATCCTCTCCCTCACCAAAGACCCAAACACTGCCAAAACCAACTTACACGAAGGAATGAAAGAAGTAGCCGAGTGGATGAAGAACAGCCGTTTAAAACTGAACTCGGACAAAACGGAAGTCCTCATCTTAGGTTCATCCCCCACTGCCTGGGACGACTCATGGTGGCCACCGGCCCTGGGAACCGCACCCATACCTACGGACCACGCACATAACCTGGGCTTCATCCTGGACTCCTCCCTCTCGATGACCAGACAAGTCAACGCCGTCTCATCATCATGCTTCAACATCCTACGCATGCTCAAAAAAATCTTCCGTTGGATCCCCACCGAAACAAGAAAGACGGTCACCCACGCACTGGTCACAAGCCGACTGGATTACAGAAACACCCTTTACGCCGGAACCACAGCCAAACTACAGAAAAAACTCCAATGCATCCAAAACGCCTCAGCCAGACTCATACTAGACATCCCCCGCCAAGCTCACATTTCCGGTCACCTGAAAGACCTCCACTGGCTCCCCGTCAACAAAAGAATAACGTTCCGTCTCCTCACCCACGCACACAAAGCCCTCTACGACCTAGGACCCGAATGCCTCAACACGCGCCTGTCCTTTTACATCCCCACCCGCCAACTACGATCGTCCAACCAAGCCCTCGCCGCAATTCCGCGCATCCATAGATCCACCATGGGGGGAAGATCCTTCTCCTACTTAGCGGCCAAAACCTGGAATTCTCTCCCCACCCACCTCCGCCTTACACAGAACCACCTCTCCTTCAGAAAGCAACTAAAAACTTGGTTATTCGATAAGTAAAGTACCCACCCTCCCTCAAGCGTCTTGAGACCCTCTGGGTGAGTAGTGCGCTATACAAATTCTTGAACTTGAACTTGAACTTGAAGCCATATGGTTGCAGACCCTCGAATCATTTACAAATGTGAACTGGTCTCCCTTACAGTTTCCAACAGTTATCCAAGTATTTAACTGGCACTAAAGAGGTGAATCCTTTGCTGAGTTAATATTTATGTGCTAAACTGTGAAATTAGCAAACTAATAGGACTGCAGAATGTGCCTTGTTATTTGCTCTTTGTCACTGCATAATTTAGCCAGCTCTACCCATAATTTTGGGCTCCATTGTTCCATAATCCCAGTGGTCCAAGTTATGCCACTGCAATCAACGGGGCTAGATCATGAGAGAACAAGTTTTATTACATCGCCGTTATATGGAAAATAAGCCTTTTTAATCTTCCTCTTTACTGGCAAAAGAATATTTTGAAGATCAACGTGAAAAATGTAGTAGTCAGTCAACACCTCCTTGAACAATTACATTTTAAACTAACTGGTTTGTTGTAATTTTATGTTGTAACCCTATACTATGTGACTATAAAATAATGTCTATGTGAAGAACTTTGGTTTTCAGACTAGAAGAAAAACAGCATGCATATGCACACCGTTGGCCTGCAGAGATTTGTGCCAACATTATGTGCATATGGCACCAGCCTGCCTTCGGAGAGTTCAATGCGTTTTGCTCCACTACCAACACAATGAAATATTCTTAGAACCCCATGTCACCACTTTCCAATGCTCTCAAAATCAGCATACAAACAGGCAGGCTGCACAAACGTCTAAGACATTTTTTGAGGACATTTTCAGGAAAAGGGACCTGATGGCTTTCTAGTTTTCAAGGTAGGTGACGAACTACTGGCGTGAGAGGCTTTCTAAGTAACTACTGTACAAGAAGCGAAAGGTCTACAAATAGTCTGATCCATGGTAACTATAAAAGGCCATTTACACAGGTTTACTGACCTGTTAAAATACAGCATTCAGTGCACTTTTAATGTTCCTCACACTCTGATGCTCACCAACCTGAAAAAGGACACTTCTTCCACTGAACAGCACTGAGTGCTCAGAGCTCTTGTGAATGCGGCCCCCGGAGGTAAATAGGGTCAGCAGACCAGTCTTCCCCCGCGGTGTTCGCACGTGACAGAGGACAGGGTGAGTGTAGGGTTAGGGGGTTGGGTTAGGGGTGTGGTTTTAGTTAGGGTTGTTTAAAGAGGGCAGGGGAGGAGTTGTCAGCCTCTTCCTGCCCTCAGCGCCGCTAGGGAAGGGTCATTAGACGTTCATTGATTGAGTTTATATTAGCGTTTTAGGTAGGCCCCAATTGTCAGTTGGGACGGTTCTTGCCTGAGGAGGTGTCGGGAGTGTGTCTGCGAGGGAGCATCAATTTTGCAGGAGACGATGGCAGCGCTGGACTCGGAGGCGGTCCGCGCTGCAGACTCTGGGACGCGCAGGAAGAGCGGACCTCCTGCGGCCCGGAGTGCTGGAGGAGGCGTGGGTCGGAATGTAATGTAATGCTGTCTTGCAAAGCGCATGAATCACCCCACATGGGGTATCTCCGCGCTGTAGACCGCTGGGGAACCCGTCCTGGCTTTCCCTGTGAGATGGTCCATACTGGGTATCTCCAAGGTGAAACCAGGCATGCCCGGCGTATGTGGGGGGCCGTTGTGGAGATGAGGCAAGCTAATGCCCAGAGTTGCCGAGTGTGATCCCTGGTTAGAGTAGGCACCGAGGCGAGAATTATCGAGTCCGCTGACACTGGTCCACGACCCTGCCGCGTCGGGAATTGAACCCTGGTCCCGGGCCGTCCTCTGCTTCCGGGTCTGCCACCTCTAACCAGTGGAATAACCCGAACACCTTGATTGGCATCTGGCAGGGTTGCTGCGGAGGTGGTGGCGTGCCAGGATGAGACCTCACCATCGCGTAGAGGTATGTCTGGGCGGGGCTGGGGCCTGGGGACAACGGAGACAGGGAATCGCTGGGGCGGCATAAGAGCCTGCCCCACGTTTGCAAAGAGACGTGGTTGCTCTCCTCGTGCCTTTGGGACTTGAGGGGAGGGGCGGGAGCATGCCCACACAACAGCGCGCTGCGGAGGCAGCAGCCACGTAGATACATAGGGGGAGTTTCTGGTTCCCGGTCCTCTGAGCAGGGGGATGGAGGTAGGCGTTTGCACACATGAGGATGAGGGAGGGGAGGAAGGCTCTGAGCTGCAGGAGAGCACTGCAGAGGATTTTCAGCTCGTCCTCTCAGGTGGGGATTCTGAAGAAGAGGGGCATTTGTTCAGGTCGGAGGCGCCCATTGATCTATTTAGGGGGGGTTGTTCGGGACCCGCACACAAGGTAGGTGCCGGGGGGCCGGGCAAGGCCAGTGCTTAGCTGAGATGGGTGGACGGACCCAGGGGCAGCGCACCTGGCCCTTCTGGAGCTGGGGCTGGGGGTTCTGAGGAGCAACTCTCCCTGCCCACGTTGCCAAGGTGGGATGATGTGTCACTGGAGGAGAGGATACGTGACCAACGTCGCATCATCCAAGAAACTGAATTGAGATGACAGGTTTTATGTGCAGCCAGGGAGGTGGGTTGGGGGGTGGGAGCGGTGGGGTTGGGGTCCCTGCTTCATTTGTGTTGGGGAGCGCAGGTCCTGGGTAGGGCCAAGCGGCCAAGGGGCCCGAGGTAAGAGGGTCTGGGTGGATGGCGGCGATGGGGCCCCCTCAGGTTCGAACGGCCTGGGGGGGCACAAGCCAGCGGTGGAGGTTGGCAGAGGCATGGGTGGGCCTCCGGGGTGCAACTCAGCCCCCAGACGCCAGGTTGTAGCAGCAGGGGGGGGTCTGCGGCATCCTGCCCTCCATCGCAGGAGTGGGCATCAGTGGCGGCGGAGTGTGATTTTGTGCCTGGTGTGAAAGGGAAAGGTATGAAGAGAGGGGTGCAAGATGTGTTGGATCTGCCGGTTGAGGTTGCGCAAGAGGAACAGCTGGATTATGATGAGGAGAGTGATGATCTGGAAGAGGGCGAAGAGTGTGACAGCGGCGAGTGGGGGAGGCCTCAGGTGGCAACTGGAAAGTTTGGTGTTTTGCAGGCCACAGAAGCCAGCACCAGTGAGACCAAGAAGGGGAACTAGAAATCGGTTGACGCTCGAAGAAAAGAACTGGAGGTGCCGACAAATCTATCAGGTGAGGGTGCCTGGTGGGTGGCATGGGATGCAGGGGGGTGGAAAAAAGCCTGCCTGTTGGTAGGTGTGGAGGAGGGGTCGGTGATTGACCAAGGCGCACCTGCTAAAGCGGCAGTGGAACCGGTGGGTGGTGGCAAGCACATGGTAGGGGCAGGCATTCAGACGGACAAGACTAATAGCCAGGAAGGCAAGGAGGACAAGGGTGAAGACAAACACAGTAAGAAACTTCCATATATGTGCTTGGCGATGGCACTAGGGTCACATTTGTCTGACAGGATCAAGTCTAGGATTTGGAAACACGAGTAAGTGAATGTTTTCAAATTATTACATAGGGAGATACAGGCCAAGGAGGGCTCTAAAGAAGAGGAATGGGAGTTGATGAGGTGTCCACGGGTGCCGGTCAACATGGAGAATAGGACGTCGGCCTTTTTGATTTATGCAAGCATTTATTGTGAGAAACACTTAGACCAAGCTATCGCATTGCCTAAATACATGGACATTATTAGAAAAGAGCAGACGCATTTTGGGGGGTTTGCTTCGCTCAGTTACGACGAGGAATTTAGCGCTAGGATCAGTGCCAACTCTGATAAGCCGTGAGGGGAGGTTGACCAAGAGCTCTGGATGCAGTGGATATCCTCCACTCAGTTGTCAGCATCCACGTACACGGCCAGTGGCTTGCCAGTCACTTACCGGCCTTTTCAATTCCACCCCACCCAGAGGGCAGAGCTCGTGCTCCGGAGCAGGTGGGCAGAGCAGTTTCTGGGTCTACAGGCCAGTCCTCCAAGCCCAAGGGATATAGTACGGGTAGTACGGCTGCCTGTTGGAACTTCAACAAGGATTTCTGCACGCAGCATCACTGCAAATTTAAGCACAAATGCACTAAGTGTGGCGGACGCCACCCTCTCACACAATGCTTCACTCTGGCCACGCTCTCAGAGCAGTGGCGAATCACCAAGGGAAGAGGGCAAACTGGGCCTAAGGGCTCCAACTCCTGTTAGTGTGGAGTCCATGGGTCCGTGGCTCTCATGATAAACTGACAGGGAGGCCGCGCTGAGGATCCATTGGGGTTTCACTGAGGGTTTTCGGGTGGGTTATCAGGGCCCCCGGGATTGGAAATGGGCAGAGAATTTGCAGTGTGCGAAAGAATTGCCCAGTGTTGTGGCAGCAAAGTTGCATAAAGAGAGGGTCAAAGGCAGGATAGTTGGCCCTTTTGACCACTGGCCATTTCCTGACCTTATTATATCATGTTTGGGAGTGGTGCCCAAGAAAGAGCCGGGGGAGTTCAGGCTGATCCATCATTTGTCCTGGCCGGAGGGGAGGTCTGTGAATGATTTCATTGCCGAAGAAGATTCCAGGGTTTTGCATGCTTCTGTGGACGATGCAATCAGTTTGGTATGGGTGTGCGTGCAGGGCGCCAAATTGGCCAAGAGTGACATTAAGTTGGCTTTTCGCCTCCTGCCCATACATCCGGCGGACTTCTCGTTGTTGGGTATGCAGTTTGAGGGTGCTATCTTTGTGGACAAGGTCCTGCCCATGGGTTGTGCCATTTCTTGTGTGTTCTTTAAGGTTTTCAGCTCCTTTTTGCAGTGGGCATTCACAGACAGGAGTGGTCATTGGGCGGTCTCTCCTTACTTGTACGATTTTCTGTTCGTCGGAGGGCGCGGTCTGGTGAATGTGAGAGAACTCTTGGGCAATTCCAGGCTCCGGCGCAGGATTTTGGGGTTCCATTGGCTCCGTAGAAAATGGCTGGGCCTAGCTGCAGTTTGACATTCTTGGGCATTGAGTTGGATTTGGTTGCATGGGTGGCCAGGTTACCAGAACAGAAGGTGACTGACATGCAGGCTTTTTTGCTGCACGTGATGGGGTGGTACGTGCTGGGAGGACTTTCTGATGACGCCTCAGCATGGCCATCATAGGGTTCAGATCTCGTTGGGGATCAGGGCGGACCTTCGGGTGTGACAGATGTTTCTGTTGGAATTCAATGGTGTTTCTTTGGACTCTATGTGAAGAACTTTGGTTTTCAGACTAGAAGAAAAACAGCATGCATATGCACACCGTTGGCCTGCAGAGATTTGTTCCAACATTATGTGCATATGGCACCAGCCTGCCTTCGGAGAGTTCAATGCGTTTTGCTCCACTACCAACACAATGAAATATTCTTAGAACCCCATGTCACCACTTTCCAATGCTCTCAAAATCAGCATACAAACAGGCAGGCTGCACAAACGTCTAAGACATTTTTTGAGGACATTTTCAGGAAAAGGGACCTGATGGCTGTCTAGTTTTCAAGGTAGGTGACGAACTACTGGCGTGAGAGGCTTTCTAAGTAACTACTGTACAAGAAGCGAAAGGTCTACAAATAGTCTGATCCATGGTAACTATAAAAGGCCATTAACACAGGTTTACTGACCTGTTAAAATACAGCATTCAGTGCACTTTTAATGTTCCTCACACTCTGATGCTCACCAACCTGAAAAATGACACTTCTTCCACTGAACAGCACTGAGTGCTCAGAGCTCTTGTGAATGCGGCCCCCGGAGGTAAATAGGGTCAGCAGACCAGTCTTCCCCCGTGGTGTTCGCACGTGACAGAGGACAGGGTGAGTGTAGGGTTAGGGGGTTGGGTTAGGGGTGTGGTTTTAGTTAGGGTTTAAAGAGGGCAGGGGAGGAGTTGTCAGCCTCTTCCTGCCCTCAGCGCCGCTAGGGAAGGGTCATTAGACGTTCATTGATTGAGTTTATATTAGCGTTTTAGGTAGGCCCCAATTGTCAGTTGTGACGGTTCTTGCCTGAGGAGGTGTCGGGAGTGTGTCTGCGAGGGAGCATCAATTTTGCAGGAGACGATGGCAGCGCTGGACTCGGAGGCGGTCCGCGCTGCAGACTCTGGGACGCGCAGGAAGAGCGGACCTCCTGCGGCCCGGAGTGCTGGAGGAGGCGTGGGTCGGAATGTAATGTAATGCTGTCTTGCAAAGCGCATGAATCACCCCACATGGGGTATCTCCGCGCTGTAGACCGCTGGGGAACCCGTCCTGGCTTTCCCTGTGAGATGGTCCATACTGGGTATCTCCAAGGTGAAACCAGGCATCCCCGGCGTATGTGGGGGCCCGTTGTGGAGATGAGGCAAGCTAATGCCCAGAGTTGCCGAGTGTGATCCCTGGTTAGAGTAGGCACCGAGGCGAGAATTATCGAGTCCGCTGACCCTGGTCCACGACCCTGCCGCGTCGGGAATTGAACCCTGGTCCCGGGCCGTCCTCTGCTTCCGGGTCTGCCACCTCTAACCAGTGGAATAACCCGAACACCTTGATTGGCATCTGGCAGGGTTGCTGCGGAGGTGGTGGCGTGCCAGGATGAGACCTCACGATCGCGTAGAGGTATGTCTGGGCGGGGCTGGGGCCTGGGGACAACGGAGACAGGGAATCGCTGGGGCGGCATAAGAGCCTGCCCCACGTTTGCAAAGAGACGTGGTTGCTCTCCTTGTGCCTTTGGGACTTGAGGGGAGGGGCGGGAGAATGCCCACACAACAGCGCGCTGCGGAGGGAGCAGCCACGTAGATACATAGGGGGAGTTTCTGGTTCCCGGTCCTCTGAGCAGGGGGATGGAGGTAGGCGTTTGCACACATGAGGATGAGGGAGGGGAGGAAGGCTCTGAGCTGCAGGAGAGCACTGCAGAGGATTTTCAGCTCGTCCTCTCAGGTGGGGATTCTGAAGAAGAGGGGCATTTGTTCAGGTCGGAGGCGCCCATTGATCTATTTAGGGGTGGTTGTTCGGGACCCGCACACAAGGTAGGTGCCCGTGGGCCGGGCAAGGCCAGTGCTTAGCTGAGATGGGTGGACGGACCCAGGGGCAGCGCACCTGGCCCTTCTGGAGCTGGGGCTGGGAGTTCTGAGGAGCAACTCTCCCTGCCCACGTTGCCAAGGTGTAATGATGTGTCACTGGAGGAGAGGATACGTGACCAACGTCGCATCATCCAAGAAACTGAATTGAGATGACAGGTTTTATGTGCAGCCAGGGAGGTGGGTTAGGGGGTGGGAGCGGTGGGGTTGGGGTCCCTGCTTCATTTGTGTTGGGGAGCGCAGGTCCTGGGTAGGGCCAAGCGGCCAAGGGGCCCGAGGTAAGAGGGTCTGGGTGGATGGCGGCGATGGGGCCCCCTCAGGTTCGAATGGCCTGGGGGGGCACAAGCCAGCGGTGGAGGTTGGCAGAGGCATGGGTGGGCCTCCGGGGTGCAAGTCAGCCCCCAGACGCCAGGTTGTTGCAGCAGGGGGGGGTCTGCGGCATCCTGCCCTCCATCGCAGGAGTGGGCATCAGTGGCGGCGGAGTGTGATTTTGTGCCTGGTGTGAAATGGAAAGGTATGAAGAGAGGGGTGCAAGATGTGTTGGATCTGCCGGTTGAGGTTGCGCAAGAGGAACAGCTGGATTATGATGAGGAGAGTGATGATCTGGAAGAGGGCGAAGTGCGTGACAGCGGCGAGTGGGGGAGGCCTCAGGTGGCAACTGGAAAGTTTGGTGTTTTGCAGGCCACAGAAGCCAGCACCAGTGAGACCAAGAAGGGGAACTAGAAATCGGTTGACGCTCGAAGAAAAGAACTGGAGGTGCCGACAAATCTATCAGGTGAGGGTGCCTGGTGGGTGGCATGGGATGCAGGGGGGTGGAAAAAAGCCTGCCTGTTGGTAGGTGTGGAGGAGGGGTCGGTGATTGACCAAGGCGCACCTGCTAAAGCGGCAGTGGAACCGGTGGGTGGTGGCAAGCACATGGTAGGGGCAGGCATTCAGACGGACAAGACTAATGGCCAGGAAGGCAAGGAGGACAAGGGTGAAGACAAACACAGTAAGAAACTTCCATATATGTGGTTGGCGATGGCACTAGGGTCACATTTGTCTGACAGGATCAAGTCTAGGATTTGGAAACACGAGTAAGTGAATGTTTTCAAATTATTACATAGGGAGATACAGGTCAAGGAGGGCTCTAAAGAAGAGGAATGGGAGTTGATGAGGTGTCAACGGGTGCCGGTCAACATGGAGAATAGGACGTCGGCCTTTTTGATTTATGCAAGCATTTATTGTGAGAAACACTTAGACCAAGCTATCGCATTGCCTAAATACATGGACATTATTAGAAAAGAGCAGACGCATTTTGGGGGGTTTGCTTCGCTCAGTTACGACGAGGAATTTAGCGCTAGGATCAGTGCCAACTCTGATAAGCCGTGAGGGGAGGTTGACCAAGAGCTCTGGATGCAGTGGATATCCTCCACTCAGTCGTCAGCATCCACGTACACGGCCAGTGGCTTGCCAGTCACTTACCGGCCTTTTCAATTCCACCCCACCCAGAGGGCAGAGCTCGTGCTCCGGAGCAGGTGGGCAGAGCAGTTTCTGGGTCTACAGGCCAGTCCTCCAAGCCCAAGGGATATAGTACGGGTAGTACGGCTGCCTGTTGGAACTTCAACAAGGATTTCTGCACGCAGCATCACTGCAAATTTATGCACAAATGCACTAAGTGTGGCGGACGCCACCCTCTCACACAATGCTTCACTCTGGCCACGCTCTCAGAGCAGTGGCGAATCACCAAGGGAAGAGGGCAAACTGGGCCTAAGGGCTCCAACTCCTGTTAGTGTGGAGTCCATGGGTCCGTGGCTCTCATGATAAACTGACAGGGAGGCCGCGCTGAGGATCCATTGGGGTTTCACTGTGGGTTTTTGGGTGGGTTATCAGGGCCCCCGGGAATGGAAATGGGCAGAGAATTTGCAGTGAGCGAAAGAATTGCCCAGTGTTGTGGCAGCAAAGTTGCATAAAGAGAGGGTCAAAGGCAGGATAGTTGGCCCTTTTGACCACTGGCCATTTCCTGACCTTATTATATCATGTTTGGGAGTGGTGCCCAAGAAAGAGCCGGGGGAGTTCAGGCTGATCCATCATTTGTCCTGGCCGGAGGGGAGGTCTGTGAATGATTTCATTGCCGAAGAAGATTCCAGGGTTTTGCATGCTTCTGTGGACGATGCAATCAGTTTGGTATGGGTGTGCGTGCAGGGCGCCAAATTGGCCAAGAGTGACATTAAGTTGGCTTTTCGCCTCCTGCCCATACATCCGGCGGACTTCTCGTTGTTGGGTATGCAGTTTGAGGGTGCTATCTTTGTGGACAAGGTCCTGCCCATGGGTTGTGCCATTTCTTGTGTGTTCTTTAAGGCTTTCAGCTCCTTTTTGCAGTGGGCATTCACAGACAGGAGTGGTCATTGGGCGGTCTCTCCTTACTTGTACGATTTTCTGTTCGTCGGAGGGCGCGGTCTGGTGAATGTGAGAGAACTCTTGGGCAATTCCAGGCTCCGGCGCAGGATTTTGGGGTTCCATTGGCTCCGTAGAAAATGGCTGGGCCTAGCTGCAGTTTGACATTCTTGGGCATTGAGTTGGATTTGGTTACATGGGTGGCCAGGTTACCAGAACAGAAGGTGACTGACATGCAGGCTTTTTTGCTGCACGTGATGGGGTGGTACGTGCTGGGAGGACTTTCTGATGACGCCTCAGCATGGCCATCATAGGGTTCAGATCTCGTTGGGGATCAGGGCGGACCTTCGGGTGTGACAGATGTTTCTGTTGGAATTCAATGGTGTTTCTTTGGACTCTATGTGAAGAACTTTGGTTTTCAGACTAGAAGAAAAACAGCATGCATATGCACACCGTTGGCCTGCAGAGATTTGTGCCAACATTATGTGCATATGGCACCAGCCTGCCTTCGGAGAGTTCAATGCATTTTGCTCCACTACCAACACAATGAAATATTCTTAGAACCCCATGTCACCACTTTCCAATGCTCTCAAAATCAGCATACAAACAGGCAGGCTGCACAAACGTCTAAGACATTTTTTGAGGACATTTTCAGGAAAAGGGACCTGATGGCTTTCTAGTTTTTAAGGTAGGTGACGAACTACTGGCGTGAGAGGCTTTCTAAGTAACTACTGTACAAGAAGCGAAAGGTCTACAAATAGTCTGATCCATGGTAACTATAAAAGGCCATTTACACAGGTTTACTGACCTGTTAAAATACAGCATTCAGTGCACTTTTAATGTTCCTCACACTCTGATGCTCACCAACCTGAAAAAGGACACTTCTTCCACTGAACAGCACTGAGTGCTCAGAGCTCTTGTGAATGCGGCCCCCGGAGGTAAATAGGGTCAGCAGACCAGTCTTCCCCCGCGGTGTTCGCACGTGACAGAGGACAGGGTGAGTGTAGGGTTAGGGGGTTGGGTTAGGGGTGTGGTTTTAGTTGGGGTTGTTTAAAGAGGGCAGGGGAGGAGTTGTCAGCCTCTTCCTGCCCTCAGCGCCGCTAGGGAAGGGTCATTAGACGTTCATTGATTGAGTTTATATTAGAGTTTTAGGTAGGCCCCAATTGTCAGTTGTGACGGTTCTTGCCTGAGGAGGTGTCGGGAGTGTGTCTGCGAGGGAGCATCAATTTTGCAGGAGACGATGGCAGCGCTGGACTCAGAGGCGGTCCGCGCTGCAGACTCTGGGACGCGCAGGAAGAGCGGACCTCCTGCGGCCCGGAGTGCTGGAGGAGGCGTGGGTCGGAATGTAATGTAATGCTGTCTTGCAAAGCGCATGAATCACCCCACATGGGGTATCTCCGCGCTGTAGACCGCTGGGGAACCCGTCCTGGCTTTCCCTGTGAGATGGTCCATACTGGGTATCTCCAAGGTGAAACCAGGCATCCCCAGCGTATGTGGGGGGCCGTTGTGGAGATGAGGCAAGCTAATGCCCAGAGTTGCCGAGTGTGATCCCTGGTTAGAGTAGGCACCGAGGCGAGAATTATCGAGTCCGCTGACCCTGGTCCACTACCCTGCCGCGTCGGGAATTGAACCCTGGTCCCGGGCCGTCCTCTGCTTCCGGGTCTGCCACCTCTAACCAGTGGAATAACCCGAACACCTTGATTGGCATCTGGCAGGGTTGCTGCTGAGGTAGTGGCGTGCCAGGATGAGACCTCACCATCGCGTAGAGGTATGTCTGGGCGGGGCTGGGGCCTGGGGACAACGGAGACAGGGAATCGCTGGGGCGGCATAAGAGCCTGCCCCACGTTTGCAAAGAGACGTGGTTGCTCTCCTCGTGCCTTTGGGACTTGAGGGGAGGGGCGGGAGCATGCCCACACAACAGCGCGCTGCGGAGGCAGCAGCCACGTAGGTACATAGGGGGAGTTTCTGGTTCCCGGTCCTCTGAGCAGGGGGATGGAGGTAGGCGTTTGCACACATGAGGATGAGGGAGGGGAGGAAGGCTCTGAGCTGCAGGAGAGCACTGCAGAGGATTTTCAGCTCGTCCTCTCAGGTGGGGATTCTGAAGAAGAGGGGCATTTGTTCAGGTCGGAGGCGCCCATTGATCTATTTAGGGGGGGTTGTTCGGGACCCGCACACAAGGTAGGTGCCGGGGGCCGGGCAAGGCCAGTGCTTAGCTGAGATGGGTGGACGGACCCAGGGGCAGCGCACCTGGCCCTTCTGGAGCTGGGGCTGGGGGTTCTGAGGAGCAACTCTCCCTGCCCACGTTGCCAAGGTGGGATGATGTGTCACTGGAGGAGAGGATACGTGACCAACGTCGCATCATCCAAGAAACTGAATTGAGATGACAGGTTTTATGTGCAGCCAGGGAGGTGGGTTGGGGGGTGGGAGCGGTGGGGTTGGGGTCCCTGCTTCATTTGTGTTGGGGAGCGCAGGTCCTGGGTAGGGCCAAGCGGCCAAGGGGCCCGAGGTAAGAGGGTCTGGGTGGATGGCGGCGATGGGGCCCCCTCAGGTTCGAACGGCCTGGGGGGGCACAAGCCAGCGGTGGAGGTTGGCAGAGGCATGGGTGGGCCTCCGGGGTGCAAGTCAGCCCCCAGACGCCAGGTTGTAGCAGCAGGGGGGGGTCTGTGGCATCCTGCCCTCCATCGCAGGAGTGGGCATCAGTGGCGGCGGAGTGTGATTTTGTGCCTGGTGTGAAAGGGAAAGGTATGAAGAGAGGGGTGCAAGATGTGTTGGATCTGCCGGTTGAGGTTGCGCAAGAGGAACAGCTGGATTATGATGAGGAGAGTGATGATCTGGAAGAGGGCGAAGTGCGTGACAGCGGCGAGTGGGGGAGGCCTCAGGTGGCAACTGGAAAGTTTGGTGTTTTGCAGGCCACAGAAGCCAGCACCAGTGAGACCAAGAAGGGGAACTAGAAATCGGTTGACGCTCGAAGAAAAGAACTGGAGGTGCCGACAAATCTATCAGGTGAGGGTGCCTGGTGGGTGGCATGGGATGCAGGGGGGTGGAAAAAAGCCTGCCTGTTGGTAGGTGTGGAGGAGGGGTCGGTGATTGACCAAGGCGCACCTGCTAAAGCGGCAGTGGAACCGGTGGGTGGTGGCAAGCACATGGTAGGGGCAGGCATTCAGACGGACAAGACTAATGGCCAGGAAGGCAAGGAGGACAAGGGTGAAGACAAACACAGTAAGAAACTTCCATATATGTGGTTGGCGATGGCACTAGGGTCACATTTGTCTGACAGGATCAAGTCTAGGATTTGGAAACACGAGTAAGTGAATGTTTTCAAATTATTACATAGGGAGATACAGGCCAAGGAGGGCTCTAAAGAAGAGGAATGGGAGTTGATGAGGTGTCCACGGGTGCCGGTCAACATGGAGAATAGGACGTCGGCCTTTTTGATTTATGCAAGCATTTATTGTGAGAAACACTTAGACCAAGCTATCGCATTGCCTAAATACATGGACATTATTAGAAAAGAGCGGACGCATTTTAGGGGGTTTGCTTCGCTCAGTTACGACGAGGAATTTAGCGCTAGGATCAGTGCCAACTCTGATAAGCCGTGAGGGGAGGTTGTCCAAGAGCTCTGGATGCAGTGGATATCCTCCACTCAGTCGTCAGCATCCACGTACACGGCCAGTGGCTTGCCAGTCACTTACCGGCCTTTTCAATTCCACCCCACCCAGAGGGCAGAGCTCGTGCTCCGGAGCAGGTGGGCAGAGCAGTTTCTGGGTCTACAGGCCAGTCCTCCAAGCCCAAGGGATATAGTACGGGTAGTACGGCTGCCTGTTGGAACTTCAACAAGGATTTCTGCACGCAGCATCACTGCAAATTTAAGCACAAATGCACTAAGTGTGGCGGATGCCACCCTCTCACACAATGCTTCACTCTGGCTACGCTCTCAGAGCAGTGGCGAATCACCAAGGGAAGAGGGCAAACTGGGCCTAAGGGCTCCAACTCCTGTTAGTGTGGAGTCCATGGGTCCGTGGCTCTCATGATAAACTGACAGGGAGGCCGCGCTGAGGATCCATTGGGGTTTCACTGAGGGTTTTCGGGTGGGTTATCAGGGCCCCCGGGAATGGAAATGGGCAGAGAATTTGCAGTGTGCGAAAGAATTGCCCAGTGTTGTGGCAGCAAAGTTGCATAAAGAGAGGGTCAAAGGCAGGATAGTTGGCCCTTTTGACCACTGGCCATTTCCTGACCTTATTATATCATGTTTGGGAGTGGTGCCCAAGAAAGATCCGGGGGAGTTCAGGCTGATCCATCATTTGTCCTGGCCGGAGGGGAGGTCTGTGAATGATTTCATTGCCGAAGAAGATTCCAGGGTTTTGCATGCTTCTGTGGACGATGCAATCAGTTTGGTATGGGTGTGCGTGCAGGGTGCCAAATTGGCCAAGAGTGACATTAAGTTGGCTTTTCGCCTCCTGCCCATACATCCGGCGGACTTCTCGTTGTTGGGTATGCAGTTTGAGGGTGCTATCTTTGTGGACAAGGTCCTGCCCATGGGTTGTGCCATTTCTTGTGTGTTATTTAAGGCTTTCAGCTCCTTTTTGCAGTGGGCATTCACAGACAGGAGTGGTCATTGGGCGGTCTCTCCTTACTTGTACGATTTTCTGTTCGTCGGAGGGCGCGGTCTGGTGAATGTGAGAGAACTCTTGGGCAATTCCAGGCTCCGGCGAAGGATTTTGGGGTTCCATTGGCTCCGTAGAAAATGGCTGGGCCTAGCTGCAGTTTGACATTCTTGGGCATTGAGTTGGATTTGGTTGCATGGGTGGCCAGGTTACCAGAACAGAAGGTGACTGACATGCAGGCTTTTTTGCTGCACGTGATGGGGTGGTACGTGCTGGGAGGACTTTCTGATGACGCCTCAGCATGGCCATCATAGGGTTCAGATCTCGTTGGGGATCAGGGCGGACCTTCGGGTGTGACAGATGTTTCTGTTGGAATTCAATGGTGTTTCTTTGGACTTTGTGGATGACAAGATGGTCTGGCAGGTGAAGCTTTTCTCTAGCGCTGCAGGGGCTTCCGGTTTTGGGATCTTCTGGGACGGGAGGTGGTGCGCAGAACAGTGGCCGGTACATTGGCTAGAACAGGCAGGAATATTGCTTTCTTAGAATTTTTTCTACTGCTGGTCACCTTAAAGGTGTGGGGCACGGAGTTCAGGGACAGTTCAGTGTTGTTTCATGTGGACAACAGGACGGTAGTGGACTCGGTGAATAACCAGAAATCAGGAGACCTGTGAGTGCTGCGCTTGCTGCAAATTTTTATGTTACAATGCTTGCCACTGAATGTGATGTTTCGCTCGAAGCATGTCCCCTGTGCAAGCAATCACGTTGCAGATGCGATGGCAGCACTTCAGGCACCTGGCACCAGGAGAGGATGCTTGCAAGACCAAGGTGGCAGATGGCATCTGGGCCTGGGGGGAGTGAGAGTGGTGGGCCTCGTCGAGAAATCCATTGCTGAATCTACAAGGCATACATACAGATTGGCGTGGTCTGAATTTGGAGCGTTTCTAGGATGGACCAGTGAGACGTGGCACATGTCATGGCAGGACTGTGAACTAGGAGTTGTTCATTTTGTTTTGGATTGCATTGACAGGGTATTGTCTCAGACGACAATTGGGGGCAAACTGGCAGGAATTTCTTTTTGCAGCACGTTGTACATGGGTTACGATCTAGCCAAGAGTGAGTTATTGAGCAGGATGTTGAAAGGCTGGGATCAGGAGCTGAGTGAAGGGGGGGGCGAGGGGCCTAGGGAGGCGATAACTTTTGAGCTTTTGGAAGGGCTGTTGGCGGAGTTGCTGCACTGTTGTTATGATAACAACAAGGTTGCGTTGTTCCATTGATGTATGGTATGGATGTTTTTTGGGGCCTTCCGGGTGTCTGAGTTGTTGGGTGCACGAGGGAGAGAGGGGAGAGTGTATGATGATGTACAACTGGAGGGGACACGTTTGGGTATTTGGTTGGGTCGTTCTAAAACGGACCAAGTGTGTCAGGGTAAGTGGGTCTGGCTGAACGAGACTGGTTGTGGGGGGGCGTGCCAGGTGATGGAGTGGAGAGGTTTCTGTCAGCAAGCTCTGAGTGTATCTGGTGAGATTTTCTGACATGATTCCTAGAAGCATGTGACAGCGTATCAAGTTGCTGGTGGTGTTGCAAATGGTGTTGAGGCATTTGGGCAAGGATTCCGCTAGGTATGGTACTCATTCCTTTCCCATTTGCGTGGTGACGGCGGCGGCGCACTTGGGATGGTCTTGGAATAGGATATGGCAGATTGGGAGGTGGAGATCTCAATGCTGTGAGCACTATGTGCGAAAATGAGTCTATTTCAGACAGGGAGGAACAGTGACGGTTTTGGTGTAATTTGTTGGGCAGTTTGTATTAACACTTGTTTTTCTTCGTAAGTTGCATTGGGGGCCTGCTACATTTGATGGAACGTGATTTGGAAGCCATGAAGAGCAATCTTGCAGGTGCATGTATGCTTTGTGCCGAGGAAAATCTGGAGGGGGACACTAAAGCCAGCTGTGCTTGAAAAAGCGTGAATGAAATTGAATTGCGCAATTAGAGTTTTTTGTGGGAAAGCAGGTATTAAAGTGATTGCACACGTGGGTTTGCGGCTGGACGAGCCACTACTTTTCCACGATGATGGTGTGCACCTTTTGCACATTGACATTGCCCATTACATGATGGATTTGAGGGATGTCATCAGAAAGCTATGGAATGAGTTCATTTGGTGCCGCTGGGTTTGAAGGCGAATGGTGCACTGCACATTGGTATGGGGCAGGTAGCCGCCCTACGGGGGTTCCTTGGTTGGCAGACTGTGGAGGGGTCGGGAGTCTATGATGGGCATATTCACCCCCTCGGGGAGGGGGGATACAGGTGCATGATGTGAGTGCGGGATGCAAGAGTGCGATGGCTGGAGATGCTGGAGGAGGTTGAAAGATAAGTGTGGAAGCGAATGGAAGAAGGGAGGAGATCGCTGAGTGAAGCGGGAGAGAATAACTAGAGTGTGGGAATGGATGATATATGTAAGACATGATGTTTTGGGGTTTGTTGATAAGTTATTGATGTTTGGTTATTTTGTTGTTGTCAACCCTCGTCTAATAAATGGCCTTTTACGCTATCATCAGTGTGGTGTGGTTATTACGCTACAGCTCTGTGTTTGCGAATATAACCACTGAATTATGAATAGCGTCTCCCGTCCCGAGCACACCACTTCCGCTTCAAGGTCAAATGGTTCCCTTGTGTGTGTACGTGTGCCTCATGATAGGTCGGAAGGCTGGGACGTTCATATTTAAACATTTTACTGACAAAGCCAGCCGGCAATGAACCCAGGAAGGCATGGATTTACCGCGCAACATCAGGTCTTTGCCGGGGAGACAGAGGGAGCTAAGTGAGTTGACATTGCATGTAGACCTGGCCCTAAGAAATAAGTGCCGGTGCTATGCACCGGAAAGCACCGGCACAAATTAAGCACTGGAAGAGACTGCAGAGCTGAACGAAGGAAGAGAGAGGAAAATCCTAGAAATGAAGCAGTAATACAAGTGAACTGAAGAAAAATAAAAAATAAAGAGTTTGAAAGGCAAAAATGAGCAGGAAAAAGAAAGATCAGTCTGAAATGAAGGACAGCAGGAAGAAAAGTGACCATGGAAAAGGTCTCAGAATGCAGACAGACTAAAAACTTGGGACACATGGCACCAAAAATGTGGCCCTGGGGCCAGGCCAGCCAGTTGCTCTTCATTATCATTGTTACCAGGGACAAGTAACTCCTGTACGTCTGCCACTTCTCGCGTGACCCTAGCTTGAGCAGTCAGGGAAGGCGGACGTCATGGACGTAGAAATCAGTGCCTTTTATGACAAGGAAAGACAATATGTGTTCAATCTTCGGTGAAGATCCAGGTTGTAATTTTCATCTCCAGACAAATGTGAATTCTTTATAATGCCCAAAGATGTATCTGTAGTAACTCACAAGATCTGCAGCTTTTCCCTGATTCCTCCTCATCTTCTCCATCAATGCCAGAGCTGGTGAAATTGGGTTAGACATCCTGGCTTTATTCCTGTTGTATGTGTGGCATCCATTCTTGCACATGCCTTCCCAAGAACCAGAGGCTTCATAGGTGACTGATCCCCTTCAGACAGGGACTCAAGCGATCCAGACTGGTTTCGGCCTACTTAGGCCTCATCAGTGAAGCTATCGCGTGAGTCCTCTGGCACCGGGAGCACCGATCGTGGCTTAGGCATACCCATATCATTGAGGGTGATGCGCTGGGGAAAACTAAAAAGGTGATGGGTGAAATGCTTCAATTAATCTCAGCCACTGCTAATTACCTGCATTCCAGTCCTTTGTTTTTTGCCCACATGCCACTCTAGACGGAGGCAGTCCTTATGCACACCGGCCTCAGCCTTTTTCCAGTGGGAACAGCCAAGCTTCAAATTCCAAGCCAGGGCACCTCAAGATGGGTACACAAGCAGCCGAGACCAGTTTTGGCCTTTGTAGGCCTCATCAGTGAGGCATTACCCGATTCCTATGGCACAGTGAGCACAGGACCCATATGTGGTCATACCTGTTGCTTCTGTTCCCATCTGGCAGGTACCAGAATGCAATTCCAGCTTGACTGTTTCTATTGGAGCAGGACCAGTGCTGATTTGCATACAGGTGGTCTCTTCTAGAGTGGATAATGGGTGGAAAATGATGGACTGGCATGTGGTCCTGAGCAATTACAAGTGGCTGAGGTGAACTCAGCATTCCTTCCAACACCTTGTTGTTTGTTGCAGATACATTACAACAACTGCCATGAAGGGGATTATTACATGCAGCTAAATGAAAGCAAAATGCATTGGTCTGGCCTGAGTTTAAAACAAATCGTTGACTTTGGTATCCTGCACGCAAGAGATTGATGCAGTGCACAGATACTGCCTTGCTGCAGAGGAAAATCATGAGAGGAGAACATTGTGTAGTGATCAAAAGACAGGGGTCTGTTTACAGGATACTGAGCCAGTTGTTTTAAGGAGTACAGGAAAAAAACAGAGGCACAGGCTTCACAGGTCCACTTCACTCCAAATTCTAAAATTCTATAGTATCCAAACCACACAAGCCTCATGCAAGGGAACTGTGCCACAATGTGTGTGTGGAATGGAATAGTACAAATTGGTTCTAACCATTGATAACTCCCAGTTTTTGCCCACTGGCTTCTTGTATTTGGACTTCCCTGAACCGAAACAAGCATCCTGGGACCGGTATCTGAGTAACACCCTTCATCAGCCAGCCTAGCTTGAATCCAGTGGTGGAGTGAGCAAGAGACCCACGTCTGTGCATACCCTGCCAACTTAGGGCGAACAAAGCAAAAAGAAGAAGATGATGGACGGAGCGCTGCAATTTTTCAGACACTCACCCCCAGTCACAGTTCTGGCTTGAATCCATCATCATTCTTTAGCTCACTTCGCCACCTCAGTTCAAACTGAGCTATATGCATATGACATTATTCCTCATTCTGTCCATCAATTGTTCTTTTTGCATTTGTCACCCCGAGTGGGACGGATATGCCCAGACATGGGTCCCGTGCTCTCTATGCCACTTCTATCCTGGCTGATGAGAGCTGAAAGCCCGAAACCGGTCCTGGGAGGCTTGTTTCAAGTCCAGGGAGGACCTGGCTTGGCAGTTCAGGCTGGACTGTTCCCATGGGGCACAGGGTCAGACTGATTTGCATACGGCTAGGTCCAAACTGGAATGGCATGGTGAGCAAAAAAACGATGGATTTAGGCCCACATCTCTGTACTGGGGTGAAGGTATGACATTGTTCTGCATTCTGTCCATCAATTGTTCTTTTGCCATTCTCAGCAAACAATCTGCAATTATATTCTTGCTACCCTTTACATACTCCACCTCAAAGTTATTAACAGTAATAAAGAATGTTGCTCTTACTTGTCTCACCTCCTTCTTAAAGGACATATCTTTAAAAAACTCTGATGTCCTCCCTTTGAAGTGTGGGGTCCTGCAGGGCCCGGCCCTCAGCAGCACCCGTTTTAAACTGTACAAGCCCCCTCTGGAGGATATTGTTCAGGAGTTGGGAATATCAATTATCACATATGCCGATGACATACAGCTGGTTGTCTTCCTTACTCCTGGGAAAGGGCCACAACACGTCCGTTGTCTTCCTGCTTGGAAAAGGAATCAAAGTGTAAGGCAAACTGTTGCTTAAAACTGAATGTGGAAAAGACAGAGCTGATTGTTCTGGGGAACAGACCTGATCCTCAGCCATCTATAGGATGGTCGGAGTGTTTAATCAGCTAACCTCGTCCTCCCACATAAAAAGCCTTGGTATGTGGTTGGACAAGTCACTCTCCATGGATGTGCAGGAAAAAAAATAACTCGCAGCAACTTACTTTAGCACCCTTAGAACTCTCCTCAAAATCTTAGTCATTCTCCCAAGTGTGCCAAGAACAGTGGTCCAATCCTTAGTTCTTTCCCGGGGGGGACTACAGGATTTCCATGTATATAGGCTCCTCCAAATATGGCATCAAAAAGCTCCAGGTCATTCAAAATGAGGCAGCAAGTATCGTCTGAACATCCAAAAGCATGCCTCAGCAAAATATGCCATGGCATCCCTTTCAGTAGCTTCCCACTGATGAAGGAATATAATTCAAGTCACTATGGGGTCTATGAATAAGCCCCTATTGACACAGGTATGTCTCTTTTTGTGACGTTCCTGTGGCGATAGAGGCCTTGCCTTATTTACAAGGCAGTGTTAAGCCACTTAACGTGGCTTAATGCTGCCTTGTAAATAAGGCCCCCTTTCATGCAATGCTTAGCGTAAGAAGGGTGGGCAGTGGGTGTTGGGTGGGCATTCCACCTCAACACCTATTGACTTTGATGCTGCCCCCTATTTACCAGGGCAGCGTAATAGGAGGCAGTGCCAAAATTAAGACCAGGGAAAACCTGGTGTTAAGTTGAAGAAACGAGGATAAATGCCTTAATTCTCCTTTATTTAGCTTTTTACACGTGTCCTGCCTTGTGCAGCACACATGGAAAAAGCAAAAAGCCCTGGATTGTTTATGTGTAGGAAGGTGACCCTTCCTGCATAGAAACAATCCTTTAAAAAAAATCACATTTTGTAACTTCCACGTGCGCTGCATTAAGCAGCACACATAGAAGTATCAAAATGGCATTTCAGGATTGTTTATGTGCCGGAAGGTGCACTGTCCTACACATCAACAATCCTCCCCTGCACGCAGACACCCTTGCACTATGGTGCTAGGGTCCCTGTTTTGGCGCTACTCTTCTAAGTGTAGCGCCAGCACAAGGGGAAAAGCAAGGCTGCACCATATCTTTGTAAATATGGTGCATTTCTGAAGTGGTGGAGTGAGGCTTAACTCCAAAGGTCCCTCCTTGATCGGGGCACTCGTGACAGCCTATACCCCCAGTAGGCCATTCAGATCCTCACCGGGCCGACTCTGAAGGTGCATATAATTCACAGGACCAGGTGGGGAGCAGATCCTTCTCTCATCGTACTCCTAAACTTTGGAACACACTGCCCATAGAATTATGTCTAGACAATGAGCCTCAGTTCAGGAAAATGCTTAAAGCTTGGCTTCACCCCACCATGCCTCTAAACCCATGCCTAGACTAGCTCTGGAGCAACGCTAAGGATCAGCTGGTGCTGGGAAGTCTTTGTGTAGCCACGAGCTTTAAAAATCTGCATAGCATAGCATAGAATCAGGATTTAGCAGTCACAAGAGGTGATATTTTCTTATCATCCTCCCTTTGGAGAAACAGAAAACAGGGAGTTGTCTCTCACGCTTCAGGATACTGAGTTAGGCCCATCTAGGAGCCCGATTCACTAAGGGCTTCCGCACTCATGGCAGGGGCCGCGTAGTTGTAGTTGGGGACCGTTAGTTGTGACAGGACCTCTGCAATAAGAAACTGCAATGATTGGTTACTTATTACATACAATCAGCACACACCTTTTATGTGATGATGGTAAATCAAATCAAATTAAATCAAATCAGGTGTTTGTTAAGCGCGACTACTCACCCATAAGGATCTCAAGGCGC
The DNA here is from genome assembly GCF_964261635.1 of Lissotriton helveticus. Taxonomy (NCBI): domain Eukaryota; kingdom Metazoa; phylum Chordata; class Amphibia; order Caudata; family Salamandridae; genus Lissotriton; species Lissotriton helveticus. The sequence goes on along the minus strand of NC_136072.1, from coordinate 1,163,967,666 downwards.
TGGCGGTGTGGGGGGGGGCGGTTCGCAGGTTCCAGGGGATCTGTCGAAGAGCCAGATTATGCGGTTTCTTGTGAGGATGGGAGTGATGTTATCTGTCTGAGGTGGAGCGGAAGGTCGTTCTAGGCACTGGCCGCGTGGAAGGAGAAGGAGCGGCCACCCGATCTGTTCTTTCTGGTGCGGTGGATCATGGCGTAGGAGAGCTGGGCTGATCATTGGGTCCTATGGGGTACGTGGATTTTGAGTCGGCTGTTCAGGTATGCTGGTCCGATGTTGTGGAGGGCCTTGTGATTATGGGTTAGCATCTTGAAGGTGAAACTAGCTTCGATGGGGAACCAGTGGGGTATGCACAGGTGATGGGAGATGTGGCAGTGGCTTGGCAGGTTGAGGACCAGACTTGCGGTGGCATTGTGGATGTTCTGTAGCTTGCAGTGAGGTTTTTGTTTAATTCCGGTAGAGAGTGCGTTGCGGTAGTCGAGCCTGCTGGTGACCAGGGCATTAGTGACGGTCTTCCTGTGTTCAAGGGGGAACCATTTGAAGGTCTTACGTAGGAGGCGGAGGGTGTGGAAGCAGGAGGATGAGACGGAGTTGATCTGGTGGTCCATTTTGAGCTCTGAGTCCAGGATGATTCCCAGGTTGCGTGCGTGGTCTGTGGGGGTACGCGGTCTTCCTAGGGCAGGGTGCCACCAGCTGTCGTGCCAGCATCTGGGTTTGGACCCATGATGAGTAATTCAGTTTTGTTTGTGTTTGGTTTTAGGCAGCTGTTTTTCATCCATTTGGCGATGGCTTCCATGCCTTCTCGAAAGTTGTGTATGACGGTGTTGGGTTCGTTGGATAGGGAGAGGATGAGTTGGGTGTCATCTGCGTATATGACACAATGTTGAGTCCGTAGGTTATGACGATGGGAGTGAGCGGAGCCATGTAGACGTTGAAGAGCATAGGGCTGAGGGAGTAACCCTGCGGGACTCCGCAGGTGGTAGGGTCTGAGAAGAAAAGGGGGAGTCTGACCCACTGCGTTCTGCCAGAGAGGAAGGAGCAGATCCAGTCGAGGGCCTTGTCTTGGATCCCAGTGTTGTGGAGTCTGCGTATTATAGTGCGGTGAGATACTGTGTCGAATGCCACTGAGAGGTCGAGGAGGATGAAGGCTGCTTTTTCGCCTCTGTCCAGTAAGGTACGGATGTCGTCTGTTGCGGCAAGGAGGACGGTTTCCTTACAGTGGCAAGTGCGTCAGGACTCTCGAAGTTCGGTGGTGAACAATCTAGCTTTCTTGGCGTGGGTGTTGTTATTTTTCTTGAGGAGGGCTATGGTGTTGGCGCTGTCGGAGATCCATCTGTGCAGGGTTCGGGCTGCGGTGCTGGCGTTGTCGTTTTCCGCGATGGTTGGGGTGGAGTTGCTGAGTGATAAGATTAGCTGGTCGTCGGTGATTCTGGTCCAGTTTCTTTGTGAGAGCAGGTGCTGGTGTCTGTGGATGGTGTGTGTTCTGAAGGTGAAGTGGACGCATCAATGGTCAGTTCATGGGAGTTCGGTGGTGTGGCTGAAGGTGATGGAGTTTCCTGTTGTGAAGAGGGGGTCAAGGATGTGTCCTGCTCAGTGCATGGGTTCGGTCACAATCTGACGGAGGCCAGTGTTGTGGAGGTTGTCCAGGTGGGATGTGCTGCTGGGGTTCAGTTGGTTGTCGAGGTGGAAGTTGAGGTCTCCCAGCAGGGTGTAGTTGGTGGAAGCGGTGGCATGCGGGGAGATGATGTCCGTGATGGAGATGGCGAAACGCCCGCGGGATCCAGGGGGTCGGTAGATGAGGGTTCCAATGAGGGTGGAGGAAGGGCTGGCCAGTATCTTGAAGTGAAGGTGGTCCATCAAGTCTGTGGGCTCGTCAGGGAGTGTGCTCAGGCGGAGGGTGGATTTGTGGACAATGGCAATTCCTCCTCTAGGGCGGGTGGGGCGGTCCTTCCAGGAGATCTTGTATCCTTGGGGAATGGCGATGGCGATGTCCGGTCCCGAGGTGGTGTTGGTCCAGGTTTCGGTAAAGAATGCTACGTCCGGGGTAGTGCTGACGAGGAGGTCCCAGATTTCGGTGGCGTGTTTGTGGAGGGATCGATGGTAAGAACTATAAATATTTTTTCAGCAGCCATAATATAAAAAAAATTATATTAGATCAACCCAAAGCATCTCATGCTGCACATTCCTCCCAGCTACAGAAATTAGATTAAATCTTTCCTTTCTTTACACTTGTATTATGATCAGCCTCTCAATAATGGTTTTGGCTGGATTGTTCACACCATCTGTCTCTGTATTATTCCAAGCCATTTATTATCCCTGCATACTTCCGGGAAGCTTTGCAAGCAGATATCAGCTCTCCAGCCCTCTTCTCAAGCACTCATTCTTTGTGTCTTCCCGCCATAATTATTAGGTCTCTTTATACATCCTTCCTCATTTATTTCCTAAAGAGAGAGGGGAGGACGTTGTGTGAGCAGCTTCTTGCATCTACATTGCTGTGTGAACAATGCCTCAGCTGGAGACATATCTGAAATGCAGGCAGTTATATCCAAACACTCTCTCTCTGTTCAGCTGGATGACAATTGAATGCTCCCTGGTGCACACAGCCTCCTAAACAGCAGAATGGAACAATTGCTGTATTTTTGTTTATTTTTATAGCATGACTAATGCCAGACTGTTTGTGAAATAATTTGGGGATCTCACGCAATCTGTTACCTATTGACACAATTCCACATACACGCGGGAAAGCATTGGTTCAATCTGTGAGTCTCTTCCCAGGGGGTCCCTGTAGCTACGCAAAGGAGGACAGCCATGACAACAAAACAGTAAAACTGTGAGGCCTCCATGCAGCTTCCCCTGCTAAATAACAGGGTGTGGCTCTTGCAGAGCAAGGATTAGCATAATTTAAGAGACAGTCCCCTTCCCACTCCTCAGCCCGCTCTGAAACTGCAGCCTTCAATTGTCCAAAGTAGGTGTGAAAAGCAGCCTCATGCGGCATTCAAAGCTGGACACAAGAAGCGCCAGTTCCTCAAGGGAAGCAAACAAACTCACTCCACCCCGAGGAGAGGTTGGATAGGGATTGGTGGAAGTGTTTATGGGGATGCAGGGCTACCTATTGATGCTGGGATACCTATGGCCGCAGGGACGCCAATGGGTAAAGAGATACCAATGAATGCAGCGATGCCTAGGGACGCAAGGCTTCCTATAGATGTAGGAATACCTATTGACGCAGGGATACCTACTGATACAGGGGTACCTATTGATGCAGGGATACCTCTTGATGCAGGGATACCTATTGATACAGGGGTACCTATTGATGCAGGGATACCTCTTGATGCAGGGATACCTCTTGATGCAGGGATACCTATTGATACAGGGGTACCTATTGATGCAGGGATACCTCTTGATGCAGGGATACCTATTGATGCAGGGATATCTACTGATACAGGGGTACCTATTGACGCAGGGATACCTACTGATACAGGGGTACCTATTGATGCAGGGATACCTCTTGATGCAGGGATACCTATTGATACAGGGGTACCTATTGAATCAGGGATACCTCTTGATGCAGGGATACCCATTGATGCAGGGATATCTATGGCCGCAGAGATACCTATTGATGCAGGGATACCTATTGATACAGGGATACCTATTGATACAGGGATACCTATTGACGCAGGGATACCTACTGATACAGGGGTACCTATTGACGCAGGGATACCTACATATACAGGGGTACCTATTGACGCAGGGATACCTACTGATACAGGGGTACCTATTGATGCAGGGATACCTCTTGATGCAGGGATACCTATTGATACAGGGGTACCTATTGATGCAGGGATACCTCTTGATGCAGGGATACCTATTGATGCAGGGATATCTATGGCCGCAGAGATACCTATTGATGCAGGGATATCTATGGCCGCAGAGATACCTATTGATGCAGGGATACCTATTGATACAGGGATACCTATTGATACAGGGATACCTATTGACGCAGGGATACCTACTGATACAGGGGTACCTATTGACGCAGGGATACCTACATATACAGGGGTACCTATTGTGATGCAGGGATACCTATTGATACAGGGATACCTATTGATGCAGGGAAACCTCTTGATGCAGGGATACCTATTGATGCAGGGATACCTATGGCCGCAGAGATACCTATTGATGCAGGGATACCTCTTGATGCAGGGATACCTATTGATGCAGGGATACCTATGGCCGCAGGGATACCTACTGATACAGGGGTACCTATTGATGCAGGGATACCTCTTGATGCAGGGATACCTATTGATGCAGGGATATCTATGGCCGCAGAGATACCTATTGATGCAGGGATATCTATGGCCGCAGAGATACCTATTGATGCAGGGATACCTATTGATGCAGGGATACCTATTGATACAGGGATACCTATTGATGCAGGGAAACCTCTTGATGCAGGGATACCTATTGATGCAGGGATACCTATGGCCGCAGAGATACCTATTGATGCAGGGATACCTCTTGATGCAGGGATACCTATTGATGCAGGGATACCTATGGCCGCAGGGACACCAGTATGGATAAAGAGATACCGATGAATGCAGAGATATCTATGAACGCAAGGATACCTATAGGTGTGGGTATACCTATGGAGGCAGAGATTGTTATGGATGCAAGGATACCTATGGGTGCAGGGATACCTATGGATGCAGGGATATCTATTGACGCATGGCTAGCTATGGAAACAGGGATACCTATGGATGTGGGGATACCTATGGATGTAGGGATAGCTATGGATGCAGGGATACCTATGGATGCAGGATATATGTGTAAGCAGACATTGTAAACCTATATTTAAGCTAGCAGTGCTTTAGTGTGACCTGAAAGTCATGAGCTAACATTCCATCATTGCTAGCTCTGTCTTTCATCCTTTAAAAAACAGTACATTTTGTACTATTCAATTAGTACAATAGTGACATCTGATATATAGAGCTCTTAGAAACTGCAGATGTGTGGCAGGAATAAGTATACAATGTATTATTATGTATGTACACATGCTCTTGTCGTGTAGTTCCCACTAATCCGTTGGGTCTGTGCATTTGTTGGACAACATAAACTAGGGGCTTGTTGCCTAGACTGATTCCGGACACCCCTGCAGGTTATGTTGTCCAACAAACATGCAGATCGTATGGATTGGTGAGAACTACATGACAGGGTGTTCCTTGTTAGGCGCCATTTTGTTTAGTTCCTACTAATCCGTAGGGTCTGCGCATTTGTTGGACAGTATAAACTAGGGGCTTGGTGCCTAGAGGGATTCCAGACACCCCTGCAGGATACGTTGGCCTAGAACCAAGCTAGCTCACTGTGCAACCATAAGCCCCCCTAACCTTACCAGGGAATGAATGGTTTCTGGCAACCACTGAACATGACAACTGTGGCCCCTCAGGGATTGTGGAAACAGTACAGAACCTTTCGCTCAGTCACTCGTGCTCACTTATTCTCAGAGAATTATACAGAGAATAAAGAGTGGGGCATTTTCAATATGTTTATTGAACCAAAGTTGTTCTTGTATTAAATATGTGTGCTGCAATGATTAATAGACAGAAGCAGATAAAAGTGATCACAAGCACCAAAAGCGTAAATAGTATATGTGGTTCTACCATGGTGCTAAAACAGTGTATATATGCAGGCATATAAAACAAGGCAATAATCAAGCGTTCTCCTACTATGCAAACCCAACTCTAAGTGTACCTGGAGTGTGTGTAGGTTTGAAGCCAAGAATCCCCCCAAGGGATGATCCAACCCTATTACCTGATGGGAGAGAATGAAGGACCCCGTCTTGGTCACGAACTGGACACCACACATAATATGTCAGACCCCTGCGTGGTGAAGTCTCAGCATGCACGGACCCTCGGTGTCAGCTGAAGTGCCTCCTCTCCTGATCTATCTGAATGCTAATATTTTATAAAAGAAAGCAGCCTTGCAATGTGCATATAGATTAGGCATGTTATGGATAAGTAAATTGGATGTGGAATTTGAACAGTTCTTGTTGGCCCTATTCTTCCCAGTGGACACCATCTTGCAGCACATTGTCTATTAGTTTTTATTGCGATATTCCTCTAGCAATTTCATGTATTTCATTTTTATTGCGTAGTTTTGTGATTATCGTAGCTGGATTCTCTTTCTGAAACGTATTCTCCATAACTCTGTGAAGACTTTTGCATAATTATGTTGGCAAATAAACATTGAATATTCAGATAAAATGATGTATTAAGTGAGGTCAAACCCAGATCTTTTGACTGGGTGTGAGTGTTTGATTGGTTCAGATGCTCCGTCCATCACCACCCCCTTTTGTACCGCTTTGGCCGCCATAAGTGTGGCAGGGTATGCTCAGACGTGAGTCCCTTGATCACTTTGCCAACGGATTCAAGCAAGCCGGGCTGAAGACGGCTGGAATGCCAGAAGCCGGTCCTCGGAAGCTTGTTTCCGGTCCATGGAAGGCATGGCTTGGCAGTTCGGGCTGGACTGTTCCCATGAGGCACAGGGTCAGACTGATTTGCATATAACCCTTTCTGAACTGGGGTGGCAGAGTGGGTTAAAGAACGGTGATGGATCAAACCCAGATCTTTTGACTGGGTGTGAGTGATGATTGGTTCAGATGCTCCGTCCATCACCACCCCCTTTTGTACCGCTTTGGCAGCCATAAGTGTGGCAGGGTATGCTCAGAGGTGAGTCCCTTGCTCACTTTGCCACTGGATTCAAGCAAGCCGGGCTGAAGATGGCTGGAATGCCAGAAACCGGTCCTCGGAAGCTTGTTTCCGGTCCAGGGAAGGCATGGCTTGGCAGTTCGGGCTGGACTGTTCCCATGAGGCACAGGGTCAGACTGAATTGCATATAGCCATGTTTGAACTGGGGTGGCAGAGTAGGCTAAAGAACGGTGATGGATCAAACCCAGATCTTTTGACTGGGTGTGAGTGTTTGATTGGTTCAGATGCTCCGTCCATCACCACCCCCTTTTGTACCGCTTTGGCCGCCATAAGTGTGGCAGGGTATGCTCAGACGTGAGTCCCTTGCTCACTTTGCCACTGGATTCAAGCAAGCCGGCTGAAGATGGGTGGAATGCCAGAAACTGGTCCTCGGAAGCTTGTTTCCGGTCCAGGGAAGGCATGGCTTGGCAGTTCGGGCTGGACAGTTCCCATGAGGCACAGGGTCAGACTGATTTGCATATAGCCATGTCTGAACTGGGGTGGCAGAGTGGGCTAAAGAACGGTGATGGATCAAACCCAGATCTTTTGACTGGGTGTGAGTGTTTGATTGGTTCAGATGCTCCGTCCATCACCACCCCCTTTTGTCCCGCTTTGGCCCCCATAAGTGTGGCAGGGTATGCTCAGACGTGAGTCCCTTGCTCACTTTGCCACTAGATTCAAGCAAGCCGGGCTGAAGACGGCTGGAATGCCAGAAACCGGTCCTCGGAAGCTTGTTTGCGGTCCAGGGAAGGCATGGCTTGCCAGTTCGGGCTGGACAGTTCCCATGAGGCACAGGGTCAGACTAATTTGCATTTAGCCATGTCTGAACTGGGGTGGCAGAGTGGGCTAAAGAACGGTGATGGATCAAACCCAGATCTTTTGACTGGGTGTGAGTGTTTGATTGGTTCAGATGCTCCGTCCATCATCACCCCCTTTTGTACCGCTTTGGCCGCCATAAGTGTGGCAGGGTATGCTCAGACGTGAGTCCCTTGCTCACTTTGTCACTGGATTCAAGCAAGCCGGGCTGAAGACGGCTGAAATGCCAGAAACCGGTCCTCGGAAGCTTGTTTCTGGTCCAGGGAAGGCAAGGCTTGGCAGTTCGGGCTGGACTATTCCCATGAGGCACAGGGTCAGACTGATTTGCATATAGCCATGTCTGAACTGGGGTGGCAGAGTGGGCTAAAGTATGGTGATTGATCAAACCCAGATCTTTTGACTGGGTGTGAGTGTTTGATTGGTTCAGATGCTCCGTCCATCACCACCCCCTTTTGTACCGCTTTGGCCGCCATAAGTGTGGCAGGGTATGCTCAGACGTGAGTCCCTTGCTCACTTTGCCACTGGATTCAAGCAAGCTGGGCTGAAGACGGCTGGAATACCAGAATCCGGTCCTCGGAAGCTTATTTCCGGTCCAGGGAAGGCATGGCTTGGCAGTTCGGGCTGGACTGTTCCCATGAGGCACAGGGTCAGACTGATTTGCATATAGCCATGTCTGAACTGGGGTGGCAGAGTGGGCTAAAGAACGGTGATGGATCAAACCCAGATCTTTTGACTGGGTGTGAGTGATGATTGGTTCAGATGCTCCGTCTATCACCACCCCCTTTTGTACTGCTTTGGCCGCCATAAGTGTGGCAGGGTATGCTCAGAGGTGAGTCCCTTGCTCACTTTGCCACTGGATTCAAGCAAGCCGGGCTGAAGATGGCTGGAATGCCAGAAACCGGTCCTTGGAAGCTTGTTTCCGGTCCAGGGAAGGCATGGCTTGGCAGTTCGGGCTGGACTGTTCCCATGAGGCACAGGGTCAGACTGAATTGCATATAGCCATGTCTGAACTGGGGTGGCAGAGTAGGCTAAAGAACGGTGATGGATCAAACCCAGATCTTTTGACTGGGTGTGAGTGTTTGATTGGTTCAGATGCTCCGTCCATCACCACCCCCTTTTGTACCGCTTTGGCCGCCATAAGTGTGGCAGGGTATGCTCAGACGTGAGTCCCTTGCTCACTTTGCCACTGGATTCAAGCAAGCCGGCTGAAGATGGGTGGAATGCCAGAAACTGGTCCTCGGAAGCTTGTTTCCGGTCCAGGGAAGGCATGGCTTGGCAGTTCGGGCTGGACTGTTCCCATGAGGCACAGGGTCAGACTGATTTGCATATAGCCATGTCTGAACTGGGGTGGCAGAGTGGGCTAAAGAACGGTGATGGATCAAACCCAGATCTTTTGACTGGGTGTGAGTGTTTGATTGGTTCAGATGCTCCGTCCATCACCACCCCCTTTTGTACCGCTTTGGCCCCCATAAGTGTGGCAGGGTATGCTCAGACGTGAGTCCCTTGCTCACTTTGCCACTAGATTCAAGCAAGCCGGGCTGAAGACGGCTGGAATGCCAGAAACCGGTCCTCGGAAGCTTGTTTGCGGTCCAGGGAAGGCATGGCTTGCCAGTTCGGGCTGGACAGTTCCCATGAGGCACAGGGTCAGACTAATTTGCATTTAGCCATGTCTGAACTGGGGTGGCAGAGTGGGCTAAAGAACGGTGATGGATCAAACCCAGATCTTTTGACTGGGTGTGAGTGTTTGATTGGTTCAGATGCTCCGTCCATCATCACCCCCTTTTGTACCGCTTTGGCCGCCATAAGTGTGGCAGGGTATGCTCAGACGTGAGTCCCTTGCTCACTTTGTCACTGGATTCAAGCAAGCCGGGCTGAAGACGGCTGAAATGCCAGAAACCGGTCCTCGGAAGCTTGTTTCTGGTCCAGGGAAGGCAAGGCTTGGCAGTTCGGGCTGGACTATTCCCATGAGGCACAGGGTCAGACTGATTTGCATATAGCCATGTCTGAACTGGGGTGGCAGAGTGGGCTAAAGTATGGTGATTGATCACCCCCAGATCTTTTGACTGGGTGTGAGTGTTTGATTGGTTCAGATGCTCCGTCCATCACCACCCCCTTTTGTACCGCTTTGGCCGCCATAAGTGTGGCAGGGTATGCTCAGACGTGAGTCCCTTGCTCACTTTGCCACTGGATTCAAGCAAGCTGGGCTGAAGACGGCTGGAATACCAGAATCCGGTCCTCGGAAGCTTATTTCCGGTCCAGGGAAGGCATGGCTTGGCAGTTCGGGCTGGACTGTTCCCATGAGGCACAGGGTCAGACTGATTTGCATATAGCCATGTCTGAACTGGGGTGGCAGAGTGGGCTAAAGAACGGTGATGGATCAAACCCAGATCTTTTGACTGGGTGTGAGTGTTTGATTGGTTCAGATGCTCCGTCCATCACCACCCCCTTTTGTACCGCTTTGGCAGCCATAAGTGTGGCAGGGTATGCTCAGACGTGAGTCCATTGCTCACTTTGCCACAGGATTCAAGCAAGCCGGGCTGAAGACGGCTGGAATGCCAGAAACCGGTCCTCGGAAGCTTGTTTACGGTCCAGGGAAGGCATGGCTTGGAAGTTCGGGCTGGACTGTTCCCATGAGGCACAGGGTCAGACTGATTTGCATATAGCCATGTCTGAACTGGGGTGGCAGAGTGGGCTAAAGAACGGTGATGGATCAAACCCAGATCTTTTGACTGGGTTTGAGTGATGATTGGTTCAGATGCTCCGTCTATCACCACCCCCTTTTGTACTGCTTTGGCCGCCATAAGTGTGGCAGGGTATGCTCAGAGGTGAGTCCCTTGCTCACTTTGCCACTGGATTCAAGCAAGCCGGGCTGAAGATGGCTGGAATGCCAGAAACCGGTCCTCGGAAGCTTGTTTCCGGTCCAGGGAAGGCATGGCTTGGCAGTTCGGGCTGGATTGTTCCCATGAGGCATAGGGTCAGACTGATTTGCATATAGCCATGTCTGAACTGGGGTGGCAGAGTGGGCTAAAGAACGGTGATGGATCAAACCCAGATCTTTTGACTGGGTGTGAGTGTTTGATTGGTTCAGATGCTCCGTCTATCACCACCCCCTTTTGTACCGCTTTGGCCGCCATAAGTGTGGCAGGGTATGCTCAGACGTGAGTCCCTTGCTCACTTTGCCACTGGATTCAAGCAAGCCGGCTGAAGATGGGTGGAATGCCAGAAACCGGTCCTCGGAAGCTTGTTTCCGGTCCAGGGAAGGCATGGCTTGGCAGTTCGGGCTGGATTGTTCCCATGAGGCACAGGGTCAGACTGATTTGCATATAGCCATGTCTGAACTGGGGTGGCAGAGTGGGCTAAAGAACGGTGATGGCTCAAACCCAGATCTTTTGACTGGGTGTGAGTGTTTGATTGGTTCAGATGCTCCGTCCATCACCACCCCCTTTTGTACCGCTTTGGCCGCCATAAGTGTGGCAGGGCATGCTCAGACGTGAGTCCCTTGCTCACTTTGCCACTGGATTCAAGCAAGCCGGGCTGAAGACTGCTGGAATGCCAGATACCGGTCCTCTGAAGCTTGTTTCCGGTCCAGGGAAGGCATGGCTTGGCAGTTCGGGCTGGACTGTTCCCATGAGGCACAGGGTCAGACTGATTTGCATATAGCCATGTCTGAACTGGGGTGGCAGAGTGGGCTAAAGAACGGTGATGGATCAAACCCAGATCTTTTGACTGGGTGTGAGTGTTTGATTGGTTCAGATGCTCCGTCCATCACCACCCCCTTTTGTACCGCTTTGGCCACCATAAGTGTGGCAGGGTATGCTCGGACGTGAGTCCCTTGCTCACTTTGCCACTGGATTCAAGCAAGCCGGGCTGAAGACGGCTGGAAAGCCAGAAACCGGTCCTCGGAAGCTTTTTTCCGGTCCAGGGAAGGCATGGCTTGCCAGTTCGGGCTGGACTGTTCCCATGAGGCACAGGGTCAGACTGATTTGCATATAGCCATGTCTGAACTGGGGTGGCAGAGTGGGCTAAAGAACGGTGATGGATCAAACCCAGATCTTTTGACTGGGTGTGAGTGTTTGATTGGTTCAGATGCTCCGTCCATCACCACCCCCTTTTGTACCGCTTTGGCCCCCATAAGTGTGGCAGGGTATGCTCAGACGTGAGTCCCTTGCTCACTTTGCCACTAGATTCAAGCAAGCCGGGCTGAAGACGGCTGGAATGCCAGAAACCGGTCCTCGGAAGGTTGTTTGCGGTCCAGGGAAGGCATGGCTTGGCAGTTCGGGCTGGACAGTTCCCATGAGGCACAGAGTCAGACTAATTTGCATTTAGCCATGTCTGAACTGGGGTGGCAGAGTGGGCTAAAGAACGGTGATGGATCAAACCCAGATATTTTGACTGGGTGTGAGTGTTTGATTGGTTCAGATGCTCCGTCCATCACCACCCCCTTTTGTACCGCTTTGGCCGCCATAAGTGTGGCAGGGCATGCTCAGACGTGAGTCCCTTGCTCACTTTGCCACTGGATTCAAGCAAGCCGGCTGAAGATGGGTGGAATGCCAGAAACCGGTCCTCGGAAGCTTGTTTCCGGTCCAGGGAAGGCATGGCTTGGCAGTTCGGGCTGGACTGTTCCCATGAGGCACAGGGTCAGACTGATTTGCATATAGCCATGTCTGAACTGGGGTGGCAGAGTGGGTTATAGAACGGTGATGGATCAAACCCAGATCTTTTGACTGGGTGTGAGTGATGATTGGTTCAGATGCTCCGTCTATCGCCACCCCCTTTTGTACTGCTTTGGCCGCCATAAGTGTGGCAGGGTATGCTCAGAGGTGAGTCCCTTGCTCACTTTGCCACTGGATTCAAGCAAGCCGGGCTGAAGATGGCTGGAATGCCAGAAACCGGTCCTCGGAAGCTTGTTTCCGGTCCAGGGAAGGCATGGCTTGGCAGTTCGGGCTGGACTGTTCCCATGAGGCACAGGGTCAGACTGATTTGCATATAGCCATGTCTGAACTGGGGTGGCAGAGTGGGCTAAAGAACGGTGATGGATCAAACCCAGATCTTTTGACTGGGTGTGAGTGTTTGATTGGTTCTGATTCTCCGTCCATCACCACCCCCTTTTGTACTGCTTTGGCCACCATAAGTGTGGCAGGGTATGCTCGGACGTGAGTCCCTTGCTCACTTTGCCACTGGATTCAAGCAAGCCGGGCTGAAGACGGCTGGAAAGCCAGAAACCGGTCCTCGGAAGCTTTTTTCCGGTCCAGGGAAGGCATGGCTTGGCAGTTCGGGCTGGACTGTTCCCATGAGGCACAGGGTCAGACTGATTTGCATATAGCCATGTCTGAACTGGGGTGGCAGAGTGGGCTAAAGAACGGTGATGGATCAAACGCAGATCTTTTGACTGGGTGTGAGTGTTTGATTGGTTCAGATGCTCCGTCCATCATCACCCCCTTTTGTACCGCTTTGGCCGCCATAAGTGTGGCAGGGTATGCTCAGACGTGAGTTGCTTGCTCTCTTTGTCACTGGATTCAAGCAAGCCAGGCTGAAGACGGCTGAAATGCCAGAAACCGGTCCTCGGAAGCTTGTTTCTGGTCCAGGGAAGGCATGGCTTGGCAGTTTGGGCTGGACTATTCCCATGAGGCACAGGGTCAGACTGATTTGCATATAGCCATGTCTGAACTGGGGTGGCAGAGTGGGCTAAAGTATGGTGATTGATCAAACCCAGATCTTTTGACTGGGTGTGAGTGTTTGATTGGTTCAGATGCTCCGTCCATCACCACCCCCTTTTGTACCGCTTTGGCCGCCATAAGTGTGGCAGGGTATGCTCAGACGTGAGTCCCTTGCTCACTTTGCCACTGGATTCAAGCAAGCTGGGCTGAAGACGGCTGGAATACCAGAATCCGGTCCTCGGAAGCTTGTTTCCGGTCCAGGGAAGGCATGGCTTGGCAGTTCGGGCTGGACTGTTCCCATGAGGCACAGGGTCCGACTGATTTGCATATAGCCATGTCTGAACTGGGGTGGCAGAATGGGCTAAAGAACGGTGATGGATCAAACCCAGATCTTTTGACTGGGTGTGAGTGTTTGATTGGTTCAGATGCTCCGTCCATCACCACCCCCTTTTGTACCGCTTTGGCAGCCATAAGTGTGGCAGGGTATGCTCAGACGTGAGTCCATTGCTCACTTTGCCACAGGATTCAAGCAAGCCGGGCTGAAGACGGCTGGAATGCCAGAAACCGGTCCTCGGAAGCTTGTTTACGGTCCAGGGAAGGCATGGCTTGGTAGTTCGGGCTGGACTGTTCCCATGAGGCACAGGGTCAGACTGATTTGTATATAGCCATGTCTGAACTGGGGTGGCAGAGTGGGCTAAAGAACGATGATGGATCAAACCCAGATCTTTTGACTGGGTGTGAGTGATGATTGGTTCAGATGCTCCGTCTATCACCACCCCCTTTTGTACTGCTTTGGCCGCCATAAGTGTGGCAGGGTATGCTCATAGGTGAGTCCCTTGCTCACTTTGCCACTGGATTCAAGCAAGCCGGGCTGAAGATGGCTGGAATGCCAGAAACCGGTCCTCGGAAGCTTGTTTCCGGTCCAGGGAAGGCATGGCTTGGCAGTTCGGGCTGGACTGTTCCCATGAGGCACAGGGTCAGACTGATTTGCATATAGCCATGTCTGAACTGGGGTGGCAGAGTGGGCTAAAGAACGGTGATGGATCAAACCCAGATCTTTTGACTGGGTGTGAGTGTTTGATTGGTTCAGATGCTCCGTCCATCACCACCCCCTTTTGTACCGCTTTGGCCGCCATAAGTGTGGCAGGGTATGCTCAGAGGTGAGTCCCTTGCTCACTTTGCCACTGGATTCAAGCAAGCCGGGCTGAAGATGGCTGGAATGCCAGAAACCGGTCCTCGGAAGCTTGTTTCCGGTCCAGGGAAGGCATGGCTTGGCAGTTCGGGCTGGACTGTTCCCATGAGGCACAGGGTCAGACTGATTTGCATATAGCCATGTCTGAACTGGGGTGGCAGAGTGGGCTAAAGAACGGTGATGGATCAAACCCAGATCTTTTGACTGGGTGTGAGTGTTTGATTGGTTCAGATGCTCCGTCCATCACCACCCCCTTTTGTACCGCTTTGGCCACCATAAGTGTGGCAGGGTATGCTCGGACGTGAGTCCCTTGCTCACTTTGCCACTGGATTCAAGCAAGCCGGGCTGAAGACGGCTGGAAAGCCAGAAACCGGTCCTCGGAAGCTTTTTTCCGGTCCAGGGAAGGCATGGCTTGCCAGTTCGGGCTGGACTGTTCCCATGAGGCACAGGGTCAGACTGATTTGCATATAGCCATGTCTGAACTGGGGTGGCAGAGTGGGCTAAAGAACGGTGATGGATCAAACCCAGATATTTTGACTGGGTGTGAGTGTTTGATTGGTTCAGATGCTCCGTCCATCACCACCCCCTTTTGTACCGCTTTGGCCGCCATAAGTGTGGCAGGGCATGCTCAGACGTGAGTCCCTTGCTCACTTTGCCACTGGATTCAAGCAAGCCGGCTGAAGATGGGTGGAATGCCAGAAACCGGTCCTCGGAAGCTTGTTTCCGGTCCAGGGAAGGCATGGCTTGGCAGTTCGGGCTGGACTGTTCCCATGAGGCACAGGGTCAGACTGATTTGCGTATAGCCATGTCTGAACTGGGGTGACAGAGTGGGCTAAAGAACGGTGATGGATCAAACCCAGATCTTTTGACTGGGTGTGAGTGTTTGATTGGTTCAGATGCTCCGTCCATCACCACCCCCTTTTGTACCGCTTTGGCCGCCATAAGTGTGGCAGGGCATGCTCAGACGTGAGTCCCTTGCTCACTTTGCCACTGGATTCAAGCTGAAGACTGCTGGAATGCCAGAAACCGGTCCTCGGAAGCTTGTTTCCGGTCCAGGGAAGGCATGGCTTGGCAGTTCGGGCTGGACTGTTCCCATGAGGCACAGGGTCAGACTGATTTGCATATAGCCATGTCTGAACTGGGGTGGCAGAGTGGGCTAAAGAACGGTGATGGATCAAACCCAGATCTTTTGACTGGGTGTGAGTGATGATTGGTTCAGATGCTCCGTCTATCACCACCCCCTTTTGTACTGCTTTGGCCGCCATAAGTGTGGCAGGGTATGCTCAGAGGTGAGTCCCTTGCTCACTTTGCCACTGGATTCAAGCAAGCCGGGCTGAAGATGGCTGGAATGCCAGAAACCGGTCCTCGGAAGCTTGTTTCCGGTCCAGGGAAGGCATGGCTTGGCAGTTCGGGCTGGACTGTTCCCATGAGGCACAGGGTCAGACTGATTTGCATATAGCCATGTCTGAACTGGGGTGGCAGAGTGGGCTAAAGAACGGTGATGGATCAAACCCAGATCTTTTGACTGGGTGTGAGTGTTTGATTGGTTCAGATGCTCCGTCCATCACCACCCCCTTTTGTACTGCTTTGGCCACCATAAGTGTGGCAGGGTATGCTCGGACGTGAGTCCCTTGCTCACTTTGCCACTGGATTCAAGCAAGCCGGGCTGAAGATGGCTGGAAAGCCAGAAACCGGTCCTCGGAAGCTTTTTTCCGGTCCAGGGAAGGCATGGCTTGCCAATTCGGGCTGGACTGTTCCCATGAGGCACAGGGTCAGACTGATTTGCATATAGCCATGTCTGAACTGGGGTGGCAGAGTGGGCTAAAGAACGGTGATGGATCAAACGCAGATCTTTTGACTGGGTGTGAGTGTTTGATTGGTTCAGATGCTTCGTCCATCATCACCCCCTTTTGTACCGCTTTGGCCGCCATAAGTGTGGCAGGGTATGCTCAGACGTGAGTTGCTTGCTCACTTTGTCACTGGATTCAAGCAAGCCGGGCTGAAGACGGCTGAAATGCCAGAAACCGGTCCTCGGAAGCTTGTTTCTGGTCCAGGGAAGGCATGGCTTGGCAGTTCGGGCTGGACTATTCCCATGAGGCACAGGGTCAGACTGATTTGCATTTAGCCATGTCTGAACTGGGGTGGCAGAGTGGGCTAAAGTATGGTGATTGATCAAACCCAGATCTTTTGACTGGGTGTGAGTGTTTGATTGGTTCAGATGCTCCGTCCATCACCACCCCCTTTTGTACCGCTTTGGCCGCCATAAGTGTGGCAGGGTATGCTCAGACGTGAGTCCCTTGCTCACTTTGCCACTGGATTCAAGCAAGCTGGGCTGAAGACGGCTGGAATACCAGAATCCGGTCCTCGGAAGCTTGTTTCCGGTCCAGGGAAGGCATGGCTTGGCAGTTCAGGCTGGACTGTTCCCATGAGGCACAGGGTCCGACTGATTTGCATATAGCCATGTCTGAACTGGGGTGGCAGAGTGGGCTAAAGAACGGTGATGGATCAAACCCAGATCTTTTGACTGGGTGTGAGTGTTTGATTGGTTCAGATGCTCCGTCCATCACCACCCCCTTTTGTACCGCTTTGGCAGCCATAAGTGTGGCAGGGTATGCTCAGACGTGAGTCCATTGCTCACTTTGCCACAGGATTCAAGCAAGCCGGGCTGAAGACGGCTGGAATGCCAGAAACCGGTCCTCGGAAGCTTGTTTACGGTCCAGGGAAGGCATGGCTTCGTAGTTCGGGCTGGACTGTTCCCATGAGGCACAGGGTCAGACTGATTTGCATATAGCCATGTCTGAACTGGGGTGGCAGAGTGGGCTAAAGAACGGTGATGGATCAAACCCAGATCTTTTGACTGGGTGTGAGTGATGATTGGTTCAGATGCTCCGTCTATCACCACCCCCTTTTGTACTGCTTTGGCCGCCATAAGTGTGGCAGGGTATGCTCAGAGGTGAATCCCTTGCTCACTTTGCCACTGGATTCAAGCAAGCCGGGCTGAAGATGGCTGGAATGCCAGAAACCGGTCCTCGGAAGCTTGTTTCCGGTCCAGGGAAGGCATGGCTTGGCAGTTCGGGCTGGACTGTTCCCATGAGGCACAGGGTCAGACTGATTTGCATATAGCCATGTCTGAACTGGGGTGGCAGAGTGGGCTAAAGAACGGTGATGGATCAAACCCAGATCTTTTGACTGGGTGTGAGTGTTTGATTGGTTCAGATGCTCCGTCCATCACCACCCCCTTTTGTACCGCTTTGGCCGCCATAAGTGTGGCAGGGTATGCTCAGAGGTGAGTCCCTTGCTCACTTTGCCACTGGATTCAAGCAAGCCGGGCTGAAGATGGCTGGAATGCCAGAAACCGGTCCTCGGAAGCTTGTGTCCGGTCCAGGGAAGGCATGGCTTGGCAGTTCGGGCTGGACTGTTCCCATGAGGCACAGGGTCAGACTGATTTGCATATAGCCATGTCTGAACTGGGGTGGCAGAGTGGGCTAAAGAACGGTGATGGATCAAACCCAGATCTTTTGACTGGGTGTGAGTGTTTGATAGGTTCAGATGCTCCGTCCATCACCACCCCCTTTTGTACCGCTTTGGCCACCATAAGTGTGGCAGGGTATGCTCGGACGTGAGTCCCTTGCTCACTTTGCCACTGGATTCAAGCAAGCCGGGCTGAAGACGGCTGGAAAGCCAGAAACTGGTCCTCGGAAGCTTTTTTCCGGTCCAGGGAAGGCATGGCTTGCCAGTTCAGGCTGGACTGTTCCCATGAGGCACAGGGTCAGACTGATTTGCATATAGCCATGTCTGAACTGGGGTGGCAGAGTGGGCTAAAGAACGGTGATGGATCAAACCCAGATCTTTTGACTGGGTGTGAGTGTTTGATTGGTTCAGATGCTCCGTCCATCACCACCCCCTTTTGTACCGCTTTGGCCCCCATAAGTGTGGCAGGGTATGCTCAGACGTGAGTCCCTTGCTCACTTTGCCACTAGATTCAAGCAAGCCGGGCTGAAGACGGCTGGAATGCCAGAAACCGGTCCTCGGAAGCTTGTTTGCGGTCCAGGGAAGGCATGGCTTGGCAGTTCGGGCTGGACTGTTCCCATGAGGCACAGGGTCAGACTGATTTGCATATAGCCATGTCTGAACTGGGGTGGCAGAGTGGGCTAAAGAACGGTGATGGATCAAACCCAGATCTTTTGACTGGGTGTGAGTGATGATTGGTTCAGATGCTCCGTCTATCACCACCCCCTTTTGTACTGCTTTGGCCGCCATAAGTGTGGCAGGGTATGCTCAGAGGTGAGTCCCTTGCTCACTTTGCCACTAGATTCAAGCAAGCCGGGCTGAAGATGGCTGGAATGCCAGAAACCGGTCCTCGGAAGCTTGCTTCCGGTCCAGGGAAGGCATGGCTTGGCAGTTCGGGCTGGACTGTTCCCATGAGGCACAGGGTCAGACTGATTTGCATATAGCCATGTCTGAACTGGGGTGGCAGAGTGGGCTAAAGAACGGTGATGGATCAAACCCAGATCTTTTGACTGGGTGTGAGTGTTTGATTGGTTCAGATGCTCCGTCCATCACCACCCCCTTTTGTACTGCTTTGGCCACCATAAGTGTGGCAGGGTATGCTCGGACGTGAGTCCCTTGCTCACTTTGCCACTGGATTCAAGCAAGCCGGGCTGAAGACGGCTGGAAAGCCAGAAACCGGTCCTCGGAAGCTTTTTTCCGGTCCAGGGAAGGCATGGCTTGCCAGTTCGGGCTGGACTGTTCCCATGAGGCACAGGGTCAGACTGATTTGCATATAGCCATGTCTGAACTGGGGTGGCAGAGTGGGCTAAAGAACGGTGATGGATCAAACCCAGATCTTTTGACTGGGTGTGAGTGTTTGATTGGTTCAGATGCTCCGTCCATCACCACCCCCTTTTGTACCGCTTTGGCCCCCATAAGTGTGGCAGGGTATGCTCAGACGTGAGTCCCTTGCTCACTTTGCCACTAGATTCAAGCAAGCCGGGCTGAAGACGGCTGGAATGCCAGAAACCGGTCCTCGGAAGCTTGTTTGCGGTCCAGGGAAGGCATGGCTTGGCAGTTCGGGCTGGACAGTTCCCATGAGGCACAGGGTCAGACTAATTTGCATTTAGCCATGTCTGAACTGGGGTGGCAGAGTGGGCTAAAGAACGGTGATGGATCAAACCCAGATCTTTTGACTGGGTGTGAGTGTTTGATTGGTTCAGATGCTCCGTCCATCACCACCCCCTTTTGTACCGCTTTGGCCGCCATAAGTGTGGCAGGGCATGCTCAGACGTGAGTCCCTTGCTCACTTTGCCACTGGATTCAAGCAAGCCGGCTGAAGATGGGTGGAATGCCAGAAACCGGTCCTCGGAAGCTTGTTTCCGGTCCAGGGAAGGCATGGCTTGGCAGTTCGGGCTGGACTGTTCCCATGAGGCACAGGGTCAGACTGATTTGCGTATAGCCATGTCTGAACTAGGGTGACAGAGTGGGCTAAAGAACGGTGATGGATCAAACACAGATCTTTTGACTGGGTGTGAGTGTTTGATTGGTTCAGATGCTCCGTCCATCACCACCCCCTTTTGTACCGCTTTGGCCGCCATAAGTGTGGCAGGGCATGCTCAGACGTGAGTCCCTTGCTCACTTTGCCACTGGATTCAAGCAAGCTGGGCTGAAGACTGCTGGAATGCCAGAAACTGGTCCTCGGAAGCTTGTTTCCGGTCCAGGGAAGGCATGGCTTGGCAGTTCGGGCTGGACTGTTCCCATGAGGCACAGGGTCAGACTGATTTGCATATAGCCATGTCTCAACTGGGGTGGCAGAGTGGGCTAAAGAACGGTGATGGATCAAACCCAGATCTTTTGACTGGGTGTGAGTGATGATTGGTTCAGATGCTCCGTCTATCACCACCCCCTTTTGTACTGCTTTGGCCGCCATAAGTGTGGCAGGGTATGCTCAGAGGTGAGTCCCTTGCTCACTTTGCCACTGGATTCAAGCAAGCCGGGCTGAAGATGGCTGGAATGCCAGAAACCGGTCCTCGGAAGCTTGTTTCCGGTCCAGGGAAGGCATGGCTTGGCAGTTCGGGCTGGACTGTTCCCATGAGGCACAGGGTCAGACTGATTTGCATATAGCCATGTCTGAACTGGGGTGGCAGAGTGGGCTAAAGAACGGTGATGGATCAAACCCAGATCTTTTGACTGGGTGTGAGTGTTTGATTGGTTCAGATGCTCCGTCCATCACCACCCCCTTTTGTACTGCTTTGGCCACCATAAGTGTGGCAGGGTATGCTCGGACGTGAGTCCCTTGCTCACTTTGCCACTGGATTCAAGCAAGCCGGGCTGAAGACGGCTGGAAAGCCAGAAACCGGTCCTCGGAAGCTTTTTTCCGGTCCAGGGAAGGCATGGCTTGCCAGTTCGGGCTGGACTGTTCCCATGAGGCACAGGGTCAGACTGATTTGCATATAGCCATGTCTGAACTGGGGTGGCAGAGTGGGCTAAAGAACGGTGATGGATCAAACCCAGATCTTTTGACTGGGTGTGAGTGTTTGATTGGTTCAGATGCTCCGTCCATCACCACCCCCTTTTGTACCGCTTTGGCCCCCATAAGTGTGGCAGGGTATGCTCAGACGTGAGTCCCTTGCTCACTTTGCCACTAGATTCAAGCAAGCCGGGCTGAAGACGGCTGGAATGCCAGAAACCGGTCCTCGGAAGCTTGTTTGCGGTCCAGGGAAGGCATGGCTTGGCAGTTCGGGCTGGACAGTTCCCATGAGGCACAGGGTCAGACTAATTTGCATTTAGCCATGTCTGAACTGGGGTGGCAGAGTGGGCTAAAGAACGGTGATGGATCAAACCCAGATATTTTGACTGGGTGTGAGTGTTTGATTGGTTCAGATGCTCCGTCCATCACCACCCCCTTTTGTACCGCTTTGGCCGCCATAAGTGTGGCAGGGCATGCTCAGACGTGAGTCCCTTGCTCACTTTGCCACTGGATTCAAGCAAGCCGGCTGAAGATGGGTGGAATGCCAGAAACCGGTCCTCGGAAGCTTGTTTCCGGTCCAGGGAAGGCATGGCTTGGCAGTTCGGGCTGGACTGTTCCCATGAGGCACAGGGTCAGACTGATTTGCGTATAGCCATGTCTGAACTAGGGTGACAGAGTGGGCTAAAGAACGGTGATGGATCAAACCCAGATCTTTTGACTGGGTGTGAGTGTTTGATTGTTTCAGATGCTCCGTCCATCACCACCCCCTTTTGTACCGCTTTGGCCGCCATAAGTGTGGCAGGGCATGCTCAGACGTGAGTCCCTTGCTCACTTTGCCACTGGATTCAAGCAAGCTGGGCTGAAGACTGCTGGAATGCCAGAAACCGGTCCTTGGAAGCTTGTTTCCGGTCCAGGGAAGTCATGGCTTGGCAGTTCGGGCTGGACTGTTCCCATGAGGCACAGGGTCAGACTGATTTGCATATAGCCATGTCTGAACTGGGGTGGCAGAGTGGGCTAAAGAACGGTGATGGATCAAACCCAGATCTTTTGACTGGGTGTGAGTGATGATTGGTTCAGATGCTCCGTCTCTCACCACCCCCTTTTGTACTGCTTTGGCCGCCATAAGTGTGGCAGGGTATGCTCAGAGGTGAGTCCCTTGCTCACTTTGCCACTGGATTCAAGCAAGCCGGGCTGAAGATGGCTGGAATGCCAGAAACCGGTCCTCGGAAGCTTGTTTCCGGTCCAGGGAAGGCATGGCTTGGCAGTTCGGGCTGGACTGTTCCCATGAGGCACAGGGTCAGACTGATTTGCATATAGCCATGTCTGAACTGGGGTGGCAGAGTGGGCTAAAGAACGGTGATGGATCAAACCCAGATCTTTTGACTGGGTGTGAGTGTTTGATTGGTTCAGATGCTCCGTCCATCACCACCCCCTTTTGTACTGCTTTGGCCACCATAAGTAGGGCAGGGTATGCTCGGACGTGAGTCCCTTGCTCACTTTGCCACTGGATTCAAGCAAGCCGGGCTGAAGACGGCTGGAAAGCCAGAAACCGGTCCTCGGAAGCTTTTTTCCGCTCCAGGGAAGGCATGGCTTGCCAGTTCGGGCTGGACTGTTCCCATGAGGCACAGGGTCAGACTGATTTGCATATAGCCATGTCTGAACTGGGGTGGCAGAGTGGGCTAAAGAACGGTGATGGATCAAACGCAGATCTTTTGACTGGGTGTGAGTGTTTGATTGGTTCAGATGCTCCGTCCATCATCACCCCCTTTTGTACCGCTTTGGCCGCCATAAGTGTGGCAGGGTATGCTCAGACGTGAGTTGCTTGCTCACTTTGTCACTGGATTCAAGCAAGCCGGGCTGAAGACGGCTGAAATGCCAGAAACCGGTCCTCGGAAGCTTGTTTCTGGTCCAGGGAAGGCATGGCTTGGCAGTTCGGGCTCGACTATTCCCATGAGGCACAGGGTCAGACTGATTTGCATATAGCCATGTCTGAACTGGGGTGGCAGAGTGGGCTAAAGTATGGTGATTGATCAAACCCAGATCTTTTGACTGGGTGTGAGTGTTTGATTGGTTCAGATGCTCCGTCCATCACCACCCCCTTTTGTACCGCTTTGGCCGCCATAAGTGTGGCAGGGTATGCTCAGACGTGAGTCCCTTGCTCACTTTGCCACTGGATTCAAGCAAGCTGGGCTGAAGACGGCTGGAATACCAGAATCCGGTCCTCGGAAGCTTGTTTCCGGTCCAGGGAAGGCATGGCTTGGCAGTTCGGGCTGGACTGTTCCCATGAGGCACAGGGTCCGACTGATTTGCATATAGCCATTTCTGAACTGGGGTGGCAGAGTGGGCTAAAGAACGGTGATGGATCAAACCCAGATCTTTTGACTGGGTGTGAGTGTTTGATTGGTTCAGATGCTCCGTCCATCACCACCCCCTTTTGTACCGCTTTGGCAGCCATAAGTGTGGCAGGGTATGCTCAGACGTGAGTCCATTGCTCACTTTGCCACAGGATTCAAGCAAGCCGGGCTGAAGACGGCTGGAATGCCAGAAACCGGTCCTCCGAAGCTTGTTTACGGTCCAGGGAAGGCATGGCTTGGTAGTTCGGGCTTGACTGTTCCCATGAGGCACAGGGTCAGACTGATTTGCATATAGCCATGTCTGAACTGGGGTGGCAGAGTGGGCTAAAGAACGGTGATGGATCAAACCCAGATCTTTTGACTGGGTGTGAGTGATGATTGGTTCAGATGCTCCGTCTATCACCACCCCCTTTTGTACTGCTTTGGCCGCCATAAGTGTGGCAGGGCATGCTCAGACGTGAGTCCCTTGCTCACTTTGCCACTGGATTCAAGCAAGCCGGCTGAAGATGGGTGGAATGCCAGAAACCGGTCCTCGGAAGCTTGTTTCCGGTCCAGGGAAGGCATGGCTTGGCAGTTCGGGCTGGACTGTTCCCATGAGGCACAGGGTCAGACTGATTTGCGTATAGCCATGTCTGAACTAGGGTGACAGAGTGGGCTAAAGAACGGTGATGGATCAAACACAGATCTTTTGACTGGGTGTGAGTGTTTGATTGGTTCAGATGCTCCGTCCATCACCACCCCCTTTTGTACCGCTTTGGCCGCCATAAGTGTGGCAGGGCATGCTCAGACGTGAGTCCCTTGCTCACTTTGCCACTGGATTCAAGCAAGCTGGGCTGAAGACTGCTGGAATGCCAGAAACTGGTCCTCGGAAGCTTGTTTCCGGTCCAGGGAAGGCATGGCTTGGCAGTTCGGGCTGGACTGTTCCCATGAGGCACAGGGTCAGACTGATTTGCATATAGCCATGTCTCAACTGGGGTGGCAGAGTGGGCTAAAGAACGGTGATGGATCAAACCCAGATCTTTTGACTGGGTGTGAGTGATGATTGGTTCAGATGCTCCGTCTATCACCACCCCCTTTTGTACTGCTTTGGCCGCCATAAGTGTGGCAGGGTATGCTCAGAGGTGAGTCCCTTGCTCACTTTGCCACTGGATTCAAGCAAGCCGGGCTGAAGATGGCTGGAATGCCAGAAACCGGTCCTCGGAAGCTTGTTTCCGGTCCAGGGAAGGCATGGCTTGGCAGTTCGGGCTGGACTGTTCCCATGAGGCACAGGGTCAGACTGATTTGCATATAGCCATGTCTGAACTGGGGTGGCAGAGTGGGCTAAAGAACGGTGATGGATCAAACCCAGATCTTTTGACTGGGTGTGAGTGTTTGATTGGTTCAGATGCTCCGTCCATCACCACCCCCTTTTGTACTGCTTTGGCCACCATAAGTGTGGCAGGGTATGCTCGGACGTGAGTCCCTTGCTCACTTTGCCACTGGATTCAAGCAAGCCGGGCTGAAGACGGCTGGAAAGCCAGAAACCGGTCCTCGGAAGCTTTTTTCCGGTCCAGGGAAGGCATGGCTTGCCAGTTCGGGCTGGACTGTTCCCATGAGGCACAGGGTCAGACTGATTTGCATATAGCCATGTCTGAACTGGGGTGGCAGAGTGGGCTAAAGAACGGTGATGGATCAAACCCAGATCTTTTGACTGGGTGTGAGTGTTTGATTGGTTCAGATGCTCCGTCCATCACCACCCCCTTTTGTACCGCTTTGGCCCCCATAAGTGTGGCAGGGTATGCTCAGACGTGAGTCCCTTGCTCACTTTGCCACTAGATTCAAGCAAGCCGGGCTGAAGACGGCTGGAATGCCAGAAACCGGTCCTCGGAAGCTTGTTTGCGGTCCAGGGAAGGCATGGCTTGGCAGTTCGGGCTGGACAGTTCCCATGAGGCACAGGGTCAGACTAATTTGCATTTAGCCATGTCTGAACTGGGGTGGCAGAGTGGGCTAAAGAACGGTGATGGATCAAACCCAGATATTTTGACTGGGTGTGAGTGTTTGATTGGTTCAGATGCTCCGTCCATCACCACCCCCTTTTGTACCGCTTTGGCCGCCATAAGTGTGGCAGGGCATGCTCAGACGTGAGTCCCTTGCTCACTTTGCCACTGGATTCAAGCAAGCCGGCTGAAGATGGGTGGAATGCCAGAAACCGGTCCTCGGAAGCTTGTTTCCGGTCCAGGGAAGGCATGGCTTGGCAGTTCGGGCTGGACTGTTCCCATGAGGCACAGGGTCAGACTGATTTGCGTATAGCCATGTCTGAACTAGGGTGACAGAGTGGGCTAAAGAACGGTGATGGATCAAACCCAGATCTTTTGACTGGGTGTGAGTGTTTGATTGTTTCAGATGCTCCGTCCATCACCACCCCCTTTTGTACCGCTTTGGCCGCCATAAGTGTGGCAGGGCATGCTCAGACGTGAGTCCCTTGCTCACTTTGCCACTGGATTCAAGCAAGCTGGGCTGAAGACTGCTGGAATGCCAGAAACCGGTCCTTGGAAGCTTGTTTCCGGTCCAGGGAAGTCATGGCTTGGCAGTTCGGGCTGGACTGTTCCCATGAGGCACAGGGTCAGACTGATTTGCATATAGCCATGTCTGAACTGGGGTGGCAGAGTGGGCTAAAGAACGGTGATGGATCAAACCCAGATCTTTTGACTGGGTGTGAGTGATGATTGGTTCAGATGCTCCGTCTCTCACCACCCCCTTTTGTACTGCTTTGGCCGCCATAAGTGTGGCAGGGTATGCTCAGAGGTGAGTCCCTTGCTCACTTTGCCACTGGATTCAAGCAAGCCGGGCTGAAGATGGCTGGAATGCCAGAAACCGGTCCTCGGAAGCTTGTTTCCGGTCCAGGGAAGGCATGGCTTGGCAGTTCGGGCTGGACTGTTCCCATGAGGCACAGGGTCAGACTGATTTGCATATAGCCATGTCTGAACTGGGGTGGCAGAGTGGGCTAAAGAACGGTGATGGATCAAACCCAGATCTTTTGACTGGGTGTGAGTGTTTGATTGGTTCAGATGCTCCGTCCATCACCACCCCCTTTTGTACTGCTTTGGCCACCATAAGTAGGGCAGGGTATGCTCGGACGTGAGTCCCTTGCTCACTTTGCCACTGGATTCAAGCAAGCCGGGCTGAAGACGGCTGGAAAGCCAGAAACCGGTCCTCGGAAGCTTTTTTCCGCTCCAGGGAAGGCATGGCTTGCCAGTTCGGGCTGGACTGTTCCCATGAGGCACAGGGTCAGACTGATTTGCATATAGCCATGTCTGAACTGGGGTGGCAGAGTGGGCTAAAGAACGGTGATGGATCAAACGCAGATCTTTTGACTGGGTGTGAGTGTTTGATTGGTTCAGATGCTCCGTCCATCATCACCCCCTTTTGTACCGCTTTGGCCGCCATAAGTGTGGCAGGGTATGCTCAGACGTGAGTTGCTTGCTCACTTTGTCACTGGATTCAAGCAAGCCGGGCTGAAGACGGCTGAAATGCCAGAAACCGGTCCTCGGAAGCTTGTTTCTGGTCCAGGGAAGGCATGGCTTGGCAGTTCGGGCTCGACTATTCCCATGAGGCACAGGGTCAGACTGATTTGCATATAGCCATGTCTGAACTGGGGTGGCAGAGTGGGCTAAAGTATGGTGATTGATCAAACCCAGATCTTTTGACTGGGTGTGAGTGTTTGATTGGTTCAGATGCTCCGTCCATCACCACCCCCTTTTGTACCGCTTTGGCCGCCATAAGTGTGGCAGGGTATGCTCAGACGTGAGTCCCTTGCTCACTTTGCCACTGGATTCAAGCAAGCTGGGCTGAAGACGGCTGGAATACCAGAATCCGGTCCTCGGAAGCTTGTTTCCGGTCCAGGGAAGGCATGGCTTGGCAGTTCGGGCTGGACTGTTCCCATGAGGCACAGGGTCCGACTGATTTGCATATAGCCATTTCTGAACTGGGGTGGCAGAGTGGGCTAAAGAACGGTGATGGATCAAACCCAGATCTTTTGACTGGGTGTGAGTGTTTGATTGGTTCAGATGCTCCGTCCATCACCACCCCCTTTTGTACCGCTTTGGCAGCCATAAGTGTGGCAGGGTATGCTCAGACGTGAGTCCATTGCTCACTTTGCCACAGGATTCAAGCAAGCCGGGCTGAAGACGGCTGGAATGCCAGAAACCGGTCCTCCGAAGCTTGTTTACGGTCCAGGGAAGGCATGGCTTGGTAGTTCGGGCTTGACTGTTCCCATGAGGCACAGGGTCAGACTGATTTGCATATAGCCATGTCTGAACTGGGGTGGCAGAGTGGGCTAAAGAACGGTGATGGATCAAACCCAGATCTTTTGACTGGGTGTGAGTGATGATTGGTTCAGATGCTCCGTCTATCACCACCCCCTTTTGTACTGCTTTGGCCGCCATAAGTGTGGCAGGGTATGCTCAGAGGTGAGTCCCTTGCTCACTTTGCCACTGGATTCAAGCAAGCCGGGCTGAAGATGGCTGGAATGCCAGAAACCGGTCCTCGGAAGCTTGTTTCCGGTCCAGGGAAGGCATGGCTTGGCAGTTCGGGCTGGACTGTTCCCATGAGGCACAGGGTCAGACTGATTTGCATATAGCCATGTCTGAACTGGGGTGGCAGAGTGGGCTAAAGAACGGTGATGGATCAAACCCAGATCTTTTGACTGGGTGTGAGTGTTTGATTGGTTCAGATGCTCCGTCCATCACCACCCCCTTTTGTACCGCTTTGGCCGCCATAAGTGTGGCAGGGTATGCTCAGAGGTGAGTCCCTTGCTCACTTTGCCACTGGATTCAAGCAAGCCGGGCTGAAGATGGCTGGAATGCCAGAAACCGGTACTCGGAAGCTTGTTTCCGGTCCAGGGAAGGCATGGCTTGGCAGTTCGGGCTGGACTGTTCCCATGAGGCACAGGGTCAGACTGATTTGCATATAGCCATGTCTGAACTGGGGTGGCAGAGTGGGCTAAAGAACGGTGATGGATCAAACCCAGATCTTTTGACTGGGTGTGAGTGTTTGATTGGTTCAGATGCTCCGTCCATCACCACCCCCTTTTGTACCGCTTTGGCCACCATAAGTGTGGCAGGGTATGCTCGGACGTGAGTCCCTTGCTCACTTTGCCACTGGATTCAAGCAAGCCGGGCTGAAGACGGCTGGAAAGCCAGAAACCGGTCCTCGGAAGCTTTTTTCCGGTCCAGGGAAGGCATGGCTTGCCAGTTCGGGCTGGACTGTTCCCATGAGGCACAGGGTCAGACTGATTTGCATATAGCCATGTCTGAACTGGGGTGGCAGAGTGGGCTAAAGAACGGTGATGGATCAAACCCAGATCTTTTGACTGGGTGTGAGTGTTTGATTGGTTCAGATGCTCCGTCCATCACCACCCCCTTTTGTACCGCTTTGGCCCCCATAAGTGTGGCAGGGTATGCTCAGACGTGAGTCCCTTGCTCACTTTGCCACTAGATTCAAGCAAGCCGGGCTGAAGATGGCTGGAATGCCAGAAACCGGTCCTCGGAAGCTTGTTTGCGGTCCAGGGAAGGCATGGCTTGGCAGTTCGGGCTGGACAGTTCCCATGAGGCACAGGGTCAGACTAATTTGCATTTAGCCATGTCTGAACTGGGGTGGCAGAGTGGGCTAAAGAACGGTGATGGATCAAACCCAGATATTTTGACAGGGTGTGAGTGTTTGATTGGTTCAGATGCTCCGTCCATCACCACCCCCTTTTGTACCGCTTTGGCTGCCATAAGTGTGGCAGGGCATGCTCAGACGTGAGTCCCTTGCTCACTTTGCCACTGGATTCAAGCAAGCCGGCTGAAGATGGGTGGAATGCCAGAAACCGGTCCTCGGAAGCTTGTTTCCGGTCCAGGGAAGGCATGGCTTGGCAGTTCGGGCTGGACTGTTCCTATGAGGCACAGGGTCAGACTGATTTGCGTATAGCCATGTCTGAACTGGGGTGACAGAGTGGGCTAAAGAACGGTGATGGATCAAACCCAGATCTTTTGACTGGGTGTGAGTGTTTGATTGGTTCAGATGCTCCGTCCATCACCACCCCCTTTTGTACCGCTTTGGCCGCCATAAGTGTGGCAGGGCATGCTCAGACGTGAGTCCCTTGCTCAATTTGCCACTGGATTCAAGCAAGCCGGGCTGAAGACTGCTGGAATGCCAGAAACCGGTCCTCGGAAGCTTGTTTCCGGTCCAGGGAAGGCATGGCTTGGCAGTTCGGGCTGGACTGTTCCCATGAGGCACAGGGTCAGACTGATTTGCATATAGCCATGTCTGAACTGGGGTGGCAGAGTGGGCTAAAGAACGGTGATGGATCAAACCCAGATCTTTTGACTGGGTGTGAGTGATGATTGGTTCAGATGCTCCGTCTATCACCACCCCCTTTTGTACTGCTTTGGCCGCCATAAGTGTGGCAGGGTATGCTCAGAGGTGAGTCCCTTGCTCACTTTGCCACTGGATTCAAGCAAGCCGGGCTGAAGATGGCTGGAATGCCAGAAACCGGTCCTCGGAAGCTTGTTTCCGGTCCAGGGAAGGCATGGCTTGGCAGTTCGGGCTGGACTGTTCCCATGAGGCACAGGGTCAGACTGATTTGCATATAGCCATGTCTGAACTGGGGTGGCAGAGTGGGCTAAAGTATGGTGATTGATCAAACCCAGATCTTTTGACTGGGTGTGAGTGTTTGATTGGTTCAGATGCTCCGTCCATCACCACCCCCTTTTGTACCGCTTTGGCCGCCATAAGTGTGGCAGGGTATGCTCAAACGTGAGTCCATTGCTCACTTTGCCACAGGATTCAAGCAAGCCGGCTGAAGACGTCTGGAATGCCAAAAACCGGTCCTCGGAAGCTTGTTTACGGTCCAGGGAAGGCATGGCTTGGTAGTTCGGGCTGGACTGTTCCCATGAGGCACAGGGTCAGACTGATTTGCATATAGCCATGTCTGAACTGGGGTGGCAGAGTGGGCTAAAGAACGGTGATGGATCAAACCCAGATCTTTTGACTGGGTGTGAGTGATGATTGGTTCAGATGCTCCGTCTATCACCACCCCCTTTTGTACTGCTTTGGCCGCCATAAGTGTGGCAGGGTATGCTCAGAGGTGAGTCCCTTGCTCACTTTGCCACTGGATTCAAGCAAGCCGGTCTGAAGATGGCTGGAATGCCAGAAACCGGTCCTCGGAAGCTTGTTTCCGGTCCAGGGAAGGCATGGCTTGGCAGTTCGGGCTGGACTGTTCCCATGAGGCACAGGGTCAGACTGATTTGCATATAGCCATGTCTGAACTGGGGTGGCAGAGTGGGCTAAAGAACGGTGATGGATCAAACCCAGATCTTTTGACTGGGTGTGAGTGATGATTGGTTCAGATGCTCCGTCTATCACCACCCCCTTTTGTACTGCTTTGGCCGCCATAAGTGTGGCAGGGTATGCTCAGAGGTGAGTCCCTTGTTCACTTTGCCACTGGATTCAAGCAAGCCGGGCTGAAGATGGCTGGAATGCCAGAAACCGGTCCTCGGAAGCTTGTTTCCGGTCCAGGGAAGGCATGGCTTGGCAGTTCGGGCTGGACTGTTCCCATGAGGCACAGGGTCAGACTGATTTGCATATAGCCATGTCTGAACTGGGGTGGCAGAGTGGGCTAAAGAACGGTGATGGATCAAACCCAGATCTTTTGACTGGGTGTGAGTGATGATTGGTTCAGATGCTCCGTCTATCACCACCCCCTTTTGTACTGCTTTGGCCGCCATAAGTGTGGCAAGGTATGCTCAGAGGTGAGTCCCTTGCTCACTTTGCCACTGGATTCAAGCAAGCCGGGCTGAAGATGGCTGGAATGCCAGAAACCGGTCCTCGGAAGCTTGTTTCCGGTCCAGGGAAGGCATGGCTTGGCAGTTCGGGCTGGACTGTTCCCATGAGGCACAGGGTCAGACTGATTTGCATATAGCCATGTCTGAACTGGGGTGGCAGAGTGGGCTAAAGAACAGTGATGGATCAAACCCAGATCTTTTGACTGGGTGTGAGTGTGTGATATGTTCAGATGCTCCGTCCATCACCACCCCCTTTTGTACCGCTTTGGCCCCCATAAGTGTGGCAGGGTATGCTCGGACGTGAGTCCCTTGCTCACTTTGCCACTGGATTCAAGCAAGCCGGGCTGAAGACGGCTGGAAAACCAGAAACTGGTCCTCGGAAGCTTTTTTCCGGTCCAGGGAAGGCATGGCTTGCCAGTTCAGGCTGGACTGTTCCCATGAGGCACAGGGTCAGACTGATTTGCATATAGCCATGTCTGAACTGGGGTGGCAGAGTGGGCTAAAGAACGGTGATGGATCAAACCCAGATCTTTTGACTGGGTGTGAGTGTTTGATTGGTTCAGATGCTCCGTCCATCACCACCCCCTTTTGTACCGCTTTGGCCCCCATAAGTGTGGCAGGGTATGCTCAGACGTGAGTCCCTTGCTCACTTTGCCACTAGATTCAAGCAAGCCGGGCTGAAGACGGCTGGAATGCCAGAAACCGGTCCTCGGAAGCTTGTTTGCGGTCCAGGGAAGGCATGGCTTGGCAGTTCGGGCTGGACTGTTCCCATGAGGCACAGGGTCAGACTGATTTGCGTATAGCCATGTCTGAACTAGGGTGACAGAGTGGGCTAAAGAACGGTGATGGATCAAACACATATCTTTTGACTGGGTGTGAGTGTTTGATTGGTTCAGATGCTCCGTCCATCACCACCCCCTTTTGTACCGCTTTGGCCGCCATAAGTGTGGCAGGGCATGCTCAGACGTGAGTCCCTTGCTCACTTTGCCACTGGATTCAAGCAAGCTGGGCTGCAGACTGCTGGAATGCCAGAAACTGGTCCTCGGAAGCTTGTTTCCGGTCCAGGGAAGGCATGGCTTGGCAGTTCGGGCTGGACTGTTCCCATGAGGCACAGGGTCAGACTGATTTGCATATAGCCATGTCTGAACTGGGGTGGCAGAGTGGGCTAAAGAACGGTGATGGATCAAACCCAGATCTTTTGACTGGGTGTGAGTGATGATTGGTTCAGATGCTCCGTCTATCACCACCCCCTTTTGTACTGCTTTGGCCGCCATAAGTGTGGCAGGGTATGCTCAGAGGTGAGTCCCTTGCTCACTTTGCCACTGGATTCAAGCAAGCCGGGCTGAAGATGGCTGGAATGCCAGAAACCGGTCCTCGGAAGCTTGCTTCCGGTCCAGGGAAGGCATGGCTTGGCAGTTCGGGCTGGACTGTTCCCATGAGGCACAGGGTCAGACTGATTTGCATATAGCCATGTCTGAACTGGGGTGGCAGAGTGGGCTAAAGAACGGTGATGGATCAAACCCAGATCTTTTGACTGGGTGTGAGTGTTTGATTGGTTCAGATGCTCCGTCCATCACCACCCCCTTTTGTACTGCTTTGGCCACCATAAGTGTGGCAGGGTATGCTCGGACGTGAGTCCCTTGCTCACTTTGCCACTGGATTCAAGCAAGCCGGGCTGAAGATGGCTGGAAAGCCAGAAACCGGTCCTCGGAAGCTTTTTTCCGGTCCAGGGAAGGCATGGCTTGCCAGTTCGGGCTGGACTGTTCCCATGAGGCACAGGGTCAGACTGATTTGCATATAGCCATGTCTGAACTGGGGTGGCAGAGTGGGCTAAAGAACGGTGATGGATCAAACCCAGATCTTTTGACTGGGTGTGAGTGTTTGATTGGTTCAGATGCTCCGTCCATCACCACCCCCTTTTGTACCGCTTTGGCCCCCATAAGTGTGGCAGGGTATGCTCAGACGTGAGTCCCTTGCTCACTTTGCCACTAGATTCAAGCAAGCCGGGCTGAAGACGGCTGGAATGCCAGAAACCGGTCCTCGGAAGCTTGTTTGCGGTCCAGGGAAGGCATGGCTTGGCAGTTCGGGCTGGACAGTTCCCATGAGGCACAGGGTCAGACTAATTTGCATTTAGCCATGTCTGAACTGGGGTGGCAGAGTGGGCTAAAGAACGGTGATGGATCAAACCCAGATCTTTTGACTGGGTGTGAGTGTTTGATTGGTTCAGATGCTCCGTCCATCACCACCCCCTTTTGTACCGCTTTGGCCGCCATAAGTGTGGCAGGGCATGCTCAGACGTGAGTCCCTTGCTCACTTTGCCACTGGATTCAAGCAAGCTGGGCTGAAGACTGCTGGAATGCCAGAAACCGGTCCTTGGAAGCTTGTTTCCGGTCCAGGGAAGTCATGGCTTGGCAGTTCGGGCTGGACTGTTCCCATGAGGCACAGGGTCAGACTGATTTGCATATAGCCATGTCTGAACTGGGGTGGCAGAGTGGGCTAAAGAACGGTGATGGATCAAACCCAGATCTTTTGACTGGGTGTGAGTGATGATTGGTTCAGATGCTCCGTCTATCACCACCCCCTTTTGTACTGCTTTGGCCCCCATAAGTGTGGCAGGGTATGCTCAGACGTGAGTCCCTTGCTCACTTTGCCACTAGATTCAAGCAAGCCGGGCTGAAGACGGCTGGAATGCCAGAAACCGGTCCTCGGAAGCTTGTTTGCGGTCCAGGGAAGGCATGGCTTGGCAGTTCGGGCTGGACAGTTCCCATGAGGCACAGGGTCAGACTAATTTGCATTTAGCCATGTCTGAACTGGGGTGGCAGAGTGGGCTAAAGAACGGTGATGGATCAAACCCAGATATTTTGACTGGGTGTGAGTGTTTGATTGGTTCAGATGCTCCGTCCATCACCACCCCCTTTTGTACCGCTTTGGCCGCCATAAGTGTGGCAGGGCATGCTCAGACGTGAGTCCCTTGCTCACTTTGCCACTGGATTCAAGCAAGCCGGCTGAAGATGGGTGGAATGCCAGAAACCGGTCCTCGGAAGCTTGTTTCCGGTCCAGGGAAGGCATGGCTTGGCAGTTCGGGCTGGACTGTTCCCATGAGGCACAGGGTCAGACTGATTTGCGTATAGCCATGTCTGAACTAGGGTGACAGAGTGGGCTAAAGAACGGTGATGGATCAAACACAGATCTTTTGACTGGGTGTGAGTGTTTGATTGGTTCAGATGCTCCGTCCATCACCACCCCCTTTTGTACCGCTTTGGCCGCCATAAGTGTGGCAGGGCATGCTCAGACGTGAGTCCCTTGCTCACTTTGCCACTGGATTCAAGCAAGCTGGGCTGAAGACTGCTGGAATGCCAGAAACTGGTCCTCGGAAGCTTGTTTCCGGTCCAGGGAAGGCATGGCTTGGCAGTTCGGGCTGGACTGTTCCCATGAGGCACAGGGTCAGACTGATTTGCATATAGCCATGTCTGAACTGGGGTGGCAGAGTGGGCTAAAGAACGGTGATGGATCAAACCCAGATCTTTTGACTGGGTGTGAGTGATGATTGGTTCAGATGCTCCGTCTATCACCACCCCCTTTTGTACTGCTTTGGCCGCCATAAGTGTGGCAGGGTATGCTCAGAGGTGAGTCCCTTGCTCACTTTGCCACTGGATTCAAGCAAGCCGGGCTGAAGATGGCTGGAATGCCAGAAACCGGTCCTCGGAAGCTTGTTTCCGGTCCAGGGAAGGCATGGCTTGGCAGTTCGGGCTGGACTGTTCCCATGAGGCACAGGGTCAGACTGATTTGCATATAGCCATGTCTGAACTGGGGTGGCAGAGTGGGCTAAAGAACGGTGATGGATCAAACCCAGATCTTTTGACTGGGTGTGAGTGTTTGATTGGTTCAGATGCTCCGTCCATCACCACCCCCTTTTGTACTGCTTTGGCCACCATAAGTGTGGCAGGGTATGCTCGGACGTGAGTCCCTTGCTCACTTTGCCACTGGATTCAAGCAAGCCGGGCTGAAGACGGCTGGAAAGCCAGAAACCGGTCCTCGGAAGCTTTTTTCCGGTCCAGGGAAGGCATGGCTTGCCAGTTCGGGCTGGACTGTTCCCATGAGGCACAGGGTCAGACTGATTTGCATATAGCCATGTCTGAACTGGGGTGGCAGAGTGGGCTAAAGAACGGTGATGGATCAAACCCAGATCTTTTGACTGGGTGTGAGTGTTTGATTGGTTCAGATGCTCCGTCCATCACCACCCCCTTTTGTACCGCTTTGGCCCCCATAAGTGTGGCAGGGTATGCTCAGACGTGAGTCCCTTGCTCACTTTGCCACTAGATTCAAGCAAGCCGGGCTGAAGACGGCTGGAATGCCAGAAACCGGTCCTCGGAAGCTTGTTTGCGGTCCAGGGAAGGCATGGCTTGGCAGTTCGGGCTGGACAGTTCCCATGAGGCACAGGGTCAGACTAATTTGCATTTAGCCATGTCTGAACTGGGGTGGCAGAGTGGGCTAAAGAACGGTGATGGATCAAACCCAGATATTTTGACTGGGTGTGAGTGTTTGATTGGTTCAGATGCTCCGTCCATCACCACCCCCTTTTGTACCGCTTTGGCCGCCATAAGTGTGGCAGGGCATGCTCAGACGTGAGTCCCTTGCTCACTTTGCCACTGGATTCAAGCAAGCCGGCTGAAGATGGGTGGAATGCCAGAAACCGGTCCTCGGAAGCTTGTTTCCGGTCCAGGGAAGGCATGGCTTGGCAGTTCGGGCTGGACTGTTCCCATGAGGCACAGGGTCAGACTGATTTGCGTATAGCCATGTCTGAACTAGGGTGACAGAGTGGGCTAAAGAACGGTGATGGATCAAACCCAGATCTTTTGACTGGGTGTGAGTGTTTGATTGGTTCAGATGCTCCGTCCATCACCACCCCCTTTTGTACCGCTTTGGCCGCCATAAGTGTGGCAGGGCATGCTCAGACGTGAGTCCCTTGCTCACTTTGCCACTGGATTCAAGCAAGCTGGGCTGAAGACTGCTGGAATGCCAGAAACCGGTCCTTGGAAGCTTGTTTCCGGTCCAGGGAAGTCATGGCTTGGCAGTTCGGGCTGGACTGTTCCCATGAGGCACAGGGTCAGACTGATTTGCATATAGCCATGTCTGAACTGGGGTGGCAGAGTGGGCTAAAGAACGGTGATGGATCAAACCCAGATCTTTTGACTGGGTGTGAGTGATGATTGGTTCAGATGCTCCGTCTCTCACCACCCCCTTTTGTACTGCTTTGGCCGCCATAAGTGTGGCAGGGTATGCTCAGAGGTGAGTCCCTTGCTCACTTTGCCACTGGATTCAAGCAAGCCGGGCTGAAGATGGCTGGAATGCCAGAAACCGGTCCTCGGAAGCTTGTTTCCGGTCCAGGGAAGGCATGGCTTGGCAGTTCGGGCTGGACTGTTCCCATGAGGCACAGGGTCAGACTGATTTGCATATAGCCATGTCTGAACTGGGGTGGCAGAGTGGGCTAAAGAACGGTGATGGATCAAACCCAGATCTTTTGACTGGGTGTGAGTGTTTGATTGGTTCAGATGCTCCGTCCATCACCACCCCCTTTTGTACTGCTTTGGCCACCATAAGTAGGGCAGGGTATGCTCGGACGTGAGTCCCTTGCTCACTTTGCCACTGGATTCAAGCAAGCCGGGCTGAAGACGGCTGGAAAGCCAGAAACCGGTCCTCGGAAGCTTTTTTCCGCTCCAGGGAAGGCATGGCTTGCCAGTTCGGGCTGGACTGTTCCCATGAGGCACAGGGTCAGACTGATTTGCATATAGCCATGTCTGAACTGGGGTGGCAGAGTGGGCTAAAGAACGGTGATGGATCAAACGCAGATCTTTTGACTGGGTGTGAGTGTTTGATTGGTTCAGATGCTCCGTCCATCATCACCCCCTTTTGTACCGCTTTGGCCGCCATAAGTGTGGCAGGGTATGCTCAGACGTGAGTTGCTTGCTCACTTTGTCACTGGATTCAAGCAAGCCGGGCTGAAGACGGCTGAAATGCCAGAAACCGGTCCTCGGAAGCTTGTTTCTGGTCCAGGGAAGGCATGGCTTGGCAGTTCGGGCTCGACTATTCCCATGAGGCACAGGGTCAGACTGATTTGCATATAGCCATGTCTGAACTGGGGTGGCAGAGTGGGCTAAAGTATGGTGATTGATCAAACCCAGATCTTTTGACTGGGTGTGAGTGTTTGATTGGTTCAGATGCTCCGTCCATCACCACCCCCTTTTGTACCGCTTTGGCCGCCATAAGTGTGGCAGGGTATGCTCAGACGTGAGTCCCTTGCTCACTTTGCCACTGGATTCAAGCAAGCTGGGCTGAAGA
Organism: Lissotriton helveticus; assembly: GCF_964261635.1. Lineage (NCBI taxonomy): Eukaryota > Metazoa > Chordata > Amphibia > Caudata > Salamandridae > Lissotriton > Lissotriton helveticus. The sequence continues at coordinate 1,163,930,303 of NC_136072.1, read as the reverse complement.
CGGCTGGAATACCAGAATCCGGTCCTCGGAAGCTTGTTTCCGGTCCAGGGAAGGCATGGCTTGGCAGTTCGGGCTGGACTGTTCCCATGAGGCACAGGGTCCGACTGATTTGCATATAGCCATTTCTGAACTGGGGTGGCAGAGTGGGCTAAAGAACGGTGATGGATCAAACCCAGATCTTTTGACTGGGTGTGAGTGTTTGATTGGTTCAGATGCTCCGTCCATCACCACCCCCTTTTGTACCGCTTTGGCAGCCATAAGTGTGGCAGGGTATGCTCAGACGTGAGTCCATTGCTCACTTTGCCACAGGATTCAAGCAAGCCGGGCTGAAGACGGCTGGAATGCCAGAAACCGGTCCTCCGAAGCTTGTTTACGGTCCAGGGAAGGCATGGCTTGGTAGTTCGGGCTGGACTGTTCCCATGAGGCACAGGGTCAGACTGATTTGCATATAGCCATGTCTGAACTGGGGTGGCAGAGTGGGCTAAAGAACGGTGATGGATCAAACCCAGATCTTTTGACTGGGTGTGAGTGATGATTGGTTCAGATGCTCCGTCTATCACCACCCCCTTTTGTACTGCTTTGGCCGCCATAAGTGTGGCAGGGTATGCTCAGAGGTGAGTCCCTTGCTCACTTTGCCACTGGATTCAAGCAAGCCGGGCTGAAGATGGCTGGAATGCCAGAAACCGGTCCTCGGAAGCTTGTTTCCGGTCCAGGGAAGGCATGGCTTGGCAGTTCGGGCTGGACTGTTCCCATGAGGCACAGGGTCAGACTGATTTGCATATAGCCATGTCTGAACTGGGGTGGCAGAGTGGGCTAAAGAACGGTGATGGATCAAACCCAGATCTTTTGACTGGGTGTGAGTGTTTGATTGGTTCAGATGCTCCGTCCATCACCACCCCCTTTTGTACCGCTTTGGCCGCCATAAGTGTGGCAGGGTATGCTCAGAGGTGAGTCCCTTGCTCACTTTGCCACTGGATTCAAGCAAGCCGGGCTGAAGATGGCTGGAATGCCAGAAACCGGTACTCGGAAGCTTGTTTCCGGTCCAGGGAAGGCATGGCTTGGCAGTTCGGGCTGGACTGTTCCCATGAGGCACAGGGTCAGACTGATTTGCATATAGCCATGTCTGAACTGGGGTGGCAGAGTGGGCTAAAGAACGGTGATGGATCAAACCCAGATCTTTTGACTGGGTGTGAGTGTTTGATTGGTTCAGATGCTCCGTCCATCACCACCCCCTTTTGTACCGCTTTGGCCACCATAAGTGTGGCAGGGTATGCTCGGACGTGAGTCCCTTGCTCACTTTGCCACTGGATTCAAGCAAGCCGGGCTGAAGACGGCTGGAAAGCCAGAAACCGGTCCTCGGAAGCTTTTTTCCGGTCCAGGGAAGGCATGGCTTGCCAGTTCGGGCTGGACTGTTCCCATGAGGCACAGGGTCAGACTGATTTGCATATAGCCATGTCTGAACTGGGGTGGCAGAGTGGGCTAAAGAACGGTGATGGATCAAACCCAGATCTTTTGACTGGGTGTGAGTGTTTGATTGGTTCAGATGCTCCGTCCATCACCACCCCCTTTTGTACCGCTTTGGCCCCCATAAGTGTGGCAGGGTATGCTCAGACGTGAGTCCCTTGCTCACTTTGCCACTAGATTCAAGCAAGCCGGGCTGAAGATGGCTGGAATGCCAGAAACCGGTCCTCGGAAGCTTGTTTGCGGTCCAGGGAAGGCATGGCTTGGCAGTTCGGGCTGGACAGTTCCCATGAGGCACAGGGTCAGACTAATTTGCATTTAGCCATGTCTGAACTGGGGTGGCAGAGTGGGCTAAAGAACGGTGATGGATCAAACCCAGATATTTTGACAGGGTGTGAGTGTTTGATTGGTTCAGATGCTCCGTCCATCACCACCCCCTTTTGTACCGCTTTGGCCGCCATAAGTGTGGCAGGGCATGCTCAGACGTGAGTCCCTTGCTCACTTTGCCACTGGATTCAAGCAAGCCGGCTGAAGATGGGTGGAATGCCAGAAACCGGTCCTCGGAAGCTTGTTTCCGGTCCAGGGAAGGCATGGCTTGGCAGTTCGGGCTGGACTGTTCCTATGAGGCACAGGGTCAGACTGATTTGCGTATAGCCATGTCTGAACTGGGGTGACAGAGTGGGCTAAAGAACGGTGATGGATCAAACCCAGATCTTTTGACTGGGTGTGAGTGTTTGATTGGTTCAGATGCTCCGTCCATCACCACCCCCTTTTGTACCGCTTTGGCCGCCATAAGTGTGGCAGGGCATGCTCAGACGTGAGTCCCTTGCTCAATTTGCCACTGGATTCAAGCAAGCCGGGCTGAAGACTGCTGGAATGCCAGAAACCGGTCCTCGGAAGCTTGTTTCCGGTCCAGGGAAGGCATGGCTTGGCAGTTCGGGCTGGACTGTTCCCATGAGGCACAGGGTCAGACTGATTTGCATATAGCCATGTCTGAACTGGGGTGGCAGAGTGGGCTAAAGAACGGTGATGGATCAAACCCAGATCTTTTGACTGGGTGTGAGTGATGATTGGTTCAGATGCTCCGTCTATCACCACCCCCTTTTGTACTGCTTTGGCCGCCATAAGTGTGGCAGGGTATGCTCAGAGGTGAGTCCCTTGCTCACTTTGCCACTGGATTCAAGCAAGCCGGGCTGAAGATGGCTGGAATGCCAGAAACCGGTCCTCGGAAGCTTGTTTCCGGTCCAGGGAAGGCATGGCTTGGCAGTTCGGGCTGGACTGTTCCCATGAGGCACAGGGTCAGACTGATTTGCATATAGCCATGTCTGAACTGGGGTGGCAGAGTGGGCTAAAGTATGGTGATTGATCAAACCCAGATCTTTTGACTGGGTGTGAGTGTTTGATTGGTTCAGATGCTCCGTCCATCACCACCCCCTTTTGTACCGCTTTGGCCGCCATAAGTGTGGCAGGGTATGCTCAAACGTGAGTCCATTGCTCACTTTGCCACAGGATTCAAGCAAGCCGGCTGAAGACGTCTGGAATGCCAAAAACCGGTCCTCGGAAGCTTGTTTACGGTCCAGGGAAGGCATGGCTTGGTAGTTCGGGCTGGACTGTTCCCATGAGGCACAGGGTCAGACTGATTTGCATATAGCCATGTCTGAACTGGGGTGGCAGAGTGGGCTAAAGAACGGTGATGGATCAAACCCAGATCTTTTGACTGGGTGTGAGTGATGATTGGTTCAGATGCTCCGTCTATCACCACCCCCTTTTGTAATGCTTTGGCCGCCATAAGTGTGGCAGGGTATGCTCAGAGGTGAGTCCCTTGCTCACTTTGCCACTGGATTCAAGCAAGCCGGGCTGAAGATGGCTGGAATGCCAGAAACCGGTCCTCGGAAGCTTGTTTCCGGTCCAGGGAAGGCATGGCTTGGCAGTTCGGGCTGGACTGTTCCCATGAGGCACAGGGTCAGACTGATTTGCATATAGCCATGTCTGAACTGGGGTGGCAGAGTGGGCTAAAGAACGGTGATGGATCAAACCCAGATCTTTTGACTGGGTGTGAGTGATGATTGGTTCAGATGCTCCGTCTATCACCACCCCCTTTTGTACTGCTTTGGCCGCCATAAGTGTGGCAGGGTATGCTCAGAGGTGAGTCCCTTGTTCACTTTGCCACTGGATTCAAGCAAGCCGGGCTGAAGATGGCTGGAATGCCAGAAACCGGTCCTCGGAAGCTTGTTTCCGGTCCAGGGAAGGCATGGCTTGGCAGTTCGGGCTGGACTGTTCCCATGAGGCACAGGGTCAGACTGATTTGCATATAGCCATGTCTGAACTGGGGTGGCAGAGTGGGCTAAAGAACGGTGATGGATCAAACCCAGATCTTTTGACTGGGTGTGAGTGATGATTGGTTCAGATGCTCCGTCTATCACCACCCCCTTTTGTACTGCTTTGGCCGCCATAAGTGTGGCAAGGTATGCTCAGAGGTGAGTCCCTTGCTCACTTTGCCACTGGATTCAAGCAAGCCGGGCTGAAGATGGCTGGAATGCCAGAAACCGGTCCTCGGAAGCTTGTTTCCGGTCCAGGGAAGGCATGGCTTGGCAGTTCGGGCTGGACTGTTCCCATGAGGCACAGGGTCAGACTGATTTGCATATAGCCATGTCTGAACTGGGGTGGCAGAGTGGGCTAAAGAACAGTGATGGATCAAACCCAGATCTTTTGACTGGGTGTGAGTGTGTGATATGTTCAGATGCTCCGTCCATCACCACCCCCTTTTGTACCGCTTTGGCCCCCATAAGTGTGGCAGGGTATGCTCGGACGTGAGTCCCTTGCTCACTTTGCCACTGGATTCAAGCAAGCCGGGCTGAAGACGGCTGGAAAGCCAGAAACCGGTCCTCGGAAGCTTTTTTCCGGTCCAGGGAAGGCATGGCTTGCCAGTTCGGGCTGGACTGTTCCCATGAGGCACAGGGTCAGACTGATTTGCATATAGCCATGTCTGAACTGGGGTGGCAGAGTGGGCTAAAGAACGGTGATGGATCAAACCCAGATCTTTTGACTGGGTGTGAGTGTTTGATTGGTTCAGATGCTCCGTCCATCACCACCCCCTTTTGTACCGCTTTGGCCCCCATAAGTGTGGCAGGGTATGCTCAGACGTGAGTCCCTTGCTCACTTTGCCACTAGATTCAAGCAAGCCGGGCTGAAGACGGCTGGAATGCCAGAAACCGGTCCTCGGAAGCTTGTTTGCGGTCCAGGGAAGGCATGGCTTGGCAGTTCGGGCTGGACAGTTCCCATGAGGCACAGGGTCAGACTAATTTGCATTTAGCCATGTCTGAACTGGGGTGGCAGAGTGGGCTAAAGAACGGTGATGGATCAAACCCAGATCTTTTGACTGGGTGTGAGTGTTTGATTGGTTCAGATGCCCCGTCCATCATCACCCCCTTTTGTACCGCTTTGGCCGCCATAAGTGTGGCAGGGTATGCTCAGACGTGAGTCCCTTGCTCACTTTGTCACTGGATTCAAGCAAGCCGGGCTGAAGACGGCTGAAATGCCAGAAACCGGTCCTCGGAAGCTTGTTTCTGGTCCAGGGAAGGCATGGCTTGGCAGTTCGGGCTTGACTATTCCCATGAGGCACAGGGTCAGACTGATTTGCATATAGCCATGTCTGAACTGGGGTGGCAGAGTGGGCTAAAGTATGGTGATTGATCAAACCCAGATCTTTTGACTGGGTGTGAGTGTTTGATTGGTTCAGATGCTCCGTCCATCACCACCCCCTTTTGTACCGCTTTGGCCGCCATAAGTGTGGCAGGGTATGCTCAGACGTGAGTCCCTTGCTCATTTTGCCACTGGATTCAAGCAAGCTGGGCTGAAGACGGCTGGAATACCAGAATCCGGTCCTCGGAAGCTTGTTTCCGGTCCAGGGAAGGCATGGCTTGGCAGTTCGGGCTGGACTGTTCCCATGAGGCACAGGGTCCGACTGATTTGCATATAGCCATGTCTGAACTGGGGTGGCAGAGTGGGCTAAAGAACGGTGATGGATCAAACCCAGATCTTTTGACTGAGTGTGAGTGTTTGATTGGTTCAGATGCTCCGTCCATCACCACCCCCTTTTGTACCTCTTTGGCCGCCATAAGTGTGGCAGGGTATGCTCAGACGTGAGTCCCTTGCTCACTTTGCCACTGGATTCAAGCAAGCCGGGCTGAAGACGGCTGGAATGCCAGAAACTGGTCCTCGGAAGCTTTTTTCCGGTCCAGGGAATGCATGGCTTGGCAGTTCGGGCAGGACTGTTCCCATGAGGCACAGGGTCAGACTGATTTGCATATAGCCATGTCTGAACTGGGGTGGCAGAGTGGGCTAAAGAACAGTGATGGATCAAACCCAGATCTTTTGACTGGGTGTGAGTGTTTGATTGGTTCAGATGCTCCGTCCATCACCACCCTGTTGAAAGTTGGACTGAGACCGTCAACATTATCGGCGCCCTCCTTGCTCTCCTTAACCTTTTTGTGCGCGTAAAACAGCCGCCATTTTGAACACCATGGCTTCCCTGCTCCCGCCGAGAGCCAGCGCGCCTCTCTCCCACTCCTAGCTTCGCCGGCATCCCCCGCATACTGACAACCCCCCTGCCTGCACCTGCCGCGAATCATAAAACCCCTCTTCAGCGCTGCTCTGCGCCAGGCCCTCGTCCTGTTCCCAGCGCGACACCTCCCTTCTTCCCATTTATGATCCCCGGCCCTTTGATGCAAACCCCTTTTCCCCGTGCGCCCGTTTGTCTTCCTCGTTCCCAGGCCGACACCCAGCTCTGCCGATACTGTTCCTTGCCCCTCCCCGTGCAATAGAAAGTTTCCCCCCAGCAAGGGATCCCCGGGTTGATCAAAGCCCCCCGCCCTACGAGATCCGATCAAACCCCACACACTCCGTGAATCGGCGGAATATCCAGCTGCGCGATGATCATCACCTGTTGTGAACGGGGCGGGGACTCCCACTGTAACCTTGCGTGGGAACGGGCTGGGAAGGGGGGATTCGGAGGATGTCTTTCCGTACATCAAAGTATCGACGAGAATGTGTTACATGCAATAAAAAGATAATCTTGTGTATAAGAGGCCAGGCCTCAGGGATGCAGTTAGAGCACCTCAGAACGATACCTTCTGCCCGTTTTGTTGTGTTCTCCTCCGGAGAGAATAAAAACCTTGTTTCCTGCCTTCCAGTCTCCAGCGCCTGCCTCTTCAATAGTTTAACTTCTTTGTGGGTTCAAGAGGCGACACCGCCGGGCAAATACTTAAGGATCTTATATTCTGGTTGGTAGTGCCCCCCAATTATTTTCCACAATTGGCGTCCCAAGCGTGGGGCCCATCAGCGACCCATGGATCCAGTGGGAGAGGTCCTGACGACAAAGTGAACGACTGCAACGATCGGGAACGCGTCTGTCCGATAGACCCTCGTCTGACAGCCGATCATCCGAACTTCACTGGTTCCGAACAGACCTCTCTCGAGTGATCTACGGTCCTGACTGGGAACCATCAGGAGTGCCGCGAGGATAACGGAGAAGAGAGGACGATCGGGCGCTGGATTCGGAAGACAGGAAACTGTCCATGCGGTCCGGGTAAGGTCGTGTAACCACGACAAGTCGCGAAATAATTGCTTGATTGCTTGTTTGTTTAAAAATACTAGTATTGCTCTTTTTATTTATTTGGAGATTCACTGTCTGCAAACGGAGAAACAACGGGCTCTCTCTTTGCAAGCAGTGGAGGATAGGTAGGGCAGCAGCCGTGCTTATTTTTTCTCCCCCACTCAATAATCACTTGAAACTGAACTGTTGTTCGCAAAACTATTGTTTCCTGGAGATTCCCTGTCTGCAAACAGGGAAGAGACCACCCTTTTTGCAGATAGTGAAAAGGGTAGGTAACGCAGATCTTTGCGGACCTACTCATTCTCCCCATTGTTATTTATTGGTCTTTTGTTATTTTGATCCATGAGGTATTCACTGCCTGCAAACAACGTAGAATAGAAATATTCTGTCCAGTCTTTGCACCTAGTGATAAGATAGGCAGTGCTGACTTTTTAGTCCCTCGTTACGAGCCGTCATGTCTGTCTTCTCCCCACTGATTAGTAGCCTGTTTAGCCCGGACCGCCTATTAGAGATGGACCATCCAGCCCCACTGGAAGGCACCCCTAATAAGGACATGTTCATGAAGCATGGATTGACCGCTATAGCCTATAGTAAACTATGGCATAAATATACAAAAAAGGGTCAAGAAAGTCAATGGCCCCTGATAGGATCCTTCAATGATGATAAAATAAAAACGCTAGAAACTGCCCTGGGTAAAAACAAGACAACACCTACTATGCTTGACAGCTTCGGCATGTGGCGAAAAGAAACTGAACAACGTAAAAAGAAAACTGAGAGTAGGTTGGAAAAAGAGCTGCGAAAAGCAGCCCACCTAGCTGCTCAGAAACTAGAAAAAGAGATAAAAGAAAGAGAGAAAGCTAAACAGAAACTAGAAATGGAAACGCCAAGCCAGTGTCCGGTTAGAACCCCCTCCATGCTCTACCCTGATTTACCCTCGAAACGACAAGCCAATGAGGACCTGCTGTTAGGTCCTCCTATCATCTACATGCCCCCTCCATATGCCCCTTCTCAACCCGTGGCGCAGCACGCGCCACCCCCAGGTACAAACGAAGGTACCGCCACAGCGTCGGCCCCAATGGCCTCTGTGCCAGCCGAACCCCTTGTATTAAAACCCGCATCAACAACAACGTTAGACGACCATGAGACTCGAGGGGCTGGCTCTGCAAGAACAAACAGACTAGACAAAGATGAGCGAGCGGGGATCGACAAAATAGCAAGGACACTGGTAGAAAGGAAGGATGATGAAGAGTACATCACAGATATGTTCAGCTCGTATACAGGGAGTCACAGACGACATTTTACCGTACGACTGTGTTATCATGTCTTGAATGCATACGAGGACCGATATCGAGACAAAGGTCCCGAGAGCCTAAGGACTCTGTACCGGAAGGTCGATATCGGGGATGAGGGCGAGTGTGATGTGTCGGACCTCCTTACGCGTACGCTTGAGGTTTTCCGCCACCTCACTGAACAAAAGCCGGGAGCTAAATCCGCAGCCCCCGTAGTGACCGAACCACCAACCGAGCAATCTAACACCATGATGCCGATACGTGAGGCTGCCCCTTACTGGGTTCCTCCTCGGGGTACAGGGACTCACGATGATGCAAACAACCAAGATGCGAAGGGAAGGGTAGTGTACAACTGGGTCTACCAGCCATGGGACCGGCAAGAGATACTGACATTCCGGAAATCTCTACCCGACCTACGTAAAAACCCCACTGCCTTCTATACTGAATTGGGTACAGCCCTGGGTTCAACGATCATGACCCTGGCTGACATCGACTTGTTCTTCGGGTTATGTCTACCAGCTGATGTGTGGAAGCAAATCCGGAAAGTCGACCACCTTGAGCTGTTTGGACATACCTGGTCACAACTCGATGACCTGGACAAACAACGGGGACCAGGACAAAAGCCGTTGAAATCCATTCTAGACCTCCCAGATAAAATCGTAGAGAAATTAAAAACCCTAATCCCAGAAAAGAAAGTGGACTGGTCGATAGTAACAGCCTGTCGCCAAAAACCCCAGGAGGATGTATCGGAATACTTCTCCCGGTTTGAAACGGTGTTCTCCGATTACAGCGGCCAGGACATGACCACTGCAACCGGACACCATCTGTTTGTCCAGAATTATGTTAAGGGCCTATCATCGGAAATCTCCCAGAAACTACAGGCCAGCGAGAGTAGTTGGGCAGCCTCCAAACCTACAGCGATTCTCCAAATGGCCCAATATTATGAGCATCAGAAAAATGAAAACGATAGGGCGACAGAGAAAAAGAAGAAGGACTTAAAAGAGAGGGTGATGATTGCCAAACTGCAAGGGGTGACTATAGGACGAGACCAATACCGGGAAACTACCAGACAAACGTCCCTAAGACTACATTTCCCCAGGACCGCACTGTGACTTCCTACAGTGGACGCACAGACCTTAGAGAAGACCAGTGCGCTTTCTGCAAAGGGACTGGCCATTGGAAATCCCAGTGCCCAGTTCTTCTGGAAATGATCAGAAACAAAGACCCCAGGGATGTAGCAAACGGACCGAGACCTAAGGGACAACAACGAGGGCCCCCAAATGACGCAACTAATGACAGATCTAGCAGACCAAATACGTTCGATCGACCCCGACAGAACCAATATCAACAATCTGACTATGACGACGCTCACACCTTCGCATAGGACAGCCAAGGGCGAGGGAGGGATCCAGTCGAGCTCTATGTTGACCAGCAGGGCCCTTACGTCACTGCTAAGGTCCTGGGTACCAAGTCTCCATTTCTGGTAGACACTGGCGCAACACGTAGTGCGTTATCTAAACGACTGATTCCAAGGGCACCCTTGTCTGGCTCACTCATAACATCGACAGGTTTCGATGGAACGCCCTCCACCAACCCTTTGTCTGCCCCGATTCTCTTTGACGTAGAAAACAACACCACCGACACCACGTTCTTGCTTTCCTCCAATAGCCCTGACGCCATTATGGGACTTGACTTACTGAAACACTTCCGAGCGACGATTAGGTGTTCTCAAGATGGAGTTCGAGTGTTTCTTTACGACAACCCCGTTCTGCTTAGACATTGCTCTCCCCGACACATGTTTTCCATCACCGACGTTGACGCGTCCCTGCTTGACACTCTACCTCCGTATCTGTGGGCCAAAGCGGATTCGGACGTAGGGCGTATGTTAATTGACCCAGTGCACATTACTGTCCGACCAGACGCAACACTCCCAAAACTCCCACAATATCGGATATCGCCAGAGGGCGAGAAGGCATTGGTAATGATTATCCAGTCACTGATAGACGCAGGAGTGGTAGAGGAAGTGGTTAGCAACGTTTGCAACAGCCCTATCTTGCCCATTATCAAGAAGCAGGGAGAGGGAGATGAGAAAGCATACCGTTTCATCATCGACCTCCGAGAGATCAATAAAGTGGTGGTACCCCAGTACCCTGTGGTCTCAGACATCACCACCATCCTGACCTTGATTCCATCCACTGCCACCACCTTTTCCGTCATCGACCTCAAGAACGCATTCTTCTCCATCCCCATCCACCCAGACAGCCGATATCTCTTCGGCTTTACCCTAAAAGCCCGCTCATATAGGTTTTGCCGAGCGCCTCAAGGCTACACGGAAAGCCCTAGCATCTACAGCCAGGCCCTCAAAAGACAACTAGACCAAGTCCAGTTACCCGACGGGGTGGTGTTGGTACAATATGTCGATGACATCCTTTTGGCAGCCGATACCACCCCTCTAGCGGTTACCGCCACCATTCAACTCTTGCACTTCCTTGCGGAAAATGGCCACAAGGTCTCCAAGAAGAAGTTGCAATTCTGCCTACCCCAGGTCACTTACCTAGGCCACCTTTTGTCCAAAGATGGAAGAAAACTCACCCCTGATCGAATCCAAACCATTCTAGATACCCCTGTCCCTAAAACCCAGAAGCAGGTTCGCTCCCTATTAGGCCTCACCTCCTTCTGCCGACAATGGTTACCAAACTTCAGCCTCGTTGTAAAACCACTGCTTTCTCTGCTAAACAAAGACGTCCCTTTCCCACTCCCTTGGACTCCCGAGTGTCAAACTTCCTTCACAGAACTGCGAGATGCCCTTTGCTCAGCCCCTGTCCTGGGTACCCCTGATTACAAAAAGCCCTTCTCCCTTTACACTCACGAAAGGGAGGGGTGCGCTTTATCTGTCCTGACCCAGGCCATCGGCCCTAAGCAACGACCGTGCGCTTACTTCTCTGCCACTCTTGACCCTGTCGCCAGAGCCTTGCCTGCCTGCCTTCGAGCTGTAGCTGCTGCTGCAATCTCTATCCGACAGAGTGAGGGGATTGTACTCTCGAATTCCCTCACGGTACTGGTACCCCATGCAGTCGACACCCTCCTGAACCAAACCAAGACGCAACATCTGACGAGTGCACGACTGACTGGATACGAACTGACCTTGCTTGCCCCCCATATCACCCTGAAAAGATGCACCACACTGAACCCAGCAACTCTGTTACCCTTGCCAGAGAACGATCCCAATGTGCACCCCGTACATGACTGCGTGACTCTTACGGACGAACAGACCAGGAGTAGGGTCGATCTCAGAGACACGGCTTTCCCTGACCCCGACGGGGAGCTGTGGGTGGACGGTTCTTGCATCAAACTCCCCGATGGTACCACTTCCGCTGCCTATGCAGTCACCACGGCTCGAACTGTAGTAGAAACAGCCCGCATCGCCCAGCGATCTGCCCAGGCAGCGGAACTGATTGCTTTGACGCGAGCCTGCATCCTGGCAACAGGAACCACAGCGAACATTTACACCGACAGCCAGTATGCCTTCGGGGTGGTTCACCATTTTGGGCTCCTCTGGAGGGAGAGAGGATTCTTGACCTCACACGGCACACCCATTTTGCACGGGGATCTAGTCTCCGCCTTAATTGAAGCTGTCCTCCTCCCCAACAAACTTGCCGTTATCAAATGCCAGGCACACAAGAAAGTGACAGACATTATTGGGCAGGGAAATGCACTAGCCGACATCACCGCCCGAACGACAGCTGAAAATAGAACGACAACACATATGTACGTGACCAGGTCACAAGCAGAAAACTGGACTGACGCCAAGGACACAATTAGAGACATACAAACGACTAACACACAACACGAATTGACTGAATGGACACGGGTGGGATTGAAAGACGATGAAGGCTGCTGGCGGACAAAAGACACGAACAGATGGTTGCTACCTGATTCGTACTTGATTCCCATATTAACCATGGCACACTCCCCTGCCCACATAGGATCAGCCCCCATGATCGAACTTGTCTCCAGGGTTTGGCACAATGACAAGATCCCAGATTCCGCCAAACGCCTGGTCCAACAATGCTTAATATGCCTACAACACAACCCCGGGAAAGGAACTGTAGTACCCCGGGGGGGATTTGGGGTCCCAAACCACCCATTTGAAGTCCTGCAGATGGACTACATCCAGCTAGACAGATGCCAAGGCCTGAAATATGTACTCGTCGTGGTGTGCGCATTTAGCAAGTGGGTGGAAGCATATCCAACCCGTGACAACACCGCTATGGCCACTGCAAAGGTTCTGTTAAAGGAGTTTTTCCCCCGTTATGGCCTCTGTCGTGTTTTATGGAGTGATAATGGCCCCCACTTTATAGCCAAAGTTATCCAGCTCATCCTAAATGGGCTGGGTATTAAACAGAAATTCCACGCAGTCTTCCACCCTCAATCTGCTGGGCTTGTCGAACGACACAATGCCACACTAAAGCTTAAACTGGCCAAAATAGTGGCTACGACGGGCCTGAAATGGCCAGACGCCCTCCCATTGGCATTGCTATCGATGCGCTCTACCCCCACCCGACATCACTTAACCCCTTACGAAGTTGTCTTCGGTCGACCCATGAGCGTCTGGTCTGCCCCGAAACCAACTTCCATTCATGACGTTCCGGATGTCCTAATGTCTGATTATCTGTACAAATTGACTGAAACTTTGTCTGTCCTTCATCAGCAGGTGCAGCAGGCCATCCCCGATGCTTCCAGGGGTCCGGGTCACGCCATCCAGCCGGGGGACTTCGTGCTGATCCGAAATTTTCAGCGATCAAAGAGTTTGGAACCCCGGTGGACGGGCCCCTGGCAAGTGCTGATCACCACTCGGACCGCACTTCGAGTGGAGGGGAAGAAACACTGGCTGCACGCTCATCACTGCAAAAAGGTCTCTCCAGCCCTGGCCACGACAGACACCGTCAACACCCAAGAAGAGCTCCTGAACCAGGACCGACCATCGTTGAACTGCTACCCTGACACTGAGACACTTGAACTTTCAAAACATCCTGACCCCACTGTGCCATCTCGAGAAGGGTATTTCCTGCGTCGAAAGGAGGGAGCTTCGGCTAAGTAGGCCACGGACTAGGTTAAAGGATCTCAGAACGGTGACCCAAACTACCAAGGGTTACCTGGAGAGAAGCTAAAACTAAGTCTGTGGTCCTGCCCACTACCGAGCACCTTGAAGACGAAGATGATGGAAGCGCCAGATAAGAAGATGATGGAAGCGCCAAATAAGAAGCCGACGGAGACAGCAGGAAATACCCACTACAGAAATCCGAGAATAGACAGACTCCATAGCTCAAAGACAATTGCACTCTTCATCGTAATCCTCCTCTGTTTTCTCCTCATGACTACGCTCTGGATTATGGAAGAACACGCACCTGCTCACGAAACATTCCTAACCACTGCTCAGCCTACCACCATGAAGGAACATTATCTAATTTCGCTCTCTCCTCAACTAAGAGAGAGGCGAAAGGAGTTTTGGAACAACTCTTTCGTGCAGCTACTTCACCAGCACAATCTTGCCACCAATACCACCAACTGCTGGATCTGTGGGTTGCTACCCCATGCCACTGGACATTCAATACCATTCATCCCTTCACCCTTCTCTGTCCACGGCTCCTGCCTTGCCTGGCTGATCCTCCTGCAAGAGAGCTATACGGGCAATGCCACCTCCAGCAGAACTGCAGCACATTCTTCTCATGGGGCCGGGCGAAACAAGACAAAGACACACTTCTGCCCGCTGACCCCCAGCGACTCGATCCAAATGGACATCCCGGCTAAAGAACGAATCGAAATGCAGGTGTTCAACAATCCAACCAGACCCACCTTCTCCTATCTGCGGAAACGAACGGCTGCCACTCTGACTGTGGCCCTGACGGTCATCAACGTCACAGGCCACATGTGTGTAGAAGGACTTGGGACACAGCTGGTGGGTCGCAGCGCTTGCCGCTTTACCAGAACTCTGGATTCCACGGATCCACCTTCCTTTGTGTCATCCCCAAACATGTATTTCATCTGCGGCACGAAGGCCTACACCTGGCTCCCCAAAGGCTGGGGGGGCACTTGCTACATCTCCTTCGTCCTTCCTCCAACTTATGTGGCCCCAGCGAATCACCACAGGCAAAAACGAGCCAAAGACGTTGAGCAAGCCGACTCAACAGGGGCGCAGTTCCTCGATGCTATGAAAGGACTCGTCCCCCTCTGGGGCCCGATGGCAAACAGTCGTGCCATCCGACATTTGACTCAGGCAGTCGAGACAACCATGAACATCACAGCGGGCATCTTTGCCAACAACACTGCCGAACTCCAAGCGGTCCGTTTGGTGGCTCTTCAGAACCGCCTCGTTCTAGATGTGGTTCTGGCGGACCGTGGAGGAGCATGCCGCATTATTGGGTCCAGCTGTTGTACATACATACCGGACAACTCACCCTCAGTGTACAAAGCCATCGAACATCTTCACAGACTCTCTTCGGAAGTACACCAAGAGCAAGAAGAATGGTCGCTTGGTGGTTGGTTCTGGGACACCGTCAAAAGCTGGGGCTGGAGACTGCTCACCATTATCATGATTCCCGTAGTTGTAATATGTGGCCTATGCTTAGGAATTCAATGTCTGCCACCTATGTGTTCTCTATGTGCGAGTTGCATTTTTCCCAAAACTGTGGACATTGGAAGCGAACATATGAGAGCATTGTATGATACCGAAGTTAGAAATTTGATGAAAATTGACATTGAGTAAAGCAAGGTGGCTAGATATGTTGAAAAGGGGGGACTGTTGAAAGTTGGACTGAGACCGTCAACATTATCGGCGCCCTCCTTGCTCTCCTTAACCTTTTTGTGCGCGTAAAACAGCCGCCATTTTGAACACCATGGCTTCCCTGCTCCCGCCGAGAGCCAGCGCGCCTCTCTCCCACTCCTAGCTTCGCCGGCATCCCCCGCATACTGACAACCCCCCTGCCTGCACCTGCCGCGAATCATAAAACCCCTCTTCAGCGCTGCTCTGCGCCAGGCCCTCGTCCTGTTCCCAGCGCGACACCTCCCTTCTTCCCATTTATGATCCCCGGCCCTTTGATGCAAACCCCTTTTCCCCGTGCGCCCGTTTGTCTTCCTCGTTCCCAGGCCGACACCCAGCTCTGCCGATACTGTTCCTTGCCCCTCCCCGTGCAATAGAAAGTTTCCCCCCAGCAAGGGATCCCCGGGTTGATCAAAGCCCCCCGCCCTACGAGATCCGATCAAACCCCACACACTCCGTGAATCGGCGGAATATCCAGCTGCGCGATGATCATCACCTGTTGTGAACGGGGCGGGGACTCCCACTGTAACCTTGCGTGGGAACGGGCTGGGAAGGGGGGATTCGGAGGATGTCTTTCCGTACATCAAAGTATCGACGAGAATGTGTTACATGCAATAAAAAGATAATCTTGTGTATAAGAGGCCAGGCCTCAGGGATGCAGTTAGAGCACCTCAGAACGATACCTTCTGCCCGTTTTGTTGTGTTCTCCTCCGGAGAGAATAAAAACCTTGTTTCCTGCCTTCCAGTCTCCAGCGCCTGCCTCTTCAATAGTTTAACTTCTTTGTGGGTTCAAGAGGCGACACCGCCGGGCAAATACTTAAGGATCTTATATTCTGGTTGGTAGTGCCCCCCAATTATTTTCCACAACCCCCTTTTGTACCGTAATAAGTGAGTTTATCATGCAAATCCACAGGTTAAAAAAAACTGGCAGGTCCTTCATGAGAATGTGCAGATGGTGGATCCTCGCATCTCTGGTCAGTCGCAGGATGTCTGCTAAAATTCAGTCTAGGTGCATCTTCAAACATGGCAACACTGCAGAGGGTGCTTGATACTGTAGCCTTTGGCCTCATAGCACCACGATTTTGCCCCAGTTTTTTTGTGCACAAGATCAAAGTGGCACCATGAATATCTGATTTCTTTAAATGGGTTGGGGAGAAAATACAAATATTGGGCTGGGCGGTGACTGAGCCTCCAATCGTGGGTGTCTGGGATGGTGACAAAGTGAGTTGAGGGTGCCCTGGGAGGAGCAGGGATCTAAGCCTGTGAGGCTGTGATCTGATCACTAGAAAGCTGTGTGGTAGGAAAAGGTGTTCTTCTGCTCGGTGGAGAGCATCCGCTGAGGGAACTCAAAGTAGGCATGCTGTTAGAGTTGAGGTATAACACATTGGACAGCTGATCACTATGAGGATAATGAGCAAGGCAAGGAAGGATGAGTGGAAAATTAAGAGGTGGGGTTGGATGATGGGGGGGAAGGACAGAATGATGGTGGTCGCGTCCACATCCTGTGATTCTGGGAAAATCACGTAATCTCTCCGTGCCTGAATGTGTAATGTAAATACGGTGCTCATGTAAAGCGCTCCAATATCTTCGGGTCGAGTTCGCGCTCTATAAATATGCAACAAAAAAAATGGTAAGCAAGCCAATCAAGGAGCAGGGAATACATGGGAAGAAGAGAAGATAAGGTAGGCAAGGATGATGGGACAAAGATGACAAGATAAACAGCAAAGTGAAAATGAATGGGAAAAAGGTATGAGAAGCAATCATGATAGAGCTTGAGGGAGGAGAGAAATATACAACAGATATCAAGAAAGCATTGTTGAAGAGCTAGGTACAATAGTTCTGTTCCCAAAACCAAATTGGAACTGTAATGAAAGAAGAAAACCTTCACAAAATGTCCTGGGCTTGAAGTAAAGCCTGACCAACCAATGGCAAAATAGAAAGCTAAATGAGAGCCACTTGCTGAAGGATCTAACCCAAAGTCAACTATTTCTCTATGCTACTTCTTAAAGTACTTTTTAAAACAAATGTGTAAGTATAGGGCTCACGGATAGCTAAACTGTTTGAAGAAGGACTTAAATGGGGCTTTTTAACCAGACCAGATTGATGAGTAAATGTAGTAGCAAATTTGAAGTATCTTTCCCTACATTCAGATCTTGCTTCTAGTAGATATTCAACATGAAGAATATCATGAAATGTTCAGCAAATTTCTAAATCATGTTTTTGCTAAAGAGCTGGTGCAAACTGCTTCTAAGAGATGGCTGGCATTAATAAGTGCCTCAAGATGTTGCATTAAATATTGCGATACCAAAGGCGATGATGGACGGAGCGTTCGAGCAAATCAAACACTCACCCCCAGTCAACTGATATGGGTTTAATCCAAAACCATTCTTTAGCTCGTTCCACCACCCCACTACAGACATGGCCATATGCAAATCAGTCTGACCCTGTGCCTCATGGGAACAGTCTAGCCCGAACTGCCAAGCCATGTCCTCCCTGGACCGGAAACAAGCATCCTGGCAAGCACTTCCCAACACCTGGCAGCAGTTAACTTTGGCCCATGTTTTCAGGCTTGCGTATGACTGCTATATACAGATCTAACTGCCTCAGTTAGGGTGGCGGATTCTAGTTCAGGCCACTTTACGATCATCTACGGTACGAGACAAGGCTGCCCCTCATCACCTTTACTTTTTGCCCTATCATTGGAGCCCCTGGCGATGTGGGTACGGAGTAATCCGGTGATCCGAGGCTTTGATCGCATTGCACTTTATGCCGACAATGTGCTGTTCTTCATGACAGACCCTTGGTTCTCAGGCCCCCATATCCTGCAAATACTCCAAGTTATTTGGAGAAAAGTTTGGTCTCCATACTAATCCAATCAATAAATCAATCAATCATAGCATTTGTATAGCGCGTTACTCACCCGGAGGGGTCTCAAGGTGCTGGTGGGGGGTGGTCTGCTACTGCTCGAAGAGCCAGGTCTTGAGTTGCTTCCTGAAGGAAAGGTGGTCCTGGGTCAGCCGGAGGTGGATGGGGGGGGAGTTCCATGTCTTGGCTGCCAGGTAGGAGAAGGATCTTCCTCCGGTGGTGGCTCTGCGGATGCCTGGAACGGCGGCGAGGGCGAGGCTGGTGGAACGTAGCTGGCAGGTGGGAGTGTAGAAAGTCAGGCGGTTGTTGAGGTACCTGGGTACAAGGTCGTGAAGGGCCTTGTGTGCGTGGGTGAGGAGTCTGAACGTGATCCTCTTGCTGACGGGGATGCAGTGCAGGTCTCTCAGGTGTCCGGAGATGTGGCTGTGTCGGGGAATGTCCAGCATGAGTCGTGCGGAGGCGTTCTGGATGCGTTGGAGTCTTTTCTGAAGTTTGGCTGTGGTTCCGGCGTAGAGGGTTTTTCCATAGTCCAGTCGGCTGGTGTCGAGTGTCTGGGTGACCGTCTTCCTGGTTTTGGTGGGGATCCACCGGAAGATCTTTCGGAGCATACGCAGGGTGTTGAAGCACGATGACGAGACGGCGTTGACTTGTCTGGTCATCGAGAGGGAGGAGTCCAGGATGAAGCCCAGGTTGCGTGCGTGGTCCGTTGTCTTGGGAGCAGTGCCCAGGGCAGGGGGCCACCAGGAGTCATCCCAGGCGGAGGGCGATGATCCCAGGATGAGGACTTCCATCTTGTCTGAGTTCAGTTTCAGGCGGCTGTTCTTCATCCACTCGGCGACGTCTTTCATCCCTTCGTGTAGGCTGGTTCTGGCGGTGGCGGGGTCGTTTGTGAGGGAGAGGATCAGCTGGGTGTTGTCGGCGTAGTAGATGTTGTTGAGGTTGTGTTGGCATAAGATGGCTGCGAGGGGGCTCATGTAGACATTGAAGAGGGTGGGGCTGAGTGATGATCCTTGTGGTACGCCGCTGATGACTTCGGAGGCCTTGGATCTGAACGGGGGGAGGCGGACTCTCTGCGTTCTTCCGGAGAGGTACGAGATGATCCATTCCAGTGCCTTCTCTTGGATTCCGATGTTGCTGAGGCGCTGTACTAGGGTGCGGTGGCAAACAGTGTCGAACGCTGCGGAGAGGTCCAGGAGGATGAGGGCCGCAGTTTCCCCGTTGTCGAGCAGGGATCTGATGTCGTCTGTGGCTGCGATGAGGGCGGTCTCGGTGCTGTGGTTGGCTCAGAAGCCGGACTGCGAGTGGTCAAGGGATCCGTTCGTCTCAAGGAAGGCGGCAATCTGTCTGTTGACGGTCTTCTCAATGTCCTTGGCAGGAAAAGGGAGGAGCGAAATGGGACGAAAGTTCTTGCGGTCGGTGGGGTCCGTTGTTGGTTTCTTCAGGAGGGTGCTGAGTAAGCATGGGCGTAAAATCCGCTCCGCTCGCGGATTTTTCGGATTTTCGGCAAATCCGCAATCCGCGAACTCTCGCGAATTTGTCGAAAATCCGTGAATCCGCTCGCGGCGGATTTTTTGCTTGGTTGCGGCGCGCGGCGTGGTGCACGGCGTTCACTTTCCGTCATTTTAGCGTTTGCCGAGTTGTTTTTCTTTGCGAGTGACGCGCCATTTTAGATCTTGCTGCGTGTTCCCGCGGGAGTTTGTCGCCCGCGAATACGTACTCGCGGCTTGCCACCTTGCACAGCACACCTCGCGAGAGTTCGCAATTGCGAACACGTAGTTGCGGCGGAAAGGAACAATCTCGCACTTGCGAAATAGAGATTTTGCAATTACGCACAAGAAAATCACCAGCAAACAGGATAAACCTTCAGAAAATTATGATTTTTATCAGAATCACTCCTCAGGTTGACATTTGCATGGCCTTTTTTTTTGCAAGGAGTCCATTTTGGGGGGGGGGGAGGAAGGAAGTGCCCCACAGTCTCCAACTTCCTGTTCCTGTCCAGCAGGCTCCTCCCAGTGCTTTGTCCATCTCCTGGTCACTTTCATTTGGATCTGGAGCTGGAAGGATTACTTTTTGTGGGTGCTGCTGGATATTTGGATTTGAGGCCTTTTTGACTGTCTTTGGATCACTTTTGGATTAGAAATCAACTTTCACAAGTAAGTTTGTTTGGGGCATTACAGTTGCTGCAAGTACAATTTTGGAACTTTTTCAGAAAATTAAATAAATTATATTGTGGGTAGCCACAGTATCCAGTAGGACCAGGGTTGGTTATGGGTGCATGATACAACTGTTTTGTTGAATTTAAACACCATTGAGGCCATGGATGGGCTGGGATTGTGCAGATTTTATTGTTTTTTGTCGTTTTTTTGGGCCTGCTGGTGTGGCCCTTTGCCCAGGGGTGGTGAGTGTTGCATGGGCCTAGTCTTTCTGTGGGGTGTCTTCTTGAATTTAAACATAATTGAGGCCATGGATGGGCTGGGATTGTGCTTATTTTATTGTTTTTTGTCGTTTTTGGGGGGCTGCTGGTGTGGCCTTTTGCTTGCCCAGGGGTGGTGGTGGTGCATGGACTGAGTGTGCCTGTGGTGTTGACTCACTCTCTTTGATGTAAACATCATGGATGGCATTGGATTGTGGTGATTTCTGGCTGTTTTTCTGTTTTTTGGGGGTGTACTGTTGATGTGGTCTGGCCATGTGGGTGGTGGTGGTGGCCATCTTGAGTGCTGGCTGGTACAGGCAACATGTGCTTGGGGTGTAAGGGGGCCATTTTGAGGAGAGGCAGTGTCTGAGGCCTGCACTTATTTTGCCTACTTTTCATCCCTTATGCCCAGGGGTAGTGAGTGTTGCATGGGCCTAGTGTTTCTGAGGGGTGTCTTCTTGAATTTAAACACCATTGAGGCCATGGATGGGCTGGGATTGTGCAGATTTTATTGTTTTTTGTCGTTTTTTTGGGCCTGCTGGTGTGGCCCTTTGCCCAGGGGTGGTGAGTGTTGCATGGGCCTAGTCTTTCTGTGGGGTGTCTTCTTGAATTTAAACATAATTGAGGCCATGGATGGGCTGGGATTGTGCTTATTTTATTGTTTTTTGTCGTTTTTGGGGGGCTGCTGGTGTGGCCTTTTGCTTGCCCAGGGGTGGTGGTGGTGCATGGACTGAGTGTGCCTGTGGTGTTGTCTCACTCTCTTTGATGTAAACATCATGGATGGCATTGGATTGTGGTGATTTCTGGCTGTTTTTCTGTTTTTTGGGGGTGTACTGTTGATGTGGACTGGCCATGTGGGTGGTGGTGGTGGCCATCTTGAGTGCTGGCTGGTACAGGCAACATGTGCTTGGGGTGTAAGGGGGCCATTTTGAGGAGAGGCAGTGTCTGAGGCCTGCACTTATTTTGCCTACTTTTCATCCCTTATGCCCAGGGGTAGTGAGTGTTGCATGGGCCTAGTGTTTCTGAGGGGTGTCTTCTTGAATTTAAACACCATTGAGGCCATGGATGGACTGGGATTGTGCAGATTTTATTGTTTTTTGTCGTTTTTTTGGGCCTGCTGGTGTGGCCCTTTGCCCAGGGGTGGTGAGTGTTGCATGGGCCTAGTCTTTCTGTGGGGTGTCTTCTTGAATTTAAACATAATTGAGGCCATGGATGGGCTGGGATTGTGCTTATTTTATTGTTTTTTGTCGTTTTTGGGGGGCTGCTGGTGTGGCCTTTTGCTTGCCCAGGGGTGGTGGTGGTGCATGGACTGAGTGTGCCTGTGGTGTTGTCTCACTCTCTTTGATGTAAACATCATGGATGGCATTGGATTGTGGTGATTTCTGGCTGTTTTTCTGTTTTTTGGGGGTGTACTGTTGATGTGGACTGGCCATGTGGGTGGTGGTGGTGGCCATCTTGAGTGCTGGCTGGTACAGGCAACATGTGCTTGGGGTGTAAGGGGGCCATTTTGAGGAGAGGCAGTGTCTGAGGCCTGCACTTATTTTGCCTACTTTTCATCCCTTATGCCCAGGGGTAGTGAGTGTTGCATGGGCCTAGTGTTTCTGAGGGGTGTCTTCTTGAATTTAAACACCATTGAGGCCATGGATGGACTGGGATTGTGCAGATTTTATTGTTTTTTGTCGTTTTTTTGGGCCTGCTGGTGTGGCCCTTTGCCCAGGGGTGGTGAGTGTTGCATGGGCCTAGTCTTTCTGTGGGGTGTCTTCTTGAATTTAAACACCATTGAGGCCATGGATGGGCTGGGATTGTGCAGATTTTATTGTTTTTTGTCGTTTTTGGGGGGCTGCTGGTGTGGCCCTTTGCCCAGGGGTGGTGAGTGTTGCATGGGCCTAGTCTTTCTGTGGGGTGTCTTCTTGAATTTAAACATAATTGAGGCCATGGATGGGCTGGGATTGTGCTTATTTTATTGTTTTTTGTCGTTTTTGGGGGGCTGCTGGTGTGGCCTTTTGCTTGCCCAGGGGTGGTGGTGGTGCATGGACTGAGTGTGCCTGTGGTGTTGTCTCACTCTCTTTGATGTAAACATCATGGATGGCATTGGATTGTGGTGATTTCTGGCTGTTTTTCTGTTTTTTGGGGGTGTACTGTTGATGTGGACTGGCCATGTGGGTGGTGGTGGTGGCCATCTTGAGTGCTGGCTGGTACAGGCAACATGTGCTTGGGGTGTAAGGGGGCCATTTTGAGGAGAGGCAGTGTCTGAGGCCTGCACTTATTTTGCCTACTTTTCATCCCTTATGCCCAGGGGTAGTGAGTGTTGCATACTTGCATGTCCCTAGTCTTTCTGTGGGGTGTCTTCAATGTAAACATCATGGATGGCATGGGATTGTGCTCATTTTTCTGTGTTTTGTCGATTTTTTGGGGTGTATAACTGAACTGATGTTCCTCTGTCTTCCATTGCTTTTAGGTGCACAAGAAGACTCAATAGAACCACCAGTGCCAGGAAGAAGTCCTGCAGCGGTGTGTGCAGCATAACGTCACGCGACGTCACGTCTGGACACAGAACCCTCTGCAACTCGTGCAACTGCTGCCTGCTGACCTGCTCTGAAGAAGATGGCCCCAAAAAAAGTAACCCGTAGCTCCTCTAGCAAGAAAGGTGCCAGTAAGGAGCAGAAGAAGCAAGTTACCAAGGACACTGGTGTGCCGCCCGCCCCTTTTTTTGTGAGTAAAAAAAAAAGTATGCCTGCAGCAGCTGCAGCGGGATCTGCTGGGGACCAAGCTGGCAGCAGCACCCCCGCTCCATTGGGCTCAGTGCCACCACCACCACCACGCCAACTTAAGTCCAAGCCCTTGAGTGCTGCAGAGGCAGCCAGTATACTTCTTCAATCACCATCGACCAGTGATGTTGGCTCATCGCAAGAAAGCAGCAGCAATGTCCCTCAATCAACACAGGTTGTTGTAGCTCATCTGACGAGTGTTGAACAACCACAGCGGCAACAACAATCACATGTGCAAGTACAAGCCCAAGTACATGTGGAAGGAGAGGCAGCGCAAGGAGATGCGCATGCAGAGGTGCATGGAGGGTCACAACAAGTGCCCACAATAGTTGTTCCTCCCGAAGTAGGGGCACATCAGGAAATCGACAATCAAGGCGAGGTATCATTTGAGGAAGCCACTCCTCCTGATGATCCTTCATTGTCTTCCACAACCCTAGCAAGGAAGAGATCAAGGGTGGTGTCTACATCCTCTTCAAGCACACCTCCTTCTGATGATACGGATCAAACTTGGGAACCAGCACCACAGCCGTCTGAGAGTGAGGCACACCATGATCCAACAAAGGTACTTAAGCGTAAAAGGAAGCTCGTCCAAAGTCTCAGACTTATGGAGTGTGATGAGGCTCAACAAGAAGTGGCGGATACTGCTGCTGATGAAGACTCTGCCAACGACGACCCAGTCATCATAAAGGTCACTGCAGCCCCAGCGGGCATGCAGCAAACAGACATTTTGACCCTAGCCCGAAGAGCTGCTGCGCGTGATGATGATGATGATGATGTTGTCGATGAGGAGGCAGTGGAAACACCACAATCATTGGAGTTAAGTAGTACACCAACTCGTCCCGCTTCCATATTTCTTTCTGGCAAGAAGAGACCTGCGTCAACCTCGACCTTAATTAGTGGCGGTGAAAGTGGAAAACGTACAAAAGTTGGCCAATCCAGATCCTCCACTTCATCTGGCATTAGCTTCATGACCACCACCACCACCAGTATCGCCGCCTCCTCCAGGTCCCACAGACACTTCAAGTCCCCAGTTTGGGACTTCTTTACTGTTTGTCCCAAAAATCCAAGGTTTGCCATTTGTACCCTTTGTAAGCTTGCAGTTAGTCGTGGTAAGCCAGGTAGCAACTATGGTACCGGCGGCCAGAGTGGTCATCTTGACAGAAAGCACGCTGTCCAATGGTTTGCGCACCTAGCTGCGATCAAGAAAGGCCAAAATCAAGGAAACGTTGATGTTTCATCTGATGTTGACGAGCAGGAAGAAGACGTGTCAAACACTTCCCTTACACCCAGTACCCCTCTCAGCAGCACACCCAATGTGAGGCACACTAAGAGTGTTGGAGCGAGTGAGACACCAACGCACAAAAGTTCACCAGCGAGCAAAATTGGGTCAACGAAGTCATTATCAGCCCGTAAATGCTTGGTCCAGGGCAACATTAGAACAATGCTTACTTCAGAGGTGCCATATGAACGCAACCACCCACTGACGCGTCTGTATAACACTAAGCTGGCTAAAATGCTAGCTGTGGACCTTCTACCTTTTTCTTTTGTAGAAGCGGTAGGTTTTCTTGAATTAGTTGCAACGCTCTGCCCTAAATGGAAGGTTCCGAGCCGGTTCTATTTTGCCAGAGTTGCGGTTCCAGCACTACATGAAGATGTGCTGCAGGCGATTGGGGCAGCTTTGCAGAAGAGTGCTGTTCACACAATACATCTGACAACAGACATGTGGACCAGTGGCCCAGGCGATGATTACATGTGCATCACTGCACACTGGGTCTCTTTTTCAGGTGTTATAGCAAAGCTAAACGCAGGTGTTGACCCGGACCAAGTTTTCAAAGCTGCTCGGAAACATGCAACACTAGCCATGTTTGCCTTGGAGAAAAGTCACACAGCAGAAAACCTTTTGGAAGAGTTTGACAAAAAGGTGTTGTCAATGCTATCCCCCCTAAAACGCAAGATTGGTTATGTTTCCACGGATAATGGCGCCAATGTAGTTAAGGCCATGTTACAGGGTCACCATGTTAGAGTGCCGTGTTTGGCGCACTGTATCAACCTGGTAGTTCAAAAATTCTTGAGTGATAAAGAGAGTCCAGCGTTCGAGGTAATGGCCACCTGCCGCAAAATGTGCAACCATTTCAGCCATTCTTTTAAGGCCCGGAAGCATCTGCGGAGACTGCTACTTCAACGTGGAATGCCAGTGAAAGCACTCATCCAGGAGGTGGCAACACGTTGGAACTCAACCTTCTACATGCTTGAGCGTCTGCATGAGCAGTATACGGTACTCGATCACTATTTCTTGACAGAGGCTACATCTCAGAAGGAGGACCTGCGGATGAGTAAGGCGCAATGGGCCATAGTTAAAAGCCTGACAGACATGCTTCGTCCTTTTGAGTTCTTCACGCGTGCAGTCAGCCAGGAGGACTGTAATTTGGGAAAAGCTATCCCATTGTTGTGCATACTGGAGCACCAACTGATGGCGGTTTCTTCTGAGTTTGAAAAAGATGAAAAAAAAAAAAAACATTTCATTTTGTCTGAGAAATTATTACATCGCCTACGTGGTGATGAACGTCTTAAAAACATCAACTCAGATCAGCATTACATTTGTGCTACTATTCTGGATCCACGCTACAAAAAGGCGCTGGCAGACAACGCATTCTTTCCTTTCGCTGATGCAGATGTTCAAAAGTACAAACATTGGTTAGCCTGGTCAGCCAAGAGGTTTGAAAAAGAACGGCAGGTTATTGAAGGAGAAGCCAGTACATCAGCATCAGCATCAGCAGGCCATCCGCAGTCACAAGAATCCACTTCTGCACCTGTGGCTGGGGCACAAGTGACCTCTCAGCCGTTAAAGACACCGGCAACTGGATCATCTGCACCACACACAATGACAACACTAACAGTGGCTGGGGAGGAGGATTGGCTAAGTTTGATGGGGTATGGTTCTCGAAAAAATGTCACAGGCACAGCAAAAAGTAAGCAAAGTGGAGGAACAGTTGATGACCTTGAGTCGATGGTGCAGGACTATCTGAATGACTCAACAGTGGTCTTTCTTAATGAGGAGCCATTGCAGTATTGGCATGGCAAAAAACAATTGTGGCCACAGCTCTACAACCTGGCTATAAACTATTTGTCTTGCCCACTCGCAAGTGTGTCTTCTGAACGTGTTTTCAGTGCTGCTGGTGGCATTGTAACTGCCAAACGGAGCCGCCTATCGCCCAAAAATGTGGAGCGGCTGACAATGATCAAGATGAATCAGCACCTCATACCACCAGATTACAAAGTGCGAGAAAGCACGCCACATGAAGACGATGAGGACAGCAACGTAGATGAGGGGATTTTTTCTCTGTTCGGTGCCACTGACCTCATCCAGCCTGAATTCGCAGAGTATGATGACGAAATCTTGTTCTTATTCCCTGACACCGAGCCCTGAAAATGAGACAATCAATCAAGAACTTTCTTTTTCGTCCTTATTCACTTTTATTCCTGTGTGCTTTGTGTCTCTCTTTCTTTGTTTTGCACAGTTAATTTAATTCAAACTTTAATCACCTAATCCCAAAAACAAGACCATCATCAGAACTGTCTTCACTTGTTTGCTTATTGATTTGAAGGTGCCGCAGTCTACATTCCTCAGGTTCACAAGTTCTGAAGAACATGCTCCTCTATCCTCCTCCTCCAGACTGCGATTTCCCTCCAAGCAGAGTGCTGGATTACGCACAATGAAGAAAGACTCAGCACTTGTGGGGGTGTTGTACTTCTTTGCGGGTGAGTTGACGGTTTTGGGCCCATTGCTGTGAAGCTCTAATAATGGACAAAAGTGTTTTGGACCAAATATGAGGTGGAAATTTCTTGCCGTTTTTGCTGACTTGCTTGCCTTTGAGGTGCTCTTTGGCGGGGTTCCGGGGGTTTGTGTGTAATTTTTGGTGTCTGTCGAAGCACTGCTGCGACAGTCTAATCTTGATTGCATTTGCTTTTCAGGAAATCCGTGGTGGAAAACAGGAGTTATGATGATTGATGATGATGACCTAGCTGAACAGCGCGGCATTTGGAACGAAGGCCGAGAGATATTGTAAGTATGAGATTTAGCTTTTTCGCTGTTTGGGGGTGTTGTCGGGTGTTTTTTTGCGGGTGGGTTGGCGCCGGCGGGTCTTGCCTGGGGCATTCCTGGGAAGGTCTAATACCGGATACAAGTGTTTTGGACAAAATCCATAAGGAACAGCCTTTTTTTTGCCATTTCTTCAGACATCTTGCTCAATGTAGCGTTTTGGGGGG
The DNA here is from genome assembly GCF_964261635.1 of Lissotriton helveticus. Lineage (NCBI taxonomy): Eukaryota > Metazoa > Chordata > Amphibia > Caudata > Salamandridae > Lissotriton > Lissotriton helveticus. The sequence goes on along the minus strand of NC_136072.1, from coordinate 1,163,902,807 downwards.
CTTCCTGCTGTTCGTGGGTGGGTTGCGGCCGGGGTCTCTGTCGAAGCACTGCTGCGACAGTCTAATCTTGATTGCATTTGCTTTTCAGGAAATCCGTGGTGGAAAACAGGAGTTATGATGATTGATGATGACCTAGCTGCACAGCGCGTTACTTTGGACCGAAGGCCGAGAGATATTGTAAGTATGAGATTTAGCTTTTTCGCTGTTTGGGGGTGTTGTCGCGTGTTTTTTTGCGGGTGGGTTGGCGGGTCTTGGCTGGGGCATTCCTGGGAAGGTCTAATGCCGGATAGAAGTGTTTTGGACAAAATCCTTAAGGAAAAGCCTTTTTTTTGCCATTTCTTCAGACATCTTGCTCAATGTAGCGTTTTGGGGGGCTTCCTGCTGTTCGTGGGTGGGTTGCGGCCGGGGTCTCTGTCGAAGCACTGCTGCGACAGTCTAATCTTGATTGCATTTGCTTTTCAGGAAATCCGTGGTGGAAAACAGGAGTTATGATGATTGATGATGATGACGACCTAGCTGTACAGCGCCGCGTTTGGACCGAAGGCCGAGAGACATTGTAAGTATGAGATTTAGCTTTTTCGCTGTTTGGTGGTGTTGTGTCGCGTGTTTTTTTGCGGGTGGGTTGGCGGGTCTTGCCTGGGGCATTCCTGGGAAGGTCTAATACCGGCTAGAAGTTTGTTGGACAAAATCCATAAGGAAACACCAGTTTTTGCACTTTTTGTAAGTTAGGGTTCGTTAGGGTTAGCCCTAGCAGCAGGATTGCATGTGTTTAGGGGGGTTCTATTGCAACGCGGTTCTGTTGTTGTAGAGCACTGTTGGAGCGATGCTGGCTATGGATACTTTTGCTTGCAGGCAAGTGGTTTGAATACAATCCACGGTCTGTATTTGGGTCTACTGTTACTTTCAAAGTACGTTTTGTAACCATTTTTCTGCTAGGCATCGTTTTTGGAGATATGATTGGGTTCTTCTACATTTTTGCGACTGGCTTTAGTAAGGGTCTTGGTGGGAGCATTGCTGGGAAGGTCAAATTTTGTTCTAAAACACAGTAGTACACCCACCTTGAGGGGAAAGATCCGCTATAATATTTTGGCCATACTTATTGATCCTTAAAAAGGTGACTCAGACAGAGCACGCAATTTCAAAAATATTGTACTGTCTATTAGGGAAATCAAAGTGTCACTTTTTGAACCACACAGCGTACATACCTTTTATTTATTTATCAGTGGTATTGTAATAGCACTTCCTGTTTTCCGTTCAATAATTACAGGCCGGGTTTCAGTCAACATCCGCCAGGCAGGCAGTGGACAGGGTGTCTCTTCTGTCAGTGTTCACCACCACATTGATGGACGAAGCGTCAGCTGGAATGGAGGAGTGCCGCCAATAAGAGGAATTGTTTGCTGCATGCAACTTACTTACCAATTTCAACAGGACAACTCCAACAACATACGCAATACAGATACAGTATCCATTGTTGTCTTTTATTCTATGAGTGTGACTGCTGCATGTGCTTACCTTTACTTTGTAACCAAAGATTGTCTGTAAACTCTGTATCTTCAATTATTGTTTGTCCATGCTCTGCTTTTTTTTTCTTCTCTCAACAAAACCTACCCAAAAAGAAACCCCCATTCCCATCCATTTTACAAACCCTAACCCTCTTCCCCCGGGCTGTGTTGTTTTGCTTGATGTCTGACTAAAATGACATCAATAATTCCACACACTTGCTGGGGAGGATAAGGTGATAGCAGCAACAGGCTGGTGAAGGAATACGAGGATATCTTCTAGACTTACTCAGCTTCAGTACTATATCTTCTAGTAGTAGTAGCCAATGTCAAATAAATTCAACGCAAGTACTAGTTATACTTGCAATACTTTACCATTTGTTAGGCTACATTATGGCACTGTTCTAGTGTACTGTCACCTGCTATTTTCTCGATCGTACCGTAACCGTTGTAATGCTACAGTAAGGAGTACAAACAAGGTTTCGTTTTCTTTTTTTCCATAGGCATGCAACTGCCACTGTGTCACACCACTAGTAACACCGCAATGAGGAAATGTCACCCGCCCAGGAATGACAACGTTAATCCCCATTTCACCTGGAGCCAGCCCTGGGCCTAGCCCTAATTTCTAACACAAATTACAGGTAAGATAAGCGTTTGGTGGGAGGTAGTATAATGGAGTATTATTTCGGAGTAGACAAGAGATTGACGGTTGTACTACTAAAGTCCTACGACTGTTCATGAAAACAAAGTTACTGTTACACCCCCGCCCCCCACCCACCAGACTGAAAAGCAGTAAAAAACAGGTATGGTCAGATAAAGTTGAAAAATATATTTATTTATCCCTAACAAAATAATCTCCCTCACCCACCCTAACCCCAACGATTGTCTCTGAAACGTCCCAAAACGATCCCAACTCCCAAATCCCACCCCCCAAAAGTCTATAAAAAAAGGGCAAGGGACACTCCACTACTGGAGGGTGCTGGTGCTGGTGCATGATGCGGCATGGGCATCATACTCCTTGCGGAGGGTGGCAAGCTCGGAGCGGAGGCCCTTAACCAAGGTCTTATACCTCAGGACCTCCTGCTCCAGGTTGGACATGCGGACTCGTAGGCGGCGTTGGCGTTCCTTGCAGCTCCTGTGGGGGGCAGCTGGTATTTCGGGTGCTTGGCGGTGGCGGTCGGCTTTCTTAGCCCGGCTCGGTCCCGCTGGTTTAGTCACGGAGGAGGATGCAGTGGTCACAGTCGAAGATGTTGCCCCGCTCGACTGCGTGTCCTCCTCCTCCTCCAGGGCCACCAGCCGCCGATACTCGGCGACTGTGGCCTCCAGCCTCCGTTGCCGGGCCAATCTAGCCTGCTCCCTCCTTGTTGTTGATTTGGAAGGAGCAACTATATGAAGAAAGAAAGACATAGTCTGTAACCAATGCTCCTTATTAATAACACAAAGTGATTGAGCCGAAAGTTGGGTCACAGAGTACAAGTAGCAAATTGAAAGCACAGTACATAACTATTGAGGACAGTATCTATGTAACCTCCCACTTCTGCATCCTTGCTCTAACAGTAGTGGTAGTTTAATGAACTAATTCTACGACCACTATGGACTTCCATTACAGTCGACTATGACAGTACACCAGTCTTATTCTTCTTCTTCTCTCTTGTTTAGGGAAATGGGTACGTTATCTTATGCAAGCCGGCAGAATGACATGGACACAGCACAGTGAAGTTGCACCCGAGAAAAAAAGTTGCACACCATGATGATGGAGACAGACTTGCGTTACTGTACCGGTCCAGTACATGCAGGTGGTGAAGCTATTACTTTTCTATTACGGGTGGCACTGAGAATACTCTGTTACAAGGGCTACTGCTTAATTAATTTACCTTTCACCCTACAGTGCAAATGAGTACTAGAAAAGGAAACTGAAGAAGCTAACTAATTTGATTATCTATCACTTCACATGGGACGTATTTAATGACAGATGAGATGACTTTAGGTGCTTTGCTTAATATTGAGTGAACACAGTGATACACCCACACATGAATGACGTACTACAAGTAAACTAAAGTTATTAAGAGAGGTACGGAGTGTCCACCGTAATAACCAGATATATGCTGTGAATGCAAACGCAATACAAAGTACTGCTACTATTCATGGTAGTATTGGACACATTTACAATTTCTTTTCCTTGCCTTCCCTGCACTGGGACGGACGTGCGGGTGCGGTGGTACATGCTCTTCAAGGTAACACTTACTTCACCTGGCGACCATCTACTCTCTCTAGATACACATTTGCTATGTAAGAGTCAGAGAATACCATGCTCCAGGCATCCATTCATTCAAAGTATACGCACACATACAGTTTCTGTTTCACCCACCCAGGCTGCTGTCCTTCCACCCATCCTTGCTTCATCATTGACCCAGCCATGCACCATACCATATTCTTTCCTTCCCAGCCACCTCTGGGTCCAAGCAAACACATATCGTTCTTCTTTGCCAGCCATCATACAAGTTCGCGTCCCACTTACTTACACCCTTCTTTCGCTTTTCGTTCATCCCATCCATCACGTTCGTCTAAGAACTTATTGGGATTCTTCTCACCAAAAACTTCACAGCTAAGTCGAAGTACATTTCGAGGAGGCTACTACCTGGTTGATTTGTAATTGTAATACACCCGTGCAGAAAGCACACTATGCAGTCTTCAATCTCAATAAGTAAGGAATATATAGCTTACCTGTTTCCGCCACCACCGTTTGATCCCCCACAGGAACGGCCACCAGCTCTTCTAACGCCGCATCCTCCCCAGAGGCCTCCGAGTCCAAGTCCAACACAGCCACCTCCGCGCTGGCCCCGTCACCAGATGTTACACCTACAAAGTACATTTAAGAAAGTTAGAATACACCACTCACTACTATATAATATTTGGTCTAGGAGAAATGTTAAAAAAACAGAATACAATGTAATAATTTGTGACTGTCTACTCCATAGTAAAAATGTCCCATTTTCCAGGGAAGGCTGTTGTCTTGCTGCACTTTTATGCACAACTGATGAATGCTTGCTTTTGATTTTTAACACGCACCACTTTTTCTCCTAACAGACAGAAGCTTGACTCCTGAGTCCTAAGAACACGACCAGGATCAAGTTCAAAGTAGGTGAGAGTTCGGCTCGACCACAAGAAATGTGTCCAATTAATCGTCAGCACTAACCACTTTTCCGTTTACAGTTAAATAGTTTTATGACAAAGTAGATTTTAATAAATGTGTTTACTTTTAATAAAGCTTTTACACTTAAATAGACTCTGTGGTTTTTGTTCCTCTAGACTAGAGTGGATGAGCTAAAGGTTTTGGAATTTTTGCAAGCATGAGTGCCTCTGACACTTCTTGACTGTGCTGTGACTCCGTACTACTCTCTTGTCCTGCGTACGATAATCTAGAGATCATTGGGGATCTATAATCGGTGACTTCGGGAGCTGAATGACTCTGCCACACTATCTAGTCAGTAAGGAGACAGTGCATAGAGGTATTGCTGAATATAATGGGAGTCCAATGGAATTGCCAAATGTCCAATCTTAGTTAGCTACACAGACAGACTAATAAGAATAGTCTAGTAATACCACAGGGAGTCATATTCGAGGCAGGATAAGAATTTATATCCAGTCTACAAGAAGATCAAAGACGATTTAGAAAAAATCGAATGAGGAACGCTAGGAAAAAATAGGTACTGTTTAGTAAAATGTAAACTTACTGGGGCCAGCAAAGGAGCCCTCGCCTGCCCGATCCTGGCCTGCATCCTCAGCACCCTCCTCCTGTGTCCTCTTGCCCTTGGGGGGAGCTGATGTACAACATGAAAGAAAGAAAAACCATAAAACATGGATGAGATTTTTCAACCAAATCAAACATTTCAAAAGAACAATAACAACATATTTTGGAAAAATAGCAAATAGATAGACAACTATTCCACGGGATCTATCTCATGTGGTATACTACGTTATTCGTATTGCCTGATTTGCGGAACGTTGACTTAGAAAGTTCCTATGTAACTCAATAAACAGACTACTAAAGAGGTTTGCCTAGGCCTGGCACTGCAGGCAGTAGTGCGCAACACGTGACAGACAAAGTCCATCCTGCTTGCAGAACAGTGAATACTCGAATACTCAAACTATCAATCCACCCGCCACCACCGCCACTATTTCTTCTGATAGCCATGTGACTGTCTAAAGGAAGGACACTGGACTTCAGTCTGTTGGGGCTGATTTATAAGTCCCTTGCGGAAGTTGCGGCTGATTTTCCTCCATTGTTGCGTGCCTTTTCTGACGCAGCGGCAGAACAAAAGACTCGCCATGGTGTTGGTGCGGCGTATATATTAAAAAAAAAACACATATGGGCATATGGGCGATGCATCACGTTGTAAAGCCCTGCGCCATCAGGGGGCGTTCCGGCGCAAGGGAGGGCGTACCTGCGCAGGAACGAATCCTAAAAGTGGCTGAGGGAAATCTACAAGATGTCAATCAGTCATTTTTAGGACAATGATGCATGACTCAAACCCTGCGCGCTTGAAGCCGACGTACGGCTTGATGCAGCATTGGGGAGATAGGGTACCCCAGAGCATTGCTGGAGCTGCGCCATCGTTGGCACGCAACTCCAGCAATGCGCTGCCTTTACGGCACAGATGCGTAAGGCTTCTGTGACGTTTTGGGCCAATGGGTGGTGGTGGCATGGCACACAATTACTGCCGCATCCCTGCTACTTTGCAGGGATGCGCCGGTAATTGAAAATATGACCCTTACTGTCTAGCATTACGCAGTTCTTTTCTTTACAGTACACTGATACATAATTTCTCAGGCCAATGAAATGCTTCTGAACACAACATACAAAACAAAGAAGCATAGTAGCAAGCAAGGCTACTGAGAAGGAGAGCAGTGCACCTGAAAATGAAATGCATAGAAGATTTTGAAATATAATTTACCTCAATGTAATCGGCAGCATTATTGCTCTTGGTAAAGAACAAAGATTTGCAAATAACAGAGCAGGATAAAACAGAGTAGTAAATGTACTACTACTACTACTCACCAAGCCCGGGGACCTCTACGCCGAGCGCGTCCAGCAAGTCCCGCTCCCGGTCCATGACATCGGTCCAGCGGTGGGTGGCCTGGTTATATGTGCGCCGGACCCCAGAGATCTTGTACATGGCCCGGCACACCTTCTCCCACCGCTGGCGGCGCTCCCGGATGCCATAGCCGGTCGCGATCTTGCCGCCTCCCAGGATCGTCTTGGGGAGGCGGCGCTGGACATGGAAGATCAGTGCCGCCACTTCCTCCGCGCTGAAGATCTCCCTCGGGACCACTTGCTCCCCCCTTAAACGCCCGCACGGGAGCCGGGCACGGGGTGCGGGACCCTTCCCCTTCTCAGGGTGCTTCCCGGCTCCCTTTACCATGGTCTGGGCAGAAATAAACTTAAATGATAAAGAAGAAATAGAATAGTGAAGAAGAAAAGAAAAGAGTTTAAAAAAGTAGTTTAAAAGCAAATAAAAGCTGCAGAAAACACAAAAATATAGAGCTAGAAAAATAGAGGGTTAGATAATAAGTACAATTAGATCAAAAAAACTTCAAACAAGCAAAGGATGGCAGAGATTGAGAGAGGATACAGAAAGCATGCCCAGAACCATAGCAATGAATGAGAAACAAGATGGCCGCGCCCGTTCACGACCGCGTGGGTAAGTTCGCGCGAGATTTTCCTTGCGAGTACGCGCGAAATTGTACTCGCGAGCAGCACACTTTGCGAGATTACACATAGCGGGCGGAAACGGAATTACGTCACGCCAACAAGATGGCCGCGCCCGTGTACGACCGATAGGGTAACTTGGCAAACGAATAGCTAGAAGCGCCTCGCGAACACGCGCAAGATCACGCGAACATACACGTCGCAACAAAAACAATTTTGTATTCGCACGTATTCGCGGCTTCCGAAATCGATCTCGCACGGATTCGCGCCCCAAATATCGCGCGAAATTGCAAAAAAAACGATTTTAGCTAAAATGAAAGCAATGAGCAGGTGCAAAAGTTCAAACTTAACATTAGTAACATTCAAGGTAGTGCTTCCTGATGGGCCCCTCCAGAGTTTGCAACAATTCTATGACCCTGCTATGACCCAAACAGCAGGCTCATAGAATAGCACCATAAAGGTCCTGTAAAAAAAAAATTTCACTGCAACAAAAAGCAAATTACAGATAAGGAAGGAAGCAGGTGCCAGCCAGACTGGAACTTTCAAAATTACTGACACATTAATGAAACACAAATTAATTGATGTCAGTTGAAGAAGGGCAGGTGTGCTAGCTTTTTTCAACCACCATAATCTACAGTAATAAATAAACCTAATAGGTGCCTGTGAGGATGTACTAGAGGGTGGCATGGGTGTCCCAGAGGGTGGCAGTGGTGAAACAGAGGGTGCTGTGAACCTGTGATGATAAACCAGACGTAGAAACAACATAGTCGCGGCCGTTGCAAGCCGAAAAGTAAGTTCGCAATTGCGAACTTGTCCCAAAATCGGCGCGAACACGCGCCAACACAAAAAACGGAAAAATCCGCAAATCCGCTAGAGTTCGCGGATCTTCGCGGATTGCGAATCCGTAAATACGCAAGTTCGCGGATTGCCAATCCGCAAAATCCGCCCATGCTTAGTGCTGAGCTCGGCGTGCTTCCAGCTCTCCGGGAAGGTGGCGGTGTTGAAGGAGGTGTTGATGATGTCCCTGAGTTGGGGTACGATGATGGAGTTGGCTTTGTTGAAGACGTGGTGGGGGCAGGGGTCGGTTGGTGATCCGGAGTGGAATGTGTTCATCACGCGGGTGGTGTCTTCGGTGCTGACCGGTGTCCACGGTGGTGGTGGGGGGGCGTTGGTTCGGTGGTTGGGTGCGTGGTCAGTGCGCCGAACCTGTTGTGTATGTCGGCAATCTTGCTGTGAAAGAACGAGGCGAGTGAGTCGCAGAGGTCCTGCGAGGGGGTGATGTCGTTGTTTCCGGCGCTGGGGTTGGAGAGCTCTTTGACGATGCTGAAGAGTTCCTTGCTGTTGTGGGCGTTGTTGTCCAGTCGTTTCTTGAATGCTGTCTTCTTGGTGGTGCGGATCAGCTGGTGGTGTTTGCGGGTGGCGTGCTTGAAGGCAGTCATGTTGTCTGTGGTCTGGTTGTTGCTCCAGGCTTTCTCGAGGGTACGGCAGTTCTTCTTGGAGTTTTTGAGTTCGTTGGTGAACCAGGAGGCTTTCTTGCTGCCGGGTCTGCTGGGAGGGGTCTTCAGTGGTGCGAGGTCGTCGGCGCAGGCGGTCAGTCACTGTGTGAGGTTGCTGGCTGCTTCGTTGGGGTCCGTTGTGCTGGCGGGAGGGTTCTGGCTGAGGGAGGTGGTGAGCTGCTCGGCAGTGATCTTGCTCCAGCCTTGGGGAGGAACCTGTAGCGGGTGGTGGTGTGTCGTGGTTCTTCTGAAGCTGAAGTGGACGCAGCTGTGGTCCGTCCAATTAAGTCCGGTGGAGTGTCTGAAGGAGATGTGCTTGCTGGAGGTGAAGACGGGGTCAAGCGTGTGGCTGGCGTAGTGGGTGGGGGTGTTGCTTGAGTCTGAGGTTGGCGAGGTTATCCAGCAGGGGGGTGGTGTTGGTGTCGTTGTTGTTCTCCAGGTGGAAGTTGAAGTCCCCTAGGAGGATGTAGTCAGCGGAGGGGAGGGCGTGCGGGCTGATGAAGTCTGTGATGTCTTCGCTGAATCGTGTGCATGGTCCCGGGGGTCTGTAGATGAGGGTGCCTCTGAGGGTTGTCCTGGGGTCGGTGTGCATCCGGAAGTGGAGGTGTTCGGCGGCGGTGAGGGTGTCGTCGGAGTTGGTCGTGATGCGGATGGTGTTCTTGTGTACGATGGCGATGCCTCCTCCGGTCTGGTTGATGCGGTCTCTCCGGATGATCTTGTACCCGTCCGGGATGGCGATGGCGATGTCGGGGGCTGAGGAGGCGTTCATCCAGGTTTCCGTGTGGAAGGTGACGTCTGGTGAAGTAGTGTCGAGGAGGTTCCACAGTTCCAAGGCGTGTCTGTGGACGGAGCGGGTGTTGAGCAAGATGCACTTGAGGTGGTGTTGTTGGTGCTTGGCTTGGCAGGTGCGGTGCAGGTTCAGAGGCAGGTGAACTTGCAGGCTTTGCAGGTGAAGGGTCCGTGGGTGCGTTTCAGGGTGGCTCGGTAGCAGGCGGGGTTCCGGCCGGCATTGAGTGCGTTGAGGGTGGCTGCGCCGTAGGTCCGTCGGATGGTCTTGCATCGGTGGGGGCCAGGGGTCCTGGCGCTGGGCGCAGGCCAGGCGCGGATGGGCATAGACAGGCTTGCCTTTGGCGCGCCTTCGGCGCACAATCTGCGCGTGACCGCTGTGCGTACGAGTGGGCGTCATAAGTAAGGAGCCGGGAGGGAGTAGCAGCTGGTTGGCGGGAGCGGGGTGGCGAATGGGCTGGAGGGGGGCGGGGCCACAGGGAGGCAGCGGCGGGAAAGAAGGCGGCTCAGCGTCGACTGGGGCGTCTGGCGACTGAAGCGGCAAAAGCGAGGCAGGAGCGACAAAAAATCAGGCAGGAAGCAACGGTGTGTGGGGACGACCTCGCCTGGTTGACAGGCCCACCAAGTCGGTTCTTTTCCGGGGGTACGGGACCAGGGTCGCAAGACCTGGGCAGTGCAACTGTCACATGCAACTACAGGCTTCAAATATCTGGGCATTTTTGTCTCACCCTGCCCAGAAATTTTGTGTGCCAATAATATAACCCCACTCATGGCTGGTCTGTGGGACGAGACAGCGATTTAGCATCACCATCCACTGTCAATATATGGGCGGTCAGCGATTTTTAAAAATGGTCTTCCTACCACATATTTTATATAGGGTTCAAAACTTTCCTTATGACATACCACACACATGGTTCTCACAAATCAATGCAATCCACAATAAATTCTTGTCGGATGGTGGGGCGATCAGGGTAGCATTGAGCACCTGTACGCAGTCCACATACTGCAGAGGCATTGCGGCTGCAGACGTCTAGGCTTATTATGCGCCATCCCATTTACTAGTTATTAAAAAGAGGTGGCACAACTCACCTTCAGATCCGGCATACAAACTATAATGAATGAATGAATGAATGAAAGAGTTTTTGTATAGCGCAACGTTCTCTCCAAGGAGCATCTTGGCAATTAGTGGACAAAAAGGGACATCTGGCTATTTTCACAGAGGTTAGGGTGACAGAGAGAGAAACTTTAAATAAGAGATAGCGCTAGGTGGTCTGGGTTAGCAAATATCCATGTTTTGAGGAGCTTCCTTAAGGTGAGTTCCGTTTGGGTGTGCCTCAGCTGAGTGGGTAGGGCGTTCCAGGCTTTTGTCCCTAGTACTGCCATAGTCTTCCCACCCCGGGTTTTCAATTTGAAATTGGGGACAGTTAGCTGGTTCTCTGATGTAGACCACAGAGTACGTTTGGTGTTGTAAGGTTTAATTTTGGATCTTAGATATTCTGGTCCAGTTTCGCCTATGGCTTTGTAAGTAATGGTCAAGATTTTAAAGAGAATCGTTTTGTGAACCGGTAGCCAGTGAAGCGCTCTGAGTGCCGCAGCTAAGGGAGAGTCCCTGGGGAGCTTGAGTACCAATCTCGCCACAGAATTCTGGACCACCTGCAATCTTTTCACAACTGTCTTTTTCGTTCCTGCATAGAGACTGTTGTAGTAGTCTAAACGAGATAATATTAGGGCCACTGCAACCGTCTTCCTGGCAGGCAGCGGGAGTAGGTAAAAAAAAATTCGGAGGGTTTTAATGGTTTGGAAGCACACGCCTGCTTGCTTGTGAAAACATAGGGCAATGGAGACTAAACCCATTCTCCATCTCCTCTACAGCCACTCGAGCGTAGATTTTGTGCCGCCTGCTGGTAAAGTAGTGATTCGGATATGGAGATATGCAGTCCGACAGATGGGCTGGCAAGGCCGCATAACAAGTATGACGCCGCTATGGTACGGTACATATTTACGCCCTGTAGCAACGCTGAGGGAGTTCTAGAAGTTGAATCTGCTGGGGATATCTACTTTGGGGGGCTGTCCTGCGGGGAACTACACTCAAATCTTTCAAGCAGCTGCAGAAAGAGTTTCAATTACACAAGACACAGTTTTATAAATATCTCCAATTGAGGCATGCACTCAACACCCAACTACACTCGCTGGAGACTCTGCCTGAATTTCACCCTCTCGAAGGTAGATTGCTCACTGGAGACATTCGGGCACACAAATTACCTCAGATTTACCAGACACTGACCACCCACGCCCGCAACACTATACATATGCCACGGGCGGCATGGTTCAGAGATGTACCAGGGATGACAACTGGACAGAGGCCCTGGCCAGCCCCCGGGGCGTGGCGGTGTCCTTGCGTTACCACCTCAGCCAATTTAAATATATACACCGTATATATTACACTCGATCTAGACTGTGGCGGATGGGGGCTATTCAGTCCCCAGTGTGTCTCCGCTGTGAGAAGGAAGAGGTGTCTTTTATACTCACCATATGAATTTGCAGTGCACTTTGGCCGTTCTGGCGCAAAGTGGCATCTTGTTTAGATCATGTCCTAATATGGACCTCCCATTCGAGACTGTTTTTATTACATAGTACTGACAGGATTGGTGGGAACAAATATAAACAGCACTTACTCTTACTGGTCCTCACTTTGGCCAAGCGAGACAACGCACAGCAGTGGAAGGCTGCGCCCCCCGACAATTGGTGGTTGGATGAAGGCCCTGGACACTTGTATGGGGGCAGAGATAGTGGTCTTTCAGGCTTGGGGGTGCCCCTAGGAACACAGAAAAATATGGCCCAGATGGGCGATCTATTGAAGAATAGAGTTACCGCCTCTGCCGAACATAGACCCTGTATACAATGGCTCGCTCATCAGATGCCAGTCCCTGGACAGCTTAGACAATATATTAATGTTACTGGTGGTCGAATATGTCCCAACTAAACCAATTTTGTGGGGTTTAAAGTGCTATGTATCATGTTTATGTTGTGTTGCCTGCATGTTATGCAGGGGTTCCAGTTTCTTTACAAATATAGGTACCTTGGATGTATCCGACTTTTCACATGTTCACTGTGAACAATGGCTCATTATGTACCTTCAAAATCCAATAAAATATGTTTAAAAGAAATAAATATTGCAGCACTTCTAAAATGCTCTACTCTCTAGTTAAATGTGCAAAACATACAAGTGCCTCAATTTAAAGAATGTGTTATAAAAGGCATGCCCTATTTCTTTTGTCAGCTGCGAAGATGCAAATTGAATGACTGATTAATTGAATAATCAAAAGCACATTACCAATGCTGGTCTCAATATACTGATTATTCTTGTCAAGAAACAAGGGGCCTCATTTATGAAAAGTGACGCATCGCTGCGTGAAAACAGCGATGCGTCACTTTTCATTGTGCCCTCCTTGAGACACCAATGATGAGTCATATTTACTGTATGACACATCATGTCGCAAGAGGTTACAGATAAGTCAGTATTTCTGACGTATCTGTAAGCGCAAAAGTGACGCATTGCTGGAGTGTGTCACAAAAGTGATGCAACTCCAGCAATGGGTCCTTTCACATGGGGAAAGCCCCATGTGAAAGGGCTTGCGTCAGGCTTACGCCTGCTGTGAGGCAGGCGCAAGATTTTGACGCAACAGCGTCCTAAAAGTGACGCAGTGAAATCTCATAGATTTCACTACGTCACTATTATGAGGCTTTTTGCGGGGGAAAGCCCCCTCTGCATACATTATACCTGACACAGGTATAATGTAGCGCAGGGGTTTACAAAGTGACGCATCTGCTTAGATGCATCACTTTGTAAATGTGGTGCAACAAGGCACATTTTTTACTCCACTGATGCGTCACTAAAAGTGACGCACCAGCGGCGTAAAAGTGATGCAAGGGCTCATAAATTAGGCCCCAGCTTCTTATCTGCCACCTGAAGAAAGCCACCAAATGAATGTTGTGGATCTCTATTGGCAATGAGAGGCATATTGGGGAACACAGTCAGGAAAAGGACACCCCCCCCTTTGAATCTACTCGAGACATAATTAGAAGGTGGGGTTCCTTTATACCTCCATCAGGAACTAATGACCCAACATGTCTAGAAGGAAGAGCAGATGTAAGAAGATTTTACCCATTTTGTACCTGTAGGAAACTGAGTTACTGTTTGAGGAAGGTGAAACACTTCTCAAGAAGAAACCACAAATCTTGTCCGGGTGAAGCACTAGCAAACCCCAAATTAACCTGCGCTCAACCTTCTGGAAGCTGGGCACAAAGGCAGTTAGTCTTAACTTAAAGGCAATGTGTAAAGTGTTACTGCAGCACTTCAAACAGTATTATATTGAAAACACAACACACAAAAATCCCACGCCAATTTAGAAGAATATAGTAAAATTTGGATACATTATTTGAGACCAAACCAACAAAAAAACAATTAGCAGCACCAGAGATATGCAATTTCAAAGGTTGTGTGAAAATCAAGAAGACGCATTAGGCGCCAACTGCAGTTATCTGGTTGCGACAGGCTGACGGCAATGGAGTGTGGGCCGGATACAGGAATGAGGTTAGTCCGCTGAGAAAGTACCTTGTGGGCATAGGCATCGAGACGTGAAGTCCTTGCACCACGCTATGTGAGCTAGTGCTGAAGAGCCATCAACGAGAAGCTGTGATGTGAGGTCCAGGCATCGAGATGCGCTGTGCAGTGGTGGGTTGATGAGCCGTCATCAAGGAGATGCATTGCGGAGTGATGGTTAGATGAGACAAGGACGAAGAGATGCAATGTCTTGCGTTGGCATCAAGGAAGCTCTCAGGTCTTGCAGGGACTTGCAATAAGATGGGTCGAAGACAAGCTGTGTTGCACTGGATCGGACTCGGTGACAAGCGGAGCCACGCTGAATCAAGGTGCAAAGAGATGTGTTCACATCTAAGAAGCCTGTACTGTCCCTGTGTCTTAGAACAGTGGGCAAGCCAATTGACCCTTGGAGACTTATTAAGTTCTGGATGCAAGCAGGCAGTCTGATTTAACCAGGATGGTTCAAAGCAGTAGAAGAGTCCTTCTGTACCAACAGCAGGTCTTGTTCAGCCTGAAGGTCAGCAGTGCAGACTTCACATCTGGGCAGTTGTCATATTCCAAGAATAACTTCCTCACAGGCTTATGAAGGTTTGAAGAATAAGGTTTATTCTCAGCAGAAGATGTCACCCATCACAGCCAGCAGCAGGAAGCAACTGCCGTCGGTCCCACATCCCTTAACACATCTTCTATTAAATCACTTGGGTCTAATGGCAGGTACAACATTCCACTTAACTATGGAGAGGGTGTGCCATCACACAATCACTGCAAACAAGCATTAGCAAGTGTCCATCCGATGACATGCTAGTGCAGGTACCTACCACAGCAGTTCTTCTTTTTCTTTGAGACAACAGGTCCAGAAGTAATCGGAAGAGTTGGTCTGATGACCAACGATTTATCCTTGGTGCGAGTTTTGAAGCAGGTGTTTGGTAATCTTGCCTCCCTGTTCTCGCTCCAGCTTGTCTGGGGAGACAAAGGTCTAGTGTCAAACTCTTTCTTAAGGTGCTGAGGCAGAGCCTTGGTGATGTGCAAGCGTAGTAGGTGACAGCTTCACCTCCTCTTCAAGTCAGAGATGTCCCTTCTTGCTAACACCTATCTCCACTCAGAATCATTGTCTGGGAGAAATATACAAAGACCAGCTACAAGCTACATCTAGTCATGTGACCCAGGATACAGACTGTAGGCATCAAATGGTTGGGTCAAGAAAAAGCCAGCTTTCTACAAATTTATGAAAAAACAGGTGCTGGCCATACAGAAAGTACTCTCCTTCTTTGGAGTGACAAATAAAGATTTATTTCAAAATTTGTCTGGTATGATTTATTTTATACCCTTTTACTTTTTGTTTTTTAGATTCAACAATTCATCTGTACGAAAAAGACATACCAAAATACATTTAACATACACTTATTCAAAAACACATGTACAAAAAAACATTACATATAAAAAGCAGAACATCTATCTGAATTTCATATATACATTAACACAAATATTTGTGCATCAACATCATTATTCATTATTGCACTATCTTTCCTTAGAAAGAAGAATCTTAATACTCAAATAAGGAAAAAAATCAGATGGAGAAAACAATAGATGTACAAAATAATGCAAGTATGACTGAGGGAATAAATCAAAACATCAGTCCCACAAGAAGCAAGTTATTTTAGCAGTTGTTAGATACTTGTCTCCATTTGGCCGACGCGTTTCGAACTCGCTATTTTACTTTGCGTGTTCTCGTCAGGGCGTAATGACTCTATCCTGCAGGGGTTATGCAAAATATGAATAAAAAGGAAGAATGACGTCAGTTCTTATTTTGTGTTTGATAGCCTCATATAATAGCTCAAACTAGTGAATGCATACCTTATACAAATCGTCACCGGTGGTTGGGGTTCAATATTTACTACGAGGGTCCCCGTCGTAGTATCTGATAGAAGGGGAAAGCATAGAGTTGGTTCAATTGTTTGTTCCAATAGTGAGCCTGATGCCTAATACCAAACAAGCACACTCCTCACTCCTACCTTATTCGATTGATCCTGTCTCTCTTCAAAAAAAGTGTTTACTGTTCACCCTTTGTCCGTGAGGGCCCCCGTGTTTCCACTGGTGCCTGATCAAAAAGAAAGGTTGATTACTAACCCTTACTATATCAGTTGGCGGCTGTTGTAGTAGCCCATAACTGTTAAAATGTACCTGTGCCTCTGGTTTAGTGGCGTGGGGTGGGGTCCGCTGAATATTTGTTTACGCGGTCCGCCTCGCTCGCGTTGAGCCTCCCGGTTTAAAGCACGGGTCCACTAGGTGTTTCCAATCTGTTTGTGGGGGAAATGACAAGCGTTCAGTTAAATACTGCTTGTCGGCATTGCTCAGAGAGAGCTCACGATTTTTCGGAGTAGAAAGAAAACCTACCCGGTCTTCTCTGTTCAGTCTGCAGACATCGCTTGCAGTGGCAATCCATCAATGTGCCATGTTTGGTGGGGGCGTGGATATTTCAATGTCACATGCTTCTCGGGATTCTGGGACATGTAGTCTACTCATGGTGTCGTGGATGCAAGTCAATCTGACTTTAAATTTAAAACAGGGTATCTATAACCTGGAGATTTCCGACATGGAATTCAGCCCAGTTTGAAGGCTGTTGAATCGCAGTATTAGATAGGCTTCTTTTCTGAGTAGGACATCATCCACATCCTGGACTGTTTTCGTGTGCCCTATTGTGTACAGGACCGTCCATTTAAAATCAATCTCTGAATGACCCTGTTCTATAAAATGTTGAACCATGGGTGCAGACACAACTTTATTTTTGATCCGTGATCGATGTTGTGTAATGCGAGTGTTAATCTGTTGGTTTGTTTTACCAATATACAGTTTATCACAACTACACGTAATTGCGTAAACCACATTCTTGGTTTTACAATTGCTGAAGCTTTCGTTTCTCCATCTTATCTCTCGGTGAATGAATTCACTGCCCTCAATCGTTGATTCGCACGATACACAATTTCCACATCTGTGGTGGCCTCTTATCTGTTTCATGCCCCATATCGAAAGCAGATCATGTTTAGGTTTTTCCATCATTACATCTGCCCGAACCATATGTTGACCTATGCTCTGTTTTTTTTTAAAATCAAAAATTGGTCTTGGGAATGGACATTCCAATTCTTCTAGTAGGTGCCAGTTTTTAAGTATGGTTTGTCGCACCTGGTGGGCATGGGGACCAAACGTAGTCACACAGACAAGTTTGTCTAGCTCATGTTTCTCTTTGCGTTCGAGGAGACACTGACGTGGTGTGTATCGTGCCCTCTTGCGTGCGTGTTTCAATAATTTAGTAGGGTATCCCCTATTGGCCATTTCATCGCAAAACCTCTGTGCATGTCGATCATAATCTTCTATCTCTGAGCAGTTTCTTCGAATACGAAGCAGCTGCCCATAAGGCAGATTAGTTCGCAAATTTCTAGGATGGGCACTCCGATGGTGAAGGATGGTGTTTCTATCTGTCTTCTTTCTGAAGAGAGAGGATTTTAAACATTTTCTAAAAATGGCATTTCCAGAATTGTGACTTAAAATCCAACTTTAAATCTAAAGAGGGTTTTAACTTACAAATCTTTAGGCACCAAACTCGATAGTCCTTACCTTAAATGTAATAAGGTAATCCAATGTTACTCTATGGGACAGGCAGGCCTTGCAGTAGTGAAAATAAATATTTAAGAGGTTTTCACTACCAGGGCATGTAAATGTTAAAAATGTATGCCCAATATTTTAAATATACCGCACAACGCAGTATTTGCTGCTTAGGGCCTACCTTAGGGGTCACTTAATAAAAATTGAGATTTAGGCCTGGCAAAAGAAGTATTTTGCCAGCTCGCAATGGCAGTTTAAAACTTCACATACAGGCTGCAATGATAGAACTAAGACTTGTTTAAAAAGGCTACTTAGGTGTGTGGCATAATAAGTGCTGCAGGCCCGCTAGTAGCATTTAATATACAGGCACTGGGTACAGTGAGTACCTCTTTACTGGGGACTTACAAGTAAATTACGTGTGCCAATTAGGTGTAAGCCAATGTTTCGGTGTTTAAGGAGATAGTACATGCAATCTTAATACTGGATATCACTGAGAAAGTGTGCAGAGTCCAGCAAAAATGAAGTCAGCAAACAGAGGAGGATTAAAGGCAAAAAGGTTGGGAGAACGCCACGGATGTCAGGTCTGAAAGTACTGATAGCTGTGATCTACAGCAGAGTACACCATACCTCAGCTAGGGTACTTTCAGTCACAAGGCCGGGCTGATTGACTATAAGAAAGGCAAAAGAAGGGAGTGTTTCATCACCATGCTTTCGCAATGCCTCTTCATAAAAACAGAGGGGCAAATTAGCAAGAACCTCGTTAAAATTATCGCCGTTTTTGCGGCAGGAAACTGTTGCTAAAACGGCAATAATGGGCTTGCTAATATGCATTATAGAATTCCAATAGAAGCCCAGGTTAGATGTGCAGGACATCTAACCTGGGCTTCTATTGGAATTCTATAAAGCATATTAGCAAGCCCATTATTGCCGTTTTAGCTGCAGTTTCCTGCCGCTATAACTGAAATAATTTTAACGAGGTTCTTGTTAATATGCCCCAGAATGTGCAAATTTCCTATTGTATCCCCAGTTTTCCTACATAGTGAAATTATCGCCAAGAATTGGATTTAAAAGCATTGTTTTTGCTTCAGAAAAAGGTAAACTGGCATATCTAATCAGTCCTGCAAAAATTCTAGGGCAATATGTTTTAAGCACTTTTGCTTTTGGAAACGTTTTCTGACCACAATGAGGCTTTTACATATGTATGAAACACAAATTGTGATTCAGTAACATGTTACCGAACCCCAATTTGTGTTTGCGATACGGTATTTGGAAAGGCTGTGTTTAGGGCATCCCTTCCAAATAACGTATCAGAATGGGATATACGAATGTGTCGTGACCGAATTATGATCGCAGAAAAATTAAAGTTTACTGACTCCTTGAAAGAGGGGGTAACCCATTCTCTAATGAGAAGGAGTCCCTAGGGGGCCACTTCTCCTTTGAGAATGGACAATAAACATTTTTAAGAGCAGTCAGTGGTCCACGGACCACTGCCTATGGTGGACCCACTGCCTACTCTTAAAAAATGAAACTGCTAAGTTTAATTTTTTCTTTTTAAATGCAGCCTGTTTTCCTTTAAAGAAATCTGGGTATGCAAGAAAAACAATGTATGGATGCGTGGAAACACCCACGCCCCACTCATGGAACGCCTTCCCTGGGCAGAGTAATGCAATGCAGCGACTTTTGTAGCCTTTCCAGATGTACTAAGCCAGTACAGCTGTTCACGGTGGCTTTGCGTGGCTTAGTAAAGGTCACAGAAGCCCCTGCGTTGCCTTTGGCCGCCTTGAGTAACACAGCGGCCATGCAAGATCTTCGTTATTTTGGCCCCTCTGGTTATTGCCCCCAGTACAGGGCATTGTTATGTAAATGCCTTTGTTCTGCAGTGACTGCATTTGGTTTGCTGGGACCCCAGTGAGTTTCAGATGTTAATGCCTCTGCTCAGAGCTGTGTATTCACCGAGCTGACAGGATGCTGTGCAGGAGATAAATATGAGTTGGTAATTAGTAGATGCTCAGGAGGTGTGCACACCATTGTGGCACCATCAACAATATATATTAACACATGTCTAGAAAATAAAATAATATAAAACATTCTAATTGCACATAATCCCTCAGGTTGCTCTGATAAGGAAAAAAAACTGATTATGTCGGAAGACGAATTCTTTGCAAACCAAAAATCTTTATTTCCACTGCATGCTGGGATTGAAAACATGTCCCCAGGTATTTGTCTCAATGATTGCTGTAGACAGACATTGTGGAAACCCAGCCTGTTCTATGGAGCAGGAGGCAGTTGTCACAAGGAGACAGAGAGAGAAAGAAAAGACAGGTGGAGACCTAGCCTGCTGAGACACTAGGAGAAAGGGATCTCGTGCTTGGGCACTGCCAGCGGGCGGGGCACTGGAATGTCGCTCTCAGGATATATTAAAATGGTCTTGGTTGATCCGTGCAAGAAGGCTTTCTTTATCAATTTAATCCTGTCTTAACTGTTTTTTACTTTTTAGGTTTTAATTCTCTGTATGTAATTAGAATGTGATTGCTTTACATGTTGTATTTTGTATTCCCTGTACACGCTTTTATGGTATCTTTTATATCAAAATAAAGCCTATCAATCAATATTGTGATACAGAGATCGATTCCTAAATGTCATCTACAGAATATCACCCCAATGCAATGAAAATTAAAAAATTAATTGATATTCCCTCATTGTCGTCTGTCGAAATCCCCATCCCACCCGGCCCCTCCTCGCCACTGCTTTACCTGCACGGGCCACGGCTGTAGAACCCCTCCTTCAACAGAGGTTATATTTTTGTAATCATTATTTAAGACATGATATTTATGTCACACAATATTTTGAAGTATAAAATTGGAGCACACAAGTCAAATCATCATCAGTATGGCAGCATCAGGTTATTCAAGGTCACACAAGCTCAAAATGATACTAAGGCCCTGATCTAGATCTCGGTGGACGGGTTACTCCATCACAATGGTAGACGATGTCCAGTCTGCCGAAATTTAAATCCCATAAGATATCAAGGAATTTATATTTCGATGGACGGGATATTCGTCACCGTTGTGACGGAATAACCCGAAATATAAATACCATCGGATATGATGGGATTTATATTTCGATGGACGGAATGTTCGTCACCGTTGTGACGGAATAACCCGAAATATGAATCCCATCGGATATGATGGGATTTATATTTCGGTGGACAGCATATCTGTCACCCCTGTGATGGAGTAACCCGTCCACTGATATCTAAACCAGGTCCCTGGTTTGATGCAGGTAGCCTTCGGACATTGCGCCGCTCACAGGCACGGTTCAGATTTACGCACCCAGGCCCCTGTGACCATGGTGGACAGCTATCAAAAGGCTGATGTCCCTGGAAGGTGGCAGGGAGCGGAACAGATGTCTGACACGTCACAGAGTCTTTCTCAGCTCCACTAACATTTCAAAGGCGCCAGGCGACCTCCAGTCCCCAGGTCCAAGCACATCCATCCTGATTATGACTTGAGGGACCCTAATGACACCAAAGCATCCATGCAGTATGTGCTATGGGTAGTAGACTGCACTCATTCAGTAGGTGCTGAAAGTAGTAGACTGCACCCATGCAGTATGTGCTATGAGTAGTAGACTTCACCCATGCAGCATGTGCTGAGAGTAGTGGACTGCACCCATGCAGTATGTGCTATGGGTAGTATACTGCACCCCTGCAGCTTGTGCTGTGTGCAGTGGACTGCACCCTTTCAGTATGTGCTGAGAGTAGTAGACTGCACCCATGCAGTATGTGCTATCAGAACAAGACAGGGCTAACTACTGTAAGGCTCGTAAGGACTACCAAAAGCTTATTCTGAAACACAAAACTGACTACTTTTCGGAAAAAATTCTCAAGGCTCATAATAAATCAAGAGAATTGTTCAATATTGTGGAAAACCTTAGCACCAGTGACAAAACCTCTCTCCCGATGGTCCCCACCCAGGAGCTCTGCAACTCACTAAACTCCTTCTTTTTCGATAAAATTTGTACCATTAAACAAAGTATCCCTACCACTCAGCCTCCTCTTCTTTTTGCAGACACTTTTCATAATTTTGCTACCCTGGACTCCTATCCCCCTATTGAAAATGCCAATTTATCCAAACTCCTTACAAAGGTCAAATCCGGCTCCCCTGATGACATCTGCCCCCCTCACATTCTGAAAGAAGTGGGCACCAGTTTCCCCGGGTGCTTACTTTCCATGCTGAATGGATCACTTATTCAGGGTAAAGTTCCAAACAACTTCAAAAAAGCCCTCCTCATCCCCCTTATAAAAAAGGCAGGAGCTAACCCGCTAGATCCGCTCAACTACAGACCCATATCTTTGCTGCCATACTGTGCCAAACTTCTGGAGTCTCACGTCTGTGACAGCATTTCCACATTTCTGGAAAAATCAGAGTATCTTGCACCTAATCAGGCTGGCTTCCGCCCTTGCCATTCTACCGAAGCGGTCATTCTTTCGGTGCAGAATACTCTGAGGCGGAACGCGGATGAAGGGATCCATCAGGCTCTGGTGCTACTGGACCTCTCTGCTGCGTTCGACACGGTCGACCATACCATCTTGGTCGACCGTGTCGAGCAGGCAGGCCTTAGGGGCCCTGCGCTGAGCTGGATCCGCTCATTTATTTCTGGCCGAACTCAATCAGTCAGACTGGGCTCCTTCACGGCTCCTACTATATCCACTATCTGCGGAGTACCTCAAGGCTCCTCGTTATCTCATCTGCTTTTTAATTTGTACCTACGCCCCCTTTTGTACTCCCTCAGGAAAGCAAAGGTAACCATCTTCAACTATGCTGATGATTTGCAGCTCATCTTCCCTTTGAACACCAAGGACTCGGTGGTAGAATTTCAAAACACCATGTCCCACATTCTGAGTTGGATGAGCTGCAATCACCTGAAACTTAACCCAGGCAAGACCGAACTGGTCCTGCCTGGACAGAGCACACTTAGTTGGAATCCCAGCTTCTGGCCCTGCAGTATGGGCGCCCCCCCATCTAAGTCACTCTCGGTCAAGGTATCTTCATTAGTGAGGATCTCTCTTTAAAAAAACAGGTGGGAGCAGTTGTGTCCTCCAGCTTCTTTCAGTTGAAGAAAATTTAAAAAATTGCCTGTTTCTTCTCCTCAGCGGCCCTTACACAGATCGTCATCTCCTTGGTTCTGTCCAGATTGGACTTCTCCAACAGTCTCTACCTTGGGCTCTAAACTGGAGAGCTTAAACGCCTCCAGCTGGTTCAGAACCAGGCGGCCAGACTCCTTTTGAACATCCCTAGGAGGCAATCAGTCAGACTTGGCCTGAAACAGCTACACTGGCTGCCGGTTGAGCAACGCGTGGCCTTCAAAGCCGGGTGCATTCTATTTAAGTCTTTACATGACATTGGCCCCCTATTCATTAGAGACTTATTTAAAAGATATAGTCCTTCCCGCAACCTCCGGTCCACCCATAAATCCCTCCTGACTGTTCCTCCGTATAAGAGGAAGCGTCTCGGAGGCAGCTGCTTTGACCACCTTGCAGCTGCCTTCTGGAACTCTCTTCCCCTTCATCTAAAACTGAGCGACAACATCCTCAGCTTTAGACATTCCCTGAAGACCTGGCTCTTCTCTCAGGCACATCACTGAACTGCTTCATCTCTACTATTTGACTGTCGCGCCTTGTTCCTCTCTATAGCGCCATGAAGCCTCCGGGCGTACGAGCGCTCAACAAATGCTGATTAACATTAACATTAACATAACATGAGTAGTAGACTGCATCCCTGCAGCTTGTGCTGTGTTCAGTAGACTCCACCCATGCAGTATGTGCTGAGAGTGGTAGACTGCACCCGTGCAGTACGTGCTATGAGCAGTGGACTGCAGTCCTGCAGCTTGTGCTGTGTGAAGTAGACTGCACCCATGCAGTATGTGCTGTGAGCAGTAGACTGCACCCATGCAGTATGTGCTATGAGTAGTAGACTGCACCCCTGCAGCTTGTGCTGTGTGCAGTGGACTGCACCCATGCAGTATGTGCTGAGAGCAGTAGACTGTAACCATGCAGTATGTGCTGAGAGCAGTACACTGCACCAATGCAGTTTGTGCTATGAGCAGTACACTGCACCCCTGCAGCTTGTGCTGTGAGCAGTAGACTGCACCCATGCAGTATGTGCTGTGAGCAGTAGACTGCACCCATGCAGTATGTGCTGAGAACAGTAGACTGCACCCCTGCAGCTTGTGCTGTGAGCAGTAGACTGCACCCATGCAGTATGTGCTAAGAGCAGTAGACTGCACCCCTGCAGTGTGTGCTATGAGCAGTAGACTGCACCCATGCAGTATGTGCTGAGAGCAGTAGACTGCACCTCTGCAGCTTGTGCTGTGAGCAGTAGACTGCACCCATGCAGTATAGGCTGTGAGCAGTAGACTGCACCCGTGCAGTATGTGCTGAGGGCAGTAGACTGCACCCATGCAGCTTGTTCTGTGTTCAGTAGACTGCACCCATGCAGTATGTGCTAAGAGCAGTAGACTGCACCCCTGCACTATGTGCTATGAGCAGTAGACTGCACCCCTGCAGCTTGTGCTGTGAGCAGTAGACTGCACCCATGCAGTATGTGCTGTAAGCAATAGACTGCACCCATGCAGTATTTGCTATGAGCAGTAGACTGCACCCATGCAGTATGTGTTATGAGTAGTAGACTGCACCCCTGCAGCTTGTGCTGTGTTCAATAGACTGCACCCATGCAGTATGTGCTAAGAGCAGTAGACTGCACCCATGCAGTATTTGCTATGAGCAGTAGACTGCACCCCTGCAGCTTGTACTGTGTGCAGTGGACTGCACTCATTCAGTATGTGCTGAGAGTGGTAGACTGCACCCATGCAGTATGTGTTATGAGTAGTAGACTGCACCCCTGCAGTATTTGCTATGATCAGTAGACTGCACCCATGCAGTATGTGTTATGAGTAGTAGACTGCACCCCTGCAGCTTGTGCTGTGTTCAGTAGACTGCACCCATGCAGGATGTGCTGTGAGCAGTAGACTGCACCCATGCAGTATGTGCTGTAAGCAATAGACTGCACCCATGCAGTATGTGCTGTGAGCAGTAGACTGCACCCATGCAGTATGTGCTATGAGTAGTAGACTGCACCCATGCAGTATTTGCTATGAGCAGTAGACTGCACCCATGCAGTATGTGTTATGAGTAGTAGACTGCACCCCTGCAGCTTGTGCTGTGTTCAGTAGACTGCACCCATGCAGTATGTGCTAAGAGCAGTAGACATGCACTCAACACCGGCCGTCTCCACGAATGTCACCAAGCCGCCCCAGGACGCACCCATGGACCCTTCACCTGCCAATCCTGCAAGTTCGACTGCTTCAAGACCCACAATAAATCCACAAACGCCAAACAGAGCTCCGACAACAACCACCTGAAGTGCATCCTGCTCAACACCCATTCGATCCACAGACACGCCATTAAACTATGGAATCTACTAGACAACACCACGCCAGACATCGCCTTTCTTACAGAAACTTGGATGAACGCCTCATCAGCGCCCGACATCGCCATAGCCATCCCGGACGGTTACAAGATCATCCGAAAGGACCGCATCAACCAGACAGGAGGAGGCATCGCCATCATCCACAAGAAAACCATCCGCATCTTGACCAGCTCCGACGACACCCTCACAGCCGCCGAACACCTCCACTTCCAGATACAGACCGACCCCAAAACCACACTTAGAGGCACCCTCATCTACAGACCACCAGGACCCCGCACACAATTCTGCGAAGACATCACTGACTTCATCAGCCCACACGCCCTCCCCTCCGAGGACTACATTCTCCTAGGGGACCTCAACTTCCACCTGGAAAAGAACAACAACAGCAATACCATCACCCTTCTGGACAACCTCTCCAATCTCGGACTCAAACAACTGGTGAATACCCCCACCCACTACGCCGGACACACGCTCGACCCGATCTTCTCCTCCAGCACGCACGTCTCCTTCAATCACGCCACAGGACTCCACTGGACGGACCACAGCTGCGTACATTTCAACTTCAGAAAGACCACGACCCACCACCACCCACAACAAGTCCCCCGCAGAAACTGGAACAAACTTACCACAGACCAGCTCACCACATCGCTATACCAAAACCCTCTCGCCAAATCATCGGACCCAACTCAAGCAGCCATCAATCTTGCACAATGGATCACCCACTGCGCCGACGAATTAGCTCCCCTGAAAAAGCAACACAACAAGCCAGGCAGCAAAAAAGCCTCTTGGTTCTATGACGACCTCAAGAACTCCAAAAAGAAATGCCGCACCCTCGAGAAAGCCTAGCGAAGAAACCCCACCACAGACAACATGACCGCCCTCAAGGAGGCCACCCGCAAACACCACCAGCTGATCAGATCCACCAAGAAATCAACATTCAAGGAGCGACTCGACAACAACGCCCACAACAGCAAGGAATTCTTCAGCATCGTCAAAGAGCTTACCAATCCCAGCGCCGACACCAACGACATCACTCCCTCTCAAGGCCTCTGTGACTCTCTAGCCTCGTTCTTCCACAGTAAAATCGCTGACATACATAACAGCTTCTGCGACCAGTCCACCCCCCTTACCACCGAACTGAAGCCCCCCACCACCACCCTTGACGCCTGGACCCCGATCAGCACCGAAGACACCATCCGCTTGATGAACTCCATTCACTCCGGGTCACCAACCGACCCATGCCCCCACCACATCTTCAACAAGGCCGACTCCATCATCGCACCCCACCTCCAGAATATCATCAACCGCTCCCTCAACACTGCTACCGTCCCGGAAAGCTGGAAACATGCCGAACTCAGTGCCCTCCTGAAGAAACCTACAGCAGACCACACTGAACTTAAGAACTACCGCCCCATCTCGCTCCTCCCTTTCCCTGCCAAAGTCATAGAGAAGGCCGTCAACAATCAGCTCACCGCCTTCCTCGAGTCTAACGGCTCCCTCGACCCCTCACAGTCCGGTTTCCGAGCCAAACCCAGCACCAAGACCGCCCTCATCGCAGCCACAGACGACATCCGATCACTACTCGACAACGGAGAAACAGCTGCCCTCATCCTCCTGGACCTCTCTGCAGCGTTTGACACGGTCTGTCATAGCACCCTTGTACAACGCCTCAACAACATTGGAATACAAGGAAAAGCATTGGATTGGATCATATCGTTCCTCATCGGAAGAACCCGGAGAGTCCGCCTCCCCCCTCTCAGATCAGAGGCCACCGAAGTAATCTGCGGCGTTCCCCAAGGCTCCTCGCTCAGCCCCACTCTCTTCAACGTCTACATGAGCCCCCTCGCATCCATCGCACGCCAACACAACCTCAACATCATCTCCTACGCTGATGACACACAGCTGATCCTCTCCCTCACCAAAGACCCAAACACCGCCAAAACCAACCTACACAAAGGGATGACAGACGTAGCCGAATGGATGAAGAACAGCCGCTTAAAACTAAATTCAGACAAGACGGAAGTTCTCATCCTAGGATCATCACCCTCCGCTTGGGATGACTCATGGTGGCCACCAGCCCTAGGCAGCGCGCCCAAACCAACGAACCATGCTCGCAACCTGGGATTCATTCTAGACTCCTCCCTTTCGATTACCAGACAAGTCAACGTCATCTCATCATCATGCTTCAACATCCTACGCATGCTCAAAAAGATCTTCCGATGGATCCCCACCGAAACAAGAAAGACAGTTACTCAAGTACTTGTCACAAGCCGACTGGACTACGGAAACACCCTCTATGCTGGAACCACAGCCAAATTACAGAAAAAACTCCAACGCATTCAGAACGCCTCCGCCAGAATCATCCTAGACATACCCCGCCACGACCACATTTCCGGTCACCTGAGAGACCTTCATTGGCTCCCCGTCAACAAGAGAATAACGTTCCGTCTTCTCACCCACGCACACAAAGCCCTCTACGACCTAGGATCCAATTACCTCAACACGAGCCTGACCTTTTACACCCCCACCCGCCAACTACAATCGTCCAATCAAGCCCTCGCCACGATTCCACGTATCCGTAAAACCACCATGGGAGGAAGATCTTTCTCCTACCTGGTGGCCAAAACCTGGAACTCTCTTCCCACCCACCTCCTTCTTACTCAGAACCACCTGTCCTTCAGAAAACAACTCAAAACTTGGCTTTTTGATAAGTAACAACCCCCCCCTCAAGCGCCTTGAGACCCTCCGGGTGAGTAGTGTGCTATACAAATTTTAACTTGACTTGACTTGACTTGACATGTGCTATAAGTAGTAGAGTGCACCCATGCAGCATGTGCTATAAGTAGTAGAGTGCACCCATGCATTATGTGCTATAAGTAGTAGAGTGCACCCATGCAGCATGTGCTATAAGTAGTAGAGTGCACCCATGTAGCATGTGCTATAAGTAGTAGAGTGCACCCATGCAGCGTGTGCTATAAGTAGTAGAGTGCACCCATGCAGCATGTGCTATAAGTAGTAGAGTGCACCCATGCAGTATGTGCTATAAGTAGTAGAGTGCACCCATGCAGTATGTGATGTGCTGTGAGTAATAGACTACACCCATGCATCATGTGCTGTGAGCAGTAGACTGTGCCCATGCAGCATGTGCTATAAGTAGTAGAGTGCACCCATGCAGCATGTGCTATAAGTAGTAGAGTGAACCCATGCAGCATGTGCTATAAGTAGTAGAGTGCACCCATGCAGCATGTGCTATAAGTAGTAGAGTGCACCCATGCAGTATGTGCTATAAGTAGTAGAGTGCACCCATGCAGCATGTGCTATAAGTAGTAGAGTGTACTCATGCATTATGTGCTGTGAGTAGTAGACTGTACCCATGCAGCATGTTCTATAAGTAGTAGAGTGCATCCATGCAGTATGTGCTATATGTAGTAGAGTGCACCCATGCAGTATGTGCTATAAGTAGTAGAGTGCACCCATGCAGTATGTGCTATAAGCAGTAGAGTGCACCCATGAAGTATGTGATGTGCTGTGAGCAATAGACTACACCCATGCATCATGTGCTGTGAGCAGTAGACTGTACCCATGCAGCATGTGCTATAAGTAGTAGAGTTCACCCATGCAGTATGTGTTATAAGTAGTAGAGTGCACCCATGCAGCATGTGCTATAAGTAGTAGAGTGCACCTATGCAGTATGTGCTCTAAGTAGTAGAGTGCACCCTTGCAGTATGTGCTCTAAGTAGTAGAATTCACCCATGCAGTATGTGCTATAAGTGGTAGAGTGCACCCATGCAGTATGTGCTATAAGTAGTAGAGTGCACCCATGCAGTGTGTGATGTGCTGTGAGCAATAGACTACACCCATGCATCATGTGCTGTGAGCAGTAGACTGTACCCATGCAGCATGTGCAATAAGTAGTGGAGTGCACCCATGCAGCATGTGCTATAAGTAGTAGAGTGCACCCATGCAGCATGTGCTATAAGTAGTAGAGTGCACCCATGCAGCATGTGCTATAAGTAGTAGAGTGCACCCATGCAGTATGTGCTATAAGTAGTAGAGTGCACCCATGCAGCATGTGCTATAAGTAGTAGAGTGTACTCATGCATTATGTGCTGTGAGTAGTAGACTGTACCCATGCAGCATGTTCTATAAGTAGTAGAGTGCACCCATGCAGTATGTGCTATATGTAGTAGAGTGCACCCATGCAGTATGTGCTATAAGTAGTAGAGTGCACCCATGCAGTATGTGCTATAAGCAGTAGAGTGCACCCATGAAGTATGTGATGTGCTGTGAGCAATAGACTACACCCATGCATCATGTGCTGTGAGCAGTAGACTGTACCCATGCAGCATGTGCTATAAGTAGTAGAGTTCACCCATGCAGTATGTGTTATAAGTAGTAGAGTGCACCCATGCAGTATGTGCTATAAGTAGTAGAGTGCACCCATGCAGCATGTGCTATAAGTAGTAGAGTGCACCTATGCAGTATGTGCTCTAAGTAGTAGAGTGCACCCTTGCAGTATGTGCTCTAAGTTTTAGAATTCACCCATGCAGTATGTGCTATAAGTAGTAGAGTGCACCCATGCAGTATTGGCTTTTTGATAAGTAACAACCCCCCCCTCAAGCGCCTTGAGACCCTCCGGGTGAGTAGTGTGCTATACAAATTTTAACTTGACTTGACTTGACATGTGCTATAAGTAGTAGAGTGCACCTATGCAGTATGTGCTCTAAGTAGTAGAGTGCACCCTTGCAGTATGTGCTCTAAGTAGTAGAATTCACCCATGCAGTATGTGCTATAAGTAGTAGAGTGCACCCATGCAGTATTGGCTTTTTGATAAGTAACAACCCCCCCCTCAAGCGCCTTGAGACCCTCCGGGTGAGTAGTGTGCTATACAAATTTTAACTTGACTTGACTTGACATGTGCTATAAGTAGTAGAGTGCACCCATGCAGCATGTGCTATAAGTAGTAGAGTGCACCCATGCATTATGTGCTATAAGTAGTAGAGTGCACCCATGCAGCATGTGCTATAAGTAGTAGAGTGCACCCATGTAGCATGTGCTATAAGTAGTAGAGTGCACCCATGCAGCATGTGCTATAAGTAGTAGAGTGCACCCATGCAGCATGTGCTATAAGTAGTAGAGTGCACCCATGCAGTATGTGCTATAAGTAGTAGAGTGCACCCATGCAGCATGTGCTATAAGTAGTAGAGTGTACTCATGCATTATGTGCTGTGAGTAGTAGACTGTACCCATGCAGCATGTTCTATAAGTAGTAGAGTGCACCCATGCAGTATGTGCTATATGTAGTAGAGTGCACCCATGCAGTATGTGCTATAAGTAGTAGAGTGCACCCATGCAGTATGTGCTATAAGCAGTAGAGTGCACCCATGAAGTATGTGATCTGCTGTGAGCAATAGACTACACCCATGCATCATGTGCTGTGAGCAGTAGACTGTACCCATGCAGCATGTGCTATAAGTAGTAGAGTTCACCCATGCAGTATGTGTTATAAGTAGTAGAGTGCACCCATGCAGTATGTGCTATAAGTAGTAGAGTGCACCCATGCAGCATGTGCTATAAGTAGTAGAGTGCACCTATGCAGTATGTGCTCTAAGTAGTAGAGTGCACCCATGCAGTATGTGCTATAAGCAGTAGAGTGCACCCATGAAGTATGTGATGTGCTGTGAGCAATAGACTACACCCATGCATCATGTGCTGTGAGCAGTAGACTGTACCCATGCAGCATGTGCTATAAGTAGTAGAGTTCACCCATGCAGTATGTGTTATAAGTAGTAGAGTGCACCCATGCAGTATGTGCTATAAGTAGTAGAGTGCACCCATGCAGCATGTGCTATAAGTAGTAGAGTGCACCTATGCAGTATGTGCTCTAAGTAGTAGAGTGCACCCTTGCAGTATGTGCTCTAAGTAGTAGAATTCACCCATGCAGTATGTGCTATAAGTGGTAGAGTGCACCCATGCAGTATGTGCTATAAGTAGTAGAGTGCACCCATGCAGTGTGTGCTGTGCTGTGAGCAATAGACTACACCCATGCATCATGTGCTGTGAGCAGTAGACTGTACCCATGCAGCATGTGCAATAAGTAGTGGAGTGCACTCATGCAGCATGTGCTATAAGTAGTAGAGTGCACCCATGCAGCATGTGCTATAAGTAGTAGAGTGCACCCATGCAGCATGTGCTATAAGTAGTAGAGTGCACCCATGCAGTATGTGCTATAAGTAGTAGAGTGCACCCATGCAGCATGTGCTATAAGTAGTAGAGTGTACTCATGCATTATGTGCTGTGAGTAGTAGACTGTACCCATGCAGCATGTTCTATAAGTAGTATTTATTTATTTATTTATTTATTTATTTATTTTTAAAATTTCTAGAGCGCGCAAATACCTTGCGGTGTCTCGGCGCTAGTGTGTACAGATTACATGGTTGTGAGAAGATGTTACTGGTTAAAAAGCCATGTCTTGAGATGTTTTCGAAAGGAAAACAGCGAGGTATGTTCCTTGATCTGAGAAGGAATCTGATTCCACAGTTTGGATGCAGCCACTACAAATCGTCTGTCTCCCCAAGTAACCTTTTTTGTTGGGGGAATTTGGAGCTGTTGGGCTGTGGATGAGCGCAGAGTTCGACTGGGTTTGTAAATTTTGAAGGCGTTTTTGAAGAAGTCTGGGCCATTATTGTTCAAGGCCTTGTAGGTTATAGAATTCACCCATGCAGTATGTGCTATAAGTAGTAGAGTGCACCCATGCAGTATGTGCTATATGTAGTAGAGTGCACCCATGCAGTATGTGCTATAAGTAGTAGAGTGCACCCATGCAGTATGTGCTATAAGCAGTAGAGTGCACCCATGAAGTATGTGATGTGCTGTGAGCAATAGACTACACCCATGCATCATGTGCTGTGAGCAGTAGACTACACCCATGCATCATGTGCTATAAGTAGTAGAGTTCACCCATGCAGTATGTGTTATAAGTAGTAGAGTGCACCCATGCAGTATGTGCTATAAGTAGTAGAGTGCACCCATGCAGCATGTGCTATAAGTAGTAGAGTGCACCTATGCAGTATGTGCTCTAAGTAGTAGAGTGCACCCTTGCAGTATGTGCTCTAAGTTTTAGAATTCACCCATGCAGTATGTGCTATAAG
The DNA here is from genome assembly GCF_964261635.1 of Lissotriton helveticus. Classification (NCBI taxonomy): domain Eukaryota; kingdom Metazoa; phylum Chordata; class Amphibia; order Caudata; family Salamandridae; genus Lissotriton; species Lissotriton helveticus. Next base: position 1,163,870,472 of record NC_136072.1, on the reverse strand, counting down.
TAGTAGAGTGCACCCATGCAGTATTGGCTTTTTGATAAGTAACAACCCCCCCCTCAAGCGCCTTGAGACCCTCCGGGTGAGTAGTGTGCTATACAAATTTTAACTTGACTTGACTTGACATGTGCTATAAGTAGTAGAGTGCACCTATGCAGTATGTGCTCTAAGTAGTAGAGTGCACCCTTGCAGTATGTGCTCTAAGTAGTAGAATTCACCCATGCAGTATGTGCTATAAGTAGTAGAGTGCACCCATGCAGTATTGGCTTTTTGATAAGTAACAACCCCCCCCCCTCAAGCGCCTTGAGACCCTCCGGGTGAGTAGTGTGCTATACAAATTTTAACTTGACTTGACTTGACATGTGCTATAAGTAGTAGAGTGCACCCATGCAGCATGTGCTATAAGTAGTAAAGTGCACCCATGCATTATGTGCTATAAGTAGTAGAGTGCACCCATGCAGCATGTGCTATAAGTAGTAGAGTGCACCCATGTAGCATGTGCTATAAGTAGTAGAGTGCACCCATGCAGCATGTGCTATAAGTAGTAGAGTGCACCCATGCAGCATGTGCTATAAGTAGTAGAGTGAACCCATGCAGCATGTGCTATAAGTAGTAGAGTGCACCCATGCAGTATGTGCTATAAGTAGTAGAGTGCACCCATGCAGTATGTGATGTGCTGTGAGTAATAGACTACACCCATGCATCATGTGCTGTGAGCAGTAGACTGTGCCCATGCAGCATGTGCTATAAGTAGTAGAGTGCACCCATGCAGTATGTGCTATAAGTATTAGAGTGCACCCATGCAGCATGTGCCTTAAGTAGTAGAGTGCACCCATGCAGTATTTGCTATAAGTAGTAGAGTGCACCCATGAAGTATGTGATGTGCTGTGAGCAATAGACTACACCCATGCATCATGTGCTGTGAGCAGTAGACTGTACCCATGCAGCATGTGCTATAAGTAGTAGAGTGCACCCATGCAGTATGTGCTATAAGTATTAGAGTGCACCCATGCAGCATGTGCCTTAAGTAGTAGAGTGCACCCATGCAGTATGTGCTATAAGTAGTAGAGTGCACCCATGCAGCATGTGCTATAAGTAGTAGAGTGCACCCATGCAGCATGTGCTCAAAGTAGTAGAGTGCACCCATGCAGTATGTGCTATAAGTAGTAGAGTGCACCCATGCAGTATGTGCTATAAGTAGTAGAGTGCACCCATGCAGTATGGGCTATAAGTAGTAGAGTGCACCCCTGCAGTATGTGATGTGCTGTGAGCAATAGACTACACCCATGCATCATGTGCTGTGAGCAGTAGACTACACCCATGCATCATGCGCTGTGAATAGTGGACTGTACCCATGCAGCATGTGCTAAAGTAGTAGAGTGTACCCATGCAGTATGTGCTATAAGTAGTAGAGTGCACCCATGCAGCATGTGCTATAAGTAGTAGAGTGCACCCATGCAGTATGTGCTATAAGTAGAAGAGTGCACCCATGCAGTATGTGATGTGCTGTGACCAATAGACTACACCCATGCATCATGTGCTGTGAGCAGTAGACTGTACCCATGCAGCATGTGCTATAAGTAGTAGAGTGCACCCATGCAGCATGTGCTATAAGTAGTAGAGTGCACCCATGCAGTATGTGCTATAAGTAGTAGAGTGCACCCATGCAGCATGTGCTATGAGTAGTAGAGTGCACCCATGCAGTATGTGATGTGCTGTGAGCAATAGACTACGCCCATGCATCATGTGCTGTGAACAGTAGACTGTACCCATGCAGTATGTGCTATATGTAGTAGAGTGCACCCATGCAGCATGTGCTATAAGTAGTAGAGTGCACCCATGCAGTAAGTGATATAAGTAGTAGAGTGTACCCATGCAGTATGTGCTATAAGTAGTAGAGTGCACACATGGAGTATATGCTATAAGTAGTAGAGTGCACCCATGCAGCATATGCTATAAGTGGTAGAGTGCACCCATGCAGTATGTGCTATAAGTAGTAGAGTGCACCCATGCAGCATGTGCTATAAGTAGTAGAGTGCACCCATGCAGTATGTGTTGTGCTGTGAGAAATAGACTACACCCATGCATCATGTGCTGTGAGCAGTAGACTGTACCCATGCAGCATGTGCTATAAGTAGTAGAGTACACCCATGCAGTATGTGCTATAAGTAGTAGAGTGCACCCATGCAGTATGTGCTATAAGTAGTAGAGTGCACCCATGCAGCATGTGCTATAAGTAGTAGAGTGCACCCATGCAGCATGTGCTCTAAGTAGTAGAGTGCACCCATGCAGTATGTGCTCTAAGTAGTAGAGTTCACCCATGCAGTATGTGCTATAAGTAGTAGAGTGCACCCATGCAGTATGTGCTATAAGTAGTAGAGTGCACCCATGCAGTGTGTGATGTGCTGTGAGCAATAGACTACACCCATGCATCATGTGCTGTGAGCAGTAGACTGTACCCATGCAGTATGTGCAATAAGTAGTGGAGTGCACCTGTCGTAATTTGGCAGCAACTGAATTAGCATTTAGCTCAGCTACACAAACTTTCATCGTTAACTTGACCAAACGTGCAGGGGCCATTTTGTATTTCCTGGCTTCGATTTTGTATGAACATGCGGCCTCGTGGTCAGCATGCCCTTTTGTCCTTTCTCTCTACCAATGACCATTTACCTTGCCTGGCAACAGGCTATTTTTAGCACTGGTCAAGCTCTCGCATGCGTACTCGAATATTTTGATTAATGAGTGGTCACCTCTTAGGAATGTTCTCTAAAGCTGACCAGTGGTACTAAACTCCTCCCACATGTTGGCTGTGTTCCAAAAATGCCCTTATATGTACCTAAACTGTGAAAAGAGTATACCGCCTACCTTTTTATTACTGTTAAACTTGTATAAAAGAGGTCGCGCACCGATGTTCGGTGTGATACTTCTTGCATTGCCGAAGGGTGCTGTAGGAATGTACCACCACACCATGGGGTCTTAATAAACTTGTCTTTTTGCATTTTCCAGTTTCCTTGCCAACTTCTATTCTATGGTGTTCGAGAGTTTTTTGCAGAGTATGTGGACCTGACGAAACCCAAATACCACAAATTGGCGACCACGAAGGGACTCATCGGCGACTCGGATGCCCGAAGGAGAGGTCGTGACGAAGGCTTGGAAACTCGCCATAGACACGTACGCTGCCACTGAGTGACCCGAGTCTTGGCATCCACGGTGTTTCTTCCTTTCCTTCTGTCTCAACCTTCCAGTTGGCGCCGGTCCTCGACTGAGATCCTGATCGGTTGGGTTGTCGCGCAGTGCCCGTTTGGCTGATTTGATTACGGAACTTGGCAATTGGAACCTAGATGTTTGAAAATATTTGGTAAGCTTGTGATTGGTAAGGTAGTCTACTGACACTTACTGTGGCTTTTTGAATTTGTTTGAGTTAGCTAACGTTTGGACTTTTGATTTGAGTTATATGTGGAGTGCACCTCACATAGACAGGCACGTAGAGATGTTTCTCTGACTTTGTATTTGTTTGAATGGCACACCGTGTGTAAAAACATATTTAAGTGCCATTTTATGTAATATCGCGTTTTCGTGATATTTTGACATGCCTGTTCTAAGCACACTTCGAGGAATGTGCTGTTTTGGAAATGGTACCAATTATCGATTAAATGAATCTCAGCTGGCTCCCCCAGAGGGGACACCTAATCGTGAAATGTACATAAAATTTGGCCTTCCTCCCATCATGTATAGTACATTATGGCACAAATATACAAAAACTTATCGTGAATTGCAATGGCCACTACATGGGTCGTTTGATCTACGAAAGGTTCAGTATGCGGAGCAGTGTTTGTTTCAGCGCAGGTCTAGACAGGATATGTTTGATTGTGTGCGTATGTGGGAGAAAGCGGTGCATGAACGAATGAAGCGTGAACAAGCCTTGGCGGACAAGGAGCAGTGAAAGGCTGCTCGTGATAAAATTTTACAGTTGCAGGAAAAAGAATTGCAGGAACAGAAAGAGAAGGAGATTCGAGAACGTAATTTGCAAGTTAATGGTCAGTTTCCTATTCCACATCCTCTTTATCCTGTCCTTACTAATGAGCCAGATGATTTTTCATTACTAGATCGTTGCCTCCTCCATATGTTCCGCCTATGGCCCCGGATGAGGACTCGGGCGAGGACGATCTGGAAAGTCAGCGTACCAGGTTAATCGCTGATCGAACTGCGGAATTGCGCACGTTAGCTCGTAAACTTAATGTAAATTCTATAACTGTTTCAGACATTGATGGCCTTATGTGTAAGTGGTCCGACCGAGAACGATTGTATTTTCTAGATCATTTTGGAGATGAGGTTGTCGAACAGTTTAGACGGTATTCACCTGAGTTGGAACCTAAAGTTATATCAGTTGGTTGTGAGAATTTTTGTAAAGGTCTTTTTGTTCTTGCAGATGCGGATGAGTTTTTCCAGTGTTTGGTTAAGCTACGGGATGAGGCGACACGGCTACGAGCGGCGAAAAAGGCATCGGATTCGTCTGCGCCTGGATCAACGGAAATATAAAAAGAGTGCCCTATCTCTGACACAGATAAGAGCGCTGCAGTTAATATTATGCCTATATGAGAGGCTGCGCCTTTGTATGTCCCTCCTAAAGGGGAAGGCACAGATGAGGATAAGAGGTCTAAAGATGCAAAGGGTTATTTTGTGTATAATTGGGTTTATACGCCATGGAATAGAACGGATGTTATGGCGCTCAAAAATGCTTTGCCTGACCCCCGTAAAAATCCAGCAGCTTTCTATGAAGGTGTGGAAGGTGCTATTTCTTCATGTGTTATGCCATTAGTTGATATTGATCTTTTCTTTGGGTTGATATTGCCTCCTGATATGTGGAGGGCGATTCGTAAGTTTGATGATCGAGCGATTCTAGGTACAGAGTGGAAGGAATTAGCCCGAGCTCATTTAGATAGAGAACCTGCATGTAAGCCATGTCAATTGATTTTAGATCTCCCGGCGGCTATTTTGAATAAATTAAAAACGCTTGTTCCTCCTAAGAAAATTGATTGGACGATGTTGGCTTCCTGCAAACAGAAACCCGGATGAATCGGCCTCTGATTTCTTTTCCCGTTTCGAGGAAGCATTCCATGATTATAGTGGGCAATCATTAACAGAAGATACGGGTAAGCATTTGTTCGTTGATAAGTACGTGGCCAATCTCCTACCGGAGATTGCAAAACGTTTAAAAACTAGTGAAAGTTCATGGACCACGGCAACACCTGCTTCTTTATTAACTATGGCTCAGTATTATGAACGACAGGAATTGGAGGCTAAAGAAAGTAGTGATAAGAAAGCGAAGGATTTGAAGACGAAGGTGATGTTGACTCAGGTTTATGCGACGCAGTCGAGAGGGAACGATAGGGGTAGACGAGGATCGTATGGTACGTCTTCTACTCGTACTGATATTTCTGAGGATCAGTGTGCATACTGTAAACAGTTTGGACATTGGGCTTCGGATTGTCCGGTGCTTCGAAAACAGCGTAATCAGCGTGGGCGAGGGAGTGGAAGGTCACGGAATAGTTATTCAGGACCGAGAGGTGGAGCGAATGATCGTGGTAGGTTTGAGGCAAGGGGTCGTGGTCAGGCTGATCATAATACTTTTGATCGACGGAATCAGTATCAGATAGCTGAAGGAGAGTTTACTGAGTCTCAAGATAATAATTATGCATAGGATTGCGTAGGATAGGGTGTGGAATCGGTTGAAGTACCAGTCGATCAAAGGGGTCCATATATATCAGCACATGTTTTGGGTTCTACTGATCAGTTTCTGGTCGATACAGGAGCTACTCGTAGCGCTCTGTCCAAACACTTGGTTCCAAGGGCTCCCCTGTCTGGCAAAACAATTACTTCAATAGGTTTCGATGGAACCCCTTCTCTTAGCCCATTGTCTCAACCCCTTATATTTCACATTGACAAATTTACTGCCCCATGTCCGTTTTTGTTATCTCCAAACACACCAGATAATATTGTGGGACTTGATATGCTAAAACATTTTCGAGCAACCATACGCTGTGCCCCTGAAGGGGTGCGGGTTATTTTGAATGAGAACTACCCAGAGGTTGAGAGATCGTGCCTCATGCAGGAGGCCGATGCGATCGCTTCCCTTCCAAGCACTTTATGGGCCACTTCTGATACCGATGTGGGTCAAATGATTATTCCTCCTGTACGTATTACTGTAAAGGAGGGAGTGTCTTTGCCCCGTGTACCACTGTACAAGATCTCCAGAGAAGGCGAAGTGGCCTTGACACATATTGTAAATGACTTGATTATGGCAGGGGTGGTGGAGGAAGTTCCCTATAATGTTTGTAACAGCCCAATTCTTCCGATCCTAAAGAAAGACACAGACACTAAGATCTACCGTTTCATTATTGATTTGAGGGAAATCAATAAGATAGTCGTACCCCAGTATCCGGTGGTGTCTGACATTACCACCTTACTCACTTTGATTCCACCCACAGCCACTACCTTCACGGTAATCGACTTGAAAAATGCTTTCTTTTCGATTCCCATTCATCCTGACAGTCGATAATGTTTGGGTTCATATTAAATAACAAATCATATAGATTTTGTCGAGTTCCTCAAGGCTACACTGAAAGCCCTAGCATTTACAGCCAGGCTTTGAAAAGACAGCTTGATTCTTTTGACTTACAGTCTGGGGTGGCTCTTATTCAATATGTTGATGACATTTTACTTGCAGCAGACACGCAGGAACAACGTGAGGAGAGTACTCTCTCCCTACTTTCTTTTCTTGCTAAAAATAATCACAAGGTCTCAAGGAAGAAGTTGCAATATTGTAGACCAAAGGTGACCTACCTCGGTCATCTTTTGTCTTGTAAAAGCACAAAATTTGTGAACAGGGACAAGAAGGGCACATACAAGGTTTCAAAAGAAAATGGCTTTATTGCCAATAAGCTGCAGCTGAGACAATTTGCAGGACTGCAAAGAGATCTGGTTTTACAGAGAGGAAATCATTCTTTATATACGTTTCACAGACCCCTGACACATTATTTATTAACTACTACATTGTGGTGTGACCATCTCAGAATTATGTCCACGTGTACATTACAACATCATGGTGCATTTCAGAAATATGTCTACGTTCACATTTTACATTATTCGTGACGCATCTGACCATGCAGATACTGGTTAATCTTTTACACCACTACCTCCTGACCTACAGCCTTGGTCAGTTATCTTGAAATGCCAATATGCACTGTTTGATCTAATCAGCAGAGGCCCGTGTTTTCTGCTTTCCCCATACAAATGACGCACATGCTATTTGTGCTGCGCAAACACTTTACCCTTTCACTTTACCCAGGCAAGGGCAGAGCAAACTTGACACGTCCTAGGTCAGGGAGCCCTTTTCTAAGAAATTGACTCGCTGAACTGGCTCTGTACACAGGTGAAGGCTAGGGAATCATTAGACAAGTTGGAGTTACAGCAGAATGGATACGTACACGTTCACTTGCAATTCTTTTGGTTTCAGCTGAATTTCAGACAACTTAATTTTAACCATTTGTGCAGCATGGAGCTATCTTCCATTATGAGTGGCTCATATAATTTACAGGCAGATGACAGACATAAATTAATGTAAACTACGGTTCATTTTAATGTATTCAATGTATTCATTCAACAAAGGGCCAACTAATTTTTTTCATCTTTTACAAACGACCCTTTGAACCTTAGTTTAAAATAATTTCATCACGAAGCACATCACAATTTAATAATTATATTGTCCATTTTTATCATTGTCAGAAACGTCTATGTGCATCAACTCAGTAGTGACTGTTTGCATCAGCATTCTTTCTTTTTCCTTTAATCTCCTCACTTGGCATTTTGTCAGCTGTGCCAATAGTTGACAGCACATTGGCAGGCAATTAATTAATAGACAACAGCCTATTATTAGTAGGAAAATTGTTATGAACACCATTCCTATCTTCCAACCCCATGAGCTCAACCAACTCCAAAGTGAACCTCCTATATCCCATGTACCAGACTCCTGATGTGCTTCTACACCTATATGATGCAATCTTTTTATTGCTTCCCTGACAGTAACAGAGGAGTCAGGGACATAGGTGCAACAGGACGCCCCTATAATCGCACAGACTCCTCCCCTTTCTGCTAGCATCATGTCAAGAATCATTCTATTTTGTAACGAAACTAATCTCACAGCTTGAAGCTCTACTGTAATATTTTCAAGTATACTTGTCGTTTCATTTATTGTTGCTTCTAGTAGTCTGGACAATCTACGTATATCCCCTGAGTTGATAGATGGACCAATCCATGGTATCACCCCTTTAAATATATCACCCGCTATCTGTGATGCTGTATCTCTTTGATCCACACTTCTCCTGCCTCGCCGTGGTGCATGTCTTTGCATGTCGCTTCGTACTTCCTTTGTATCTTTTATTGCTATAGCAGGTAATACAAAACCTAGGTGACAACAACCACTCCAACTTGTTGGAAGCCATGTATAAGCCTTGTCTCCACAAATGAAATAAATTGAGTCACCTACGTAAAGTGGAATGCTAATATTTCCGGCCGTCATTTCAAATGTCATGTTACAATTTGTGCTATTTCCCACCTGATATGTCCCATTACTTTTAATACAAATACTCCCTATTGCATTGTGTTTTCTTAATTTTAACTTCAAAAATGGTATATTCTTGTTTGCCTCTTTTGATGGACCTACTATCCCAGTGCTTGTATTCTGAGTTGGAAAGAGCGGAGTAAAGATGTCAGACAGGGGGAATGTTGCATTCTGTTCTATTACTTCCGTGCAGTTCCCTAGCGTCAGAATATCTGCCATATATTTGTTATATAATGTTCCTGCAGGTGGAGCCATAGTCGTCCCTGCACCAGAAGTACTTTTCTTTAAATTCTGCAAAACAGCTATTAGTTCTATTTTTACTATTGTTATGTAAATGGCGTAACAGGATGCTGCAAAAGGCAATGGAACTTGAACCAGGGGCAAACTTTGGTCTACCGAAGCTGGGAATTGCAAACATATCCAGCAATTTCCCCTTGGTAATATCTTATTGGTATGGTGCAACAAAGTCACAAAGGAATTGTGGTGCATATCTTCTCTGTGGGCTATTTCTTCAGGTGACAAAGTGTATGCAGGTATGTTGGCAGGGGGTGTTGGTGTTGGGATCAATTGTTCCATGGGATAGAACACGTCCAATAGATATACAGTAATTAATGCTAGCAATAACAGACAGAATATCACCCCAGGTATGCACATTTTAGACTTGTACCATTTTTTCTTCATTTTTAGAGCTGTATATTTCCTATCCATACCTATCTATTCCTATACTTTCTTTAATTGGATGTAGTGCTATTGATGACACTATGTTGTGAATTATCACTGTGAATCTTTACTATAATATAAGTTAAACATACTAAAAGCATAAACACATATAAGGTGAGGCTGTAGTACACAATATATTGTGAACAGTTAATCGTTAATATCTCAGATGGCCTTTGAGAATGTCTTGGTACTTCCCGCCTCCCAAAGATATTCATGCAATTCTTGTAATGCACGACCCTTTGGTCATGTATATCAATTGGTAGCGCAGCCGCACGTAATTTGACAGGAGTGTCCACTGTACCTCACCCCAAAGGTAGCTTTCTAATGCTAGCTGTCTTGTCAGCCTGGAGAAAGTTCTTTGCTGGTTGCTGCAGCAGCACGGGTGCTCGCAGTGACAGGAGGACTCGCAAATACCTCCTGGATCAGTTCATCTACTATTTACTGCAGTGGCACGGGCACTTTGCGGTGGCAGGAGGACTCGCAAATACCTCCTGGATCAGTTCATCTACTCAATGCTGGACTGGCACACTTTTTGCTTTTCGACTCTCTTTCTAGACTAATTATTCCCTGATGACTTGTTGTACTTTTTCCTTGTTATGCAAAAGGGCTATTACCCCTGGTGGTAGCGTGCAACATATATCCTTTTTAATCTGAAAGTACTCTACTCAAAGCTTCTTGCAATGCTATACTATTTAAATCTCGCATTAATTGATATTCTAGCTGATCAAATACTTCCTGAAGGTCAATGAGTGCGTCTTCGTTATCTTCTTCACTGCTATTCTCAAAGTCAAAAATTGTTGTCAAAATATCTGTTAGGATGATATCTAGTAGTAGTACTTCATCTACCTCCTGTAGAAGATCAGGTACCGGAATCACTGACATTTCATTTCCTTCTTCTTTGTAGATCTCAAATTGTACCTTTTTTCTTCTTTGACTGGTTCTGGTGTTGGCGTGTGTTGCTGACTTGTGTCTTGACTGGATGCCGTCTCAGGGGGTGCCCTCTTGATATGACTGGCGTGGATCCAGGATTTGTAGTTGGTGCACTTTACTGCAGTCTTTGTGGCGAGCAGGACTTGCTGTGGACCCTTCCAGCGAGCTTGGAGACAGTTGGACCTCTGGAATGATTTGATGAGTATCCAATCTCCGGGCTTGAACTAGTGCCCCTCGACTTGCAGTGGCTCTGGAAGGGCCCCCTTCACGTGCTGGTTGATAGAAGCAAGAGTACGTGTAAGTGACATGCAGTAATCATTCACCAATTCATTAGTCATCATAGGCAGAGCATTTTTGTCTGGAACTCCCCAAGCTACCATTGGCAACCCAGTGACTATTTCATGTGCACTGAGTTTAGTCTTGGCATCCGGTGTGCTCCTCATGCTCATTAGGGCAATTGGTAAGGCATCCATCCAGGTCAATTTTGTGTCAGCACATACTTTCGCTATTTTGTTCTTTAAAACGCAGTTTTTCCTTTCTACTGCACCAGCCGCCTCTGGATGATAGGCACAGTGCAGTTTTTGCTGTATTCCCAGAGCTTTGCATGTTAATTTTATTAGTACATTACAGAAGTGGCTGCCATTGTCTGAAAATATTATCTTTGGGACCCCAAAGCGTGGGATCAACTCCTTTATCAGGCACTTGGCTGTGGAGATGGCATCGTTATGTTTCACTGGATATGCCTCTATCCATTTTGAGTACATACCCACTACCACCAGGATATACCTATACTTATTTGTAGGTGGCATCTCTACATAGTCAATTTGCAGGGCTTCGAATGGCATTGTTGGTTTTTCAAAGTGGCCTTTAGGTACTGGAGCAGTCTTACCCACATTGTACTGTGCACATACCATACATGTTTGACATATTTCCTGTGCTACTTTTCTTATGTTCTTGTTCACCCAGAATTTGTCCATACAATTTACTATGCCATCCCTGCATATGTGGGCCGGGCCATGCATGGCCAGACACATTGAGTAGACCATTCTATCTGGTAACATGTATTTCTCCTTGGTCTCATTCATCCAGCATCCTTGAACAAAAGACCCATTCTTTGACCAACTCATCTGTTCTTCTTCTGTTGCTCCTTGTTGCGTTAATCTTATACCTTCAGTTGTTAGATCTAGTGACTTCACTTCATCAGGTAATTCTTGGGTTGTTAGTACTAGTGCTGAACTATTTCTTGCTGTCTGTTTTGCTGTTATGTCAGCAAATGCATTTCCCTGGCCTACTTTGTCTGTCACCTTTTTGTGAGCACTGCATTTAACTATGGCCAATTTCTTTGGAAGTGCCAAGGAGTTAAGTAATTTGGTGATAAGCACTCCGTGCTGTATCTTTGTGCCTTGTGAGGTAATAAAACCTCTTTCCTTCCAGTGTCTTCCAAAGGAATGTGCCACATTAAAGGCATATTGACTGTCTGTGAATATGTTAACACATCTTCCTACAGATAACTCACAAGCTCGTGTGAGTGCTACAAGCTCTGCTGCTTGTGCGGACAACTCGGGTATCTTACAGGACTCAACTACAGTTTCATTTGTTATAACTGCATAGGCTGCTGATGTATTGCCATCCTCTGTTCTAAGGCAGGACCCATCCACCCATAATTCTCCTTCAGCATCTGCATAGGGTGTATCAGTCATATCTATTCTACCTTTTGTTTGTTCCTCAGTTAACAAAATACAATCATGGTCTGAGTCCACTAGGTCATCAGTGGGAACAGGTAACAGAGTGGCAGGGTTTAGAACATTACACTTGTGCAGTGTTACATGTGCTGCAAACAAACAGATCTCATACTGCGTGAGCCTGGCATTTGTAAGGTGTTGAGTACGTGTCTTATTCAGTATCAGCTCTACGGCATGTGGAACATACACATCTACTTCATGTCCCATTATTATGCTTTCTGCACGTTGTAGTGATAGAGCAGTTGCTGCAACTGATCGTATGCAGGAAGGTAAAGCCTTGGCTACAGTATCCAAGGTGGCAGAGAAATATGCGCATGGTCTTTTGTGGTCACCGAACTGCTGGCAGAGAACCCCAAGAGCACTCCCGTCAGACTCATGAACATAGAGTTGGAAAGACTTAGAATAGTCTGGTAGGCCTAAAGCAGGAGCAGAGCATAGAGCTTGCCTAATGGCAAGGAAGCTTTGTTCATGTTCTGGCAACCACTGAAGGGGTTCGGGCGTGTCCTTGTGGGTCAGGGCCAATAAAGGTTTTGAAAGCAAGGAAAAGTTAGCAATCCAATGTCGACAATAACTGGCCATGCCTAGAAAGGCTCGCACCTGTTTTTGGGTGCGTGGCACAGGTGTCTGTAGAATCAATTTAATGCGCTTGTCATCCAATCTTCTCTGCCCTTTCGACAGGATGTGTCCTAAATAGGACACTTCCTGTTGAACAAATTGTAGTTTTTCTGGGGAAACATTGTGACCACGTTCAGCTAGGAAATTCAACAAATTAATGGTGTCAGTTGTACATTGTGTCTCAGAGTTGATGCCAATCAGCAGGTCATCTATGTACTGTATTAGCACAGAATCGGGTGATAAATTGAATGTATCTAGTTCTCTTTTCAAGGCCTGATTGTAAATACTTGGGCTCTCTGTGAACCCTTGTGGAATTTTTCTGAAACAAAATGTTCTTCCGCCGACCGAAATACGCGCTACATGTAGAATAATGTATGCACCAGTCTTAGTGTCTATTAGCCTTTGCCCTGATAACTCTTGTATTCTATCAACATGTACTCTAAACACCAGATACTAGATATGCCTGGGTACATGTCGCTCTGACACTCCAGACTTTAGTCTCCTCTTCTAGAGCAGAAGTTAAAGCCCCCAGTTCTCCCTGGTAACACGTCATTGCCAGTTTGCGCGCACCACTAGGTTAGAGGTCCCAGCTGCTCAGGTAGCCCCCTCCATGTTTCCGCCCCTTTTATGACATATTCCGTTACGTTTGCACCACATGTCTATGTATACGCCCTGTACACGCCTTCTTGTTGCATCAGTTTTACCCTTATCTTTCGCGACTGTTACGAACCACGCCTACTGTATTGAATGTAATGTATTTTGTTTAACTATATATATTGTGCTCTGTTATTAAATGTTTCCCCCCCCCATTCCCATTCCCTTATGCTCCCCGATCCTGCCCGGCAGCTGTCGGGCCCTGCCATCCTATTCCCGTACAGGCTGTCCTGTTCCTGTCCTTTATGCCTGATTAAAGCCTGTAAACCTCAGCTACCTCGAATCTTGACTCTTATTTATTGAGCTACCTGTTTATTGATTAAGGTCCGAAAAATAGATCCGGTAATAAATTATTTATTTACCACATAATAGAGCCCGAACAGGTACTTGCCCTTTCCCCACGCGCCGGAGAAGCCACGCAGGCCCCCTGATCCTCTACAGCCGTGACGGAGCCATACCGTGCACGTGCAGATATTTCTGCTTCAAGTATCCCTCAGGCCCACGGAGGAGACGGAGGTTGCGGTCCAGCGTCCAGACGAGGCGGTGGAGGAACGCGGCGAGTCCCGACCAGAGCCCAAGCCGAGAGTCCAAAGTCCGAGGTATCCGGAGGCCCACCTGTAACTGAAGTCCGAAGTTCGTCCGTCCGTCGTCGTAGCAGTCCAGTCCAGTCCGAGGCCTTCCGTTCTTGCTGCCCGGTGAGTACCGTTGCTGGGGTAGTATCTAGACAGGGTCAATTAATTTTGTCTCTGGTCCGTGGGTTTGGGTACGCAAATCCAACACAAAGTGTTCACTTAGGTGGACGCGGGTCCTGACGTGTCTCTTTATGGGACCGGTAAGTTTCGTACTGTTTTAGCAGTGCATCCAGTCATTTTAGTAAGATTCTGTTCTAGTAAGTCCTGTTCTCGAGAAATTCATGTGTTCTGTTTTCAATGAATTAACGTGCACAACGTAAAACGTGGCAACGTAGATTTACATAGGCCTAATACTCGTAGCTTTCACGAGGACTGGAAACTGACATACTAGAGATGGACACAACTGTAATTGCGTCTTTAATCGATCAGAGGGGAATACATGCATATCGATCATGCACATATGACATAACATGGGGAACACGTAGGCACATACAACATGGCAAAATTTACTTTTCCACACATGCTCCTTCCCTGGCCTCTTGATCTCCCCATCCCACCCCCTCTTTGTGACTGTTTGACGGGGTGTGGGCATTGAGCTCTCCAATTATCTTGTTCCCCACAATTAAAGCATCCCTGCGTGTGTGCTTGCTCATTTGTGGTGTTATACTGTGCTGGGGGAGCAGGAAATGATCTTTGTGGGCCCCCACGACCTCTTCCTCTCCCCCTGCCCCTTTGTCCTCGGCCGCTATACTGGTTTGCCTGCTGAATTAAAACTTTAGGTTTTAACTCTTTTATTTTGTTATTTTTATTTTCCAAATCCTTTTTTCCTAGCATTTCGTAATACTGTGCTAATTGTAAAACTTCTGTTAAAGGTTTGCATGACCAAGTAGGGTTGTACTCTAGAATCCCTCTTTTAATTGCAGGTTTTAGATTATTTACAAAACAGGAGACAAGTGCACTTTGTGTTGCCTTTTTCTCACTGTCTAATCCACTTGAGGCTGTGAACACCTTCTGTATTCTAGCGAAAAATGCAGACACTTTTTCTTCAGTATCCTGTATACATCCATTTAATTTTGACCAGTCAATCTGTTTTCTTGGTACCAGTATATTTATTTTAGCCATTATTTTGGCTGGTAATCCTTTAATTTCATCTGAAATATCCTCTCCTTGTTCCCTTTTTGCTTCAGTTATTGTTTCCCATTTTATCTTTAATCCTTCATCATCCTCTCTCCTTATTTTTCCCCAAATGTCTGGTGGCAAGATTATGGAAAACATTTGTTCTATGTCATCCAGGGTGAGAGTGCCAACTCATAGTATTATTTCTGTCTGTCTATACCATTCTTCTCTGTCTTGTCTAATGTCAGGAAACTGGAGTGCAAATCTATGTAATTCAACATTTGACCATGGTGTGTGAACTTTAATAGTGGGCTTCCCTTCCTGACTTCCTGGTACTTCTCTTAATGGCATGGTGTGAGTGGGAGAAAGAGTACTAGCTTCCCCCTCTTTACTTTTTTTAAGTTTTGTACATTTATGTTCTAGTATCAGTAATGTATCTATCCATTCAGCTAATATTTGGACAGAATCTAATATTTCTGTGCTTGTTGCCCTACATCGTCCATTACTGCTGATATTGTGCCGTTATGAACACGGGACAACCCGTCAGGTTGGGGGTAGCCGTCTTTCTCAGGCCAATATTTGTCCCAGTCTTTAAACCAGCTGTAACTTTTGTTGTCCAACTTTTCCAAAGCGCTGCGTTGAAGTGCAGGCGTGAAATCAGTCGGGAAGCGGCTTTTTGCATTACGCCATGTAGAAGTACCATTTTTCATAACCTCCATCACCCATTCGTGAACCACTTTCTGTTCTTTGTCTGATATTTTTATCGGTAACCCTTGTCTACCTGAGCGAGAAACAGGCGTACCTTGAAGTTGTATAGGTATTGTCTTACTAGTTTGTGATGTAACTTGTGGTGTGTGTTTGTGTGTGGTGTGTGTGTGTGGTGCTGATGAAGCTTGCGTAGTTTGCGGGCTGTATGGTGGTGGAGTTGTCAACAACCCTTCTATTACAGGGTCTTCGGAATCTTCCTGTTCTAAGGGAGCATTAGGTAGAGTTGGGAAAATATCTGGTATTGGCTTGTGAACTGTGAAACATTTGTCTATTTCCATCTCTTTTTCCCTACAACTTGTTACACATCTTTCTTGTGCCTTTTCTCTATCATGTGCCATAGCTTTTTCTTTCACTGTCATAGGCCCCCCTGACCATCTGTTGGCTGCATATGTTCGCCATGCATGAAATGCATCCCATTGTAATAAACGTACTTTCTTCCCTTTCTTTTCACGTTCCCTTAAACAATCTTCTAAATAAAGCATTTTAGCTCTATCAAACGTGCCATATTCTGGCCATTGCAAATCAGGATTTTTCCTGGTATAGTGAGTCCATTGATCTAGATGAATAGCTGTAGGGTACCCTTTTTTCCGTGCCACGTACCATGCTGGGGTACCGCGAGGAGGTGAAGGTTGACTAACATCTAAGGCATCCCTACGCCCTTGGGCGGTACTTAAAAATAATTTACTAAACATTTTTAGAAAAACACAGTTGTATAACCTATTTTAACCATATGCATATAATTTTAGACGTCTTCCAAAGCGTAATTTGTAGGCATGCTCTGTGCTGAGGCAACCACCCACGGTCCCTCCTGAGGCAACCACTCTCGGTCCCTCCTCTGTCCTTGGGATCCTTATGATCTTTCACAGACTGGACAGCCCTCCTCAGGTACCTATCCTAAAAGGTGCCCTCAGACCTCCCCTAGGGATCCCTAATGAATCCCAGTGTGTACCCTCATATGTACCAGAAAAAACAACACTTAAATGTATAAAATTGAGTTCAGTGCACTACGCACTGCCTACCTGATCAGTAATACCGTTGTATGCGTCCTTCTTGATGTGGCAAAAATTCACCTGAAGGCTCGAAGGGAGCTGCTGGTGTCTGATGTCTCAGGCTGATCAATGGGAGCCTTCTCGTCTGGGCCCGGTAGGAAACGAAGTCCAATCAGCAGCTGCGCAGCATACGCCGAGACTGGAAGGCCCCCGAAGAGTCCCGGGACCGCAGTACTTTAACCCCTGCAGAGACCACCTGTCCCCAGCGAGTCCACGGCACCATCTGTAAAAGCACAACATTTGTGAACAGGGACAAGAAGGGCACATACAAGGTTTCAAAAGAAAATGGCTTTATTGCCAATAAGCTGCAGCTGAGACAATTTGCAGGACTGCAAAGAGATCTGGTTTTACAGAGAGGAAATCATTCTTTATATACGTTTCACAGACCCCTGACACATTATTCATTAACTACTACATTGTGGTGTGACCATCTCAGAATTATGTCCACGTGTACATTACAACATCATGGTGCATTTCAGAAATATGTCTACGTTCACATTTTACATTATTCGTGACGCATCTGACCATGCAGATACTGGTTAATCTTTTACACCACTACCTCCTGACCTACAGCCTTGGTCAGTTATCTTGAAATGCCAATATGCACTGTTTGATCTAATCAGCAGAGGCCCGTGTTTTCTGCTTTCCCCATACAAATGACGCACATGCTATTTGTGCTGCGCAAACACTTTACCCTTTCACTTTACCCAGGCAAGGGCAGAGCAAACTTGACACGTCCTAGGTCAGCGAGCCCTTTTCTAAGAAATTGACTCGCTGAACTGGCTCTGTACACAGGTGAAGGCTAGTGAATCATTAGACAAGTTGGAGTTACAGCAGAATGGATACGTACACGTTCACTTGCAATTCTTTTGGTTTCAGCTGAATTTTAGACAACTTAATTTTAACCATTTGTGCAGCATGGAGCTATCTTCCATTATGAGTGGCTCATATCATTTACAGGCAGATGGCAGACATAAATTAATGTAAACTACGGTTCATTTTAATGTATTCAATATATTCATTCAACAAAGGGCAAACTAATTTTTTTCATCTTTTACAAACGACCCTTTGAACCTTAGTTTAAAATAATTTCATCACGAAGCATATCACAATTTAATAATTATATTGTCCATTTTTATCATTGTCAGAAACGTCTATGTGCATCAACTCAGTAGTGACTGTTTGCATCAGCATTCTTTCTTTTTCCTTTAATCTCCTCACTTGGCATTTTGTCAGCTGTCCCAATAGTTGACAGCACATTGGCAGGCAATTAATTAATAGAAAGCAGCCTATTATTAGTAGGAAAATTGTTATGAACACCATTCCTATCTTCCAACCCCATGCGCTCAACCAACTCCAAAGTGAACCTCCTATATCCCATGTATCAGACTCCTGATGTGCTTCTACACCTATATGATGCAATCTTTTTATTGCTTCCCTGACAGTAACAGAGGAGTCAGGGACATAGGTGCAACAGGACGCCCCTATAATCGCACAGACTCCTCCCCTTTCTGCTAGCATCATGTCAAGAATCATTCTATTTTGTAACGAAACTAATCTCACAGCTTGAAGCTCTACCCTAATATTTTCAAGTATACTTGTCGTTTCATTTATTGTTGCTTCTAGTAGTCTGGACAATCTACGTATATCCCCTGAGTTGATAGATGGACCAATCCATGGTATCACCCCTTTAAATATATGGCCCGCTATCTGTGATGCTATATCTCTTTGATCCACACTTCTCCTGCCTCGCCGTGGTGCATGTCTTTGCATGTCCCTTCGTACTTCCTTTGCATCTTTTATTGCTATAGCAGGTAATACAAAACCTAGGTGACAACAACCACTCCAACTTGTTGGAAGCCATGTATAAGCCTTGTCTCCACAAATGAAATAAATTGGGTCACCTACGTAAAGTGGAATGCTATTATTTCCGGCCGTCATTTCAAATGTCATGTTACAATTTGTGCTATTTCCCACCTGATATGTCCCATTACTTTTAATACAAATACTCCCTATTGCGTTGTGTTTTCTTAATTTTAACTTCAAAAATGGTATATTCTTGTTTGCCTCTTTTGATGGACCTACTATCCCAGTGCTTGTATTCTGAGTTGGAAAGAGCAAAGTAAAGATGTCAGACAGGGGGAATGTTGCATTCTGTTCTATTACTTCCGTGCAGTTCCCTAGCATCAGAATATCTGCCATATATTTGTTATATAATGTTCCTGCAGGTGGAGCCATAGTCGTCCCTGCAGCAGAAGTACTTTTCTTTAAATTCTGCAAAACAGCTATTAGTTCTATTTTTACTATTGTTATGTAAATGGCGTAACAGGATGCTGCAAAAGGCAATGGAACTTGAACCAGGGGCAAACTTTGGTCTACCGAAGCTGGGAATTGCAAACATATCCAGCAATTTCCCCTTGGTAATATCTTATTGGTATGGTGCAACAAAGTCACAAAGGAATTGTGGTGCATATCTTCTCTGTGGGCTATTTCTTCAGGTGACAAAGTGTATGCAGGTATGTTGGCAGGGGGTGTTGGTGTTGGGATCAATTGTTCCATGGGATAGAACACGTCCAATAGATATACAGTAATTAATGCTAGCAATAACAGACAGAATATCACCCCAGGTATGCACATTTTAGACTTGTACCATTTTTTCTTCATTTTTAGAGCTGTATATTTCCTATCCATACCTATCTATTCCTATACTTTCTTTAATTGGATGTAGTGCTATTGATGACACTATGTTGTGAATTATCACTGTGAATCTTTACTATAATATAAGTTAAACATACTAAAAGCATAAACACATATAAGGTGAGGCTGTAGTACACAATATATTGTGAACAGTTATTCGTTAATATCTCAGATGGCCTTTGAGAATGTCTTGGTACTTCCCGCCTCCCAAAGATATTCATGCAATTCTTGTAATGCACGACCCTTTGGTCATGTATTTCAATTGGTAGTGCAGCCGCACGTAATTTGACAGGAGTGTCCACTGTACCTCACCCCAAAGGTAGCTTTCTAATGCTAGCTGTCTTGTCAGCCTGGAGAAAGTTCTTTGCTGGTTGCTGCAGCAGCACGGGTGCTCGCAGTGACAGGAGGACTCGCAAATACCTCCTGGATCAGTTCATCTACTATTTACTGCAGTGGCACGGGCACTTTGCAGTGGCAGGAGGACTCGCAAATACCTCCTGGATCAGTTCATCTACTCAATGCTGGACTGGCACACTTTTTGCTTTTCGACTTTCTTTCTAGACTAATTATTCCCTGATGACTTCTTGTACTTTTTCCTTGTTATGCAAAAGGGCTATTACCCCTGGTGGTAGCGTGCAACATATATCCTTTTTAATCTGAAAGTACTCTACTCAAAGCTTCTTGCAATGCTATACTATTTAAATCTCGCATTAATTGATATTCTAGCTGATCAAATACTTCCTGAAGGTCAATGAGTGCGTCTTCGTTATCTTCTTCACTGCTATTCTCAAAGTCAAAAATTGTTGTCAAAATGTCTGTTAGGATGATATCTAGTAGTAGTACTTCATCTACCTCCTGTAGAAGATCAGGTACCGGAATCACTGACATTTCATTTCCTTCTTCTTTGTAGATCTCAAATTGTACCTTTTTTCTTCTTTGACTGGTTCTGGTGTTGGCGTGTGTTGCTGACTTGTGTCTTGACTGGATGCCGTCTCAGGGGGTGCCCTCTTGATATGACTGGCGTGGATCCAGGATTTGTAGTTGGTGCACTTTACTGCAGTCTTTGTGGCGAGCAGGACTTGCTGTGGACCCTTCCAGCGAGCTTGGAGACAGTTGGACCTCTGGAATGATTTGATGAGTATCCAATCTCCGGGCTTGAACTGGTGCCCCTCGACTTGCAGTGGCTCTGGAAGGGCCCCCTTCACATGCTGGTTGATAGAAGCAAGAGTACGTGTAAGTGACATGCAGTGATCATTCACCAATTCATTAGTCATCATAGACAGAGCATTTTTGTCTGGAACTCCCCAAGCTACCATTGGCAACCCAGTGACTATTTCATGTGCACTGAGTTTAGTCTTGGCATCCGGTGTGCTCCTCATGCTCATTAGGGCAATTGGTAAGGCATCCATCCAGGTCAATTTTGTGTCAGCACATACTTTCGCTATTTTGTTCTTTAAAACGCCGTTTTTCCTTTCTACTGCACCAGCCGCCTCTGGATGATAGGCACAGTGCAGTTTTTGCTGTATTCCCAGAGCTTTGCATGTTAATTTTATTAGTACATTACAGAAGTGGCTGCCATTGTCTGAAAATATTATCTTTGGGACCCCAAAGCGTGGGATCAACTCCTTTATCAGGCACTTGGCTGTGGAGATGGCATCGTTATGTTTCACTGGATATGCCTCTATCCATTTTGAGTACATACACACTACCACCAGGATATACCTATACTTATTTGTAGGTGGCATCTCTACATAGTCAATTTGCAGGGCTTCGAATGGCATTGTTGGTTTTTCAAAGTGGCCTTTAGGTACTGGAGCAGTCTTACCCACATTGTACTGTGCACATACCATACATGTTTGACATATTTCCTGTGCTACTTTTCTTATGTTCTTGTTCACCCAGAATTTGTCCATACAATTTACTATGCCATCCCTGCATATGTGGGCCGGGCCATGCATGGCCAGACACATTGAGTAGACCATTCTATCTGGTAACATGTATTTCTCCTTGGTCTCATTCATCCAGCATCCTTGAACAAAAGACCCATTCTTTGACCAACTCATCTGTTCTTCTTCTGTTGCTCCTTGTTGCATTAATCTTATACCTTCAGTTGTTAGATCTAGTGACTTCACTTCATCAGGTAATTCTTGGGTTGTTAGTACTAGTGCTGAACTATTTCTTGCTGTCTGTTTTGCTGTTATGTCAGCAAATGCATTTCCCTGGCCTACTTTGTCTGTCACCTTTTTGTGAGCACTGCATTTAACTATGGCCAATTTCTTTGGAAGTGCCAAGGAGTTAAGTAATTTGGTGATAAGCACTCCGTGCTGTATCTTTGTGCCTTGTGAGGTAATAAAACCTCTTTCCTTCCAGAGTCTTCCAAAGGAATGTGCCACATTAAAGGCATATTGACTGTCTGTGAATATGTTAACACATCTTCCTACAGATAACTCACAAGCTCGTGTGAGTGCTACAAGTTCTGCTGCTTGTGCGGACAACTCGGGTATCTTACAGGACTCAACTACAGTTTCATTTGTTACAACTGCATAGGCTGCTGATGTATTGCCATCCTCTGTTCTAAGGCAGGACCCATCCACCCATAATTCTCCTTCAGCATCTGCATAGGGTGTATCAGTCATATCTATTCTACCTTTTGTTTGTTCCTCAGTTAACAAAATACAATCATGGTCTGAGTCCACTAGGTCATCAGTGGGAACAGGTAACAGAGTGGCAGGGTTTAGAACATTACACTTGTGCAGTGTTACATGTGCTGCAAACAAACAGATCTCATACTGCGTGAGCCTGGCATTTGTAAGGTGTTGAGTACGTGTCTTATTCAGTATCAGCTCTACGGCATGTGGAACATACACATCTACTTCATGTTCCATTATTATGCTTTCTGCACGTTGTAGTGATAGAGCAGTTGCTGCAACTGATCGTATGCAGGAAGGTAAAGCCTTGGCTACAGTATCCAAGGTGGCAGAGAAATATGCGCATGGTCTTTTGTGGTCACCGAACTGCTGGCAGAGAACCCCAAGAGCACTCCCGTCAAACTCATGAACATAGAGTTGGAAAGACTTAGAATAGTCTGGTAGGCCTAAAGCAGGAGCAGAGCATAGAGCTTGCCTAATGGCAAGGAAGCTTTGTTCATGTTCTGGCAACCACTGAAGGGGTTCGGGCGTGTCCTTGTGGGTCAGGGCCAATAAAGGTTTTGAAAGCAAGGAAAAGTTAGCAATCCAATGTCGACAATAACTGGCCATGCCTAGAAAGGCTCGCACCTGTTTTTGGGTGCGTGGCACGGGTGTCTGTAGAATCAATTTAATGTGCTTGTCATCCAATCTTCTCTGCCCTTTCGACAGGATGTGTCCTAAATAGGACACTTCCTGTTGAACAAATTGTAGTTTTTCTGGGGAAACATTGTGACCACGTTCAGCTAGGAAATTCAACAAATTAATGGTGTCAGTTGTACATTGTGTCTCAGAGTTGATGCCAATCAGCAGGTCATCTATGTACTGTATTAGCACAGAATCGGGTGATAAATTCAATGTATCTAGTTCTCTTTTCAAGGCCTGATTGTAAATACTTGGGCTCTCTGTGAACCCTTGTGGAATATTTCTGAAACAAAAAATGTTCTTCCGCCAACCGAAAATGAAAATAGGTACATGCTACCCTCATCTACTGGAATTGAGAAGATGGCATTCTTCAAATCTACCACTGAAAAATATGCCATTTCTGGTGACAATGTTGACAGTATTGATACTACATTTGGGACAACCGGGAACTGTGGCACCACAATCTCATTTATTTCTCTGAGATCAAGTATGAATCTGTAACTCTTTTCAGTAGTATTTCCATCCCCCTTTTTAAGGACCGGTAAAATAGGGCTGTTGCAAGGACTGCCTGTTATTTCTTTCACAATCCCTTCTTTGAGCAAGTCAGTTACTATATCCTGCAACCCCTTTAGACCTTCTGGAGCTATTCTGTACTGAGGTATCCTTGGTAATTTCACATTCTGTTTAATTGTAATTGTTACAGATGTCATGTTCATTCTTCCTGTGTCATTTTTATGTTTTGCCCAAATTCTTGAACCAATTTGATCCATTATGTGTGCTGGTATATTTTTGATTCCTATTGACAGTAAACAGTTGTCTATTTCCTCTGTCATTGGCCCATCTACTTCCAAGAATACTCCATCTGCCCTACACTTAATTGTTGCATTCATTATTTTAAGCAAGTCTAATCCCAACAAATTAAATGCACATTTTTCTGATATTAGAAATGAAAGGGTGTCCTGTATTGGGCGTATACTGTATTTCAAGGGTGCCGAAATTGGGCTTGTTACAGGTATGTTGGTGAATCCCACTGACTTATTGATTTGTCCCGAGAGAGGAACATCTGGAAACTTTTTCTTTGTTAAGGAGGAATTGGTGGCCCCTGTATCTATTAATACCGCCACAGGTCTACTTTCAATCTCTCCCCTTACATATGGTCCAGTGGGATCTACAGGGACTACCATCCGCTGTATTAACTTTCTCGGGCCTCCCTATTGGTCATAATAGTCCCATTGCCCTTGGGGTCCTTCGCGATAGATCCCATCATAGGGGTGATGTACCTGCATTTTTGGTATTTCTGCATTGTCAAAGAAATTTGTGTTGGGGGGATACTGTGTTGTGTCATGTTGTGAGTCACGTCCTTGTTGTTGATGACCAGCTCTCCCCATGCTCCTTCCCTGGCCTCTTGATCTCCCCATCCCACCCCCTCTTTGTGACTGTTTGACGGGGTGTGGGCATTGAGCTCTCCAATGATCTTGTTCCCCACAATTAAAGCATCCCTGCGTGTGTGCTTGCTCATTTGTGGTGTTATGCTGTGCTGGGGGAGCAGGAAATGATCTTTGTGGGCCCCCACGACCTCTTCCTCTCCCCCTGCCCCTTTGTCCTCGGCCGCTATACTGGTTTGCCTGCTGAATTAAAACTTTAGTTTTTAACTCTTTTATTTTGTTATTTTTATTTTCCAAATCCTTTTTTCCTAGCATTTCGTAATACTGTGCTAATTGTAAAACTTCTGCTAAAGGTTTGCATGACCAAGTAGGGTTGTACTCTAGAATCCCTCTTTTAATTGCAGGTTTTAGATTATTTACAAAACAGGAGACAAGTGCACTTTGTGTTGCCTCTTTCTCACTGTCTAATCCACTTCAGGCTGTGAACACCTTCTGTATTCTAGCGAAAAATGCAGACACTTTTTCTTCAGTATCCTGTATACATCCATTTAATTTTGACCAGTCAATCTGTTTTCTTGGTACCAGTATATTTATTTTAGCCATTATTTTGGCTGGTAATCCTTTAATTTCATCTGAAATATCCTCTCCTTGTTCCCTTTTTGCTTCAGTTATTGTTTCCCATTTTATCTTTAATCCTTCATCATCCTCTCTCCTTATTTTTCCCCAAATGTCTGGTGGCAAGATTATGGAAAACATTTGTTCTATGTCATCCAGGGTGAGAGTGCCAACTCGTAGTATTATTTCTGTCTGTCTATACCATTCTTCTCTGTCTTGTCTAATGTCAGGAAACTGGAGTGCAAATCTATGTAATTCAACATTTGACCATGGTGTGTGAACTTTAATAGTGGGCTTCCCTTCCTGACTTCCTGGTACTTCTCTTAATGGCATGGTGTGAGTGGGAGAAAGAGTACTAGCTTCCTCCTCTTTACTTTTTTTAAGTTTTGTACATTTATGTTCTAGTATCAGTAATGTATCTATCCATTCAGCTAATATTTGGACAGAATCTAATATTTCTGTGCTTGTTGCCCCTACATCGTCCATTACTGCTGATATTGTGCCGTTATGAACACGGGACAACCCGTCAGGTTGGGGGTAGCCGTCTTTCTCAGGCCAATATTTGTCCCAGTCTTTAAACCAGCTGTAACTTTTGTTGTCCAACTTTTCCAAAGCGCTGCGTTGAAGTGCAGGCGTGAAATCAGTCGGGAAGCGGCTTTTTGCATTACGCCATGTAGAAGTACCATTTTTCATAACCTCCATCACCCATTCGTGAACCACTTTCTGTTCTTTGTCTGATATTTTTATCCGTAACCCTTGTCTACCTGAGCGAGAAACAGGCGTACCTTGAAGTTGTATAGGTATTGTCTTACTAGTTTGTGATGTAACTTGTGGTGTGTGTGTGTGTGGCGTGTGTGTGTGTGGTGCTGATGAAGCTTGCGTAGTTTGCGGGCTGTATGGTGGTGGAGTTGTCAACAACCCTTCTATTACAGGGTCTTTGGAATCTTCCTGTTCTAAGGGAGCATTAGGTAGAGTTGGGTAAATATCTGGTATTGGCTTGTGAACTGTGAAACATTTGTCTATTTCCATCTCTTTTTCCCTACAACTTGTTACACATCTTTCTTGTGCCTTTTCTCTATCATGTGCCATAGCTTTTTCTTTCACTGTCATAGGCCCCCCTGACCATCTGTTGGCTGCATATGTTCGCCATGCATGAAATGCATCCCATTGTAATAAACGTACTTTCTTCCCTTTCTTTTCACGTTCCCTTAAACAATCTTCTAAATAAAGCATTTTAGCTCTATCAAACGTGCCATATTCTGGCCATTGCAAATCAGATTTTTCCTGGTATAGTGAGTCCATTGATCTAGATGAACAGCTGTAGGGTACCCTTTTTTCTGTGCCACGTACCATGCTGGGGTACCGCGAGGAGGTGAAGGTTGACTAACATCTAAGGCATCCCTACGCCCTTTGGCGGTACTTAAAAATAATTTACTAAACATTTTTAGAAAAACACAGTTGTATAACCTATTTTAGCCATATGCATCTAATTTTAGACATCTTCCAAAGCGTAATTTGTAGGCATGCTCTGTGCGGAGGCAACCACCCACGGTCCCTCCTGAGGCAACCACTCTCGGTCCCTCCTCTGTCCTTGGGATCCTTATGATCTTTCACAGACTGGACAGCCCTCCTCAGGTACCTATCCTAAAAGGTGCCCTCAGACCTCCCCTAGGGATCCCTAATGAATCCCAGTGTGTACCCTCATATGTACCAGAAAAAACAACACTTAAATGTATAAAATTGAGTTCAGTGCACTACGCACTGCCTACCTGATCAGTAATACCGTTGTATGCGTCCTTCTTGATGTGGCAAAAATTCACCTGAAGGCTCGAAGGGAGCTGCTGGTGTCTGGTGTCTCAGGCTGATCAATGGGAGCCTTCTCGTCTGGGCCTGGTAGGAAACAAAGTCCAATCAGCAGCTGCGCAGCATACGCCGAGACAGGAAGGCTCCCGAAGAGTCCCGGGACCGCAGTACTTTAACCCCTGCAGAGACCACCAGTCCCCAGCGAGTCCACGGCACCATCTGTAAAAGCACAACATTTGTGAACAGGGACAAGAAGGGCACATACAAGGTTTCAAAAGAAAATGGCTTTATTGGCAATAAGCTGCAGCTGAGACAATTTGCAGGACTGCAAAGAGATCTGGTTTTACAGAGAGGAAATCATTCTTTATATACGTTTCACAGACCCCTGACACATTATTCATTAACTACTACATTGTGGTGTGACCATCTCAGAATTATGTCCATGTGTACATTACAACATCATGGTGCATTCCAGAAATATGTCTACGTTCACATTTTACATTATTCGTGACGCATCTGACCATGCAGATACTGGTTAATCTTTTACACCACTACCTCCTGACCTACAGCCTTGGTCAGTTATCTTGAAATGCCAATATGCACTGTTTGATCTAATCAGCAGAGGCCCGTGTTTTCTGCTTTCCCCATACAAATGACGCACATGCTATTTGTGCTGCGCAAACACTTTACCCTTTCACATTACCCAGGCAAGGGCAGAGCAAACTTGACACGTCCTAGGTCAGCGAGCCCTTTTCTAAGAAATTGACTCGCTGAACTGGCTCTGTACACAGGTGAAGGCTAGTGAATCATTAGACAAGTTGGAGTTACAGCAGAAAGGATACGTACACGTTCACTTGCAATTCTTTTGGTTTCAGCTGAATTTCAGACAACTTAATTTTAACCATTTGTGCAGCATGGAGCTATCTTCCATTATGAGTGGCTCATATCATTTACAGGCAGATGACAGACATAAATTAATGTAAACTACGGTTCATTTTAATGTATTCAATGTATTCATTCAACAAAGGGCCAACTAATTTTTTTCATCTTTTACAGTCTAAGGAGGGGCGTGCATTGACATCAGACCGAATTCAAGCAATATTGGATACACCAGTCCCTTGCACTCAGAAGGATGTTCGTGCCTTCATAGGTTTGACGTCTTTTTCTAGGCATTGGTACTAGGATTTTCACACATTGTAAAACCTTTGTTAGCGTTGTTGTCCAAAACTACACCAATTCCCCTTGAATGGACAGATGAATGTCAGACTGCTTTTGAACAATTGAGACAAGCTCTTTGTTCTGCACCAGTGTTAGGTACACCAGATTATACAAAGATCTTTACATTATATGTACATGAGAAGGATGGGTGCGCATTGTCAGTCTTAGTGCAGACACACGGAGATAAACAGAGACCTTGCGCGTACTTTTCAGCAGTACTTGATCCTGTGGCTCGAGGACTGCCTGGATGTTTTCGAGCAGCAGTAGCCATACGACAGAGTGAGGGAATAGTTCTGTCACACAAATTGTTGGTGTTAGTTCCCCATGCGGTAGATGCTTTACTGAACCAAACGAAAACACAGCATCTAACTAGCGCCCGTTTAACAGGATACGAGCTAACACTGTTGGCGCCACATATTACACTGAAGAGGTGCGCCACTTTGAACCCTGCTACTTTATTGCCATATGCTGTTGCTGAGACCCAGAAGGAAGAACATCATGATTGTGTTTTTCTGACTGAAGAACAAACAAAGGGTCGCATCGATTTACAGGATACGCTACTTCCAGATGTAGATGGGGAACTGTGGGTTGATGGATCGTGTTTAAAGCTGCCAGATGGTACGACTTCCGCAGCCTATGCGATCACGACACTTAAGACAGTGGTAGAAACAGCACGAATACCGCAAAAATCGGCCCAAGCAGCTGAATTGATAGCCTTAACGAAAGCATGTGAGTTAAGTGCTGGATTATGTGTGAATATCTACACTGATAGCCGTTACGCTTTTGGAGTAGTGCACGATTTTGGCCTACTCTGGAAGGAACGAGGGTTTCTGACCTCACATAGAGTACACATCATGCATGGAGAGTTGGTATGTGATCTCCTGAATGCAATATTATGTCCAAAGAAAGTAGCGATAATCAAATGTAGTGCACATAAGAAGGTGACAGACAAAATAGGACAAGGAAACGCTTTTGCAGATCACATAGCGAGAGAGACTGCCATGTTACAAAATGTCTCTCCTATGTATGTGGTGAGATCACAAGCTGAGCGATGTCATGATGCTAGAGAGGAAATATTAGACATACAAAAATCAGCTTCTGAAGCAGAACTTGCAACCTGGGCAACAGAGGGAGTGTTGGATGATGAGGGTTGTTGGTGTAGCAAAGATATGGAGAGATGGAAATTGCCTGCCGCTTATTTGCAAGCAATGGTTCAAATGACAC
Source organism: Lissotriton helveticus (assembly GCF_964261635.1). Classification (NCBI taxonomy): domain Eukaryota; kingdom Metazoa; phylum Chordata; class Amphibia; order Caudata; family Salamandridae; genus Lissotriton; species Lissotriton helveticus. Next base: position 1,163,841,361 of record NC_136072.1, on the reverse strand, counting down.
ATGGGCTGGCACATGTTGGAGCTCTTGCAATTACTAAATTGTTTACACGAGTTTGGGAGCATCCTGAGATTGCCAGCACGGCCAAGAGAGTAGTGCAGACCTGTCTGATATGCCTACAGTACAATCCTGCTAAAGGGACTTATACTCCTAAAGGCCTCACACCCTATGAAGTGGTGTTTGGAAGGCCTATGAATATCTGGGGAGTTCCAAAGCCTTGTTTGATACATGATGTGCCTTGTATAATGATGAACGATTATTTGGCACGATTAACAAATGATTTACTTTCTATTCATTAACAGGTTCGAGAAGCGCTCCCCGACAATTCCATTGGAGAGGCTCACGATCTCCGTCCTGGGGACCATGTGATGGTCCACGTGTTTGACAGAGCCAGCAGTTTGGAGCCGAGGTGGCGTGGCCCTGAACAGGTATTGCTGGCAACTCGGACGGCTGTGTGAGTCACGAATAAAAAGCGGTGGATACATTCCACTCACTTCCGTCGTGTCTCTCCGGATCTGGTGAATCCCGCGGTGCTGTCTGATTATCGAGACATCTTGGATGCAGAGAAGAGCCCAGCTGCTACGCCTCACGAGTTGGAGGGAGCCTTCCCGTACCACACTGTTTCTGGAGGAGCGAAATATAACCTACGTCCAAGGAAAGCAGTTATTTTGTGCGAGACTGGTTGAGTTACCGTTCTGAGGTTTGCGAAAACAGAAGCCGAGAATATCAAGGGGGGGGGATCAGTTCTGGCCAGTGTAGCGACACCCGTCTTGAATCTCGGAGAAGAAACCAGCGGCTACCTCGAATCTCAGCACTCAATTTTTATTTTTTACCATAATGTTTTTGTACCATAATGGTTTTGTACTGTATCATGATTTTATATTAAATAGGGTTAAGAGAACATTAGAGATTGAAAATGTAGACCAAACGGACACCTCCTTACAACAATATGTAGATTTTAATTGAGGTCTTTTCTCTTTTGTTGGTGCTGCCTTAAACAGCAGGAAAATAAGACTGCTAACACGTGTTGTGGAAGCTGTTGCTAATGAAACTGCCTCTGCTTTAGGAAACTTAACTGAGGAACTCCAAATTACCCGAATTGTAACGCTCCAAAACAGAATGGTTCTTGATGTAGTACTGGCTGATCGTGGGGGTGCATGCCGCATTATCGGAAGTAGTTTTTGTGTTTACGTCCCAGATAATTCACCTTCCGTGTATGATGCCATTTCCAAATTGCACAAAATTGCCGCTGAAATCCACCCCGAAAATGGTACATGGACATTCTCTAATTGGTTCTGGACTTTACTTAGTACCTGGGGTTGGAAATTACTGACTATCCTATGTATGATCATTGGAATACTCTTTTTTCTTTGTTTATGTATCCAATGTGGCCCTACTTTATGCTCTGTATGTATTACGGCCTGTATTCCATCCAAACGAGCTATTGCCAAAAATGAGCAAATGGTTAATACAGAAGTGATGAAGATAATGATGATTGATATTGATGACGAGTATCCTGATTACTTCCATTATGAGGTAGCTTCAGCTAAATGCTAATTTGTAATTTGGCAGCAACTGAATTAGCATTTAGCTCAGCTACACGAACTTTCATCGTTAACTTGACCAAACGTGCCGGGGCCATTTTGTATTTCCTGGCTTCCATTTTGTACGAACATGCGGCCTCATGGTCAGCATGCCCTTTTGTCCTTTCTCTGTACCAATGACCATTTGCCTTGCCCGGCAACAGGCTATTTTTAGCACTGGTCAAGCTCACACATGCGTACTCGAACATTTAGATTAATGAGTGGTCACCTCTTAGGAATGTTCTCTAAAGCTGACCAGTGGTACTAAACTCCTCCCACATGTTGGCTGTGTTCCAAAAATGCCCTTATATGTACCTAAACTGTGAAAAGAGTATACCGCCTACCTTTTTATTACTGTTAAACTTGTATAAAAGAGGTCGCGCACCGATGTTCGGTGTGATACTTCTTGCATTGCCGAAGGGTGCTGTAGGAATGTACCACCACCCCATGGGGTCTTAATAAACTTGTCTTTTTGCATTTTCCAGTTTCCGTGCCAACTTCTATTCTATGGTGTTCGAGAGTTTTTTGCAGAGTATGTAGACCTGACGAAACCCAAATACCACACACCCATGCAGCATGTGCTATAAGTAGAAGAGTGCACCCTTGCATGATTTGCTGTGAGCAGTAGAGTGCACCCATGCAGTTTCTGCTGTGTGCAGTAGACTGCACCCATTCAGTATGTCTTGTGCTGTGAGCAGTAGACAGCACCCATGCAGCATGTGCAATATGTAGTAGAGTGCACCCATGTAGTTCGTTCTGTATTGTTTGCAGTAGAGTGCACCGGTGTGGCACATGTTGTGTGCAGTAGAGTGCATCCATGCAGCATGTTCTGTGTTGTGTGCAGTAGAGTACACCCGTGTGGCACATGCTGTGTTCAGTAGAGTGCATCCATGCAGCATGTGCTGTGTTGTGTGCAGTAGAGTACACCCATGTTGAGCATGCTGTGTTGTGTGCAGTAGTGCACCAATGCAGCAAGATCTCTGTGGAGTAGAGTGCACCCATACAGCAAGTTCTGTGTGCAGTATACTGCAGCCTTGCAGCACGCGCTGTGTGCAGTATATTGAACCCATGCATTATTTGCGGTAGGCTGCAGCCATGCAGCAAGTGCTGTGCTGTTTGCAGTAGTCTTTAACCATGCAACATGTGAGGTGTGCAGCACACTGCACCCATGCAGCACACGCTGTGCTGTGTGCGGTAGTCTGCAGCTCTGCAGCCTGTGCTGTGGTGTGTGCGGTAGGCTGCAGCCATGCAGCAAGTGCTGTGCTGTTTGCAGTAGTTTTCACCCATGCAGCTTATGAGGTGTGCAGCACACTGCACCCATGCAGCACACGCTGTGCTGTATGTGGTAGACCTTAGCTATGCAGCCTGTGCTGTGTGCAGTAGTCTGCAGCTATGCAGTCTGTAGTGTGGTGTGTGTGGTAGTCTTCAGCTATGTGGCACTGGCAAGTGTTGTGTGTGTGCGGTAGACTGCACCCATGCAGCATGAGCTGTGTGTGGTAAACTGTACCCAAACAGCAACCGCTGCACTGTATGCGGTAGACTGCACCCATGCAGCATGAGCTGTGTGTGGTAAACTGTACCCAAACAGCACGCGCTGCACTGTATGCGGTAGACTGCAGCCATGCAGCGAGTGCTGTGTTGTACTTCACCCTGGCACTCTTGGTGAGCAGGACACAGCCAGGCTCTGCTTCTCTCCCAGTGCCCTTTGGAGAGCGGAGCTCTCCAGGTGGCCTGTGATAGGTAACAGCTGGGTGCCTGGCACTGCCAAGGACTCGCCTTGCATTGTTATTCCGCAGCAGCACTCCTTACAGCAGACACTGGAGCTTCAATTAAAAGGGACTTTAGTCATTTAATCAAATAATGTCTTGAATCCTCGTGGGCGCGTGCGTAAACTTCAGTGATGGCTCTTTTATTTCTGGAGGGCGTTTCATCATGTACACAGGCTTCCTCCACAGATCGCGCTGCCCTCCCATTTGTTCCGGCGGGTGCCGATGGACCCCTGGGGTGCCCACAGACCTCGTGACACTCCTCTCGGACGGGGCCTGGGAGAGAGAGGTTGTGCCACCGCTGCCCACCGGGACTTATGCTACATTTCCAGAAGGGGAGGCAGCATCTCCACTTAAAGAGAGTCCGAAGTCAGGAGCAAGGATGTGTCTTTCCTTCGCTTCAAAGAGCTAGGACTGGCATACAGCCACCACCACCCTGGTAGAGGTACCACACACATATACACACACACACACGCATGCTCACACACAAATGCACACTCACACACACGTGCCTGCTCACACACATGCATGCTCACCCATACACACACAAACAAACACATGCATGCTCACAGAAACACACGTGTGCATGCTCGCCCATACATACACACACATGCATGCTTACCCATATATGCATTGGCACACATGCTCACACATACACACAATCATGCTCACACACACGCTCACACATACAGACACACATGCATGCTCACACATACACGCACACACATGCTGATACGCACAGACACACACACGCACACACATGCATGCTCCCCAAACACATGCATACACAAACGCAGGCTCACACACACACAGACACATGCTCACACAAACACTAACTCGCACACACATACATATGTGAGGAGAGAAGACTGGCACAGCTGTCTATCACATTGAGGTGCTGTAGAGGAAAGTGGTGTGAAGCAGAATACAAGAGTGTTGAAGATGATTGCCCCTTCCACAGACCTTAGTAATGTTTAATTCACAGTCTCACATTGCCAGAATAGAAACTTTTTAAGTTCTAATATTTCACAACAAAATCATTTATTCTACTCAGTTATTTACACTGCCAACAATCAGTGTCTAACCAGCAGTCTTGGCTTCTTTTATAAGTATGTATGTTGCTGTGTGATATGTTGATATGCCATATTAGAAAACTCACAAGGGTCAGTTTAACACATTACTTTAGACCGACCATTGTTGCCGGACTGTGGCAGTTAAACACCTCAATTCGACCTGTCAAAATAAATCCTCTTTGACGTATCAAACCTAGGCCTGGGCAAAACTTTAACTACACTGAAGTAATCAGATTAATTTTGGTAATTTCATGTTACCCTTGTGCTAAATTACTGAAATGTATGTGATGAGGCCTCCTTGTTTAATTCAGAGTAATAAAGAGAACAGAAATGAAGTACGCGTGGCGGCTGCTGTTCAGGTTCCATTGCATTTAGCGTTATTTTCTTTGAGCACAATACATCTGCTGCTCCATTTTTAATACGAGGGAGCATTCTGTGCTAAGAAAATATTGCCAAATGCTGGGTTACACTCCATACGTAGTCTCGCATGATTTATGCTGAAATTTTGCATAAATATGCTACAGCGAATTCCACAGGTTACGCCGATCCCGAGTCAAAACCTCCCTTTCAAATATTCATAAATCAGCTCTCTGTAGGCCTTGTAGTACACAAGGCAGGGCGCATAGCATTTGTTAGTAGAACATGGTATAAATTTAATGTTAACATGTACTAACGGTGACTAGCTCCCAAAAGCTTTTTTTCACTGTGGCCGGCCTAGCTGTCCTATGAAGAAAACCAGACTAAAGGTTAGAATCCTAATACTGGTTCTAGGGATTGGGACTGGCTATTTGAATAATGAAATGCCTATTTGTAAAACTTATTAAAAATCCAAATTGATGGTGAAGTAGGATTTGTTATAATTAATAAGGAAAAGTAACTTTTAGAAAATTACCTTTCCCCTGCCTGACGTTCCTAGAGGCTGAATATGCATTTGCTATCTCACTTCTTGCACCCAATATTTAGCATTTAAAAAGATGTGAAAAAGGTGCAAAGTACTTCTCAGGAGCAAAAAATAGGCCTACCTGAATGGGCAGAGATAACTTCCTTGAACTTACTAGAATATGTAGGAAGGGGCCGTGAGCATCCTTTTTGACAGTTCAATGTCAAATGCTGTTAGAATGTCAAATCCTACTTTTCCACTGTCTGGTTGCTAAAGGACCTGCTTTGTTCCGCCAGATTTCTGTCTCTAGGTTTTTACATGTAACAGTGGATGTCTACTTGGAAGGGAAAAAGGACGTCTAAACAATTCTTGTGTATCGACCGGTTAATGGAAAACACTGGACTGTTCTACTAGACTGATACTGTCTCTGTGATTATTGGGGGCACAATTCCCACTCAAAACTGGATTCTAGTGTTAAATGAGGAAGGACACTAGGATTATCACACTTCTTCCCCCCACACACAGAGCACTCAGAATCCATTTTTCATGTGACTGACACTTCTACAATCCTGAAAATGCTAAATGTGGGTATGGTTGGCTCTGGAAATATTTACCCCATGTGTTAGGACAAGCCAAGGAGTTGTTCTCACTCATTAACTTGTGTCAGACTTTAATGTGGCACTCCAGTCACCCACTGCAGAACACTCCTTGACCCGAGACAGAACAGAAGGGAATGGGACTTCCTGTCTGTGACCTGAGAGGAAGCCTGGAGGACTGGACCTGCTCCCCATGGTACCCAAAACAAAGTAGTGCACACCAAGGGTCATAAGACCGACCTGTTAAAGCTAAAGGGACACAACAAGCTACAGGAGGACCTGCCCTGCAACTGCCCAGCTGACCAGCTGCAATTGGACCTGGACGGGACCCTGCTGCTTGGCGTCTGCCTGACATCCTTGGAGTCCTGTGAGCCTCTAAGGGACTCCCCTGAGTTCCTAGGGGCTTTAGAAGTGTACTGTTGTAGTGGATTGGGATTTAAAGGATTAAAGACGGAAGGTAAAATCATTGACCAGGACTAACCTGATTGGGGTATCTGACCGGTGCTCCATCTCAGTCAGCGTCAAATTGGTCTCAGACTACTGCAACCATTGACTTTCTTTGGCACTTTCTGCTTCATGGCGATATTGATAATTAAAACTTTAAAAAGCTGTATATTCGGTTCCCCTTATGTTGTCATTTTGGTGTCATTCATTAAATGTTATTGTTTTTCTTTAATTTGGTTTCGGATTTGTATTCTGTCCCATTGCAACTTCATGACTTTTTTGATAGTGGTGAAATTATTCCCACATTGCCCTAAATGGGATGTATGACATTACAACGCATGCTTTTACATCGCATGCCTTTACAACGCGGTTTTTACAACGCAAACCTTTACAACGCATAGCTCTTTGGGGTGCTGGATAGTGAATAGTTTAATATACTATTCCAACTCCAGTCCCCGTGGACACTAGGGAAGGTGTTGGATAGTAAATTAAACTTATTCCCTAACCTAGAGCGCCCCCCAGCGCAATGCGTTGTAATGATTTGCGTTGTAAAAGTTGCGTCGTAAAGGAACTGCGTGGTAAAAGTTGCGTTGTAAAGGATGTTTCCCCCCTAAATGATGCCTGTCTGCTCTATGCCATAACTATCAGGGGGCTGAGCTCATCTTAATTTAGTGAGATTAATGGCTCACCCTGGCACGGATAATGTTTATTACTTGGGGTGGACAGTCATCCATTCTAAATGATAAGCCATTTTCTTACACTTCTTATTAAGTATATACTTGCAGGAGAAGTGAGAACCAGAATAAAGAAGTTTATCAACAGGTAATCCAAACAAAATATGCAAAAGAGGTGCAGGGTTTATTTTTTTCAAATTGTAATCACACTGTTGTGTGGATAGAGTTGGTGGTGTTGGGCCCAATGAGGAAACATGTAGCTGTTTATGTGTGGTTTGTAGGATGGGTTTGCTTAACCCAGGGGTAGCCTCAGATAAGCGTGATGAGGCGGGACAGGGCACGGCAGGGGGGAAGCCAATAGACAACGAAATTGGTATTATTTATGTATTTAATTATACCTATTCAGTCGTTGGTCAAATTCCCCCTTCCAATCATGTCCTGCCTCCGCCCTGTCTCACCGCACTTACCAGAGCCAGCCGCCGCTGGCTTTACCTCAGTCAAAAGGATTTAAATAAAACACAAAACGTTACTGGTATTTTCACTGGTGTGTATAAATGATGTCACACATGTCAACATAAACCACACAGCTGTTCTCCTAGGTTATTACCAACTATTCAATCAGTGAGCTGCATGATGAGGGATCGTGTCCTTCCATCCATCTCACCTCCCAGAAAACTGTCTTCAAATATCAGGCAGCAGAATTGTCTGCAATTTCAAAATATCTCCTGTATGTCTTAATTATTAAATACACACCAGTAAGTGGGACTAAAAAAGATAGTGGTCCCTTCATTTTGTAGACTTTGGCACAAAAAAAGTACCTTTGCAAAAGGCATCTCGGTAGCATAGAACGATGAGCTCCTGGGTTTCAGTGTGCTTTGGTTTTCTGGGAGGGTTGGTGGGGTTAGGCTTTGCCACAGGGCTTCAGTGTCACTGAGTACTATCTGCAGTATCACCTTGACAGTGTCTTCAGTGTCTGCAGAGCATCTGGACAGTGACTGTATTACACCTTGTTGCTTCTTCTTCCAAAGGGCTTTGCATAAATGGGTCTATGGGCCAGATGTACGTATGGCTCACTAAGCCATTTCCACAATGCAATACCATCTCAATCGCTATAAGGATTTGCTAATAGCAATGTATCAATAAATCAATCAGGTGATTGTGAAGCATGCTATTCACCCATGAGGATCTCAAGGTGCCGGGGGGGAAGTGCAGCTCCAGGTCAGCCAAATAGCCAGGTCTTGAGGCTCTCCCTGAAGGTGTGCTGAGTAGGGGAGCATCTGATGTTGACCGGGAGCTCATTCCAGGCCTTAGCTATGACGTAGGAGAAGGCTCTTCCATCCGCCCTGGTTCTGTGGATTCGCAGGGTTTCTGCTAAGGCAAGGTCGGCAGAGTGGAGGTTTCTTGTGGGTACGTGGAAGGAGACTCTTTCATTGAGATATTTGGGTCCAGTGTTGTGGAGAGACTTGTAGGCGTAGGTGAGAACCTTGAAGGGTATTCTCTTCCCGATGGGGAGCCAGTGGAGGTCTCACAGGTGTCAGGTGATGAACTCATATCATGGGATGCCAAGGACAAGTCTGGCCATGGTGTTCTGGATGGTCTGAAGTTTGCGTAGCAGGGATTTGTTGATTCCAGAATAGAAGGTGTTTCTGTAGTCCAGTCTGCTTGTTATGAGTGTGTGGGTGACGGTTTTTCCGGCTTCGAGGGGATCTACTTGAAGATCTCATGAAGGATGCGGAGGGAGTTGTAGCAGATGGAGGCGACGGCATTGATCTGGTGGGTCAGGATGAGGGAGGAGTAGAGTATGATGACGAGGTTCCGGGCATGGTCCGTGGGGGTGGAGGGGGTTGCAGAGGGTGGTGAGCCACCAGGCGTTGTCCCACTGGGTTGGTTTCAAGGACGAGGACTTCTGTCTTCTTCGAGTTGAGCTTCAGTTGATGCTCATCCAGGCAGCAATGTTTTTTATTCCTTTCTGGAAGCTGAGACTGGTGGCTTTGGGATCCTTCGTGAGGGAGAGTATGAGCTGGATGTCCTTGGTGTGGGATACTATGCTGAGTCCATGCTGTCTGACAATGGCAGCAAAGGGGGCCATGTAGATGTTGAAGAGTGTGGGACTGAGCGATGATCCTTAGGGTACTCCACAGATGATCTCTGTGGGTTCGGAGAGGAAAGGCAGGAGTCTGATCCTTTGGGTTCTGCTGGCGAGGAAGGAATGGAGCCTGTCGAGGGTGGTTACCTGTATGCGAGCGTCATGAAGTCTGGCTGCGAGAGTGCGGTTGGAGATGGTGTCGAAGGCTGTGGAGAGGTCTGGTAGGATGAGGGCCGCGGTGTGGCCTTGGTCAAGGAGTGTGTGGTTGTCATCTGTGCCGGCAAGGAGGGTGGTTTCGTTGCTGTGATTACAGGGGTATTCAGATCGGGAAGAGTCGAGGATGGCATTCTCTTCAATGAAGTTTTCAGCTGGGGGTTGACGATCTTCTCAGTGACTTTGGCTGCTAAAGGAAGGAGAGAGATGGGTCTGTAATTTGTCAGGTCTGTCGGGTCTGCAAAAGGTGTCCTGAGAAGGGGCTTGGCTTCTGCGCGTTTCCAGTCTTTGGGGAAAATGCTGGAATTTAAGGTGGCATTGATGCTGCATTGTAGCTCGGGTGCTATGGTGGTGGCGGCACTGGGAAGTTGTACGGCGGTCAGGGGTCCAAGTGGGCTCCTGAGTGAATGCTCTTCTTGGTTGTTGGGACAGCTCCTGCGGTGACCAGGGTCCAGGCGCTGATGATGGGTTGGCTGTTGTTGCTGGAGTAAAAGGTGGTTTCTGGAGTCTGTTCGCTGAAGTTATTTTAGAGGGCCTTGATTTTCAGGTGGAAGTAGGAGCAGAGTATGTTTGCGAGGTCCTGAGAGGGTATGATGTACGTGGCTCCGTGGGGGGGGGAGTTGGTGAATTTCTGGATGATGCTGAATAGTTCCTTTGAGTTGCTGGAGTAGGTGCGGATTTTATTCTGGATGAAGGTCCTTTTGGTGGATCTTCTGAGTTGGTGGTATCCAGTCATGGCATTCTTGTAGGTGGTCTGGTCTTCAGTGGTTTTGCTGTTCGTCCATCGTTTTTCAAGGAATCTGCAGGTGCGTCTGGATTCTTGGAGGTCGGTGGTGAACCAGGTGACCTTTAAGGGGCGTTGTCTGTTGGGGTTCCGGAGGAGTGTAAGCTTGTCTGTGCAGTTGGTGATCCACCGGTGTAGTTCATTGGCTGCAGTGTTGGTGTCAGTCAAGGCAGGAGGGGTCATTGATGAGGGTGGAGTTGAGGTGCTCCTCTGTGACCTTGCCCCAGTTATTTTGCGGTGGGCGAGGAGTGGGTTTGTGAGCAGTGGCAGTGTTGAACAAGAAGTGTATGGAGTGGTGGACTGTCCAGAGGCGCTGCATGGTATGGCTGAAGTGGCTGTTGTTCTCTCCTGCGAAGATAGGGTCGAGGGTGTGTCCTGCCTTGTGGGTCGGGGTGGTGATGAGCTGTTTCAGTCCAATGTTGCCGAGGATGTCCAGCAGGGCGGTGGAGTTGGGGGTCGCTGAGGTTGTTGAGGTGGAAGTACAGGTCTCTGATGAGTATGTAGTCCATGGAGGCGATAGCGTGGGGTGTGATGAGGTTGGTGATGGTAGTGGTGAATGAAGCACGGGCCTCAGGTGTCTGTAGGTGAGGGTGCAATGCAGCGTTGTTCTGGGGCTGGTCTGGATCTGAAAGTGAAGGTGTTCGTTGTCTGAACGGGGGTCGCTCATGCTGGAGAGTTAGAGGGAGCTCTTGTGTGCGATGGCGAGTCCTCCTCCTGGGCGGTTGGGGCTGTCCTTTGGATCTTGTGTCCGTCAAGAATGGCGGTGGCGATGTTAGGGTCCGGGGAGGCGTAGGTCCAGGTTTCCATGAAGAAGGCAAAGTCTGGCGAGAGGGTGTTTAAGATTTGCATTCGCTATTTTGCAATTTTCTAAAAGAGAATTGCAAAATCTGTGAATAACTATTAGGAAATCGCAAATAGGAAAGGTCGCTTTTTGGGAAGGAGAATGATAATATCATTATACGTAAGTGTTGGAGTTAATGCCCCGACGTAGTCTTCTGTAACACAGAGGAAGTGAGTGCTGTTGTAGGAATACATATGTGGACCCTTGTGGGAAACTTTGGCTGCAAACAACTGCATATATGTCCAGGGAAGCAGCAGACAAAGACCTTGCACCTAGAAAGCACAAGCTTAAGTTTGCAGGAAAGAACTGGTTTTTCTCATTGAGGAGTGTGCGGCCTATAATAAGGAGCTGTTTGGTAAGAGCTTTTTCACTGCAGGAGAAGCATAAAAAATTAAATCTGGAACAACATCTTGGAGAAAATCAGTTCCCTTGGAGTGACCCAACTCAGCATCCCAGACATCAGGAAAAGAGGATACGACTTAAGATCTCATATGAAAGTGAAGGTAGAAATTCGCTTAGCAGAGGCACGTGGGACAGGTGGAGGACCATCTCAGCAGTCACCATGACTGAGGCAAAAACTCAGCCAAAGAGTGTTGTTGAGGAGTCTATCATAGATACCTCCAATTCACCATACATATTGCAAGGTAAGATTTCAGAAAAGTTTAATTATATCATGTTAGTTTAAGAAACATGGATATTTTATTACCTATATCAGAAAAGTCACTCCATTTTAATGTTTAATGGTTTAACTTTTAAATTCATTATGGGAGTTGTAGTAACAATAATCATGCATTTATTCTATGTAGAGCAGCACATGTAAAATAGTTTGCTCTCAAAAACATTGCTGCTAACCTATCCAATAATCAGAGAATTGAATTTAGAATTGCATGAAATCTAAAATGTTCATGTTAGCAAAATAGTATATTAAAGTGCAACCTTATATTTTTGCAGATGTCGCACAACAGGCAGAGCGTGACGCCCAGGAAGATAGCGACGATGAAAGTCCTTGTGAAACTGAGCAGTCCAGGAGATAGTGAATAGGCCTCTCTGTGCCTGGTGTACCACACCTTAGGCACACACACCAACCTACGCCTAGTACAGATGCCGGCGACACTCCACAGGCAGGCACTGCTGGGAAAAGTAGTGCAAGCTGAGTTAGAAGAATTCACTAATCTGTTGTCTGTTCATATGCATTTTTACTTCTTATCTGGTTTGCTTAACGAAAAAACAATTTTGAAAAACGTTGTTTATGATGTATATTTTTTTATCTTCCAACATAAAATGAGAATGATTTCTAACTAAAAGTGAACATTTTGATTTAAACTCATCATCAAACATGTGGTATTGTTTTCATTTCTGGGCTTGGCTGATGGAGTCTGTGTTAACCACATCGATGCTGATGACGAAACCGCTCCGTCATCAGCCGCGTTGGCGCTGTGCTGTTGACGGAGCGGTTCCATCATGGCCCGCCCGACGCGCCTGCGCGTCACGTTCTATTGAGCGGGCGGGGCCATGACGGAACCGCTCCGTCATCAGCACTGCTCACCCGAGGCTGGTGACGGAGCGGTTCCGTCACCACCGTGTGAACGCCGCACGGCCCCCCCACCCCCTTAGCGCTGTGGCGGAATAGCCGCTGCAGTGAATGTGCTAATAAAACAGGCCTTCCCGGGGGGGATGTGGTACCCAAGGCCTTCAAAGGTTCGGGGAGGGGCGCTGCATGCCCATTCCCCTTTTTTTAAAAGTTGGTCCCGGCAGATGGGATTTTTTGGAGGCCAAATCAATTAGTGGAGGGGGACCTACTCACGCCACCCTCCCAAATATTTTTTAAAAATAGCTGATGCCATTCTCTTGTTTCCACAATCATATGTGAATCTCTTTGGATCACTGCAAAAACGGCTCCGTTTTGGACCCACCCCTCATATGGGCTGGGGGCGGGGCAGGGAACCCTGCTCCGTGACATATGATGTTTTAACAATATTGTAGGTCAGGGGACCAAGTCCCTGCATCTTGTATTGGCTGCCAGCAACATTTTCCTCATCTTGCTAGCAGCCAATCAGAGTGTTCGCTCCCACAGAAGTTTGCCTCCCGCATGGTCAAGAGGGCCCGAGGGAAAGAAGCCCCCTGGGCCAATCATAATTCTCTGTTTTCCAAAACAGAACTCAAGGGACTCTGGTAAGAGTCCCTTCAACCCAACATCCAGATATACAAATATTTTTGAGACTTGTCAAAAACTGGTGAATGGATTTACAACAAATCACAAAAAGCACGCTTTCCGTAACTCAATCTAAATTCCTGCCAGATTTGGTATAATTCCGTTCAGCAGTTTTTGTGCACGTGCAGTTCAAAAAGTATATGGAAAATAAATGGGATTTTGCATTTTGGTGCCCCCCTTTTTTTTTGCTCCAACTCGATGGATCACCCTAAAACTTTCCATGCACAGACTAGGCAAAAGAACCTAATTTTTTGAAAGTTTTCTGAAGACTCATCAAATGGTGACAAAGTTATTATCAAAACAAAAAGCCATTTCCTGTGGAAATGCTGACCTCACTATACCCACCCAGTGGTCACCTCTGGGTTATATAAGGTGAAAACAGGAAGAGAGTAAGAGATTCAGGTGCGGGGAATGGGGGAGGGTAGTAAACAAAGAGAGCATGTTTGGGGGCAGAGAGCAGGTGGGTGAGAGGTCAGTGACCAATGAAACACATGCAGGTCTATGGACTGTTGGAAGTTAAAGTAAAGTAGCATTAGCAAAGCCAGTAGGGCTGGCTGTTTTATAGAGGATTCAGAAAAGGGGATGGTGATGAACAGAGTGTCTGAATTAAGCAGACCACTCTTACCCAGTCCAAAGATCAGGGCTTGATCCATCACCGTTATTTAGCTCACTGCCCCATCCCAGCTCAGAACCTGGCTATATGCAAATTAGTCCGTCCCTGGCCCAGTGCATCATGGGAACAGGGCAGACCAAACTACCAAGCCAATTCTTCACCAGAAAGGAGACAAGCTACCGGGGACCGGTTTCTGGCATTTCAGCCTCGTCGGCCCGGCTTGCTTGAATCCTGATGGAGCAGTGAGCAAGGGACTCATGTCTGAGTATACCCTTCAAGGGGATGGTGATGAACAGAGTGTCTGAATTAAGCAGACCACTCTTACCCAGTCCAAAGATCAGGGCTTGATCCATCACCGTTATTTAGCTCACTGCCCCATCCCAGCTCAGAACCTGGCTATATGCAAATTAGTCCGTCCCTGGCCCAGTGCATCATGGGAACAGGGCAGACCAAACTACCAAGCCAATTCTTCACCAGAAAGGAGACAAGCTACCGGGGACCGGTTTCTGGCATTTCAACCACAAGATATGTACAAAAGGCACTTAGAGACACATCAAGTTTTTGAACCTGGGTACCAAGATAAAACACAAACAAGCACACATTCACATTCTGCTGACACACAGAGACACATGCACTCTACACATAGAATCAAACATGAAACAACAACCCACATAAGGGCACACATGACCATAAAACAGCACACTTATGCACCTCATGAAGAGATCTTGGGTGTTATTGTTATTGTACAGTTGTACAGTGAAAAGGTATTATCAAGATGTAGTAGGACATAAAGGAAAGCTATAACATGGACATCCTTTACCATGAAGTCTGAACCACGCTCTACCTTTACAACGTGGTCTTCACAACGAGGCATATTTACTACTGGATTACTTTACCTTTATCCTATCGATAGTCTTAATTTTTTTAACAATGGCTTCTTGTTTGGCCTGGAAGTCTCTACCATTAGGTCCCAAAGGGCAGCTATCAAGGCTTTCGCGATGGGGGATAAGGGAGACTGTTTCTTCCGTTGCTTCTCTGGTTAGGGTCGGACTGGGACAGAATATAGGCCCAGATACAAAAATAAAAGTAGCCCTCATTAGTGAATCAGAGAACTAAAAAAGTGGGCCACAATTTCAAATCAGAGCAGTTTTGCAAGACAGGGTAACTGCATGCATTTGTGCTTGCTGCAGAGAATGGTACAACCAGGAAAAAAAACACCGGATCATAAAACAGGTCAACAAACACACAGCCAAAAACAGGGACATACATTATCCTGTCAGACCACCTTTGCCAGATTGCATTATATGCAAATGTGACCTACCTATGGCATCTCACTTCTTGGTGAGTTTCTTTCTCCAATGACCGGCAATTCTTTCGCCATTCCTTTTTCGTACTTTCCATTGGTGCTCCAGGCTTTCCAGGATCCTCCCTTTGAGCCTCTTGAATAAGAAATTCCTTACAGCCAAAAAGTGGGAATGTTGGTATCTATCTGGTCAGGAAGAAGTATTCTGGGTACTGGAACACTACTTCCCATTTCTATTTTGACGCTGAATTTTCCTAGATAAAGTGGGTCTCCGTCTTAGCCCATCAGAGACATCTGTTCTGCAGCCACATGGAATTCTCCTCATACATTTCTTTCAGATTATCAATTGATTTTGGGTGGAGGTTTTACAGTGGAAGACTTTGGAAGTTATGGACTGTTTTCTATTCATGATTTATAAAATTCCCAAAAAAGAAAATGAAATAAACAATCTTTTCTGCTTGGGCATTGCTTCAACATGTAAGGACTGTTCGAGGAAGACGGACAAGGAGGTAGTGACCCAGTTACTTACCAGTAATCTTCGTTACTCAAGCCCAGGTCTCCCTCACTGCGGTCCTAAATCCCTCCTACATCCTACTGGGATAAAGGGATTGGATAATTTATTTTCCTCTGTTTGGATTCAAGGCTTGCTATGCAATAGGAAGTGTGAGTGTAACTTCCTGTCTTTTAGGTACTGCTGGAAGGCAGTAACCATACTGGAGAAACCAAGCTTCTGTGGGATGGGGATTGCTCAGCATGGAAGGACTGTATCAAGGAAAACCTGGACTTGGAGTAATGAAGGTTACCTGTAAGTAACTGGGTCAATCATGTAGTATTCTCATGTCATGGTATTTCTCCTATGTTACCCTTTCCCTAGCTGCTCAGCCTGTGTGTGTGTTCTGAGTGAAATGTTGGTGCGTGGGCTATGTGTGGAATACCTTGGTTACTGGTTGATGAGTGACAGTTGTTGGATGGGGCTGAGCAGCTAGCAGGCTGCTCCTGGTGGGCCTGCAGTTTATGATGATCTACAAGTTACCTGTCAACCTGTGAATAAACCTACTTGGTTTACATCATACCAGCGCGGCGTGATTACTACAAATCATTTACTGGGAGTCTGGCTGGGATCTGGTTAGGACTACACTGCATGGGGTCATTGGGGCCAAATTACAAGAAAAGGCACACAAATGTCATTTCATTATGGGGAGACAGAGCGATCCAGCAGGAAAATACTATTTTGCCAGCTACTCTGATAATCTTTGCTCTAGTCCCAGGACATGAATTTTTTTTCCAGGGCTGAGATGGTTGTTTCAGTCCTTTTTGATGAATGAGGCCAGAATACATTAAACACCTACCAGCCAACACCTGGAGGATGCTCAGCGCTCATAGTGGGGCACACCAGAGTCAAAAACATACAACTACTAGACAACACCATGAGGATGCTGCCCCATGGGGGTCACACCTGAGCCCTAACACACAACAGACAACTTCCAGCCAACACTGCAAAAATATAGAGCACAAAAATGCACAAGGTAGCATTTACAAGTATTAAAGGAAACAGAGATGTGTAGCTTGATTCATGAAGCTGAGAAACAAGTCCAGGGCCAGTCTCTGCTGGGAAATATTGTCATCAATGCTGTTTTGCTACAGAATATAAATATTTCCGGAAAGGTTTCGATAAACCCGGCATTTGTTAAACCCGATCTTTGTAAAGCACAAGCTCAAGGCGCTGGTGGTCGGCGGGGAGATTAATCGAGCTATGGGCCAGAGTTACATGGTGCTGGACTGAGCTGCCGCCAGCGATCGAACCGTGAGCCCCATACTCCAGAGTCAGCCACCCCGGCCGCTCCATCACACCTCTCCACAATACACTATAAACCTTGCAGCATTGGGTGTTCAAGGCACATCCAATCATAACAAGAGAGGAGGCTGGAGTTGAAAACGAAATTAGATGCTAGATTTCCAAAAGGAAGAAGTTGTTTTAGAAAGTGAGACCTGATTGAGGGGCAAACACAATCCTAGGTGTAGGGAATACAGGCACCTGTGCATATCAATATTGTTAGAAAAGGGATACATGGTTGGCTGAGGTATGAAACCAGGCCGGGCAGGAATCATCACTCTAGTCAGGGCAAGCTAGATAAACACTAAAAGATAACCTGTGCTCCCCCTCAGGTAGCTTGGTACTGATCAGTCAGCCATACCTAAAGATCCAATGTGTAAAGTATTTGTGCAACACACTCACATAGTAACACAATGAATACACAAAAAAATACTCTACACAGGTTTAACATAGACAATTCTTTTCTGAACAAAACAAGACCAAAGTGACCAAAATTCAATGTAAAGAATTTGAGGTATTACATTTTAAAAGAATAAATGCAATAGAGTGCTCAGAAGCAAGTAGTGCTAAAAAAGGTTATATTAGGTTGTGCTAGAATGGGGCAAAGTCAAATTTTGGGTTAACTGTGTTGGAGCGCCAGCTGGCTGCAGTACCCCCACAGACCCCGGTGAACAAAGTACCTTTCCTGGTTGTAAATAGTGCGATGTGTAGACGTTGAGGCCCACAGGTGCAGGATGCGTAGATCTTCTCCACGCAGTGAAGGCGATGCATCAGTTACGTTAGTTCTGCCTTGTGGCTAAAAACCACATTTTGATCTTAGTACAAATGTTAGTGTGTGGAAGCATTATGTAAAATTGGAGACAACGATATGTTAAAGAACACTTTATGTGAGCACATTGGACCTCATTACAAATTTGGCAGTCTTGAGACCGCCGAATCTGTGGTTACAGCCTGACCTCCGTGACCTCGGTTGCTCAATTTGCGTATAATGAGTGGGGTGGGTGGACCTCAACCAGCCCACTTCAAAACTTCCAGCACTGCCAGGATCCTGGATCCGGCGTGCAGGCGATGTTCAGAGGGTGGAGGAATGAAGGCGGTGCTCAGACCATCACTGTAGTCCATATTACGATTTGCCCTTCCGCAAGCCTTTTCACGGCGGTGAAACTGCCATAAATAAGCTGGCGCAACGGTGAGGAGGAGGCCCCAAAGAGGGCCCTGGGTATCATTGCCCATTCAGTGATGTGGCAGGGGGCACATGTTGTGCCCCCCTACTCCTGCTCTGTTTTGCGTGCACTGTGTGGCATGCACAAAATGGTGCATGTCAGCGGTGAACGCACGAACGTGCAGGAGCTGATGGGCTGCCCAGCGGCTACATTGACTTCGGGCTCACTCAGTGAGTCGAGGCATGCAGACAGCTCAAGACTGCGGCCAGCACACCGGTGTGTTTGAAGTATTCTGCCTAGCTTGTATCATGGACATGCAGAGATATGAAAAGCTAATTAGAGGAATGGTAGACGATGAATGGAAACTGCTAGTGTACAATTTGTGGGACATTGTGAGAAGAACTTTCTCCAAATGCACAGATGCAAGTCTTCCCACAGAAACATGGATTTCCTCCATCAGTGTCTGACAGCCTTAGAGCTTTTAGCTTGTGAGTGAGAACACAGCAACGCCACTTTGTTTTTATTCTGTATTTATTTGAGCTCAAGATTCATATTCCATGTAAGAGGTGGAATCTACTTATAGATTCCTCATCTGCCATGAATCCTAAAGGAAGCTACTCAAAGACAAAACACGCTCCTGCAGGATTGAGGAGAAGAAAGGTCACTGGAGCATCCAACTCTCTAGTCTCATTCCTAAATTAATCTACAGAAACCTCCTGTTGTCCTCAAAATCACCTACCCATTGGGCATTGTGTGTTCCAAACAGACCCAAGCCCCATTAGGTGAGCAACTCCCTACTACCTCAGCCTGTGCTCAGTGCGCAAACTGTGAGTAGAACCCACTGAGCCTAGCCAAACAAGCCCTATTAGGTGTGCAATTTCCTAGATGCACGGTCTACACTCACTGTGCAGACTGTGCGTAGAGCCCACTCCCTCCAGAGACCCAATCTCCATTAGGTGCATGCTCCTAAAATGCAAGACTGCGTTCAGTGTGCAGACTGTGCGTAGAGCCCACTACCTCCAAAGACCCAATCTCCATTAGGTGTGCATGCTCCTAAAATGCAAGACTGCGTTTAGTGTGCAGACTGTGCGTAGAGCCCACTACCTCCAAAGACCCAATCTCCATTAGGTGTGCATGCTCCTAAAATGCAAGACTGCGTTCAGTGTGCAGACTGTGCGTAGAGCCCACTACCTCCAAAGACCCAATCTCCATTAGGTGTGCATGCTCCTAAAATGCAAGACTGCATTCAGTGTGCAGACTGTGCGTAGAGCCCACTCCCTCCATAGACCCAATCCCCATTAGGTGTGCATGCTCCTAAAATGCAAGACTGCATTCAGTGT
This sequence comes from Lissotriton helveticus, assembly GCF_964261635.1. Taxonomy (NCBI): domain Eukaryota; kingdom Metazoa; phylum Chordata; class Amphibia; order Caudata; family Salamandridae; genus Lissotriton; species Lissotriton helveticus. The sequence continues at coordinate 1,163,821,959 of NC_136072.1, read as the reverse complement.
GCAGACTGCGCATAGAGCCCACTCTCTCCATAGACCCTTCCCCACTAGGTGTGCATTCACCTAAAATGCAAGTCTGCATTTAGTGTGCAGACTGTGAGTAGAGCTCTTTCCCTCCAGAGACCCAAGCCCCATTAGATCACCAAGCTCCTACAATGCACCGCTGTCACCCTGTGCACATTTCAAGAGAGAGCCCCCCACATGCACACTCTCAAACCCTGTTAAGTGTTGAAGGCGGTACTACGCACAACCTTTGTCCTATGGACAACTCTTCATGGAGCCATGTCCCCTCCAAACATGCAAACTCTCTTAGAAGCCCACACACTGTGCAAAGGTTTACACACATTAGTAGACCAGAAGCTATAGAAACGTTCCACTAGATATAGCTCAGTAAATACCTTTCAGTGCCAGAAGTGTATAGCAAACTTTCACATTAATTGGATGAAGTCACCAGTGTTGCTGTCAGTTAATTCATCAATGATGTCATTTGATATGTTCTCAGCAATGTCATCAATGATGTCAGTAAACATGTCATGTGTAATGTTATATATGAGGTCAGGAGCATTGCATAGGGATGCACACACTCTAGTTAGCTCAATAAACTATAACGGGTGGATTAATGAGTTTTATAGTTTAAGATTGTATTTTATTACTGATATTTTTTATATATGTGTATATATATATATATATTCACTGAAAAAACCATAGGTTTCAGGAGTTATATAGTTAGGAATTAGCTTTTAAAAAACTGTTGAAATTCACTCAAAAAACTATAAGTTTTAGTGGTGTTATAGTTAGCTGGACATTTTACTCATACAAAACCATTGAAATTGCTCCTATATAGTTAGTTGTACTAACTATATTTCGCGCACCCGCAATCCACTGCTGATGATGTCACATATTAGATCATTCATGACATGGTCAGTGACATCACTGATGACATCTCAAATGACATCACTGATGACATCATCCACGTGACAATCACATACACCTTTTCATACACTATTACAAATTTTTCATCACTCTTTGTAAAATACAGAGTATCATATTTAAATCCATTGTCACAGCAATACAAGTATCTAAAAATCTACTCAGTGATTCATAGATGTATACACACATCTAATCACTTACCTATGGATTCACTCATACATGCTGTCAATGAACAATAGAACACTATCAAAAATACTTATACATCTATATCGACATTAAACAACAGCACGCATCCTATTCACATATGAAGTCATCCTACTCACTTATGCAAACAATGGATCATACTTACCTATTTACTTAGCAAAACACTTATACAAACACCACTTCTTCTATTCATTTAGATAGTAATTCATACTTAGTGAATTATAAAATCATTATTACAAGTATACAGTTATCCATACAGTCACTCACACAATCATTGTGTCTTGTGTATACTTATTTATATACAACAACTGACACATACTGTTAGATCTGGGGGTCTCTAGTTGGCAGAGGTAAGTACCACTGTCCAAATAGGGACTCTTGCTTCTAGTCAGGGCAAGGAGATAACCCTCTGAGATAACCCCTGCTCACCCTCTAGGTAGCTTGGCACGAGCAGTCTAGGCTAACCAGAGGCAATGCGTAAAGTATTTGTACCAACACTCACAGTAACACAGTGAAAACACCACAAACTGACTCCACAACACTTTAGAAAAATAAAGGTATTTTAATCTAAACTACACAAGACCAAAACGACAAAAATCCAACATACACAGTTCAATAATATGGTTTCAAAAGAGTTCTTAAGGTTGCTTTAAAATTCTTAGGTTGCGATAGAATTCTCTACGTTGCGATAGAATTCTCTACTAATGCGTGAAAAGTTCACAGTTGCGTCACGTTTACTCACAGTACCTTTTAGTTGCAACAAAGTTCCAAAAGCAGAAGCTGGTGCGGTGGAAAACAAGCGATGCATTGCTCCTGAGACCCTGGGGAGGCGATGCGACAGCCCCGCTGCAGCAGCGGGCATGTTGCGACGAATCCGGTCTGTATGGGGAGGAAGGCCACTTGTATGGATTCCGGTGCGTAGGTTCCGTAGGAAGTCTGTTCTCGCAAAGGCACGATGCGACGATCTCGTAGGGGCTGCGACGATCTCCGGGGCGACGATGCGCGGTCCAGCGGGGATCCTCTCTCTCGCAGCTCCTCGATGCGTTGATTCTGCGACGATGCTCGCAGCGACGTGATGCGGTCCGCAAGCAAGCGGTGCGGTGTTCTCACCCAGCGACGACAGGCTCTGCGACGATACTCGCAGCGATGTTCGATTCTCCCGCACCGGTCTGGTGCGTCCCGCAAACGAAGGATGCGACGTCTCTGGCAGCGGCGTCAGGCGCTGCGACGATCTCGACCTCCGTAGCGGCGGGAAACTTCTCGCACTGTCGGGGATGCGCTCCGCAAGCGAGCGATGCGACACTTTTCAAGTTCAAAAGTCACTCAAGCTTAGTTTCAAGCTTCCCAGCACCGGTCCAACCTCCAGAGGCCCCACAACTGGATCAAGCACTCTAGGAGGGACAGAACTCTCTCAGCAGAGTTCAGGGAAGCTGGGGGTGAAGTCCTTTTGTTCCTGGGACTTCAAAACAGGGAGCCAGCTCTTCTCAGGCCCTTGGAGATTCCTTCAAGACAGGGGACACAGCACACAGCAAAGTCCTTCCCCTCTCCTTGGCAGCAAAGCAACAGCAGGTCAGTCCAGCAGAGCAACAGCAGGACAATCTTCCTTCTTCAGTTTCAGCTTTCTCCTTGGCAGAGGTTCCTTCTTGATTTCCAGGATGATCTAATTTTCTGTTGTCAGGGGTCCTGTACTTATACCCCTAAAGTCTTTGTTCTCTTGGTGTATGTGGGCCCTGAGCCCGTTCTGAACCAGTTCTGGGTGGATCCTGAGCACTTTGTTTTGCTGGCTGCATCTTTCCTTTCAGAGTGAGGGGCAGGGTCCTCAGCCGCCCAGCAGGGGGGTGGAGCCAGCATTGTGGAAGGCAGGCACAGCCCTATTCAGCCCAGGTGCTAACTCCTCCCACCACTCCAGTTGCAACTGCAGTCATTCAGCCTAGTGCTGACTCATCCATCCTGCTGGGGAATTCCCCAGCCCCTGTCACTCACAAACCAGACAGTCAATACACAAACAGGCCCAGGCACACAGAAGGGTCAGACAAGAGAACAGCAACTTTCTAAAAGTGCTGTTCTCAAACACAGGATTTAAAAACAACCTTTCCTAAAAGATGTGTTATTAAATTCTGAGTTCAGGGATACTAGATACTTATGTCCTATCTTGTTCCTATGGGAAGAAATGCTGTTAACCACTGTAGCCAGCATCCCCCATGTTAACCTATGGAGCAAGGTAGCCTTACAGTAGTGAAAAACGAAAATGGCTGCCATTCACTACCAGAGCATGTCACCTGCACTAGTACATGCTCTACCTTTTACATACACTGCACCCTGCCCAGGGGGGTACCTTGGGCCTTCCATAGGGGTGACTGATGTGCACAAAAAGGGAAGGGTTAGGCCTGGTCAGTGGGGACACTGACCAGGAGGACATGGCAGTTCTAAACTGCCCATAGGCACTGCAGTGGCAGGCCTGAGACACCATTTTAGAGCTACTCCTGTGGGTGGCACAATCAGTGCTGCAGGCCCACTAGTAGCATTTGTCATCACCAGCCCTGGCACAGCCAGTGCACTTTACTAGGGACTTCATGGTGATACAAATATGCCAAACATGTATATCCAATCAGAATAACAATTTAAACAGAGAGCATATGCACTTTAGCACTGATCAGCAGTGGTAAAGTGCGCAGAGTCCTATTGCCAACAGCCACGGGTCAGGGAAAATAAGGGAGGAAGAAGCAAAAAGTTTGAGGATGACCCTGCAAGAAGGGCCAATTCCAACACAACCCCCTTCCAGCCTAAAGCCAGGGTAGACCAAACGATACCTCGATGGGATTCCCTGCTTAAGGCGATAGAACACGGAAACTGGGCACACAGCAGGGCAGTCCTGTTCTACGCCATCCTAAACCCAGTTGGATCACTCTATCCATACTCTCAGGGTCCACAATGCCAATCCATGTGTAAACCTTCTCCTCACCTGTGGACACCACCTGTGCAGCACCTAACTTTAATTTCCTCACAGGTGTGTCCCAACAGACCGACAGCAAGCCACAGTGACCACCAACAGTGATCAGGGATGAGACCCAGGCCTCATGCCTCTCAGGGTGCTCAAACCTCCGTGGCATCAGTGGGTGGGGGGCAGTAGCCCCAGGTGCTTGGCACCCTTTGTCCACTCCCTCTCTTGTCAGGTCAGGTCTGACACTCTGGCACTGACCCACCAGTCCCGGACCAGTATCCGGCGGCTGGACAAGAGGCTGAGGTGGGCTTCCCCACACCAGGTCCTCCTCTTCCTTTGGGCTCTGTACCCTCCCACCTGGAGCGGTACCCCCTTCTAGAATAGCCAGGGCACCTGTGGCAGGTGTCCCGCACCATTCATCCACCAGTTCAGGGGTGCTATCCTGCAACTGGTTTTCCAGGTCAGGGGGGATACCCCGGGCCTGGCCCTCAAACCTAGGCTCCCAAGCCTCCAGGTCAGACAACACCTGAACCTGGCTTCCCCACCCAGGGACTAACCCCTGCAGTGGAACACTTGCCTGGCGCACCAGGACTTCACTCACTGAGGTGCCTATACTGGTAGACAGTACCCACCTGGCCAACACAACGGTGTGGCCCAGTCCACCCCCAGGGTGAGACTCCTGCCCTCCTTCCAGGGGCAACCCTGTCCACCAAGACAACCAAGAACACAACTTTCCTACCAGTTCAGGACCTCCCTCCAGCAACTGGTCTCCCAACCGAGGGTTTAACCCCTCAGGTTGTACCAGGGTCAGGGGCGAGGGCTCCCTCCCTCTGCACCCCCTTCCAGAGCGCTGCACCCTCCCTACTGGAGGGGTACCCCTGGGAACCATATTGGTCAGGACACTGGTTACAGATGTCCTTCCTTCCAGGTCAGGCAAATCCTGAACCTGGTCTCCCAACCCAGGGACCAAAACCTGCGGTTGTGCATTTGCCTGGCACGCCAGGACTTCTGGGGACTCACATAGTACCTCCTTGAGGGTGACACACAACTCATGTGTCCTGTGACAGTCTGCCTGGTGCAGATCTCCCGACCCCTGTCCACCTGACAGTGCGGGAAGATCCCCCAGGACAGAAGTGAGGTCACCATGGTCACTCACTGGGGACTCAGCCCTTATGACTGGTCCCTGACCCACTGGTTCTCCCACTGGGGACTCCTTCCCCCTCTCACCCCTCAGTCTGGACTTCTGTACCCTCCCAAGTGGAGCGGCACTGACAGACACCAGAACTGATGGAGGCCTGGTTACAGGCACTCCCCATTCCCCTGACACTAGGAGATCCTCCTCAAATGGCCTACAAGTACAGTCTAGGTCCCCAACCTGGTGTTCCCTTAAGGAACCCTCCAGGCCCTGAGACTGGGTTTCGGGCACCATGAGACACACCGTCCCACACTCATTCCTTCTCCACTGAGACCGGACATGAGCCCCTACAGCCCTCCCACTACACTGGGACCTAACTGGGCTACCCTGAACCTCTTCCACCTCACAGGTCTGGAAGATACCTAAGCCACTCCTTTTGGGATCACTCCCCAATGCCTCCTCAGACTCTCTGGAATCCACCAAGAGGTCCGCCTCCAACGCAAGCTCTCTGGGATCAGAGAACTCATACTCCACCGGGTGTTGGCATAGCTCTGGAAAACAGGGACTTAAAATATGCTCTCCAACAAAGGAATCACACAGCCCCCCACAGTTGTTAACCAAGCTACCCTTTGCCTCACCCTCCAGTGCCTCACACAAGTACCCCACACCACTCTCCTGAGACTGGCAAGACAGTATCTGACTGTCTCTGTCACACAACCCACACTCTTCTGGCTGGTCTTCACACACACACACCAAGGTTTCTACCACGGGGGAACCCCTCTCCCTGTACCTCTCTTCTAGAGTCAGTAGAGTGTCCCTCCCACCACTAGGAATATGGTCCCCTGTGCCAGTCCCCAAATCTACTTCAGGGACACTGCACTCCACTGGAACTACATCATAAACCTGAACCCCCTGGTGTATGTCGACCCCCTCCCTCAAGTCAGGCGCCACATCTCTGGGTGTTTGTACCTTTCTCTCAGCACTAGATATCATAAACATGCTGCCACCATCTGAGCTGGACTCCACCTCCAAATCAGCAAAGCTCAACTCTTGAGCTACCCATGTTTCTTCTTCAGCTGAGACCCTCATTGCCTCACGCTTCCTGAGCTCCAACTCAAGCTTCCTCATTCTTAATTCATGGGCCAAGGTCAATTTTAATTCCTCCAGGGCACGGGCATTTTTGCTCTCCTCCGCCGCCCTTTCTCTTTCCATTTGCTTCAGCTCCATTTCAAGCCTCAACATTTCTAACTTATGATCTCTAGCCCTTTGGTTTTCCTCCAACTCCTCTGGGGAAAAACTTTCAGCTGAATGGTTGCTGCCAGCCCTTGAGGCTGCTCTGGACACAGGCATATCCTGTGGCCTGAAACCATCCCTTTGTGCATCCTCATCCACTTCTGCATCATCTGTCTCCCCAGCCTCTTTGGTCTCCCACCAGGCCCTTAAGGCCTCCTGTAGTTCCTCCTTCTTGGAGCAGCGCTTCATGGGGTATCCAAAGTTCCTGCAGAACTGTCTGAGTTGACCTACTTTGTAATCACTTAACATTTCAATATCAAACTCCAGTTCTGCAACATCACTTGCTGGTTTACCATTCTGAGACATGATGCTTGGATTCTTTCAGGGTTATGATCAAAAATAGAACCAACCAAAAAAACAGTAGTATGTGGTGGCGTAGTGGTCTGCACTCACTAGTGATGTACACCAATTACTGTGGGTCAAGTACAAATACAAGTTCAAATCCCACCGCCTGACCACCAATGTTAGATCTGGGGGTCTCTAGTTGGCAGAGGTAAGTACCACTGTCCAAATAGGGACCCTTACTTCTAGTCAGGGCAAGGAGATAACCCTCTGAGATAACCCCTGCTCACCCTCTAGGTAGCTTGGCACGAGCAGTCTAGGCTAACCAGAGGCAATGCGTAAAGTATTTGTACCAACACTCACAGTAACACAGTGAAAACACCACAAACTGACTCCACAACACTTTAGAAAAATAAAGGTATTTTAATCTAAACTACACAAGACCAAAACGACAAAAATCCAACATACACAGTTCAATAATATGGTTTCAAAAGAGTTCTTAAGGTTGCTTTAAAATTCTTAGGTTGCAATAGAATTCTCTACGTTGCGATAGAATTCTCTACTAATGCGTGAAAAGTTCACAGTTGCGTCACGTTTACTCACAGTACCTTTTAGTTGCAACAAAGTTCCAAAAGCAGAAGCTGGTGCGGTGGAAAACAAGCGATGCGTTGCTCCTGAGACCCTGGGGAGGCGATGCGACAGCCCCGCTGCAGCAGCGGGCGTGTTGCGACGAATCCGGTCTGTATGGGGAGGAAGGCCACTTGTATGGATTCCGGTGCGTAGGTTCCGTAGGAAGTCTGTTCTCGCAAAGGCACGATGCGACGATCTCGTAGGGGCTGCGACGATCTCCGGGGCGACGATGCGCGGTCCAGCGGGGATCCTCTCTCTCGCAGCTCCTCGATGCGTTGATTCTGCGACGATGCTCGCAGCGACGTGATGCGGTCCGCAAGCAAGCGGTGCGGCGTTCTCACCCAGCGACGACAGGCTCTGCGACGATACTCGCAGCGATGTTCGATTCTCCCGCACCGGTCTGGTGCGTCCCGCAAACGAAGGATGCGACGTCTCTGGCAGCGGCGTCAGGCGCTGCGACGATCTCGACCTCCGTAGCGGCGGGAAACTTCTCGCACTGTCGGGGATGCGCTCCGCAAGCGAGCGATGCGACACTTTTCAAGTTCAAAAGTCACTCAAGCTTAGTTTCAAGCTTCCCAGCACCGGTCCAACCTCCAGAGGCCCCACAACTGGATCAAGCACTCTAGGAGGGACAGAACTCTCTCAGCAGAGTTCAGGGAAGCTGGGGGTGAAGTCCTTTTGTTCCTGGGACTTCAAAACAGGGAGCCAGCTCTTCTCAGGCCCTTGGAGATTCCTTCAAGACAGGGGACACAGCACACAGCAAAGTCCTTCCCCTCTCCTTGGCAGCAAAGCAACAGCAGGTCAGTCCAGCAGAGCAACAGCAGGACAATCTTCCTTCTTCAGTTTCAGCTTTCTCCTTGGCAGAGGTTCCTTCTTGATTTCCAGGATGATCTAATTTTCTGTTGTCAGGGGTCCTGTACTTATACCCCTAAAGTCTTTGTTCTCTTGGTGCATGTGGGCCCTGAGCCCGGTCTGAACCAGTTCTGGGTGGATCCTGAGCACTTTGTTTTGCTGGCTGCATCTTTCCTTTCAGAGTGAGGGGCAGGGTCCTCAGCCGCCCAGCAGGGGGGTGGAGCCAGCATTGTGGAAGGCAGGCACAGCCCTATTCAGCCCAGGTGCTAACTCCTCCCACCACTCCAGTTGCAACTGCAGTCATTCAGCCTAGTGCTGACTCATCCATCCTGCTGGGGAATTCCCCAGCCCCTCTCACTCGCAAACCAGACAGTCAATACACAAACAGGCCCAGGCACACAGAAGGGTCAGACAAGAGAACAGCAACTCTCTAAAAGTGCTGTTCTCAAACACAGGATTTAAAAACAACCTTTCCTAAAAGATGTGTTATTAAATTCTGAGTTCAGGGATACTAGATACTTATGTCCTATCTTGCTCCTATGGGAAGAAATGCTGTTAACCACTGTAGCCAGCATCCCCCATGTTAACCTATGGAGCAAGATAGCCTTACAGTAGTGAAAAACGAAAATGGCTGCCATTCACTACCAGAGCATGTCACCTGCACTAGTACATGCTCTACCTTTTACATACACTGCACCCTGCCCAGGGGGGTACCTTGGGCCTTCCATAGGGGTGACTGATGTGCACAAAAAGGGAAGGGTTAGGCCTGGTCAGTGGGGACACTGACCAGGAGGACATGGCAGTTCTAAACTGCCCATAGGCACTGCAGTGGCAGGCCTGAGACACCATTTTAGAGCTACTCCTGTGGGTGGCACAATCAGTGCTGCAGGCCCACTAGTAGCATTTGTCATCACCAGCCCTGGCACAGCCAGTGCACTTTACTAGGGACTTCATGGTGATACAAATATGCCAAACATGTATATCCAATCAGAATAACAATTTAAACAGAGAGCATATGCACTTTAGCACTGATCAGCAGTGGTAAAGTGCGCAGAGTCCTATTGCCAACAGCCACGGGTCAGGAAAAATAAGGGAGGAAGAAGCAAAAAGTTTGAGGATGACCCTGCAAGAAGGGCCAGTTCCAACACATACACTGCCTTTTATTTTTCTAGTTTGTTGGACCTGTACCATTGAGAAATATATGTGCTCATCACCACACCCATAAAGATATTCACTCACCTAAACAACTGTTAGAGCATGTAGTTTTAACTTCATATATCTACTGAATCAACTATTCACACATCTTTGAACAGTCACACACCCCTCACCGAACCACACACACTTTCACACTCCCATACAAATACTCAGTTAACTAATCAATAACTAATATAGACTTTCACATAGCTAGTAACCAACTGTAGAATCAGTTTACACAACAACTGACAAAGTGATACAGATATTCAGACAGTTTAGTCACTATCCACTATATTTAGTGAGACATTATAAATTGTTCAAGTAAACAGTCAATTACACTGCTACTAAATCCTCCATCCAAATATTTATTTATATATATCCACTTATTCTTCAATGCAAATTGCTATATATATATAATGCATATTTAAATAACGAAGCAAACCACATTCACTGGATGATGTCTTCAGTGATGTCATCAGTGATGTCATTTGAGATGTCATCAGTGATGTCACTGACCATGTCATGAATGATCTAATATGTGACATCATCAGCAGTGGATTGCGGGTGCGCGAAATATAGTTAGTACAACTAACTATATAGAAGCAATTTCAATGGTTTTGTATGAGTAAAATGTCTAGCTAACTATAACACCACTAAAACGTATAGTTTTTTGAGTGTATTTCAAAGGTTTTTTAAAAGCTAATTCCTAACTATATAACTCCTGAAACCTATGGTTTTTTCAGTGAATTTCAAAGGTTTTTTAAATGCTAATTCCTAACTATATAAGGCCTGAAACCTATGGTTTTTTCAGTGAATTTGCAAGGTTTTTTAAATGCTAATTCCGAACTATATAAGGCCTGAAACCTATGTTTTTTTCAGTGAATATATATATATATATATATATATATATATATATATATATAGATACATATTTATATATAGATGCAGAAAAGCTTTCTCCTTCCAAAAATACAAGGGTACACGGCAGGGCTCCAAGGAACCATTTATTCGAATTCACTGGCATGACGCGTTTCGGCGGTAGACTCTTCAGATGCCTCCGGTGTTACAAAGTTCAAAGTTTCCTTTTGTTTTTTGTGCCCCTCCCCCTGAAGTAGCGTGGGGCACACCTGCACCAAATCTCATCAGAGAGCACTCGGCCAGTTCATAGTTGTGGATGGCAGATCCCATCATGCAATTGATTCGCAATGTGGGCGAGTCTCTCTTACAGACGGATTTTTCCCTCCTCAAGGTGAGTGGCTGAAGAATGGTCAGTTTGAGATTGTAGCACTGTGCTGGGCAGCAAACGATTACTGAGCCCTGTGCTTCCAACCTCACAATCCCGCTGTCGGCAAAGCTTTGGAGACGGTGGTAAAGTAACTCCGTCTCTCCGTGTAAGTCACAGACTGTCTGCTGGCAGCAAGGGCCTCTGCCTCCATCGGATGTGGGGCGGTCCGGTTTGAGCCACTGCATCCAGAGCACTTCTGGAAGGATCCCCTTTGCGTGACACTGGCACAGGCTAATATGCAGAAAAGCTTTCTCCTTCAAAAAAGACAAGGGGACACGGCAGGACTCCAAGGATCCATTTATTTGAATTCACGGGCATGACGTGTTTCAGCGGTAGCCCCTTCAGATGCCTCCGATGTTACAAAGTTCAAAGTTTCCTTCTGTATAGATATATATTTATTTATAAATATTAAGCCTGGGCGTAGTTTGTGTAACAGCACTACACATAGCCTACTTTGCGTATTCACGTAGTCTGTAGCTGAAAACACTCTGTACAGTGCTAAAATTGCAAAAAGCTTCCTGTACATAACCAGATATGAGAAAATAAGCTTTTGTATCTTTATATGCTAATGTGCATATAGTACTTTCACAATGGTGAAACTGAAAAACTGGTAAGCAGTGGGAGATGTGATGATTTTGGGATCCTCCCTAACCTAGGGAGAGTGCCAAACAGATGCCTTGAAAACAAAAAAGCACATCTTATTGAACGATTTAGTTGTGGTCCCATCCTCTTAGGACAAACCCAAACACAGTTATTGGCAAAAAAACATTCCCAACCAAAGGCCCTGCAAAGCATTATGGGATGAAATTAGCAGTGGGCAGTGAATATTATTTAGTATAGAACAGTGGTTCCCAAACTTTTGACTCCCGAGGACCCCCATTGAGTCACCACTGGAAGCCAGGGACCCCCAAGCAATTTGTATGAGTTAAATTTAAAATATTAAAACAGTAATTCGAAAAAAATACACACGTGTGCACACAAGACAAATACTCAAAGTACTAAGGATTTTGGGGCCAGATGTACGACCATTTCATTTAGCGCCTCGCAATTGGCAACACATTGTGAGTGGCAAATTGCGAGTCGCTAAATGAAATGTACAACAGTGGGTTTAACACTGTTTGGAATTCACAATGGGGTCGCAAATTGCGAGGCTCATTAATATTAATGAGCCTCTCGCAATTTGTGAACCCATTGGGAATGCCAGCCCTCCCAGCGATGGTGGCCTGCTGGGCTCTGCAGGCCACCATGTCTGGGACTACTTTTAAATAAAGCAGTTTAAAAAATAAATGCAGCCCATTTACCATGCATTTAAAAAAAAAAAAAGAAAATGAAACGTTTTTCTTTCATTTTCTAAGGGCAGGCAGAGGTGCCTGGGACCACTGCCTGCCCTTAAAAAATAATTTTGCATGCATTTGAAAAGGGGAAGGGGTCCCCTGGGGACCCCTTCCCATTTGCGAATGCATTACCATCTACTTGAAGTAGGTGGTAATTGCGAGTTTTTTGTGACCGCAAAACATTTGTACATGGTTTTGAGACACGCTATTTGGAAGGGAATGCCCCTTCCAAATAGCAAGTTGCAAAACCTGTTTAGCGAGTCGCAAACAAATTGCGACTCACAAAATAGGCAATGTACATGGCCCAATAGGTTTTTGCATGCATAAACGGGTTCGCAAACCCGTTTGCGCATATAAAAACAGATCGTACATCTGGCCCTTAGTATTTTACATTGAAGTAATAGCCCCTCTGTCACATGTATTTCATTTTATTTTATAGCACCTCTCATACCATTGTAGGATGTCAGAGCACTTTACATCACACACATATAGAGACATTGAATCATATATGTAAATCAGTGTGTGTATATATATATATATATATATATATATATATATATATATATATAATGTTTAAAGAGTGCTTGGTCTGAAAAAGCACAAACTCAGGATTCAGAACATAACACAGTGGCTAGCACTGACTTAAACATTAAAAATGTATTTCCACCCAAATAAATCTTTCTAGCAGCATCAGGATAATGAATAACTGGGAAAAAACATAAGTCACTAACTGATACCATGCAGTTTGCAAGCAGCTCTTTGATGACAGTTTATAGGTCCCTCTGCTACATTACGATTGTCACTTATGAAGTGCACAGTAACGAAAGAATCTCTGTGGCAAAAGGAGTAACCACGAACCTATGCACATAAAATACTGCTTTTTAAAATGCATGTTACACGTTCTTTGCAGTAGGCACATTAACCCTCTGTGCTACATTAGTTAAGTCAAAGCTGCCACTGAACAAAACTCTCCTCACACTCCAGCAGGTACATTAATCACTGGTATTATCTTGACACTTTTATTGTTGCTGGAAAGCTGCTAATTATACAAGGAACTTTTCTGTGCTTTTAAAACTGTTTCCTACGGACCCCCTGACAATGTGTCACGGACCCCTGGGGGTCCGCGGACCCCAGTTTGGGAAACACTGGTATAGAATATCAAAAGAATTCTACAAAGAGCTGCAGTTCCACTGGTCGTCCCTAGATGTCCCTCACGAGTCAAATGCAAATGCTTGATGAAAGGGTTTCAATGGTTTTGCATTACACTCGTGAGGGACATCTAGGGACGACCAGTGGAACTGCAGCTTGATGTAAGAATAATTTCAATGCTTTGCATTCGACTTGTGAGGGACATCTAGGGACGACCAGTGGAACTGCATCTCTTTGTAGAATTACTTTGATATTGGATACTATAATATTCACTGCCACTGCTAATCTTTTCCCATAATGCTTTGCAGGGCCTTTGGTTGGGATTTTTTTTTGCCAATAACTGTGCTTGGGGTGGTCCTAAAATGATGGGATCACCACTGAAGTTCAACAAAATGTGCTTTTTGTTTATGCTCTTTGTGTTCAAGGCATCTGCTTGGTGCTCCCCCTATGGTGGGGGGGGGGGGTCAAAATCATCAGCTCTCTCATTACCTAATGTTTTCATTGTAAAAGTTCATTTTTGTGAATTGGTTATATGCTGTTAAGCATGTAAAATTGCTTTTTCAAAGCATCTGAGGATATTGTTCATTTAAATGCTAAGGGGCAGATTTATGAGGCCCTTGCGCCACGTTTACGCGGCTGTTGCGTCACGCAAGGCGGCGTAAACATGGCGCATCCCTACGAACGATTTACAACGTGACGCATCTAGGCAGAGGCATCACGTTGTAAAGCCCTGCGCCGCTTGTGGGCGTTCCGGCGCAGGGTGGGCGTTCCGGGGCAGGTGCGCCTCGCAAAAGTGGCTGAGTGAAATCTATAAGATTTCACTCAGTCACTTTCAGGCCAATGCTGCGTCAAAAGCCTGCGCCTGCTTGAAGCAGGCGTAGGTCTTGATGCAGCATTGGTCAGATAGGGCACCCCCTGAGCCTTGCTGGAGCTGCGTCGCGCTTGCGACGCAACTCCAGCAATGCGCCGCCTTTACGGCACAGATGCGTCACGCATCTGTGCTGTTTTTGCCCCATGGTGCGCCGCATTGTAAATGCGGCGCACCATGGGTGGCGGAGCTGTGGCGCACTTTGGCGCACATTAACTGGAGCATCCCTGGGGATGCGCCAGTTAACATAAATCTGCCCCTCTGTTTTAAGCCCAGGATTAATAAATATATAGATAAAATACTCTGTATTTTCTGTCCAGCTCTGACCCCCCCATGGTTAATGCAGATACGATTGTGAGCAGTAGTTCCTTCATTGTCACTTGTTATGATGAGTTTGTGTTCAATTCTTGATCAGAATCCTCATAAGTGATTATTCACCATCTGAAGTTTAAATACTTTAAGGATCACAGCATGACTTCTAAAGCGTTAAACAGTTTTCTAACTGCATGACTGGTCCCGTTAACAGAAGATGCTGGACGAGAAAACACAGCATTAAGATACTAATTGATCTCTGAACAACAGTGCTAATTCATGATTACTGATTCACAAAGGTAAGTTTCCATATGGGTACACATGCACTAATCTTTGTCTAAAGACCTGATCACGAGTTTAGGGACTATTTTTCGAACCTTATAAATAACAATACAAGGGGTTATGCTATTTACCATGTGTTAACAATAGTACCTATTCTGAGTTTCTGAGGAATAACATATCAATTTTGGTGTTTAACGCACCAAAATACAGACTATATAGTAAACAGTGTACACTTTTTACCTGTTCGGCAGGTTCGACCTGCTGAACTTTAACAAAGATTGAGGTATTTATCACATCCAATAATTATCGTATGCATTAAATAACACTCGAATCGTAATTTCAAGCCATGCCCAAACAGGGGTTCAATGAAGGGTCTGAAAATAACAAACCACTAGTAACCAGGCCCTACTACTTTGCATACATTCCTGAATGGAAGAAAAACAACAGATCTTTCCGAATTGTAGTAGGTGCATGTATCCCTGCACATCTGCAACTATTGAAACAAGGGGTATTACTACATGTAACAATATGCTCATATTTCACACGCATGTCCAACAAATGTGCTTTGGTTATTATTAGGGGTACGAAAAACAAGGTAATGAATGGAATGCTTGAATTAATTTCTGCCACTGACTATCGTTCAGGCCGCATTCCAATCCATCGTTTTTTACCCACCATGCTACCTCAGTTTGGACCATGGCACAGTCAAATCTGTATTTGCCCTGCTCCAATGGAGCTGCTCAGCTCAAACGGCCAGGTCCTCCTGGATAAGTAACACAAGCAACCCATCAACGGTGTTGTCCTTATTTTGCCTATGCTGTATATGTATCTGAATGTAAGGAAATAGGGGGCACATGTACGACCGTTTTTAGCGGTTGAAAACAGAGAATCAGGCTGCTTGGAATGACTAAAACGGCTTTTGCAATGTACTAACCTTATTTTGCAAGTCGGTAACCTATTATCAACTCACAAAATAGGGTTTGCGAGCCGCTATAAGTAAGGGGTATTTTAAAGGCATCCCTTCGTAATAGCCAGTCACAGCAACATGTATGAATGTTTGAGACGTGAATGTGGCTGCAAAACATTTAGACTTTACCGACTCCGTGAAGGAGGTGACAACCCATTCACTAATGGGAAGGAGTCCCCAAGGGACCCTTTCCCCTTTGTGAATGTGAGCCCCGACATATTATAAGAGCATGAAGTGGTCCCATGAAACACTGCTGACTTTTAAAAAAAGAAATGAACTGGATGCTCCACCTAACATGGCGGCAGCAGAGGTCTAGGCAGTGGTGCTCGGAGCCTCTGGCTGGGCGAGAACAGCACTGCAGATGCCTGCTGGGGCTCTGCCAGGCATGACTGAGCCCATCCATTGGCTCCTCTTGGGGACAGCAGGTGAGGAGCCTACTGGGAGGAACAGCAGCCTCTGGTGTTGTTGAGCTGTGGACTCTGATCTGCAGCGGACCGCTGGCGCGGTGAAGTGAGCGCGCGGGCCGGCTGCTGGATCTGTGTTCCCCCCTCCTTGTGGAGCAGCCTGGAGGTGAGCAGGGGCACTTGAGTGCGATACCCAATCGGGAACCTCATTGGAGATCATGGGGCGGGTGTGCCCTGGATTTTTGGGCTGTCCTGGTCTTTGGCCTTGTTTCCTTAGCTCCTCTGCCAGACTGAGCAGCTGTGCTGCATGGGTCCCATCCTCCACTGGAGACTTGTGGGGTGCCGGCTGGGGAATCTCCTGAGGGCCTTCTGCTTGTTTGGCCTCCTCCCTCGCTGATGGCGCCCCACTAACAGTAGCATCCACTGCTGCTCCATCCCCTTCGGCCTGGCCTCACTTTGGCCCCACACTATTGACATGAGATCTGTATGAACAGGACAGACATCAAGTACTTCACGACACTCCCTTGGCAATAGTTAATCCAACAGGTCACCGTAGCGGAACAGCAGCAAGGACAGGACATGTTATGCCAGGCCCGATATCACACAAGATGACACAAGTACGGCCCTCAAAATGTGAGGACTGGCTTAAAGCCACGTTTGCCATGGCTCGCCTAGATCAGAATGGAACTGGAGAAAGTAAGGCAAACATCTGGCAGCCCCTAATGATTTGGGGCCGAGATTTGAGATTAATATAGTTCCAGTTGGCTTCCTCCGGTCCAATGATTACACCAAGCCTTCATCAAACGGGGCTGGTAAGGCTGACCTAAGCAAGTGCAGCAAGCCGTAGGGCGCCCAGTTGGTAATGACGGCTTTCACTAAGATCTGCAGAAGCTTATTGGTGAAATGAGGACATAAAAAAAAAGATGACACATGTAAATTATCCACCTCATCCTAGAGAAGTAGTGGGAAGAGAGATATTAAAAAATCAGCTGGGACCGGCTTACCGAGCAGTACCACCAAACCTATTCACCTCTAAGCAGCACAAAATCTAAAAGATGAATCCTCCTGAATGTAGTTATCCTGCAAGGTATGAGAATGAGGAATCCCTTGAAAATAAATCAATCCACTGGATCAGGCATATAAGAGAATGCAGATCCATGATAAGGAAAGACATCTTATGAGCAAGGAGGTGTGTCTTAGCTAACAACCCAGTAGATGAAATTGAACTAACCTCAGCTGACGAGAGTCTAGTGCAAACCTAATTGCACTACAATAAGGGCGTGTCCTCCAGCAAAGTCAAATATTCAATTTTAGCGACAGCTGGTAAATAACACCCCCCAGACTACTTCTAACCTGCTGCGTATGCGGTTATTCTCACCATCTCACCTAGCAGAAAATGATTTACTCCAGGCCATCCATGCAGTCTCTTCCACTGAAGCTAGTGCCCCCAGTTATGTCCCAAGCACAGGCCCACTAATAATGAGTGAGATATCATCACCAATAGTACATAGGGCTGGTTCAAAGCTCTCCGTTCAGTCGATTTAAGAAGACAATGCTCATATCCACTGCCTTGCAAACTCCATCCCCAGTCCAACACCTCTTCAAGAGGAAAGGGGTCAGGACCTCTCTTATCATTCTAAAATTACAATAGGCCATCACCGCCTAATTTGATTTCAAGGAATGTGGCAAAATTAGAAACAAATTGTGCCTTCCTAAAAGTTTCATTTGAGACAAAATGCTCTAACGAGACATATAATAGAAAATAGCTCGGATAATGAAATGAATGAACAAATAAACTTGATATGAAACGAAAATGTAAGTGATAAAAGAACACTGTTTATATATGTACTCTGAAATGAAAAATCACTGACCCTATAGTTACTGTACAGATAGTAAAATACATCATTGATTGACATCATATTTATATGTAATTTTTAAATGTATTATTTTTTTGTTTAGGTTTGTGTTACACGTTATTATGTCTGTAACGTACGAATGACGGTCACCTGACGAAGGCCTTTCGGCCGAAACGCGCGTAGTTCTATTCCACCGCATTGCCTTCATCTAATCTTCCATCGACTGGTTATATCGTATAGCACTTTAATGTACTGTTATGTGTTTATCTGTTTATTTACACTGTTGAATTTAGAATATGTCTAATATTTGTAATTGAATGTTAACTTATATGAACTATATACGTTTTTCACTGAAAAAATGAGAAAAAAAGAATCATAATATAAAAAGAAGAAAGACAAAAACAGAAATAAAATGGTCAAATATTCTTAATATATCACTGTCTCAGAACAAGTTCATTTGATGCTGTACAGTATTTAATAAGAGGTTGTGTTTAAGGGCAGTATATAGACATTGAGTTTGCTATACATTTCCTTTCTCTAAAAAGCCTTCCTAATTGGGTACAGCTTATCAACTCCCATGATATACGCATTATACAAGAAACCTAACACCCATGTTCATGCCAGGCTATGTGTCATTCCACTTGCCTGCAATTGCATCAAACAAGGGTCATCCTTCAGGTGGAATGCTGATTTTGGTTAGCATTGCATTAACTGCAGATTCGAAGAGCTACCCACGAACGGTCCAGATATCCAAGCACTGAACTGAGAGGTAAACCAGGTTATACTGTAGACATTTACTGAGTTTACACCAAAGGATCCAGAGGGGGTGGCAAATCCCCCATCACACAAAACCTAGA
This sequence comes from Lissotriton helveticus, assembly GCF_964261635.1. Classification (NCBI taxonomy): domain Eukaryota; kingdom Metazoa; phylum Chordata; class Amphibia; order Caudata; family Salamandridae; genus Lissotriton; species Lissotriton helveticus. Next base: position 1,163,803,187 of record NC_136072.1, on the reverse strand, counting down.
TGAGCTCTTGGACACTAGACAGCCTGCACATCCCCTGATTGTAGAGGGTGATTTTAATATGACCTTTGAACCCCTAGATAAGGATTACATTCAAGTGTAAATGAGGACAAACTATGGCTCGTTCCATCGCTCGATCTGCCTCCAATTAAAAATGGCCACCACGAGCCTTGCAACTAAATGCATTGGCCATGGAACATAGATTAGGAATCACCAATGAGAAGAGTGATTCTGAACGAGGAAATCTTACTTTCATTGGTTCAATGGGAGCTAGCCGCGTTGATTATATCTCAGTGGATCTACGTGGCTTGAAGGCCACGGGCGTGCACCAGCGCTGCCGAGGATTTCATTTTTAAACCGCATCTCAGCTGATTTCGAGCTGCTGCTCATTTTAATGACATTATTGGTTCTCTGTGTGCAACTCAGCTGACTACGAGCTGCTTGCGCATATTTTTAACATTTTCTGCTGCTTGTGTGTTATGTTCACAGTGCTCCGCACTATCTGCTAATAGTGACGCTTATTTACTTACCTTGCTCTTGACCCCGGTCCGCCCCGGCAGTGTGCCGTTTGTTGCGGAGGGTCCCTGCACGAGCGCCACTTCCTGGTCCTGCACCACTTCCGCCCTGCCTCTCCACCGTGCAGGTGAGCGGTCTAGTGGTTCACAATGGCCAGCATAAATGACGGTCTGGAGGAAGCGCAGCGGACGAGCGCAGCGGGAGCGCCGACTTCGCGCCGAAGTCGCGCATAAGTCAAGCCCGTCTGCGCCCGTCCGCGGCCGACCGAGGCCCGGGCCTACGCATGCTGCCCGTTTCATCACCTACTCTTCACAAGAACTACGCTCTTTTCCTCCCTGTGCTCCCCTTGCTCCTCACATAATTGCCATCACTCAAAAATATGGCATTTTTTCCTCCTTCCCTCCCACCATTCCCCAGGCTCCTTTCCCTGTCACCCCTCCTTTTAATTCTGCCGCCCCTATATCTATCAAGCCCAGCTCCCCTGGTAGTCATCCTATCTCTCTAGTGTATCTCAATACCCGCTCCCTCCCAAAACATCACCTTGATGTATTCCAACTCTTGGACGGTGGCAATATTGACATCTTGCTCCTCGCTGAAACTTGGCTCCACGCTGGCTCTTACCCTGACATCTTGGCTGCCATACCCGCGGGCTACTATATTCTTCATTCTAATAGGACATCTGGTAGACCCGGCGGTGGAGTTGCAGCCATCATTCGTTCTAATCTACAATTCACTAGTTTAATAACTACCCCCATACTAAATTCTGACACTCTTACGTTGAAATTCACTTCTCCCACACACTCTTTTATTTGTGTTCTAGTGTATCGTCCCCCTGTCAATATGCCCTCCTTCCCATCCTTGTTTAGCGATTTAATCTCGCAGCTCACTATCAACTCTGCCAGGATCTTGATCATTGGCGATTTCAATTATTGGCCACTAGACCCCCTTGAATCCTCTCTCTCACTTGAATTTACCGATCTGCTACTTGGTTTAAATTTTTCCCAACATATCTCTGTCGCTACCCATAACAAAGGCCATACTTTGGACCAGGTTTGGACCACCAATTTGGATATCTCTTCTCCTGTGGTCTACCCCTGTACCTGGTCCGATCACTTTTTTATTTCTTTCTCCCTAAAATTATTAGTTCCTAGCCGCTCCCCACCAGCCTCTAACTTTTCGGCACGCAACTGGAAGCATGCCGATATTTCCCTTTTTCATTCGACCCTTACTTCTACACTCCCTCTTGACCTCCCTGATTTGAACTCTCAAGCTGCCACCTTGGACCAATGGCTGTCTCTAGCTAGTGACGTGGTCACTCCCGTTAAAATTATCAACGCTAAACGTCCTCATGACGCTCAGCGCTGGTTTACCGATCAACTGAAGGCTGATAAACTCCTTCTTAGACAGGCTGAGCGCCGCTGGAGGCGCAACTATGATCCTCCATCAAAACTTATCTATATTGACTTACTAAAATCCTATAAAAAGTCTATTATTTTGGCCAAATCTTCCCACTATTCTCAGAAAGTTATTAACTCTGTATCCAGAACAAAAGAAATCTTCTCTATTGTAGCTGAACTCTCCCTACCTGACCGTGTCACTCCCCAGCCTCAACCCTCGCAAGCTCTGTGTGACTCCCTTAATGCTTTTTTTTCTGATAAAATCTCCATGATCAAACATAATATCCCCCCTACTACCATGTCTCAGGCCAGTGCTCTCCCTTCCCCGAATCCTCACTCCTTGCATGAATTCCCCCCTATCTCCCTGGATACTTTTCGTTCTCTACTCCAGGCTGTTGGCTCCGGTTCCCCTAATGACTGTTGCCCTCCTCAAATCCTAAGAGATGCTTTTATGGCCTGTCCCGGCCCTCCCCTTGACCTTTTAAATCGCTCACTCTCCACAGGCTCTGTCCCCTCCGCTTTTAAAAGCGCTGTGGTGGTACCTATCTTAAAAAAACCCGGCTCTGACCCTGTGGTCCTGGGCAACTACCGTCCTATCTCCCTCCTCCCTTATCTGGGGAAGGTCTTGGAAACCTATGTCACCCGATGCCTGAGCACTTTCATCGAGGAAACTCATTTCCTCGATGACCAACAGGCTGGTTTCAGACCGTTCCACTCTACGGAGGCAGTGGTGGTGGCGGTTATGGACACGCTGAGACAGGGGGCTGACAAGAACATGGCCCAGGCCCTAGTGTTACTCGATCTCTCGGCCGCTTTTGACACGGTCGACCATGACATCTTGGTCGACCGTGTCAGAAATGCTGGCATCTCTGGCCTGGCCCTGTCTTGGATTGTATCCTTTCTCCAACTACGCTCCCAATCGGTACATCTGTCTTCCTTTTCTGCTCCTCGTATTTCACTTTCCTGTGGTGTTCCCCAGGGTTCTGCCTTGTCCCCTCTCTTGTTTAATCTTTATATGCAGCCCCTCCTTGTCTCTCTTCGTCATTCTTCTGTTACCACTTTTAACTATGCAGATGATCTGCAACTTATCTTTCCTATCGACCCCTCTCCTCTTTCTTGCTCTAATTTTCAAACCACAATGCTTAACATCTATGAGTGGATGAACTTCAGCCAGCTGAAGCTCAATCCGAGCAAGACAGAGTTGGTCCTGATAGGCGGGCCCCCTCACCCTTGGACTTCCAATTTCTGGCCCCCTGCCCTTGGTCCCCCTCCCTGCCCAGTCAACTCTGTGAAGAGCCTTGGTGTTACCATCTCTAGCGACCTTTCGATGCGGCCGCACATCAACGCTGTTACCTCGGCCTGCTTTTACCATCTCCGCAGAATCGGGAAGATCCGAAGGTTCCTATCACCAGAGGCTCTCACCCTTGTTATCATGGCCCTGGTCACCTCACGTTTAGACTATGCCAACTGTCTATACGTGGGGATCCCGGCATACCATCTCCAACGCCTTCAATTGGTGCAAAACCAGGCAGCCAGATTAATTTTTCAGCAGCCCAGACACCAACATGTCACTCCGCTGTTGAAAACTCTACACTGGCTCCCTGTTGCGCAACGCTGCATCTTTAAACTGGGATGTACTATTTTCAAATCTCTTTTTGCCTCTGCTCCTGTCTTTATTTCCCTCCGCTTGCACTCCTATGTTCCCTCTCGACACCTCAGATCCTCTGCTTACAATCTTTTGATCACTCCTAGGTTTAAACGCAAGAAACACGGTGGTGCCTGTTTCTCCTTTCTTGCCCCGTTCACTTGGAATTCCCTCCCTCTCTCCATCCGGCTCAGCTCCGATTACTCCTCCTTTCGCAAATCCCTGAAAACACATCTGTTCCGCCTTGCCCATGGCTAGCTGCACCCACCCCCTTGTGCCCTTATCCACTGGTCTTTGAGCGCCAAGAAACCAATTGGTGTATGTGCGCGGTATCAAATTTTTTTAACATAACATAACATAACATCTACGGCTGACGCCTACTCTAGTAGACATGATCGTAATTAAAACCAGTAATAGTGATCAAAATCTTTTAAGTTTGGAACTAATTTCGAAATAGATAGAGCCCCTAGGAGGAACTTGATTACAAATGTGGTACTACCTTCAAGGGGAAGAACCTTTACAACGAAACCCTAACAACGCGGTACCATTACAACACAGGTTTTAGAACGAAAGTCGTTACAACGACTTTCGCTGGAGGGCGCTCTAGGATAGGGAATAGTTTAATTTACTATCCAACACCTTTCCTACAATCCACGGGGACTGGAGTTGGAATAGTAAATTCATCTATTCACTATCCAGCGCCCCCCAACGCAAGTCGTTGTAACGACTTGCATTGAAAAACCTGCGTTGTAACAGTACGCACGGTAATACCACGCGTTGTACCAGCATACATCCACCTGCAAATGATAAACGCCGTCTTAAATGGCCTATGGTTTTGGGATTAAAAAACGTTTTAAAATCAAGCAGGGATTAATTACTCTATTGGACAAGATTCAATCATATGTGGATAAAATGAGAATTGAGGAAGGCTTTAGTGCTCTGCATGTAAACTATTTTGAACAGCTAGCCACACACTTCGTTAATTATTCCAAATATGCAAAACATAGACATGGCGAACCGAAGAAGAACAACCTATGGTTCTCAAGTGAATGCAGATCCTTAAGGTGTCAACTTGCTAAAGCTTTTAAAACCTAGAATATGTCCCTTGTGCGAGAATTATGGAGATTGTATAAATGGTCCATAGTTAAGGGGAAGAGGAATAGGGACAAGGAAAAGTGGAGGCACATCAGGGAGGCTTGTTCTGTGAAAGACCTTAGGTGAATTTTGGACTCTTGTTGGGAGTGGGAACTTGGAACACCAATCTTCCCTAGCTAATAATATTGCAGCTGGTGTTTGGCAAGAGCACTTTGGAGCCCTTTACATCACTACTACTTGCTATATTGAAGGGATGCCCCTCTTGGATCTATCTTCATATACTACAAAGGTCCTTTATACTAAGAAGGAAGTTGTGACCTCAATTGAGGCCATTTTACCAGCAAAAGCTCCGGGATGGGATGAAATCCCAGGAGACTTTTTGCGCCATAACAAAAGCAATTGGTTGGATTATATATTGGTAGTCTTCAATGCTGTTGCAGGAAGTGCCCCAATCCCAGACTCATGGAAGGGAGCTGAAGTTATTCCCATCTTCAGGAACGGCGATAGGAATAATCCGATTAATTATAGGCCTTTCAGCCTTATAGACTCTATTCAGAAGGTTTTTTGTGGCACCCTTCAGGTGAGGATTCAAGATTGGATGACTGGGAATATTATACTGTCTCCCCTATAAGCTAGATTCCGACAGAGAACAGGAACTATCGACCAATTTTTCAGAGTCATATTGGAAGGTGGTGGTATTGGGTAAGTGAAGTCCATGTGTAGCTTTTATTGACCTGAAGTCAGCATTTGACTTTGTGCCCCGAAATAAGCTTTGGACAAATTTGAAGGAGATGGGGATGCCCCTGGACATGTTATCATAGTTGTTCACCTTCATGCGGACAACTATATTCAGTGTGTGTTGGGGTGACCAGGGCGAAGTCACTGATCCGATTTACATCAATAGGGGCGTCCGTCAAGGCTGTGTTTAGGCCCTTAGGCTACTTTCCTTATATATCAACCAAGATGTTGACCTTCTAGCTAGAACCCCAGCGGATTCCCTATCATTAGGGAGTGAGAAGATTGCTATGCTTTTTTGACAATACGCTCCTTGTCTCAAAAACACCTAGGGGACTCCAAATGTCAACAAGCCAATTTAGGGTTTTTTGTGATGAGAGTGGCGAGAAATACATTCTACAAAAAAAAGAATGATGATGTTAAATCCGCACAAATCATTTAAAGGATGTCTTACCCTAAGTAACATTCTCTTAGGGTGAGTAGTTTTGAAAATCTGGGAGTCAAATTAGCTGAAAGTATGTCTTGGAAGCAACATCTAACCAAGGCCAACCTAAAGTTCAAACAGATAGTTGGAGCCCTGAGGAAGGAACACTCTTGCTAGCACACCAAACCTGTTACACCAGCACTGGAGATCTATAAAAGCAAGGCCGTAATCTGTGCCGAGGGCATGAGCTGTGGGGCTTTGAGATCGAGGATTATCTCACAGTGACAGAACCTAAGTTCCTTAGGAATTTAGTATCACTCCCCTCAAGCACTCTACTTCTCCTTCTTAAACTAGATATGGGGTCACATTTTTAAAAGATCTAGCAAAATTCTGTCCCGCTTCTTTTCTGGCGGAGAGTGGTTCCAACCCCGGAACTATCTTCAGATGCCCCAGCTCTCGAGGAAGTTTGCTCCCTAGACACATTCAAGAAGATAGCCGGGATTAGGAACATCAATAACCTACTTGATATTACCGGGGGATCGCACTAATTGTCTAGTACTGCCCACTAAATAGCGAGAAAAAAAATATGTACTGAGACTGTCTAGCCGAGAATGAGATTAGTGACAGTAGGCTGGGCAAACTAACAGTGAAATTCTTTATCTTCAAACTGTTGCCTTCCCTGAGAGGCTTTCTTGACCACATTCAGTTGCCGGCTCACAGAAAGCTTTACATCCGATTTAGACATGGTTCACTACCCCTGAATTCGCTAACGCATTCCTGGTCATACGACGCAGCTCGGAACAAGGGCTGTCCTTGCTGTCCCACCCTGACTGCATCCCTAGCCAACTTATTTTGGGTTGCCAAGCATACTCTATCCTTAGAAGAACATAGCTCAATCTCATTTGCAAACAGCTGGGAACTTGAGAGCATGGTGTAGCTGTCCGTATTTTTAAAGCAGACGCAAGATCCCGATACGCTTGTACAATTGCAAAGTTCCTGGGCCACATGTGGTGAATCAGAAGGAAAGCCTAAAAATCAAATCTGTTACTTCATCCTTCAGACCAAGTATGAAGCTTTTTGGGACTGCCAGTGGTGACACCTTTCTGTGTAGTCATGATGAGTGGACACCGAGTGGGTTTATAAACCAGGAAGTCAGGAGCACTGTGTGGACTGATGTTTTACTTCTCTAATCAAATAATACTTTTTAATTGGTATAGTTTTTAGATAGTTGTATATTAGTATTAAATTATATGTATCACTTAGATATTTATTTTTAAATGAAACTGAAATTTTTTGTATATTGTAAACTTTATTAATCTCTAAATATGCACCTTTCACTTTTATGGTCTGTTGACCAAAATAAAGTTTATTGATTGATGAAAATGAAACTCTTCATTTTTCTTTTTTAGATGCATTCTGTTTTCCTTTAACGAAAATGTGCTGCATTTCAGGAAAAAATGGCTTTATTTAAAAAGCAATCACAGACATGATGGTCTGCTGACCCTAAAAGGCCACCATCCGTGGGATTCAAGGCCATTTCCAATGGGTCACAAATTGAAACCTACCTCATGAATGAGGTAGGTTATTTGCAACCCCATTGGGAATCGCTAAATATGTCTGAGACACATTAGTAAAATTCACTTTGCGACTCGCTGATTATGAGTCACTAAAAATCGCAATTTTCAAGTCACAATATGAAATGGTTAATTGGGCCCTGGGTCGGAAGACACTTTCCCGATCTGATTTGGAAGGAGCAAATGCCATTAGGAGGCCTTCCTAACCGCATCAGAATCAGGCCTTAGGTGGGAATGGTTGCCTAACCGCATCAGAATCAGGGCCTAAGCCTGCAGCGGCAGAGAGCTGACAGCTTAGACCTGGTGGATGACAGATAATGACCAATCAAATGTTACTGCATTTCTGAATTTGCACAGTGGTCAGTTACTTGTAAACCTAAAAGTTATTCCCTCACATAAGTCTAATGCATTGCATTTCACCACCATTCATGTTGTGGTTGTTTGCACATGTCTCCTGTCTATACTGCCCGCGCATAGCTAGGGCTGAGTTATGTTACCTGGGTGCATTTTCAAGCAGGCAAAATTCACCATGTTAAGTGGAGATAAGAATTAGGGATGCTCTACAAATGAAAACAAAATCTAAGCTCAAAGCCAAACACAATTGTTTTTAGGAGCAATGTCAGGGTAATGTAATTACCGTGATGGTACTTGCATTACGGTTATTACATTGTCTATACCACAGCCAGTGCTGTCGACAGCAGCTTCTCAGCAGGAAGCCGGTGTGCCTGCTGGCACTCAAGGAGGCAGGTTATCTCCCTGGTGAACCTGCTCTCAAGCTCTATCAGGGGGCTGCCTGCACAGTTAATTTTATGCAATTACCTTTAAGCTCAATACAGTGCTCAGCTGTGGGCTGTGTTGGATTGCACCAGTGCTCCTTGCATTCCCCACTGCAGGGAACAAGCAATATTAGTCCCACAGGTCTGTAGGGTAACAAAGCCTGAGTTGCCCCCCTGCAAACTCCCCAGAGGGCCCCCTGGACTCAGTCAGGAGCTCTCAGGCCAGAATACTGTGCTGAGGGGTCCCCCTGGAGCTCGCCCCACCCCACACCGCGGGGGCTCCGGGAACCTAGGCTATGCCACTGCCACAGGCCGGCAGCATAACAAAACCTGGCGGAGCACCCCTGCAAACTCCCCAGAGGGCACTCCTCTGTACTCAGTCAGGAGCTCTCATGCCAGGGTACCATGCTGAAGGGTCCCCCTGGAGCTCCCCCTCACCCCACACCACGGGGACTCCGGGAACCTAGGTTATGACACTGCCACACACCAGTAGGGTGACAAAACCTGAGGGAACTCTAATGCAAACTCCCCAGAGGGCCCCCTTCTGTACTCAGTCATGAGCTCTCAGGCCGGGTTACTGTGCTGAGGGGTCCCCCTGGAGCCCGCCCTATCCCACACCATGGGGACTCCGGGAACCTAGGCTATGCCACTGCCACACTCCAATAGCGTAACAAAACCTGAGGGAGCCCCCCTGCAAACTACCCAGAGGGCCGCCCTCTGTACTCAGCCAGGAGCTCTTGGGCCAGGGTACCATGCTGAGGGGTCCCCCTGGAGCTCGCCCTCACCCCTCACCGTAGGGGCTGCAGGGACCTAGGTTATGACACTGCCACACACCAGTAGAGTGACAAAACCTGAGGGAGCTCTCCTGCAAACTCCCCAGAGGGCCGCCCTCTGTACTCAGCCAGGAGCTCTTGGGCCAGGGTACTCTGCTGAAGGGTCCCCCTGGAGATCGCCCTCACTCCACACCGTAGGGGCCACAGGGAGCTAGGTTATGCCACTGCCACACACCAGTAGTGTAACAACACCTGAGGGAGCTCTCCTGCAAACTCCCCTGAGGGCCCCCCTTCTGTACTCAATCAAGAGCTCGCAGGCCGGGTTACTGTGCTGAGGGGTCCCCCTGTCGCTTGCACCCACCCCACACTTTGGGGGCTCCAGTAACCTATCGTACACCACTGCCACAGGCATCCCACCAGTGTTTCATCTTTTTTCACTCGAGGGCAGAGGGATGAAACACAGGCACAAATGTGCAGCATTGCCCAAGGTTTCACTTCCAGCTGATGTAGGTTACAAAGGAATAAACGTCACCCCTACACACTAAACACACGTTTGACATTCCCACTAGTGTTACCTACATCCCCCGAGGTCTGAAATCAACAAATGTGTGAGTTACATCCTCTCTATAAGGTCTAACAACATTGATATGCAGTTTAGGAAAGACGACAGGGTCTGTAGAAGGGGCCACACAGAAGAGTCATGTCCCAGTATTACCTCATGGAAGATGGATTTCTAGTGAGTGCAGGTGACGTCAAGTGCTTGTGCCTTCACTGTAGGTGCTGTTGAACCTGATGGACTCCTGATGCCAGAGGTACCACGTGCCACTCCCCACACACACTGATGGCAACACTGTGGCAACATCCCTCCGCCAGGACACATTCTTACAAAGGCACAATGCATGAGTTCCTACTTCAAGGCACTGATGGATACTGTCATGGTCCTGCAATAATGACATATAGAAATGTATGTTTAGCTTCAGAGCTACAGTCACCCAGCTTTCTCTGGTCTCACCATATTATATCTTAAGACATGAAACACTGTGAGCAGGACCAGACCAGAATATTGTAACAAAAATAGTGCTGACGAGGGTTGTCACCTTTCTCGGAAAGAAAATATGGACCACTTTTTTATGTTTTGCTTCTCTGGAATAGTGAAAAGATGGTGGGCGAAAAATGATGTGTGTAAATCGTCAGGATTCTTTAGTGCATGGCAGTTAATTCTCTGTTTATATGATAATCATTCTCAATTTTCTGCCAATTTATTACAATCGTTAGTTTTGTAGGTGTTAAAGCACTTATAGCCAACGCTAATTAGCGCTTTATTTTTATGTAGATATATACAGTCCCAGATATCCGAATCCAAGATACTCGAGAGTTTCATATTTCGTATAAGAAAATCGTGTATCTGTATATATTTGTAACTCATTGAGTCTGTGACTTTATAAAACAATTTTAGTGTATCAAAACTCAAAAAGCCTTGTGCCCCATAGAGATCCCCAAGTGTCCTTATACCATGTGCCAACCAAGTAGTTGTCGCGCCATCACTGAAAATTTCCGGGAGTCCGGGGTTGCCCCACAACGGTAATTTAGAGTGATAGAAGGAGGTATGGCAAAAGTTCAAAATATTCCGCCATATTTTAACCAAATCCTTAGCAGTCTTGAATCTGACCCTTTTAAAGTAGTTGGGGTCATTAAACCTCCACAAAAACATATTAGAGACCGTATCTAACATGAAGGTAAGAAAATAAAGTTGGGTGTCTGCGTTGTCCGTGTTGATTAAATGTCGTAAGCGTCCTAAAAAGGTTGCCCAAAAGTATAACTTAAAGTCCAGAAAATTTAACCCCCCCACATCTAGAGGCCCTTTTAACAAGGTCATGGAACGCTGAACTTTACGATACCCCCAAATAAAGCTACTAAATATTCCGTCTAATCTTTAAAAAAATAAACAGTTATTAAGGGCTAAAGGGATAGAGCGGAATAAATATATAAATTTAAGTAAAATTATCATTCAAATCAAATTAATTCTGCCTATGATATTTAAAGGGAGTTTGTGCCACTTCTTTAATAATGACACAGTAGTTTTAACTAAAGCATCATAATTTATTTTGATTATATTCTTAATTTTAGCCGTGATTTGGACCCCTAAATAAGTTGCAGTCTGACATAACCCTTTGGTTGCCAATAATGGTTTATGGTTCGCGATAATTTGAGTTTTATTTAAGTTCAGTTTATACCCAGAGACATCTCCAAATTTGTTTGCCTCTGCTGTTATACCCTTCAGTGCTTCCACTATGTCAGTGGAATAAATGGCTATATCGTCGGCATAAGCCGTAATTTTTAATAGGTGGGGACCAAACTTAAAAAGGAGGAAGGCAAGATTGCAGCCACAAGACATGGAGCAATGGTTCCAATAATAGGGCAAACAGTAAAGGTGATAAGGGGCACCCCTGGCGGGTGCTCCGGGCTATGGAGTAAAGGCGATGATGTCAAACCTGCGTATCTGATTTTAGCTGTGGGATTGTCATATAGCGATTGGGCCCAATTCATAAATTTGTCGCTAAAATGAAGTTGGTCATCACCTGCCAAAGATAATCCCACCCACTCGGTCAAAAGCCTTCTCTGCGTCAAGCAAAATCATACTGAGTGGGGTGGATCCTTTTTCTGCTATATCAAAGGCAGTTAATGCCATATTGATGTGAGCCATTGTATCTCTACCCATTACGAAGCCATGTTGCTGTGGATTGACTATTTTTGGTATATACGGGGCCAAGCAAGTAGCCAGAACCTTGGCAAATACCTTAGCATTAGAGTTGACCAACGAAATAGGGCGGTAAGAGCCACAGTTATCCGGTGGTTTCCCTTTTTTTGAAAACCAAAAAGGTTTTACCCTGTTCCAGAAGTGGGGGGCTTTCCCCTTGTCCCCAAAAAATTAATCACTTGTTGAAAAAGCAGTATAAGCTCATCCTGACATATTTTATAGATCTCAATGGGTATTATGTCTTTCCCAGACGCTTTTCCTGATGGTAAAGAAGAGATCGTCTGTCTGATCTCAAGCTGACTAATGTCATTAGACAATTGTTCCAGCTCGGGGATGTCAGGTTTTCCTGTGTATTGATCCAAATAATTTTGGATAGCAACTGATGAGGGGTAGATTTCAGGGGTATATAATTTTTCGTAGAACATTGCAAATTGTTCAAGGATTTGCGATGGTTGATCATATATAATATTGTTGGGACCATTAATGCTTTTCATCAGAGTATTAGCTCTTTCATCAGCTATCTTGTAGGCTAAGAGTTTCCCAACTTTATCTCCACTCTCGTACTCGGAGAGAAGGAGTTTGTGTAATTTTGTACAGCTCTTTTCCCAAAAAATAGTTTTTATTCTAGCCTTCAAGCACCCTAATTGTAAATCCAGCGGCAACACATTTGCAGAACGCAAGCAAAGAGCATCAGCCAGTAACAATTCAGCTGCCATGATATCATTGACCAATATTCTATCTCTCCTGCGGCATTCAGCATTCTGGTGATAGAGAAATTCCTGCGTAAACCCCCAGATACTTGCTTTACAAGAATCCCATACCATGAGGCATGTAGTGGAATTAAGATTGAGTTCGATGAAATCAATAATATGCAGTTTAAGTTGTGAGATAAAAGAAGTATTAGTGAATAAATGCCTGGGAAAAGAAAAAGACCGGGGTATTATATGATTCTGTTTAGTGTCGAAGGAAAATAAAATAGGGTTGTAGTCAGAGTTAATTCTCGGGAGAAGTTCTATAGTGCTAGCAGACACCAGATTATCCGGTGCCCAAACCATGTCAATCCGCGAGCAAAGATTGTCAGGAGCGGAGTAGTATGTGTAACCTGGGACATTGGGAAAGACACTCCGCCAGACGTCTTTAATATTGTGAATACGGCTTAGCTCTAGCATGCAGACCGAGTTCTGCGCATGCGTTGGAAAGCATTATGCCTAGTGGTATCAATCCGGTATTCCATTATACAATTAAAATCGCCCATAATGACTAGTTCTCCTTTCCACTGTAACAAATCCATGTTTAGTTGATCAAAAATAAACGCTTCATCAAAATTTGAACCATATACCACACAAAAAACAAATTTACAATTCTCAATTAATAATTGCACAATAACCCATCTACCATTCTTGTCACATATAGTTTTGAGGATTTCTAACTTAAAGTGCTTGTCCTTAAGAATGGCGACCCCTCTTATTGAAGCGGTAAAGGTGGAACAAACTATCACCTCATAGCCTAATTGTCCCAATATCTTCCTATATTTATAAGCTATATGTGTTTCAGACAAAAAAACTAAATTAGGACCATGCAAGGCTAATTCCTCCCATACCAACCGTCTTTTTCTTTTACTATTTAAACCTGCAACGTTCGATGTCAGCATTTTAGTCGCAATGATGTGTGCACACAGCTTGTGTGCACATCCCAGTGCTTGGGCACTCCCTCTGGTTCTACAATTATAAGTAGACTCCTCTTGATTTCAAAGTTTTTTTATTTGAATATTATGTTTGGCATTACTGAATTTAGATTCATTTCATCAATTCAATTGGCTTTTTCCATGTTTTAAATCAAAATCAATATGGCTCCAATGCATTTCGGGCCAGGTGCCCTTTCTCAAGTAGCTCTGAAAACAAGAACGAGCATCATTGTATTAAAGACATCAGAAATGTGACAATTTACATGATCAAATCAGTGGTCCATAACAATGTGTAACAAATGTTGGTGAGTATATAAATGCGAATAGTGCTCATGTGGTGTAAAGAGAGGGTAATGCGAGCATGAAAACAGGAGAGTGACCAGGTGTAACAGGAGCAAGGAAAAAGTAAAATTGCCAGATGTTTAAAAAAAAGGGAACACCCCGAGTGCAAAGAAGCGAGTTGCAGTCATGCCAGACATAAAAAAAAACGGAAGAGGGGCTCACGTGTATTCACAGCGTTCATTAGAGCTGTAAAAGTAAAGGAGCATGTCAGGAACACGGGTCGTTAAGAAAATGCGGGTCGCATTTGCATGAAGCGGGTTGAAGAAATCTTAGACAAGCTTACCGGGAAATGAATCAAAGTCGGGACTATGAAGGTCTCCGTATGTGTGGCTGGACGCGACTGACCGGATTGATATGTGTGGTTTAATAGCGCGTTGGCGTTATGTCAACATAGACGTTGGACTTAAGCTTCTTGCAAATAAAGTGACAATGGACGAAGGACAACGAGTTACGAGAAAACGGGTCGGCCATCTTGGGCGGGTGTGGATAATAGTGAAAACAGGTTAAAAACAAAAAATATGAGAATAAAACAGAGTGAGAAGTATTTCATAGAAACAAGTAATGGTATAATCTGAAGAGGGTATAACCCGGGACCATGAATGGCATAGTTATGGAATCACATATAGGATATGTATAAATGAAACATAAATGAACGTTGTAATGACATCGCACATTGAGATATGTGTCCTTATGTACCATATAGGCATTTATAAAAAGCAACTTAGTTCAATACGGTCATTAAGACCAAATGGTTTACAAGACTGAAGGCGATAAATCCAGGCTGTTTCTTTTTGTAAGAGAAGTTTGTTATTGTCTCTGCCCTCTTTTTTTTCTATGGTTTCAAGGACCATGTATTTTAACTGTGCCACGTTGTGGTTGTGTTCCATAAAATGCATGGCCACACTGGATTTTGCCTGTTTTGTTCGGATGTTAGATTTGTGTTCATTTAACCGTACTTTGATCTTTCTCTCGGTTTTTCCTACATAAATTTTCCCGCAGGGGCACTTGAGTAGGTATATTAAATTAGATGAATCACAAGTTGCATTAGTATTTACTTTGATTTCTGTCCCCTTCATGGGGTGGTTAATTTTGTTGCCTGGAATGATGTTGTTGCAACTGTTGCAGTTAAAGCACGGCCTCGTGCCTTTGTAGATGGTTTGTTGAGGTGTTTCTCTCGATAAGATCTCTTTTATGTTATTGGCTCTAGTATAAGCGAAGATCGGAGGATTCTTGAATAGGTCTTTGAAATCCGGTTCGGATGTTAGGATTCTCCAATGTCCCAGTATAATTTTTTTGTATCGTCCACTCAGTGTGGAGTATCTAGATACTACCACCATCCTGTTGTCTTCACATTTTGTTGATTTTTTTAGTGCATTTTCACGTTGAATTGAAGAGACTTTATTCATGGCCTCATTTGTTATTTCAGGTGGGTAACCTCTCTCGATAAATCTCACGTTCATTTCATTGATGCGTTTAGTGCAAGTTTCCGAGTCTGAAACTATGCGTTTAACTCGCAACATTTGGCTGAAGGGAAGATGACGTTTAAGAGAATTCTGGTGGAAGCTTGCAAAATGCAGCGTGTTGTTGCGGTCCGTTGGTTTTCTGTAAAGGTCGGTTATTAGGCCTGTACTAGACCTGCTGATTGACACGTCCAGGAAGTTGATATTGTGTTCATCCAAATTCCAGGTCATTTGGATTCGATGATCTTTGGTATTGAGGATGTTCAACTAATTTTCTAACTCATTTTTAGTGCCTTTCCACAGGAAGAACAGGTCATCGATGTACCGAACGTACATCAATAAGTTGTTGGTCCATTTGGGGTTGTCGTAGATGTGGATTTGTTCAAAGTCCGCCATGTATATATTAGCGTATGTTGGCGCGGCGCAATTGCCCATGGACATACCAGATAACTGTTGAAACCATTTACCATCATGGGTGAAGTAGCTATGGTAGAGTGTAAAAATCATCAATTCCATAAGTAGAACTTGCATAGATTCGGGAATATCGCTGTTTAGCAGGATTTTTTCAATGGCATCAATTCCTCCGTCATGTGGGATGGATGTATATAGGCTGTTTACATCTGCCGTGCAGAATATCAAATTGTCGTTTTCATTGATTACGATTTCAGACAGCTTAAGTAAAAACTCAGTAGTGTCCTTAATGTAACTTTCAAGTTGTTTAACTGAAGGTTGGAAATACCGGTCAAGGAATTTTCCTACGGGTTCATGGAGTGACCCCTTAGTTGATACGATCGGCCTCATTGGAGGATCCATTAGGCATTTGTGGATCTTTGGTAGTAAGGTGATAGTTGGACTTCTTGGAAATTCGACCAGTAGATACTTTTTAGTGCGTTCATCGATTGTTCCTAAATCGTACGCTTTGGTGACGATTGATGTTAATGTGGATTTGTATTGGCTGGTTGGATTGGCTTCTAGTAATGAATACGTTTCTGGAGTCCAAATGTGTTCATGCATTTTAGCTACGTACATGCTGGAATTCATTACGACGAGGGCGCCGCCTTTATCAGCTTTTATGCATTTGATAGTTTTATTGTCAGCGATCTTTCTTAATGTGTCTTTATCTTTTTGTGTAAGGTTCATGAATTTTGTTTTTTTCTTGAAGTTGATCTTTTCCAGGTCCTGTTTCACTAATGTCTCGAAGGTATCAATGCTCTTATGGCTAACAGGTGGTATATATGAGCTTGGTGGACGTAAGCCACGCAGTTGATCCGGTTTCTTATCAGTAACTGGTGGGAGCACATTTTCAAAAAAATGGCGTAACCTTAATTTCCTTGTGAGTTTGAATGTGCTAGTCTCCAATTCAAGTTGGGTTGTAGAGGTAGTCGGGATGAATGATGTACCTTTTTGTAAAAGATTGGTCTCATATTCAGATAATTTGATGTCAGAGATATTGATAACTAGCGATTTGTTTTCTTTTTGTCCTTCTTGGAACCTCTTGTGTTTGGTGCTTCTGATTCCTTTTCTCTTACTCCGCCTGAGTCGTCGGTTTCTGGTGGGCCTTTCTCTAAAAAAGGACCTGAAGTGGTAGCGTTCTCTTCTGGTTGTGTTCTCGCCTGTTCTTGATTCCTATTTACATCAGGAGTTGTCTTTCTCGGTGGTCGATTGGATGTATCACTCCCGGATGAGGAGGTGTCTGTGTGTTGGCTGAATGGTTTGTTACGTCGGCGTTGGGCATAGATGTCGGCCCAGGTATAAACCTCATCCAATTGGTAATCAAGTGTGTCACGTCGGAATTTTCTAATTTTTCTGTCATTGATGTCTTTGGTGTGCTTGTCTAATTGTGTTTTAACATCCTCTAACATTTGTGACAATTCTTCAGATGATGTGAATACTTCCAGTTCCTTTTCAACATCTTTTATTTCGTTGGTTAAATCGGTCAGGATGGTAGACAATTCCTCTATGATGAGTAAGATTAAATCAAGGCTGCATTTGTTTAAAATGGCGTTCCATTTAGCTTGGAAGTTTTTGGAGTTCTTGCAAAGAGAAGGCTTTAGTGCAATTCTGAGTCCACGGGGAATGCGGAGTGCTTGATGATATTTCACTAGTGTTTTGGCATGTAGTTGCTGGTTAATGCGGCATTTTGATAGGTATAAAAGATGTTTGACACATTGTTCTCTAGTGCGATTGGTGGATTCTTGGGATACGTCGTCTTTAATTAAAGCATAGATGCGTTCTTTTTCATCGTCTCCATATGCCAGGAGGTCAGCTCTTGCTTCAGTTGATTTGGAGATTGCTTCGTATTGCATTTTAAATGCGTGCTATTGCCTTGGGGGCGGTGAAGGTATTTAGAAACAAATGGTACAGGCAATGCACAGCTTTTTTTAGTGAGCAAAGTTTAGTAGAAATGTTTTTGGTGGTTGATTAATTAAAGGTGCTCCAACTGGTGGCGTAACCGTCCGTTTGCGCCAAATGTATAAATCTCAATGATGTGTGCACACAGCTTGTGTGCACATCCCAGTGCTTGGGCACTCCCTCTGGTTCTACAATTATAAGTAGACTCCTCTTGATTTCAAAGTTTTTTTATTTGAATATTATGTTTGGCCTTAGTGAATTTAGATTCATTTCATCAATTTAATTGGCTTTTTCCATGTTTTAAATCAAAATCAATATGGCTCCAATGCATTTCGGGCCAGGTGCCCTTTCTCAAGGAGCTCTGAAAACAAGAACGAGCATCATTGTATTAAAGACATCAGAAATGTGACAATTTACATGATCAAATCAGTGGTCCATAACAATGTGTAACAAATGTTGGTGAGTATATAAATGCGAATAGTGCTCATGTGGTGTAAAGAGAGGGTAATGCGAGCATGAAAATAGGAGAGTGACCAGGTGTAACAGGAGCAAGGAAAAAGTAAAATTGCCAGATGTTTAAAAAAAAGGGAACACCCCGAGTGCAAAGAAGCGAGTTGCAGTCATGCCAGACATAAAAAAAAACGGAAGAGGGGCTCACGTGTATTCACAGCGTTCATTAGAGCTGTAAAAGTAAAGGAGCATGTCAGGAACACGGGTCGTTAAGAAAATGCGGGTCGCATTTGCATGAAGCGGGTTGAAGAAATCTTAGACAAGCTTACCGGGAAATGAATCAAAGTCGGGACTATGAAGGTCTCCGTATGTGTGGCTGGACGCGACTGACCGGATTGATATGTGTGGTTTAATAGCGCGTTGGCGTTATGTCAACATAGACGTTGGACTTAAGCTTCTTGCAAATAAAGTGACAATGGACGAAGGACAACGAGTTACGAGAAAACGGGTCGGCCATCTTGGGCGGGTGTGGATAATAGTGAAAAAAGGGTAAAAACAAAAAAATATGAGAATAAAACAGAGTGAGAAGTATTTCATAGAAACAAGTAATGGTATAATCTGAAGAGGGTATAACCCGGGACCATGAATGGCATAGTTATGGAATCACATATAGGATATGTATAAATGAAACATAAATGAACGTTGTAATGACATCGCACATTGAGATATGTGTCCTTATGTACCATATAGGCATTTATAAAAAGCAACTTAGTTCAATACGGTCATTAAGACCAAATGGTTTACAAGACTGAAGGCGATAAATCCAGGCTGTTTCTTTTTGTAAGAGAAGTTTGTTATTGTCTCTGCCCTCTTTTTTTTCTATGGTTTCAAGGACCATGTATTTTAACTGTGCCACGTTGTGGTTGTGTTCCATAAAATGCATGGCCACACTGGATTTTGCCTGTTTTGTTCGGATGTTAGATTTGTGTTCATTTAACCGTACTTTGATCTTTCTCTCGGTTTTTCCTACATAAATTTTCCCGCAGGGGCACTTGAGTAGGTATATTAAATTAGATGAATCACAAGTTGCATTAGTATTTACTTTGATTTCTGTCCCCTTCATGGGGTGGTTAATTTTGTTGCCTGGAATGATGTTGTTGCAACTGTTGCAGTTAAAGCACGGCCTCGTGCCTTTGTAGATGGTTTGTTGAGGTGTTTCTCTCGATAAGATCTCTTTTATGTTATTGGCTCTAGTATAAGCGAAGATCGGAGGATTCTTGAATAGGTCTTTGAAATCCGGTTCGGATGTTAGGATTCTCCAATGTCCCAGTATAATTTTTTTGTATCGTCCACTCAGTGTGGAGTATCTAGATACTACCACCATCCTGTTGTCTTCACATTTTGTTGATTTTTTTAGTGCATTTTCACGTTGAATTGAAGAGACTTTATTCATGGCCTCATTTGTTATTTCAGGTGAGTAACCTCTCTCGATAAATCTCACGTTCATTTCATTGATGCGTTTAGTGCAAGTTTCCGAGTCTGAAACTATGCGTTTAACTCGCAACATTTGGCTGAAGGGAAGATGACGTTTAAGAGAATTCTGGTGGAAGCTTGCAAAATGCAGCGTGTTGTTGCGGTCCGTTGGTTTTCTGTAAAGGTCGGTTATTAGGCCTGTACTAGACCTGCTGATTGACACGTCCAGGAAGTTGATATTGTGTTCATCCAAATTCCAGGTCATTTGGATTCGATGATCTTTGGTATTGAGGATGTTCAACTCATTTTCTAACTCATTTTTAGTGCCTTGAACCATGAACCCGTAGGAAAATTCCTTGACCGGTATTTCCAACCTTCAGTTAAACAACTTGAAAGTTACATTAAGGACACTACTGAGTTTTTACTTAAGCTGTCTGAAATCGTAATCAATGAAAACGACAATTTGATATTCTGCACGGCAGATGTAAACAGCCTATATACATCCATCCCACATGACGGAGGAATTGATGCCATTGAAAAAATCCTGCTAAACAGCGATATTCACGAATCTATGCAAGTTCTACTTATGGAATTGATGATTTTTACACTCTACCATAGCTACTTCACCCATGATGGTAAATGGTTTCAACAGTTATCTGGTATGTCCATGGGCAATTGCGCCGCGCCAACATACGCTAATATATACATGGCGGACTTTGAACAAATCCACATCTACGACAACCCCAAATGGACCAACAACTTATTGATGTATGTTCGGTACATCGATGACCTGTTCTTCCTGTGGAAAGGCACTAAAAATGAGTTAGAAAATGAGTTGAACATCCTCAATACCAAAGATCATCGAATCCAAATGACCTGGAATTTGGATGAACACAATATCAACTTCCTGGACGTGTCAATCAGCAGGTCTAGTACAGGCCTAATAACCGACCTTTACAGAAAACCAACGGACCGCAACAACACGCTGCATTTTGCAAGCTTCCACCAGAATTCTCTTAAACGTCATCTTCCCTTCAGCCAAATGTTGCGAGTTAAACGCATAGTTTCAGACTCGGAAACTTGCACTAAACGCATCAATGAAATGAACGTGAGATTTATCGGGAGAGGTTACCCACCTGAAATAACAAATGAGGCCATGAATAAAGTCTCTTCAATTCAACGTGAAAATGCACTAAAAAAATCAACAAAATGTGAAGACAACAGGATGGTGGTAGTATCTAGATACTCCACACTGAGTGGACGATACAAAAAAATTATACTGGGATATTGGAGAATCCTAACATCCGAACCGGATTTCAAAGACCTATTCAAGAATCCTCCGATCTTCGCTTATACTAGAGCCAATAACATAAAAGAGATCTTATCGAGAGAAACACCTCAACAAACCATCTACAAAGGCACGAGGCCGTGCTTTAACTGCAACAGTTGCAACAACATCATTCCAGGCAACAAAATTAACCACCCCATGAAGGAGACAGAAATCAAAGTAAATACTAATGCAACTTGTGATTCATCTAATTTAATATACCTACTCAAGTGCCCCTGCGGGAAAATTTATGTAGGAAAAACCGAGAGAAAGATCAAAGTACGGTTAAATGAACACAAATCTAACATCCGAACAAAACAGGCAAAATCCAGTGTGGCCATGCATTTTATGGAACACAACCACAACGTGGCACAGTTAAAATACATGGTCCTTGAAACCATAGAAAAAAAAGAGGGCAGAGACAATAACAAACTTCTCTTACAAAAAGAAACAGCCTGGATTTATCGCCTTCAGTCTTGTAAACCATTTGGTCTTAATGACCGTATTGAACTAAGTTGCTTTTTATAAATGCCTATATGGTACATAAGGACACATATCTCAATGTGCGATGTCATTACAACGTTCATTTATGTTTCATTTATACATATCCTATATGTGATTCCATAACTATGCCATTCATGGTCCCGGGTTATACCCTCTTCAGATTATACAATTACTTGTTTCTATGAAATACTTCTCACTCTGTTTTATTCTCATATTTTTTGTTTTTACCCTTTTTTCACTATTATCCACACCCGCCCAAGATGGCCGACCCGTTTTCTCGTAACTCGTTGCCCTTCGTCCATTGTCACTTTATTTGCAAGAAGCTTAAGTCCAACGACTATGTTGACATAACGCCAACGCGCTATTAAACCACACATATCAATCCGGTCAGTCGCGTCCAGCCACACATACGGAGACCTTCATAGTCCCGACTTTGATTCATTTCCCGGTAAGCTTGTCTAAGATTTCTTCAACCCGCTTCATGCAAATGCGACCCGCATTTTCTTAACGACCCGTGTTCCTGACATGCTCCTTTACTTTTACAGCTCTAATGAACGCTGTGAATACACGTGAGCCCCTCTTCCGTTTTTTTTATGTCTGGCATGACTGCAACTCGCTTCTTTACACTCGGGGTGTTCCCTTTTTTTTAAACATCTGGCAATTTTACTTTTTCCTTGCTCCTGTTACACCTGGTCACTCTCCTTTTTTCATGCTCTCATTACCCTCTCTTTACACCACATGAGCACTATTCACATTTATATACTCACCAACATTTGTTACACATTGTTATGGACCACTGATTTGATCATGTAAATTTTCACATTTCTGATGTCTTTAATACAATGATGCTCGTTCTTGTTTTCAGAGCTCCTTGAGAAAGGGCACCTGGCCCGAAATGCATTGGAGCCATATTGATTTTGATTTAAAACATGGAAAAAGCCAATTGAATTGATAAAATGAATCTAAATTCACTAAGGCCAAACATAATATTCAAATAAAAAAACTTTGAAATCAAGAGGAGTCTACTTATAATTGTAGAACCAGAGGGAGTGCCCAAGCACTGGGATGTGCACACAAGCTGTGTGCACACATCATTGAGATTTATACATTTGGCGCAAACGGACGGTTACGCCACCAGTTGGAGCACCTTTAACTAATCAACCACCAAAAACACTTCTACTAAACTTTGCTCACTAAAAAAAGCTGTGCATTGCCTGTACCATTTGTTTCTAAAAGCATTTTAGTCGCACCATTTAAAAAGAAAGTTCAGATATATCTTGTCATTCTGTGAGGCTAAACCCCAAAATGAGCTGATCTCACAATACTTCCGGGACTCCTCTCCCTGAATTGTTTTTTCCAAACGAGACCCTTCCTGAGTTGCATTTTCAAACAAAAACCTCCCCAACCCTACCAAGCCCTCTGTCCCCCCACCCACCACCTGCCCCGCTCCCCTCTCTCAAGAGGGCCCCCCCCAGAAGCTCCTGCTGCTGTTGAATTGGCAGCTAACCTAAGAAGCAGCTAGAAGCTCCGCCTCATCCCTACCCAAAAGGCTGTGTACTAAATGCTAGTGTAAGTGTAATGAAAAAGTATCAAATTACAGATTCAAGCTAAAATTCTCTCTAAGTTTAAGCAAACGAAGCTAATGCGCTCTCGTCTTCCCTTACATCTGTAAAAAAATATGTATGCCCTCCCTTAATAATTTTTAAGCGGGCAGGCTCCTGTAAAAATACTTGTCCACCAAGAAATTTGAACGCCGCCGTGTAGCAGCAGCTAGTGTGCAGCCCCTTTAACCTACCCTATGGCAAGAGAAACGCCGTGAAAACGGCTCGATTCCGCGAGGCAGTGGATGCGGATGCAGGAGTCTGTGATTTTCTGTGATCTCTTCGGAATAATTGGTTTGACCAAAGTCGGCAATCTGACGGAGAAGAACCAAGGGAAGCTTCAAAAGTGACTGCTGAGCTTGCCCCGGGTTTAAAGGCACGCGCGCTTTACCGGTGAAGGGAGACCCGAGGCTGGAGATCGGAGCCCGGAGGATGAAAGGCTTTAATATAGACTCTCATTAGAGGAAGAAAGGTTAACTGTGAAATCGGATGCAGAGATTACTGAAGGCTTACCTCCAGCTTGCCCGGCACCTCATCCCGCAACTGGCTGGTGGGTCGACGATCGGCTGGTCCGGTCTAGGGCTGTGGCCACGGCTGGGTACGCAGGTGGGAGCTCAGGTGAGCACAGAACCCGCACGGAGCTGCAGCACACAGATGGCTCCCAAGAACCCCACGAGAGTTGCACGGCTAATAAGATTAATACTCTGGAGACGGTAGGAGCTTTGGTGAATACCCCTGCAGTTACAACCGCAGCTATCTCCTCAGCACTTGTGAAATTAAACGTTGATCCGTCTAAAGCAGCTTTAACAGGCGATTTGTCTTTGTCCTCCGGGGGAGGGGGACCTAGAAATGTATCACCAATTGTACCAGGCAAGCAAATATTGAGACCCCCAGTGCTAGTGGCACCTACACCTTTACCTGCACATGCATCTGCGCTCTTGGACGCAGGGAAAACCGAGCCCACAAAATCCAGTCTCAAGAACGTGACTGGGGGGAAAGCAGCGATGGTCGAAAATACAAATAATATTGATACTTTTACCAAGGCTGTATCTGAACCTCCGCCCCCCGCGGGCTTAAGTGAGGAAGGAGAAGATAGCCTGATAGTCATCCCCTCTGATTGCTCTGTGGAAGACTCTTCTGTTTTGGAGAACGTGGCTGATGTATTGGTCCTAGGTACAGTGGCACCGGCCCCAGCTAATGGGAATCTGCGGTCTGAGGAGGAGGTTGCCGCAGAGGGTGAGGGAACAAATGAGGAGTATGAGGATTTGACAGAACTGGACTCCCCATCTGCTAAAAATCTATCAGGCAGGAGGGACAAGACTAAATCTAAAATAAAAATAAAAAGCAAGAAGGGGAAAGCACTTGGTTTGTTGAATACTCCAGTATCTAACTTATCTCTCCCTACTAGGAAAACTCTTCTTGCAGACTTAGGAAATTGATCCAAGCAAAGTGTCTGGTGAAAAATATGACTCTGAGACTATCCGGTGTAAGTCCGCCAGATAATGAGGCTCTTCACTCTTCCACTGTGTCTATAGAGGACTCATTACACACGGAGAAGTAATACAATTGCCTCTTACCAGTATAGTTGTTTCGGCAGGGGCCCTGGAGGGCTCAGCTACAGCAGGGACAAATTCGGCACTGGCCCCCTCTATCGAGAAAATTTCTCCTATTGTCATTACTACTTCGCTTAATGATAACGTTACGGATGTTACTAACCCCCTTGATAGTTCAAACTTGCCAATATTAAATTCAATTCCAACTTCAGTTGCACCGCAATTAATAAACAATGGTACCGGCTCCTCGGAAGTAGAAGACGAAGAGCAAGGAACTATCAATTCATCACTTGATATCATTTTGCAGACTCGAACTAGTCACAGGAAGGAAGCGCAAGAACACTTTCTGCAGTTACGAGATGACAACACTAAACTACAGAACTCTCTGCAAGAAATTACTTTAAAGATGGGGGGAATATCACAAGAAATGGAAGACCTACAGCAGCGAGTGGTTAAGATAGAGGAGGGCTCAGTTAGAACAGAAGAAGCGGTTAGTCAGCATGACGCCCAGCTTGTATCCTGTAGTGTAAATAACTACAAATGATTTGAATAAATAGTAAGTTTATTCCATATAAAGAAGCACTCCTGCATACAGCCGAAGTCTCCAGGAACTCCGTGGTAACTGACAAAGATTACAGTTAAGAACAAGCATATACATACAGTGAACTGTAAATGGTCACGAGTGATACAGAGTTAAACAATAACAAAGCTCGAGGTGATAAGTTAAATAAAAACATAGGCACGAGTCAGTACGAGTCCATGTGGGAGAAATGCGCGAGTGGACCTCGCGCCACGCATGTACTCGCGCTGACTCGTGTGCTAGCTATACAACACACCTCCCCTCCTTATGAGAGAAGAAATTTTTTTTTAAAGAAAAAGAAAGAAAATTGTTATAAAAAAATTTTGAAAAATTATACTTTTCCTGTAACAAAAGCAACAAAGTCTGTTAGCCACTTGGGTTTCCTAGTAGCTCTTTTGGGTAAGGAAACATCATGTTGTACAGTAACTTCTTGACCAGTGAAACTGCCACCTGCATCAGAAGATACAGTGGAAGCTTGATTGATATGACAACCACTAGAGCAACAAGGTGTAGCATCTGTACTATCACGAGCTGTAGCCTCACCAAAATCTTCATCTAAAAATGAAAGATCAGGATGTTCATCGATAGATTCTTTGCAGTAAACACCCTTTTCAGCTTTGAGAATTGCAATTCTACTCAAGTTCCAGACCTTATTGTTGGATAATCTCACAGAGTTTCTTAGAACCTCTGAAACTTCAAAAGGACCCATAAATGAACTTTCCCCCTTCTTGACTTTCCATGGTTTTTTTACTTTCACCATCATGCCAACTTCCACTTTCGGATCTTTTTTGGAACCACATTTTTCATCAAAGTACTTTTTACTAGAACAATGCGTGCGAATAAGGTTTTCTCTAACTAAATTCAAATCCACATTAGAAGATGTGGATTTAACCAACCACAAAGGGTTCACTTTGGTTCTTGGAATTCTTCCCCTCATGATCTCAAAAGGAGAAAACCCAGTCATAGAGTTCATGGTTGTCCTGTACATCCATACTTTTTTAAAAATATCAACTTCCCATTTTTTATCATCATTGCCAGTAAATTGTATAGCGCTCTTTAGGACCCTATTAAACCTCTCAATTACTCCATTTCCACTAGGATTGTATAAAGAGGTAGTAGAATGAACAATTCCAAGCCTTGAAAAATAATCATTTGCTTTCTTTGAGTTAAATTGTACACCGTTGTCAGAAATAACCCGTACAGGTAGACCTTCATCAATAAAAACTTTGTCTAGAAAACACAGCACTGAATCAGTGTCTACCTTACTAACAACTTTGATAACTGGCCACTTAGAAAAAATGTCAATGGCTGCAATGACATACTTTGAGTCGCAACCAATAGGACCCATGATATCTATGGCAATGGTTTCCCAAGGGTTGTTTGGAATAGTATGCGTACTCATGTTTGGTTTTAAGGTAACTAAAGACTTATCTGAATTGGCACATACCACACAATTTCTAACTAGTCTTTCAATAAACATATCCATTCCTGGCCACCAAAATAATTTTTGTTGCTCCCTAGCACTCGTAAGGAATTTATACAGTCAAATACAGGTGTTTCCACATTACATTTCATACAGCAATACACTAAAGAAAATTTTCAAGATCCTTTTGTTCAGGGTTTTGTCGTTGTTTAATGAGGAGACGTCACAGCCAACACGTGTTTCGTCGTACTGGGGAATGTAACCCCCGACTTTTTCAAGGCTGTTTAAAGAAAATTATAATGTTGTAGTACATTGCTACTGATTAAAACAATCAAATTCAATTAAACAAATTGCTTGTCTGATGTAATAAGATGGTGGTGCATGCATCCAACTTCATCATACTATGCATGTTCAATATTCCGTCTCGTTAAATATCTTAGTTCAGTGCCTTATTAGTTAGATTTGGTACTTTTTAACATCTTTTAGAGAGATTATGAGCCCATTAGGAGGTATGGAGAGAACCCGGTGCGCGTGAGCTTATCTTTATCATTGGGGTGACATGCAAACTTTTATCATGTGATTGTTTGTGTTTAAGTTATAGTGGGAACATGCTTATAAAGAACCCTTCCATTTAAATACCTATTCTCCGTTGCTGTAGTTCGTTCTGTGGGGGCGAAATATTGAAGCAGTGTGTAAGCGTAAAACTCGGCCTGCTTTGCATATTTAAGTTTGAGAAAGCCACATATTATAGGTCTGGCCCTGTGAATCTACTTACGTTGTTTGAGGTGATAATTCCAACCCTCAAGTGGGTTCCGGTATAGCTATCGTAGTTATTTATTATTCCAGCTTCTCGTGGTGTGAACCCCATATATTGGTTCACTCTCTGCAAGCTGTGAACAATATCAGATTTTAGTTCTTTGCATTTAAGTAAGTCCAGATTCTAAATTGAGCTGTATTGCCTTTCCTTCGTTTTTCATACTTAATATTACAGACGCTATCAGCTTTGCTGAGATATACAGATATTGCCTGTATAGAAGTGCTCCCCTCTACATGATCCAAATGTGCCTCTTTGCATGTGGCATATTTTTTATGATTTTTGCCATGTGCTCCCCTCGCATCTCACCCCGTGTTTTTACATGTTTTTATTAAATAGACCCGCTACGTTTAGCTTTCATTTACTGTTTAGCTTTCATTTACTATGTAATTCTCGCCGCGTTAGTGTCTACCCCTTACCGTTTCACCCTGCAGAGTATGCTCCCGTGTTCGTATTTCAAGCGCTTTGGTCAGCTTTCATTTACAGTTAACCATTGGCCGCGTTAGTGTCTAACCCCTTCGTTTGTACTGCAGATTGTGCTCTCGTGCTCGTTTTAGCAGTGCTAGCATCCCGTTATTCGGGTCTTACCTTTCGGTGTGTTCTTAGCGGGGATTCTATTACGTCCCTTCTGCTTCGAGTAAGAGGCAGTTTGAAAGCTCCGGACTGGCGCCATGTATTTACAGCCGAGGTCCTGCCCTGTAACTGGCAGACGTCACTTCCTGAAGGCCCCGCCTATCAGTCTCACTCAGGTTTACTACTTTCGAGTGTCAACCCGGCCGCCATTTTGGAGTGTCTGTTCTACGATATAGACAGACACTAGTTATTGATGGGTTCTATGTTTACCAGGGTTTTGCTATATTATTTCTTAAGTTTCAGGGTCTAATTCCGTTTTCTAGTTATTTAGATCCTCGTTTCCAACAATACCTGCAACTTCTGTTGTTATCACCTTAAATTTCCATGTCTTCTCTTAAGGTGATTTAATTACGTATTATTCTCATGAGGTTACACTTTATTGTTAAATTTATTCCTAGTTGTTCAGGTTATTATTCTGTTCATTTATGAAAACCCGTGATGTATATGTGAGGACATCAAATTTTGCGGCGGTTATGACTTAACATTCTGTGATTTTCATCGTGTTTGTGAACTATGTGGTTGCCAAAATTGATTGTAAAAATTTTTTTTAAAAATTTTTTTAGGATTGGGCCGGTCAATAAAAAAATCGAATTCTCCATCTCGAAAGGGCTCAGCACAGTTTTTTGTGCCATTAAGTGGCCACTAGAATGTTCAGTGATACAGTCGAAGTCACAGTTCACCTTCTCTTAATTAAACCATATATATTTCAGTACTGAGAATACATTACAAATGCCAATTAACCACATTTCATATTCTACATTTCATGCAACTCTGTCCCTTGGTATTTCATTTATTTACGTTAGTCTGCATTCTATGTTGTCATGTTTTGTCTATGTGCCTAAAAAATAGTGTAGCTCATGGTCGATGTTAAGCCCCAGTTCTACACTTCTCAAAGTCATTATCCAGATAGCCTCTCTTCTTCGCAGTGCTAGTTCCCTATTACCCCCTCTCGGGTGTATGGGTACATGTTCTATCCCAAAGTACTGGAATGAGTGACTCGTAGTTTGTGCAGGGCATATTGACATATGGGCTGCCACTGGGTAACGCATATCTCCTTGTTTAACCGCCCTGATGTGTTCATTTATTCTGTCTTTTAGCATCCTTTTTGTGCTTCCTACATATCTCTTGCCGCATTTGCAATCTAGGGCATAGACCACAAATTTGCTACAGCAGTTGATAGTCGTCAGTATTCGGTGTTCTTCATTATATGGTCCTTTGAATCCCTTCTTCTTTTTGTAGGCCCATTTACATGCTGCGCACATACCGCAGCTATAGAACCCTGGGTCAGTTAACCAACAGCTTTTGGTTTTCTTTCCCTGATAACTTGGGCTCAGTATGTTCCTCAGTGTTGTGCCTTTTCTGTATGTTAATGTTGGCCTTTCTGTTATGTGTTTTTTTAGAATCATGTCTTTGCTGAGTAGGTGCCAGTGTTTGTTGAGACTTTTGCGTAGAATGGGAGCCCAGTTATTATAACATGTCACCAGTCTAACTGTTTCATTTTTCTTAATCTGTTTGGGCTTCTCTATTAGCGTGTCTTCTCTGGCTAGTTGGTTTATTCTGCTTTCTGCTTTTTGCAATATCTTCTGGTTGTACCCTCTGTTTCTGAATCTTTTAATTGTACCTTGTTTTTGTGTTTCAAATTCTGTGTCTGTGCTGCAATTGCGGCGGGTTCTGACTAATTCCCCGTAAGGGATTGCCTTTTTTTGGTGTTCCGGGTGGGCACTCGTTGCATGTAGTAGGGAATTGCAGGCCGTGCTTTTTCTATACAGTCTGCTTTGTATTGTGTTGTTCTCAATAAAGAATTCCACATCTAAGAATGGTAATTTTGTTTTGCTGTATTCCATCGTGAACCTAATGTTTTGATCGTTAGTATTTAGGTATGTGTGGAATCCTTGTAATTTATCTGGAGTACCTGTCCAAATCATGAAACAGTCGTCGATATATCTGCCCCAGTATAGTATGTCCTTATTCCATTCTGAGGCCGGTGGACCCCAGATTCTCGTCTCCTCAAACCTCCCCATCACTAGGTTGGCATACGAGGGCGAAAATCTGGAGCCCATCGCCACTCCTTGTTTTTGTCTGTACCACTGTTCCTTATAAAGGAAAATGTTGTTGTCCAGAATTGTCTCAATCATTTCTAGAATCATTTCGCTGTGTGCCCATGCACTAGCAGGTCTTTTGCTGAGCATGTGTTTCACAGCTGTTAGTCCCGTGTCTCTTTTGATGCAGGTGTATAAAGAGACAACGTCTAATGTGACCATTATCATGTTTTCATCCCATGGTAGGTCTGCCATAGTCCCCAGAATATGTTTCGTGTCCCTTATATAAGATGGAAGGTTTTGTACTAGCGGTTTCAGGAACACATCCACATATTCTGAGAGCCTCTCTGTCGGCCCCCCGATGCCTGATATAATAGGTCTTCCCGGAGGGAAAGTATGGGGTTTGTGTACCTTCGGTACTGTATAAATGCAAGGATATCTTGGTCTGTCTATCCTTAGATATGCATGTTCATTATCATCAATAAGACCATTACCACGCCACTGTTTTAATAATGTGTTGATATATTCTGTCAGTTTCCACATCGGGTTGGCTCCTAATTGTTCATAACAGTTCGCATTTTCTAACTGTGTGAGTATTTCATGGTCATAATCCTTACTTTTCATTATTACCATGTTCCCCCCTTTGTCCGCTTCACGGATAGTTATTTCTCTGTTTGAACTAAGTTCTTTCAATGCCTTCCTCTCTTCCTTTGTGAGATTATCTCTGTGCATGTGTTCAACTGTTTTTTTCATGGTGTGTTTGTCTAAATCTGCTGTTACTGCTTTATAAAACTGATCGATATTATTACCTGCTGTTAGTGATGGTGTCCATTTTGATTTGTCTTTCAACCCACTTGTTATGTTATAGTCGAGGTCAATTTCAAAGTCCCTCATTATTCTTTCTGTTAGTATGGCCTCATCCTCACATTCTGTGATTGACAGTAGCAGTCTTGTGTCAAGGATATCCTGGATACTGTAATTACCATTAGCCATCAAACCCAGATTCTGTTGCACTTCTTTATTTGTCGGATTAGTCATTTCAAAATGTTTTTTCAATTTCAAGCATCTGGTAAACTTAAATAAATCAATTTTTGTTTTACATACATCACCAACATTATTCGGGCAAAAACTCATACCCTTTTCCAGCACTGATACCATGTTATTTGTGCGTTCCAAATCACTCAGATTCATAACAGTAACATTATTTATTTCTTCTGATTCACATTCTGGTTCCAGGACCTGGTTCGCATTCCTGCCCTGCCCTGGCCTGGCGCCTGCTCTTTTGCCTCTCCTTGTTTTCCTTGTGCGCCTGGTTTCTTGCTTTCCCTGTTTCCTTTCTTGATTCTGTTGATTTCCAATAAAAAACTATTGTTGGGATCAACCGAACCAGTAGCTCCCATTACTTCTATGCTGGCTTCACTAGAATTAATGGTA
The DNA here is from genome assembly GCF_964261635.1 of Lissotriton helveticus. Lineage (NCBI taxonomy): Eukaryota > Metazoa > Chordata > Amphibia > Caudata > Salamandridae > Lissotriton > Lissotriton helveticus. Next base: position 1,163,771,828 of record NC_136072.1, on the reverse strand, counting down.
TCAATAGAAGTCGTGCTCGAGCCAACTGAAATGGTCTCACTTGGGGTCTGAGTGGGGTTTCTTGGTATAAGGTGGTCATACTTTTTGGCGAATGTAAATATTCTCCCGCCCAGGTAGTCCCGTTCATCCCTCTTAAGTTTCTTGCTTTTTTTCTGTTTAATGTCCGTGACATGTCGCTGCACTATGTCGTCCAAAATTTGGTAGTTCTTGGAGGTCACATCAGGGAGATTAAAGTCTTTAATTTCTTGTTCTAATTTATCAATCTCTGTTTGTAATTTGGCCACTTTTCTTTCACAATTCTCTATTAGGATCATTATCAAGTTATTGGAATTATTGATCAATTCCTTTTCCCAAGCTAGTAAAAGGTCCGGTTCCAGGTCTTCATAGGTTGGCATAATCTGCGACCTGAGACCTCTTGGGATCCTCTTAACCTTCACATATTGCTTCAGGGTAGCTGCATCCCACCACCTTGATGATTCCGTGATTTTGAGTTTTTCTAACCTCACAAATTTTTCTTTCAGACCCTCAGCTTTTGAAGGTTGCCCTCCATGTCCTGCTGAGGTGCTTGGTGCCTGCACTCCTATGTTGTTGAATAGGTCTTCTGCTTCTTTGTCCCTGTTAGCTCTATTGTTAGTGCTATTCATTTTGGACCCTTAGGCTGCCCCTAGTTGAACAAACGTTATTACTAGAATAGTGGTAGATTATACTAGGTTTCTGGCGCCACTGGGAAAGTTACTCTTTTCAAATATATGTGTGGATGGGTAATAGTTTAAACGGTGCTACAAGGAGAAGAGAACCACTTCCCTCTTCTAGTTAGGCTAAGCCACAGACATTTGTTGCTCCCTAGCACTCGTAAGGAATTTATACAGTCAAATACAGGTGTTTCCACATTACATTTCATACAGCAATACACTAAAGAAAATTTTCAAGATCCTTTTGTTCAGGGTTTTGTCGTTGTTTAATGAGGAGACGTCACAGCCAACACGTGTTTCGTCGTACTGGGGAATGTAACCCCCGACTTTTTCAAGGCTGTTTAAAGAAAATTATAATGTTGTAGTACATTGCTACTGATTAAAACAATCAAATTCAATTAAACAAATTGCTTGTCTGATGTAATAAGATGGTGGTGCATGCATCCAACTTCATCATACTATGCATGTTCAATATTCCGTCTCGTTAAATATCTTAGTTCAGTGCCTTATTAGTTAGATTTGGTACTTTTTAACATCTTTTAGAGAGATTATGAGCCCATTAGGAGGTATGGAGAGAACCCGGTGCGCGTGAGCTTATCTTTATCATTGGGGTGACATGCAAACTTTTATCATGTGATTGTTTGTGTTTAAGTTATAGTGGGAACATGCTTATAAAGAACCCTTCCATTTAAATACCTATTCTCCGTTGCTGTAGTTCGTTCTGTGGGGGCGAAATATTGAAGCAGTGTGTAAGCGTAAAACTCGGCCTGCTTTGCATATTTAAGTTTGAGAAAGCCACATATTATAGGTCTGGCCCTGTGAATCTACTTACGTTGTTTGAGGTGATAATTCCAACCCTCAAGTGGGTTCCGGTATAGCTATCGTAGTTATTTATTATTCCAGCTTCTCGTGGTGTGAACCCCATATATTGGTTCACTCTCTGCAAGCTGTGAACAATATCAGATTTTAGTTCTTTGCATTTAAGTAAGTCCAGATTCTAAATTGAGCTGTATTGCCTTTCCTTCGTTTTTCATACTTAATATTACAGACGCTATCAGCTTTGCTGAGATATACAGATATTGCCTGTATAGAAGTGCTCCCCTCTACATGATCCAAATGTGCCTCTTTGCATGTGGCATATTTTTTATGATTTTTGCCATGTGCTCCCCTCGCATCTCACCCCGTGTTTTTACATGTTTTTATTAAATAGACCCGCTACGTTTAGCTTTCATTTACTGTTTAGCTTTCATTTACTATGTAATTCTCGCCGCGTTAGTGTCTACCCCTTACCGTTTCACCCTGCAGAGTATGCTCCCGTGTTCGTATTTCAAGCGCTTTGGTCAGCTTTCATTTACAGTTAACCATTGGCCGCGTTAGTGTCTAACCCCTTCGTTTGTACTGCAGATTGTGCTCTCGTGCTCGTTTTAGCAGTGCTAGCATCCCGTTATTCGGGTCTTACCTTTCGGTGTGTTCTTAGCGGGGATTCTATTACGTCCCTTCTGCTTCGAGTAAGAGGCAGTTTGAAAGCTCCGGACTGGCGCCATGTATTTACAGCCGAGGTCCTGCCCTGTAACTGGCAGACGTCACTTCCTGAAGGCCCCGCCTATCGGTCTCACTCAGGTTTACTACTTTCGAGTGTCAACCCGGCCGCCATTTTGGAGTGTCTGTTCTACGATATAGACAGACACTAGTTATTGATGGGTTCTATGTTTACCAGGGTTTTGCTATATTATTTCTTAAGTTTCAGGGTCTAATTCCGTTTTCTAGTTATTTAGATCCTCGTTTCCAACAATACCTGCAACTTCTGTTGTTATCACCTTAAATTTCCATGTCTTCTCTTAAGGTGATTTAATTACGTATTATTCTCATGAGGTTACACTTTATTGTTAAATTTATTCCTAGTTGTTCAGGTGAACTGTGACTTCGACTGTATCACTGAACATTCTAGTGGCCACTTAATGGCACAAAAAACTGTGCTGAGCCCTTTCGAGATGGAGAATTCGATTTTTTTATTGACCGGCCCAATCCTAAAAAAATTTTTACAAAAAATTTTTACAATCAATTTTGGCAACCACATAGTTCACAAACACGATGAAAATCACAGAATGTTAAGTCATAACCGCCGCAAAATTTGATGTCCTCACATATACATCACGGGTTTTCATAAATGAACAGAATAATAACCTGAACAACTAGGAATAAATTTAACAATAAAGTGTAACCTCATGAGAATAATACGTAATTAAATCACCTTAAGAGAAGACATGGAAATTTAAGGTGATAACAACAGAAGTTGCAGGTATTGTTGGAAACGAGGATCTAAATAACTAGAAAACGGAATTAGACCCTGAAACTTAAGAAATAATATAGCAAAACCCTGGTAAACATAGAACCCATCAATAACTAGTGTCTGTCTATATCGTAGAACAGACACTCCAAAATGGCGGCCGGGTTGACACTCGAAAGTAGTAAACCTGAGTGAGACCGATAGGCGGGGCCTTCAGGAAGTGACGTCTGCCAGTTACAGGGCAGGACCTCGGCTGTAAATACATGGCGCCAGTCCGGAGCTTTCAAACTGCCTCTTACTCGAAGCAGAAGGGACGTAATAGAATCCCCGCTAAGAACACACCGAAAGGTAAGACCCGAATAACGGGATGCTAGCACTGCTAAAACGAGCACGAGAGCACAATCTGCAGTACAAACGAAGGGGTTAGACACTAACGCGGCCAATGGTTAACTGTAAATGAAAGCTGACCAAAGCGCTTGAAATACGAACACGGGAGCATACTCTGCAGGGTGAAACGGTAAGGGGTAGACACTAACGCGGCGAGAATTACATAGTAAATGAAAGCTAAACAGTAAATGAAAGCTAAACGTAGCGGGTCTATTTAATAAAAACATGTAAAAACACGGGGTGAGATGCGAGGGGAGCACATGGCAAAAATCATAAAAAATATGCCACATGCAAAGAGGCACATTTGGATCATGTAGAGGGGAGCACTTCTATACAGGCAATATCTGTATATCTCAGCAAAGCTGATAGCGTCTGTAATATTAAGTATGAAAAACGAAGGAAAGGCAATACAGCTCAATTTAGAATCTGGACTTACTTAAATGCAAAGAACTAAAATCTGATATTGTTCACAGCTTGCAGAGAGTGAACCAATATATGGGGTTCACACCACGAGAAGCTGGAATAATAAATAACTACGATAGCTATACCGGAACCCACTTGAGGGTTGGAATTATCACCTCAAACAACGTAAGTAGATTCACAGGGCCAGACCTATAATATGTGGCTTTCTCAAACTTAAATATGCAAAGCAGGCCGAGTTTTACGCTTACACACTGCTTCAATATTTCGCCCCCACAGAACGAACTACAGCAACGGAGAATAGGTATTTAAATGGAAGGGTTCTTTATAAGCATGTTCCCACTATAACTTAAACACAAACAATCACATGATAAAAGTTTGCATGTCACCCCAATGATAAAGATAAGCTCACGCGCACCGGGTTCTCTCCATACCTCCTAATGGGCTCATAATCTCTCTAAAAGATGTTAAAAAGTACCAAATCTAACTAATAAGGCACTGAACTAAGATATTTAACGAGACGGAATATTGAACATGCATAGTATGATGAAGTTGGATGCATGCACCACCATCTTATTACATCAGACAAGCAATTTGTTTAATTGAATTTGATTGTTTTAATCAGTAGCAATGTACTACAACATTATAATTTTCTTTAAACAGCCTTGAAAAAGTCGGGGGTTACATTCCCCAGTACGACGAAACACGTGTTGGCTGTGACGTCTCCTCATTAAACAACGACAAAACCCTGAACAAAAGGATCTTGAAAATTTTCTTTAGTGTATTGCTGTATGAAATGTAATGTGGAAACACCTGTATTTGACTGTATAAATTCCTTACGAGTGCTAGGGAGCAACAAATGTCTGTGGCTTAGCCTAACTAGAAGAGGGAAGTGGTTCTCTTCTCCTTGTAGCACCGTTTAAACTATTACCCATCCACACATATATTTGAAAAGAGTAACTTTCCCAGTGGCGCCAGAAACCTAGTATAATCTACCACTATTCTAGTAATAACGTTTGTTCAACTAGGGGCAGCCTAAGGGTCCAAAATGAATAGCACTAACAATAGAGCTAACAGGGACAAAGAAGCAGAAGACCTATTCAACAACATAGGAGTGCAGGCACCAAGCACCTCAGCAGGACATGGAGGGCAACCTTCAAAAGCTGAGGGTCTGAAAGAAAAATTTGTGAGGTTAGAAAAACTCAAAATCACGGAATCATCAAGGTGGTGGGATGCAGCTACCCTGAAGCAATATGTGAAGGTTAAGAGGATCCCAAGAGGTCTCAGGTCGCAGATTATGCCAACCTATGAAGACCTGGAACCGGACCTTTTACTAGCTTGGGAAAAGGAATTGATCAATAATTCCAATAACTTGATAATGATCCTAATAGAGAATTGTGAAAGAAAAGTGGCCAAATTACAAACAGAGATTGATAAATTAGAACAAGAAATTAAAGACTTTAATCTCCCTGATGTGACCTCCAAGAACTACCAAATTTTGGACGACATAGTGCAGCGACATGTCACGGACATTAAACAGAAAAAAAGCAAGAAACTTAAGAGGGATGAACGGGACTACCTGGGCGGGAGAATATTTACATTCGCCAAAAAGTATGACCACCTTATACCAAGAAACCCCACTCAGACCCCAAGTGAGACCATTTCAGTTGGCTCGAGCACGACTTCTATTGATACCATTAATTCTAGTGAAGCCAGCATAGAAGTAATGGGAGCTACTGGTTCGGTTGATCCCAACAATAGTTTTTTATTGGAAATCAACAGAATCAAGAAAGGAAACAGGGAAAGCAAGAAACCAGGCGCACAAGGAAAACAAGGAGAGGCAAAAGAGCAGGCGCCAGGCCAGGGCAGGGCAGGAATGCGAACCAGGTCCTGGAACCAGAATGTGAATCAGAAGAAATAAATAATGTTACTGTTATGAATCTGAGTGATTTGGAACTCACAAATAACATGGTATCAGTGCTGGAAAAGGGTATGAGTTTTTGCCCGAATAATGTTGGTGATGTATGTAAAACAAAAATTGATTTATTTAAGTTTACCAGATGCTTGAAATTGAAAAAACATTTTGAAATGACTAATCCGACAAATAAAGAAGTGCAACAGAATCTGGGTTTGATGGCTAATGGTAATTACAGTATCCAGGATATCCTTGACACAAGACTGCTACTGTCAATCACAGAATGTGAGGATGAGGCCATACTAACAGAAAGAATAATGAGGGACTTTGAAATTGACCTCGACTATAACATAACAAGTGGGTTGAAAGACAAATCAAAATGGACACCATCACTAACAGCAGGTAATAATATCGATCAGTTTTATAAAGCAGTAACAGCAGATTTAGACAAACACACCATGAAAAAAACAGTTGAACACATGCACAGAGATAATCTCACAAAGGAAGAGAGGAAGGCATTGAAAGAACTTAGTTCAAACAGAGAAATAACTATCCGTGAAGCGGACAAAGGGGGGAACATGGTAATAATGAAAAGTAAGGATTATGACCATGAAATACTCACACAGTTAGAAAATGCGAACTGTTATGAACAATTAGGAGCCAACCCGATGTGGAAACTGACAGAATATATCAACACATTATTAAAACAGTGGCGTGGTAATGGTCTTATTGATGATAATGAACATGCATATCTAAGGATAGACAGACCAAGATATCCTTGCATTTATACAGTACCGAAGGTACACAAACCCCATACTTTCCCTCCGGGAAGACCTATTATATCAGGCATCGGGGGGCCGACAGAGAGGCTCTCAGAATATGTGGATGTGTTCCTGAAACCGCTAGTACAAAACCTTCCATCTTATATAAGGGACACGAAACATATTCTGGGGACTATGGCAGACCTACCATGGGATGAAAACATGATAATGGTCACATTAGACGTTGTCTCTTTATACACCTGCATCAAAAGAGACACGGGACTAACAGCTGTGAAACACATGCTCAGCAAAAGACCTGCTAGTGCATGGGCACACAGCGAAATGATTCTAGAAATGATTGAGACAATTCTGGACAACAACATTTTCCTTTATAAGGAACAGTGGTACAGACAAAAACAAGGAGTGGCGATGGGCTCCAGATTTTCGCCCTCGTATGCCAACCTAGTGATGGGGAGGTTTGAGGAGACGAGAATCTGGGGTCCACCGGCCTCAGAATGGAATAAGGACATACTATACTGGGGCAGATATATCGACGACTGTTTCATGATTTGGACAGGTACTCCAGATAAATTACAAGGATTCCACACATACCTAAATACTAACGATCAAAACATTAGGTTCACGATGGAATACAGCAAAACAAAATTACCATTCTTAGATGTGGAATTCTTTATTGAGAACAACACAATACAAAGCAGACTGTATAGAAAAAGCACGGCCTGCAATTCCCTACTACATGCAACGAGTGCCCACCCGGAACACCAAAAAAAGGCAATCCCTTACGGGGAATTAGTCAGAACCCGCCGCAATTGCAGCACAGACACAGAATTTGAAACACAAAAACAAGGTACAATTAAAAGATTCAGAAACAGAGGGTACAACCAGAAGATATTGCAAAAAGCAGAAAGCAGAATAAACCAACTAGCCAGAGAAGACACGCTAATAGAGAAGCCCAAACAGATTAAGAAAAATGAAACAGTTAGACTGGTGACATGTTATAATAACTGGGCTCCCATTCTACGCAAAAGTCTCAACAAACACTGGCACCTACTCAGCAAAGACATGATTCTAAAAAAACACATAACAGAAAGGCCAACATTAACATACAGAAAAGGCACAACACTGAGGAACATACTGAGCCCAAGTTATCAGGGAAAGAAAACCAAAAGCTGTTGGTTAACTGACCCAGGGTTCTATAGCTGCGGTATGTGCGCAGCATGTAAATGGGCCTACAAAAAGAAGAAGGGATTCAAAGGACCATATAATGAAGAACACCGAATACTGACGACTATCAACTGCTGTAGCAAATTTGTGGTCTATGCCCTAGATTGCAAATGCGGCAAGAGATATGTAGGAAGCACAAAAAGGATGCTAAAAGACAGAATAAATGAACACATCAGGGCGGTTAAACAAGGAGATATGCGTTACCCAGTGGCAGCCCATATGTCAATATGCCCTGCACAAACTACGAGTCACTCATTCCAGTACTTTGGGATAGAACATGTACCCATACACCCGAGAGGGGGTAATAGGGAACTAGCACTGCGAAGAAGAGAGGCTATCTGGATAATGACTTTGAGAAGTGTAGAACTGGGGCTTAACATCGACCATGAGCTACACTATTTTTTAGGCACATAGACAAAACATGACAACATAGAATGCAGACTAACGTAAATAAATGAAATACCAAGGGACAGAGTTGCATGAAATGTAGAATATGAAATGTGGTTAATTGGCATTTGTAATGTATTCTCAGTACTGAAATATATATGGTTTAATTAAGAGAAGGTGAACTGTGACTTCGACTGTATCACTGAACATTCTAGTGGCCACTTAATGGCACAAAAAACTGTGCTGAGCCCTTTCGAGATGGAGAATTCGATTTTTTTATTGACCGGCCCAATCCTAAAAAAATTTTTACAAAAAATGTTTACAATCAATTTTGGCAACCACATAGTTCACAAACACGATGAAAATCACAGAATGTTAAGTCATAACCGCCGCAAAATTTGATGTCCTCACATATACATCACGGGTTTTCATAAATGAACAGAATAATAACCTGAACAACTAGGAATAAATTTAACAATAAAGTGTAACCTCATGAGAATAATACGTAATTAAATCACCTTAAGAGAAGACATGGAAATTTAAGGTGATAACAACAGAAGTTGCAGGTATTGTTGGAAACGAGGATCTAAATAACTAGAAAACGGAATTAGACCCTGAAACTTAAGAAATAATATAGCAAAACCCTGGTAAACATAGAACCCATCAATAACTAGTGTCTGTCTATATCGTAGAACAGACACTCCAAAATGGCGGCCGGGTTGACACTCGAAAGTAGTAAACCTGAGTGAGACCGATAGGCGGGGCCTTCAGGAAGTGACGTCTGCCAGTTACAGGGCAGGACCTCGGCTGTAAATACATGGCGCCAGTCCGGAGCTTTCAAACTGCCTCTTACTCGAAGCAGAAGGGACGTAATAGAATCCCCGCTAAGAACACACCGAAAGGTAAGACCCGAATAACGGGATGCTAGCACTGCTAAAACGAGCACGAGAGCACAATCTGCAGTACAAACGAAGGGGTTAGACACTAACGCGGCCAATGGTTAACTGTAAATGAAAGCTGACCAAAGCGCTTGAAATACGAACACGGGAGCATACTCTGCAGGGTGAAACGGTAAGGGGTAGACACTAACGCGGCGAGAATTACATAGTAAATGAAAGCTAAACAGTAAATGAAAGCTAAACGTAGCGGGTCTATTTAATAAAAACATGTAAAAACACGGGGTGAGATGCGAGGGGAGCACATGGCAAAAATCATAAAAAATATGCCACATGCAAAGAGGCACATTTGGATCATGTAGAGGGGAGCACTTCTATACAGGCAATATCTGTATATCTCAGCAAAGCTGATAGCGTCTGTAATATTAAGTATGAAAAACGAAGGAAAGGCAATACAGCTCAATTTAGAATCTGGACTTACTTAAATGCAAAGAACTAAAATCTGATATTGTTCACAGCTTGCAGAGAGTGAACCAATATATGGGGTTCACACCACGAGAAGCTGGAATAATAAATAACTACGATAGCTATACCGGAACCCACTTGAGGGTTGGAATTATCACCTCAAACAACGTAAGTAGATTCACAGGGCCAGACCTATAATATGTGGCTTTCTCAAACTTAAATATGCAAAGCAGGCCGAGTTTTACGCTTACACACTGCTTCAATATTTCGCCCCCACAGAACGAACTACAGCAACGGAGAATAGGTATTTAAATGGAAGGGTTCTTTATAAGCATGTTCCCACTATAACTTAAACACAAACAATCACATGATAAAAGTTTGCATGTCACCCCAATGATAAAGATAAGCTCACGCGCACGGGGTTCTCTCCATACCTCCTAATGGGCTCATAATCTCTCTAAAAGATGTTAAAAAGTACCAAATCTAACTAATAAGGCACTGAACTAAGATATTTAACGAGACGGAATATTGAACATGCATAGTATGATGAAGTTGGATGCATGCACCACCATCTTATTACATCAGACAAGCAATTTGTTTAATTGAATTTGATTGTTTTAATCAGTAGCAATGTACTACAACATTATAATTTTCTTTAAACAGCCTTGAAAAAGTCGGGGGTTACATTCCCCAGTACGACGAAACACGTGTTGGCTGTGACGTCTCCTCATTAAACAACGACAAAACCCTGAACAAAAGGATCTTGAAAATTTTCTTTAGTGTATTGCTGTATGAAATGTAATGTGGAAACACCTGTATTTGACTGTATAAATTCCTTACGAGTGCTAGGGAGCAACAAATGTCTGTGGCTTAGCCTAACTAGAAGAGGGAAGTGGTTCTCTTCTCCTTGTAGCACCGTTTAAACTATTACCCATCCACACATATATTTGAAAAGAGTAACTTTCCCAGTGGCGCCAGAAACCTAGTATAATCTACCACTATTCTAGTAGTACCACCAAAATAATTGTTTGACCTGTTGCTTGGTTCTAACCATGCCACTATGACCTTCATGACCTTGCAGGACTATAGTTTTTCTTACACCCATAGGTGGAACAATACGTTCACCTCTTTTTATAATATTCTCACAAACTGAAAGTTCTGACCTTATTTCCCAGAAACTTTTCAGTTCTGGATTCAGAAACTTCTTGTCAGGCCAAGTACTAATAATGTAATTTGCAACATTCTTTAAAATTTCATCATTTTCTAATTTTTCTCTCCATAAAGTTTGATCAATAGTAATCGGACCCTCATCATGAATCAAAGCAATCTGAAAATTGTCCCACTCATTGTGTAAATCCTCCTGAATAGGTAAGGGCATCCTAGATAAAAAATCGGCAGAAACATTTTCCTTGCCAGGTAAATATTGTATATTATAAATGAAATCCTGCAAACGCATGGACATACGTGCAATGTGGGCTGAAGCTCTCAACATGCCCTCTGTAGTGAGGAGCCGCACTAAAGGTTTGTGATCACTCCTCAGTGTACACTCCTTACCCCAGACAAACACCCTGAAATGTTCTAAAGCCCAAATGCATGCTAACGTCTCTCTCTCTATTGTAGAATACTTCTCCTCAGCAGGAGTAAGAGCCCTAGAAGCATGCGCAATAATGACTTCTCTACCCTCTTTATTTTTTTGAGTAAACACAGCACCCAGTCCTTTCGCGCTGGTATCAGTGGTGATTATGTTCTCCAGAGAAGGATCAAAACAAGAGAGTGCACTCGCTGAGCAGATAGCATTCTTCACATCGCAGAACTCTTTCTCGCATTCATCCGTCCATTCAAAAACAACTCTACTTTTAATGAATTGCCTGATATTATAAGTTCTACACGAAAAGTCAGGAACATACTTAGCGTAGAACTCAACTAACCCTAAAAAAGATCTTACGTCGTCTTTAGATAAAGGGTGAGGAGCTAACTTAATTGCCTCCAACAGTGAAGGTTTCGGCTTGATACCCTCTGCACATAGTTCATGACCCAAATAATTTACAGAATGTACACCAAATTTGCATTTCTCATGCTTAATGGTAAGACCATGTTCATTAATAGCATTCAAAACTTCTTCTAAGGCAGTAATGTGTTTGTCCTTGTCATCATTGAAGACTAAAATATCGTCTTGAAAGCAAATGGCATTTTTACAGTCTTTTAAAATGTCTTGCATGACCCTTTGAAAGATGGCTGCTGCGGACGACAAACCAAAAGGCATCCTGTTGAACCTGAAACACCCAAAAGGCGTAATGAATGCAGTTAAATCCTTGCTCTTCTCATTCAATTCTATCTGGTGGTAGGCAGCAGATAAATCGATGGTTGAAAAAATATTAGACCCTCCAACTACAGATAACATTTCAGAGATACGAGGAAGAGGAAACTGGTCTACAATAATATTATTGTTAAGATGGCGAAGGTCAATGCATAATCTCACTTTGCCATTAGTTCGTCTAGCAACCACTATAGGCGAAACCCATTCTGATGACTCTATTCTTTCTATTATGCCACCTTCTACCAAGGCATTTAATTCATTCTTAACTTCCTCTCTGACAGCAAAGGGAATATTGCGAGCTTTATGTATTTTTGGACAAGCATTATCTTTCAAACGAATTTCATGCTTAAAGTCGGTTAACTTCCCAATGCCTTTAGAAAACACATTAGGAAATTTTTTTAACATGAGCGAGGAAATGCCATTTTGCTCATCAATCAACATCACAGGATTTGGGCTATTAGGATCAAGGACAATATCAAGTTTACCGCAATCAAACCAGCTAAGAACTGAAGGACCTTTTTTTGAAACATACAATTTCGCAATGCATTTTCTATTTTTGAATCTAAAAACTAGAGTTCTGAACCCTAAAATATCTATTCTCCCACCAGAATATCCTTCAGGACTGATATCACTTTCTTCCAAATGACTACCTAGTCTTGGTGCAAATAGCTTTCTCCAGACAGATTCACATACTATAGAATAAGGTGATCCTGAATCTGCATATATATTGATCTTTACCCCTCCAATAACCATGTCACATAATGGCTTCTTCTTGATGGTATGGTCATTTACATTTAGAACTGCAGAATCTTTTATGTTTAACACAAAAAGACAGTCATTGGAATCATCAGTATAGTCTTCATCATCACTATTCTCACTTAACTCAATGCATTTGACTTTCTGATTGGCATTACCTCTTCTACAAGCAGAGGTGAAATGTCCTTTTAAACCACAATTGGCACATTTCTGTCTCAAACCAGGACAACTCTTGTCATTTGCTAAATGTGACTTGCTATTGCACCTAAAACATTTAAGGTTGTTCTTTGGAACTTCAGAATTCCCTTTGGAAGAAAATATTTGTTTCTTTTTTAATGCGTCCTTATTTTTACTATCGTATTTATGGTTAATTTTTGCAACAATGCTTTTACTAATTGAAACATCTTCCCCTTTAACTTGTAATGCACTTCTACAGGAAAGTTCAGCTTTTCTAACAATGGATAAAACAAAATCTAAATTTTCATCCCCATTAATCCAAAGCCTTTCCTGTATGGTCTCATTTTTAGAATGCATGACTACTTGATCTCTTATGAAATCTTCTTGTAAATTTCCAAATTTACAATCAAGGGCTAATGTTTTCAGAGATGAGACAAAGTTATCTACTGTTTCATCACTCAACTGTTTTCTTTGAAAAAACTTAAATCTAGAAATTCACACTTTGGGAGAACAATACTTATCAAAATCATATAAAGCTTTATCAAATACGTTCATATCTCCACTTGCTTGCGAAGCAGGAAGTTGATTGAAGGCTTTTAGTCCTTCAGGTCCCAAAGAGTGTAAAAAAATTCTTTTTTTTTCAGGAGCTTTCATCTTACCATTTGCATCCAATGTCTCAATATAATTCAAGAAGTAAGCTTTCCACTCTATCCACTGCATACAAGGAGACCTACCAGCTGACCAATAACTTTGTGGTGGGGAAAGAGTATAACCTTGAGCACACATGGTGGATAAAGTAAGTAAAATAAAATAAGAAAAAATTATAATTCACACTAACAAGCGTACTATCAAAATAACGATGGGAAGTGAATATTTGAAATGTTGAAAAAAAATTAAGTCAAACGATTTCTTGAAGAAAGAGCGTTTTCATGTGTATAAATGAAGGTTAACTTAGTCTGTTCTGTAACTCCGATCTCTATGCGCTTCCCTCGCTTTCCATTTAGTCCGATTTCCTCTTGGTTGAAATCTTCGTTGTTTTAAACTGTAAAACGGGACCGTCGGGTGAGGAAAACAAAGTCACCTCTTCAGTTTCAGAAGAAACAGGACAACCAATGGAAAGAAGCGTTTCAATGTTTCCGCGTATGGAAAAGAAACAGCCGTGGCTTCTGTTTCAGGCGTGAAGAGCACACAGGAGGAAACGAAAACGCGTATCCCTCAACGCATTTGAAAAAAAACAAATGAAATCCTCCTTCTGAAATGCAGAGCGTCGCTGAAGGTTGTCCGTCGCTTCTTTTCCAGGTACAGGAAACAAGAATGTATTCAGAAACTTTTATAAGTTCCGATGTAAATTTGGTCAAAAATGCGTAAATAGCATAAAATTAAGCAGGAAATGCTTCTAGGAAGGTTCAATGCTCCGTCCCTCGTCGCCAAATTGTAGTGTAAATAACTACAAATGATTTGAATAAATAGTAAGTTTATTCCATATAAAGAAGCACTCCTGCATACAGCCGAAGTCTCCAGGAACTCCGTGGTAACTGACAAAGATTACAGTTAAGAACAAGCATATACATACAGTGAACTGTAAATGGTCACGAGTGATACAGAGTTAAACAATAACAAAGCTCGAGGTGATAAGTTAAATAAAAACATAGGCACGAGTCAGTACGAGTCCATGTGGGAGAAATGCGCGAGTGGACCTCGCGCCACGCATGTACTCGCGCTGACTCGTGTGCTAGCTATACAACACATCCCTACGACTAAAAGTCGAGGATTTGGAAAACCGTCAAAGGCGATCGAATCTGAGACTATTTGGCATCCCGAAGGGGATTGAGGGGGCGGCCCAAGGGCGTTTATTGTAGGCTTATTCCAGAAGGCTTTTACAGACCTATCTGACTGGGACTGGGATTCCCAACTGCAGAGAGTCCATAGGTTACCACTTGTGCAGAGGAACAAACAAAACAAATTTCCACGCTCGTTCCTTATTCATTTTGGGAATTATTTGTTGAGACACTAAAGGCCAAACCAAACTTGCCAGTTACAGTTGGAAACTTGTCCTTTTTTGTTCGATTGGATCTTAGTATGGCTACCATGGACAGAAGGTGGCAATTACGCAAATGTATTGATCCGTTCAAATGATTCTAAAAGCACTTCAACTTCTTTTAAATACTTTTTAACTGGTATCCATGGTTGTTACTGTTTTAGGTTAAATTCCAGAAGAGAAAAATACCAGACTTCACTGCTTTTCTCAATATTTGTACTGGTCTGAACTTAAAAATACAGGCCACATCGAAGCTCTTCCACAGACAGAATTATACTTTGCTAAATTCTTAGGTAAGGAACTCCTTACCTGGGTAAATGAGACTAGCTAACCCTTTCAGGGAAAAATACATCAAATCATTATTCTAATAGCAATTGCCTTTCAAAGCTACTTCAGAAACTCAAGTGTTTTAATCTTCGTCTGAAACGATGCTTGAAGTGTTGTAATGTAATGTAAGGCGGGTTTGTAGAGTGCTGCTTGTCACACAAGAGGGTATCCAGGCGCTGGTGCACTAGTCTTGTCTTTTCAAAGATATTTAATGTGGAGCCCATCTAGCTCTGTTAGTTGAAGTCTATTGGATTTGGAACATCTGTAAACTCTGGAACCTAGTTCTGTTTATTCAATATGATTATTTTTTTAATGAGCTCTCATGAAATGTATGTTCTACTGTTTCTACCAAACTCGCAAACATACTGCTTGATGTAAAAAGAAACGAGGCGCAGTGGTACCAGTTTGCAGACTGAGGGGCAGATTTACTACTTCTGGCGCATCTCTGCTAATCAGGAATGACCCAGAAGAGTTGCGAAGCATCTGCCCATCCGTGCTTCACCACTGATGCGCCGCATTGTAAACGTGGCGCACTGTGGCGCACGGATGGGCAGATGCGTGTCACATCCCCTGTCGGAAAGGCGGCGCATTGCTGGAGTTTCGTCACAAGCGTGACTCATCTCCAGCAAGGCTCGGGGTGCCCCTATCCCTAACATGCTGTGTCAATCCTTATGTCTGCTTCAAGCAGGCGCAGGGTTTTGACGCAGCATGGCCTTAAAAGTGACTGAGTGAAATCTTGTAGATTTCACTCAGCCACTTTTAGGAGGCGTTCCTGCGCCGGAATGCCCCCACCCTGCACAGGAACGCCTACATGTGGCGCAGGGCTTTACAACGTGACGCATCTCCCAGATGCGTCACGTTGTAAATACCCCGCACAAAAGTGACGCAACAACGGCATAAAGGAGGCGCAAGGGGCTGGTAAATCTGCCCCTGACTGTTCGCGTCCTGCCTGTGATAGTATGATGCAACTTACTTTTCTAATACCTTGCGTCACCAAATCTCCAATTGAAGGGGTCACAGAACGACCCGTATAATTAATTTTAATTAAGTAATAACGATCATATTGGCTGCAAAGCTAGGGATGGCGGCCTGCAGGGACCAGCAAACCACCATAACTTACTTTGTTTTCCCAAACGGGAAACTTTCCTTGGACTGCTTTAAAATATTATTTCGCTTTAGTAAAAGTATCAGGAGCAGAAAGACCGCTGCCTACACCCCCTCCTCCAACTGAGGCAGCTGAGATGATTCCCAAAGGGGGAAAGTGTATCACCTCTGCATATTTGCCCTTTGTAAAGTATCACAAAAGCCTTTTTACAAGTCTGAAAGAGTTTTTTGAATCCTAAAAATATTTGTACATTCTGAAAAGACCTTTTGTGATGTTGCGAACCACAGGGTTTTTGGCTGCAGACGTGCTTTGTACACCAGGCCCTTTGTTATTTCATAAATTTTAAATTGCCTGTGTTTTTTGTCGAGTCTCCCCCAAGGTGCGTCCAAACGTGGCTGTGCGGCTCCTAACACACGTGTTTATTGTATCATCAATTGCCTGTAAATCATGTGAAGTGTTCCAAAGCAGTGTGGGCTCCTGCTGACTCCAGTAAAACACTTCGAAATACATAAATAAAAGATAAGACATAAAGAGTAGGGGGGGGCAATAGTGCTTAATGCAGGGAGGGGGTACCATGTGATGCTATACAGCACTCCTCACAGCCGGTGCTCATTGTATTATGCTCTATTCACTTCTTGTGGAGGAATATTTACACTTAAGTCAGATCTCATTTCTATCAATCAATCAATCAATCAATCAATCACGGCATTTGTAAAGCCCGCTACTCACCCGGGAGGGTCTCAAGGCGCTGGGGGAGAGGGGTATGTTACTGCTCGAACAGCCAGGTCTTGAGCTGCTTCCTGAAGGAGAGATGGTCTTTGGTTTGCCGAAGGTGGGTGGGGAGGGAGTTCCAAGTCTTGGCTGCCAGGTAGGAGAAGGATCTTCCTCAGGCGGTGGCTCTGCGGATGCGTGGTACGGTGGAGAGGGCGTGGCTGGTCGATCGTAGCTGGCGGGTGGGCCTGTAGAAGGTCATGCGGTCGTTGAGGTACTTGGTGCCCAGGTAGTGGAGAGCCTTGTGTGCGTGGGTGAGGAGTCCGAACGTGATTCTCTTGCTGACGGGGAGCCAGTGCAGGTCTCTCAGGTGTCCGGTGATGTGGCTGTGTCAAGGGATGTCCAGGATGAGTCGTGCGGAGGCGTTCTGGATGCGTTGGAGTCTCTTTTGAAGTTTGGCTGTGGTTCCGGCGTAGAGGGTGTTCCCGTAGTCCAGTCGGCTGGTGACGAGTGCCTGGGTGACGGTCTTCCTGGTTTCAGTGGGGATCCACCTGAAGATTTTGCAGAGCATGCACAGGGTGTTGAAGCATGAAGATGAGACGCCGTTGACTTGTCTGGTCATCGACAGGGAGGAGTCCAGGATGAAGCCCAGGTTGCGTGCGTGGTCCGTTGGTTTTGGAGCTGTGCCCAGGGCCGGGGGCCACCAGGAGTCGTCCCTGGCGGAGGGTGATGATCCCAGGATGAGGACTTCCGTCTTGTCTGAGTTCAGTTTAAGGCGGCTGTTCCTCATCCAGTCGGCGACATCTTTCACCCCTTCGTGTAGGTTGGCTCTGGCGGTGGTGGGGTCGTTGGTGAAGGAGAGGATCAGCTGGGTGTCGTCAGCATAGGAGATGATGTTGAGGTTGTGTTGGCGTGCGATGGCTGCGAGGGGGCTCATATAGACGTTGAAGAGGGTTGGACTGAGTGAAGATCCTTGTGGTACGCCGCAGATGACTTCGGTGGCCTCGGATCTGAACTGAGGGAGGCGGACTCTGTGGGTTCTTCCGGCGAGGAACGAGATGATCCACTCCAGTGCTTTCTCTCGGATTCCGATGTTGCTAAGGCGCTTCACTAGGGTGCGGTGGCAGACAGTGTCGAACGCCGCAGAGAGGTCCAGGAGGATGAGGGCCGCTGTTTCCCCGTTGTCGATCAGGGTTCTGATGTCGTCAGTGGCTGTGATTAGGGCGGTCTCGGTGCTGTGGTTGGCCCGGAACCCGGACTGCGAGGGGTCGAGGGATCCGTTTGTCTCGAGGAAGGCGGCAAGCTGTCTGTTGACAGTCTTCTCGATGACTTTGGCCGGAAAAGGAAGGAGCGTGATGGGACGTAGTTCTTGAGGTCGGTGGGGTCCGCCGTTGGTTTCTTCAGGAGGGCGGTCAGCTCGGCGTGCTTCCAGCTCTCCGGGAAGGTGGCGGTGTGGAAGGAGGAGTTGATGATGTCTCGGAGGTGGGTTGCGATGATGGCGTCGGCTTTGTTGAAGACGTGGTGTGGGCATGGGTCGGTTGGTGATCCGGAGTGGATGGAGTTCATCGTGCGGGTGGTGTCTTCGGTGCTGATCGGGGTCCAGTTGCAGAGGGTGGTGGTGGCGGGCATTGGTTCGGTGGTAGGGTGCGCGGTCTGTGCGTCGAAGCTGTTGTGTATGTCGGCGATCTTGCGGTGGAAGAACGAGGCGAGTGAGTTGCAGAGGTCTTGCGAGGGAGTGATGTCGTTGTTTCCGGCGCTGGGGTTGGAGAACTCTTTGACAATGCTGAAGAGTTCCTTGCTGTCGTGGGCGTTGTTGTCCAGTCGTTCTTTGAGTGCTGTCTTCTTGGTGGTGCGGATCAGCTGATGGTGTTTGCGGGTGGCGTGCTTGAGGGCGGTCCTGTTGTCTGAGGTCTGGTCGAGCCGCCAGGCTTTCTCGAGGGTGCGGCAGTTCTTCTTGGATTCCTTGAGTTCGTCGGTGAACCAGGGGGTTTTCTTGCTGCCAGGTCTGCTGGGACGGTTCTTTAGTGGTGCGAGGTCATCGGCGCAGGCGGTCAGCCACTTGGTGAGGTTGCTGGCTGCTTTGTTGGGGTCCGTTGTGCTGGTGGGAGTGTTCTGGTTGAGGGAGGCGGTGAGCTGCTCGGTGGTGATCTTGCTCCAGCTTCGGCGGGGAACCTGTTGCGGGTGGTGGTCGGTCGTAGTTCTTCTGAAGGTGAAGTGGACGCAGCTGTGGTCGGTCCAGTGGAGTCCGGTGGCGTGGCTGAAGGAGATGTGCTTGCTGGATGAGAAGACGGGGTCAAGCGTGTGGCCGGCGTAGTGGGTGGGGGTGTTCACCAGTTGCTTGAGTCCGAGGTTGGCGAGGTTGTCCAGCAGGGCGGTGGTGTTTCTGTCGTTGTTGTTCTCCAGGTGGAAGTTGAGGTCCCCTAGGAGGATGTAGTCGGCGGAGGGAAGGGCGTGCGGGCTGATGAAGTCTGCGATGTCTTCGCTGAATTGTGTGCGTGGTCCCGGCGGTCGGTAGATGAGGGTGCCTCGGAGGGTGGTCTTGGGGTCAGTGTGTATCTGGAAGTGCAGGTGTTCGGCGGCGGTGAAGGTTTTGTCGGAGTTAGTCGAGATGCGGATGGTGTTCTTGTGTACGATGGCGATGCCTCCTCCCGTCTGGTTGACGCGGTCCTTCCGGGTGATCTTGTATCCGTCCGGGATGGCTATGGCGATGTCGGGCGCTGAGGAGGCGTTCATCCATGTTTCGGTGAGGAAGGCGACGTCTGGTGCTGTCGCGTTGAGCAGGTCCCAGAGTTCCACGGCGTGCCTGTGGACAGAGCAGGTGTTGAGCAGGATGCACTTCAGGTGGTTGCTGCTGGTGCTCGACTTGGCGGGGGTGGTGCAGGTCCGGTAGCAGGTGAATCGGCAGGCTTGGCAGGCGAAGGGTCCGTGGGTGGGTCTCAGGGTTGCTCGGTAGCAGGCAGGGTTCTGGCCGGCATTGAGTGCGTTGAGAGGGGCGGCGTCGTAGGTCTGTCGGGTAGTCTTGCATCGGCGGCGGGGGCAGGGGTTCCGGCGCTGGGCGCGGTCCAGGCGCGGATGGGCGCAGACGGGCTTGCCTTTGGCGCGCCTTCGGCGCACAATCGGCGCGCCCGCTGCGCGCACGCGTGGACTCTGCCATAAATGGAGAGTGAGGGGGCGGAGCGAGGGAGGAGCAGCTGGGAGGCGGGAGCGGGGCGGCGAATGGGGAACGGGGCAGAGGAAGGGGGCGGGGCCACAGGGGAGCAGCGGCGGGGGTCTGGAAGGCGGGAAAGAACGCGGAGGAGGCGGCGAGCGGGTAAGGCCTGAGGGCGGGTCCCTGGAGGCAATCAGCGGCGGCAGCAAGCAGGAGCAGCGGTGGAGGCCAGCACACGGGGGCTGTGCGGTAGGTGGAGCGACCTGGAAGGGTGTAACATGTTGTGGTTATGGGTGTGACAGTCTCGGAGGTAAGGTATGCGGTCACATGGTCATTTTTCACTGTTATAAAATGCTGTTTTATGTGGATAGTGACATGGTCCACCTTTCACCATTGGCTCAAGGTTATTTTCATTAGAAATAATCAATACAGTTGACTTATGGGGTCTAAGTTTGACACATTCCGCTTTCTGTCAAGCGCTCAACAAAGCAGGAAAAATCCATTCGCTAATCGAGGATAAAAGTATATTTTCACGCCGATCACACACCTCGATGACAATTCAAACATACGTCACCTTGAAACCGGCAACATACCTTCTTTAACTTACCCGGCGTATCTCAAGAAAAAGTTACTGGCTATAGGCTTAGGAGACCTGCCATCCTTAGCAAACGAGCCTCCATGTAGATACAAAGGCCCAAAAACGTGCAGGTTATGGGGCGCCCCTAAAGAGGATTTTCTGCATTTGGTTTGCATATGGCCCATACTAACTAATGCACGCCTCATATTACTAAAACACACAATAAGGACCTGATTCTGATGCGGGTTGGAAAGCTTCCCGACCAAAACGGTTTGGAAATGGTTTGCGACCCACTCGGATTGGGAGAGTCCGACCGACGGAATAAGATGCATTTGGATGCTTCCAGATACGATTCAGTTGGCCTCCCATTGACTTCAATGGGAGCATATGTTCCTAACCGGATGTATGACGTTACAACGCATACTTTTACAACGCCTACCTTTACATCGCAAGTTTTACAACGCATACCATTACAACGCATAATGCTTTTGGGTGCTGGATAGTGAATAGTTTAATTTACTATTCCAACTCCAGTCCCCGTGGATAGTAGGGAAGGTGTTGGATAGTACATTAAACCTATTCCCTATCCTAGAGCGCCCCCCAGCGCTATGCGTTGTAATGGTTTGCATTGTAAAAGTTGCGTCGTAATGGTAGTGCGTTGTAAAAGTTTCGTTGTAAAGGCTGTTCACCTCCTAACCGCATCATAATTGGGCCCTGGGTCGGGAAGACACGTTCCCGATCCGATTTGGAAGGAGCAAATGCCATTAGTAGGCCTTCCTAACCACATCAGAATCAGGCCCTAAATGAGAGGAGGATTTGTACCTGCAGAACAGAAATCACGAGGAGCCTGGACTCTACGGACCCTCAGTTAAATTGCAAACTTTTGAAGTTTTTACAATCATACGATAAATTAATCAGATTTGGAAGGGTGTAGCTCCAGTGCAAGATATTCTGTCTAAACAAATAGTTGCAACCATTTCATAATTTGGCCAACTTTAGGCCTATTTCACTTCTGCCCGGCTTCTCCAAAGTCGCAGAAAAGTTGGTCAATCGCCAGCTTTCTTTCCATCTTGAGTCCCATCATCTGCTGGGAGACTCCCAAACGGGCTTCTGCCCCGGTCAGGGAACGGACACAGCCTTACTGGCAGTAGTGGAGGAAGCCAGGAGCATTCTAGATTCAGGAGGGTCAGTGGCAGTGATCCTCCTGGACCTGAGTGCTGCCTTTGACACCGTAAGCCATCAGGTGCTCCTCCAACGTCTGTCAGAGGTGGGTGTGACAGGGCTGGCCTTGAAATGGCTTGAATCCTTCCTTTCTAACCGTTGCTATCAAGTTTGGGAAGGGGTAGAGCAGTCGGCCTGGTTCCCTCTTCAATGTGGAGTCCCGCAGGGCTCTTCTTTGAGCCCTACTTTATTCAATACCTATATGACTCCACTTGAAAGAGTGGTCGCCCCCTCGGGAGTGAAGCTCATTAGCTATGCTGATGACACTCAACTGGTAGTGGGGCTCACTCAGTTGGTGGAACAGCCAGAAGTCTTTCACGACTGTCTTGCTAACGTCCATCGTTGGATGTCCCACTCTGCCCTTAAGTTAAATGGGGAGAAAACTGAGCTGATGCTCATGGGAAAATCTAGTCCCTCAATAATTGCTAGCTGCTGGCCCCGGTCCTTGGGTGACCCTCCGCCTCCCAAGAAGGAGATCAAGACCCTGGGAATATGGTTGGAGGAAGATCTCTCCTTTAGGACCCATGCCAGGAAGACTGCAGGGGTGTGTTTCGGCTTGCTTCGGTCAGCTTGCAAGGTTCTACCACTGCTCCCTGATTCAGCTAGGAAGCTCTTAATTCGTGGCCTTATCTTATCAAGGCTTGACTATGGGAACGCGATGTTTCTGGGGGCTCCCGAAGCGACGTTGAAAACCCTCCAACAGGTACAAAACGCAGCCGCTAGAGTATTGATGAACGTTCCCAGAAGACACTCAGCTGCCCCAGCCCTGAAAATGCTTCACTGGCTCCCCATTAGGGAACGGGTGAAATTTAAGGCGTTGTGTACGGCTCATAAAATCTTGCATGGCAAGGGCCCGCCCATTCTTGCCCCAATGGCACGTCCCTATAAGCCCACTCGCCCACTGCGCTCGGATCAAAGACATCTCCTGCAGTCAACTAGAGTAAAGAGAGCTCGCTCTAGGGGTAGGCACTTCTCAGTGCAAGTGGCTGCACTGTGGAACTCCCTTCCCTTTAAGATCCGTTCAGAGCCCAAGATCCTCCCTTTAGGAAACTTTTGAAGACCCATCTGTTTCCAGTGTAGTTGATTGCTTCGGTGCTTCTTTCTTGCTTCTGTACTGCGCCGGGATGCCCCTGGGTAACTGAGCGCATTATAAATTTCATAATAATAATAATAATAATTTTTACACTGATGCATATGCTACTTACCTCACAACAATTTAGTTGAATGTGATTGGTCACAACTGAAGGAAATGCAACAGCAACATGTTGAAATGCAAAATGCTTTATTATGTTCCTGAAATTTTTGATACTTGTAAAACAGAAAATGGATGCCTGTGAGTTAAGCTCAACAAAATTTGGAAATAATAAATAGCTAGGGAAAAAATCTTTTTGCACTATACAAAAAAAAACGATTTTGAAGGCTAGTAAAATTAGTATGTTTTTTTGTAAATGTTTTAGTGAGTCGCTGATCTGAATTGATGTTTATAAATGTATTTTTCTGTGTTAGTATCTGAGGAAACTACATGAATAGACTATTACGCATTTTAGACTTATTTGTTAGGTTTTAAAAGGTGTATAATAAAGAGTGCTCTAATTGTAAGATTTTAATTAATCATACAATAAAAATTGTATTTACTTATTCCTGTAATGTCAACTTGCACATTTTAGAAACTGATCAATTTTAAAAACAAAGTATTTTATTTACTCAGCATTAATTGCTAAATAATGTACGGGGATCAATTAGAAATGCAATGTATTATACTGCAAAAAAAAGTTTTTATTTTGTATTAATTGTAAAAATATTGTGATGGTTTTTAATAACATATGACAATGAACAAACAATAATATTTGGCTCAAGGCATTTCTACCCCTCTGACGCAACAATCAGACTTGCTGCTTAAGTGACATGTAAACCCACTTAAGTGACATGTAATGACCCTGCAGACACCGATCTATGGGTGCAAGGTGTAGATATATGTGTAAGGTCTGTCATAAGACAATAGAGTGCAAGAGTGGCAGAGGTGGCAGTGAGTGGCTCCCTTTCCCAGTGCACACCTGCACCTCCAGAACAGGGCCTATCTCAGCTGCTGCAGGCCTCTCAATGTTGTTTGTTTGCGTGTTATGTGAAGTGGCAGTCACACATTCATTCTGCTGGACAGTACAGGGCAGATGGGGCCTGCTGAGTGCAGACCCAGTGCTGAGGATCACAAGGAGTGTGATAGTAATCCACCCCAGCTGACTGAACTGCTTCAGGGACTGGACAATGATAGTGAACACCAGCTTCCAGGGCTTTGGGAGACAGGTAAGTAAAAAGAGCCCTGTGATGCTTCTGCAGGGGAGCTATGTTTGAAGGCTGTCTGGGGTCTCCGTGCATCTCTGATTTTCAGGAGCTACACGGCTAACTTTCATAATCAGTCTTCTGACTGATTGAGGTTTAAGGAATGGGTCTTGCTGTCAGGCTCTGTTTGTCCTTGTCTGACACATCGATGTTTTGGAATCAACCTGTAGTGAATAAAAAATATAATTAAAAAAGATAACATTTCAGAACAAAATACAACTGTGTTTTTTCATGAGAATGGCATGCTTGGTGGACAAGGGCAAAGAAAACGTAGAATGCCCCAGAAACGTTTGGTATTAAAATGGCAACTTTCTAAAAGTGGCGTTTTCAAACTTGTAATCTAGAATCCGACTTTGTCATTAAACAAAATTTTAAATTATAATTAATTTGGTGTAAACATAATTTCCCTATCTGCTCCCCAAACTGAAGTTATCACTGCGTTGGGTCTAGGGGGTAGATAGCCTTGCTATGGTGAAAACGACTTTGGGTGTTTTCTCTGCCTGGACATGCAAATACAGAAATACACTCATAATTTTTAAATACCACGCACTTTGCCATATGAGCCTTTAGGAACTAGCCTAGGAGTGACTTATAAACATTAAAAAGAAAGGTTTAGGCCTGGCAAAATGTTTCTTTTGCTAGGTCTAAATTGCAGTTTAAAACTACAGGCTTCAGTGGCAGACTGGAGACATGTTTTAAAGTGATACTTTGGTGGATGTGACAATGAGAGCTGCAGGCCCACCATGAGCATTACATTTTCAAACCCAGGGTACATATAGTACATTTACTAGTGACATATAAGTAAATTAAATGTGCCAATTATGAGTAATCCATTTCCCCGTGTTTTAAAGAGACAGTACAAGCACTTTACCACGGGTTAGTGGGGAAAAAGTGCACAGAGTCCTAAAAGCCAACACAAATGGGTTGCGCAAAGGAAGGCAAACATCTGAGGTGACCTTGCAGAAAGGGCCAGTTCTAAAATTCATAATATAATACTGACAATGTCTATTACTAGCAAAGGGGTCAAAACACACTTTGAAAGTATGCATCCCAGAAATGAACTCTAAATAAAATCAATATAAATTACTTCCATGTAGGCCCATCCCCCATTATGCCTGTACAAGAGCTGTGATTCCCAATGGCACACCCTGAGGAACATTTTGTCCCGAGGCACAAAAAAGTGCCTCTGCTTTTGTTGTTCAAGAAGCAGAGAGCTAGAATAATCTTCCATGCCACTACAGGGGAGGATAAAGGCACTCGCATTATGTCATCATAGCACCTGAAGTGCAACCTGAGTGCATAAATGTGCACTCTCTGGGTTCTCACAGTAGTGTTAGACAACATACACATTAGTGAAGGTGCCCCTGGCATCTCAGACTAATTGCACATTGATGAAGTGAAGGCAATGTAACCCCCTGACATTCAGAGGTGTCTTTACACAAGATGTGATGGGAAAAGGAAACTCTCCATATTTGAATCAGGCCAATTTATATTTTATTGAAAAAAAATGAACAGCACAATATGTAGTAACAAGTTATCCAAAAAAGGAAGTGGGTTTAAACTTCAAAGGAGGATTTTTTTTTATCTTGGCTGGTTATATGCTGTAAAATCTCACAACACAATTTCATACATCATCAATTTATATCCTACAGGAGATTTCTAAATGTTGTCAAAATATTGAAGGCCTGGATCACAAACTGTATTTTATAGTATGTAAAGTATCACTACAATATTATTACATGCTGACAATTAGTAAGCAAGTAGTAGAAACAGTATGGACCTTTCTATGAAAATGATGCAGTGGATGAGATCTGTTTGGGAAACCTTTGCGCAGATTTTCAAATGGTGCAAATGTTTTAAGTGAAACAAAAAATTACTCTTCCTATAGAAACTCTGGCCTAACTGCAACTGCCAATGTGTAATATATACAAAACATAAAATAAGTTACAGTCAACTTTGTAACTTATTTTAAAACATAACATATTTAATTTAAATAAATACATAATATTTAACCAAGTTAAATATAAAGACAATATAAAGACTGATTTACAAATTATTATTGTATCAGACATTTTATGTGTAATATTCCATATTTTTGGTCAATATACCAAACTTCACACCAAAACCTACCAATGTTAAGACAGTAAAAGAGCATATGTCTCAACAGTCCTTCTTGTTGAGAGCAATTGCAACACACAAATTCAACAATGTTGCTTTATCTAACCTAAAAAGAGTCCACAAGCAATTGAACAACATAATAGTATTGATAGTGAAATGGGTAACCTTCCTAAGATGCTATTTAGCCAGAATTTCAGCCAAATATCTCAGGATAAATCTTTATTCCAAAAAGAAGCTAGGAAGTTATTAATATCACTTGCACTTCCATTCAATTTTAAAAGAGAGATACAGTAAGAGATGAGGAGGCCGGGTTTTGGATATATGCAGTCCAATCAGAGGTCATGTTCTGGGTGAAAGTATTAGGAAAAGAGTCTAGTATTGAACTACACAATAGTTCATATTTATAACTGTACGCAGATTTTAGCTTTGAACAATTGTTGCAGTTCCTGAAAAGATAAAAAAAAGCATTGTTACGGTATATATCTTTCAAGTAAAAAATACCTGCTTTAATCCAGGAATTTCAAAATTTCGTGGATCTATTTAACTTAAGTCTAGGATTTTACCATAATTATGAGTGTAATGTAAATGTTATACAGCATTGAAAAATTGAATCAAGATAATGTAACAATAATTTTGTAGATTTCCCAATTGTTGATTTCTGAAACAAACTCGTTGAATTAGACAAGGTGACTAATGCAGGCAACGGAAACGGGGCATCAAAGTCATGTTAAATACTTAGCCAAGTAGGAGTATTGATAGGTGTCACTGCTTGAAACCATAACATACTTTGCTTTCAAATGAAAGCTTTTTGATAGTTTACAAAATCAGGCAAACCTAAACCACCATTGTTCTTGACTACCTTTAATTTCATATAGCTTATATGAGGAGATTTGTTATTCCAAATAAATCTGGTAATGATGCTCCTCTAGTTTTTTTTATAGAATTTAAGAGGAAGCTGTGTAGGCATCCTGGAGAGAAGGTAGAACAGTTTCCGATCAATAACCATTTTAATAGAACTAATCTTACCCCACCAGATTACATGTTTCTCTGATATAGTCTAAAATACATTCACAGTTTATTGAAATCTATTGTTTTATATTATGTGAAAATATTATACCGAGGTATTTGATTTTACCTATGACCCAACTGACATCTTTGCTGGGAACCATAACTGGTAAGCAATGAACATTTAAGAGGGAACAATTCAGTTATTTTAGTATTTTGCGAGTATCCTGAAAATTTAGAATAAATTCTAAATACATTTAATAATGAGGGAATTGACGAAGCCGGATTACCAATAAAGAGACGTACGTCATCAGCATATGCAGAGGTTTTAGTAGGAACATTATTAACAGTAAGACCTTCAATTTTCATAGAACTTCTGATCGCAAGTAACAAAGGGCATATTGCAAGTAAGAAAAGTAAAGGTGTAACGGGCACCCTTGCCTAGTACCTCTGTAAATTAAAAATGTATTAGACCTCTGACCTTTAATAAAAAGTTGAGCAGACGGACCCGAATATAAAGCTGAACTCATAAGAATAAATGAGGAACCCATATTAAATGCAACGTATTAAAGAGATATTGCTTATGTACTTTATCAAAAGCCACTTCTGCACTTAAAGCTAGAAGGCCAGCCAGTTGAGTTAATGATACACCACTTGCAATTGCATGGAAGAATAATCTTACATTGTTTGTTGACTGTCTGTTTTTCATGAAACCTGATTTATCAGTATGCACAATGGAATGCAATACTGAAGCTAATCTTGTTGCCAGGGTCACTGTGCAAAGTTTACAATCCTGATTATTCAAGGAAATAGGCCGATAATTTTAAACCATACAGGGGTCTTTACCTGGTTTTGGAAGGACTATAATCAAAGATTCTGTAAAAGACCCTGATATTGTTCCTGTAAGACTAAAATGAGAACTAATTTGAATGCATATTGTGACAGGAGATTAGCAAATTCTTTATAAAATTCTGTTGGAATACCATCCGGGCCTAAAGATTTACACAACTTGAGTGATTTAATAGCTGAGAGTACTTCATCAATAGAAATTGGCATATCTAATTTATCTCTAGCTGGCTGAGAAATGTGAGGTAAACCACACTTCTCTAAAAAATGTATCAATAAGTGATAAATCATTTGAAGGAGGTTTATTATATAACTATGAACAATAATTCATAGATTCATTCACTATTGCTGTATGATATATAGCTGTTTGCCTATCAGATTTATGGATAGCACAAACTTGAGTTTTATCTTTCTTAATACACAGATAGTTTGCTGAAACTCTTCGGGATCTAATAACATTAAAATAGAATTTAGCTTTAGAATTAGAGATTTGTATGCCTGCTCTAGTGTTTAATATAGATTTCGATTCACAGCGAAGATTTTGAAGGTGTATTTTGTATTTAATGTCACTGGATGTGATAAAAAAAGCATTATTTGGCAATTTGTTTGTCTACTTCATGAAGTTGTGTATTAAATGTCTTATTATTATTATGATCCATAATTGAAATTGTAACCCCCCTCTGATGTACGCCTTAAAGGCATCCCATCTGTTTCCAATTGATAAAGAACCTTCAGGATTAAACATAAAATATTCATGAATTGATTATAACATTTTGGGTTTGTTGTCAATCTTAAGAACATTATTTGTGTTCATGTGCCATCTTCCTCGAGACTGTTGAAAGACTGTAGGATGTAAAATGAATGAGACAAGCACCTGATCCGATATATCAATATTTTGGATAGTGAGTTTAGAAATAGAGGGAATTTAATGACAGGATATTAATAAGAAATCAAATCTAGAATATGAATTATGAGGATTGGAAATAAAGTAAATTGTTTGTCTGTTGGGTGATGTAAACAACAGATATTCACTAATTTAGTTGATTTAAAAAAACATTTAAGAGCAAAAGATGTTATAGGCAATATTTGATTTGAGAACATTTACCTAATATAGGATCACTTATAAGATTGAAATCACCTCCAATATTAAGTGGAACATTACCCAATTTAAGACTTCTGAGGTACAAAAAGACCAAAACTCAGGGTTATCCTTCGTAGGACCATATATATTAAACAAGTGTAGGACCATGTCATCAATTTTAATTATAGTTATAAGAAGATGACCAATGGAATCGGAATACTCATGTAATATTTTAAGATTTCGTTTTTTTGCAAATATGATAGCAACTCAATTTTTCCTATTGGGAGCAGGTGAAGAAATAATATTACCCACCCATTTTATTGTTCATGTACGCTAGAATACTGTCATCAACATGAGTCCCCTGTAATAAACTAATATCAGCAGTATGCCTAGCCAGGTAATCCACAACTTTAGTACGTTTAACAGGATGCCGTAAACCTTTAGCAATAAAAGATACAAGTTTAATACCATGAATATTAGAAATCATCGAAAGAAATTGAGTAGAGAGGAAAGTAAAGAATTAAAAGAAACAACAAAATATATACGTATCTCTGTTGAAAAAGAAACAACAAAGAATGGGAAAAAAACAAAGAAATAGGGACCAACATATAGCAAAGACAACATATAGACAGAGATAGAATTCTTGAATCGCATACATGCATAACCAGAATAACCAATCCGAACGTGCCCAGTAAAAAATTACATAATTTTAGGTTAACTATAAATGCGTAATAATCCAGTATCTCAAGTAACATTTTCATTAGTTTCCATGGAGAGCTGCAATTGCTGGTCTTAGTATAGACAAAAGTCATCCGGATGTTGAAAGGGCTTTGAGAAGCCATCTTTCCATATTTGCATGGTAGACTGGTCAAAAAGTTCATATTTGCAGTCAGAACTTCTCAATCGTGGATGAAGATCAGAAAAATCTTTGCAGATTTGTACAGTTTGCTTGGCAAATTCTTGATGAATAAAATGTATATAACCGTTAACCATTAAAGTTGGAATTTCTCTTGACGCTTTCAGTATTAATATAAGATGGTGATGAAGCAACACCTTGAATACCATTTGGCGAGGTTCAGTTTGATTTGGGTTTCTGTGTGAAGGAATTCTATGAGGTTTGTCGATCTCAAATTATTCAGTAAATTTTAGCCGTAAAAGGCCAGGCAATAGGTTTTCTAAGTACATCCTGCAGTCATTACCTTCCACATCTTCGGGCAAATTAAAAATTCTTAAACTGTACTGCTGATTACGATTTTCCAAATCTAGCAATAATTTATTTATTGGTTCTATTTTCCCTGCAACAGGAATAAGAGCATCTAATTTGATTTTGTTGTCTTGAATTTTAATTGCATTGTCAAAAACTTTCATTGAAATACTTGCTATATCTTTGCGGAAAAACTTTATTTCTGACTCAATAGTGTCTGTGTTAGAACGAATAGCCTCCATTTCATCAAACAAATCAGCTAAGGAAGGTTCACAAGAGTCTACAACTTTAGACTTGACTGATGGAGGTGAAGTAGTATTTATTTTACATTTGTTGAGTACCAAAGGAGTATTTTTACCTTTCATAGTACTAGTTAAGTATTTGAGGCAAAAATCTGTTCAAATTATGATTTCCAATCCCTTAGATCTGAAGCAGTATAATTAAGCACTGTGCAGAAGCTAAAACCAGCTTTGGGAGTATCCAGGCCACAGCCGTGCCCTTTCCTGCCTCTGGTTCCACCCTCCTGACAGAGAAAATCTGCAATAACTGAGTGGAAGCACTGCTGAAAGGTGCTTTTTCAAAAACCTCCTTCAACCTCACAAAAAACCTGAGAAAGCACCTCAAACAGAAGCTCTAGCTAGTAGAAGTCTCCAGATACCATTTTCATTTAAAATCTAGCCCTTTTAGCTTCTAAAATCATCGTAAAGCGGGCCAAAATCGCGGAGCTCACTCTGTGGTGGCCATGTTGGTTCGCACACTCGCGTGACGTGCGCTTCAGAGTTTAAACAAGGCTTAAATCTGACAACAGACAACATGATGCCAGATGTTGTGAGAAAGTACCTCAGGGGCGATTCATCTAATGCAATGTAATGTTAGAGGAGCAGTGTCTGCACAGTCTTGTGTTTGTGCCAATGTGTGTGAGTGCACGTGTGGTAAATAAATAAATGAAAGAATGCAATGTTTTCTTGCATGGTTACTTAAAATTATTAAAATTTCTCCACTTAAGACAATGACTATCTTAAATCAAAAAATGAATTAAAAGACAACATATTACAGCAGTTGTGTGGAATGTCTCCCATTAATCCCGTCACAAAGTTAAAAATAAAAAGTAAAAGCAATTTGCGGTGTGCAGTTATTTGCGATGGCGATGCGTCGTCGTCAGCTGACTTGTGCAAATCAGTACATGAGGACCTGGTGTTTGGTGTCTAACCTCTCACATGGGGTTGTCAAAAATTTAGCATGTTACTGGTAAAACGTCTGTTACCAAGTTTTGCAGGGCTTTCTTAAATTCATTTATGTCAGAGGAATGTTATAGCAGCCCCTGTGTTAGCCGTTCTAAACAAGCAAAAGGGTAGTTTGTTGAAAAACGAGGGTTACAGGCCACTATATATAGTGTGCAAATTGGCAGAGAAGGAGCTTCCTCGTACAATTGGCCCAAAAACAAGGTGTAACCATTTTCATTACAGGTGTACAAACCAATGGATTTTAAGGTGGTAGGTCTATATAAAGTAGGCATTGTGTGCTTGGAACTGTACTCAAAGGGCCCGATTCACAGAACTAACTTAAGACAAAATCCTAAACTTACTACCATTTTGGTATTCATAGACGGCACTTACTCTTTTTGGTATTCACAGAAGGCACTTAGTGCACGATTCACAGAACTAACTTAAGACAAAATCCTAAACTTACTACCATTTTGGTATTCACAGATGGCACTTACTCATTTTGGTATTCACAGAAGGCACTTACTCATTACTCAGGAGTACTAAAGTTAGGAGTCCTAACTTTACTACTACTAAACTGGGAAAACTCCTAATTTTAAGACTTTCGGTATTCACAGACGGCATTTAGGAGTCCTAAAGTTAGGACTCCTAACTTTACTACTACTAAATTGAGAAAAATCCTAATTTTAAGATTTTCGGTATTCACAGAAGGCATTTAGGAGTCTTAAAGTTAGTACTCCTAACTTCTGTGAATACCGAAATGAGTAAGTGCCTTCTTTGATTACCAAAATGAGTAAGTGTCGTCTGTGAATACCAAAATGGTAGTAAGTTTAGAATTTTTCTTAAGTTAGTTCTGTGAATAGGGCCCAAAGTGTGAATATTCTTAGGAAAGAACATAGGATCAACTTCCTTCCCCAGGGCGAAGTACAAACTAGCAACTTAAGGTGCTGGGTGATCCATGTAGAATATTATGATGTTTACATAGACCCGTTAGTAGTTATTTGTTAATGGTCAGCATTCCTTAGTAGAGGGGTGCAAATTAGCAAGGTCAACAGGGTTGTTTAATACATACACATTGTGAGTGCAAGGTCAGTGTCTGGCAGCACAATTTGAGTAGCTAGGTCTTCCAGGTGTTTTAAATGTGGTACTTAATAATTTGGTCCAGCTTTCGGGTGTTCAGACCATTAATAATATGAGGTTCAAAGTCAACGTGAGACATATGGTGGAGGTCGTTGGCATCTTCAACTGGCTGGGGCAAGTGTGCCCCTTTGTTTCTTTGTTGTCGCCTAGTCGCTTGGCTCCGCTCAACAGAGTTCTTGCTTCCAACATACAATTTCCACATTCTGTAAGATCCAGGGGGGGCAGTGGTGGAGAAAAGATCTGATGCTGCCTCTGCACGTGTCTATGCCCCTGTAGACAGAAAGATCCTTCTTAGCAGATTGCATTATTGTTGTAGCAAGATTGGGCAGCAGCATACGAGATGCAACTGGGACTCCTCTCTGTATTTACAAAGTCTACATCCAAGCATGTATGATGGTGATTTCCACTCAGGATTTAATTATTTTATCTGCAGGGCCACCAGCCTGACTCACTGGATCTCTTCCAGGCATTTCTTTCCAAAGGCCTTACTCAGATATGGCTGTATGTTATGGGTCACGTAAGATGCAACCAAGGCTGAGTGCCCTTTTATTCCTTGTATCTTCCGATGTCCACTTCCCAAAATACCTGTTGGATTTGTTTATTTATTGCACTCTTTATTGCCATCTGTTGTCCAGTTGTCTGTTGCCACATTTAGAGTTGCCACGGCTGCTATCAGAAAGCTGTTCCAAGGGTTAATGTTTGTTGTGTATATTGGTTTGAGCACTTCCTTCATAGATCCTACTGGAGTGTTCTAGCCCCTATAGTAATATTTCACCTGAGTGTCCAGACATTCCTATTGTTGCTGCATTAGGCCAAGCTTCAGGAGAGCAGGGTGTTGTACAGGAATTTTGATAACCAAAATATGTGCCTGTAGCCCTGCTCTGGGCTTTCTCCAGCAGAGCCTCCATTTGGCCTGGAAATACTTCCTGTGCATTCCCTGCTGTAGAAAATAGCTTTGCTTTAATGACTCTCCTGATTGGAACTGTTGGGGGCTGCATAGCTTCCCATAGATTGCCCCTTGTGTTTTTGTTTTCATCTTGTGTTGATGTATTGTCGACTTTCCTGTGTTGCTAAACTAAGCCCTGAGGTAGTTGTAAGTTGTTGTGGTTCCTTTGGTCTAGGGTCCCAATCGTCATACATTTGAAAGGTTTTCTGCAGGTGGCTGAAAAACACCACTTTGGTCGTATTTGGGTTGGCCACCACATGGTTTCATTCGTAGTGGATGTTTAGAGCGTCTATACCCTTCTGAAGGCCTGTTTTTGTGTGGTCGAATTTTTCCAGGTCATCTGCATACTGCAATAAATGTACCTTTTTCTGACCTATCTTTGGAGTGGCTACATTTGCTCTGTGCAACTCCCAGCCCAGAAGTGCCACATACAGATTAAAGAGTGTCGGGGCAAGGACACAACCCTGTGTTAGTCCCTGATCTGTGTAAAAGTTTGAGTGCATGTGTGGTGTACTGGTGTCAACTTTAGGGACTTTTGCTCAGTTCCCATTTTTTCCCCTTTTTCTGATATGGGAGTTCCCTGGCTCCGTTAGTTCCTGTGTGATTCCATTTCACTTCCTGTGAGTTGCCATGTGCGGTGTGTGACTTGCCTAGAGGATGGACTAACATTCGAGAATTGTGCCTGACATATTTTTGTTGGTCTGATCTTGTATCTGCATGTCCCCCACACCACCCTCCTCCCTCCATGATTGTTGTCTTCCCTTCCCTTTTCAGGTCCTCCCTGTCTTAGGTATACCATGGAGTTGATTGAAGTCAGCATAGACCATGATGACACTCTTTGACACTTTTTCGGATATCTGTAGTACTCAACAGAAACTCTACAGGACACTCTGGGGCATATTACTAACAAAGTGGCGAAGAGAGGTGTTAGCCGCCTTGGCATAACGCCTCTCTTCGCCACTTCGGAAACGCTAGGCTGCACCATATTACCAAGGATATGGTGCAGCCTAGCGTTTCCCCCTGCAATGGCGATAACTTTGACAACTTAACGCCAGCGCAGGCAGGGAAGGTTTGTTTATGTACAGGAAGGAATTCCTTCCTGCACATAAACAAAGCTTAAATGCCATTTTGTAACTTACATGTGTGCTGCTTCATGCAGCACACATGTAAGTTACAAATTGGCATTTTTAAGAAGAGGTTTGTTTATGTACAGGAAGGGACACCTTCCTGTACATAAACAATCCTTGGCATTTTGCTTTTTCCATGTGTGCTGCACAAGGCAGAAACACATGGAAAAAGCAAAAACGAGGAGAAGTTAAGCATTTCTCCTCATCTTCGCCACCTTAACAACAGGTCTTTCCTGTTCTTAAATTCAGCACGGCCACCTATTATCGCCTCTCATCATAATAGGTGGCAGCGTCGAAGTGAATGGGTGTTGTGGTGGAATGCCCACCGCAACACCCACTGCACGCCCCCTTTCACAATGAGTTTATCTTGAGAGGGGCTCTATTACCAAGGCAGCGTTAAGTCAATTAACGTGGCTTTAAGCCACGTTAATTGACTTAACGCTGCCTAGATAATAGGGTGATGCAAATATCGCCGCGTTATCGTCAGAAAAGTGCAGATGACACGGCTATAGGGGCTTGATAATATACCCCCTGTCCCTTGAACTGGATATTACAGTGTATAAATCAGTATAGAGCTGAAATAAACCTCTCTAAAGGTGGATCGCTCTTGTTCACAGTTCGGACGCGGTTCGCACTCAGATGCACATGGTTCAGTTTACTGTTTCCACTCTGGTCTAGTCTGTTTATTCTGTCGCTATGTTGGGTTTAAAGAGCTGCATTGTGTGAAGCTACAAACAGCAGGTGCGGACTTCTCGCGGCGGAAGATGGCAGTTTGTGTTTGTCGATTGAATCCATTTTATGATAAATGTTCAAAGTGGCAAACATCAACTAATCCCTCACTGCTGCGATTGTCTCCTGCGCAGCAGATGGGGAAGCGCCCAGCAAACACCAGCCACACGCCTGTCAAGGACTTTAATCTCAGTGGCGGCTTCAGCGTCATGGCGGAGGAGTGTCGCCCCCCCGCCAGCTGATGCAAACATGAAAAACAAAATATTAAAACCATTTTATTACCCCGTATTTTTCTTCACGAGCCGAGTCCTAAGGGCAGGGCCATCATGACGACAGCACTGAAGCAAGCCTGGAGGAGGAATAGCAAGTGTGCATGTCAGTTTAATCGACTGTTTTAGGACTTGCAAACCGACATGTTGACTAGGATTTCTCCAACCTATGATGTGTTGCTGGTTAGAGAACAGCAGGCACAGGCTCACAGTCCCAGTGGGAGCGCTAAACCAGCCCGCTCAGACCAATCCTGGCGCTTCTCTCATGCTGAGCAACAGTATTACCAGCATGAGAGCAGTGTGTCGATTGGGGAACCACTGGTGCACTGGTAGCAGAGGAGCAGCGAGGTAGCAAGCGCCAGGTAAGCGCTTTTATTTGTTTTGTTATTGTCCCACTGTGCTGCCCCACCAATTTTGTCACATAGCAGCCGCTACTATTTAATCTCCTTTTCCCTCCTGATAGAGACATTTCTATGTCACTCTTAGAGGATGCTACTGCCAGTAAGTTCATCTGATAATAACTACAGGCTGATATCTCAGTGTGTTTTTACATTGAAGTTGAGTGTAGGCCTTGGATATAGAGGTACTACAGGTGTTGCAGCACCCCCAAAATAACCATGATGAAATTTAGATGTGAATGAGCGATAAATAGCCCTTTAAGTTTAGTTTTTATCTTTTCACTTTTGCTGCACTACAAACACAGAGGTCAAATGTCAGGCTATGTCTTCTAGCAAATTGCTGCTTATTCTTTTAACATGGAGATTCGATTTTAATTTCTCTTATTACAAAGTGAGAGGATTTTGTAAAGTGAACTATGTGACAATCTTACTCGGTAACAAATGATAAATAAACACTGAAACCTGATTTCCAGACATTGTCCTTTGCGTGCTACATAAATTTATCAATAAAACTGTAGGTCTGTGCAAATTTAGTGCCCATTTCAATGGAGTCTGTAAAGGAGAGTGCGCTAGAACAAGATATGCAACAGTGTGCGCCAAAATGTGCCATGCAGCTACAACCTACACCCTTACCACTCACTAGCTGGAAACATTTGCTGCATCTGTTCTTTGAGGATAAGCCTGACTGCTCTGAAAAGCTACCAAGGGGGTGAGCAGGGGTTATATTCGGTGTGTAACTCCCTTGTCCTGACTAGAGTGGTGGTTTCAGCTTGTCTTAGGTACATACCCTAGCACAGCCATGGCCCATGGATGGAGTTGCGGTGGGGCAGAGAGGCGGGGCAAGGGAGGGGCAGGGTGGGTGTGGGGGTGCTAAAACCCGGCATATGGATAATTGGAGGTAATTAAACAATTTAATTGATAAAACGAATTTCGTAGCGTGCCCTGCATCGCAAAATGCAATGCAGCGCGCGCCTCGAAATTTGTTTTATTAGTTCAATTGTTTACTTACCTCCAATTATCCATATGCCGGTTTTTAGCACCCCCCACCCTGCCCCGCCTCTCTGCCCCACCGCAACTCCCTCCATGGGCTGAGGCTGCCCTAGCAAACCAGAAATCCCATTTCTAACAGCAGGTAATCTGGGATACTGACTACCTGCACTTTTACCTTTCCATTGAGAGCACTGAGCTACGCCAGCTCCCTTACTGACGCACCTCCATTCACCTTTCCCAAGCTTGTTGATCTGTTTTCCAGATAAGGTACACATATCACCCCCAGGAGGTTCTCCCCTTCCTTTGCTCCGCCTGTATCACGTGCCCACTGGTGCTCCTGTCGGTGAGGTCTTTCTTAGTGACAATGTTCCATGCTGGCTGTCTTATTGGCGGATTTCTTCACTCCACAATCACAGTTTTCTATAAATTGCGCTCGGACTTTGTGATGTTTTCCAAGGACTTGATAAGAAGATATCGTGAAAGCCCTCGGGGATGTATTTTATCAAGTATAAAACCCTACCCTAAATCTTGTCAGGATTTATTTCTCAGCCTGAGTTTAATATTCTACTAATTGTGGGGCATATTTACAAGGGGATTATCTCAGCTTTTTTGGCTTTACAAGAGGGTGCTAACATGCATAACCGCATGTTAGCACCCTTTTTCCAAATGCCTCGATGCAAAGTGGGCGTCACTGAGCTTTCCCCGGATGGACTACCTTGCAAATATGGTTGATGTTCACATTGCGATATTTACAAGCAGCCCACAGGATTTTAGCACAAGTTAGATTTTGGCTACAACTGAGGTTTTCGCCAAAAACTAACGTCTGCTAAAATCCAGACTTACCTATGCTTTACATGGGGGTTGAGTATGCTGATACGACCACAGGGTCGTGTCAGCAATGTTATCGCTGTTTTGCAGGGAACATCGCTGGAAAACCAGCAATGTTCCCTGCAAAACGGCGGATAACCTCGCTATCTCTGGAATTTTTATCGCCCTGGAGAAACGCGTTGTTAACATCACGCTACCAGGGCGATACATTCCAGAGATAGCCTGCGATAAAAAATGCATCGCTAAGCACGGCCAGCGATAATTATCGCTGGCTGTTGAAAATATGCCCTGTGTTCCTAATGAAATCTTTCAGTGCTACAGGGACACATATACGTATGTCCGGCCTTAGGCGGTTCCATAAGGCAATTTGAGGTGAATACCTTAGGGCGCCATCTCTATGTGCAATTGCATTAGAGGAGTAGAGACAAACAGCCTTTTTGACAGCGTAAACATATATCTGATTTACCCTATTATATGTGCCAACTCTTCGACCGGCAGAGGCGCAGCCCCTATTGGACTTTGGTGCTCCCCACAGGATCTGTCCCTTTATTTAGTTAAATCTTACACATGGAATGTTAGAGTGGAAGCGTTTCTGCTAAAGAACAACAGACAAGTACTTAAGTTTAAAGATTTACATACAGAATATCAGTTACAGGAATGCATAAGCTGGGCCATCAATCAAATTAATGAGCATAGACATAAGGAATACACCAAGAACTGAGTAAAGTGCGACTTGAAATCCAGGATAGATTCACCTTCCAAGAATGGGGAAGAAGGGCTCCTCTTTTACAAGGAGAAATCCGGTTCTTATATAGGGTTTTAAACAATGGATTCCATATGTTCACCACATGTGTGTGTGTGTGTATGAAGGGTTTTCATAAATAGAAGCAAGAAAAAAGAAACATTTTCTAGAGAATACATTCAGGGATTCCTTCACTATTCTACTACGGGGAAACAACCTTTACAACACAACTTTTACAACGCACTAGCATTACAATGAAACATTTACAATACAACATCCCTTACAATGCATGCCATTACAACGCAACCATTACCACGCATGACACTACAACGCACACCACTACCCTGCATGTCATTACAACTCAGTCATTACAACGCATACCATTACAACGCATAACATTCCCATCCAACACTTACCCTACTGTTGCACCCCCTGGAGTTAGAATAGTAATTTTACCCCTACACTATCCAACACTTACCCTAATGTTGAACCCCCCTGGAGTTAGAATAGTAATTTTTACCCCTACACTATCCAATACTTACCAAACATGTAATGTTATGCATTGTAATGTTAGGCATTGTAAAGGTATTATGCGTTGTAATGGAATGCATTGTAAATTAAGTTTTTAAAATTTCGTTGTAATGGCATGTGTTTTAATGGAATGCGTTAATGGATGTTGCTTTGTAAAAAATATGTTGTAAAGGTATGCGTTGTAAAAGTGTGCGTTGTAACGTCATACATCCTTCAACTACATTGGACTCGTATGATCCCAGGGTCGTCACATGCAACATGCCTCGTCACATAGTATGTTGTTCGGTCTGAGACAGTTAGGTTATCCCTGGGAAAGTCAATGTCATTCACTGGTAAAGTTTTGGTCTTTTCACAGCAAAGCCTAGAATCTTTACTACAGTGAAGTAATAACGACAATAATAATCAAGTGCTGTACTACGGAGTCACAGTAAAGCAATTTTGAAGATTTGAACTGCAAAACAATGCACAATAATACGGAAACAAGAATTCATCAAACACACAAATGATGACATTTTTTGTTTACTCACACACAAATATAAAAAAGTCTAAATGTTGATTTCAATGAGAAGGTTGGAGCTTTTATACATTCAGTGGAGGCCGCTACTATATTCTGTTTAATGCACTTGCACTGCTCCCACAAATCACTTTGACCTGGGCCTTTAACGCTGCAGCGGGCCTTTAATAGCCAGTATAGCCCACCACGGTGGGCTATAAGGCTATAATTAAAAAAAATTAAGAAAAATTTCATTTACTCACACACAAATATAAACAAATCTAAATGTTGATTTCAATGGGAAGGTTGGAGCTTTTATGAATTCAGTCGAGGCCGCCCGTCCTCGACCGTACTATATTCTGTTTCCTGCACTCCCAGTGCTCCCACAAATCAATCTGAGGACACTAACTTAATTTTTAGCCTACAATTTAAAATTCCTTCATGCTTCCAAAACATTTAAAAAATGTAAAATATACACGTCGCTTCTACACTTACATACATTTTATCAATCTTCCAAGCAGTCATGGACCCCTTGAGTAAGTGGTTGAGGCACACAAAGTTAGGAAAGAGGTGTGATAAATAGGTTGCGATGCAAAGCACTTCAAGGTATGCCACTAGCTAGAGAGGCACTAGGCATTGCAAATGCCTTCCAGTCAATCTAACCTTCAATGTCTGATTAGGAGTCAGATTGAGCAGTGCCTCTGGGTGGCAGTCCAGCCACCCAATTACAGGAGTCCCAGGTGTTGGAACACAGGGTCCACTTTTAGCATGGGCATAGGCTGCTGGCACAACCGCAGACCTCCCCCCCCTACTGCATGGTGGAGCATGTAATGCTCTCATCTGCCTGCCTGCACCCACCCCTATGCCCTGACACCCTACTACCTCCACCCCAGTCCTGTAATCCAGACTGAGCACCCACCCTTCCATTTTTCACCTGCTCAGAGCAGGTAGTAAATGTGAGCAGAATCGCCCCTGGAATCAAATCTAACTGTGCAGGTTTGGAACTGGTAATTCCAGGTCTGCAAGGTTAGTCCCCATTCCAGACATATGAAATCAGAATAGCACTGTGCAGTGGTGTAGTTACCACCCAGAAGAGGTGACTCCGGGCCTGGTAATTTTGACGCCCAGTTTGATGCAACTCGTAAGAAGGCCCAAGATTTCAGGGTCCTTTACACATGCTGAGTGTGTGTGGTGGTGTTCCGTCCCACAGGGTAATGCCTGCACTCGTGCCCAGGCACCATCAACAAGGAGGTAGCCTGTCAGGTTAATGCACCTGGCACAGCTCCAAAGGGATATATATCGGCCTGGGTAGTCAACAATTTCTCATGAGAAAGGTGCATTTGAGCCCTTGCTTCAGCCTGGTATGTGATAAGCAGCTGCATTTACAATTTCTTTATATAAAGATCTAGGCCCGGCAGAATCTCAATTATGTCAGAGTAATCATAGTAATTTTGATAATTCTGCACTACTCTTTGAGGCAAAATTACAGGTAACTACTTGATTACACTGCTCGTGTAATTTGGAGTAGTTTTGGGGGAAAATCCTACTGTGTTCTGCTGCATTTAGTGCTGTTTCTTTGCGCAAAATGCATTTTTCGAGTCCATTTTGGACGTGAGGGGGCATTTAACTGCTAACAAATAGTGTTAAATGTAGAATCACTCTTTTTGCATCGTTCAAGCGGAATCTTGGGCATTCTTTGGTAAATTAACATGATTACACTACACAGAATTACGCAAGTTACGTCCACCCTCATAAATATCACAGAAACATTTACCCCCAGATGTATCAACAGCCTATTTTGCGATTTCTTAATAGCGAAAAATACCGATTCGCTATTAAGGAATAGCAAAATGGAATGCATCAAGAAATCACAAAAAAAATTGCGATTTCTTAGAATTCCTTAATTGCGACTCGCAATTAAGTAATACCTCCCCATTCATTCCTATGGGCCTAGAGGCCCATAGGAATGAATGGGAAGACAATCTCAATTTGCGAATTGCAATTAGCGAATCGCAATCTCAATTTCAAGGGTGCAGGGGTGTCCAAAGGACACCCTGTTGTCCCCTGAAATTAATCTGTGCACATATGTTACGCACACACATACCCTTAGGGCATGTGTGTGCGCAACATGAAACTTTGAAAAATGCACTTTAGTGCATTTTTCAAAGTTTTTGCAAATTACCATGAAGTTGTACTTCATGGTAATTTGCGTGCTCTATTAGCGAATTCGCTATTTTTAAAACTTTCATGCATTTCATTTAAGGAATCTCGATTTGAGATTCCTTAAATGTAAGTAATCGCAATTTAGCGATTTCTCAAATTGTGATTTTTGCATTTGGGAAGATGCATCCCAAATGCAAAAATACCGGTCGCAAAGGGGCAGATTCCGAGAATCTGCCCCTTGGCGAGCTGATGTTTGATATATCTAGCTGATTAATTGTGAAGATCACACGTCTCTGTGTGAGAAGCAAGGAGCTGGGAGCTGGGAAGGAGTACGCTGCGGGAGCATCTACCACTTCCATGGAGCACACCAACAAATCTGTAATTA
Organism: Lissotriton helveticus; assembly: GCF_964261635.1. Lineage (NCBI taxonomy): Eukaryota > Metazoa > Chordata > Amphibia > Caudata > Salamandridae > Lissotriton > Lissotriton helveticus. Next base: position 1,163,729,441 of record NC_136072.1, on the reverse strand, counting down.
AAGCCCAGGCCTCCTATGATGCCCAGGGGAACTGTCCTTTGCAGAAATATGACTGTATATGCCAGTCTTAAACAATCCCTCAAACAGAAGCTGCTATTCCTTTTCCAGCGCTTTAAAGAACATTTCCTGGGGGGCGATCTCGTCCCTTTCATCAGCCCCATCCTCGGTCAGACCACCCGAAAGCTGCAGCTTTAGAAACTCATTCTGAGGAATCAGTGTCTGTCAGTAAAGACACAGGTGCCACCGGGGGCCCGGAGAGCAGCCTGTGATTGGAGAGTGAAGCAGACAGCAAGATGTGTGCAGTAGGCGCCTGCTGCCTGCTGATAATGCACAACACGATAAGGCGCCCTCAGCCGCTCTTCTCGTATCGGCCGCAGACAAAAGATGCTATTTGCAGATGTCTCCTCTGATATTTGTGTCTCCCACAGGATTGTGGATTGGCAAGACCCCCAGACTGAGGAGAGACATGGATGGGGCGCACGCCGCCGACAGGGACATCCAGCCCTATTCTGTGCGATCTGATCTGCCCTGTGATTTTTTTTTCTGGCAATCATCCCTGAATCTCAGTAGCCCTGGGAGATGGTACCTGAAGAGCCTGGCACCCCTCCCCCACACAGGCCTGGGCTCTCCCAGACTGGGGCTACACCCGCAGGATACCCTCACATAGAGAGAAAAGTGACCTCTTAGCCCTTAGAGAGGCTGACAGTGGTGATAGCTGGGTCTTGGGCAGAGAGGACTTTTTACCTGTATCCTCGGGGTCTGTGTTCCTTAACCCCTCCCATGCTCACGACGAGCTCAGCTCATCATTAGGCACGGTTGCGCTGTGCTCTTGAGCTCGCCATAACCGCTGTGGCGCTCACACGTGGGGATATATCCCCTGCTGTGCTGAACGTTCCACGAAAACAGGTGTGGTCATGAGCACAGCGCCACCGTGCTGCATGACAAACCGAGCTCGTCATGAGCATCGGGGCACTGTGCGAGCCCCCTCTACCCTCAGCACAGTGGGGGAATTACCCCCGCGGCCAAGGAGTTAACCAACCCTTCCTGTAAATCTCTGCAGTTCCCCACAAGAGGGCACCTAATTTTTCCTGCCTGGTGTGGTGTGATGGTGCACACAGAGAAGAGGACCACGTGTGGTGTGAATGTTGTTCCCCACCAATTCAGGCTTCGCTGTCCTTGAGAAGTTGTAGATGTGTTGCCCTGTTTGGTTTTGAGCTGCAATGTACATTTTACCCACCACTTGTCTAATGAAAGAAGATATGACCAAAGCTTGGCTGACCACCTGGGCAGCCACAGTAGCATTCCTCCTGTCATCATTGCCTTCATCTTTGTTTAGAACTAACAGCTGTCTGGAAATTGATCCCAGTGTCGAGGATAAAAGTGGTCCCCCAAACGTGAACCAGATAGCTATAAAAGTGGCCCACCTTTGCAAATCATGTCACTTTTGAACTTGTAAAGACACACTGTATGGGTATTTTGTATGGTATAGGCGACTGCATGTTTGTGGCAATGTCTGTGGTAATATCAGAGAAATCAATAAAAACTGTCCCACCTGGCTATTAAACGGGCCCACACACTGATCTGTCAGACCAGCCCATTGGGCACTGCCGGATTGCCCTATAGACCATTCCGCCCCTGATGGATTCTATACAGACCTCCTACCTGTACATTTTAACTATAAGGTGCCTGCCCTGCATTTTATACATGGTCAAAACATATCCAGCAATAACTGGCCAATGTTATGTATTTTTGAAAGAAGCACAGCCTTTGATTGGCCCGATAAATAATAATCCAGCAATGGGGGAGGCTGTAGCATCAGTACAGCTGCTGACTTTGGAAGTGTGAAGCCAGGTGTGAGTTTTGGCATCGAGACAACATCCTGTGATTCGAAGTAAATCACTTAGAGCCTGATTACGACGGAGCCTGTTAATTCTGACCAATGTGTAAACCTGTAAAATACCAAGGCTTTTTGTAGCGTGCCCCCAAATTTGGCTCCATTTAGACTACTAGATGCTGGTTTTCTGACTCTGACTGTGCCCTGGGCTCTGCTAACTAGACCCGGGGCATGTGATCTGAAAAAAAGTACATGCTAATTAAGTATAATTACAATTGGTACTGGCAACCTACCTGCAAGCCCCTAGTATATGGTAGGGCAAGAAGGTTTAGAGGGCCAGCCGATGCAATGCACTTAAGTGTGCACTGCTGAGTGCCTGCTGCCATTTTAAAGCTAGCCATGCTTTGCAGGCAGCTTATAAAATAAAATTATATGGAAAATCAACTTTGAAATGAAAGGTACTGACAAAGTCTTAAACTACCTTGTTTTTACATATGTCACCCCTAAGGCCTCCCCTAGGTGCCCCATGGGTACGGTGCCTTGTAACTACTAGCAGGAACATTATAACATATGCATTATGTGCACTGGTGAGGGAAAAACTACCAATTGTAGCACATTGGCTCCATAGACTAACATAGAAATACTTCAATAAAGTATAACTGTTGACAGGGGTGAGCTAAACGTATACTTCAAGTATTACAACTATAGTTATAAAGAATCCAGCAACCTGCCAATGTTAGAGTTAATATGACTATGACAGAAAATAAGCTATAGAACTTACTTTTCTGAAGAACCACAATCAAGGCTTCAAGCAGCCTCCCCTAGTTGGCCAGCCTCTGACAGGCGGAGTCAAACTGCTCTGATGAGGTGTGAAGTGGCCTGCATGGAGACAGCACATCTGGAGAGAGGAGAGCTGCAGCTGAAGAGCAGCAGGCAGGATGGGGGGTGGAGTAGCCAAACTGGTCTTCAAAGAGGGAATGGCAGCTAGGACAGGACACAGGCTCATTCCCACATCCTTCACCCCCCGGCAAGACAGGGGCCCCAGTAATTGAATTAGCAGGGGGTTAGAAGGGGAGTGTTAGGGAAACTTAGCCACACTAGTGGGTTGGCTTAACCAGAGCTTACCATCCAGGAGAGAGTTTCTCTAGTTTGTATTTTAAAAGAACAATGGTTTCTGGGAAAAGAATATGTCACAATTTGGAGGATGCTGTCATAGTTCTGGGTGGCACCCTGTACCCCATTGGTCAGGAGTGCCCCCCTTGTCACCCCACAAGCCTGGATAAATGTGGGAGAGCTGCCAGAAACTCAGATCCCTGCCTTGAAACTACAAGAAGGACTGCCTTGCTGGACCCTTGAACTACCCAAGAGCGGACTGCACTCATAAGGACTGCACCTGCTGCACACTTTGGTCTTGAGCCCACAAAGAATTTTGCCCTGCCCTGAAAGTTGAAGGAGTGGACTCCATGTAAGCAACACGTTAAAAGAGCTCCACCTGCATTATCTCCACCAGGAAAAACCCAGCTGGACAGCATTCACTGAACATTGAAGGATTTGGCCAGGTGCATCGTGGGTCTTGTAATCTAAACTTTCCACATAGCAACTAAGAGATTCTAGAACCTTGGATTGGTGTTGTGGACCCTCAAAGCCCTAAAAGAAACATTTGGAGACCTTTTCTTTTAACCCTTTGAGTGCTTCTAAGCACTAGTTTTACTTGTAATCTTTGAAAACTCATATCTGTGGTTTCCTACACCAGATATTGTTTATTTTGGAGTCATATTAATCATGAAGATATTTCCTATTTTTATAAGTTGGTGTTGGATTTGTATTGTGAGTTACTTCTTACTTGTTTAATACATTGGTGTTTTTAAATGCTTTACACACCTATCTCCCAAGTTAAGTTTGCCTGCTCGCAGCCAGCTACTTAGGGTTGAGTAAGGGAATAGTTCACTGAGACTTTGGCTGGGCCTTATATTGTGATTGTGTCCTTATCACTATTAGTAGGTCCATACTTAGCGCTACTAATAAACCAAATTCCAACAAAACCTCTGTTTTACTCACTGGTCAGAATTATGGGATGTTTAACTATCGGATGTGATAAATACCACAAGGCTCATTAAATTGTGGCAGTTTGATTGTTAGCTTCCATACTGACAAGAGTTTGAAGTTTCCATGAAAAGGAGGACTGAATGGTGTGGTTTTAGACTGAACAATTATATGAGCCCTGCTGCTCAGAAGAAGTGTTGACTCTGTGCCCTGATGGCCCCCTGTTGAGATGTGCCTGGACTGTCCAAGAAAGGTATTGCAGTCCTGTAGAGGCCTGGTGGCCCATGCTGTTCCAGTAATGGCATTTCAGCCATATTGAGAAGGGTCCTTCCAGTTTAATAAAGATATCACAGCCTCGCAGAGAAGTAAATGAAAGGAATAGTCCATGAAAAGTTCAGCAGACCCCCTGAAGTACAGTGGTCTAGGCTTTCCCACTGAAAGTCTCATAGTTAGGGAGAGGGAAATTCCAATTTTTCAATCAGCGGTAAGCACAGATGGAACTAAAGGCAGTTCATGCTCCAGGTTGAAAAAATGGAGGAATGTAGGTGAAATACCCAGGCAAACAAGAGTTCCTCATTCTGGACAATGATAAATGCAAGGAACAAGGAATTTGTGTCCCAGCTTGTGCCCGGCGCTGTCAAGAGCTGGACAAGACAATTATCCTAATGGTATTATGCTACCTTGAAAACAATGGTCGCCCCAGACAGTGCTCATCAAAGCAGCATTGCCATAAAAAGAGCATGCACTACAGGTAAGAGTAGTGGGGCGGTGGGGCCAGGTGGGGGGATTTCCACAGACTATGACGAGAGAAAACTAATTATATATTTAATTTTCCCTCGTGGTTGTCTGTCGAATCCGCCTTGAACCCAGCCCACCACTCCTCCCTGCACGGGCCGCTGCTGGTAGTTGGCACATGCCTGCTAGAGCAATGGAAAGGCCCTGCAGTTTGTAGATGGGAAATGTGCTTTGAAGTGCACTGCCAGGGGCTGGGCAATGCATTGACTGGAATGCAGATAGCATTAAGGTAAATCCATTGCCTGCTCCTGCCAGTGTTTCTAAAACCAACTGTACTTTTGTTTTCCGCCTAAGGAGCAGCAGATCAGCTCAGATCACACTCCACCAGAATAGGAAAAGGTGAAATTCCTGTGTTTCTCTTACCTAGATGAGAAGTGTTGTTGCAGTGCACTTAAAGTGTGACTGCCCTCCTGAGAGGGGTGGATACTGTGCAGGTAAAACAGAGCATTACCTGTGATAGGTATGGCATCCGTGCTGAGAAGTCTTGTCACTGTCCTATTAAAAGTATGGCAGCAAAGCTGAGTAGTCTTGGCACTGTCCTATTAAAGGTATTGCGGCCATGCTGAGTAGTCTTGGCACTGCCCTATTAATGGTATGGCAGCCATGCTGAGAAGTCATGGAACTGTCCTATTAAAGTATTTCAGCCATGCTGAGTAGTCTTGGCACTGTTCTATTAAAGGTATTTCGGCCATGCTGAGTAGTCTTGGCACTGTCCTATTAAAGGTAGTGTGGCCATGCTGAGTAGTCTTGGCACTGCCCTATTAATGGTATGGCAGCCATGCTGAGAAGTCATGGCACTGTCCTATTAAAGTATTTCGGCCATGCTGAGTAGTCTTGGCACTGTTCTATTAAAGGTATTGCGGCCATGCTGAGTAGTCTTGGCACTGTACTATGAAAGGTATGGCAGCAAAGCTGAGTAGTCTTGGCACTGTCCCATTAAAGGTATTGTGGCCATGCTGAGTAGTCTTGGCACTGCCCTATTAAAGGTATTGCGGCCATGCTGAGTAGTCTTGGCACTGCCCTATTAACGGTATGACAGCCATGCTGAGAAGTCATGGCACTGTCCTATTAAAGTATTTCGGCCATGCTGAGTAGTCTTGGCACTGTTCTATTAAAGGTATTGCGGCCATGCTGAGTAGTCTTGGCACTGTACTATTAAAGGTACGACAGAAAAGCTGAGTAGTCTTGGCACTGTGCTATGCCTACTCCTGCACCTCAGGCTGTACCTATGATGTCCTATACGGGTGAGTTTTTGCGATCACTACGCCCTCCTTCTAATTTATCCTGCTCTTGTTGTTCCTTACCGACCCATAATTTCAACTGTGGAGGTTGTACTTTTCGTACGGGTAAAATGTCTACCTGTAAGGCCATGAAACCGGTCCATTCGCGTGGTCGCAGAAGGACAAAGGTACCTCCTGCTAAACATCCTATTCTCCAGTTCTGGAATATTAATTGCCGGTCGCTACCTAAACATAAATCAAATATTTTTGATTTTTTGGTCGCTGAGAAACCTGATGCTCTGTTCCTAACGGAAACCTGGCTTCATGGTAGTTCCGGCCCGGATATTGCGTGTGCCGTCCCTAGCAATTATGTCATATTGAGACAGGACAGAGACTCTGGGAAAGGAGGAGGTATTGCTATAATTTTCAAGTCTTGTTACCTTTGCAAACTTGAAACTTTCCCTCTTCCTGGTTGTGAGGCAGCGCTTTTTAAACTTGCTATTAACCCACAATTTACTTTATCTGGCCTTTTGATATATCGCCCTCCCGGCAATGCCCATACCTGGATATCCGTGCTCACCAACTCTATAGCTCCTCTACTTCTTAAAGCCGCAAATTTTACTATTCTTGGCGATTTAAATTTACATCTTGATGACACTTCTTGCGCCTTAAGTAAGAGTTTTTTAAGTGATTTAGAGGTATTGAGCCTGATGTTGTGCAATTCGGGTCCCACTCACTCGGCGGGGCATCAATTGGATCCAATTCTTTCCAATCTTTCCTTTGACTGCTCACAGAGTGCTCGTCCTTTGGACTGGACTGATCATTTCGCAGTCCACTTCGCCCTATCTGACATCAAACTGCCTATTTTGAATAGACAGGGCAAGGGCGAACTAGTCCATAGATGGGGTAAACTAGATATTTCGAAGTTTAACCAACATCTCTTTGATACTCGTCCTTTAAATGACGAAGCCCCTCTTAAAGACCTGAATTTGGCAGTTACATCTTGGCTCACGAATGCTGTAAACATCGTGCTTCCCCCTACTCCGAGACTTTCCAAACTCCATCGATGTCCGGCCCCATGGTTCTCGCCCGATTTAAAGGTTCAGAGAACTAATTGTAAGGCCTTGGAAAGGAAATGGAGGCGCACTTACTCTGCTTCTCGAAAGATCGCTTACAAAGAAGCATTGAAGGGATACCATTCTAGGTGTAAAGAGGCAAGAGCTACATACACGACAAATATAGTGTCGCAAGCTCAGAATTGCCCTCGCACTCTATTTGCAGTGGTTAAAAAATTGACTGGTGCTGATACTTTACCGACCCCCCCAGTCTTGGAAGAAGCCCAATGTAATTCCATTGCGGAATTTTTTATCGCCAAAGTTGAGCGTATTAACAACTCCATGAGTGCCTCTAACACAGCAACTTAGTCTCAACTGGGGTGTGCGACTATGACTGTACCTCTGTCTCTAGGGGCAAAGATAACTAACTGGCTTCTGTTTGATGATGACTCGTTCCTCGCCTGCCGGAACAGTGTAAGATCTGGTTCACCGCGTGATCCGGTGCCTGCTAAAATCCTTAAGTTGCTCGATTTTGAGTGTCGGCGCCCTCTTATGAGACTTCTTAATACCTCCCTGAGTGAGTCTCGTGTGCCACAGGACTGGAAGCATGCGATGGTGGTCCCACTTCTGAAAAAGGCTGGTGCGGACACATCAAACCTTGCCAACTTCAGACCTATTTCTTTGCTGCCTATCTTCTCAAAGATACTGGAGAGGCATGTTAACACGCAGCTTTCTCTTTTTATTGAAAATCAGGGCTTTTTACATCCATCCCAGTCCGGTTTTCGAGCTCACTATTCTACTGAGACTGCATTACTAGGGGTAACGGAGAGACTTCAGCACGGTATCGATCGCGGTGAAACTTCTGCTCTCATCCTTCTGGATCTGAGCGCAGCGTTCGATACCGTGTCCCATTCCATCTTATTAAATTCTCTCCGTTCCCTTGGAATAGATGGCCCCGCACTTGCTTGGTTTGCCTCCTTTTTAAGTGAGCGCACATTCCAAGTTTTCTCTCAGAAAGCTGCATCCACGATATGTTCATCGGCGTATGGTGTCCCTCAGGGGTCTATTCTCAGCCCACTGCTATTTAATATCTACATCAAACCTCTCGCTACCATCGCAGAGGAAGCCGGGCTGACTATTTTTTCATACGCCGATGACACGCAAATCGTTTTTTCCCTCTCCAGCACTGAAGATAACAGCGTGTCTGGTTTGAAAATTGGTTTGTCACTTGTGGCTGAGTGGATGCAGAGGCATCTCCTCAAGCTTAACGGTGATAAAACCGAGATCATTATTTTGGGGAAACAGAAAGATCTCTGGGGCCCTCAACACTGGCCCAGCACTATGGGTCCTACCCCTCTACCAGTCCAGGTGGTACGTAACCTGGGTTTTCTCATAGATGATAGACTGTCTATGAGGCAACAAGCCACCAAGGTGGCGACCATCTGTTTTACTACCTTACGATGGCTCCAAAAAATTCTCTGGATGTTGCCTCATGCCGCTAGGAGAACCGTAGTCCAGGCGTTAGTAACATCTCGCCTGGACTACGGTAATGTTCTCTATCTTGGCGCAGATGCCGCGACTGTCAAAAAATTACAGGTCGTACAAAATTCATCAGCTCGTCTCCTTTGTAATATTCCGAGGAGGTCTTCGGCTGTGCAGGCTCTTCGCGATCTCCATTGGCTCAAGATCTCGAGTCGAATTAAATTCAAAGCCTTATGCTATCTTTTTAAAATCAAACAGGGTTCTGCCCCATTGTATCTACAAAGTTTAGTCCAACCCTATAGGCCCCAGCGTACTTTGAGATCATCGGCCAATTGTGATTATGTTATCCCCAGATTTAAGCTAGTGAAGATGGGTGGAAGATCCTTCTCCCATCTTGGCCCCAAGTATTGGAATGCCCTGCCCGTTGCCCTGAAGACCGAGACCAACATGCTCTGTTTTCGAAAAAAACTGAAGACCCTACTCTTTTAAACTAATTCCCTGTAGCTCTTGTTGCTAAATTCAGCTGTGTCTGATGTCAGTTTTCTTCTTCAGTCTATCCCTTGCGCCGGGAAACCCACTGCGGGTAGCTGTTGCGCATTATAAATTTTAAATAAATAAATAAATAAATTAAAGGTATTGCGGCCATGCTGAGTAGTCTTGGCACTGTACTATTAAAGGTACGACAGCAAAGCTGAGTAGTCTTGGCACTGTACTATGAAAGGTATAGCAGCCATGCTGATTAGTCTTGGCACTGTACTATTAAAGGTACGACAGCAAAGCTGAGTAGTCTTGGCACTGTACTATGAAAGGTATTGCAGCCATGCTGAGTAGTCTTGGCACTGTACTATGAAAGGTATTGCAGCCATGCTGAGTAGTCTTGGCACTGTACTATTAAAGGTATTGCAGCCATGCTGAGTAGTCTTGGCACTGTACTATGAAAGGTATAGCAGCTGTGCTGAGTAGTCTTGGTGCTGTCCTGTTAAAGATATGGCAGCCTTGCTGAGAAGTCTTGGCAATGCCCTATTAAAGGTATGGCAGCTGTGCCGAGAAGCATTGTGGCCGTCATTAAAAGTATGGAAGCTATGCTGAGTAGTATTGGCACTGTCCTATCTAAGGTCTGGCAGCCATGCTGAGTTGTATTTGTGCTGCCCTTTAATTGGTATGGCAGCCGTGCTCAGTAGTCTTGGCACTGCCCTATTAGTTATGGCAGCCATGTTGAGTAGTATTGGCACTATCCTATTAAAGGTATGGCAGACGTGCTGAGAAGTCTTGGCACTGTCCTATTAAAGGTATTTCAGCCCTACGGATAAGTGCTGTGCTGTCTCATAGGGTAATCATCAAAATACTGAGCTTGAAATGTCGACTTACATTAATATCGAGTTTTAAATATTGTGACACAGAAATATTGACAGCAAGAATATCATGCTCAAGAATATCAACTTTAATGTAAGAAATATCGTTTTTAAAGACATCGAAGTCATTAATATCGTTTCCAAAAATATAGTTGTTTAAAATATTGACTTTTTTTTAGTTAGTGTTTTGTATTTTAGTATGTATTTTAAATGTATGTGTTATATATGTTTGTAAAAGTATTGTTTATGTTTTTAATATATGTGTTATATTTTTATTAGTGATTAATTTTCTTTTATTTACATTTTGTGTATTTTAGTTCCGTAGTGGGTAGAGGAATAGGGTGGGAAATAATGTAATTATAATAAGTTAATGAATATATTTATATTATTAATATTTTTTTAATAGAGATTTTATAATGTTAATTGTGTTTTTATTTTTTCAGGGTAAATTTTAGGTGCGGCTTGTGGGGTTTATAGGGGAAAGGGTGGGATGTAATATATTTTTAATTAATTGTCAGTTGTTAAATAAAATGAGTTAAATAATTGGCAATTCATTATGGTAATTGGGTAATATTTTAGGTGTGGGTTGTGGGGTTTATAGTGGTAAAGGGTGGAATGTAATTTATTTTGAATTCATTAATAATTAGTTGTTAATTAATATTAATAAATTAACATTTAATCATGGTAATTGTATAATTCATTTTAGGTGTGGGTCGTGAGGTTTTTAGGGGCAAAGGGCGGAAAGTAATTCATTTTTAAGAAATTAATGATAAATTGATAATGAATTAGTGTATTTGTTTAATTATTTTTTAGTATGTGGATTTATAAGGGTGAAGGGTTGTGAGTAAATTCATTTTACTCACTTTATAATTGTTTGTTAAATACTATTAGTTATTTAATTGATACATTTGTATTAGTGTAATTTTTTTTTACTGTTTAATTTTAGGTCTGGGTTGTGGGCAGTATAGGTGTAAAGGGTGAGAAGTTCATTACATTTTATGTGTTTTAATTCGTTTTTTATTTAATAACATTTATTTAATTGATAATTAATTATGTTAATTATGCAAATACATTTCTTTTTCAATGTGGGTTATGAATTGTGTGGTGTTATAGGGTAGGAAGTAAATAAAGTAAATTGATGGAAACTTAATGTTTTTGTTAATAAATCATTTCTAAATAAAATTATATGAATTAATTTTATTTAGTGTAATATTTGCAGGTATTTCTGATATGTCTTTAACTTTCAGTAAGAGTACTCCGCTCGAGGCCGAAGCCGTCTTGTTTGGCATCAGTAGAGATGAAAAGATACTATCCGAACCCGAAAAGGCCTTCCTGGAGAAGCTCCGTCATCAACACCTTAAAACGTGGATTCGAAGGTGTTCGCCCCGTTAGAATCCCCAACCTGTCATGGGTGATTCCAAATAGTATGATGTGAACCCTCTTGCAAAGTAGACTATACACTTGTGTCTCAAACGCATTAGCGGCTTGCTAACAAAATGGTAGCAAGTCCGTTTTTCGAAATCTAAAAGAGGGTCCATATTATACTAATTGGGAATCACCCACTGACTGGTTGGGGATTCAAACCGGGCGAGCTCCTCTTGATCTACTTTGCAAGAGGGTTCACATCATACTATTTGGAATCACCCACAGACAGGTTGGGGATTCTAACGGGGCGAACACCTTTGAATCCACGTTTTAAGGTCTTGATGATGGAGTTTCTCCAATTACTTCTACCTTCCACACCAACCCTTAATATACTAAAGGGAAACTATACGCCATACCACTTTTAAATGTTATCTATTACATCAAGCACCACGCCCAGAAAATTGCTCAAACTGCCAACACCATATCAGCTTTCGAATAAACAGAGAGTAAGCCTTGAAAAAAGTTACATTCATGTAAAAAAAACATGTGTCGGCTGCCATTGGCTGTTTGTCAACCACCACAACAGGGTAGGACCTCCAGTCAGGCCACTATTGTTGATTTGGCTTGTAGTGCTCAAATAATTTGTGATATATGTACATAATGTGAACGTGACATGTACTGACAGCATTAAATTGGATAAGATAAATACTAGATTCTCTGATGTTCCCTTCTCTATTTGTTTGATACATGCACAATGTTCTCCTTTTGATGAAGCAATTATTGTTGTTGTATTTGTAGTATTGGCCATCGAGTTAAATCTAAACGGTACATTACTGAAATTACATTGTACAGTGCCGCGGTACAACCAATCTTTAAGACATTTAATAGCAGGTATTCATTTTTATTAGTGTAATGCATCTGTGTCCTCGAATGGCACCGTAATCTATATAACATTGAAATACTGGAAACGACAATGTTGAGTTATTGATATTTTTGGATGTCCGACTGTATAAACCATCACTACCGTCTTATGATATTGAAGTGTTGGTGCTGTCCCATTAAGGGAAAGTCAGTGATACTGAGAAGTGTTGGCGCTGTCCCATTAAGGGTAAGTCAGTGATGCTGAGAAGTGTTGGCCCTGTCGCATTAAAGGTAAGCCAGTGATGCTGAGAAGTGTTGGCGCTCTCCCATTAAAAGTAATTCAGTGATACTGAGAAGTGTTGCTACTGTCCCATTAAGGGTAAGTCAGTGATGCTGAGAAGTGTTGGCGCTGTACCATTAAAGGTAAGTCAGTGATGCTGAGAAGTGTTGGCGCTCTCCCATTAAAAGTAATTCAGTGATGCTCAGAAGTGTTGGCCCTGTCGCATTAAAGGTAAGCGGGTGATGCTGAGAAGTGTTGGTGCTGTCCCATTAAGGGTAAGTCAGTGATGCTGAGAAGTGTTGGTGCTGTACTATTAAAGGTAAGTCAGTGATGTTGAGAAGTGTTGGCGCTGTACCATTAAAGGTAATTCAGTGATGCTGAGGAGTGTTGGCGCTGTCCTATTAAAGGTAAGTCAATGATGGTTCAACGAGTCACTTATACAAGCAAAGAAGGGCTGCCAGCGGCTAGAGCATGCCTGGCGAAGCTGTTATGATGTGTCTGCTAAACTAGAATATCGGGCGGCCGTCAAACAATATCACAACGGTATTCAGAGAGCACGGGCGGAGTTTGTGGCTAATAAAATCTTATCCAGTGTAAACCCCGCAAGGACTATCTTCTCCCTGCTCAAAGGTATGAAGAACACAGGGGTCGCCAGTGTCTCTCCCATTGCCTCTAACCATCAATGTGAAGCACGTGCATTGCACTTTGTTAATAAAGTCGACCAAATGTATATGGACCTACAGTCAATGGCCCCTCATTTTGAGGGAGAGATGTCAGAAGTGGCGGAGAACATGGGGGGTAACAGTTTGCTATCATTCCCGCTCTTGACACCTGGGGATTTTGAAGCTCTGTGTTTAAAAATTAAATCAGGTTATCCAGCGGATGGCCTGTCCCCTGCCTCTTTCCGCCAGTTTCACCATCTGATCTCTCCTGAGTGCTTAGAACTGGCTACTTTGCCACTTAGGTCAGCCACAGTCCCTCGGGCATGGAAACATGCCAAAGTTACTCCATTACTAAAAAAACATTCTCTGGACCCGGGAGAACCTGGCAACTACCGGCCAATCTCCCAACTCCCTTTTCTGACTGAGCTAGTGGACTCGTACGTGAATTCTACTCTTGCGAATTTCATTGAGCAGAATGCCATTTTTGATCTGTCACAGCATGATTTCCGACTGAGGCATAGCACTGAGTCTGGCTATTGGTTGTGTCGGAGGCTATTCGGGGCATGGATGTTGGGGACTCGGCGGCACTGGTCCTTTTGGACTTAAGTGCAGCGTTTGACACCGTTTCCCATGACATACTCCGGAAACGCCTCCTGGAAGTTGGAATTGGGGACGTGGCTATAGCCTGGATTCGGTCCTTTCTGGAGGACAGGTCCTTCCAGGTTTCAGTTCCTTCATTTCATTCCCAGGAGTTTGTCCTGCATCGGGGAGTGCCACAGGGCTTGGTCCTAAGTCCGCTCTTGTTTAACTTGCATGTTAGACCCCTGGCGGAGGTGGCAAGGGGCAGGGGGCTATCCCTGGTGTCGTATGCGGACGATATCCAACTGGTGATTGCTTTCTCTAAGAAACGCAACGCCAGTTTGGGGAAGTTCAAAGACGATCTCCTGGCCATCTCCGACTGGATGGCAGCAAATTGTTTGCAGTTAAATGCCAGCAAGTCGGAGATCTTGTTGTTTGGCAGGGACCGGGAGCTTTGGTCTGACCAGTGCTGGCCGGATCGCCTAAAACCCACCCCACTCCCCAAGGAGGCGGTGAAGAACCTGGCTGGGTGTGTGGTTGGATAATGGTCTGACCTTTGATAAACAAACAAAAGCTGTGGCTGGGGTTTGTTTTGGTCTGTTGCGAGGTCTAAGACCGCTGCTGGGTTTCTTTCCTCCCAAGGTGCGCCAGACAATTGTTCAGGCCTCTACGTTGTCCAGATTGGATTACAGTAATTCTCTTTACTTGGGGGCAAATAAGGCGAGTATCAACCGGTTGCAGAGGGTTCAGAACGCGGTGACCCGGCTCTTGGTTGCACTGCCCAGATCCTGCTCGGTGGCACATGTGCTCCCCAAACTCCATTGGCTGCCGGTTGAAAAGCGCATCGAGTTTAAGGTGTTGTGTTTTTCTCACAAGAATCTGACACATCATGCCCCAGCAGGGTTACTTAATTTGCTGGCTCCTTATGAGCCGGGGCGTCTATTGCTCTCCGCTGATCTGGCGTTGGCTCGCGTTCCGCGAGTATGGAAAGCGAGGCCGGAGGTCACTCCTTTAGTTATCTGGCGGCGAAGCTTTGGAATTCGCTTCCTGTCTTTATGAGAAGCACTACGAATCATCTGGCCTTTCGCAAAGCCTTAAAGACCTAGCTTTTCCCTACACCGGCCATCTAATTTGTTACCCTGCTCTCCTTGGTCTCCTGTCTCTTGGTTTCTGGTTGTGCTGGGACGCCTCATTGCCGAGGCAGCCATGCGCATTATAAATCCAAAAATAAATAAATAAATGATGCTGAGAAGTGATGGCGCTGTCTCATTAAAGGTAAGGCAGTGATGCTGAGAAGTGTTGACGCTGTCCCAATAAGGGTAAGTCAGTGATGCTGAGAAGTGTTGGCTCTGTACTATTAAAGGTAAGTCAGTGATGCTGAGAAGTGTTGGCGCTATCCCATTAAGGGTAATTCAGTGATGCTGAGAAGTGTCGGCGCTGTCCCATTAAAGGTAAGACAGTGATGCTCAGAAGTGTTGGCGCTGTCCCATTAAAAGTAATTCAGTGATGCTCAGAAGTGTTGGTGCTATCCCATTAAAGGTAAGTAAGTGATGCTAAAAAGTGTTGGCGCTGTCCCTTAAAAGGTAATTCAGTGATGCTGAGAAGTGTTGGCTCTGTACCATTAAAGGTAAGTCAGTGATATTGAGAAGTGTTGGCGCTGTACCATTAAAGGTAAGTCAGTGATGCTGAGAAGTGTTGGCGCTGTACCATTAAAGGTAAGTCAGTGATGCTGAGAAGTGTTGGCGCTGTACCATTAAAGGTAAGTCAGTGATGCTGAGAAGTGTTGGCGCTGTACCATTAAAGGTAAGTCAGTGATGCTGAGAAGTGTTGGCGCTGTACCATTAAAGGTAAGTCAGTGATGCTAAAAAGTGTTGGCGCTGTCCCTTAAAAGGTAATTCAGTGATGCTGAGAAGTGTTGGCTCTGTACCATTAAAGGTAAGTCAGTGATATTGAGAAGTGTTGGCGCTGTACCATTAAAGGTAAGTCAGTGATGCTGAGAAGTGTTGGCGCTGTACCATTAAAGGTAAGTCAGTGATGCTGAGAAGTGTTGGCGCTGTACCATTAAAGGTAAGTCAGTGATGCTGAGAAGTGTTGGCGCTGTACCATTAAAGGTAAGTCAGTGATGCTGAGAAGTGTTGGCGCTGTACCATTAAAGGTAAGTCAGTGATGCTAAAAAGTGTTGGCGCTGTCCCTTAAAAGGTAATTCAGTGATGCTGAGAAGTGTTGGCTCTGTACCATTAAAGGTAAGTCAGTGATGCTGAGAAGTGTTGGCGCTGTACCATTAAAGATAAGTCAGTGATGCTGAGAAGTGGTGGTGCTGTACCATTAAAGGTAAGTCAGTGATGCTAAAAAGTGTTGGTGCTGTCCCTTAAAAGGTAATTCAGTGATGCTGAGAAGTGTTGACTCTGTACCATTAAAGGTAAGTCAGTGATGCTGAGAAGTGTTGGCTCTGTACCATTAAAGGTAAGTCAGTGATGCTGAGAAGTGTTGACGCTGTCCCAATAAGGGTAAGTCAGTGATGCTGAGAAGTGTTGGCTCTGTACTATTAAAGGTAAGTCAGTGATGCTGAGAAGTGTTGGCGCTATCCCATTAAGGGTAATTCAGTGATGCTGAGAAGTGTCGGCGCTGTCCCATTAAAGGTAAGACAGTGATGCTCAGAAGTGTTGGCGCTGTCCCATTAAAAGTAATTCAGTGATGCTCAGAAGTGTTGGTGCTATCCCATTAAAGGTAAGTAAGTGATGCTAAAAAGTGTTGGCGCTGTCCCTTAAAAGGTAATTCAGTGATGCTGAGAAGTGTTGTCTCTGTACCATTAAAGGTAAGTCAGTGATATTGAGAAGTGTTGGCGCTGTACCATTAAAGGTAAGTCAGTGATGCTGAGAAGTGTTGGCGCTGTACCATTAAAGGTAAGTCAGTGATGCTGAGAAGTGTTGGCGCTGTACCATTAAAGGTAAGTCAGTGATGCTGAGAAGTGTTGGCGCTGTACCATTAAAGGTAAGTCAGTGATGCTGAGAAGTGTTGGCGCTGTACCATTAAAGGTAAGTCAGTGATGCTAAAAAGTGTTGGCGCTGTCCCTTAAAAGGTAATTCAGTGATGCTGAGAAGTGTTGGCTCTGTACCATTAAAGGTAAGTCAGTGATGCTGAGAAATGTTGGCGCTGTACCATTAAAGATAAGTCAGTGATGCTGAGAAGTGGTGGTGCTGTACCATTAATGGTAAGTCAGTGATGCTAAAAAGTGTTGGTGCTGTCCCTTAAAAGGTAATTCAGTGATGCTGAGAAGTGTTGACTCTGTACCATTAAAGGTAATTCAGTGATGCTGAGAAGTGTTGGCGTTGTCCCATTAATGGTAAGTCAATGATGGTTCAACGAGTCACTTATACAAGCAAAGAAGGGCTGCAAGCGACTAGAGCGTGCCTGGCGACGCTGTCATGATGTGTCAGATAAACTAGAATATCGGTCGACCGTCAAACAATATCACAAAGGTATTCAGAGAGCACGGGCGGAGTTTGTGGCTAATAAACAAAAGCTGTGGCTGGGGTTTGTTTTGGTCTGTTGTGAGGTCTAAGACCGCTGCCGGGTTTCTTTCCTCCCAAGGTGCGCCAGACAATGGTTCAGGCCTCTATATTGTCCAGATTGGATTACAGTAATTCTCTTTACTTGGGGACAAATAAGGCGAGTATCAAGCTGTTGCAGAGGGATCAGAACGCGGCGGCCCGGCTCTTGGTTGCACTGCCCAGATCCTGCTCGGTGGCACATGTGCTCCCCAAACTCCATTGGCTGCCGGTTGAAAAGCGCATCGAGTTTAAGGTGTTGTGTTTTTCTCACAAGATTCTGACATATAAGGCCCCAGCAGGATTACTTCATTTGCTGTCTCCTTATGAGCCGGGGCGCCTATTGCGCTTCGCTGATCTCGTGCTGGCTCGCGTTCCGAGAGTATGGAAAGCGAGGGCCGGAGGTCGCACCTTTAGTTATCTGGCGGCGAAGCTTTGGAATTCGCTTCCTGTCTTTATGAGAAGCACTACGAATCATCTGGCCTTTCGCAAAGCCTTAAAGACCTGGCTTTTCCCTACACAGGCCGACTTTTAGCTGCACCAAAACACACAGTCTCCAATTGCAGTGGGTATGTGCTAGGTCAGGAGTCTCTGAGGGTGGTACAATACATGCTGCAGTGCTTAGAGACTCTCTCTGATCACAAGGCCCTTGATACCAGGGATACCTTAAACAAGGGACTTATATGTGTGCCAATTGTGGAAACAAAGGTACCGTTTGGGGAAAGAATACAGGCACTGGGAGCCTGATTGGCAGGAACCCAGTGCACATTCTGGCAAAGTGTATCAGATATCAGGCAAAAGGTTGGGGGCAACTGCAAAAAGGGGACCATTCCTAAACCCAGGGTCTGTATTTAAATGCTACTAGCGGGTCTCCAGCACTCATTGTGCTACCCACTTAAGTTGCTCTTTATACATGTCTAAGGCCTGTCATTGCAGCCTGTGAGTGAAATTTTAAACTTTCATTTTGTCCTGACGAAATAAACCTTTTGCCAGGCCCAAACCTGCCTTTTTAATAACATATAGGTCACTCCTAGGGTAAGCCCTGGACAGCCCCGAAGGCAAGGTGCAGTGAAGTTACAAAGTTGTAGATGCATTATTAAGCTTTACCTGTCCTGGTGTTGGAAAACTCTTAAATTAGTTGTTCAGTACTGCAAGACCTACCGCTCCAAAGGATATCTTTGGCGTTACCTTATTACATTTAATAGGATGTAATTTCGAAGGGGAACTGGTAACCAATTCATGTGTGGTGTCTTTGGAATTGTAATCAAAAATCCTTTTTCATGATGAAATTGTATCTTAAATTACATTTTTTGAAAATATGACTTTTAGAAAAGTGGAATTTTTCTGCCTTCCAATTTAGGTCCTGTAGCCTGTTGCTGGACCACCTGACTGGGTGTGGCTGATAGTTGGGCTTTGTGTATTGCTCCGTGGTAAACCCACACAGTAGGGAGCTTAAGTGTACCTGGATGAGTCGTTAGTCGTTAATGACATGATGGGAGGTTGGAGCTAGTCACAGCCATATGTACACTTGAATAGGCTGTATTCTTCCTCCACACAAAGGGTTGCATACCCCCTCTAGTTATTCTGGAGCCAGTACAGGAAGGCAGGGTGCCAGGGAACTTCAAAGGGAACCCCCTAGAAGCTTCTCCCACTGCAAACGCTGAACTGGCTATTGGACCTCAGACATCAACTCTTCAGTACACTTCTGGAATTGTGGATACTCTGCAGGAAGAAGGACTGTTGTGCTGCTAAAATGACTGCCACTGTTGTGGGCTGCCGCTCTGAAGGGCTGCTGCGCTGTCTTGCTGCCCTCTTGCCTGGGTAAGAAGGACTGGACCTGCATCTGTTGAACCCAGGAGGACCCCAAAGTTAGTCCAAATGCCATGTGGCTGGCCTCCTGACTGCAGCATCAGGGACAGAAAGCTCCAACAACCTTGAAACTAGCACCTGGGCTCTGCCATCTGTGAGTCCTACCCTGCAAGTGGTACCAACCCAGTCCGGATGCCTTGGAAGTGGACGCCAAGGTGCCCTGCAAGTCCATCTGTGAACCCATCAGAATCGATGCATCTCCTCTGCTTTGTGGCGAAAACCCAAATAGAAGCAAGACATCACCTCTGCTGCGAGGGTTCTTTCGACGCAAAGGACTCTACTTCAAACTTGCAGCCTGCATCAGAACCATTGGATAGATTCACACTCCGTAGGTAACAGCCGCCTCCCACAGACAAAGAGCAGCACACAATTACCTCCCCATGGAGAGCATGATGCTACATGCGGCCCAAATCATAAACTGTCACAGAAGGTTGGCATTTCCAGTGGTGAAATGCAAATGTCACAAAATGTCAGGACCACCTGGGGAAGCAGCGGCGAACCCTGAGATATGGAGCCTCATAACACGCTGCGTGGCCTGAGACCTCGGGAATCCGTGAAAGTCAAGTGTAGAGTCAACATACAATATGAACAGAAGCAGCCAAGGTGAGAGAAATACAGAGAGGATGGGGAAAGAGAGGAGAGGAGAGGGAGAGAAAGAGTGAGCAAGAGTCAGAGAAAGATGGAGCCAGGGATGGGAAGGAAAGAGAAAGATAGGGACAGACACATACAAGAGAGAAACAGATGCAGGGCATGAAGAGAGAGAGGGGGAGGGCTATATAGACAGGGGCAGAGATAGTGAGAGATTCAAAGAGAAGGAAAAGAGTGAGAAGGAGTATGAAGGAAAGTGAATGCTAAAGAGACAGAAAGTGGATGTGGAAGAGAGAAAAGGGGAAACAGGGCAAGACACAGACAGTGATGGGGAAAGAGAGGGGTAGACCAAGATAGAGATCAAGAAAGACAAAGAGAGAGACAGACGGGGGAAGGGAGAGGTAGAGAGAGCAAAAGTGGGATATAAAATGTAAATGTATTGCGACTTATATAGCGCACGTATCACCCGAAGGCATCAAGGCGCTTGCCTTGGGAACCCGTCCTGGTTTTTCCCTGTGACATAACCCCTACTGGGTATCCCCAGGGTGAAAGCCAGGCATCCCACAGTGGGTGGGCCGCCGTAGTGGAGATTAAGCAACTATTGCCCAGAGTTGCAGCGTGGGACCCCATGATTAGAAGAGGCACCGAGGCGAGAATTATCGAGTCCGTGGACATTTTTTGGGCTCAGGACCCTGCTGCGTCGGGAATTGAACCCTGGTCCCAGGCCAGACCTCTGCATCAGGGTCTGCCGCTCTAATCAGTGAGCCACACTCCTCCACTGTAAGTGAACGGAAAATAGAAAAATGGTGAGATAAGAATACATGGGGTTTGTATTTACAACACTTCCCTGCCCGCACTGAGTTCTTTGCTGGCCTTCAATTTTCTGGGGTGGGACTTTGTCCACCAGACTCCAATGTAGTTGGGTGGGGCTAGGAGGTGTGCACAGCACTCAAAAGTGCCAACAGAATCCCGTAGTGTGGGTTTTTGTTTTCGCAGTGGTTCCCTGTCCACACTAAGGGGCAGATTTACAAGGAACTGATGCATCTGCATAGATGCGTCAGTTCCCTTGCATCAGCGCCAACTGTCCTTGCGCCACTATGGATGCGCTGTATTTACAGTGCTCCATGGCGCAAGGATTAACAGATGTGTCAGAAATTCTGACGTATCTGTTGGCCCAAAAATGATGCATTGCTGGAGTTGCTCATGAAAATGACACAACTCCAGCAATGCGTCACAATAGATAGGTGAGTCCAATTCAAAAAGCCCTGCGTCATTCCTTACGCCTTGTCTGAGCAGGCATACAGATTTTGACGCAGTGAAGGCGTAGAGTGCTGCAGTGAAATATTGTCAATTTCACTGCATCAGTTACACATGGTTACTTTTACTGACCCCTGTCATATGAAAACATTAACTCTTTGGCCCCAAAGACACTGAGTGCAGCTCTTAAACAGGGGCATTTTAACTCCCTGGAGCCACATGCTTTGGTATACAAGGTACCTACAGCCAATAGATTTGATGCATTGGAGGGGGTGGATTGACTTGATGACATTGGGTTGGATATGGCTCCAGGTACACTGAGGGCAGTCCTGAATTTCCGGTGAGTGGGTGGAAATGGCAGTGGGCAAATCCTACCACTACTGGAGGCCAGAGCATATCTCCTTGGGTCAGGTTCCCCTGTCCAGACACTAATATCCATGGTGGAGTCCACCTGGTAGCCCCACTGACACAGCAGGTGGTTTGTCTACGATGGATGGCCCTATTTTACATCCCTTGTCAAGAGTGCCACAATTTAGACAGCAGTCTAGGTTCTATGGGCAATAACGTGGTGAGTGTGGGTCCTGGATTTGATTGGTTTAATAACTGTGTATGGAACCCCAAGGCAGGGGGAATGGATCAGGTGTATACGCATATGGAAGTGCTCAATGAACTAGGTAGTGCCGTGGCAATATCGGGTACCCCACAAACCACAAATACAATCAAAGCGGTGTCATGGAAGGTTGTTGGCCTGAAGGCCAAATATGACTGTGATGAGTAGGGTTCATGTATACTCAGTGGGACTTCTATGTACTGCAAGAAACCTTCAGATTATGGGAGCCTAGCATACAGGCTATGCAGATGAATATTCTAAAGCAGTAATTGGGGGTTAGGGGCAGACCCTCTTAGGTACTGTCCACCTGGATAGCCACACATTTGGGCTGGGCAGTCAGGGTAGTTAAGACTCTCACAGAGGATATTCTTTGTCTCCTTCTCACCATTCACCCTGGCACAGATGTGTACTTGGTTAATGTCTATTCTAGACCAGTTAGCATGGGAAATGAATCACCCATCGTGGAGCAATTAGCTACCCTCTTGACTACACTTCCGGAGGTTGCTTTCAAGGTGGTGGGCGGTGACTTAAATTGTCAATTTGAGCCCCTTGAAGCTAACCATGATGATACATTATGTAACAAGGATGGATTGTGGGTCATTTCAGCTTTGTCCTTACCCCCATCAAGAACTGGTCTCCCCAGGCACTACAAATTAATGCATTTACTTCAAATCACTCCATACACACCTGTAATGGGCAAACCAAGTCAGATAGCCATGGGTCACATACGTTCAATCGAGTAGGATACCCATCACTGATAGACTACATCCACGTTGACGTAAGGCTATGACCCTTGGTGGTAGATCTGGACGCGTCACCCAGACTTGACAGTCACCACAACACCCTCTTCCTTGACCTAGCGCTCCCAACTAGACTGGCAATGGCCACACGAATGGACCACCCGGATGGAAGAGTCCATTTGGTGTCTAGCAGGCGTAGAATCAGATGGAGTGTGTTGAGGCACTCCACTGACTCAACTAAAACACTCTATAGAGTGGTGGGCACATCTGTGACAGAACTGAGCAAAGCAATTCCCCCAGATGGCAAACTCAGCCAACAGGTAAGGCTGGCTGAGATCCAGTCAATGCTAGTCGGAGTACTGAAAGAACTATTTTATACAGACGCAGAGTCCAAGGGGACAAGAATAAACTCGCCCTTTTGGTTTGGCAAGCAGTGCAGATCTGTCAAAACAGGCCTATTGGAAGCAATTAAATCTAAAGTTAGAAATATGGTCCAAAACTTGAGAACCTTTTACAAAAATATCACTAACTCGCCCAAAGGAGAGTGTGAAATTGCTAAATGGAAATCTCTACTCTGTGCAATGAGAGAGCGCCACATAGAAAAAAAGAAAGATGGAGATGGAGAGAGAAAGAGAGAGGAAGACATACAAAGACATGGCTGGAATACACAGAAAATTATTGTGAGATAAGAAGGGAAAGATGGCTAGACAGAGGCAGAGAGAGGGTGTCGAGAGAGAGGCAGAGAGAGAGAGGCACAGAAACAGGGGAGGAGAGAGAGCGAGAGCACGAAAGAGAGACAGAGAGAGAGAGAGAAAGAGAGGGAGGAAGAGTTTTAGAGAGAGAAAGACAGAAAGATGTCAGAGATGGGAAAAGAGAGGGAGTGAGAGCAACATAGAGAAAAAGAATGACTGAGAAGGAGAGAGAAAGAGAGAGTGTATGGAAATGGGGAGGAAGACATAGAAAAACAGGGATGGGAATACAGAGGAAAAGTGTGAGACAAGAAGGGAAGGATGGCTAGAGAGAGGGACAGAGAGAGGCTGTCGAGAGAAAGGTAGAGAGAGAGAGAGACACGCAGGGATAGGGGAGGAGAGAGAGCAAGAGCACGAAGGAGAGAAAGAGAGAGGGTTGGGAAAAGGGAGGGAGAAGGGAATAAAATGAAAAAGAATGATAGAGATAAACCGAGAGAGACAAAAAGAGGGCAGTGGAAGGAGAGAAAGAGAGAGATGGGACCTTCTGTTACACAAGGCCCTGGCAGCCACCTTAGGGTACCATCTAGTCAGTGACCACATCAAACTGTTGAAAACAATGAGAAGAAAGCACTCTTTTTCGGAAAATGTGGAGTGCGCCACCCAGCTAACTTATTTAACTATAGTTCTGATAGTCTTTGCACTATTTCTGAAGATTGAGATTGCTGCTCAACCCAGTTGGAAGCCTGAACTGTTTCCAAATAATCACAATGTGCACGTCAGCTGTTCCTTCCCCTTGGTGGCTGATGCTCACCAATGAAAAGATGAGATCACACTAGTAGGTGGGAGTGTGAACCTTTACAAGCCCACCCATGTAGCCAAATACATGGACATAGTCCTTCAACCAGACTGCAGCCATGTTAAAGCTACTTGGGGCCACAGACAAGACACATTTTAGAGTCCCAGAGTCTTAATAATGTGCATTTAGTACACATTTTCAGCTAATACAAGCTCTCATGAAACCAAACAATATTGAATCACATGTTCCATTTTCAGACACACAAGCTGACCGGTGTCTACCAACCAAATAGTGCCAAATGTTAAACAAGCATTGATTTAGCCACTTCTTCAACCTTGCATCTAGAGTTATTTGTCTTTCCACAACAATATTTGACTTGGAATCCTATCTCTGAGAAGTCTGTTCCATCGAAATAATAACAGAATAAATTGAAATGATGGATGTTTAGAATAGTGCATAATATTAAAGTAAGCAAAACCAAAGGAAATGATTGACGGAGCGTTGACAATACAAGCACTCACCCCCAGTCAACTGATCTGGGTTTAATCCATCACCATTCTTTAGCCCACTCTGCCACCCCAGTTCAGACATGGCCATATGCAAATCAGTCTGACCCTGTGCCTCAATGGAACAGTCCAGCCCGAACTGCCAAGCCATGCCTTCCCTAGACCAGAAACAAGCTTCCCAGGACCGGTTTCTGGCATTGCAGCCGTCTTCAGCCGGGCTTGCTTGAATCCAGTGGGAAAGTGAGCAAGGGACTCACGTCTGAGCATACCCTGCCAACTTATGGCGAACAAAGCCAAACCAAAGGAAATGATGGACGGAGCGTTGACAATACAAGCACTCACCCCCAGTCAACTGATCTGGGTTTAATCCATCACCATTCGGGTTGGACTGTTCCCATGAGGCACAGGGTCAGACTGATTTGCATATAGCCATGTCTGAACTGGGGTGGCGGAGTGAGCTAAAGAACGGTGATGGATTAAACCCAGATCAGTTGACTGGGGGTGAGTGTTTGTATTGTCAACGCTCCGTCCATCACCACCTTTGGTTTTTCCCTAATATTAAAGTAATACATATAAATGTAGAGTCTGGAATTGTAGCTCTAATTGAAGACGAGAAAGCTATAGAGAGAGGGGTGAGGTAGAAGAGAACAGACGAAGGAGCATGAAATGAGACACAAAGAGGTGTGAGGGCTAGAGGATTGTTGAGAGAAGTGACTTTGTGGTAGACAGAAAGTTGAGAATACACAAAAAAGAGCGTGAGAGAAGGGTGGGATTTAGTAATTCGAGAAATTATTAGAGATGTGATACAACAAGACAGAGAAGTAAAGAGAGAGAAAGGTAAAGTAGAAAAAGGTAGAGTCGAGAGGACAGAGTTAGAGACGCGGTAGACAGAGGAAGGAAAAGTAAGAGAGAGGGATATATACAGGAGAAAGAGAGGTAAAGAGGAACAAGCTTTTCAGGGAGAGAGAGAGATGGTAAAATGAGACATAGGTGACTTAGAGAGAGATGTAGATGAAAAAGGTCTCTCTAACTGAAGTAGAAGTTGCTCCTTCACCATTTTCAAAGTTTGCAAAACTATGCACCCAGGATGTTTATGTTTTTCCCCAGAGTCGACTGAACTTGGTGACCTGCATTCTTAGAAAGCATCACTGGCTCTCCATCAATGCCAGAATGTCTTTTAAAAAGAACGGATCTGCCTTATACGACCCTCCATATACAGACAATCTCCTGGTTGTCTCTAATTTCCTCTTAGCAGACACACCCCGTTTCCCCGGCTTGTCCTTACATTGGTCTCCACTCTGTGACCTGTCAATCACCCATGTCAGAAGGTTAGGTTAGACATGTAGGGGCATATTATCAAGCAGCAGAGATAATTATCGCTGGCCGTACTTAGTGCGAATTTTCTTATCGCTGCAATTTATCGCCATGCTAGCCCTGTATTAACAACTCATAGCGCAATGGCGATAAATATTCCAGCGATAGTGGGGAAAATGGGCCAACATTGCTCAAAATCCAGCGATGCTGCATGAAAAATGGCGATAACCTTGCTGATACGAACCCGTGGTCCACCCCCCATGTAATGTACACATCATTCATGATTTGTGCAGACGTTAGAAAGCAGCGTTAATGCAGAGTTAGCGCAAATATGATTATAGCTTCGCCGGACGGGGCCTCGTTGTAAATATCGCAATGCACCGTCAGCGATATTATTCCATGATGTTTTGTCAAAGACACACAATTGATGGACGGAATGCAGAACAAATCAAAACATTCACCCACAGTCCAGAGATCTCGGTTAAATCCATCATTCTTTTGCTCACCATGCCACCCCGGTTTAGACCTGGCCATTTGCAAATCAGTCTTCACCCTGTGCCTCATGGGAACAGTCCAGCCCGAACTGCCAAGCCAGGTCCTCCCTGGACCAGAAACAAGCATCCTAGGACCAGTTTCGTGGTTTCACCCCTCTTCAGCCAGGATAGCTTAATTCCAGTGGTACAGTGAGCCCAGGACCCACGTCTGGGCATACCTGGCGCACTTAGGGCGAGAAAGCAAAAGACACACAATTGTTGGACAAAATGCAGAACAAATCAAAACATTCAACCCCAGTCAAGAGATCTGGGTTAAATCCATCTTTCTTTTGCTCACCATGCCACCCCAGTTTAGACCTGGCCATAGGCAAATCCGTCTTGACCCTGTGCCTCATGGGAACAGTCCAGCCCGAGCTGCCAAGCCAGGTCCTCCATGGACTGCAAACAAGCACTTGGGTGAATTGTTCTGCATTCTGCCCATCAACTGTTGTTTTTGCATTTGTCACCCTGAGTGGGAAGGGTATGCTCAGACATGAGTCCCGTGCTCTCCATGTCACTGGAATCAAGCTATCTTGGCTGATGAGGGCTGAAAGCCCGAAACTGGTCCTAGAATGCTTGTTTCCAGTCCAGGGAGGACCTGGCTTAGCAGGACTGTTCTCATGGGACACAGGGTTAAGACTGATTTGCAAATGGCTAGGTTCAAACTGGAATGGCATGGTGAGCAAAACAACGATGGATTTAGGCCCAGATCTCTGTACTGGGGTGAATGTAAGACATTGTTCTGCATTCTATCCATCAACTGTTGTTTTTGCACTTGTCACCCCGAGTGGGACGCTCAGACATGAGTCCCGTGCTCTCCATGCCACTCGAAACAAGCTATCCTGGCTGATGAGGGCTGAAAGCCCAAAACTGCTCCTAGGATGCTTGTTTCCAGTCCCGGGAGGACCTGGCTTGGCAGTTCGGGCTGGACTGTTCTGATAGGGCACAGGGTCAAGACTGATTTGCATATGGCTAGGTTCAAACTGGAATGGCATGGTGAGCAAAAAGACGATGGCTTTAGGCCCAGATCTCGGTACTGGGGTGAATGTATGACATTGTTCTGCATTCTGTCCATCAACTGTTGTTTTTGCATGATGTTTTGGGAGGCAAGCCTCCTTTGCATCTCATTAACGGTGCTAGGCGTGCCATAAACGGTCGCTACGTCATTGAAACACATGCTAGCGTGTCCTTGTAAATAATGCAATTAAATTATCGCTGCTTTTCGCCCAAAAAAATACGTTAAAGCGGCAAAAAATCTATCGCCAGCCCTTGATAATATGCCCCGAAGAATGTTAGAAGAAATGAAGGCTTGACACTTCAGAGGTTATACTTCAAGTAAGTTAGACACCTCAGAAAGTTAGCCTTGAAGAAGGTTAACATGTTAGAAGGGTCAACTTGAAGAAGATTAGAAGAGCTGAAGAAGGTTTGACTTTGTGAGAAAATCGCTCTTTCTGCATAATCACCCCTATTTTCTTATGATAGATATTGCTGGTTTTGAACTCTGCACATGTGGTTCCTGCTGTCCAGACCCCAGTGTATACTCTCATGCTCCTTAAAAATTGTAAAATTGGCTAATCGCCAGTTAGGAATACTTAACTTTTCAGTAAGGCCCTAATGTATGGTGCAGGAAAATGCATTAGTGGAATGAAGGGAAATCATGGCCTCAGGTCCGCCTATATAGTCTGACTGCTGTAACTTTTAAACCTGCAGGCACATCTGTCAAAATAACAACTTTTGTCAGGAAAGAAAACTACTTTTAAATATTAACGAAAACTAAAGTACAGATAACATGATAATTCTGCTCTCTTTGGTTTGAGATATGCTACATAGATGGTTCATCCACAATTTTTAATGTTTAATATAAATCTAATTCACTGGTGAAGACCAATTGTTAAGAAATATTGAGGAAAAGTAACTTTAAAAAAGTTATGCTTTGTCTGCCTGAATCTACAGTAGGCTGATTCTCATTAGCCTACCAGCAGCTGCCCTCTGTCAGTGCGTTTGCATAATGAGCTGTGAAAACTATTCTCAGAGCAGATACAATGACTTAGGCTTTTTAGCAGGAAAATCTGTATGTGAAGAAGGACCGCTGGGGATGGTTTAGGAACAATATTATCTTGAAATGAACTTGAGTAGGCATTCCCATTCACAGTTAAGTGCAAAGAGAGACCTTGGGAAGAGAAGCCTTTGTTACCTGTGTCATCTGCAACCAGTATGGTCCCAGAACCAGATTGTTGTTTTTGAGGAAGAGGGGCCGGCTCATTTTCCTGAACATATTCTTGGCCGGCACAATGGAAACCTCCAACTGTGGAAGGGTGCTGCCATATAGTACCATAGAATAGTGCACCATGAGAAAGTTTGCATTAAGGTAAAAGTGGGTGGGGTTGCCCCTGGGAAGTCTTTTCTCATTGGTTGTGGAGTGTCCAGGAATCAACCCCATCCACTGGCTAGTAAATCCTACAAAAGTGGTATCTCACCCAGACATCATCAGAACAAACCTGGGCCTAAGAAAGAACATAGGATGGCTGGATGTGCTGTCTGTGACCCTGGAGGAGAACTGAACGGCTGCCCCTGCTCCCATTGTTACCCAGGACTAAGAGGTAGACTCCAAGAGACAGTTGGCTGACCTCCTTTGTGGCTACAGAGACACAACAAGTTACAAGAATAATTTTTCCTGGAGTTCCCAGCTGACCAGTGGCTATGATACCAAGACTCTACCTTGTTGCTGTTGTCCGCTGGAATCAGTTGTTCCCCCTAAGTGCTGTAACTGAGGTCCTGTGAGTCTTAGAAGCAACCAAGAAGAACTGCTCCAGAAACTCAGAAAATTTGTGACTTAGAACGATTTTGGACTTCCAGGACCTTCGGAGATTCAACGAAATCTCAAGGCTATGGTGTTCAATTTTGAGAGAACTTTAGTGGGTACAGCTGCAGACTTACCCCACTGGAGTTTATGAGCTTCATAAAAAAGACTAAGGGGCATATTTACAACAGCATGGTGAAGTGTGGCATTAAGCAAAAATTGCTAATGCCACACTTCAGCATTCTGCAAATGCAGGGATGCATCGTATTCACATGAATACAATGCAACCCTGCATTTCCTCTAGCGCTGGCAATAAATCTAGCTGCCTAGCAGCAATGCAGGCACCCTTGTGCGATAGTGCAAGGGTGTTTGCATTGGGAAAAATAATTTTGTATGTGGAGAAAGGTACCCCTTCCTGTACATAAACAATCCAGAATGCTGATTTGAAACTCTTATGTGTGCTGCATTGTGCAGCACACATACAAGTAACTAATCATCATTTTTTAAGGATTGTTTATGTTCAGGAAGGGACACATGCCTGCACATACACAATCACTCATTGTGATTTGCTTTTTCTATGTGTGCAGCACACACAGAAACATCAAAAACGAGGAGAAATTAAACGTTTCTCCTCATTTTGCCATTTTAAGACCAGGTTTTCTCTGGTCTTAACTTTGGCACTGCCCCATATTTATGCCACCCTTATAAATAGGTGGCAGCATCAAAATCAATGGCTGTGGCGGTGGAACGCCCACCTCAACACCCAGTGCCCACCCCTTTCACGCTAGCTGTAGCATGAAAGGGGACTTTATTTACAAGGCAGCGTTAAGCCACGTTAAGTGGTCCAACACCACTTTGTAAATAAGGCAAAGGACTTAATGCCACAGGAACGTCACAAAAAGTGATGTTCCTATGTCGTTTCGCCCTTGAAAATAAGCCCCCTAGTCCTAAGGTACAAATTTAAGCCAGGTGAAGGTGAGAAAACCATTCGGCCAACAAGAGGACTATGTCAGGCATAATAATATAATTTTTCTGCTTGGATATTTTCCTACCAAAACCAACAGCTTCAGCGGGACCTTGTCCAATGGCTCTAAGTACAAGAGTACTTCGTCGGATATCGCTTTTAGCCTTACTCGGCTGGATGATTTTGACTTCCATTTCATAGACTATATCAGGAGGTGAAATATTTCTCATGGATGATGAGCTTGGTGTACTTGACCTCAGCTTCATTATGGTCAAACAGTAATTGCACATAGGTACCACGATCAAAAACTCCTGATTGACGCTTTACTTTTTCTTTGCACTTTTAACCCTAAAGTCATACTTCCGGTTCCTCCTATTGGATTTGAGCAGCATTTTCCTTATTAAGATTTTCTCTATTTTAGAATTTGGTTGTGGGATTTTTATTGTGTTTTCTTTTAACTTTTTAATTGTTTTGGTACTGCTAAATGCTTTACACACTTTGTCATTTAAGGTAAGCCTGTCGGCTCTGTGCCATAGCTCCAGGTTTACATACTGAACGTGTGTGTTGGATCTGACATGATTTTGGAATTATTACTTAGGAAAGACTCACATCTTCTGGAACTAATAGCTCATTTTCTCACAGACTCCTTTTCTATCTGTCTCAGTATATTTGGAATGCTTCCCCCATTGGACTAAAAAATGAACCACCATCACTGTTATTCTTCAGAAAAAGCATTGGCAATGTGAATAGCTGCATCCTGTACTCATGCGAGCAGACTGCTTACTCTGCAGTCACACAGGCACAATTTACCTCCAGTGTACTGGGAGTAGAAGTAAGAAGTGAAGAAGAGGCCTGGTGTCATGGACCATGGGCACAATCAATGACACAGGATAAGAGGAACAAAGCATGTGAGAGGGAACATAGGTCTGAAGCCACGACCTAGAGATACTTAGGACATGTCAAGCACACAAATGTAGATGGGAAAAACACATCATTTTTCTAACCACTTGCTTTCGCTCAGGGTAGCATTCCAACTCATCCTTCTTTTGTCCACCATGCCTCCTCAGATTAGACCCGCCATATACGAATAAACCTTGATCCTGATCCAATAGGAAAAGTCCAGCCCGAACTGCCAAGCCAGGTACTCTGTAAACTGGAACACAAGCAACACAAGGTTGGTTGTAGCCTGACTGCGCTTCTTTAGTTGGCTGCACCTTGACTCTCATCACCTTTGTGTGTTTGATACTTAGGAAATGTGCCAGCAAGTGTCTGGTGCACCAAGTGAAGTGTCCTAAAAATATGTAACATGCAGAGTTTAGTTCAAATGGGATTTAATGAAAGCATGCTCAGCTAAATTAAGTAACAAAAGCACAGTTGCATTTCCACAAGCTGAAATTGATGGCTAAATTGTTTAGGTAAACCAAGAAATGCATACCAATAAGACAGCAGCCTGGAATATCCTTCCCCCGTCAACAGGAACACAAGGGAGAATGTACATTACAGTGTTCAAAAGAGTGCAACATGTAGCAGAGATCTTGCTGACATGCATGTTGAAGATAAGATCAGCTGGAGAAAGTCCCAGGATTTTTGCATTTTCTGGGTGGATGGTCCATATTAAGGTCCTTATTTTTTTTTTTATTTTTTTTTGTCAGTCAAATTATCTTTATTCGACTTAATTAAAAGTCATACAAAGAAATTAAGAACATTTCATACAGGGAATTGTGGAACATTTCATACACATTAAAATGTAACCATTCCATCAGTTACATTAATACAATAATACATTAACACAAAACTAGGCCTACAAAAATTAAAAAAGGGGTAACAATGGGGCTAGTGAGTGTACTTTTTTTATCCTAGCTGCAGCAACCAAAAAGTTCGCCATACAAAAGGTAATGCGTGGGTTAACCAATGATTGCAGATAGAGCAGGGCCGGTCTCACCTGTGTGAAACCCGCCTCTTCATAACTGGTACCAGGTATTTTTTCCTCGGCGCTAAATAAAACCCACAAAACATAACAAAATGCATAGTGTCTTGAAATGAGAAATGGTCACAGCTGCAGGGTGGTGCTAGTTCCGGGTTTTCCCATGTTTTAAAAGAGCCTAAATAAAAATGTAGCAAATTAAATCTAAACTTAGTTAAAAGAAACCTGTGGAATGGGATTGTAACAAAACCAAGGTACGGTGCTAAGGAGAATGAGTTAACAAATAGGTAATGACCCCTAACTGAGGGTTTCACGAGCTCCCTTTCCTCACGTAATGCTCTCGCCCTCTCCATAAAGTGCTTTTTGACCAGATCGATATCTCGAGCTTTAATATCTTGGGGGGCAGTGAAAAGATCAGGTCTCCCCAGATCTGAAAATGCCTTCGCAAGATAAGCCAGCCAAGGGATTTTTTTAAAATGATCTAAGGACAAGACGTCAGACATAATCTTATGGTTCAATGGTAGATCTTCATTGAGCCACGTCTTTAACCAAAAGATCAGTGGGGCCATGTTCAACCCATCCGTGAGAAAATCTAAACCCACCTCCATATGTATAGAGTACGTTGGTGCTGACTGCGGCAGAGAGAGAAGTGTTCGTATAAATTTATTCTCCGCTCTCTGGATTGGTTCCACATTAACATAGCCCCAAAGTGGTGAACCATATGATGCGATGGCGACCGGTTTGCTCTTGTATAATTTTAATAGAGCTTCCATTGGCCTAGCACCCAACCTACCCGCAAAGCCAATGAGCGCAGCTGATGATCTAATAACCGCTAACCTCTTCGCCCTCACTTGAGGAAGCCAAGTTCCTTCCTGATCAAACAGGACCCCTAAATAGGGGAAAGTGGGGACTCTCGAAACCATATCCCCTCTACACGTGAAGGTTTTAGATCTCCTCTTACTGCTTTCACGTCCCACCACCATGGTGTGCGACTTACTAGTGTTTATTATTAGGCCTAGCTGTTCCATGAATGCACCAAAAGCATTTAAGAGGCGTTGGAGGCCGACACCCGTGCGCGCGATTAGCACGGCGTCGTCCGCGTACAGGAGCGCCGGGATCTTAACAGCTCTTGCACGCGGAACGTCGGCCTCCTTCTCCTCCAAATGTGCACCCAACCTGTTGATATAAATGGTGAACAGCAGGGGGGCCAAAATACACCCCTGCCTTACCCCCTTCAGGGATTTAAAGAGGGACGTACACCTACCCTCGTTAGTAACCTGCACAGCCGCAAACAGCTCTTGATGTAAAGAGGCCATAAATCTTACTAGTGCCTCGTCAATCCCCATCCTTAGTAATATCGTCCATAACTTAGCCTTATTCACCAAATCGAAGGCCGAGGAGAGGTCCATAAATGCAAGAAATAGGGACCCCTCCTTAGCCACCGTGTACTTTGAGATCAGCAAGTGTAGGTTAGAGCACTGTTCAATTGTACCTTTCCTTTCTCTAAACCCATACTGGATCTCAGATAAGCCCCCACAGTTCTCAACATTTTCCCTCAGCCTGGCTAAGAGGACTCTACCTAGAATCTTCACTGACGAGTCTAGTAGGGATATGGGCCTATAACACCCGGGATCGTCCCGCTGACCCTTTTTAAAAATAGGGACGATAGTAGAAATGTCCCAGGAGGATGGTGTAGGATTAATATTAACAGCGGTAAAGACATTAGACAATACCTCTGCCCACAACTTCGGGGAGTATAAAAAGAAGTCAGCTGGCACCCCGTCAGGGCCAGGCGCCTTATGTTTGGATGTGGCCAGAATAGCTTTCTCCACTTCTGTACTATAAAAGCGTATTGGTGTGGCGTCTAGGGTGACCAGTGAAAAATCTTGGGTTACCTGATCATTCTCCCCATATACGTTTTGGGGTCCTTATTAAATCCCAGTATGATCGAATCAATCCAATACATCAATTCCAAACATCAACCTCACCAATACCCAAACACCAGATGCTTTCTCACACTTTCTTCACCTTCCACCGTTCTTATGAACTGTTCTGTGGACAACAGTAGGAAGTAACAGCTGAAGTCTCGATTCAGGGAATCTTAAGGATAAGCTGCAGCAGGCACAAAGAACACTCCATCAATCAATCAATCAAGACATTTGTAAAGCGCATTACATTCCCGCGAGGGTCTCAAGACACTGGGGGTAGGAGGGGGGGTGCTCCTACTGATCGATGAGCCAGGTCTTGAGGAGTCTTCTGAAGGCCAGTAGTTTTTGGGTCTGCCGTAGGTTGGTGGGGAGGGTGTTCCAGGGTTCCATCAGGTAAATCGTGTTCATATCATACTCACATCTTCGTTGATCCTTCATAAGGTGTCTCTATATCTCATGTCTTCTTCTTGGCACAGCACTTTAGTTTGAAGGCTAATGGAAAACCCCTGGTTCCACACATTCTTGGACCACACTGTCTTCTATAACTTTATCTGCCTCTATTTCGGACTCCAAAAGATGGCAAGTTCTTCCTCCATGGTGGCCGCACTTTAGAACGATGCCGTTTGGGTTGCACGTAAGAGGATGCAGCTGTACAGATATACCAATCTATATCACAAGCATTATTTCACATGGGAATATTATTCATCCACTACTCCAAAATGGTATACAACCTTTACAACGCAACTTTTACCACGACCTACCATTACCACGCATTTTTTACAACGCAGGATCCATTACAACGCATACCATTACC
The DNA here is from genome assembly GCF_964261635.1 of Lissotriton helveticus. NCBI lineage: Eukaryota > Metazoa > Chordata > Amphibia > Caudata > Salamandridae > Lissotriton > Lissotriton helveticus. The sequence goes on along the minus strand of NC_136072.1, from coordinate 1,163,695,033 downwards.
ACGCATGTATTTACAACGCAGGTACTTATACAACGCATACCATTACAACGTAAGTATTGGTAAGTATATTATTTTATTAAAAATATTATTTGGGTTTTTTGGTAAAGGGGTATTTTTTGGGTTCAGTGTCAGTTTTGGGTTTTTGGGTAAAGGGGTATTTTTAGGGTTCAGGGTCAGTTTTCAGTTTTTGGGTAAAGGGGTATTTTTAGGGTTTAGGGTCAGTTTTCAGTTTTTGGGTAAAGGGGTATTTTTAGGGTTTAGGGTCAGTTTTCAGTTTTGGGGTAAAGGGGTATTTTTAGGGTTCAGGGTCAGTTTTCAGTTTTTGGGTAAAGGGGTATTTTTAGGGTTTAGGGTCAGTTTTCAGTTTTTGGGTAAAGGGGTATTTTTAGGGTTCAGGGTCAGTTTTCAGTTTTTGGGTAAAGGGGTATTTTTAGGGTTCAGGGTCAGTTTTCAGTTTTTGGGTAAAGGGGTATTTTTAGGGTTCAGGGTCAGTTTTCAGGTTTTTGGGTAAAGGGGTATTTTTAGGGTTCAGGGTCAGTTTTGGGTTTTTGGGTAAAGGGGTATTTTTAGGGTTCAGGATCAGTTTTCAGTTTTTGGGTAAAGGTGTATTTTTAGGGTTCAGGGTCAGTTTTGGGTTTTTGGGTAAAGGGGTATTTTTAGGGTTCAGGGTCAGTTTTGGGTTTTTGGGTAAAGGGGTATTTTTAGGGTTTAGGGTCAGTTTTGAGTTTTTGGATAAAGGGGTATTTTTAGGGTTCAGGGTCAGTTTTGGGTTTTTGGGTAAAGGGGTATTTTTTGGGTTCAGGGTCAGTTTTGAGTTTTTGGGTAAAAGGGTACAGGGTAAAAATTAAATATAATTAAATTTAAATTACATTAAATTAAATTGATTAAATTAAATTAAATTAATTAAATTAAATTAAATTAAATTAAATTAAATTAAATTAAATTAAATTAATTAAATTAAATTAAATTAAATTACATTATATTAATTTTAATTAAATTAAATATTAAAAAATATTATATACTTACCAATACTTACGTTGTAATTGTATGCGTTGTAAAAGTATATGCGTTGTAAATACATGCGTGGTAATGGTATGCGTTGTAATGGATCCTGCGTTGTAAAAAATGCGTGGTAATGGTAGGCGTGGTAAAAGTATGCGTTGTAACGTCATACATCCCTCCAAAATATACATTAAATTGCAAGGTAAGTCTAGGTAAGGATTAAGAAGTGTGGACTTACCTTGATGATGTACCAGTAGGCATGCAGTGGTAGATTGACATTATCAACCTTGATAGAGTGTCACACAACATGAACTATATCATCAAATTCCGTCTAGTGGGACATGCAGTCTTCATTGCGAGAGCTTCCTGTTCACAGTTACTGAAGTCATGAAGCTGGGATGCATTTATATATGTGGCAAGTGCATCTTCCCAGAATCAGAATTTTTTATGGGAGAGAAGGATTGGGTTGGTTTGTTGTCCAAGTCTCCAGAATCTGGCCATGCCTCTTAAGAATGAAATTAGAAAGGAGAAATAACGAGGAATAATGAGCAAAGCATATGGTGGGCCAAAAGGGACACATACGATTTGGTAAATGGCATATAGGAATGAATGTTATGCCTTACATTTGGAGTCGTAAACTAAAGTTATTTGCGTTACCACTGCTTGTTCTGAAAAAACATTGCCTTTTCAATTTCCATTATGTTACCACTGATAACAACTGTTTTTTAAGATATTGAAAACACTGAAAAAACCCCACCAGAATTTACCAAAAATAGAAACTGAAAACAGGACAGCCTAATTATGTATGAGGACCATTGAGCTACAGCTGCTATTGAACTACCTCGTTTTCTTTCATATATATCAAGCCCTGGCTTTGCCCATGCAAGATCTATTGGCTTTGTCAATGCTTTTTAGAATTTGCACAGCCGCACAACCTGCTGTGCAACATGCCTTAAAGTAAAAAACAAAAATGTGCTGTGACGCAGTAAGCATTAGCTGCACCATAGCACTTTTTTTCTCTTCAAGTCATGGTTGCAAGCAGCCCGCACTGCTCTGCAATATGTATGAAAACAGTGCAGAAGGTTCGGGTGAGCAATACAAGGGAGGAAGGTGGTTTGGTGGGTTACAAACAATGGACAGTGGGAGGAGGGCAAGTGCTGGGTCGACAAGTAACAGGCAGCAGGAGGAGGGCAGGGGCTAGATTTACAAACAATGGACAGAGGGAAGTGTGGCCGAAGAAGCAAAGGACATCAGGAGGGGTGGGACGAAATAAATCCCAACAGTGGTAGGAGGGCGGGGTGACAGCAACATCAGGGAGGGGCAGTAACAGTGGGATGAAGGTTGGTAGAGTGAGACAGACTACAGAGACATGCACTCTACAAGAGTGAGTGCTACAAAGTAATAAAAAAAAGAGTACCTGCAGGAGTCTGTGACCAGTGGATGGACAGTGGCCCTAGACAGGAAGGTGTACTTGGTCCATGCTCCAAGGCAGGGACACACATGAAGCCCCAGTAAAAGCAGGAGGTGATGAGGCGGTGCTGACCAATGAGAGACAAGGAAGCAAGAGCGATGTGGAAGCCAGCCAATGGTAAGTAATGGTAAGAAATGGGCAGGCTTTAAGCCCGCTTTGAGCTTTTTTTTTGGTTTACAAGAAATTTCAAAGGCACAATCAAGCGCTGTGCAGGCGAAACATAAAAATGAACACATAATCTTTGTTTATGTTTACAATTGTTCCTTCTATTCAGAGAGTCATTGAAAAGATCTCCTGTCTGTGTTAGTCCCTCACTGGCTTTCTCAGTGCCTCTGGGGCAAAATCCGCAGGCATCCCAAACCACACAAACACTTATTCTGCCCACAAGGTACATTCTACCATCCACACATTGAAACCCCTAAAAATGCTTCGTTCGCAAAATTTCCCAGAATCCACTGCAAAACAATGTCAAAACAAAAAAGTAGACCCCCCAACGCCTTCCCTAGAATATAATGGGGTCCCCTGAAACTCTAATTTCTTACATATATGGATAGGATTTCGACTGAATGGGGGTCCTCAGAGATGCCAAGATCTCTGCTACGTCCCTGCCTCCTCTCACGGGTTTCATGTCAAATTATCCTGCAAAAAAATATGCAGGCATGCGAACTGCAATTTACAATTTGTGCGGAATTCTCAGAAAATGCTGAGGCACATGAAGAGGCAATGCTTCTCAGACTTCTGTTGTGCACACATCACAAAGAGCTGTAAAAAGCATTTCTAGTTACCTTTAAAGTCATCCCCCACAATGCCTCACTGCTCACAGCTCACGCGCCTGTGATTCTCTTGAAGTAATAGAACTGATGGAAGCTGTTATTACAGGCACTTAAAAGAGCATCATGGCTGTCTCTATATATAATGAGGCTTCAGTTCCATCAGAGCTGCAGAAATAAACCAGGAACTCCTCAGCACAGAAAAATGACAGTGACGTAAAACCATAATAGCAAAGAGAGGCGCACCTCTCATACCTCTGCAAACTGCATGTTACATGAGGAGCACGTATCCTTCCCGTCCACGCATTGATGACACGCTCTCTATGCCCTTCACTGCAGATCCAAGTACCAAGAACGGCAAGAGCAGCTTTGTGTCTATAACTCCTGCATAGCTTACGTTGAAGAGCAGCATTGTGTGCGTAACTCCCGCATAGCTAAGTTTGAAGAGCAGCTTTGTGTCTATAACTCCCGCATAGCTAAGTTTGAAGAGCAGCATTGTGTCCGTAACTCCTGCATAGCGAACTTTAAAGGGCAGCATTGTGTCCGTAACTCCTGCACAGCTAACTGTGAAGATCAGCATTGTGTCCGTAACTCCTGCATAGCTAACTTTGAACAGCAGAATTGTGTCCCTACCTCCTGCACAGCTCACTGTGAAGAGCAGCATTGTGTCTGCGCCTCCCACATGTGGCTAACTTTCAATCTGTGGACTCCACTACGGATCCACGTGTCACGGCTGTGAAGAACTCCATTGTAGCCGTAACTCTATCCAGATGGTTAACTTTTACTTTTTGAGCTTCACTGAATCGCCACATGCCAAGGTTGTTAGATGCTACCATATATAAAGGAGCAATGATACGGAGGAATAGATAAGCAATTTTTATTAAAGTGTAGGGAACAGTCAATTACCCTCACTAGTAGTTTATAAAACCTACAAATATGAATTGTGTAAGTTGATATGGGGCACACATACATACATACATACATTGCCTCCTTAAAATCATTGCACATAAAAGAGAAACGAGCTCCAGCTCCATGGTACTCTAAAAAACTTAGAGGAGAAGGGACGTTGTAGGGTTCAGGAAAGAAAGTGGAGAAGGACCAAAAGCAAGGAGGATAAGTAGGCCTTTAATTTGGCACACAGAGCTTATCTAGGCCACTGCAAAACTGCCAGGAGAGAACATTTGAGTGTTCGGATTATTGAGGCAAATAATTCCTCACAGGAATTGTTTAAAATATTAAAAGAATTCACCAATCCGACAGTGAGCAGCACAGCAATCCCTCACTCGCAAGACCTATGCGACAAGGTAGCCACCCACTTCTGAGAAACGATAGATGATATCTACAATTCGATGGGGGATAGTGAGACTGTAAGGCTTCCCAAACCGATGAGTAAGGACCCTTCCCTTCCCAAGCTTATCTCTTTCTCCAGCTTCACCATAGAGCAAGTAAGGGTAGCTCTGGCAGCGATGAAATCAGGCTCCGAGGTAGATTGTGCCCCTTCTTGTGTGATGTCAGAATTGTCCTCTGTTCTAGCCCCCTCGCTCACGGCAGTCTGCAACTTCTCTTTGGGTACGGCCAGCTTCCCTGATAAATGGAAAAACGCCTTGATTAGACCCGTCCGAAAAAAACGTCAGCCGATCCCTTAGAGATGAAAAACTATAGGCCGATCTCTTTTCTGCCTTGCGGCGCAAAAATTATGAAGAAGCTGATCAACCAACAACTGACGCGTTATCTGGAACAGAATCAACTTCTAGATCCTGCTCAATTGGGCTTTCGAGCAGGACATAGCACGGAGGCAGCCCTGATGGAAGTCACGGACAGCGTTAGAATGTCCCTTGAGAAGGGGATTCCCACTATGCTGGTGCTTTTAGATCTTTCGGCAGCCTTCGACACCATCTCGCATTCTATCTTGCTTGGCAGACTGCAGGAGATTGGTGTCGAGGGCCAAGCACTGACGTGGTTGGAAGGTTTTCTGGCAAACAGATCCCAACGGGTTAAATTAGAGCCATTTATGTCAGATCCTACCCTGCTGGAGAAGGGAGTCTCCCAGGGCTCCATCCTAAGCCCCACTCTGTTCAACATATATGTGGCCCCGTTGTCTACTATTATAAGATCTTGTGAGTTTGAGACAATCTCATATGCAGACGACACTAAGGTGATCATTCCATTTGATCCTGACCCATCGGTCACGAAAACCAAGTTTAAGATCTGTATGCTAAACATAGCGTCTGGATGAGAGATAATTTTCTCCAGCTTAACTCAAACAAGACGGAGATCCTTCTGTTTGGGAAGGCGGAGGAACTCTGGTCTCCAGATTGGTGGCCTTCGGAACTGGGGATCTCGCCCTCCCCCACTAATCAGGGTAGGAATTTGGGAATCCGACTGGACTGTAAGCTATCCTCGGAGGATCAGGTAAAAGCATTGTCCATCTCTTGCTTTGGGACCTTGAAAATGCTGAGGAAAGTCTTTCCTTGGATCCCTCTGGATGCAAGAAAGACCCTCATCCAGGCGTTGATTGTGAGTAGGTTGGACTACGAGAACGCTCTCTTGGTGGGCGCCAGGGAAGAACTCATTTCTAGGCTCCAGATAGTGCAGAATACGGCGGCAAGATTGGCTTTGAACAAGCCCAGATGTACCCCGTCCCATCCTCTACTGCTATCTTTGCATTGGCTGCCCGTTAGGAAGAGAGCAATCTTTAAGCTTTTGATCTTGGTGTTCAAAGCTAGGCAAGGCCTGGGCCCGGCATACCTAAGAAAGAAGGTGAGAGCATATATCCCGGGGCGTCAGCTGAGATCGAGTAATCAAAATCTCTTAGTCCCTTGCAAAATAAACAGGGCCAGAATGGGAGGTTGCGCCTTTTCTTATCATGCTCCCTTCCATTGGAACAGGCTTCCGGAAGAATTGCGTGGCTGTTTGTCTTTGGGGCAATTCAAGAAGAGCCTAAAAACTTGGCTGTTCTAGGGGTTCAGGCGGAGTGAGTGGTTGGTTCTTTTGCTGCTAGGCGCCGTGAGATCCCCTTGGGGATGATTCCTCGCGCCATACAAATGTTAAATAAATAAATAAATAAATACATGATGGGACCGATCTTCAACTGAAAATAGTAAACAATTATACATAAAGGGAAATAATACATATATCAAAAAATATAAATGAACACAACATAGTATTACCAATACCCTAAAGTCTGTTCCGTTTCTGCCTATTTATTTAAGGCAGTCCACTGAAGGTAGCCCAAAGGTATGTGCACAGAGGCAACACAACCCTTTTTCCGCTCTCTAGTGTCACACAATGTACTTTGTAAAAAACTCTTTTCAATTTACAAGAAGGACTCCTCCAGAGAAGTTTCGTTGATGCGGACGCGTTTCAGTCCCTGTAAACTTATGGGCCTCCTCAGGACGAGGGCAAAGGAACAATAATCCTCTGGTTCTGTCACCGTCTTATAACTGAAACGCGGAATAGTGGAGAAAGGGACCGGTATATTTGATTGACTCAGACTCTTGACAACTGACCGGGAGGCGGTTGTTACTTTTGAAATACAATTCAGCTGGGAAAGACTGACCATCACGAGAGTGAAGAGAGTCAATTTCAAGCTTTAGCCCCCATCAGGCGCCATCGAGGTGCAGCTAGAGGTCCATGTGGCCTACCGGGACAAAGTTTCCCTGCACTGCCCCCCAATTCTGCGAATCCTGTAATTGCTACCAGCAACATTTTTCTTACGGTGCTGGAAGCCTAACCGAGCGCACACTCTGCTTGCAAGGTGAGAAGTCCCCTCTGCTGCTGACTGACATTAAACACATATTAGACATGGAGACCATATTAGTTCCAAGCATGCTACTTATTGGATTGGAGGAATATATATTTAAGGTCAAATTTTTAAATAATTAAAGTATGAGATTTGAAGGTGAATGCTGGAGATGTTTTAAGGTATACTGTGCTCCAGTGCCTTACCAACGGGAAACAACCTTTACAATGCAACTTTTACAACGCACTACCATTACAACTAAACTTTTACAACGCAACATCCATTACATAGCATGCCATTACAACGTAACCATTACAACGTATGACACTACAACGCATACCATTACAACGCATGTCATTACAACGCAATATTACAACGCATACCATTACAACGTATACCATTACCATCCAACACTTACCCTACTGTTGCACCCTCTGGAGTTAGAATAGTAATTTTTACCCCTACACTATCCAACACTTACCCTACTGTTGCACCCCCTGGAGTTAGAATAGTAATTTTTACCCCTACACTATCCAATACTTACCATACATGCAATGTAATGTTATGCGTTGTAATGGTAGGCGTTGTAAAGGTAGTATGCGTTGTAATGGAATGCGTTGTAAAGGTAGTTTTTAAAAATTCGTTTTAATGGCATGCGTTGTAATGGAATGCGTTGTAATGGATGTTGCGTTGTAAAAAATGTGTTGTAAAGGTGAGCGTTGTAAAAGTATGCGTTGTAACGTCATACAACCTTACCAGCACATAGGCACTCCCCCTGGAATTGGTTTTCTGCCTCAGCTCTACCTGCATGTACTGCTGGGAAACCTCCCACTGCTGCTATGAGCCCATCTGCTTCCGGCAGGTGTAGGTATCCCTTGAAATTAGAAGCATTGTGCAGGGATGTACATTGTTACAACGCATGCTTTTACCACGCATGCTTTTACAACGCAGGTTTTTCAACGCAAGTCGTTACAACGACTTGCGTTGGGGGGTGCTGGATAGTGAATAGTTTAATTTACTATTCCAACTCCAGTCCCCGTGGATGGTAGGGAAGGTGTTGGATAGTAAATTAAACTATTACCTATCCTAGAGCGCCCCCCAGCGCAATTTGTTGTAATGACTTGCAATAAAAAACCTGCGTTGTAAAGGCACTGCGTGGTAAAAGTTGCGTCGGAAAGTATGTTTCCCTTGTGCAGAGCCATGATCCGGGATGCAGGGAGTCCCTGACAATGTGATGCCAGTGGTCCTAGGCTGTGAATGATCTGTTTACCCCCCTTGTTTGTCTAGCTGGCAGTGTAGGTGCTAGAGTAAACTAACCAGACTCCTGCTGCTTTCTTATCTGACAGCCTAATCCATTTTCGACTGCATTTTACCCACTTAATGCACTGCTGGTAATTGCTGCCTAACAAATAAACCTCCTTAGGTAGATAAATCAATACCAGTTGTAGAAAGGCCCATTTGAACTGAAGAGCTTGCCACCCCTGAGAAGAACGCCTTGCTGAGACCGGAGGAGATAGCAGGCCCTAGTGATTACAGATACCGACTTTAGAAATCCCGGCTCCATCTCAGCAGCCGGTGATCCTGCTCAAATCACCTGAACTCCCTGTGCCTAAAAAGGTAAAACAAGAATGTACATGTATGACATGAACTGGTTCTGTTGGAAAGCGCACACATGTGTTAATGAGTGTGCCCTGTGCAAGACAGCAGGTTACTTTTTGCTGTACGTGTCCTCTTCAGGTACACAGGGTATATGTAAAGTAGCCTCATTGAAACTATGAAGAACACAGCAAGTGTCCGCAGAAGCCTGCTCTCTGCGAGCTGCCAGGTAATGCGTGGGCATCATGCTTTCTGCAAGAGCGCATGCCATGTGTAAAGTTGAAGGCCTTCAGCTAGACCACATACATACAGTGTCCAGTGTTTAAGAAGGTTGTTTTTTGTTTCTGTAAGAAATGGTGGCCTATATTTATCATTAAATTGCATTGCCCTTGAGTCACGCATTCTACGGCATGCTCAGAAAGAGAGAAAAGGCTCTTAGGATTGTTTTTGTGCAGGAAGGTACCTCTGGGCACTGATTGTGCGCCAGAGCAGGCAGAAAGCAGGAATCTGCCATATACTGGTAAATATGGAACATTCCTTCCCTCCCCCTCTCACACAGCACAGAGCAGCAAGTTGTCTTGCTAGGTTGTGTTGTGTTGCGTGAAATATTGATGAATCTGACCCTGGGTTATTAGTTGTGCAGATTGTGAGGCCTACACAAGTAATAGATCCATCATTGTCGTCTTACTGAAAAGCACTTGACTCGCTCAGGGTAGCAAAGCAAAGCAGTACAAGTCGTATTCGGGCGGATGTGTGGGCTAGTGACCTCCCGCTGCTTGTACACAACAACACACTCAATAGTGATTGTCCTGTCAGCACTTTTTCTTTGTCAAAGGAAAAGTACATTTATTACACGCACTACTAAATATTGAACATTAATTTATGAATATAAACATCAATTAGCAGCCCGCCCCGATGTTGCCCGGGGCAGAAGGGGGCTGGGGGCAGCACCGCTGCAGGAGACGCGCAGCAGAGCGGCCAGCAGCGGGAGCAGCAGAGAGTACTCACCAGCATCATGTGCGCAGGGTGTTGTTTCCTTGCCCCCGTTTCCTTGCTCCTGGCCGCTTCTGCCCACACTCGTTTCGTCGCTCCTGGCCGCTTCTGCCCACGCTCCTGTCCTGACTCCGGAGGCTGTCGGTTTGGCGCTCCTGCCCGCCTTTGCCCACGCTCCTGTCCGCTTTTGGCATGTTGGACTCTGTAGTCTGTCGGTTCGGCGCTCCTGTCCTGCCCGCTTCTGGCCACGCTCCTATCCACTCTCCGAGCACTTAACTACTTTACTAACATGGCGGACCCGCGATTGTGATGTCAGCACGCATTAAACGCACACGTCCACCTTAGACATGGCGCTACTTCCAAGGGACTACTTTCTGAAAGAACGTACTTTTCCCTTCTAAGGTATTTTTTTTATGGTATATCGCCTATGTCCATCTGCTTACCCTAACGTTTCCTATGATGTATTGGGTGTTTTGATTGGCGCTGTGGTTCCCGAGTTTACCTGGCTCAAAGGTGTGTGTTCTCTCTTTATAATAGTAGTATAGATTAGAGAGAAATACATTTGGTGACATCAGAAATCAAAATTGATTCCAAGTTAGTCATGAATCCCAAAATCACATTACCCTCCCCCATCTACACCAGATAGAAATTCATAATACAAGAGCGGGGGTCACTTTAAATTAAGCCGGCCCATTAGCTTTGTCAAGGGGTCAGCACATTAAAATATAAGGCGAGCCTATTAGATTTGTCGGAGGTCACCATATTAAATTATAAAGCAAGCCTATTGGTTTCGTAAAGGGGTCACCGCATTTTAAACAAAGTCATGACACGTAATGCTTCACCTTTGAACTCCACTGGATTTAGTAACCATGTCTAAAGCATACACTATCACTAATAATTACCTTGAAATCAACGCCTAAAGGCCCAGCAATAGACCAAAAGCTCCAATTCAGGAAATACTTTGAAAATGCAACAAAAGTCTCCCCAGGGCATGCTTCCAGTGACCTGGGAGACACATAGGTTGCGTGTTTCCTTCAAATTCCTGCTGAGGGCTGATGCACTCCCTGCTGCCCCAACACTTGCCATACCTCTTAACAAAGAAATTGGAAAGGAAATATAATGAGGAAGAATGAGCGTAGCATATGGTGGGCCAACAGGGACCCATAAGCTTTGGTAAATGGCCAATAGGAAGGGTTTTTATGCTTTACATTTTAACCCCTTCGGTGCTGATGATGGCTCCCGGTCGTCATGCGTCATGGTGGGCATGTGCTGATGATGGCCGGGAACCGTCATGACCGCGCCCGCGATCAGAATGTCCAGCACCGCCGCGGAATTCCGGCCGCTGCCAAGGTGTTAAGTTGTAAACTAAAGCTATTTGCGTTGCCACTGCTTGTTGTGAAAAAATCATATCCTTTTCTATTTCCATTATGTATGAGGCCCTTTGAGCTACAGCTGCAGGAGTGCCCACCTGAACACTATTGACCTACCTCATCTTCCTTCATGTATAACAAGCACTGGAAAAGCCCATGGGCTCTGTCTATGTTATGTTATGTTATGTTAATAACTTTTATTAGGCGCACAGCTGCCCCAGCAAAGGGGCGTCCTGGCGCCGGATCAAGTACCACAACACAACAGATCAGATGCTGAGAAGAGAGGGAATCAGTCAGCGTAGGCAAACAAGTGGGTTTTTATAGCGCGTCTAAAAAGAATCAGGCTATTTAGGGCACGAATATGGACAGGGAGGGAGTTCCAGAGTCCAGCCGCCAAGACACAAAAGGAGCGGCCACCCATCCTACTCAGTCTGAACCTAGGCTTAATCGCCAGAAGAAGAGATTCCGACCTAAGAGACCGCGTGGGGACATAGAGCGAGACAAGGCCCACAAGGGCAGGAGGCGAAGACAGTTTCAGGATCTTAAATGTCAGACAGAGAGCCTTAAATTTGATTCTCTGTCTGACTGGCAGCCAGTGAAGGGATGTCAGGAATGCAAGATCTATTGGCTTTTTCAATGCTTTTTAGACGTTGAACAGCTTGCAACATGGCTTAAAGTTAAAAAAAAAGTGCTGTGACGCCGTCAGCATTGGCTGCATCATAACACTATTTTTCCTTTAACCCTTTCCATGCGGCCGCGATTCTGCGCCTGTGCGGCAAAATCGCAAGTGGGCGGGTTTATGACGGGCCCCAGCCGTCATCAGCACACGAGCGCCGTAGTGCATGACGTCTGGGGGCCGTCATCAGCATGCAAGAGGTTAAGTCATGTCACACAGCAGCCCGCTCTGCTGTACAATATGTATGAAAACTGTGCAGAAAGTTAGGGGAAGCAACACGAGGGATGAGGGTCGTTTGGTGGGTTACAAACAATGGACAGTGGGACGAGGGCGAGCAGTGGGTGTACAACAACAGCCAGGAGGAGGGCAGGGGTAGATTTACAAACAATGGATAGAAGGAGGTTTACAAACAACAGATAGCGGGAGGTGTGGGCGAAGAAGCAAAGGACATTGGGAGGGGTGGCAGGGACATCACAACAACAGTGGTAGGAGGGTGGGGTGACAGCCGTACCAAGAAGGGAGCAGTAACAGTGGTAGGAGGGTGGGGTGACAGCCGTACCAAGAAGGGAGCAGTAACAGTGGTAGGAGGGTGGGGTGACAGCCGTACCAGGAAGGGAGCAGTAACAGTGGTAGGAGGGTGGGGTGACAGCCGTACCAGGAAGGGAGCAGTAACAGTGGGAGGAGGGTGGGGTGACAGCCGTACCAGGAAGGGAGCAGTAACAGTGGGAGGAGGGTGGGGTGACAGCCGTACCAGGAAGGGAGCAGTAACAGTGGGAGGAGGGTGGGGTGACAGCCGTACCAGGAAGGGAGCAGTAACAGTGGGAGGAGGGTGAGTAGAGGTAGACAGACTACAGAGACATGCACTCTACAAGAGTGAGTGCTAAGAAGTGAGAAAAGAGTACCTGCAGGAGTCTTTGACCAGTGGATGGAAAATGGACGCAGACAGGAAGTTGTACTTGGTCCATGCTCCAAGACAGGGACACACATTAAGCCCCAGTAGAAGCAGAAGTTGATGAGGAGGTGCTGACCAATAAGAGACAAGGAAACAAGAACGAAGTGGAAGCCAGCCAATGTTAATTAATGGTAAGAAATGGGCGGGATCTAAGCTCACTTTAAGCTTTTTTGTTAACAATAAATTTCAAAAGCACAATCAAGCGATGTGCTGGCGAAACAAAAAAATTAATACATACGCCTTGTTTATGTTTACAATTAATAAGGTGAAGTTTGACATTGTTCCTTCTCTTCAGTGAGTCGTTGAAAAGATCTCCTGTCTCTGTTAGTCCCTCTGTGATTTCCTCAGTGCCTCTAGGGCTACATCCGCAGACATCCCAAACCGCACAAACACTCATTCTTCCCAAAAGTAAGGGACAGTCTACCATCCACACATTAAACCTCCTAAAAATGCTTTGCTCGCAAAATTTCCAGTAATCCACTCCAAAACAATATCACAAACAAAAACGTTGACTACCCAACCCCTTCTCTAGAATGTGGTGGGGTCGCCTTATTCTCTCATTTCTTACATATATGGATAGGCCTTCGACTGAATGGAGGTCCTCGGAGTAGGGTGACCAGGCGTCCCCGTTTTGCCAGGACGGTCCCTGTTTTTAACAAGCTGTCCCAGCAAATTTCAAGAAATATAGCTCATGTCCCCGTTTTTAGAGAGGTGGGAGGTGTTTTTTCTGTTTTACAAAGCAGGGATAGTTAGCAGTTGTTTCAAGAAAGCAATGTAATTTACAGGCAAGCTACTGGGCTTAAAAATTGCATTTTATGAATGTTCTTACTGCCTGTTCTGTAATTCTCTGCTGAGGAGCGCTCTCATCGCTTGAAGTAAAATTGTAGTCCTTCTTCTATTTTTGTCAAATGTCCCGTTTTTTTGCCTTTAACCCCTTGACCGCGGCGAAAATTCCGCCGCGGTGCGGGTGATTTACGGCGTGGGCGTGGTTCGGACGGCCCCCGGCCGTCCTCCGCACACAACCACTGTGACGTCGGACGGCCACCGGCATGGAAGGGGTTAAAATTTTGCTCACCCTACCTCGGAGATGCCGGGATTTGTGCCACGTCCCTGCCTCCTCTCACTTGTTTCACGGCAAATTATCCTACAAATAAGTATGCAGGTGTGCAAACTGCAATTCCAAATTTGTGTGGATTCTCAGAAAATGCTGAGGCAGATAAAGAGGTAAAGCTTATCAGACTTCTGTTGGGCACACATCACAAAGCAGGATTTACTACAGTAAAAAGAGATGTAAAAAGCATTTCTAGTTACCTTTAAAGTCATCCCCCACAATGCCTCACTGCTCACAGCTCACGCGTCTGTGCTGCTCTTGAAGTAATAGAACTGATGGAAGCTGTTATTACAGACACTTAAAAGAGCATCATGGCTGTCTCTATATATAATGAGGCTTCTGTTCCATCAGAGCAGCAGAAATAAACCAGGAACTCCTCAGTACAGAAAAATGACAGTGACGTTAAACCATAATAGCAAAGAGAGGCGCACCTCTCATACCTCTGCAAACTGCATGTTACATGAGGAGCACGTATCTTTCACTTCCAATCAATCAATCAATCGAAGTACTTCTAGAGTGCACTACATACCCGTGAGGGTCTCAAGGCGCTGGGGGAGGGGGGGTGCTGCTACTGCTCGAAGAGCCCGGTCTTGAGGAGTCTTCTGAAGACGAGTAGGTCTTGGGTCTGCCCTCTGTTGGTAGGGAGGGTGTTCCAGGTCTTGGCGGTGAGGTAGGAGAAGGATCTACCACCGGAGGTCGTTCGTTGGATGCGGGGGACAGCGGCGAGGGCGAGGCTGGCAGAGCGGAGCTGGCGGGTGGGGTTGTAGAAGCTGAGTCTACTGTTCAGGTAGGCTGGTCAGGTGTTCTGGAGTGTTTGTGTGCGTAGGTGAGGAGCTTAAAGGGGATCCTCTTGTCGACGGGGAGCCAGTGTAGGTCTCTCAGGTGGGGGTGATGTGGCTGTGGCAGGGGACGTTGACGATCAGTCAGGCGGAGGCGTTTTGGATGCATTGTAGTCGTCGTAGGTGTTTGGCTGGGATTCCTGCGTAGAGTACGTTGCCGTAGTCCAGTCTACTGCTGACGAGGGCCTGTGTCACCGTTCTTCTTGTTTCGGTCGGGATCGACTTGTAGATCCTGGGGAGCATGCGGAGGGTGTTGTAGCATGAGGAGGAGACGGCGTTGACCTGTTTAGCCATGGAGGGGGAGGAGTCGAGGATGGTCGGTGGGTGTTGGTGCTGCTCCCAGTGTGGTCGGCCACCAGGAGTCGTCCCAGGCTGAGGAGGTGGGTCCGAGGATGAGTACCTCCGTCTTGTCCGAGTTCGGCTTCAGACGGCTGTTCCTCATCCAGTCGGTGACAGCCTTCATTCTCTCGAGGAGGTTGGTTTTGGCGGTGTGTGGGTCCTTGGTGAGGGAGAGGATTAGGTGGGTGTCATCGCGTAAGAGATGAAGTTGAGGTCGTGATGGCAGGCCACTTGTGCGAGGGGGGCCATGTAGATGTTGAACAGTGTCGGGCTGAGGGATGAGCTCTGGGCGATGCCGCAGATGATTTCGGTGGCTTCGGATCAGAAGTGTAGGAGGCTGAGGCTCTGGGTTCTTCCGGAGAGGAAGGACGTGGTCCAGTCAAGGGCCTTCTCTTGGAATCCGGCTTCTAAGAGGCGTGTCTTTAGAGTGCGATGGCAGTCCGTGTCGAAGGCGGCCAACAGGTTCAGGAGGATGAGGGCTGATGTTTCGCCGTTGTCTAGTTGGCGCCTGATGTCGTCTGTGGCGGCGATGAGGGCTGTCTTGGTGCTGTGGTTTCGTCTGAATCCAGACTGGGAAGGGTCCAAGATGTTGTTGTCTTCCAGGTGGCGGGCCAACTGTCTGTTGACGATTTTCTCAATGACCTTTGCTGGGAATGGGAGCAGGGAGATGGGCCGAAAGTTCTTGAGGTCCTTGTGGTCTGCCTTGGGCTTCTTGAGGAGGGTGTTGATTTCGGCGTGTTTCCAGCTTTCCGGGAATGTTGCTGTTTCAAAGGAGATGTTGATGACCTTCCCTAGATGGGGTGTGATGGCTGCGTCTGCTTTGTTGAATACGTGGTGTAAGCACGGGTCTGATGGAGATCCTGAGTGGATGGAGTTCATGACCTTGCGTGTCTCGTCGTCGTTGACGCCGGACCAGGAGGTCAGGTGGATGGCGCTGTTCACAGGGGAGGTGGAGTCTACCGTATTCGGGGCGGTCGTGGTGTTAAAGCTGTCATGGATGTTAGTGATCTTGCGGTGGAAGAAGATGGCTAGTAAGTCGCACAGTTTTTGAGAAGGTGGGATGTCGTTGACGTTGGCTCTGGGGTTGGAGAGTTCCTTTACAATGCTGAAGAGCTCTTTGCTGTTGTGTGCGTTGTTATCCAAGCGGTCTTTGAAGGAGGATCTCTTGGCTAATCTGATGAGGTGGTGATATCTTTGGGTGGCGTCCTTCTGGGCTGCGTGGTTGGTCGGTGTGCATTCATGTAGCTATATTTTCTCCAGTTTCAGGCATGCGCGTTTGGATGTCTGGAGTTCAAAGGTGAACCAGGTGGCTCTCTTGCTGGCGTGGTTGTTGGAGGGTTTCTTGAGTGGGGCAAGAGTGTTGGCGCAGTCGTTGATCCACTGTCTGAGGTTGCGAGCTGCGGCATCTGGGTTGGTGGAGTCGGTGGGTGGGTTCTGGGCGAGGGTGGTGATCAGCCGGTCTTCGGTGACTTTGCTCCAGCAGCGGCGAGGCAGCTGTTGGGTGCGGTGGTGCGTGGTTGGTTTCTTGAAGGTGAAATGGATGCATCGGTGGTCAGTCCAATGGAGTTCAGTGGTGTGGTTGAAGTCGACGTGGGTGCTTGTGGAGAAGACGGGGTCCAGCCCGTTGCCGGCAGCGTGGGTGGGTGTGGAGATGAGTTGTCTGAGGCTGAGGTTGGCTAGGTTGTTGATCAGGGTGGTGGAGTTGGCGTTGTGATCGAGGTGGAAGTTCATGTCCCCGAGGAGGATGTAGTCTGTGGAGGCGAGGGCATGTGTGCTGACGAAGTCGGCAATGGAGTCGCTGAACTGTGGTCGGGATCCGGGGGGTCTGTAGATGAGGGTTCCTCTGAGGGTGGTGTTGGCGTCGGTGTGGATCCGGAGGTGCAGGTATTCAGCAGAGTAGAGGGTGTCGTCTGCCTGGATGGCGACCTTGAGGGGGGACTTGTGGACGATTCCTATTCCACCTCCGGTTCCGTTGGTGCGATCCCTGCGGGTGATCTTGTATCTGTCCGGAATGGCGATGGCGATGTCGGGCACCGAGGAGTCGTTCCACCAGGTCTCGGTCAGGAAGGCCACGTCTGGGGCGGAGGTGTTGAGCAGATCCCAGAGCTCGACGGCGTGTTTGCGTGTCGAGCGGGTGTTGAGGAGTATGCAGGGGAGGTGATTGGGTCCAGTCCTTGAAGGTTTGGTGGTTCTGTCGCAGGTGAAGCTGCAGGTGAGGCAGGAGAAGGGTCCGTGGGTCTGTTTCGGGGTGGCCTGGAAGTAGGTGTGGTTTCGGCCAGCGTTGAGTGCGTGGAGGCTGCTGGCGTCGTAGTGGAGTCTGGTGTCGTGGCGTTCGGGGGGTCCAGGGATTGTGGTGCTGGGCAGGGTCCAAGGAACGGACGGGCGCAGATGGGCTTGCCTTAGGCGCGCCCGATGCGCGCATTCGCTGCGCGGTCGCACAGTTGCCTCCATTCAAAGGGTAGCTTGGAGGGAGGAGTAGCTGGGAAGCAGGAGGCGGGAGGCAGGAGGCAGGGGTTAAGCGAATGGGTGCTGGGGCGGGGCCGCAGGGGCAGCAGCGGCGGGGAAGTGGGCTGTGGGTGGGGGGGAGGGAAACAATGGCACCCAGGAATAGGCAGCAGGAGCGAGGGTCAGGCACAAGGGCTGGTTCACCTGCAGCGGGGGGAGCGACCTACCAGGCAAGGTCAAGGGTCGCTCTCCTCAACGCGCGCTGTCGCCAGATTTAAAGGGAGCTGGGAGGCGGGAGGCAGTGGTAAAGTGAATGGGCGCAGTGGCAGGGCCGCAGGGGTAGCAGCGGCGGGGGCAGGGGGGGGCGAGGGAAAAAACGGCACCCAGGAATAGGCAGCAGGAGCGAGGGTCAGGCACAAGGGCTGGTGCAGCTGCAGCTGGGGGGGAGCGACCTACGGGGCTATGTGAAGGGTCGCTCCCGTGACATGCACTCTATGCCCTTCACTGCAGATTCATGTACCAAGAGCGTCAAGAGCAGCATTGTGTCCGTAAATCCTGCATAGCTATCTTTGAATAGCAGCATCGTGTCCATAACTCCTGCATAGCTAACATTGAAGAGCAGCAGTGTGTCTGTAACTCCTGCATAGCTCCTGCATTGTGTCCCTGACTCACACACAATGCTAACTTTCAATCTTTGGCCTCCACTGTGGATCTACATGCCAAGGTTGACAAGACTTCCATTGTGGCCGTACCCCCATCCATATGCCTAACTGTCACTCGTTGACTTTCACTGAAGACCCACCTGCCAAGAATACCATAAGCAGCATCGTGTTTGTGCCTCCCACACATAAAGAACATTCAGTCTTTGACCTCCACTGCAGAGCCACATACCAAGGGTGGTCAAGAGCAGCATTGTGACTGCATCTTATTTGTACAGCTAACTTTAAACAGCAGCATTGTGTTTGTAACTCCTGCGTAGCTAACTTTGAAGAGCAGCATTGTTTCCGTAACTCCTGCATAGCTAACTTTAAACAACAGCATTGTGTTCGTAGCTCCTGCATAGCTAACTTTGAAGAGCAACATTGTGCCCGTAAGTCCTGCATAGCTAACTTTGAAGATCAGCATTGTGTTCGTAACTCCTGCACAGCTAACTGTGAAGAGCAGCATTGTGTCCGTAACTCCTGCATAGCTAACTTTAAAGAGCAGCATTGTGTCCGTAGCTCCTGCATAGCTAACTTTGAAGATCAGCATTGTGTCCGTAACTCCTGCATAGGTAACTTTGAAGATCAGCATTGTGTCTGTAACTCCTGCATAGGTAACTTTGAAGATCAGCATTGTGTCTGTAACTCCTGCATAGCTAACTTTGAAGAGCAGCATTGGGTCCCAAACTTCTGTATAACTAACTTTGAAGTGCAGCATCGAGTGTCCAAAGTTTGGAAGATTGTTTTTATTTTCCGTAAAAAATTGCGGACCATCATTTTCAATGTATTGCATTGCCCTTGAATCATACATTCTGCAGCATGCTTAGTAATTAAACAATAACATGTATTACTCTGGCTGTCCATAACACACAGATTACATACAACACAATCAATTAAATTAATATAGCGTGGAAAATCAAACGTTTACAGTGTTCATATATACAGACATAAAAAAAATAAAGAACCACGTAGTCAATAGTCAACACTTATGAAGAGCAAGGTATCCTTGTATTGTTTTTGTGGGACAATACATTTTCAGCTCAAAGCATTCTACTGTAGGGAATATTGGGGGCCTCTTTGTGAGCTGGTTTGCATCCCTCTTGCACCACGCAACATGGTGCAAGAGTGATACAAAACTCACAATTTGATTTATGAAGCCGTGCAAGGCCCTCAGTGGCTCCATGAACCTGGAGTTAGGCAAGGCAGCGCACATCGCTGCGTTGCCTCACTGTGCCCTGGGAAGGCATTCCATGGGCATTGAGTGGGAGGTCTCATGCAACGCCCATGGTGTTTTATGCATTCCCAGATTTACCATCACTTGTAGACCCGGGAATGTGTCAAAAAGATATGCCAGCTCAGGCGAGACACAACAAGGAGAAATATTGTCATTTCTCCTCATTGCCTCTTCTTTCTATGTGGGCTGCAGAATACAGCACACATAGAAAGAGGAATATGCCCATCAGAGTAGTTTTTGTGCAGGAAGGTGTCCCTTACTGCACAAAAACAATCCTGCATGCAACACAAGCATCTTTGCGCCATGGTAGAAGGGTGCCTGCATTGGCAGCAGGCTGCTAAAAGGGCACCAGTGCAGGGGAAAAGGACAGTATTGCCTTGAATACAGCACATTCCTTCCCTTTCCACTGTTACCCAGCGCAGCAAGGTGACGCTGCGCTCCATGATATTCTCGTAAACAGGATCTTTAGTATGAAAAAAGCATGAGGGAAGAAAACAAAAATGATGCAAAAGGCAATACTAACCCTGGGCGTAGTGTGCGGAGTGGGGCTCCGCGGAGCTACGCGAAGTGGGCACAGAACTACGCCCACCCGCGCACTCCGCGTAGCCCCACTACGTGCCGCCCGCCTCCCTCCCGCCCTCCCTAAATACTTAAATAAAAGGATAGAAAGCTTTTAAAAACACTTACCTTGTCTGCCGCGTCCCCGGGGCTCCCGCGATTCGAGCCGCCACCGATTCAGATACTAATGCGCATGCGCGGGCGCCCGCGCATGCGCATTTCTCATGAGAAATGCGCAGCCGCCCGCGCATGCGCATTAGTATCTGAAATGGCGGCGCGAATCGCGGGACGGCGAGAGGGAGCCCCGGGGACGCGGCAGACAAGGTAAGTGTTTTTAAAAGCTTTCTATCCTTTTATTTAAGTATTTAGGGAGGGCGGGAGGGAGGCGGGTGGCGGCCGGCTACGCACCGTCTGCGGAGCGCGCGTAGTGCCGCCTGGCTACGCCCGCTACGCAAAATGCGTAGGAGACGGCACTACGTGCACTCCGTGCACGGAGCGTAGCTGGCCACCCACCCTTAGGCAATACCCTGGATCAACCCAGCGTTACACGCCACTTACATAATGAAACCCTTTCCTATGCCTGTTCACTGGCTTTACTAATTTACTCTAATTCATCTGTCAGTTTGCAAACCTAGTGCCACAGATTCAAGTCTTTGATGAATA
Source organism: Lissotriton helveticus (assembly GCF_964261635.1). Taxonomy (NCBI): domain Eukaryota; kingdom Metazoa; phylum Chordata; class Amphibia; order Caudata; family Salamandridae; genus Lissotriton; species Lissotriton helveticus. Next base: position 1,163,674,571 of record NC_136072.1, on the reverse strand, counting down.
AATGGAGAGAGAATAAAAAGGGAGACAGCAAAAACAAGAGTTTCGGACTACCTTACTAGGAATCAGGGACGAGTTGGCTCACCACAAAATGATTTGACTGGTAACACGAGTGATTGGGAGCGCAGTTCATTGTTTCGCCTTAGAGAAGGCACCATAAAATATTCATTGAACTTTCCATAAGGCTTCCAATCCAACCTAGACACCAATCCTTGTCCTTGTGATGGGAAATTTGGGCAATCGATGCTGCACTTATTGTTCTCTTGTAGTTTTTATCTTGCATACACTAAGTGTTTTCTTCTTCCTTTGATTAAGATCTGTCATTTTAGCAATTGCAGAGAATCTAATGAGGCATTCTCTGATTAGAAGATGAGGATATTATTAACTGTGTTAAACTGTTTTAGAAAGTTGCTGTGCGGGCATGAAAATGAATGTCTGCATTGGAAATATTGTCTTCTCAAGAGTCTGCATTTGCACTTTAAAATCTGCTCTGATATGCACTGTGCTGTTTATTTTTTTAAACTTTTTTTATTAACAAAATAACAAAAAGGAAATGCAACATCTGGTGTACTGACAGTTTCTCAACAGATTGGTTCAGACATCGCTCTTACAGAATTACAAAAACGATTAATGATTCATAGGGTCATGGGGATTCCTGCGCCTCTGCTTCTATTTGTCGCGCCGGGGGCATACAAATCTCGCCACTGTGTCCATTCCAAGCCCCCAGACCTTACCCCATTTCTCCGGACAGCCCCTAGCCACGTATACAGACTTCTCCATGAACATGCACCAGTCCAAGTCCTCCTCTCATTTGGAAACCCGAGGTGGTTGGCTGGCCCCCCACATCTGAGCAATATTTCATTCCACCAGCGTCACCCATTGCTTACGATACACATTCAGATCTGTGGATTCCCACACATTCAGTATGCACCTCCAGGCCTCAGGTCGTATCTCTTCTCCCAAAACTTCTCTAATCTCGTCATGAACCCTCGACCAATACACCTGTATTGCCACACAATGCCAAAGAATATGCAGAAAGATACCAAGCTCTCCACACCCCCTTTGACCCTTGCCACTCTCGAGGCCCAGTAACATACGACCTGTGCAAGATCTTTAACTGCACAAGTCGCAGTCTCATCTAAATCGCCACCACCTTCGGGGAGGAAACCGCCTCTGTCCAGTCTTCGTCGTCTAGCTCTAGTCCGTCTGCACTCCACTGCATTCTAATAAGCCCTAGAGGGTCCTCCATATTATTAATACGTTTTTTATATATTAAAGAGATAGTTTTCTCCAGGAGGTGCCCACCCAGAACTCGATCTTCAAGGGAGAGGCCTCCGGAAGCGCGGTATCCCTAGGTATGTGGGTGAGGAGAGCATGCCGAACCTGTAGGTATCAAAAATACTCACTGTCATGCAGGCTATATTGCTGTTTGAGAGAGTCAAATGTATGCATTGTGTCCCCTCCCCATACATCTTTGATCTGAGTGATCCCAATGAGATCCCACTTATCACATACCTTAGATTTCCATATGCTCCCAAGTCTCTCTGAGTTCCACAGGGGGGTGGCTAAGGTTAACTTCCCCTCCCAGGCAAGATATCTATTAGCAGCATGCCACGCATGAACTGCGTGCGCCGTCTGGCACAACAATGAGAACCGCTTAGGTCTGGCATAGAGCGCCCTGGTAATGTCTCCCCCCGGTGCCTGCCCTCGATCCATAGCATATCCCGGGTCTCCTGGTGGCCCATATAGAATATGATTCACCGCAGCAAGCTCGGATGCTCAATAGTACTTTCGTAGGTCCGGCAGTCCAATCCCACCACTGTACCATGGGAGGGTGAGCTTGGCAAATGCTATTCAGGGTCTTACGTCCCAGAGAAGCTTCCTCTGAAGTGTCTCTATTTCCTTGAAATAGGATATTGCCACTGGGTCCATTGCATTCTGAAGTGCATACAAAAATCGGGGAAGCGCCAGCATCTTAAACAGCACTGCCCTACCCAACAAGGATAACGGAAGAGCCCTCCAGCGCTCCACGTCCTTTTTAAACCGGTTCAAAGGAGGACCGAGATTATTTGCATAGTGCAGCTTTGGGTCAAGTGTGACGTATATACCTAGGTCCTTAAACCCAAGTGTCTCAATATGTATGGGGCATGACTGTGGGACCACCGGTGGCTCCCCGGTGAGAACGCAGAGCACTGATTTTGACCAATTTATGGCGAATCTGGAATACCTACCAAATACGGAGAGTATATCGAGAAAATTCCTCAATGATACCCTGGGATTGGTAAGATAAAGCAGGATGTCTTCAGCGTATAACGAAATTTTATCCTCCCATTCCGGCATCCACCGCAAGCCACGTATCGACCGGTCCCACCTGACCCATGCCGCCAAAGGTTCTAGTGCCGGAGCAAAGAGAAGCGGAGACAGAGGGCACCCCTGTCTAGTGCCACTCCCCAATGAAAAGTCAGCCGACTGGCAATTATTTACGACTACCCTGGCCAGGGGATGAGTGTATAGCAAGCGTACCCAACCAACGAACTCCGGTCCAAAACCAAACTTAGCCAACACCGCGAATAAATAAGACCACTCTACCCTATCGAATGCCGTGGTGGCATCTAAGGACACCAATACCGCCGGTTCATGTATTTTTGGGGAACCTCCAAGGATCCCATGTAGCCTCCGCAAGTTGAGTGCCGTGCTATGGCGCGGCATGAAGCCCAACTGATCGGGGTGTATCAAAGTCGTGATTACCTTGACCAATCTTATAGCTAGGAGCTTCGGCAGGATTTTGGGCTCGTTATACATATATATACGATTCTAAATAGAACCACGGTCACCATTAGATTTGAAAACAATCAAAAAAAAACATCAAAAAAAATATCTAATTATTCATTTCATTCATAATGGCATTTTATTCATTTATAGCCACGATTATAAATAGCAATTTATGGTAGAAACATGTAATTGTAACATCATTACATTCCATATTCGAAATAGGTGCTCTCTGTGAAAAGGGGAAGGGTAAGTGAATGAGTGAAGGGGACAGAGTAAAGGTGTTGTGACATAATAGTTGCATCCAAGTTAAAAATGAAAAACCTCTACAACCAGACTAATGGGCAAAGGTTCCCAAGTTTACATCACACATAGATGGTGAGAATACATCTCGTATTTAGCTCCTATGGTGTGTCAAGAAAAATGGGCGTATTTCTACGTTTCGACCCCTGATACGCTAGAAGGGCAATTCACAGCCTCATGTTGGGGTCTTCATCAGGAAGAGGATGGAGAGCATCAGCAAACGGTCGTGGAATGTACCGTCCGCAGGGGGGGCTTCCAAATGCTCCGATGAAAATTTACGTGCCGGTAAACACTGGGCACAGGTAGGTCTGTCCTCAAAGGGTGTATTTGTCTTACAGGGGTGAGATCAAAGTCGCGAGTTCATTTGGATGCAGGCCGCCGGGGAAGTGACAGCGCTGATGCGCGTTCCAATTTCAAAAGTAAAACAAACCGGCATCGCGATTTCTTTTGTGATTCAACACGCCGTTGGAGCAACAGGGCAACTTTGATCTCACCCCTGTAAGACAAATACACCCTTTGAGGACAGACCTACCTGTGCCCAGTGTCTACCGGCACGTAAATTTTCATCGGAGCATTTGGAAGCCCCCCCTGCGGACGGTACATTCCACGACCGTTTGCTGATGCTCTCCATCCTCTTCCTGATGAAGACCCCAACATGAGGCTGTGAATTGCCCTTCTAGCGTATCAGGGGTCGAAACGTAGAAATACGCCCATTTTTCTTGACACACCATAGGAGCTAAATACGAGATGTATTCTCACCATCTATGTGTGATGTAAACTTGGGAACCTTTGCCCATTAGTCTGGTTGTAGAGGTTTTTCATTTTTAACTTGGATGCAACTATTATGTCACAACACCTTTACTCTGTCCCCTTCACTCATTCACTTACCCTTCCCCTTTTCACAGAGAGCACCTATTTCGAATATGGAATGTAATGATGTTACAATTACATGTTTCTACCATAAATTGCTATTTATAATCGTGGCTATAAATGAATAAAATGCCATTATGAATGAAATGAATAATTAGATATTTTTTTTGATGTTTTTTTTTTATTGTTTTCAAATCTAATGGTGACCGTGGTTCTATTTAGAATCGTATATATATGTATATTATATTTGCAATACTCAGACCATCCTCGTATGTACTGACCCACGGACCCAGGTCCTGAGTTTTAAGGGCCTACCCCTTTCATACTCACACAGGATTTTGGGCTCAGCGCTGAGCAGTGAAATGGGTCTATATGAGGAACAAAGTGTCTTGGGCTTGCCTACCTTGTGGATAAGCACAATATTTGCCACCCATTGATCATACGGGAGTTGACCTTTCTCCCTACTTTCTATGAACATGGCCCGGATATGTGGGGTGAGTTTATGAGCATTTCATTTGTACAATTCTATTGGTATACCATTGGGGCCAGTCGCCTTCCCTGACTTGATCCCTCTAATCGCCTGTGCCACTTCATCGTCTGTAAAGGGGGAGTCCAAATATCCCCTGTCACCTTCAGACAACTCAGGCAGGCAAATATCTTTAATCATCTCACTATTTTCCTCTTCTGTGTATCCCCCAACGGTGGTATACACCCCTCTATAGTAGCCAGAGAACTCATCCGCCACATCTTGTGGGTCCGTGACCCTACCAGTACCTATTCCCTGCAACTCGGGTACAAGCCTTGACGCCCGTCCCTCACGTTCAAGCCACGCAATCAATTTACCCGCCTTGTCACCATGCTCATATATTCAACTTTGAATAGTACTGTTCTGGGCAATCGCTCTGTCCCTGGCAAGGCCTGTATACTCGTCCTGTCGTAACTTTAAAAGGTGCAAGTCCTCTGGAGTGGAAGACATGGCCTCCTTTTCCTCCAACCTTGTCACTTCTGCCTCCGCCTCAACTATCCCTGCCTGACACTTCTTTTTCTTCCCCGCAACCAAGGACAGGACTTCCCCACGTATCACTGTCTTATATGCTTCCCACAAAGACTGCGCAAAGTCAACTGTGCCCACATTTTCCTGGAAGTAGCGTTACGACCTCATGACTACCTCTTTTTTGGTGGCTGGATTTTTAAGGTGCCACGCACTAATGGGGGCTATTCTGCCCACCGCAGGCTGTCCAAGCTCAACACACAACCACACCAGAAAGTGATCAGAGATACCCCTTCCCAGGTGACGTACCTCCTTAACTGTAGCTGCCATGGCCGCCGGCACCAACATGTAATCCAATCTGGACATACTGTGGTGCGCGGCAGACACGTGTGTAAAGTATGTCTGTGTCGGATTACGTACCCGCCAGACGTCAACAAGGCCCACTGTCTCGAGGAAGTCCGGGAGCCACCTCTGCAATGGTCTAAGTATTCGTGCTGGATGTCTTTCCATCTCCCCGTCTAGCACTGTATTAAGGTCGCCATCTAATACCAAAAGGCCCAGGGGTTAAGTGAGGAAAACAGCAACCAGGTGCCGAAAAGTGTCAGACTGGAGGCTAGGCGGTACATACATTGACAAAAAGGTCACAGTCCTTCCCCCCACTGTCCCGAGACACCGATATAACGCCCCCTCTGGTCCGGCCACGTGGCCTGGACTGCCAAGGAAAAGGAATTTTTCTTCAAAATACTAACTCCCCTGGACCCTGAGGTAAACCCAGCATGTGCCACCAATTTATACCCCCCTTTATGAAGGGCCATACATCGATTACCAATGAGGTGTGTCTCTTGCAATAGTACCACATCTGGTGCGTGCCTTCTCACAAGCTGATTTACCATTCTCCTCTTAATCCTATCCCCCAGGCCATTTACATTCCAGCTCAGCATCTTAATCCCCGAACCCTGGCTAACATGCGACATTTAACCCATATTGGTATTGTCTAACTGCAGCATTACCACCTGATGCACAAAGAAGAAACATAAAGAAAAACTCAGCAATAACTGTATACAATCGGATCTCTGAACTGGATCTCTTTGACCACCCCGCTCCCCACCCTCCCTCCCTGCACCCCTGCATATGGCTAACGCCAATCCCCAACTCGCAGTGTGACTATCGCCCAAACCCCCCCAATGGCTAACTAAAGGTAGTAAGAGGAGGTAACCATTGCCCCGCTCCTCCCCCAAGTCCCGAAAGGATCTCTTGTGCCCTAAATCAGTTTGTTGCTATAGTGTAGTCTGCCAGGATAAAGATACACAACCACTGAGCCGCTCCCATGCCGAGGGCTCCCCCGCAGTTCAAAACAGTTCCGCTACCGCCAACTGTCTCGTTTAAGTCACTAGCCCCTACCATCAGTTTCCTATTCCGCCGCCTCAGCCGGGAGTCTGCTGTCAATCCAATCTGATGCCACCTCCGGGTTGTCAAAAACCTGCCTTCCCCTTGAGTTCCACCCTCAGACGAGCTGGATACATCATTGCATAATGCAGCTCCTTGTCTCTGAGTTTCCTTTTCACTGGGAGATGATTAAGGATAATGTCTTCTACAAACAAATCCTGTGCCTCCCCCTCTGATTTCTCAGGCACTCCAAGAATACGTACGTTGTTGCGTCTGGCTCTCCCTTCATACTCATCCAGCTTCCGGTCTGTAGCATCTCGGGACGTCTTAAGGTGACGCACCTCCCGCTGCAGCTCCGCCACATCGTCCGTCAAACTGGCCGTCTTGATGTATAGCGACTTCACCTTCTCGCTGGCCTTCATGATATCCGCACGTATCAGGTTGACCTCTATCGTGACCGCGTCAAGTTTATTGTCCAACAATTCCATTTCCCCCCAGCGATGACTGTACTCCATTTATCGCTGCCATCACATCTGTTAAAGTTGGCTCCGAGAGGGCGCCACCTATGTCTCCTCCCGATGATGCGGATCTCCCGGATTCCACCGGGGATCCCCTGGGTAGCGTGTAGTGGACAAGTTTGTTGGATTGCACTTGTTTCGGACCTCTGGACGTCCTGGGTACAGTCTTCTCTGGATCCTGCCTTGCCACCCTCACAGCAGTCGCCCCCCCCTCCGTGGGGTCTCCAGTGAACGCCCAAGAGCCGAGAGCACCTACCGTCCGCCGCGGCCCAGGACAGACCAGGGTCCTTTGCCCTGCACTATGTCACTCTCAAGACACCGTCTTTGATATATAGATTGATAGGGTCTTCTTCTGGGTGCTGTATCAAAGGGTGACCCCTCCGGCGACCTCACCTCGTCCCAGGTGCATGCACTGTACACCACGTCGCGGGGGTATGCCTCAACCAGGTCTCAACTCCAACCACAGATGCCCAAGCAGCACAAGGCAGCAGCTGCCGCCTCCAGCACAGGAGCAGTGGATATGGCCAGTGGGCACTCTCCCAGCTCACTCCGCTGGCGGCAAGGTCAGATCCAGCAGTACCCCAGCCTCTGTCCAGCGCACCAGGCGAGCATCCCACGCTGGGACCGGCAACGTGTTTCTCCCAGCTCTGTTTCTGTCTCCGGTAATCTTCGGGGCCGTCCCCCACAGGCACCACTCCTTAGGCGCTTCTCTGATACCTCTGGGCCCCAGCAGCGACCGGGACTCCTAATCTGGCCTCAGCAGGTCGTCTCCCCGCCCAGCAGGCCGCACATCATGCCTCACAGCTTCCAGGGTGCCCAGCCGCTGTATTGTCTCCTTGGTAGGCACGACGCACCTCTGTTATCCCCCTCCACAAAAGGACCACCACGGGGGGTGGTTCGCACCTATGCCGCTGATCCTCCCACTTCAGCACACCCCCGACAGTCTCCAAATGTCCCAGCGAGGACTGTGGGCGTTTAAATGCAGGGTTTCTGTATAGCGGGCCAAGGCGCCCGCATCGCTTCCTCAGGCAGTTCCACACTCGGGGCCGTACCGGTTACTTCCGGGATCCGGCCCAGATGTTGCACTCGGAGCTGGACTGCATGGCCACTCCAGTCCCCGGCTCACAGCGTAGAAGGCCGCAGGCTTCCGGGTGACTCTGCTCCACTCCCCGACACAGGAGCGAGTCCGGAGGCACAGCACCCGGCGTCGCTTCACTTCCGCTGCCTGAATTCACCGTCAGGGCACAGGATAAATGTCAGGATGCTGTAACGGGCTGCTGGGGGAGCTGAGAGCTCACGTGGCCATCTTGGTTCCGCGTGTGGCTCCTCCTCCCACTGTACTGTCTTTAAGATATTTTTATCACAATTTTATTCTGTACTTTTATGGTTCAAAGATCTGAACCGAATAAATAATTGATTGATTGATTGATTGATTGAATAAATGGAGAGCATCTTCAGCTGAATCACAGACCTGTTCTTGAATCATAAAGAGTTTTGAGGCCCAGGGATGGCAGTCCCAATTACTGCACTCCCTTGAAATGCTCCTGTATGCCACATGGAGCCTGCAAGGGCCCCAGACTACAGAGGCGCCGTTCTCTTCCTTCCAGACCCCGAGTCTCTCCCCCCTCTTTCTAACTGCACTAAAGTTACTCTACATGCAGGATTGTTGAGCAGTTTATAGCCCAGGGTAAGAGTGGAGACATGTTTGAAATGGACGGTGCTCCTGGGAGACTGGTTATTTTTACCCACATCTGAGCCAGGATGTTTCCTTTTTTTCATTTTGTAGATTTCAAATACAAGGTTTTCTTTGGAAGAAGCAAACGAGCCATGCTTGACCCACTTACTGCGATGACTTCCTGGTTCCCAGGAGGCCACGCGCTGCAAGGTCATGAATTTGTTGACACTTTTGATGAACTAACTATAATGGGATGTTCCTTCTGTTCCATCTGCCTCTAGGCGAACCAGGAGACCTTTTCATTGTGACCCAGATTACTCAAATAGAAAGTGTAAGGTTAAAGGTCACACGAGACTCCCATCCGCCGCCTGGATCAGTAATATCAGTGCTAGCCACAGGGGGCGCTGCTCGAACAAGTAGTTGCATGGTCCAAGCATATTGTGGGATTTCAACTTTTGTTAATAAAAAAGTGAACACTGCTATCAAGATACTATTATGGGGGTTTCGCGGGCAGGTAATTAATACAGAGAGTAATTTGACGTAAAACACTATTATGTATTTTTTTTGTTTAACATTTTATTGGGGATATTGAACAGGATGAGTCTGCCTCGGATTGAAGGTGAGTGTGTTCACAAACCACAGTTAAATTGCTGCAATGTGCTGGCTATGGCTTATGTGCACAAATATTCTATTAAAACATCACATATTGATCATCTGCTGTGCTGGCATACCCGTATAGAACCACTGAAAAATGACATTAAAGTGGAAGGGATCCTGGGTGTTTCCGTTTACCCTTACATACATATATTATCATGTGTAAATTTTCAAATTTGTCATTGTTACTGTTTTTCCATGTTAATCTAACCAGCTTCTGAACCCCTCCCAGGTGGCGAGTTCGCCCCCTCCTTGTCAGCCTTGAAAGGCAGCACCCCCCCCCCCCATCACCACTCAAGGGACAACCGATTATGGTGCATCAAAGGCTGCAGTTTATTTTCAACACATGGATTATACATCTCACAACTTAATGGTTGGTCATTTAAAACCCATGTTCATTACACTTCACATTATCATGTGAAACATTGACCACCAATGGTTTGTCTCTGTTTCTGCTGACAGAACTGACCCTGTGGAAGGACCCCCTTTGGCAGGTGTCTCAGGTTCTGCAGGTTCCAGGCCTCCCTTGCTACCGACCTCGTGGGCGGCCATCAGACCTGGCCCGGGCTGCAAGTGCCCCAACCGTTTGCCCTACAAATCTTAGCCATGGTGATATTGAGTTTATGCCTAGACTAGTCCACTGCTGCATGGGTGCCCACACCCTTCCATACCCGGCGGGGATCAGTTTGGACCATATGATATCTGCCAGGTGGATAAGTCATGCCAGGACCGAAAACCCGCCAGTCTACTTCCCTAGCAGTTCCCTCCTCCCAATGTTCCCCAGGGCAATTTTCCCTTGGTGAATGACCCCAGCTTCTGGACAGTCTCCTCATCTCACTGCCTCATGCACGGCAGGGAGCAGCTGGTCCCATCTCATGCCTGATTGTCCTAACCATGTCACTGCTGTGTTCTGTAGCTAGATCCCCTTGAAGTCGTTTCGCACCACCACTCACCATTGTGCCTGCATTATGTATGAGTGTCCCAGGATCCACACCTTGCGGCAGTCCACTTGCGGACCTGCAGGGAGAGAAACCAAAGCTCAGTAACTCGCGGGCGGATGTATCACTTGAACGCGCCCGACGCCCAGCAGCACAGCATCTTGATCTGTTTGACATTCAAACCCAAGTGGGCCGCAGTTGCTGCGACCCTATGCGGAATGAATGTGACCCAAACTCTCTGGGCAAGAGGCCTGCCCTCTCCAGTGCCTTCCTCATCACTGCTATGAATTGAAACCGGTTTAGGCATGACCTCTCCCTGTGCGAGAATAGCTGCCCAGTGGCCGGGGTGCCCGCTCCGTGTATTCCCGCATGAGGTAAACCTAGCAGCACATCCTCTCCTCAAAACAGAGAATCATTGTGTACTTCCCTTTGCCCACTTTGTCTGTGTCTGACCATCTCAGATGCAGCACCATGTACCCATTTTCCATGTGTCGGTCCTTTGTTGACACGCATGCTATTCCCAGGCCCCCTGGCTGGGGTCAACATCCGTTGCAGGCACCGGCGCTTCCCTGGTGGGCCGCCAGGGTGGCGGCTGTTTTTTTGATCCCTGACAGGCGATTTTTGTTACCGGGGCTGGTTTTGAAGCACAGCTGCAATATAGGCCTACTGTTACAAAAGCAGCTGCAGTGGGTTTGCCTGTCCCACCACACCTTTTCCCCTCCACCACCCCAATGGATGGTCTGACTCTATTGCCATGGCCAGCAGTTGTTTGTTGCTTTCAGTCCGGCCCTGCCTCTAATCCCCAAAGAAGGCTAATGAAAATGCTGCTCTGAATAAAGCCAGCTCATGGTGTTCCGCACATATACCCGTTAGCGCAGCCAGTATTCCTTTCAAGACCTTGGAATCGATAGACCTCATCCTGCCCTTGGTTGTAGCCTTCCCCAGATATTCAACAATGTCCCACAGAGAAATCACCTGGTTAGGTCACTCCCTGTTGCAAAAGTGGCATAGTGTGTGACCCCGCTAAGGTGTGTTTGTGTCCATGACTGGCTTTTCTCACTTATAATGCCAATTCATTGAAAGGTACTACCTCCACCGGTGAGACCCCGCTCATTCCCGCTGTGCTAGTTTTGTTACTGAAAATGTCCCAGCACATACAATATTTTCTCTCCATCTTGGGGGCCAGCCCATTGTTCACCAGCATCGTTATGCCGTCTCCACGAGGGTCCAGATGTGCCACAGTACCTGAGTCATGCACTGGTCTCTGCATGGGGTGCCAGCTCCCTGAATCTGTCCCACTGACAATGAGAGATTCCTCAGTTTTTAAATTCCCCACCCCACAAAATGTCTCACCCTTACTTCTATGTTCACCCCGGTTGGCAGCCGACTAAGTGTCACAAGAGCCTCACCACCGCCGGGCATTTTGCTGTCCCCATGTTGATCGCTTGGACTACTGCTTGATTATTCAGCCAAAGCATGATTTGCCCATTAGCTAGTTTGCCTCCCCATATTGTAAAATACACTATGATGGGGAAGAGCTCCAGAACTGTAATGTTGCCCGTGATCCCTGCGATATGCCAGCTGTCTGGCCACAGTGATTCTGACCATGCATTCCTCAGGATTGCCCCAAAGCCATGGCTGCCAGCCAAATCCACAGACACCTAGGGTCTCCACCACATGAGAGAGCCATTGAAGCTAGCTAGGAAAGTGTCTCACTGCTCTTGATCTTCTTTTACCCCTTACGTAAGGCGCACCATGTGATGTCTCTTTGACATCCCTTTTGTCAACCAGGCTAGCTGCCTGGCAAATGGTCGCCTCTGCTCTGTTAGCAGAGTTCAGTTTTCCTAGCAACTGCTGGAGCTCCCACAACGTCACCTTCTTTTTCTGCAGAAATTGCCCTATGATTTGGAGCCGCTCAGTTACCCTGCCATTGGGCAGCTTGCATATCCCTTCCACTGAACCCAACTCAATACCCAAGACGGATAGTTTGATGACCGGGCCTCCGTTTTTCCTGGTGGTAAAGGGACTCCAAGCTCCTCTGCTAACTCTCCAAACTGGCAGAGTAGGGAACGCACCCCCTTACCGAGTGACGTGTCCCTTGCACCCACTCCAGGAGACAGCCGAAGGACGCAAAGTAAGCAGATGATATGGCACATCCCATAGGCAGGTAGTAGTTGTAGGCCCCATCCAATTGAAAGCACAACAAGTGGTACATGTGTGGGTGCATTCGCAGGATGCGGAAAGCTGACTCTATGTCTGTTTTTGATAACAAGACCCCTTCTCTGCCCGCTTAGTCAGATGCACCGCATTGCCTAACGAGACAAACGCCACTGAGCAGCTGTTCTGCTCCAACCAGTTATTTATGGAATCTCCTTGTGGGTGTGACAAATGGTCTAGGAGTCGGAATTTTGATCACCGCCTTCTTTGGTACCACCCCTAATGGGGACTCTATGAGATTGTGCGCCAGGACACCCATGGGTAATCGTGTGCTTCTTATAAATTCCAATAACATAACATAACATTGTCCAATGAGGAGCCATGAAAGGGCCAGATACCCTCTCCAGTTAGACCTCCTGCCACACCTTCCCCATGGCCACCTCTGAGTTGTACTGTGTGTATCTTAGATTGCAGCTAAGCCTCAGGGCCAGTGGGCCCTTTCTAAGTAATGGGGAAAATGTATGTGAAACCCTTTGCCAGTAATTGCTTGTCTTTCTCCTTTGGTTAACTATTCATGAATGCCACTAATCTTCCTATCCTGATGGGGGTGGGCAGTGCCCTCATTTCTTCTCGGCCCCCTCTCCTTCATGCATTTGTTCTCGCCCTCCTATATTTCTTGTTGCCATTCTACCTGCTGTCCCCTGTTCCTTTTGACTGATTGCAGTGGACAGCTGAGTGGTTGCTGCTGCAGTTCCTGCAGCTGTCTTTAAATCTACAGGCATGCTCCCATGTACACTCTTTGTTGTGTGTCCAGCACTTTGCCATGCACCCTTTCCCAGTCTTTCCCCCTGGTTGGACTCTGGCTTTAGTCCACTGGCCACAACCCTTGTACTTTCTGAGGCGATGGTCATAGTATGAGGGCAAAGCGGAGCCTGTGCCCACCTTTTGACCTCTTTGCCCCGCACTGCCCCCTTCCTGCCATTGGGGGGTTTGGCAGTTTTCAAAGTGTGCACTCAATCCTTGTGCGTCCCTTTTCACAGGCTTTACCTTTCTCCTCGGGTGCTCCCGTCCCCTGTAGGCGTTCCCCGCGGGCCCCTACCTGGTCCAGCTTTGCCTTCCCCAGCCCGCTGCTCAAGTGTGTGTTTGTAACTTTAGCCTCCTACAATGGAGACTCTGCAACCCTTCCATATGGTGTGGAACCAAGGTGGTTGGTTGTCATGTCTGGTGTCATGTGTGTTGTCACTGCGTACTGCGAAGATTGGCTTGTCCAATGTATGTTTGTGTGTTTTTTGCGTGAAAGTATTGTGTTTTTTATATTGGCCCTCTGGGTCGCATTTCATCTATTCCTGAGGATGCTGGCCTGTTTGTCCTGCATATTTAGACAGTTGAATAGCTTGGATGAAATGCTGAGCATGTGCATTTGTTATGTTTTTCAGCTAACTTGGTGTGAATGTTGATGAGATGTATATTAGTGTTCAAATAGGGATGTGCTGTTGATATGGAAAGCCTTGCCACCTTTCCTGCTTTGGTAGGTTGCTGTTCCGCTGTGGTTTAGAGAACACTTGTTGCCTTTTTTCTTTAGAGTGGCAGCATCTTATAAATGTATTTTTGTGATGCAGCTAATGACAATGCTCCGTTTGGAGATACACTGTGTAGTGTCCGATGACGATAAATGCACGGTAGATTGTAACTGCTGCATGTCTCTAACAGGGTCTCTCTAATGTGTTCTGCTGAAGAGTTTAGCAGTATTTCTTCAGTGTTGAGTGTTGCTGCGAACATTGTGGGACTCTATTTTAGGGACTCTATTTTAGGCGCATGTGTGCCGGGCTTGATTCGTGTGTGAGTAGCCGTCCAGTGTGTTCTATTGGATCTACGCCTCAGGGGGCATATTTACTAGGATAACACACAGCACTGTGCAGCACGTCACCTTGCTCCGCTGAGTCACAGAGAAAGGGCAGGAATACACCGTATATAACAATATACATATTATACATTCTTGTATTTTTCCTGCGCTGGTGCACAATGTGCTGCCTAGTGCCAACACAGGCACCCTTGCAACATGGTGCAGGATTCTTGAGGGGGCACCTTCTTGCACAAAAACAATCCTGTGAGACATTTTCCTCTTTCTATGTGTGCTGCAGAAGGCTATACCTGGAAAAAGGAATAAACTAGGAGAAATAAACATATTTCTCCTTGTTATGCCTCACCTGGTGAGGCATATTCTTTAGATGCTTTACCAGGTCTACCACTAAGGGTGAATCTGAGAATGCTTCAAAATCCATGGATTGATGTGTGGGAACACCCAGGCTCCACCTGGAATGCTTCCCTGGTGCAGAGTATTGTAATGCAGCCATTTGCGCTGCATTGCTTACTCTTGATTAATCAGTCACCTGGGGTCGTGCAGGGTGGTCTTGCATGACTTGATACATTGGTCTTATGTTTTGAATCACCACTATGTCCCCTGGTACAAGGGTGACACAAATCCTACATAAATATGGCCCTAAATGTTGTCACAACACAAACCCTTACATTGCATGCATAGGTAGGTAAGAAATCAGTCAGATCCGATAAGGCAGGTTAGAGGACGCAAGCCGACTGTACATTTTACTCCATTGAGCAGGGAACCGGCAGGTGAGATGAGACCTTGTGCCTCTGGCTGCAGCTTCACCATCCTCCACATGATCATAGAAGGCAGAAAAGCACAAACAATTGGGTTGGTGGAAACAGTTGCCCGGGTGAGTGGGCAATGTGCCATCCACAGGGGGCAGTGCAATGGTGCAGAGTCCTTAGAAGGAGCCAGGGCCAGTGAAATCAAGGAGAGGTTCAGAGAGGTCTACAGCAGCAACACGAGGGGACCAAAAGAGTAGAATACAATAGCAGAAATAATAAAATGTATGGCCCACCCAGATGCACAGCGAGAACATAAGTGGAACAAATTCAGCACTCTGGACTAGATCTTAAGAAAGCCATCTTGAATGCGGCAGGACTGTAGCTGCAGAACAACCACCGTGCAGATCCACTTAAACCCGACTGGTTTCTCAAATTTCATGACCCCCTCCTCACAATCTACCTAGGATGTGATTAATCTTTCCCAGTATTCAGCTCACATACCTGATACGTGGAAGCACACCAAGGTTATCCCTCGCTTGAAGGAACCCTCCTTGGATGCCTCCAAACCTGAGAACTTTTGTCCTATTTCTCTCCTCCCTTTCCTTCTGAAGGTAACATAGACATGCTAATGGGACTCTGAGCAAATTCCTGGACCACAATCGGCCTGGGAGGAATGCTGCAGAGTTACTGAGAAACTCCAGCAAAGTCCAAGGAGTGTCGCAAGCGGGCTGAATATTGCTCAGCCACCCCTAATTAAATTCTTTGGATTCATTTTATAGACCTGCCCCTATCAACAATGAAACCTGGCACTTAGACAAATTGCATACACACACACACACACACACACCTCAGCAGCAAGTGTTAGTTTGCTGAGGTATCTTGCACATACCTCCACGCTTGCTCTTTCTCCGTCTAGAAGCACGCGCCTCCCTCCCGGCCCTGTGTGCGGTGCCCGTGTTTCGGCATTTTGAGTGTGCTAGTGTATTTTTAAAGTAGGTTAATTAGTCCTATCTTTATCCTGAACAGCAGTAGATTATACGTGAGTGCTTAAGAAGGGAGTGTCCCAGTGGGAGCATGTACGTGGCAGATGTGGGCAATAACGCTCGACAGGTGGCCTAGCCCTGGGCCTTGATGGGCAAAAAGTGATGCAGAGTGCTGTCGCTGCCTGAGAAGTTCATGAATATGCATGCATCTAGGTTTCCACTAGGTTTAATGCTCTTAAAAATAAGCCTTCACATAGCTCAGAAAGCTACAACAGAAGATTTTTTTTGTCTTTGTGCATGCTTGCATATCTCCAATCATAGGCAAAATTTGAACTAAAAAAAACATTTTGATTTTTTATATTAACCACATTGGTGCTAAGGCAATTCCCGCTGGGTGCTGATATTTTTATTTCCCATTGTTCATGACAAGGTCAGCTTGTCATTAGCACAGCTCCAGTGTACTGCATGACGAGCTGACCTTGTCATGAGCATGGAAGGGGTTAAATAAAAAAGGGTGACGCATATGAACGGCTACCGCCATATAACTGTAGACTAAATTAGTAACACGCGTGGAAGAGAAGCTCCATCCTGTTGTATTTCCTTTGAATTCTTTCACAGTAAACCAGATCATGCTTCTCCTTCTCACAGTTCACCAAATTCAATATGCTGAATATGCAAGCTCTGTGTGAAAGTCTATCAGCCATGCCATGGTTGGCGGTTGTCAGAGGCACAATTATAATGTGTGTACTTCAGTGAGGTTACGGCTCGGGATGTTTGTAACTTTGTATATCCACGTCCACTGTCACTGAGCTGAGTGAGAATCCGTACAGAGTGGTCAATGTACATCCAGTATCCCAAGCAGGTTTTGTATAAAACGTGGCTGCGCTTCCTAGCAAACTACGGGATAGATTACAGTATGTTTTTAGCCTGACCACCAGGTGTTCCGTCATGTTGTACATTTAACTAGCACAGAGAAGACAGCGTTTAGGACCATCTTCCAAACAGCCGCTTAACACATCGGTTTATGAAAAGTGCTGCTCCCCAGGCTTACTGCCCTTCAACACCTCCTCTGCATCGCATTCTCTCTCTCAGGGAATCAATAGTTTCTTAGATGCTTTTGTCTCTGCTCACATTTGCCCTATCACACACAGTGCCACTGAAAGGATGCCGTGCCATCCTGGCACACAGAGCCAGAGGCAGCTCTCGTAGGCAGTGGTCTCAGGATCAAGTACCGGAATCAGTGCCCACTCACTGGCATTGCCAAGGTGGTCAAAGACTACCATTGGCAGCAGCACCTTCCGGAGGGAATTATTTTCCTTCTAGTGTGAACCTGAAACCGGCGGTGTAATGGTTCTGCCATGCCTCATGAGCTAACACCCTGCACAAGAGAAGATGCTGATGAAATGTGTTCACGACTGCAAGTCTTGACTGCATCAAGTCATTGTAACATGCACTGCTGGACATTAATGCAGTGTGTTCCTTCCCACAAGGAATGACTAGACACAGTTAATCCTCAAGGAATGAATAATCACAACTATACACACATAGGTGTGCCAGTAAACTCCACACTGCAAAGCAGCAAGGAGTTTTTGCCACACTCCATGCTCCATGTGGAGCGCAGAGTTGCAAAAACGCTCTGAACTCTAATGGCAGAGTGAAGTTCACCGTCCAACCCTTGACGATAATTTCATCATGGATTCCTCCTAAAATGGCTTTAGGACTAGACATAGTACAGAATCTGCACTTTGCACAGTCACCAAACATCTCTATAGTGCCCTGGAGGAAGGCTACTCTAGTGTGAACCTGAAACCGGTGGTGTAATGGTTCTGCCATGCCTCATGAGCTAACACCTTGCACAAGAGAAGATGCTGATGAAATGTGTTCACTACTGCAAGTCTTGACTGCATCAAGTCATTGCAACGTGCACTGCTGGACATTAATGCAGTGTGTTCCTTTCCACAAGGAATGACTAGACACAACTATACACACATAGGTGTGCCAGTAAACTCCACCCTGCAAAGCAGCAAGACGTTTTTGCCTCACTCCATGCTCCATGTGGAGCGCAGAGTTGCAAAAACACTATGAACTCTAGTGGCAGAGTGAAGTTCACTGTCCAACCCTTGACGACAATTTCATCCTGGATTCCTCCTAAAATGGCTTTAGGACTAGACATGGTACAGAATCTGCACTTCTCACAGTCATCAAACATCTCTATAGTGCCCTGGAGGAGGGCTGCTCTATTGGATCTGAGTGCCGCATTTGATATGGTGTCTCATAAAATCTTCTGAAGCACCTACAAAGCATTGGTATAGGTGGGTTGACACTGTCATAATTTGTGTCTTTTTTACCTGAATGCTATTTCCTGGTCATCTCTCCCACCCACAGCTCTGACCTTCACACTCTACCCCATGGAGTCCCCAGGACTCTATATTAAGCCCCACTCTGTTTAATGTGTACAACCAACCTTTGGCACATGTTTTTAACCCCTACGGTGCTCATGACGAGTTGAGCTCGTCATGAGGCACGGTGCTCCGGTGCTCATGACGAGGTCAGCTCATCATGAGCCGTGGAATGCTTGCATGCGGGGATAATTCCCCTGCTGTGCCGAGCGTTCCACGGAAATGGGTGTGGTCATGAAGAGCTCAGCTCGTCATGAGTACACGAGCACTGTGCCTCATGACGAGCTCAGCTCGTCATGAGCAGGGGGCGCTGTGTGCACACCCCCGCCCCCCAGCACAGCGGGGGAATTACCCCCGCATGGAAGGTGTTAAATCTAAAGGAATGTTATGATATCCCATGCCTCATAATCAGTTGGTGTTCTCATTCAGTGGAGAAGTGTGGCTCAGTGGTTAGAGGTGGCAGACCCGGAAGCTGAGATCGGCCGTGGACCAGGGTTCGATTCCCCGCCTCGGCGGGTCTCGGGCTCTAAAATTCCACGGACTCGATAATTCTCGCTCCGGTGCCTACTCCACTCACGGGGTCACACCCTGTGACTCTGGGCAATAGCTTGCTTAATCTCCACTACGGCCCCTCGCGGCGGGATGCCTGGCTTTCACCTTGTGGATACCCTGCCGGGGGTATCTCACAGGGGAATACCAGGACGGGTTCCCTAAGCAAGCGCTTAGATACCGTGTCGGTGATTTGCGCTATATAAATACATGTACATTTACATTCACTGATAACCTGATGCTGGACAGTTTAATTTCCAAATAGGACTGCTAGCAGTTGCAGAATTGTCTGAAAGCTAATAAAACTGAAGTCCTTATGCTAGGAAAAGACACCCTGGCCTGGAGCGTATTTTCCTCGAGCCAGTCCTCCAATTAAAATCTAGGAGTCGTCATGGACAGCACTCTGGTCTTTGAGACCCAAGCTAAAATGGTTGATAGCACCTGTTTTGGGCTACTGAGAAGCTTTAAACCCATTCTTGGCTGTTTTTATTCCAGTACCCGACATACTATCATTCAAGCCGTAATTTTGTCCAGTCTTGACTACTGTAACATCCTGTACCTTGGCAAAAACAAGTTAGTCGTTAGAAGACTCCAGATTGCCCAAAATGTGGCAGCCAGGCCGCTTTATTTCTGTCCAAATTGTTGCTCTGTTTCTGGTCTCCCTTACAAACCGCATTATCTTCCAGTGGAGAAACGCTTCCAGTTCAAGACCTTGTGCATGGTTCCTAAGATCTTATACTCCCTAAGAGCTCCCATTCTATCCAATCACCTCTCTTGCTATAGACCCTTCTGTCCCCTACTTTCAGCTGTGGTCCCTGAGGTCTGAGGGCCTGAGCTGGAGCTGTTCACTTGACGCCAAAGCTCCTGTTCCTTAGAATGCACTTCCTGTTTCCATTAGGAACACTGAAAACTATCTGCACTTCAGAAAATCTTTGGAGACTTGGCTTTTTTTTTAACCTAAATTGCCTGTGTCATCTGTATGTGAGGCCGATAGCATCTGTTCTTTATTTCCAAGGTCCAGGGCTGGGAAGCCTCATTGTTGGGGCAGTCTATAAAACCGATAACATACCATGTTATGTTATGTTATGTTAGCATCATTTATTGTGCGCACAGATGCTCCAGCAAAGGAGCGTCCTGGCGCCCGACAAGGTAGCAACACAACACAACTGGACAATATAAAAGAATCTAAGGGAACAAAAGAGTTTTGATGGCTCGGCGAAAGGAAAGCAAATCCCCAAGGGCGCGGATTTCGGGGGGAGGGAATTCCACAAAACCGCCGCACGCACTGAAAATGAGCGGCCGCCAGCCTGGCAGTGCTTAAAGCGGGGGACAACCGCAAGTTCTAGGTCCGAAGATCTTAAAGCACGGACCGGAGCGTAACGGGACAAGAGATTGGACAGGATCAAAGCAGGGGAGCCCTTGAGGATCTTGTAGGCTACACAAAGGACCTTGAACTGGATCCTTTGCGCGATCGGTAGCCAATGCAGGGCACGTAGGGTGTTGGATGTGGAACAGAATCTAGGTAGCCCCACGACAGCTCTTGCTGCTGCGTTCTGTACATGCTGGAGACGGGTGATCTTGGCTTGATTTAGTCCCACTAAGAGGGAGCTGGCATAATCAAGCCGAGAAATCACCGTTGCCTGGACCACAAGTTGCCTGGTGGTGGCATCAAAAAATTTTAATACGGGACGTAGTCCACGCAAGATGCCGAAGCAACAAGCCGCCGAATGCTTTGTATGGCAGACAAAGGTGAGAGTTGGGTCCAGCCACACCCCAAGGTTTTTTAACTCAGCGACCGGAGTTGGTGTTGGACCCAGATCCGAGGGCCACCACCTGTCTCCCCAGAGTTCCGTATGCTTGCCAAAGATCATAATTTCCGTCTTATTTGCGTTCAGCTGGAGACAGTTGGAAGTCATCCAGCTGGCGACCGCCCGGAGTCCATTCTGGAATCTAGGGGCATCCACGTCCGCATCCCCGCTGATCGTAACCGCTAGCTGAGTGTCGTCAGCATATGACACCATGGTCATACCCCAGTGCTTAACAACCTCAGCCAGCGGTCTCACGTAAAGATTGAATAACGTGGGACTCAGCGAGGAGCCTTGCGGAACCCCAAGATCCAGAGGATGGAATTTGGACTGATGGGGCGGGACAGCCACGCAAAAAGAACGGTTGGCAAGAAAAGAACGGAACCACTGGAGTGCAGGGCCGGTGACTCCGGCTTCCTCGAGGCGTTGCAGAAGGATCGGGTGTGAAACGGTGTCAAAGGCGGCGCTCAGATCTAATAGCACCAACGCCGCCGTTTGACCCGCGTCCAGCACGGAGCGCAAGTGCTCCACCATATATAGGAGAGCTGTCTCCGTGCTGTGTCCCGCCCGAAAACCGTTCTGCGTACTGTCAAGGATGTTAGCCCGTAAAGGTGGTCCGTAAGGGCAAGATTGACATGCGCCTCCGCAACTTTGGCTGGCCACGGGAGAAGCGAAATTGGGCGGTAGTTCTCGGGTTTACCCGCAACCAAAGTTGGTTTTTTCAGGATGGGCATAACTACCGCCTGTTTCCACTTCACGGGGACCAGGCCGGATGCTAATGAGATGTTAATCAAAGAGCACACCGGCGAAAGACCATACGATGTTAGGTCTCTGAACAAAGCTGGCCGTACAGGATCGGCCGGAGACCCAGACTTGACCTGCAGAGCCAGTTTCCCGAAGCTTTCCGGTGATAAACTCGGAAAGGAGTATAAAACATCCAGTACTGGGAGCTTAGGCGGTCTGCCAACAACAGGTACGATCGTGGGAAAGGCTCTATAAATTGCACGGACTTTTTCCAAAAAAAAGGCCGCCAGAGATTCACAGTGCACAGTAGAACCCTGATTGTTCGCTACCACCTTCTTAGCTGTAAGATCTTTCAGGGCCTTAAAGATGGTTTTAGAGGGGTTGGAACTCGTGCGGAACTGAAGGGCATAAAAAGCCGCACGAGTTCTACAAACCGCACGATGATAAAATTTTACGGTGGCCATATACAAAACTTTTTTATTGCTGTCATAGGTTTTGCGCCATTCCCGCTCGGCCCGCCTGCAGGTGCTTTTAAGCGCCCGCAACGAGTCATCGTACCAAGGACTCGGGTCCCTAGATCCGCACTTGCACGAAACCAGCGGAATAAGGGAA
The DNA here is from genome assembly GCF_964261635.1 of Lissotriton helveticus. Lineage (NCBI taxonomy): Eukaryota > Metazoa > Chordata > Amphibia > Caudata > Salamandridae > Lissotriton > Lissotriton helveticus. The sequence goes on along the minus strand of NC_136072.1, from coordinate 1,163,652,611 downwards.
TCAAGAGCCCTGGTTACCCACTCACAAAAGCGGTCATAGCCCCCATCCACGGTTTCGACTGGACCTAGCGGGTCAGAAGTCAAAAGGTGATAGAAATCATCTAGTTTTAATTTGTTCCAGCACCGTCTGGGGATAGAACGCACCGTAGGTTTGCGAGGAGGCTCGTGCAGCCAACACTGGATACGCACCAAATAATGGTCCGTCCAGGCCAAAGGAGAGGGGATAGAAGTACTGGCTGCTGCCAGATTTGTAAAAAAAGGGTCTAAAATGTGGCCACCTACATGGGTAGGATGTGACACCAGCTGAACTAGCTGAAGGGCCTCAAGGTCAGCGACAGAACTGAATAACACATAACATAACATGTGACACCCAGTAGTGACATTAACTACAGCGGAGCAATAAAAATGTAGGGTGCCCCCCCCCCAGCAGGCAGAACAGTTCCAATGTACAGTCCCCACAGTTTTATCACTGCGCAACTTAAGAAGCTACAACTTGAAGTACCCACGCCAAAGTGATGTGAGTCTCGCAGCAGAGCACCCACTTTATTTGGTCCATCCAAGGGCCTGCTTCGTGGGTCAAGGGTCCAGTGTTTAATAGCGCCTGATGAGGAATGCCAAGTGGAGGCCAAGTGCTCTGTGTCATCAAATCATTCATTCTTACGTTACTAAATTCAAAAGACCACCTCCAGGACCTGTTTTGAGCTATTTTTGGGCCCCTTCTACTACACACATATTTAAGTATTTCAATACCAAAGAACAATATCATGTCCACAAAGAGTCATAAACACAGGGGCTTATTTACCAGCCCCAGGCGCCACTGGTGTGTCACTTTTTGTGAAAGGGGCGTGGCATGAGTTTTGCTGTGGGTGTTTTAAAAAACAAAGAATGAAATTGGAATACCCAGATCACTTGTTGATATTGCATGCATATTAGGAATGCTCCCCATGTATTGGGGATAACACAATTCTGTTGATTTATCATACTTCATACTCAGGAGGATTAACCAATCTGCACCAGAGAAATAGAGAGAACCTTGACTGCAATATCTACCAGTGAGTGCGTGAGTCTTAACAATAGTTGGACTGAAACCATTAATAATTACTAGCCCACACCACACCCAGAGTAGGCCTTGGACCGCTCTGCTTCGCTACCATGAGAGAGTCAAGCACTAAAATGGGGGGCTTGGTTACCAGAAAGAGGAAATTGTGGACCTATTGCGTGCACAGGCTTCATATCCGGCACAACTAATAACCCAATTCCCTACAAGGAGGTTAGGTACTCTGTCCATCACCAGCTTTTTATAGCAGCCTCCTGATACCTCCTGGTTTGTTAATTGAGTTCAAACTGCTTTTCCCATATTTCAACCATGGAACCACCGGTCACACCTACATCAATCATTCTATGGTTTATGTGAGTCTCGGTTTGTGTTTTGGTGCAGTTAGCAGGCCTAACCTTAAATCTGACTTAAGAGCGATGCAAACCGGTTCATATATAGGTCCTAAGGGGCTCTATTTACATTTTACAACCATCAACAACCAGCATGAATCTGTATTAAAAGTCCAAACACAAGTTGTGATTCTCCTACAAGTGTTACTCTACAAGTCCATTGACTGTCTATTTTTGTGTTTGTCTGACATAGGCGTCCTTGCTTTGTGACTCCTGGATTACAGTTGTGCCATTGTTGGGCTTCTCCTGGTCTGCAGTGATGTCACCCTCTGCTGCTCTCCCTTCCGGGATGTGTGATGCCATCAGTGACTGCCAATGTGATGGTTACAAATTGTAGTGTCATGGAAATTCCAATCAGCCATTTCCTACTCTAGTATATAATTCTACTGATTTACTAAGGTAGCAAGGCCACTCTATGATGTTTGGGGAGTCAAATATTGGCAGTAGGTATCCAGTTTGCAAATTAGTAATCACAAAAGTGTTTATTGTGCAAATGTCTACCCTACAGTGCTGTAAAATGCAATATTTCCCACCAATTTGTTACATATTTTGAGCAGACCCAGGCAAATTTCCTCCTGCCCCCTTGTCCTTCCCTTTGGTACTGCCCATATTCGCTTTGCATCTTAAAACAGCACCGTCCCCAGCAAAATCAGAAAAATGGTCAAAGTGGGGACACCTTACCAAGGTGCACAGGCCTGGACATGATAGGAAGGCACACTTGCTTTTCTTCCATAGTGTGACAGAACACTATGGGGCTCATTTATGAGCTGTGCAAGGCAGCGCAGTGCAGCAAGTCACCTTGTCGCCTTGTTGTGCTTCACTGCATGACAAGGGAAGGGCAGGAATGTGCCATATTTAATAGAATACAGCGCATTCCTATCCTTCCCCAAACAGTGGCACTCATTGGGCTGCCTAGCGCTTGGTGCAAAGGTGCCTGCGTTGCATGCAGGGTGGTTTTGTGCAGGAAGGAGGAACGGGCACCTTCCTGCACAAAATACATCCTGGCAGGCATGTTCCTCTTTTTATATGCGGCACACATAGAAATAGGAAGAAACGAGGCTCAATGGATGTTGCTCCTTGTTACATCTCTTCTGGGACGGTGTAAGACGTTGACACATCCCCAGGTTTACAAGTTTTTGTACATCTGGGGATGCATCAAAATGCATGGGAGTTGCATTGGGAACACCCAAGAAACACCAGTGAAATGCCTTCCCAGTGATTTGCACTGCGTTGCGTTACTCCAGATCTTTTAGGCCACCAAGAGCCGCGGAAAGTGGCTTTGACTTAAGAGCGACGTAAAGCGGTTCATATATAAGCCCATGAGAGGCTCTATTTACATTCTACAAACATCAACAGTGAACATGAATCTTTATTAAAAATCCAAACACATTTACTGCACTCGGGGTTGCTCTGCGCGTATTCTCGAGACTGGCTGTCGCAGTAATTGTGCTGGAGATAGTGCTGTCATTGTTCATCTTTGTCTAGCGCCGAGAAGAGGCGAAGAAGCGAAGACTGCAACCCACACTGTAGCTCCCTCGCAGAGCCCTGTGGGATGCGCTCGGCACAGACACCGCTTGCTGTGATAATCAAGCGGTGCCTTCATTGGTTTGGACAGATGATTTCCCATCTGCTTTCACGCGTTAGAAGCAAAGAAAGAGACACAAAGAGATTGAATCAACTCCCCCATCAAATCGTATTTGAAGATCTGTGAAGGCACCCACGCCAAGAGCTGGCTGCAGGAGATGCCAACCTTCCAGACAATCCGGGCACATCCGACAACCCTGCTTTCAAGACCAGAGCTGCCTTTATACTGTGTATCCACCAGACGTGCTCCTAAACACTTTTGGCCATATTTACAATGAAGGAATGCAGCGCGGTGCTTCAAGACATTTGGCTACTCCGTCCTCCGTTACTTTCAGAGCAAAGGGATTCGCCATATTTACAACAATATACCATATCCCTGAGCTCTTCCCTGCGCTGGCGCACAATTCGCTGCCATGAGCCAGCGCAGGCACCCTTTCACCATGGTACAAGGGTGCCTATGTTGCGGGGATTATTGTTTTTGTGCAGGAAGGGACACCTTCCTGCACAAAAACAGTCACACGAGGTGTTTTTCTCTTTTTATCCATGCTGCAGGATGCAGCAAAGCAGGACAGAGCCAAATACCAAGGCAGAACAGGGCCAAACACTGAGGCAGGACAGAGTCAAACACCATGGCAGGACAGAGCCAAACACCGAGGCAGGACGGAACCAAACACTGAGGCAGGACAGAGCCAAACACCTAGGCAGGACAGACACAAACACCAAGGCAGAACAAAGCCAAACACCGAGGCAGGACAGAGCCAAACACCGAGGCAGGGCAGAGGCAAACATCAAGGAACGACAGAGACAAAGCAAGGCAGGAAAAAACCCAAACAGCAAGGCATGGCAGTGCCAAACACCAAGGCAGGACAGAGCCAAACACCAAGGCAGGACAGAGCCAAACACTGAGACAGGACAGAACCAAACACTGAGGCAGGACAGAACAAAACACTGAGGCAGGACAGATACAAAAACCAAGGCAGAACAAAACCATACACCGAGGCAGGACAGAGCCAAACACCGAGGCAGGGCAGAGGCAAACATCAAGGAACAACAGAGACAAAGCAAGGCATGAAAAAACCCAAACACCAAGGCATGGCAGTGTCAAACACCAAGGCAGGACAGAGCCAAACACCAAGGCAGGACAGAGCCAAACACTGAGACAGGACAGAACCAAACACTGAGGCAGGATAGAACCAAACACTGAGGCAGGACAGTGGCAAACACAGAGGCAGGACAGATGCAAACACCACGGCAGAACAAAACCATACACCGAGGCAGGACAGAGGCAAACACAGAGGCAGGACAGAGGCAAACACGGATGCAGAAAAGAGGCAAATACCAAGGCAGGACAGATGAAAAAAACCGAAGCCCAACAAAGCCAAACACGGAGGCAGGACAGCGTAAAACATCAAGGAATGACTAGGACAAAGCGAGGCAGGACAAACCCAAACACCAAGGCAAGACAGCGTCAAACAGCAAGGTAGGACAGAGCCAAACAGAAAGGCATGGCAGAACCAAACACCAAGACAGGACAGAGCCAAACAGCAAGGCTAGGCAGAGTCAAACACAGAAGCAGGACAGAGCCAAACACCAAGGCAGGACAGAGCCAAACACCAAGGCAGGACAGAGCCAAACACCAAGACAGGACAAAGCCAAACAACAAGGCAGGACAGAGCCAAACACTGAGGCAGGACAGAGCCAAACAGCAAGGCAGGACAGAGCGGAACACCAAGGCTGGACAGGACAAAGCCAAACATGAATGAAGGACAAAGCTAAACAGGAAGGCAGGACAAACAAGCCAAACAAGAAGGCAGGGCAGAGCAAAACACTGAGGCAGGACAGAGTCAAACACCGAGTCAGGACAGAGTAAAACACCAAGGCAGGACAGAGCCAAACACCAAGGCAGGATAGAGCCAAACACCGAGGCAGGGCAGAGCAAATCACTAAGGCAGAGCAGAGTCAAACGCCAAGGAAATACAGAGTCAATAATCATGCACCCAAGTAGTACACTGGGCCAGCGGTGTAATACAAGCCATGGAAGCCAATGTGGTGTATGTATGCCCCAAATGCTCAGGGGCACCCCAATCCACTAAGCAGCCCCCCATTCAGCCCACAGTCAATCAATGAATGAAGCATTTGTAAAGCACACTGTTCACCCGCGAGGGTCTCACGGCGCTGGGGCGGGGGGGCGCTGCTACTGCTTGAACAGCAAAACACACAAGATGATGGACAGGATGTTGCACATTGGCAAAACATTCACCCCCAGTCACAGATCTGGGTTTAATCCATTGTTATTTTGCTCACCACGCCACCCCAGTTCAGACATGGCCATATGCAAATCAGTCTTGACCCTGTGCCTCATGGGAACAGTCCAGCCCGAACTTCCAAGCCATGTCTTCCCTGGACCATAAACAAGCATCCTAGGACCGGTTTCTGGCTATCAGCCGTGATCAGCCAGGATAGCTTGACTCCAGTGGCATAGTGAGCACGGGACCCACGTCTGGGCATACCCTTCCCACATAGGGCGAACAACAAAACACACAAGATGATGGACGGAATGTTGCACATGCTTGAACAAACAGGTCTTGAGGAGTCTTCTGAAAGTCAGTAGGTCCTGGGTCTGCTGTAGGTCGATGGGGAGGGTGTTACAGGTCTTGGCGGTGAGGTGGGAGAGCAATCTGCCTCCGGCGGTTGTTCTTTGGATGCGTAGGATGGTTGCGAGGGCGAGGTCGGCAGAGTGGAGCTCGTGGTTTGGGGTGCAGAAGGTGAGTCATGTGTTGAGGTATGCTCGTCTGGTGTTGTGGCGAGCCTTGTGAGTGTGGGTGAGGAGCTTGAAGGTTATCCTCTTGTTGACGCGGAGCCAGTGCAGGTCTCTCAGGTGTTCTGTGATGATGCTTTGGTGAGGGATGTAGAGGATGAGGCATGCGGAGGCGTTCTGTATGCGTTGGAGTAGCTTCTGGAGTTTGTCCGTGGTTCCCATGTAGAGGGCATTGCCGTAGTCCAGTCTGCAGCTGACGAGGGCCTGGTTGACTGTCCTTCTGGTTTCGGTGGGGATCAATCTGTAGATCTTACGGCGCATGCGGATGGTGTTGAAGCAAGAGGATGAGACGGCGTTGACTTGCTGGGTCATTGATAGCGATGAGTCTAGTATGAATCCCAGGTTGCGTGCGTGGTCGGTGGGTGCTGCTGCGGCTTGCAGTGTGGCCGGCCACTAGGAGTTGTCCCAGGTGGAGGGGGTATGTCTGCGGATGAGGACCTCGATCTTGTTCAAGTTCAGCTTCAGGCGGCTGTTCTTCATCCATTCGGCGATGGCCTTCATTTCCTCGTGGAGGTTGGTGTTGGCGGTGGTGGGGTCCTTGGTGATGGAGAGGATCAGCTGGGTGTCATCGGCGTATGATATGATGTTGAGGTTGTGTGATCGGACGATGTTGGCGAGCGGTGCCGAGTAGACATTGAAGAATATTGGACTTAGTGATGATCCTTGGGGTATGCCGTCAGCTGATCTTGGTGGCTTCCGAACGGAAGGAGGGAAGTCAGACACTCTGTGTTCTGCCGGTGAGGAAGGAGGTGGTCCAGTCCAGGGCTGTGCCGTGGATCCCTGTGTTGTGGAGGCGTGTGCGTAGGGTGTTGTGGCAGACGGTGTCGAAGGCGGCCAACAGGTCCAGGAGGATGAGGGTCACAGTTTGCCGGTGTCCAGCATGGTCCTGATGTCTTCGGTGGCGGCAATGAGGGTGGTTTTGGTGCTGTGGTTGCTGCAGAATCCTGATTGGGACGTGTCTTCGATTAAGCGTGTCAGTTGCCTGTTGACAGTCTTCTCGATGACGTTCACCGGGAATGGGAGCAGAGATATGGGTCTGAAGTTCTTGCGGGCCTTAGAGTCTGCTCTGGGTTTATTGAGTAAGGCGTTGATCTCTGTGTGCTTCCAGCTCTCCGGGAACGTGGAGGTCTCGAAGGAGGTGTTGATGATTTTCCGGAGGTGGGGTGCAATGATGGTGCTTGCTTTGTTGAAGATGTATGAGATATCTGTGAGACATGGGTGACTCAGAAGCCCCCGTCACTCATGGAGAGATGGGGTGGCATCATTTTTCCTTATGGCACTAAAGGGTGATAGGTATTTGAATCATGGATGACCGGAGACAGGTGAGAGGAACACGTGCAGTTTCGCTCACACGGTCCCGGAGCAGTCACAATTGCGTATTGTAAGTCTCAACCTTTGGAGCTTTCATTTTGTACCCACACCCTCACCTTGGGGAACAGTCTCACTGATCCAGTGGGGATCCCAAACTATGGAGCACCACCTCACACATACCCTGTGAGTCCCACAGCTCGGAGAACAGTCTCTCTGTTATTCTGGCACACTCGTGCACAGCCCAGATCACTAGGGGCCTTGATCCCAGAGCACACTCTTCTGTGCACTGTCAGGCTCATATCTTGGAGCACCGCCTCACACACCCTGTGAGTCCCACAGCTCACAGTACAGTCTGTCTCTCTGTGATTATGGCATACTCGTGCACAGCCCAGATAACTAGGGGCCTTTATCTCAGAGCACACTGTCCTGTGCACTGTCAGTCTCACGTCTTGGAGCACCAACTCACACACACCCTGTGAGTCCCACAGCTCGGAGTAAAGCCTGTCTGTCTGGCTGTGATTCTAGCACACTCGTGCACAGCCCAGATCACGAGGGGCCTTGATCTCAGAGCACACTGTCCTGTGCACTGTCAGTCTCACGTCTTGAAGCACCACCTCACACTCAACCTGTGAGTCCCACAGCTCAAAGTATTGTCTGTCTGTCTGTGATTCTAGCACACTCGTTCACAGCCACATCACTAGTGGCCTTGATCTCAGAGCACACTGTCCTGTGCACTGTTAGTCTCACGTCTTAGAGCACCGCCTCACACACCCTGTGAGTCACACAGCTCCAAGTGCAGTCTGTCTGTCAGGCTGTGTTTCTAGCACACTCACAGCCACACCACTAGGGGCCTTGACCTCAGAGCACACTGTCCTGTGCACTGTCAGTCTCACGTCTTACAGCACCGCCTCACACACAACTTGTGATTCCAACAGCTCGCAGTACCGTCTGTCTGTCTATCTGTGACTCTAGCACACTTGTGCACAGCTCAGATCACTAGGGTCCTTGATCTCAGAACACACTGTCCTGTGCACTGTCAGTCTCATGTCTTAGAGCACTGCCTCACACACACCCTGTGAGTCCCATAGCTCGGAGTATATTCTGTCAGTCTGTCTGTGATCTAGCACACTCGTGAACAGCCCAGATCACTAGGAGCCTTGATCTCAGAGCACACTGTCCTGTTCACTGTCAGTCTCACTTCTTGGAGCACCGCCTCTCACACTGCTTGTGAGTCCCACAGCTCTGAGTACAGTCTGTCTGTCTGGCTGTGATTCTAGCACAATCGTGCACGGCACAGATCACCAGGGACCTTGATATCAGAGCACACTGTCCTGTGCACTGTCACTCTCACGTCTTGGAGCACCGCCTCACACACACTCTGTGAGTCCCACAGCTCGGAGTGTAGTCTGTCTGTCTGACTGTGATTCTAGCACACTCGTGTACAGCCTAGATCACTAGAGGTATTGATCTCAGAGCACACTCCCCTGTGCACTGTCAGTCTCATGTCTTAGAGCACCGCCTCACACACACTCTGTGAGTCCCACAGCTCAGAGTACAGTCTGTCTGTCTGTCTGTGATTCCAGTACACTCGCGCACAGCCCAGATCACTAGAGGTATTGATCTCAGAGCACACTGTCCTGTGCACTGTCATTCTAACGTCTTGGAGCACCGCCTCGCACACACCCTGTGAGTCCCACAGTTCGCAGTACAGTCTGTCTGTCTGTCTGTCTGTGACTCTAGCACACTTGTGCACAGCCCAGATCACTAGGGTCCTTGATCTCAGAACACACTGTCCTGTGCACTGTTAGTCTCACGTCTTAGAGCACCGCCTCACACACCCTGTGAGTCACACAGCTCCAAGTGCAGTCTGTCTGTCAGGCTGTGTTTCTAGCACACTCACAGCCACACCACTAGGGGCCTTGACCTCAGAGCACACTGTCCTGTGCACTGTCAGTCTCACGTCTTACAGCACCGCCTCACACACAACTTGTGATTCCAACAGCTCGCAGTACCGTCTGTCTGTCTATCTGTGACTCTAGCACACTTGTGCACAGCTCAGATCACTAGGGTCCTTGATCTCAGAACACACTGTCCTGTGCACTGTCAGTCTCATGTCTTAGAGCACTGCCTCACACACACCCTGTGAGTCCCATAGCTCGGAGTATATTCTGTCAGTCTGTCTGTGATCTAGCACACTCGTGCACAGCCCAGATCACTAGGAGCCTTGATCTCAGAGCACACTGTCCTGTTCACTGTCAGTCTCACTTCTTGGAGCACCGCCTCTCACACTGCTTGTGAGTCCCACAGCTCTGAGTACAGTCTGTCTGTCTGGCTGTGATTCTAGCACAATCGTGCACGGCACAGATCACCAGGGACCTTGATATCAGAGCACACTGTCCTGTGCACTGTCACTCTCACGTCTTGGAGCACCGCCTCACACACACTCTGTGAGTCCCACAGCTCGGAGTGTAGTCTGTCTGTCTGACTGTGATTCTAGCACACTCGTGTACAGCCTAGATCACTAGAGGTATTGATCTCAGAGCACACTCCCCTGTGCACTGTCAGTCTCATGTCTTAGAGCACCGCCTCACACACACTCTGTGAGTCCCACAGCTCAGAGTACAGTCTGTCTGTCTGTCTGTGATTCCAGTACACTCGCGCACAGCCCAGATCACTAGAGGTATTGATCTCAGAGCACACTGTCCTGTGCACTGTCATTCTAACGTCTTGGAGCACCGCCTCGCACACACCCTGTGAGTCCCACAGTTCGCAGTACAGTCTGTCTGTCTGTCTGTCTGTGACTCTAGCACACTTGTGCACAGCCCAGATCACTAGGGTCCTTGATCTCAGAACACACTATCCTGTGCACTGTCAGTCTCACGTCTTGGAGCACCACCTCGCACACACCCTGTGAGTCCCACAGCTCGGAGTACAGTCTGTTTGTCTGTCTGTGATTCTGGCACACTTGTTCACAGCCTAGATCACTAGGGGCCTTGATCTCAGAGCACACTGTCCTGTGCATTGTCAGTTTCACATCTTGGAGCACCACCTCACAGACACCCAGTGAGTCCCACAGCTCTGACTACAGTCTGTCTGTCTGTCTGTGATTCTAGCACACTCGTGCACAGCCCGGATCACTAGGTGCCTTGATCTCAGAGCACACTGTTCTGTGCACTGTCAGTCTCACGTCTTAGAGCACCACCTCACACACACTCTGGGGGGCCTACAGCTCAGAGTACAGTCTGTCTGTCTGTCTGTGATTCTAGTACACTCATACACAGCCCAGAACACTAGGGGTATTGATCTCAGAGCACACTGTCCTGTGCACTGTCATTCTATCGTCTTGGAGCACCGCCTCACACACAACCTGTCAATCCCACAGTTCAGAGTACAGTCTGTCTGTCTGTGATTCTAGCACACATGTGCACAGCCTGGATCACTAGAGACCTTGATCTCAGAGCAAACTGTTCTGTGCAATGTCAGTCTTGTGTCTTGGATCACCACCTCACACACACCCTTTGAGTCTCACAGTTCAGAGTACAGCCTGTCTGTCTGTCTGTGACTCTAGCACACTTGTGCACAGCCCAGAGCACTAGGGTCCTTGATCTCAGAACACACTGTCCTGTGCACTGTCAGTCTCATGTCTTAGAGCACTGCCTCACACACACCCTGTGAGTCCCATAGCTCGGAGTATAGTCTGCCAGTCTGTCTGTGATCTAGAACACTTGTGCACAGCCCAGATCACGCAGGGCCTCATTTATGAGGCCTTGCGTCAGTTTTGTGCTTCTGATGCGTCACTTTTTGTGACGCATCGGCAGCGTAAAACATGCCTTCTGTTGCACACTATTTACAAAGTGACGCATCTATGCAGATGCGTCACTTTGTAAACTCCTGTGCTACATTATACCTGCGTCAGGTATAATGTATGCAGGGGGGGTGTTCCTCCGCAAAAAGCCTCGTAGAAGTGACGCAGTGAAATCTATGAGATTTCACTGTGTCACTTCTAGGATGCTGTTGCGTCAAAATCTTGCGCCTGCCTCAGAGCAGGCGCAAGACTGATGCAGGCCCTTTCACATGGGGCTTGCCCCATGTGAAAGGACGCATTGCTGGAGTTGGGTCACTTTTGTGACACACTCCAGCAATGCGTCACTTTTACGCCATACAGATACTTCAGAAATACTGACGTATCTAAAACTCCTTGCGACATGATGCGTCATACAGTAAATATGACGCATCAGGTATGTCGCAAGGAGTGCGCACTGAGAAGTGACGCATCGCTGCTTTCACGCAGCGATGCGTCAATTCTCATAAATGAGGCCCTAGGAGCCTTGATCTCAGAGCACACTGTCCTGTTCACTGTCAGTCTCACGTCTTGGAGCACCGCCTCACACACGCCCTGTTAGTCCCACAGCTTGCAATACAGTCTGTTTGTCTGTCTGTGATTCTAGCACACTTGTGCACAGAACAGATCACTAGGGGCCTGAGCGCAGAGCACACTGTCCTGTGCACTGTCAGTCTCATGTCTTACAGCACTGCCTTACACACACCCTCTGAGTCCCACATCTCGGAGTACAGTCTGTCTGTCTGGCTGTCTGTCTTCCTGTGATTCTAACACACTCGTGCACAGCCCAGATCACTAGGGACCTTGATCTCAGAGCACACTGTCCTATGCACTGTCAGTCTCACGTCTTGAAGCACCACCTCACACTCAACCTGTGAGTCCCACAGCTCACAGTACCGTCTGTCAGTCTGTGATTCTAGCACACTCGTTCACAGCCACATCACTAGTGGCCTTGATCTCAGAGCACACTGTCCTGTGCACTGTCAGTCTCACGTCTTGGAGCACCACCTCGCACACACCCTTTGAGTCTCACAGCTCGGAGTACAGTCTGTCTGTCTGTCTGTGATTATAGCACACTTGTGCACATCCCAGATAACTAGGGGCTTTGATCTCAGTGTAGGCTGTCCTGTGCACTGTCAGTCTCACGTCTAGGAGCACCACCTTACACACACCCTGTGAGTCCCACATCTCGCATTACAGTCTGTCTGTCTGTCTGTCTGTGATTTTAGCTCACTCGTGCACAGCCCAGATCACTAAGGGCCTTGATCTCAGAGCACACTGTCCTGTGCACTGTTAATCTCACATCTTGGAGCATCGCCTCACACACACCCTGTGAGTGCCACAGCCCGCAGTACAGTCTGTCTGTCTGTCTGTGATTCTAGTAAACCCATGCACAGCCAGGTCACCAGGGGCCTTGATATCAGTGTACACTGTCCTGTGCACTGTCAGGCTCACGTATTGGAGCACCGCCTCACACACCGTGTGAGTCCCACAGCTCAGAGTACAGTCTGTCTGTCTGGCTGTGATTCTAGCACACTCGTGCACAGCCCAGATCACTAGAGGCCTTGATCTCAGAGCACACTGTCCTGTGCACTGTCAGTCTCACGTCTTGGAGCACCGCCTCACACACACCCAGTGAGTCCGACAGCTTGGAGTACAGTTTGTCTGTCTGTCTGTGATTCTAGCACACTCGTGCACAGCCCAGAACACTAGGGAACTCGATCTCAGAGCACACTGTCCTGTGCACTGTCAGTCTCACGTCTTGGAGCACCGCCTCACACACACCCAGTGAGTCCGACAGCTTGGAGTACAGTTTGTCTGTCTGTCTGTGATTCTAGCACACTCGTGCACAGCCCAGAACACTAGGGAACTCGATCTCAGAGCACACTGTCCTGTGCACTGTCAGTCTCACGTCTTAGAGCACCGCCTCACACACACCCTGTGAGTCTCACAGCTCGGAGTACAGTCTGTCTGTCTGTGAGTCTAGCACACTCATGCACACTGCCCTGTGCACTGTCAGTCTCACGTCTTGGAGCACCACCTCACACGCACCCTGTGAGTCCCACAGCTGGGAGTACAGTCTGTCTGTCTGTCTATGATTGTAGCACACTCGTGCACAGCCCAGATCACAAGGGGCCTTGATCTCATACCAGACTGTCCTGTGCACTGTCAGGGTCGTGTCTTGGAGCACTGCCTCACACACGACTTGTGAGTCCTACAGCTGTGAGTACAGTCTGTCTGTCTGGCTGTAATTCTAGCACACTCATGCACAGCCTAGATCACTAGGGGCCTTGATCTCAGAGCACACTGTCCTGTGCACGGTCAGTCTCACGTCTTGGAGCACTGCCTCACACACAACTTGTGAGTCCCACAGCTGTGAGTACAGTCTGTCTGTCTGGCTGTGATTCTAGAACACTCATGCACAGCCTAGATCACTAGGGGCCTTGATCTCAGAGCACACTGTCCTGTGCACGGTCAGTCTCACGTCTTGGAGCACTGCCTCACACACGACTTGTGAGTCCCACAGCTGGGAGTACAGTCTGTCTGTCTGTCTATGATTGTAGCACACTCGTGCACAGCCCAGATCACAAGGGGCCTTGATCTCATATCAGACTGTCCTGTGCACTGTCAGGGTCGTGTCTTAGAGCACTGCCTCACACACGACTTGAGAGTCCTACAGCTGTGAGTACAGTCTGTCTGTCTGGCTGTGATTCTAGCACACTCATGCACAGCCTAGATCACTAGGGGCCTTGATCTCAGAGCACACTGTCCTGTGCACTGTCAGTCTCACGTCTTGGAGCACTGCCTCACACACGACTTGTGAGTCCCACAGCTGGGAGTACAGTCTGTCTGTCTGTCTATGATTGTAGCACACTCGTGCACAGCCCAGATCACAAGGGGCCTTGATCTCATACCAGACTGTCCTGTGCACTGTCAGGGTCGTGTCTTAGAGCACTGCCTCACACACGACTTGAGAGTCCTACAGCTGTGAGTACAGTCTGTCTGTCTCGCTGTGATTCTAGCACACTCATGCACAGCCCAGATCACAAGGGGCCTTGATCTCAGAGCACACTGTCCTGTGCACGGTCAGTCTCACGTCTTAGAGCACTGCCTCACACACGACTTTTGAGTCCCACAGCTGTGAGTACAGTCTGTCTGTCTCGCTGTGATTCTAGCACACTCATGCACAGCCCAGATCACTAGGGGCCTTGATCTCAGAGCACACTATCCTGTGCTCTGTCAGTCTCACGTCTTGGAGCACTGCCTCACACACGACTTGTGAGTCCCACAGCTGGGAGTACAGTCTGTCTGTCTGTCTATGATTGTAGCACACTCGTGCACAGCCCAGATCACAAGGGGCCTTGATCTCATACCAGACTGTCCTGTGCACTGTCAGGGTCGTGTCTTAGAGCACTGCCTCACACACGACTTGTGAGTCCTACAGCTGTGAGTACAGTCTGTCTGTCTGGCTGTGATTCTAGCACACTCATGCACAGCCCAGATCACGAGGGGCCTTGATCTCCGAGCACACAGTCCTGTGCACTGTTAATCTCACATCTTGGAGCATCGCCTCACACACACCCTGTGAGTGCCACAGCCCGCAGTACAGTCTGTCTGTCTGTCTGTGATTCTAGTAAACCCATGCACAGCCAGGTCACTAGGGGGCTTGATATCAGTGTACACTGTCCTGTGCAATGTCAGGCTCACCTCTTTGAGCACCTCCTCACACACCGTGTGAGTCCCACAGCTCAGAGTACAGCCATTCTGTCTGGCTGTGATTCTAGCACACTCGTGCACGGCCCAGATCACGAGGGGCCTTGATCTCAGAGCACACTGTCCTGTGCGATGTCAGTCTCACGTCCTGGAACACAGCAGCTCTCTCTGGTGTAAGCTCCCCCGCCTCGGTGCACCGCTTCATTCATTCGGTGTGACCCTGGAGTTCTGGACTTTTTTGGTTCCGTCCAGAGGTGTCAGGGATAACACCCGAAGACCCCGGAGTTCAACCTGCCTCGGTGCACAAACAAACAGAAACACGGGCTTCTCGATGGTGGCGTCAAAGACCAAAGGTTTATTACTGCAGGGACACAGAAGTCACAGAAACTACACATGGGCAGTATCTAGGAGCCTGTTCAATTTGTACAAAGAGGGTTGCTCCTTATATACTGAATATTGGGCTTCAGGCAAATTCTTTACATGTTAGCACATTCCAAAACCTTTGTATCTTAAACAATAAATATTTGGCGTTGCACAGGAATCGTCAACAATATCTGATGTCAAAACATTACGAATGAGGGGTTCCCACTATTCCATCATAATCCTATGTCAACTTTTCATTCAAGACCCGGACCGCCTCATCGTAAATTTCGTTACCTCCCCCTAATAAAGGCCCAGAAGGAAAGGAGCAGAGCCAGGTGCAGAAGATAGAAAAGTAGGATAAGAGATGTTTGTGGGTCGTAAATGGGCACGGTTACCAGCTTCGGCCGCTTAATCATGATCAGGCCAACGAACACGGGAACCAGTATAGCAGGACTGGCCTCAGGCTGGGGAGGCAGCTCTTGCCGAGTCATGCTGCCACAGCGTTGCTGGCCTAAGGTGCACGTGTCATTTGCAAGGTGAATTGCCGGCTAAAGCCTACGTGTCCTTAAATAAAAAGAGGTCATTGCGTGTCCATTGACTATGTGAGGGCAAGGAATACAAAATGGCTTCCTTGTTCTAAGATGGATGCCACGGGTAGAACAGAAATGTGTTTGTAACAGGAGTGCTCTTGCTCGTAGCATAGCGAAAACACCATGACATACTAAATGGATCATTTGCGGTTCACTGATACCAAAATTATGTATTTGCGACAATGTTCACGGAACCTCAGACCCTCCTTTTGCCCTTACATAGGCAATTACTCAGTCTATGTCAGAATCTAACTCTATGCTCATTAGGTCAGTGACATGTTGTTGCATCATCATCCTGTCTCGTGCCTTTTCTCCTAATGCAGGTGGTTTTCTGAAACAGGTTGCAGCACAGAGACTACACAAAGCGGGACCACATTGGATAATAAGGCAGCATGAGAACAGAAATACTAGGATGACACCAATGACCATCAGAACCTTCCATCCCCACGCTGATACCAGAGTCCAAAACCACTCCATGAAGGACCAGTTTCCCTTGTCTACGTGTATAGAGTCGGAAATCTTGTGTAGCTTAGAGATCGCTTCATAGACGGTTGGAGCATTATTGGGAATAAAAACACAGCAGCTCGATTGGATCATTCTGCATACCCCACCTCGATCTGCAAGTATTACGTCTAGAACCATTCGGTTCTGTAACGTCATGAGACGATCCGCCTGAAGCTCAGCTGTTAAGTTACTAAGGGCACCAGCAGTTTCTGTAATAGTAGATTCAACTACCCGTGTTAGTTGACGTAGATTTCTACTATTGGCCATAGGCCCCCAAAACGGAAGGAAACCTTTGAAGAAGTCTCCAGCTTCCTGACCAGCGGTATCTTCCTTGCTGAAGACACCTCTTGCTACTCTGGTCTTGTGATAATCTGAAGAAGCAGTGTATGTCGGAGGTAACAATCGAGCAATATAACATGAACCTGAGAAGTCAGCAGGCAGCCATGTATACGCTCTGTCTCGACAGATGAAGTAAGTACCCCTAGCAGTAAGGAAGGCAGGGGAGGAGTTAGACGGAAATACGTAAGTCTCAACGCACTCACTCCTCCCTAGCTGAGCTCTCAGATTTCTCCCATTTCCTTGCAAACAGACCTGACCTCGGTGAGGCACGACCCAAACTGAAGTGGAGCTTTTACGCTTGCTTTCTCCCAAACTAAGGCGATACTCGGTAGAGTTCCAACTCAAATACACCCGTAATTCATCTCTAGGGTAAGATGGAGTATTATTGACGTCTTTAATCATGTCAATAATTCCCTGGACTAAAGCTTTGTTGGCTGAGTTGTATTTAGTGGACCGTGGTGGACGCGGAGGATAGGTCTCAAGGGCATAGGAAAAAATAGTCTGAAAGGCCTGAAATGATCCATTATAGCTAAAAGGCAAAACTAGATAGGGAATGCCTTTATCCATAGTGTGAGGTATCAAGCCAAACACCCAGCAGTCTGTAGTATTAACTACCAGTTGGTGTTGATGCAAGAGCTGTACAAATGTATTGTTAATAAATTCTGAGCGTCGAGCTTGTTCGTGTTCAGGAAATGAGTGAAAAGAATGCATAGAAGAAACCGTAGAAGTAGTAGGATCAAGGGGAGGTACTGTAGTTACCGGCATAAAAATCAAATGTACACCAAAGATGATTCCACCCACCAACGTTATCAAAACAATTAAAAATGTAACTGCACATTGCATTAGAAAGCATTTGCTGTGAAGTATTCTGTACAGTCTATTTCTGCGCACATAAATTACATTCTTTCGTTGCAGCTCAGGAAGCTCCATCTTCTACAATCCGCTCGTGACCACTGATGATGTGTACGTAGATGAAAATGCCTCTATCAGCCCTGGGAGTTCCCAGAACTAACAGAAAGATCGACCTTGTGTCTGACCCCTGCAGATTCAACTAGGCACACAGCCACGACCCTACGGCTACCCAGACGGCAAGGCAAAATTTAAAACAACAAAATAATAGTAAACTTCCTGGCTGGAGGCAATGTATCAGAAAATTCAAATGTGAAAATTGGCAGTTGCCTGCTTTATTTGTCCATATTGCGAGGTCGCAAATTGTATCTCAGTTTTGCAGGAGCTGTCTGATCTGGAAACAATGTATTTTCAGTCGACGTTGCAATGTTCACGTTCGCAGATGGCAAATGTTCAGGGTTCAAAAGAGCAGTTTCAGGAGGAGAGTCAGAGTTTGATGTATCAGTGATCAGTTCTGCATCACTGAAAGGGATGAACCTGGGTATTTGTTCTGCTTCAGAGGCACTGATTCCTTTCTTTACCCAGTTGTCGTAAGGAAGTGGCAGAGGCACACGTTTGACGTGTGTCGTATGGATCCAATTCTTCCGTCCGGCCACACGAATAGCAGTCCTCGTTGCCAACAAGACCTGGAATGGTCCGACAAATCTGGGTTGGAGATTCCTTGTCCGACCAAAATTCCTAATGACCACCTGGTCACCTGGTTTCAGCTGATGACCTGGACTCTCCGGTGGCTTTGGCAATGCATCGAAAACCTGTTGGTGAATAAGGCTCAATTTAGCAGTCAAGTCAAAAAGATAATCAATTAACATTGGGTATTCCAGCTGCTTAAATTCTTTCGGTCTAGGTACCCCCCAAACATTTGCAGGACGACCAAAAATTATTTCATATGGACTAAGCCCTACTCTAGAATGTACAGTTGCTCTTGTTGATAACAAAGCCAAAGGCAATGCATCTGGCCAGGACAAACCCGTGGACGCTTGTATCTTAGCAAGTTTCAGTTTAAGGGTGCCATTGTAACCCTCAACTAAACCCGCGGACTGGGGATGATTCGCACTGTGGAATTTTTGTCTAATCCCTAGGCCGGCACACACACTCTGCATAACTTTCCCTACGAACTCACTTCCGTTATCTGACCATACAATCCGTGGCATTCCGAATCTGGGGAAGTATTCTTTAAGAAGGATCTTGGCAGTGGACAAAGCAGTATTGTCCTTCAGTGGGTATGCTTCGATCCATCTGGAGAACGCACAAACTACCACTAGGACGTACTTTAGATTATTACAACGATCCATGTGAATGAAGTCTAGCTGAATCACTTCAAAGGGGCAGGAAGGAGGAGCGAAGTGACCTGCAGGTGTGGGGATTCCCTTGCCAGGATTATGCATCAAGCATACCATACAATTTCTCACCACTCTCTCTGCACACTTACTAATCCCATCATTCTTCCAAACTGGAGCCAACATCTTACAAATTCCTTTAGAGCTGATGTGTGCTGCTCCATGTGCCATCGTTACTACTGCAAGCACATACGCATCAGGTAACATCCAACGCTGTTGTTCCGACAAATCAATCCAACACCCACTCGAGTCCAATTTACCCGTGCTCTCTTTCCATGCACGCTTTTCCTCCTCAGTCGCCTCTTTCTGAATTTCTTTCACGCTTTCCACTGTGTCCTCACACATTCCGGACTCAGAAATCCATCTTGCAGACATTGCAACATACATTCTACTCATCATATTTCTAGCTGTATGTTTTGCAGTCTCATCGGCAAAAGCATTCCCACGACCAACATCATCCGTGATTGCTTTATGAGCACTGCATTTCACAATCGCAACTTCAGTCGGCAAGGTTAGAGATTCCAACAAGTCATTAACTAGCTGGAGAAAAGTAGTAGCACGCACGCGCGCTATTCTGCTGAATTGTCATTCTCAGCACTGCTGTAACTTTTTAAATATCGCTTTTGCATTTTTGTTTGGTAAATTGCATTTACTTTGTTTTTAGAACGTTCTCTGTGTGCCCTCTCACTTGCACCCTAAATTGGGCCCCCCACCGCGCTTTTCGCGGATCTATTTCATTTTATTCTGAGCCTTCGTGTTTGGCGCCGGGCGCCATCTTGGGGGTGGTGTGGAGCGAGTGTGCCACTTGTGTGAGCGCTCTAGCGCTCATCTGCAACACAGGTGAGCCCTACTTAAGGCGAGCTAGGCAGTAGCTCGGCCTGGAGAAAAGTAGTAGCACGCACGCGCGCTATTCTGCTGAATTGTCATTCTCAGCACTGCTGTAACTTTTTAAATATCGCTTTTGCATTTTTGTTTGGTAAATTGCATTTACTTTGTTTTTAGAACGTTCTCTGTGTGCCCTCTCACTTGCACCCTAAATTGGGCCCCCCACCGCGCTTTTCGCGGATCTATTTCATTTTATTCTGAGCCTTCGTGTTTGGCGCCGGGCGCCATCTTGGGGGTGGTGTGGAGCGAGTGTGCCACTTGTGTGAGCGCTCTAGCGCTCATCTGCAACACAGGTGAGCCCTACTTAAGGCGAGCTAGGCAGTAGCTCGGCCTGGAGAAAAGTAGTAGCACGCACACGCGCTATTCTGCTGAATTGTCATTCTCAGCACTGCTGTAACTTTTTAAATATCGCTTTTGCATTTTTGTTTGGTAAATTGCATTTACTTTGTTTTTAGAACGTTCTCTGTGTGCCCTCTCACTTGCACCCTAAATTGGGCCCCCCACCGCGCTTTTCGCGGATCTATTTCATTTTATTCTGAGCCTTCGTGTTTGGCGCCGGGCGCCATCTTGGGGGTGGTGTGGAGCGAGTGTGCCACTTGTGTGAGCGCTCTAGCGCTCATCTGCAACACAGGTGAGCCCTACTTAAGGCGAGCTAGGCAGTAGCTCGGCCTGGAGAAAAGTAGTAGCACGCACGCGCGCTATTCTGCTGAATTGTCATTCTCAGCACTGCTGTAACTTTTTAAATATCGCTTTTGCATTTTTGTTTGGTAAATTGCATTTACTTTGTTTTTAGAACGTTCTCTGTGTGCCCTCTCACTTGCACCCTAAATTGGGCCCCCCACCGCGCTTTTCGCGGATCTATTTCATTTTATTCTGAGCCTTCGTGTTTGGCGCCGGGCGCCATCTTGGGGGTGGTGTGGAGCGAGTGTGCCACTTGTGTGAGCGCTCTAGCGCTCATCTGCAACACAGGTGAGCCCTACTTAATGCTCGCCTCCTGCGCGCAGCGGTGACGCGCAGCGGGAGCGCCGGACTCTCGCCGGAGTCAAGCAAGAGTCCTGCCCGCCCGTCAGCGTCCCGGAGGCGGGCGGAGTGGCGGGTGGGATTCTTCCTACAGGGATGTGTCCCCCTGGGACCCCCGCCTTGCGCTATTCCCCTAGCGAACTTCGCTCATTCTATCCTCATGGCTCTGGCTGTCGCACTGTTTTCCCTGGTCGTTACCATGGGAAATCCCGTTGCCCGGGTTGTGGCTGGCGCCCGACCCGCTCGCTCTTTTTACGGCCGAGCAATAACATCTCTAGTATGGGCTTCGGGTGCATGCTATTGAACACCAGGTCAGCTTGCAAACATGCGCAGGACATCTATGAGCTTCTTGATATAGATAAACCACTATGTCTCATGCTTACTGAGACATGGTGGGGTGACTCTTCTAACCCTGACGTCGCTTTGGCAATCCCGCCTGATTACAACATCTTCAGAAAGGATAGAGCCAAGGGAAGGGGAGGTGGAGTAGCGCTAGTGGTCCGGAAAGGAACCCCCTGTGAGATCCTGCCAGCTATTGACATCCGAGGCTCGGAGACCCTAGCCTTCTCTATCACTCTTTCGGCCCACCAATCCTTCAAGGGACTGCTCGTATATAGGCCACCTGGTACTCCCGGCACCTTCTTTGAAGATCTGGATACGGTGCTGGTGGAGTTGGCCCTGAAAGCCGAACATTTTATCGTGGCTGGCGATTTCAACTTCCGGATGGATGATTCATCCGACCCGGCTGCCGCCAAACTCTCGGAGGCGCTGACCCCGCTGGGGCTCATCCCCTACTTTCAGGAGCCTACGCATGAGAAGGGGCATACCCTTGACCAGGTCTTCTCGTCTGTCCCTCTCGAGGGTATAGAGATCACTCCTGTCCTATGGTCTGACCACTTTCTTGCCAAATTTGTGATCAAGGGCATAGTTAAATCAGTGCCTATCCCGGCACATCAACAGGGTCGTGTCCATAGGGCTTTCCATCGAGTAACTCCGGAGATGCTGGCCCAGGCAGCTGAGGCCCACCCCTGCCTTCTTTCAGGTGATCTAGACAGGGATCTGCAGACCATGCAAGACTGGTTAGTGGACAGGCTAAACGATCTTGCCCCGGAAGTAACATCTCGCCCGACACCGAAACGGGTCTCTGCGCCTTGGTTTACCGCTGCACTGTCGGCTACGCGGCAGCAGTGCAAGGTAGCCGAAAGAGCCTGGCGGGCACAATATGACACTGTTGCCAAGTTGACATACCAAACGGTGGTTAAGGCTTATCACCGGGACATCCGCCTGGAGAAAAAAGCTTATCTAGCCAGGAGAATTGATGCTGCTTCCAACTCCTGCAAGGAGATTTTCTCCATTGTGAGAGAATTCACCTCACCTTGGTCTAACACCTCGGACCAAAAACCATCTGGTACCTGGGCCATGGACCTTGCTGACTTCTTCACGAGCAAGATCCAACGCATTCAGGAGTCATTCCTGGTACCAGCGTCTGCGGGCCAGACTGAGCCCGACATCACCACACTGCCACAGGCCGGGCCAGGGGCGACGTTGAGTGTGTTTCCTCCAATCTCTGCTCCGGACTCCCTGGCTCTCATGGGCAATTTAAAATCGGGTTCTCCCCTTGACCCATGCCCTGCTAAATTTCTAGCGAAAGTCGCGGAGGTGATCAACCCGCTGGCTAATCCACTCTTAAATCTTTCGCTGAGGCTCGGTGTGGTCCCGCGAACCTGGAAGCAGGCGATGGTGATTCCCTTGCTCAAAAAACCTGGTCTAGACCCGAAGGCCCCTGTTAATTATAGGCCTATCTCTCTGCTGCCGGCCCTCACGAAGATTCTGGAAAAGCACGTCCATGGCGTGCTCTCCAACTTTCTTGAATCTAATGAGATCCTGCATGCCACCCAATCGGGCTTTCGTCCCCATCTCAGTACTGAGACAGCGCTCCTGGAGGTCTCGGAAACCATTAAAGGGGTTCTGGACTCTGGGGGCAAAGTCATGCTGGTGATGTTAGACCTGTCGGCGGCGTTCGACACCGTTCCACATGATGGTCTTCTCGCTAGACTTTTCGAGATAGGCTTACGGGGGACGGTGTTCGACTGGTTTTCCTCTTTTCTAGCCGGCCGCCGGCAATCGATCTGGGCCCCGCCTGATTCCGCCGTGATGCCGCCTCTGGGAGTCGGGGTCCCTCAGGGCTCTATTTTGAGCCCGACCCTCTTTAACATCATTATGACCCCATTGGCGGCGTTGGTGGAGTCGCATGGTGCCCAGATCGTATCCTACGCGGACGACACCCAGCTCCTCTTCTCTTGTAAGAGAGGAGGCGACTTTGATGGGGAGAGTATTCGGGATTGCCTTGGGGCTGTTTTTCATTGGTTCCATCTAAACAGCCTTAAGTGCAATTCCGACAAGTCCGAAGTACTTTTCTTTGGGTGCGATACAGAGCCAGATTGGCAGACCTGGTGGCCACTGGATATGTTCCCTCCGTCCTGCTCCTCTCAGGTTGCTAAGAATCTGGGGGTGAAGATGGATAACAGGCTTACCTTGAAATCCCAGATCCTGGGGGTGTCGGGCATTTGCTTTGGCATCCTTAGGATGCTGCGGAGGTTCCTTCCTCTGTTATCCGTGGAACATAGGACGCTGACAGTCCAGGCTCTGATTGGGTCCAGGTTGGATTATTCCAACGTTCTTTACCTGGGCCTTCCAGAGTACTTGCTGCAGCGGCTTCAAGTGGTACAGAACGCCGCTGCCAGGGCAATCTTTGGCCTTAGTAGGCGCTCCAGGGCCTCGGGCTTGCTGGCAACTTTACATTGGCTTCCTATCCGCAAGAGGATCGCCTTTAAGGCGCTGACCTTGGCCTACAAAGCTCTTCACAAGGAGGGAGCCAAGTACCTCCAAAAGAGGCTGGTCTTTTATCATCCGACCAGGTCTCTGAGGTCGGAAGCCCTGTACCTTGCTGTTGTCCCCCGGGTAAAGAAAGCGCGCCTCGGAGGCCGCTCTTTTGGACTGTTGGCATCTCAGTTGTGGAACTCTTTACCACTGGCCCTGCGGGGAGCCACCAGTCTACTGGCTTTTAGGAAAGGCCTTAAAACTTGGCTGTTCACTCAGTAGCCAGTCTTCCGTGAATCTTTGGCCCACTCTTCTGTTAGTTTTTTTATCTGGTGTTATGTTAGTATGTTGCAGTTTTGTCTCTTTCTCCAATAAAGCGCCGGGACACTCTCTTTGAGTAGCCGCGCGCTATAGAAATAAACAATTAACATAACATAACATAACATGTTGGATCTTAGTCCCATGGGACGTAATGAAACCTCTCTCTTTCCACAAACGGCCAAAACTATGGGCCACACCGAACGCGTACTGACTATCTGTGAACGCATTCACTCTCTTTCCCTTAGCTAAAACGCACGCTCTTGTTAGCGCGATCAATTCTGCAGCCTGGGCAGAATTCTGACTCACTCTCGCAGTCTCCACAATCGTGTTCAAGGTTGTTACTGCATAGGCAGCAGTCACGTCACCATTCTCCAATTTGAAGCAAGACCCATCAACATACAACGTGCCATCTGGATCTGATAACGGAGTGTCTTTTAAATCAATTCGTCCTTTTGTTTCTTCCTCAGTTCTGAAACAACAGTCATGTGGTTCGGAATCACTCGACTCTTGACTAGTCGGCAACAATGTTGCTGGATTCAATACATTGCATCTTTTGATCTGAATATGACTAGCTAGCAGTGTCAATTCGTAACCTGATAATCTAGCACTGGTAAGGTGCTGCGTCTTGGTTCGGTTCATGAGTGTATCCACAGCATGAGGAACCATAACCACTAGCATGTTGTTCATTACTAAACCAGCAGATTGTCGAATGGAGGCTGCAGCTGCGGCTGTAGCTCTCAAGCAACTAGGCAACGCTCTAGCTACTAATGTTGATGAAAAATACGCACAAGGGCGTTGTTTATCACCAAATTTCTGTGTCAAAACACTCAACGCGCAACCTTCTCTCTCATGGACATAGAGCGTGAATGGCTTACTGTAATCGGGTGTACCCAATACAGGAGCTGAACACAGTGCATTTCGTAACTCAGAAAAACTCTCCTGACATTCGGCAGACCATGGCACTGGACTCGGAACATTTTTCCCAGTCAAAGCTACCAATGGTTTCGCCAAAAGAGAAAAATTTGGGATCCATTGCCTACAATATGAGGTAATACCTAAAAAGGCACGTACTTCTCTCTGCGTGCTAGGAACATTCATCTGTGTAATTGCTTTTATTCTCTCTGGGGTCAACTTCCTTCTCTCCTTTGACAAGAGATGACCTAGGTAGGTCACTTCTTGGCAACAGTATTGCATTTTTGAAGGTGACACCTTGTGATTCAAATTTGACAAATGATGCAATAAAGAAATTGTAGCTGTTTTGCAAGTTTCCTTGTCATCGGCAGCCACTAGAAGATCATCGACATATTGTATTAAAGCAGAACCAGGAGGAAGTACAATTGAGTCTAACTGGCTTTTTAATGCTTGACTGTAAATGGATGGGCTTTCACAATAACCTTGTGGAGCGCGTTTAAACCTGAAGCTTCGTCCTCCTAGAGAAAAACCGAAGATATCTCTGCTTTCCTCGGCTATCGGAATGCTGAAAAAGGCATTTTTCAAGTCGATAACCGAAAACCATGCTGCTGTAGCAGGAATTAACGTTAACAATGCAGTAATGTCTGGAACCACAGGAAACTGTGGAATCACAATTTTATTAACCTCTCTAAGATCAATTACAAATCTATATACTGGAGGTTTTGTTGGGTCAGTTCGTTTCAGAATGGGCAGTACAGGACTATTACAGACATTACCTCTAGTTTCTTCTATAACGCCTTTCTTGATCAGATCTTGTACTATCAGTAGGAGCGCCCGCTCACCTTCAGTAGAAATTCTGTATTGTGGAATTCGTGGAAATTTTACATTCGCTTTCAAAGTTACTACATATGGTGGAATTTCTAAAAGACCTACATCATTAGGACCAGTCGCCCAAAGAGTATCAGGGAGTGAACGCAGCTCTGGTGGGAGTGCATCCATCGACAAGTACATTGGAGAGATGATTCTTTTACCCAACGTAAGCTGTACTCCTTCTGGAGAACAGTACAATGTCGCATATAGGTGTTTTAACAAGTCTAAACCAAGCAGATTTTCATTACAACCTGTCGTCAAAATCAGGGGTGCTTTCAATTGTCGGGGTCCAACAGAAATAGACAAAGGACCAGAAACAGGGTTGTGAACAGGGGCGCCTGAAAAACCTACTGAAACGTTTGTTGAGCCAGACAAAGGTGCGCCAGGGAGTTTTGCATGTATGATAGAACTTTTTGCTGCACCAGTATCCAACAGAAACGGTTCGACTATACCTGATGTTGCTACTGCGACATAAGGCCCACTCTGATCTACTGGAACTGATACTACTCCCTCTCTTTGTCCATGGCTGTCCTAGTACTCCCTTGGCTGAACTTCCTCACTAGCTTCATAGTAATCTTCAACATGATATTGTTGAGACCTATTCTGTTGGGCAGATTGTCCATTTCGTTGGTCGAAATAATTAGAAGGGCGATCACTTGTCTGTGGAGGCATAGCACCTCTTCCTCGACCTCTAGAATTCTGCATATAACCACCACGACCTCTCTGAGCTGCCGCAGTATTATTTTGTGCCCGTACCGGACACTCAGTCTTATAATGGCCTTCCATTTTGCAATAAGCACACTGATTCCATTGGTACTGTGGCCTCTGAGAATTATACTCCGTTCTTTGATATGACCCTTGCTGTGTATTGGTCTGATTGGTGCGAGGCGGATATGCTTGCTGTAAAAGAACTTTAGTTTTCAACTCTTTCGTCTTTTTATCTGATTTTTCTTTCTCCTCTTTGTCCCTATTTTCATAGTACTGGGCAGTAGCAAGTATTTGCGCAGTCGTAGAGACAGCCCACGCACTTTCAGAATTTTTTTATTTACCACTAAGTTCTGGCAACAGATTGTGCACAAATTTATCAACAAATAATCTCTGGCCTCCTTCTGTGCTCATATCCTGACCACTGTGATCCACAAAAGTCTCCTCGAATCTTGTGAAAAAGTCGGAGACGCTTTCGTCTTTCTTCTGTTTGCACGCGGACAATTTGTCCCAGTTAACGCGTAATGCTGGCATTAGGGTTTTCATTAAATCGATTATTCTACCAGGCAAATTAGCAATTAAGGGTTCAGGTTTAGAACCACCTATTTGTTGACCATCCGCTGCAATTATAGCTGCCCAATCACCACCTAGGGCAACTGGATGATTCTCTTTACGAATTTTTGCCCAAATTGGTTGCGGTACTACATTACCAAATAGCAGATCTATGTCAGCTAGATTTAATACACAAGCGTCAACTGTCTGAGCCAACTCTTTGTAGTACCCTGCAGGATTTTTACGCGGATCTGGCAAGGCCTGTTTCACTGCTAATACTTCAGCTCGCTTCCATGGAATATGTATCCATACTCTCTGGAATTGGGCCGGAGCGGCTGCAATACCAAGGTTTGCATTAGCTTGCACAGCTTCACGCCAAATTGGTGGAACCTCCCTCATTGGGTATTGACGATTTTGTTTCGTACTACGTTTCTCTGACTCCCTCGGAGAACGAAGGGATGGGTCATTCCTATAACTTAAAATCAGTTCCATCGCTTCTTTTATATTTTGTCCAACTATCATACCTGCAGCAAACTCTTTCTGAGCATTAATTAATTCTTCTAGATTTGATTCAGGGTCATCCTCTTCCAATTCCTCACGTAGAAGGAAGCACATTTCATCAAACACATATCGTTGTGTCGGTTCGTTCCATTGCATAAATGTATCTAATACATCTTGTACATTATATCTTCCAACTTTCGAAATCCATCTAAGAGCAGTGGAATCTAATATTCCTCTTTCTTCAGTACTGGGAAGCTGACTACGTCTCTGCACAGAGTCAGAGGTAGGAGTCTTAATCAGAGTTTTATAGAAGGGAGATAGAATATTAGAGACAGAGTCAGTGATTCTTCGACGAACAGAAAGTGGAGTCATAATATTAGCAGGAGCAGTAAATAGAGTAGTAGTTGGAACAGATAGATCAGGAACAGTAGGAGTAGCGGGCAAAACAGCTTGTGAACTAGCAGGTGTGAGCGATACAGGTATAGGTAAAGAAGCCGGCAACCCTGAAAGAGGGGGTGCCGAAGGAACATTAATATTGACCACAGGAGGTACAGGAACTTGATTCAGAGGAGCGGGAACACCAGGTTGTCCAGCAACCGGTAATTGAACATTCGGTATAGGTGGAGCCGTAGCACCCTGTGCATACGGTGGGGGTGATCGTAACAAGTAAGACAACAGGGGATCCTTTTCAGGGTCCTCTACTATCCTAGCTGTGCTCGATGGCAAAGCAGGATAGCACTTGTCTATTGCTAAATTATGCTCTCTATTGGCCACCTCCATCGCCTTCTCAGACTCGTTGAGTTGCAGCTGCTTAGCAGACTGTTCTAAAGTCAACTCTTGCTCTTTCTGTTCTTTCTTCAATTTTTTAATTTCTCTCTGTTTAGATTCTTTTCGCCAATAACGGAAAGAATCAAACATTGCCGGCCGGGCTTTCTTCTTGAATAATTTCGTTTCTAAATTATCAAGAACTTGAGGTTCGAAACTACCATGCAGTGGCCAACTAAGGACACCATCTTTCTCTGTGTAGTGGATCCATACCTCGTTATAAGAGATAGGGCCCACACCAAATTTGCAATATAGATCATAAAGGGGAGTTCCAATCGGAGGAACCGAACACGAGTCCTCCAACTGGGAATCACTGTTGCAACTAAAACAAGACAACATACAATTTTTCCGACTTACCATTTTATAACCCGGAACACAAAACAGACAAAACACAAACCAAAAGAAAGGTGCGCGCTCAAACCAAGAACTTAGGCCTACCAGAACAGACAAACGTATCGATACCCGAACTGAACTGAATGATTATCGTAACCAGAATAACCAGCGATAATCTTATGAAACCGAACCAAACCAAAAACTAAAAAGGATTATCCAAACAGGAGCAACCCTTACGAAGTAACCAACTATCAACCACTTAATACTTAACTGAGGCACTGAAGACGTCACCAAGGAGAAACCCGTCACGTCTCGCCGTACTAAGGACTGCACCTCGGGTCCAAGACAGGGCGACGGTCAAGGCAACGAACCACTGCAGCCGTCTGAACGGGAACCCTCGTGGAAGAGAACGTCGGGCCACTTTTGCGATATGCCGGGATCGATGAAGTGGGGCGCCTCCCTCTGAAATCTTCACACGAAGCTTCTCGAACTCTTCAGGCTTTTGGACCGGTACCGAATGACGTCGCCCCACGTTGGGCGCCAATTGGAGTTCTGGACTTTTTTGGTTCCGTCCAGAGGTGTCAGGGATAACACCCGAAGACCCCGGAGTTCAACCTGCCTCGGTGCACAAACAAACAGAAACACGGGCTTCTCGATGGTGGCGTCAAAGACCAAAGGTTTATTACTGCAGGGACACAGAAGTCACAGAAACTACACATGGGCAGTATCTAGGAGCCTGTTCAATTTGTACAAAGAGGGTTGCTCCTTATATACTGAATATTGGGCTTCAGGCAAATTCTTTACATGTTAGCACATTCCAAAACCTTTGTATCTTAAACAATAAATATTTGGCGTTGCACAGGAATCGTCAACAATATCTGATGTCAAAACATTACGAACGAGGGGTTCCCACTATTCCATCATAATCCTAAGTCAACTTTTCATTCAAGACCCGGACCGCCTCATCGTAAATTTCGTTACCTCCCCCTAATAAAGGCCCAGAAGGAAAGGAGCAGAGCCAGGTGCAGAAGATAGAAAAGTAGGATAAGAGATGTTTGTGGGTCGTAAATGGGCACGGTTACCAGCTTCGGCCGCTTAATCATGATCAGGCCAACGAACACGGGAACCAGTATAGCAGGACTGGCCTCAGGCTAGGGAGGCAGCTCTTGCCGAGTCATGCTGCCACAGCGTTGCTGGCCTAAGGTGCACGTGTCATTTGCAAGGTGAATTGCCGGCTAAAGCCTACGTGTCCTTAAATAAAAAGAGGTCATTGCGTGTCCATTGACTATGTGAGGGCAAGGAATACAAAATGGCTTCCTTGTTCTAAGATGGATGCCACGGGTAGAACAGAAATGTGTTTGTAACAGGAGTGCTCTTGCTCGTAGCATAGCGAAAACACCAGGATATACTAAATGGATCATTTGCGGTTCACTGATACCAAAATTATGTATTTGCGACAATGTTCACGGAACCTCAACCCCATGACTTGGACAGCTGTTTCACTCTTACTGTGCGAGTCTCCCACCTTGTGTCTGTAGTGCTCAAGTGTGAGCCTCACGCATTGATGCGCAGGCTCAAGCAATTGGTGCAAAATCTCAACACTTGACTCTCCGTGTGTACATTTCACTACTTGAAGAACAATGTCAGAGTGTGAGTGCCTTTCCTCGGAGCTCCGCTTCACTCTCTGGGTGTGGGTATCACGCCAGGTCTCACTCACTTAGCGTGAGTACCACACGTGGATGCACAGTCTTACTCCAGAAGTGTGGGCAACCCTCTGTAGTACATTGTTGCTTTGGGCTTTCACAATGGTTCTAATAACTACAATATAGTCATCCATCAGGGAGTCTGGGCCCACCCCCCTCAACCCTCACTCCTGCACTGTGGTGCTGCACAAACAGCGCCCACCGGCAACATCTGCTGAAGGGCACACGCGTGAACATTACTGCAAGGTTAGCTGATCCGGGAATTGCTGCAAAAACACGTGTGCTTTATTTGCTTGTCTCCGTCGGACCGAAAGAGGCGCTATTTTAAAATTACAAAGACTAACAACCAAAATCGATTTATATTGCAAATCCAAGCAAATTTACTGCAAACTGTGGTTCCGTGTCTTCTAATTTGGCGACTGTCTGTCACGGTAATTGTGCCGGAGATGGCGCTGTCACTGTTGATCTTCGTCTAGCGCCGAGAAGAGGCGCAGAAGCGCAGCCTGCAGGCGGCACGTGGCCCCTCGTAGCCCCTGGGGGGCGCTCTGCACCGGCCGCGGCTGCGGTGATCCAGCGGCGCCTTCATTGGATCCGACAGATGAGTCACATCTGTACCAGCGGAAGGAGGGCGCGGAGGGATCACCTCTGCGTCCAATCAGGTTTGGAGATGGGCGCAGATACCAGCGCGCACAGGAGATGCTACAACAGTCACGGTGCATCTGATGAGCGGGGCTTCTAAGCGCTTTCCTTCCTTATTCCTACACACCATCCTGGCTCTGAGCATCAAAGTACCGGCCGAGTCACTACCACTAATGAGATCTCGACGAAATGTAAATTATGCAGGCATAATATACTTAATTTCGGCACTGTTCCTATTGGATCAGGGTCAAGACTGATTTGCATACGACTGGGTCCAAATTGAAGTGGCATGGTGGGAGAAATACTGATGGACTGGGATGCGGCTGGAGTAATTACCAATGGAGGAGATTCATTTAAGCATTCCATCCATCACTGTTTTGAATACCTTAGAGCAGAGGTCTTCAAACTTTTTGATGCCGAGACCCCTTGTAAAACCTTTTTAGGCGTAAGGACCCCCTTACGACAAAAGATTCTAGAAACTGGTACTCCTCATCATCAACAACTATCGACAACCATAAATGCGCCTGTTAGACCTCATCACATCCAGCCATCAATCATTCGTCCACCCACACTTTCACACATCCATCCATCCTTCATCCATCCACCCTTTCATCCTTCCATCCATACGTCCATCCTTTACCTATCCACCCATCTATTCATCCACCCACCTTTTCACACATCCATCCATCATTCATCCATGCAACCTTTTACCCATCCATCCATCCATACATCCATCCACCCTTTCATCCATCCATCCATCCTTCATCCACCCACCCATTCATCCATCCATCCACCCATCATTCATCCCCCCACCTTTTCACACATCCATCCATGCATCCATCATTCATCCATGCAACCTTTTATCCACCCATACATCCATCCTTCATCCATCTACCTTTTTGTCCTTCCATCCATACATACATCCTTCATCCATCCACCCTTTCATCCATCCATCCTTCATCCATCCACCTACCCTTTCATCCATCCATCCATCCATCCACCCATCATTCATCCCCCACCTTTTCACACATCCATCCATACATCCATCCTTCATCCAGCCACCCTTTCATCCATCCATTCACCCATCATTCATCAACCCACCTTTTCACACATCTATCATTCATCCATGCAACCTTTTTATCCATCCATACATCCATCCTTCATCCATCTACCTTTTTGTCCTTCCATCCATACATACATCCTTCATCCATCCACCCTTTCATCCATCCATCCTTCATCCATCCACCCTTTCATCCATCCATCCATCATTCATCCATGCAACCTTGTATCCATCCATACATCCATCCTTCATCCATCTACCCTTTTGTCCATCCATCCATACATACATCCTTCATCCATCCACCCTTTCATCCATCCATCCACACACCTTTTCACACATCCACCCATCCTTCATCCATCCATCCACCCTTTCATCTTTACATCCATCCACTCATCATTCATCCACCCACATTTTCACACATCCATCTATTCATCCCTACATCCACCCATCCATCCTTCATCCTTCCTTCCATCCATCCTTCCATCCATCCATCCATCCACCCACCCTTCATCCTTCCATCCACATATACATTCATCCTTCATCCACCCACCGTTTCTGTGCCTCTCTCATGGGGGTGGGGTCAGTATCTCTCTGTGTCTTCTTCCTTCTTCTTCCTCTCTCTTGGGAGGGCATCTCTGTGCTTCCCTGCTTGGGGGGTGGGGGGGGGGGGGCAGACAGGCTGTATAAACACCTCACTGTGAAGAACAATCTCAGGCACATTTCTCCTGCACAGGCGCCAGGTATGAGAGCTCGTGGGACTTGAACCAATGACTGTAATGTCCTGCTGCTGTTTACTATGTGTGTTTGCAAAGCGCTCTGATACCTACGGGTTAAGCTAGCGCTATATAAAACGTTAAAAATAAAAATAAACCCCACAGCTAAGTCCATTGATTGAACTCAAAGGGCTACAGCCTCCTCCCCCAGACCCCCCCCCCCCCCCCCCACTCCCCAGCACGTGTAAGTGAGCCCGGCTGAAACAGCTTCGGGACACACAGAAAGGCACACCCAAGTACTTCACAGGTCTTCAGAAGACCTTTACTTGTTAATGAGGCGTGAATTAGGCCTCCGCCGTGATCACCCGGCCTCAATCAGCCTGATGCCAGGAACTGCTGCACGCTCCAACAGAATCTGCGACCCCCTTCCCAGGACTCCACGACCCCCCTGGGGGTCGCGCCCCACAGATTGAAGACCTCTGCCTTAGAGTATCACGCTAAGTGGAATGCAGGCACATAACACCCATTGGGCTCAAAGGGCTTCAGCCCCCAGCCGTGTGTCAGCCCGGGCTGAGACAGCTTCCCAGGCACCCACAGCCACACCGAGGACATCACAGGTCTTTTAAAGACCTTTTGCTTGTTAATGAGCTTTGTTGTTTTTCACCTCTTCTTAGAGACCGGGCATCTCCACTCTGCCTATGGCTGGAAGAATCCGCCCCCGCCCTCCGCCCCTAAATGTTTAGTAGCCCCTCCCCCAAAATGTGGCTCTAGTTGCGCCTCTGGTGGAATGAGTATGCCGGGCCTGGGTCCTGTGCTCACTGCGGTGCTGGAACAAAGCTGTCCTTGCTGAGGTGGGATGGTGTGTAGAATGATGAATTACCAGCGGATGGGATTCATTCAAGCATTCCATCATTCCCAGATTTCCAACACACAAGAACAAAGGACCTCAAAGTGCAGCAAGGATTCCTTCCTGATCAAGGAGTCACATGCCCAGAAACCCGATCCCGATTTCTAAGAAGGCCTCTTAGATATCGGTCTGCATTGTGCACCAATGGAACGTCACAAAAAGTGACATTCAGGTAACGCACTGGGTTTGTAAACAAACCCCTACAAAAATTATATTATTACACAATCCGCGCCCTCCAACGCCAGTCGTTGTAATGGCAGCGTTGTAAAGTACCGCGATCTAAAAGATCGCGTTGTACTGACATACATCCCTACCTGGGAAACATTGTTTACAACGTGGTGTTTACACCGCACTACCTTAACAACGCTGCCATTACAACGCAAGTCGTTACTACGACTTGCGCTGGATGGCGCTGTTGGTTAAGGAATATTGTAATTTTATAGTCCAACACCTTCTCCACTGTTACGTGAACTGGTGTTGTAATATAAAATTATAATAATACACAATCCGCGCCCCCCAACGCAAGTCGTTGTAACGACTTGCGTTGTAATGGCAGCGTTGTAAAGTACCGCGATCTAAAAGATCGCGTTGTACTGACATACATCCTTTCTACCTTATGGTGGAGAGGTCCCAGGATGCTTGTTTCCGTTCCAGGGAGTTCCTGGCTTGGCAGTTTGGGCTGGACTGTTCCCACAAGGAACAGTGGCAATACTGATTTGCATATGGCTGGGTCCAAACTGGGGTTGTGTGGTGAGCAAAAGAATTATGGCTTAAACCCAGATCATTCTGACAGGGGGTGAATGTTTGTATTGACCAGCATATATATTGGAGATAAACAAAGGCCCCCTGAACTAACGTCATTAGTCTGTTACATAAAATAGGATCAATCCGTATGTTAGAGACGATATAAGCGATAATCGCTCTCGTTTATGTCTATCTTTTATCATTATGAAGTCTAAATATAATCTTCGTAAAGAACTAGCTGGGGTTTTAGATCTAAATAGAACCACATAAACAACTTGGTAACCATAGTAATAAAGACCGTCCTTTTTCTGTCACGTGGGACGCTAGCACCAATAAACAGAAAGTATTTAAAGTAGGCAAAGGAAAGAACAGTTGTTGGAATTTTTTCTACCCGGTGACGTGAGACGCCGACGGAGGGCGACACGAGGAAATAGTATCAGCGCTATTAACTTCATGCAGGTAAATTTGGAAACCCGATAAACTTTAAGAGTCGATAAAAAGCAGAGATTTAGAAAACAAT
Organism: Lissotriton helveticus; assembly: GCF_964261635.1. Lineage (NCBI taxonomy): Eukaryota > Metazoa > Chordata > Amphibia > Caudata > Salamandridae > Lissotriton > Lissotriton helveticus. The sequence continues at coordinate 1,163,617,826 of NC_136072.1, read as the reverse complement.
CTTTTGTTGACCGCGGATTTTTGTATATTGTTTTATTTGCAGTTTGGTTAATTGAACCCCTGTTGGAACCCACTACCAGCTATATCAAGTATCGTGGGGCCAATACATCGTGTATCAGTGGCAAGCTAACCACTTTCATATTTTTTCGCTGCCGTTTACATCAAGTATTGGGCTTTGGGACATCACAGGTCTGCAGCTATTGAATTTCTTAATCGGTATGTATTATATAAAGGATGTAGCATTGGTCTCTCTTTTTTCTATTAATAAACAAATATGTGTAAAACATCATGATAAACACATCATTAGTAATCAAGCGAGTCAGTCTTTTTATCCTTTTCTCTTAGCTTTGCCTCATCTGTCTCTGGAGCCATTGGTATAAGGACACAATATCATAGTGCCTTATTCACTATTATTATCTACTAAGGAAAGCCGTTTTTGTAACCAGGTATGGTTGTATACTTTAAATATCGAGTATAGTTTTTGACTATGACTCAAGTCTATAAATCTTTGGCACCAGTAGCCCATAGACAACATCGCATAGGAGAAATAATATACTATTGATGAACGTAGTGGATAGTTGAATAATACGTATAAGATAAAATCAAATAAGGTTTATAAAAGCGAAAACATTGGGAGTCACCAATGAATAAATAGAATATTTGTACAGGTAAAGGCGAGCATATAAACACTTAAAAAGCTGGCAATATCACGTTTTTAAGTGGGTAATGTCATTTTTTATACATGACTAAGAACAAGAATAAAAAGACAAATATATCAATTTAAATATAAAATTGATACATAGGTTTTTCACCGTTATAATTAAATCTCCTATCTCTAGATAAAAGGAAGGTTCTGGAGGAAAAGTGGATAATTTTTAAACGTCGCATATGATTCCACAAATCCCTATATCTTCATAGGGGGATTTTTAAAGTAAGTTTTATACCTTCTATCTTGAGCAAAAACAAATCAGGCATTTGAGATTTATTTATTACAGTACATATGTTTATTCATTTCTATATTTCAGAAACTATCATTACAAGGGATGTATGACGTTACAACGCAGTCTATTACAACGCCTGCCTTTACAACGCGGTTTTTACAACGCAAACCTTTACAACGCATAGCGCTTAGAGGTGCTGGATAGTGAAAAGTTTAATTTTCTATTCCAACTCCAGTCCCCGTGGACACTAGGGAAGGTGTTGGATAGAAAATTAAACTTGTTCCCTATCCTAGAGCGCCCCCCAGTGCAATGCGTTGTAATGGTTTGCGTTGTAATGACCGTGTTGAAATGGTAGTGCGTTGCAAAAGTTTTGTTGTAAAGGTTGTTCACCCATTACAAGAACTAACATTAACAAAAGAATCAAATGACAACATTGACAGTTATTCTTCATGTCCTGTAATACATTTAGTAGACTTATAATACTTATATTAATCATGTATAGGTCCAAACCTATTTTCCCTTACCTTAGACTTGAGCCCCATATCTGATGGTTTTAAGCTTATTATTGTTTTAATCTATGGGAAGAGTGTTCTAAAAGTGGATATGGCCAAGAAAAGCAACATTAAGAGTGTTTTGTTTAAAATTAATGGAGTGGTATATGCATATAATATTACTTAGCGTGATGTAATTAGGCATGTCCGCAAGCGCTGGGACGCCCCATTGCTGGGGTAGCCATGCGCTGTATAAGCATATTGTAACATAACATAACATAACATAACATAACATAACATAACATGTGTGTAAGAACTGGGACCACCAGTTCTCCGGGGGGTAGCTTGGCTCGAGCAGGAAGGCAGCCAGGGGCTTACGTGTAAAGCAGCTACTCAACACACGCATCCACTGAGACACGAAGTGGGCGAAATAATGGAGACCACACCAGTAGTTGTGTTTGAAAATCAAGATCTTTTATGTAGGCTTTAGATCAAAGCAATTAATGCATTAGCAAATCATTAGCATTTCATTAAAAGTACCTCATTAAAAAATTTCATGAACGCCTTTCAAAATGCATTTCCGGTAAAATGGCAAAACATTTCATTAAGTACTTTCAGTAAAGCAGAAAACTCCAAAGAACACAGCCTGTCGCGTTATACTATTCAGCAGGCTAAAATGGTACTTTCATAAACCATGGGCTAGCATTCAGGAAGCAAATATAAACATTTCCTCTTGTAAATATCAACTGTCTTGCAACCAAAATCAGATCATCAAAATAGCATGGAATAAATCACTAGGGATCAGAATTTAACCCGATCAGGAACTGTAGAAGCCCGCCCCTGCAAGAAATTCAGTACAGGGAAAAGGATCACCATTTCATTAGCAGGCTTGAAAACATGTAAGCAGGCATGAACAGTAAAGGCAGCATAGACTGCCACCATGCACCAACAGACGATGAAGTGAATAATCCTATTACCAAGTGCTGGAAACAGTTAATTCAGTATGAGCCTGTTCTCCAGGCATGCACCGTTATCTGGCCCCATGACTACTTGAGGCTCATTGAGGCCAACAGGGCCCAGTCACAGCGCTCCCCGGGGGAGGGGCGAACCCGGGGCCTAACCGGCATTCCGCCCGCCTCCCTTGGGGGTTACCTTAGTACTTCTGCCCTCCAGGGCCCTTGCGATGGTACTGCCGAAGGAGAGGGGTCCAACCCTCCCGGGGCCTCACTCGACCCGGCGCGGTGCAGGTACAGTGTCAGGGCACCCGCGCCTGGGACGAGGCGTGACCAGTTTCAGGGGCAGACCGGAGGGGGCTTCCTGGCCTCACGACCCCCTCCGCGACGAGATGGGGCTTCCTCGGGCGCCGGGACTCAGCAAAGAAGGCCCGGGGCAGGCAGCCAATGACTGCACGGCTGTGGCGGGGGCGCGGCCAGTGATGCCCGTCACGTGATGCGGGCCACGGATGCTTCAGGCCTGGTGCGCGCGATGCGGCGGCCCTCCCCTGGCCTACGGGGGCCGCCGAGGGTGACAGGATGAGGCGACGCTCCACCAGGGCGCCGGGGGTCCAGACGGAGGGTGCCTCACAGCAGGCGTAAGACTGACGCAGACCCTTTCACATGGGGCCTGCTGGAGTTGCGTCACTTTTGTGACACACTCCAGCACTGACGTATCTGTAACTCCTTGCGCCATGATGCGTCATACAGTTAATATGACGCATCATTGGTGTCGCAAGGAGGGCGCAGTGAAAAGTGACGCATTGCTGTTTTCATGCAGCGATGCGTCACTTTTTATAAATGAGGCCCAAGATACTCTATTGTGTCAGCTCTTCACCTTTGACGTAGCACGATTGGAACAATGCATTTATTATATAAATGGCCTCAGTGTCAAATTTGGCAGAGGAAGACTGCTGCTGGGATTGTCCTGGAGCAAGAAACACTGTGGCTAAGATTCAGGTCTGCTGACTCTAACCTATATCCTGCAAACAATGATAGCCTGTTCTACACAGGCTGGGTTCCTGATACAGCACACTCGGGTATTGGGGATTAGCCTATCCAAATGGATCTGGAGGAGGGTACGCCAACTATACTCTTTATAGTATAGGTAGTGTTAGACAAGAGTATAATCATATAATCACATAGTAAGGTTGTCATGGTTGAACTGTTTATATTTTTCACCATTCTTGGAATGTTGGTTACAATGCTTTGTTTCTTCTGCCTAATCATTGCAGCACATTCTTTCTATAGAAGTATACTATTGTCTCAATAAATGTATACGAATAAGCCAATATGTACATGTGTTGTGTTTCTATTGGGCATGCAAAGGTAAAACAACATAACGGTAAGATCTGTTTCCAGGATTTCTTTGGGGGAATAAAGAGTGGTCATGTTTGAGGTTGCTGATACCATCTGGTACCATGGGAAGGCTAAGTGTTCGGATATGGCACTCTGAGCTAGCTAGAAACCAGGCCAACATTGTCTTATGATATGTGTGAACCGAGTTCCCATATTCTAATGTTTATGCTGTCCAGATACACAGTCCTACTAAATATGTTGGAGCTTTATACCAAATGAAGTGCATGAACCCGAGGCATGCTGGGTGTCCTCTCTTCTTTCCTTGATTTAACTATGAGATCACCAATAGGCTAAGTAACTGGCATGGAAAAGTAGATGTTTTGTCAAGGCAAGGAGAAGAGAAAAGACCAATCATAAATTCTACATCAATTTTGGCCATAGCAAGAAGAAATAGTGCAGATGCTGAAATTCTGTTTTAATCCTTAAAATGAATATATCACATCCTCAATGCAGCAGACTGGTTTGCAGAAAGTCCAGTACACCACAAGATAAAGAGAGAGCTTCAGTGGCAAAAATGAAAGATTTGATCCCAGTTACCACACTGCAAGAATTAATCCTAAAATGGGAACATAGACCTCCTCTAGTAGGGCACCCAAGAATTAATTAACAAAATAGATGTTGATAACCCATCGTATTTGTTGGCCTTAAATGAGGGGAACAGTTTGAGCAGTTTGTTAACATGCGTCCACTGGGCCCGATTCACAGAACTAACTTAAGACAAAATCCTAAACTTACTACTTTTGGTATTCACAGAAGTTAGGATTTTGTCTTAAGTTTGTCTTAAGACCGACTTAAGACAGACTTAAGACAGACTTAAGTTAGGATTTTGTCTTAAGTCTGTCTTAAGTCTGTCTTAAGACAAACTTAAGACAAAATCCTAACTTCTGTGAATTCCAAAAGTAGTAAGTTTAGGATTTTGTCTTAAGTTAGTTCTGTGAATCGGGCCCATCGTGCCTAAGTCCAGATCAGCTGAAGAAAAAATGAAGGATTACTGCAAATGCTTCACAGTCGCGTAACAGCCAGGGTCACAAAACTCACTGGATTTGATTAGATTTACCATATCAAGAAGGAAAGACTGTGTTGTTGGTAGTAGTTGATATCTTATTCTATTAGAAGTACAGTTTCCTGCTGCTCCCATCCTTCTTTAAATTTTCCTCAAAGAAATTGTCAGACTACATGGATTTCCCTGTGTCATCATTACAAAAAGGAAGAGTCAATTCATAGCTGGGCCTGGGCAAAAGTTTAATTATGCCCACATAATTTGTATTATTTCAGAAATTTCACAATATCCTTATGCTTGTTATATGAAATTGCTGAAAATAAACCATGATGCCACCATGCAAAATTATGCGTTGTTTGTGGAAAAAATTGACATAAAATGAAGACGAACAGCCGATCACGAGTGGCCAGTAGCGGCTGCTACCAACCATGAGTGGTAGGGCAGAGGGGGAGCAGGGAACAATAAAAAAATAGGACTTACCTCTTTATCGCAGACCGCCGGCCTCCGCCTTTTCTTTCTCCTTCTTCCTCTCAACAGGAAGCACGCAGCCTCACAGAATCCTCTGACCGATCACAACGCTGTCTTAGCAGCATTGTGATTAGTCTGAGCGCCGTTGTTCGGCGCTCAGACAGGGGCTGGCAGGCTGTGCATGTTCTCTACCCAGACTGTTACAGTGTTCCAGCCTGGGTGAAGAACATGCAGAGTGGGCATGGCATTTGGCTGGCCCGAGATAGCCGCCCAAAGTGCAATGTGCACTTTAAGTGCTGCCACCACTCCTCCCGCTGTGACGTGGGGAGCCCAGCCCTGCCCGCTCGGCTTCAGCTGCAAGCTGAATTAAAAAAACGAAATGATAAATACGAACGTTATTATCATTTTATTTGGTGTATTCAGCTTACAGCTGAAGCAGTGGGGCGACGCTCCTCCACCTAAGTGGAGGGGCTGCCACTGCGAGTGTCAGGTGTTCACGTTACTCTTGTTTAAATGCATCCTTGCCACAAAAATTGACGTGAGGATGTGTTTTGTGACAAACTAAAGCTTAAAATGCTAGATATGTATTTTGCATAATTGTGAGTAATTTTGACGTCATTTCGTTTATTTACTTGAAAGCAAATTATGAGAATTTCGCACGTAGTTAGATTTTCGAGAACACTGCTGTAACAACTAGGAGTTCTACATTCTATGTGTACTAGTTACCATCCCCAGACAGACCAATAGCCAGAAAGATAGAATCAAGGCCCTGAAAAATATTTAAGATTTGTTTTGGTGAGTGATTCAGAACGACGAGTGCAATGGGTTCCAATTGTGAAATTTTCATAAAATTGCACCTTGCACGCCTCGTTGGCATATTCTCCTTGTATCTGCTACACGGGGATTCACCCCCATTTTTGGATATCTACCGTTCTTCCCCGACAGTTACTTCAGGTCACGCCCTGCTCCGGGTCAAAAGTAAGTCCTAGATTCAGCCACAGTTGATATAAGAAGGGCTGACGCACAGTACAAGAAACATGCGCACTGAAAACCCAATGCAGGATCAGCGTTTACGTCTGATGAAACAGTCTGGATATCTGCCAATTATTTGACCACATAAGGGGCTCATTTCAAATTTACAACGAGGTTTGTCAGACCCTTTCCTATATTTCATTGTATAGTGAAGTCTACACTAGCACTGGAAGAGGCACCCCACAGTTTATGGTTGTATGATGTTACAACGCATACTTTTACAACGCACACCTTTACAACGCATTTTTTACAGCGCAACATCCATTACAACGCATTCCATTACAACGCATGCCATTACAACAAATTTTTTAAAACTTCCTTTACAACGCATTCCATTACAACGCATACTACCTTTACAACGCATACCATTACAACGCATAACATTACATTGCAAGTATGGTAAGCATTGGACAGTGTAGGGGTAAAAATTACTATTCTAACTCCAGGAGGTGCAACAGTAGGGTAAGTGTTGGATAGTGTAGGGGTAAAAATTACTATTCTAACTCCAGCAGGTGCAACAGCAGGGTAAGTGTTGGATGGTAATGGTATGCGTTGTAATGGTATGCGTTGTAATGACTGCGTTGTAATGACATGCATTGTAATGGTATGCGTTGTAGTGTCATGCGTTGTAATGGTTGCTTTGTAATGGCATGCTATGTAATGGATGTTGCGTTGTAAAAGTTTCATTGTAATGGTAGTGCGTTGTAAAAATTGCGTTGTAAAGGTTGTTCCCCACAGTTTATACCTCCAGAGTGAAGAAGGCTGGCTTCTATACTTCAGTGGCTCTCCCCTACTTGAGTGGATTGAACACCTGAGTATGACGTAGAGGAACTACTCAATTCATGACATCACCCAGGGCAACTACAGTATCTGGTAGCATGGAGGGGGTAGGATGTCTCTGATACCACCTGGGAACCAGAAGCTTTTGTCCATGACCTAAGATTGTGTCGTAAGCTAGTCCACGTGTTCAGGTAACAAAGTAGCCGAGGTAGATGTAGCTGGGTTAAGTAGGAGTTTATTAAGTCCATGAGTAAGATAGCAAGAAGCAGAAGCCATGAACAAGCAGCCCCACCAGGAGCCGCCTACAAGCTGCTCAGCCCATCACCCAACTGACAACACTCACATCAGCATTCCATCCCTGCCAATCACACTGACATTCTACCCGGAACACTCACACTGGCTGAGCAGCTAATTGCAGAGGTGCAAAGAAACATATGTACAAACCTGAGGATGTTACAGATTGCTAAAACTATTTCATGGAACGCTTCCCTACAAGTTCAGGCCTGAAAGGAGGGGGCCTTTAGAGATGGGTACGATCGATTTTCGAACTGATCCACGACATAAAATAGCCAGAAAACATGTCACATGTAGGTGATAGAAAACGGAGCAGTGGCGACCACTGGCATGAAGAAAAATCAAAATGGCTTCTATGGTCGGGATTGAAATACTTTGTCCCAGTCACCAGAGAACCAGTGGAAAACTTGGAAGTCAGAGAGACCTTGACCTGTCTTTTGTTTTCCACTCGGATATAGTTCTGTACCTGCTCCAGTTATCCCCTCTGATTAGGCTTTAGTGACTGAGAAGCTGCTTTTTGCACTTTGCTTAGGGTTACCCTTTTAGGTTTGGTGACTGCAACTCTACCTTACAGTTGGGGAGTAGTGTCAAGACAGATTTAGTTTTTGGGTAAGTTTCCAGGTTTGCCTCGTGGCTTGTTACAGTGATGGCTTCTCTCACACCAGGTAACCATCATCACACTGTTTGCATTTATAATTACCTGACATAGAACTCTCCTTCTGGTCATCCGTTACTCACTGCCTCCTGTTTCTTCTGCTGCCCGCGAGCTGTAGTGTGCCTCTGCAGGGCTGTGCCGTCCTGTACCTCAGAGAGCCCAATGCAGCTCTTCTAGCAACCCCCTGCAGGAAACAAGTGTCTCCCTGTCTCTTAACCCATCATCCACTCCTGTCTCTTTGTAGGAGGTGCTGGTCAGGTCTGGTGGCTCAGTGGACTAATGCATCCCCGGCAGGGGCCTGTGTTCGACCTCATGGTCACAGCTTCGAATCCCTGCTGGTCCCCTCAGCCTTTCATCCTTCTGAGGTCGGTACAATGACTACCATTGAGTTAGGTAGCAATACACATCTGTGACAGGGGAAATATTCAGGGAGACAGGGAGGTTGTTATCAGCCCTACGCCTCCACATTCTGGGAAGCATGTTGAATCACACACTGCACTGGGCCTTGTTCATGCTGTGTGCAGCTGAAATGCACGCACTTTAACGCCCTCACTCAGTAGAACGCCTACATCCTGGGTCAACATGGATCCGAAACTGCACCTGCGCGCGCCGGGCGCCAACGCGTCTCTCTCACGTCGTGATTTACTCAAGAGAACTGAGTCAACAATCACTGCCTTTCATGCACAGAGGCCTCAAGAGAGAGGATTAACGATGAAAAGAAGGGGACGTGAAGTGAATGCATACAGTGCCCCTAAAGATGAACTGCGCGCTCGTCCCCGTGGGATCCGAACTGGACATTTTTACACATTTCCATCTGCAAATAGCTCCTGAACTTTCAAGAAGCTGACATAAGTGCATTGCCATGGATGGCTGGCAATCCTCGTTTGTGTTCCGACATGTTCCTGTTTTCGGATTTGAAGATCTGGAAGCAAGCAGCAGGGTGGAGACCTTGAGAAGGGGAGGATGGAGCCTGCACTCTGGACACACATGGAATACAAACTGTTGTACAACTCGGCGGGTGCTTGGGCGAGGAGTGTTCTTCTCTGGCTGTCAGTATATGAACAGGAAACGTTCTTCGGAATAAAAAGAGATCACTGTGTGAGCAATTTAGCAACCAGCTGTCTCGTGAAATGTGGATACATTGAACAGGAAAGGAAAGGAGGTTATACATCCCCATCCATAGGCAGCTTGTCTTTTAAGAAGTGTTTTTGGGAAGACAGCTATTATATTCCTGATGAAGGCGGCTATATGATAACTGCCCGCCGAAACGCGTTGAAATAAAGGGAGAAGTACAAGACATACCGATCAAGGACAATTCTGACTATTGCAGAATCTTTACCTTTTTTTGTGTATCTCCCTTTCTAGCTTTAGGAACTGCTTAAGTTGTATTTCTGTATATGGGTTGTTCCTTGTCTATATTATCTGTGTTCCCAATTTCAATTTTAATTCCTTTTTAATATATGTTTTTAATTGTTTTTAATTTTATGAAATAAACTGTACATCCTGAATTTATTTGTTTTTATAGAATTATATTGTTGTTTACTGTATTGCTCTACGGGATAGGTTTGCATGGTTGAAGGATATCTGTCAAGTTGTGTGTAAGAATTAGTGTTTCTGAATTAAGGTGCCCAAGGGAATTCTTATTTGACATAAAGTGTTCTTCTCTGTGACATGAAGCTCTGTCTGGGACTTTATCAAACACAAGATTAAAGAACGCTTCTAGACCTCGAACTGGATCTATGGATTCCACGTCTAAGATGATCCCTTAGTTGGGTTTCTGGGTCGTCCCACCTTTAGACAGAATCCACTCTGATGGTTCCTCTAAAGCCCTGCACGTAACTCACTCGGCCTCAGCATCTTTCAGGGGCAGCCTCGTTGCACCAGTCCCACCACACTTTGGGAGGACCCCCTGACTTGTTGCAAACTCTGACCCAGCCCTTCCAGCTTCTCAGAGGAGAGCCTAGCATGTGACTCACTACCGCAACCCTAGAAATGGTTCAGAGGACCGTTGGGCTTATGACAGACTCTGACCCAGCCCTTCCAGCTTCTCAGAGTAGAGTCTGATATGTGACTGATTCTAGCCCAGCCTTTTTAGCTTTTCAGATGAGAGCCTGAGATTTGACTGACTGTCGCAGCTCTAGCAGCGTTTCAGAGCACCGCCTGGCATGTGACCGACTCTGACTCAGCCCAACCTGCTTCTCAGAGGAGAGCCTTGCATATGACTGACTGCCCCAGCCCAAGCGGCGTTTCAGCGAACCACCTTTCCAGCTTTCCAGAGGGGAGTCTGACATGTGACTGACTCTGTCCCAGCCCTAGCAGCCTTTCAGAGAACATTCTAGCTTGGACTCTGGTCGAGTCCTTACAGCTTCTCAGAGGAGCACCTGAGATGTGACTGACTCTGTCCCAGTCCTTCCAGTTTTTCAGGGGAGACCTTGTCTTGTGGCGGACTCCGACCCAGCTCTAGCCGCCTCGCAGAAGAAAGCCTGACATGTGACTAACTGACCCATCTCTGGCAGCATTTCAGAGGAGAGCCTGATACGTGACTGACTCTTGACCAGCCCTAGCAGCATTTTAAAGGACCACCTGACTTTGACCGAGCCCCTTCAGCTTCTGAGACGAGAGCCTGACATGTGTCTGACTCTGTCCCAGCCCTAGCAGCGTTTCAGAGGACCACCTGGCTTGTGACAGTATCTGACCCAGACCTCCCAGCTTCTCAGAGGAGACCCTGTCTTTTGACAGACTTTGACCAAGGCCTATTTGCTTAACATAAGAAACCCTGGCATGTGACTGACTCTGACCCTAACCTAGTAGCTTTTCAGAAGAGAGCCTCACAATCAATCAATCAATCAATCAAGGCATTTGTATAGCGCGCTACTCACCCGGGAGGGTCTAAAGGCACTGGGGGAGAGGGGTCCGTCACTGCTCGAACAACCAGGTCTTGAGCTGCTTTCTGAAGGAGAGGTGGTCCTGGGTCAGCCGAAGGTGGATGGGGAGGGAGTTCCATGTCTTGGCCGCCAGGTAGGAGAAGGGTCTCCCTCCGGCGGTGGCTCGGCGGATGCGTGGTACGGAGGCGAGGGCGTGGCTGGTCGATCGTAGTTGGCTGACTCTGACCCATGACTTGTAACTTTTCAAAAGAGAGATTGGTATGTGACTGACTCTGACCCAGAACTAGTAACTTTTCAGAAGAGAGCCTTACTTCTGATAGACTCTGCCTCAGCCCTTCCATCCTACAAGATGCTCTGCCCGAGTCGAAATCTCCCTTTTTTCCCCAGGCTTGACCCCCGCAGGTGTATTCCATCAGGCCAGAAGCCGGGAATGAGACCACCGGTGTCCACCAAAAGAAACCTAAGCCGCAACGGTGCACAGACATAATATCGACTCCAAAATATCGTTTGGGCAGAATATCGAGTCAAAAATATCGTTTGGACAAAATATCAACAGGACAGAATATAGACAGCCAAAATATCGTTTTTAAGGTAAGTGAAGTAATATCGACTGTAAATAATATAGAAAGTGAACATATGTAAGTATATAATATAGATAGTAAAAAAAATCGTTTTTATTTTTAGGGTTCAGGGTCAGTTTTGGGTTTTTGGGTAAAGGGGTATTTTTAGGGTTCAGGGTCAGTTTTCAGTTTTTGGGTAAAGGGGTATTTTTAGGGTTCAGGGTCAGTTTTCAGTTTTTGGGTAAAGGGTTTTTTTTAGGGTTTAGGGTCAGTTTTCAGTTTTTGGGTAAAGGGGTATTTTTAGGGTTCAGGGTCAGTTTTGGGTTTTTGTGTAAAGGGGTATTTTTAGGGTTCAGGGTCAGTTTTCAGTTTTTGGGTAAAGGGGTATTTTTAGGGTTCAGGGTCAGTTTTCAGTTTTTGGGTAAAGGGGTATTTTTAGGGTTTAGGGTCAGTTTTCAGTTTTTGGGTAAAGGGGTATTTTTAGGGTTTAGGGTCAGTTTTCAGTTTTTGGGTAAAGGGGTATTTTTAGGGTTCAGGGTCAGTTTTGGGTTTTTGGGTAAAGGGGTATTTTTAGGGTTCAGGGTCAGTTTTCAGTTTTTGGGTATTATTTTATTATATTTTGTTACTATATATATATAATTTAATAAATATGAAATAAAAAAATATTTATTTAACTTTAATTAATTATTTAATTATTATAAGTTAATTTAAGTAATTTTAAGTATATTTTAGTAATTAATTATTAATATTAATTTAATTTAACACTGTTTTTAGTAAATACAATATTTTTTACAACTATATTTTTGTAAACGATATTTTTAACTCGATATTTTTGTACTTACCTGTTTGTAGATAGAAACTCGATATTTTGACTGTCGATATTTTGTCAACGATATTTTTGATGGTCGATATTCTGTCCCTCGATATTATTTCAGTGATCCGCAGCAACAGGTGCGTCTCTGCCGGGGCCTTATCATATCCGAGGTGGAGTCACGCGGAGAGAGATACAGATATAATACCATGTGCACGTGCACAGAGATGCAAGCATCATTGCATCTGGTTCATTAAATGCACCGTCATCGGCGTCATGCACCTGTGGACAGTGAGGCATGCATTGCTGCAGCTGCTGCATCAAGTGCATCGTCAACAAAGATGGCTCCAGCTCCGCACAACTCCCTGCAGGGGTGCACGGACACCGGGGGCGCTCCAGCATTGGACAGCACAGCACAGGACGTACTAACCCCACCCACTAGTGAAGAGGGTGCAGGGGGATACATCCAGCATGTGATTCAACACTGTACACCACCCTACAGGATGGACTAAACCCCCCAGTGAAGATAGTGCAGGATTGACACACCCAGTGTGTGATTCAGCACTGGACAGCACGCTACAGGATGAATTACCCCTCCCCCGAGCCAATGAAAAGGGTGCAGGGGGACAGGGGGATACACTCTGTTGGTGATTCAGCACTGGATGCAAAAACAACAGTTGATGGACAGAATGCAGAACAATGTCATACATTCACCCCAGTACAGAGATCTGGGCCTAAATCCATCGTTTTTTTGCACTCCACTCCACCCCAGTTCAGACATGGCCATATGCAAATCAGCCTCGACCCAGTGCCTCAAGGGAACAGTCCAGCCCGAACTGCCAAGCCATGTCTTCCCTTGACCGGAATCAAGCATCCTAGGACCGGTTTCTGGCTATCAGCCGTCTTCAGCCAGGATAGCTTGACTCCAGTGGCGTGGAGAGCACGGGACTCACGTCTGAGCATACCCGTCCCACTCGAGGTGACAAATGCAAAAACAACAGTTGATGGACAGAATGCAGAACAATGTCATACATTCACCCCAGTACAGAGATCTGGGCCTAAATCCATCGTTTTTTTGCACTCCACTCCACCCCAGTTCAGACATGGCCATATGCAAATCAGCCTTGACCCAGTGCCTCATGGGAACAGTCCAGCCTGAACTGCCAAGCTATGTCTTCCCTGGACCGGAATCAAGCATCCTACGACTGGTTTGTGGCTAGCAGCCGTCTTCAGCCAGGATAGCTTGACTACAGTGGTGTGGAGAGCACGGGACTCACGTCTCAGCACTGGATAGCATGCTACAAGATCGATTAAACCTCCAAAGAAAATTGTGCAGGTTGGGTGCACCCACTATGTGATTCAGCACTGTACAGCACACTACAGGAGGGATTAAACACCCAGTGAAAATGGTGCGAGCGGATATACCCTGCATGTGAACCAGCAGTGGAGAGCCCACTACAGGATGGATTAACCCCCCGCCCCCCAGATGGGGCATGGTGGATACAGCTAGTATGTAAATCAGTACTGGGCAGCTTACTACAGGATGAATTAACCCCCTAGGGAATATGGTGCAATTTGGATAGACCTAGTAAGTGGTTCAGTACTGGACAGCTCACTACAGGATGGATTCAACTCCCAGTGAAGAAGGTGCACGGTGGATACACCCAGTATGTGATTCAGCACCGGACAGCACACTACAGGATGGATTAAATCACCATTGAAGAAGATGTACGGCGGATAAACCCAGTATGTGATTCAGCAATGCATAGCACACTACAGGATGGATTAACCCCCCAGTGAGGATGGTGCAGTGGAAAGGAAAGATTAAGCACCCAGTGACGAGGGTGCAGTCTGAATACACCCGGTATATGATTCAGCACTGGACAGCACACTGCATGTTGGATTAAACCCCAATGAAGATGGTTCAGTTGAGAGGATGAATTAAACACCAAGGGGCCCATTAGGATGACGGGCGGACATGGTAGAAAGGGACCGCCCGCCATAAGGGTGGGGGTCCTGTGGGGGAAATAAGGATGCGCCCGCCACAGTGGCGGGCGCATCCTGTATTGTTAACATTGTGGCAGGCGATGCTGAAAGCACCGCCCGCAGCAATGCTAAAAATACATGTGCCTGCCACGTTGCCTGCCACGTTCTTCTCTGAAATGCAGGGGTGTACCATAGGTATCCCCCATGTGCCCCCTCACGCAGTCCCTGGGGGCCCGCATGCGGGACTCCGCATGCCTTTCCGTGGCGGCAATGCCGCCACGGAAAGGCATTCTCCAGCACACATTGTAATATGGCTGGTGGGGTCATATTGCATCCTTTTCCGCCCAGGTTGCAAGGCGACTGGGGCGGAAATGCGGCGGATGGTCTGTCCGTCTGCCGCAGATCCCCCAGCCATCATAATATGGCGGCGGGTCATTCCTGCAAGGAGGGCGGGCGGATCGCCCCCACCAGGCCGGCGGTAGCTACCGCCGGCCTGGCGGTGGCGATCTGCCCGCAATCCTAATGGACCTCCAAGTGAAGATGGTGGAGAGTGGATACACCCAGTAGGTGATTCAGTACTGGACAGCTCACTACATGATGGACTAAACCCCCAGTGAAGATCGTGTACGGCGGATTCATCTGAATGCAACTGAATGCCATCTGCCTGGAACAGGGACTAAGAGCCCTAAATGGGAGAACGAAGAGCGATAGGGAAGGCGCCTGCACATTCGACAATGGTCTTAGCCAAAGCCAGATAGACTATGTCCTTTGTAGCCTAAACTTGTGGCAGCTGGTATGCGACATGGAAATTAAGGGCAGATTGGAGAGTGACCACAATCCTCTCTGTGTGACCCATAACTGGTGGTTGGCCACATCAGGGAATCTTCAATCGACTGATGGTCCACTGCCTACTATGGCCAACGACATGCGCAGACTTAACTGGCCGAGTGTATTGGCTAATGCAGAATCTATGGCATTTATAAGTTCTGAGGTGGACATTGCTATCACCGCTATGGAGGATGCAAACCCAGTAATTCCAGGGTCCAGGGAAATAACTGACATACATGACAGGCTCTTTTCCCTTTTAAAACCGCACTTCCTGAGGCCCCGTAAGACAAATGGTAAAAAACCACCCAAACCAGCTAAGTGGTTTAATCATCAGTGCAGGGAAGCCAGGCTGAGCTTGGGCATAGCAATTATGAACAGGGACAGGGTAGCGATCCGTGGCGCTAGAAAGCACTACAAAGCTAGCCTATCCCTAGCAAAAAAAACATGGGATGAAAAGCATTGGGCCGAACTAAAGGAGGCTTCGGGGGCTAAGGATTCCAGGTTATTCTGGAACATTGTTAAGTGGGGTAGAGGAGGAACTCCAGACAAACCCGACAACAATGTCGCCGAGTGTGCCTGGGTGGACTATTTCAAACCCCAATATGCTGAGACTGCAGAGTTTATGGATGTGGAAGCAGTTTCAGCTGTTTTCCCCATTGGGAATTTATTTACCCTCAAAGAAACCGAAGTCGCAATATGCACTGCCGCCAGGGGAAGGGCCCCGGGCCTAGACGGGGTACCCTCTGATGTTTTTAAAAATGATAAGGCGAGGTGGGCCAGATATGTATTTCTTCTGGGAAATGCTATTGCGAAGGGAACGGCTGTCCCCGAATTATGGAGGGGAGCGACCATCATACCCATATATAAAAAAGGGGATCGGTATCTCCCGGTTAATTACAGGCCGATAAGCTTGATCGCCACTGTCCAAAAAGTGGTAGGGAGGATGGTGGTAAATAAGCTAATGGATTGAGTTGATGAGAACAATGCCCAGTCCCCTTATCAGGCTGGCTTTCGGCTGGCTACAAGCACAGTTGACCAGGTGTTTCGTTTTGCCCTGCTGCAGTGGGGGATGGTGGTGCTTGGCGAGGGCAGCCTGTATGTTGCTTTTGTCGACCTGCGGGCTGCCTTCGACCTGGTCCCAAGGAGAAAGCTCTGGTCAGTTTTGAGTGAAATAGGTCTTCCGGCAGAGCTACTTACCCTGATAATGAGGTTGCATGAGTGCAACTTCGCCAACGTCCAATGGGGTATGAATGGTGAATCCTCTGTTGACTTCCCGGTTGAACGTGGAGTGCGACAGGGGTGTGAAATGGCTCCCCTGCTTTTTTCCCTATTTATTAATGGGATAGTGGCTCAGGTGCTGGACGCCAGTATAGACGCGCCTTCGTTGGAGGGCCACAGGGTTCTGATCCTGATGTTCGCCGACGATACGCTAATTCTATCTAAAACTCCGGCCGGACTGCAGCGAGCTCTGAATATTTTCGATCTTTTTTGTAGGGAGCACGGCCTGGAAGTCAACGTGGGTAAGACCAAGCTGATGACCTTTGCATCAAGGCGTAGACCCCGGCAAAAAACATTCCTGAACAACTGCCAGCTTGAGGTGGTTACTGTATTTACCTATTTAGGGATACAGATAGCAAACGACTTGAGATGGTCGCAGCACATAGCAAAGGCGGTTTTGAGGCACCAACAGATCTCGAGGGCACTTCGGGTGGAACATAAAAAATCGAAGTCCAAGCCTATAAAACCTGTCTTGGCTGTATATGACGCCAAGGCTCTTGGGTCTGCCCTCTACGAGGCAGAGCTGTGGGGATTTGGGAAGCTCCACCATTTGCAGATATCAGAGAATAGGTTTTTAGGGGAATTACAGGACTCCCGCAGAGTACACCATTAATTCCACTTGGTCTTGACTTAGGGAGAAGATCAGTTAGTGACCGAGCGAGGTTGCGCCCGATTCTCTATTGGAGACGCCTTTGGACTACCCCGGAGATCCGGCATTATGCCGAGGGTTTTTTGGCCATAATTAACGCTGATACTTTCCACAAGATAGTTTGGCTAAAAAATCTCAGGACTGCCCTAGGTGATCTTGGCCTTTCAAATTTATGGGACAATCCATCTGGAGAACCCTTCCCAAGCAAAAATAAGATTAAGGGCCTATACTGGGATTGGGTAGCTGGAAGACTCTGGAACAAAACCAGATCTGATTCCATGACTGGGCGTTTCTGTGAAGTTAAACTGTTTCCTGTCTTAGAACCATATTGGGACAGCATTACTAACCCAGGGGATAGGAAGCTCTTCTTCCAGTTAAGATCAGGTGCCCTTCCTTTGAGATCTTTGACAGGTAGGTGGAGGAGCTCCACCACCTCTTGCTGCCCAGTCCTTGGTGCAGCAGACGAAAGCATAGGCCACTTTCTATTTTTGTGCAAAGCTTACACCTCCCCGAGAAAAGTCTGGTTAGTCCCTGCTTGTAAAAACTTAGGGACATCTAGGGGTGTTGAGGCACTACGAATACTCTGTACCTCCACCGATATGCCTGTTGTCCTAGCAACAGCAAAGTACTTGGGATGGGCATGGTCCATTAGACGGAGGGCAATTCTTACTAAAGCAAATTGATTGTGGTACTTTTTGTGGTTTCCGTGTAACCAGCCATCAAAGTTTCTTATCATTTATGTCTGCACAATTGTTTTAAGACTTTGTATAAATAGCATATAATCTTTTAAATGATGTATTTTAAATGTATGTTTGTGCTTTTATGAGTATAATTCTCGAATAAAGCTTTGATGACTGACTGACCAATAGATGGTAAATACAGGACAGCCGTCAGCAAAGCAAGGCGCTCCCAGTCGATGGTTATTTCTACACAGATTATGGCAGCAGCTGGCCAATACTGGACTTCTTCCTGCAGGCAGAGACACCACATAGAGATGAATGATGCCAGTCAGAGCCCTGCACTTTACAGATGTTCAACTCTGGACAGCTCCCGTCTGGGCACAAGAATTCCTCCTCCCTCGACGGCCGGACACACGCAGTAGATGGTGAGTGCTGGCCAGGTCCCTGCAGGGGTGAACACAGCCATCAGATGGCCGATGCTTTAATTACCTGCACCGGGTAGACGGTCAACGCTGAACAGCTTCCAGCAGTGAAGGATACACAACTCTAAAGTGCAATGTTGGACATATTCCTGCAAGGCTGGACACATCCAGCAGATGATAAGTGCTGGATAGCTCACAACAGGAAGGGCCACTCCCAGTAGATTGTAAATGCTGGGCAGGTACCTGCCGAGGTGGACACAGCTCGTAAATTGACGATACTGGACAGCGTCCAGCTGGACAGGACAAAATCGGTATATGGTCAGTCATGGGCATCTCTGAAAGGGGTGGCACATTAGGGTAAACACCCTTTACAATGCAACTGTTACAACGAAGTACCTTTACGACGCAACCATTACAACGCAACTTTTACAACGACTTGCGCTCGGGGGCGCTCTAGGATAGGGAATAGTTTCCAACACCTTCCCTCCTATCCACGGGGACTGGAGTTGGAATAGTAAATTAAACTATTCACTATCCAGCGCCCCCCCAACGCAAGTCGTTGTAAAAGTTGCGTTGTAAAACTTTTGTCGTAAAGGCATGCATTGTAATAGCATGCGTTGTAATGTCATACATCCCCACATTAGTGATATGGATCCTTCCGAATAGCTTCCTTCAGGGCAGGACGCAACTAGACGATGGTCAATGCTAGACAAATACTCACAGGGGTGGAACCACCCAGAAGAGGGTCCTTTACGGACAGCTTCCTGCTTGGAAGGACACACCCAGTATATGGCCAATGCTGGACCACTCCTGTCCTGGCAGGACAGAACCTGAATGTCATTCATGCTGGACAGCTCCTCACAGGGGTGCAAACACCCAATAGAAGATCAATGCTACAAGCTCTCTTAAGGTGGTGGACACATCAGGTAAATTGCTAGCACTGGAGAGCTCCAAGGAAAAAGGACACACCCTGTAGATGGTCAGTGCTGACCAGCTCTCTGTGGTGGTGGATACACCTAGTAACTGTTCAAAACTGGATAGTTCCACGCAGGACAGGACTAAAGGTAGATAATCCATGAAAGACAGCTCTATGCAGGACACAGAGAGTAGGTGATCAATGTTAAATAGCTCACTGCAAAGAAGTACACACCTGATAGAAGTTCTCTACTGGACAGCTACATGAAAGAGTGGACACGCCCTATTGGTGGTCAATGCTGGACAGTTACCTGGAAGTGTGTAAACAGCCCGTGGATTGCCAACGATGATTGCAAATGATGCTTGCCTGTGATGAATGCCTGTGAGTGTGGAAACACCTCACAGACGGTCAATGCTGGAGATCTACCTGTGAGTGTGGAAACACCCCACAGACGGTCAATGCTGTGGAGCTCTCAGCAGCTGTTGTCATGCCCAAAAGATGGTCAGTGCAGAATGGTGCTACACTGCCTATTGGCCAGATTCATGCTATACAAATACTACACGCATACATTTAAACAGACATCTCCATGTTGGGGTGAACACATGGAGTTGTTGGTCAAGGCTGGGTGGCTTGTGGACATCTCCCTGTAGGGATGGACACACCTGGTAGATGGTCCTTGCTGGAAGCTCAATGCAGAGCAGGACACATCTGGCTGAAGGTCAGTGATCAACAGCTCCCTGCAGGAGATACACACTCAGTAGTGGGTCATTGCTGAACAGCTGCCTGCAGTGCAGGGGAAATCCAGTAGCTGGTCAGTGTTGGACAGCATCCTGAAGGGTTGGACACTCCTGTTGGATGGCCAGGCTCACTGAAGGACACATCCGGTAGATGGTGATTACTTGACAGTTCACCACACGACAGTGCACACGAGATAAATGGTCAATGATGGACAGCTACCCACCGAGGTGGACATATCCCCTAGATGGGTAAAGCCAGACAGATCCCTACAGTAGAGTACACACACAGTCGATGGCCATTGTTGGACAGTTTCATGCCGTACTGAACACATGCAATGGATGGTCTGTGCCGGACAGCTCTCTGCAGGTTTGGACAATTCTCTGCATCTCTGCAGGGCAGGTCACACCAGGAAAATGGTCAGTGATGGAAAGCTCCCTAAAGGGTAGGAATGTCCCCATAGATGGTAAATACTGGACAGTTCCTTGTAGGGATGACACACCCAGTATCGGCCAGTGCTGGACAGCTCCCATAAAGGGTAGATAAACAAGGTAGTTGGTCAATGTTGGACATCTCCCTGCAGGCACAGCACATCTGTGAGACAGTGAATGCAGGTCAGCAACCAGCAAGGCAGAGCACTTCCAGGAAATGGGCAATGCTGGACAGATTCTTTCAAGGGGGAGGGACGCATGCAGTGGATGGTCAGTTTTGGAGGGTTATCCACAAGGAAGGGGAGTCCCAGCAGATGGACAATGATGGACAAGTCCTTGTGGGAGGAGGCGACTCACATGTGGTAGATGGTCATCATACCAGGTAAACAGACAATACAGGACCGCTACCACTTTACGGAACACACCCAGTAGATGGTCAGCGCTGGGCAGATCCCTGCAGGGCAGGACACACACAGTAGATGGTTAATGCAGGACACGGACAGCTCCATGCAGGGGGTTCAAACCCAGTAGATGGTCAATGTGGAACAGCTCCAGTCAGGGTAGAACACACCAGGTATGCTGGTAAAATGGATAGCTCCCTGCAGAGCTAGACACACCCTATAGGTAGCCAATGCTGGACATGTCCAAGTAGAGGTGAACACACCCGTTTGATGGTCAGTGATGGCCAGCTCTCCACACAGGTGGACAGGTATGTTTGAAGGTCAATAGTGGATGGCTTCCTGCAGAGCAGGGCACACCCTATAGGTGGCCAATGCTGGACATGTCCCAGTAGGGGTGAACACACCCGTTTGATGGACGGTGATGGCCAGCTCTCCACACAGGTGGACATAGTTGTTTGATGGTCAATAGCGGATGTCTCCCTGTATGCCCTATAGGTAGCCAATGCTGGACATGTCCCAGTAGCAGTGAACATACCTATCTGATGGTCAATGATGGCCAGCTCCCCACAAAGGAGCACAGATATGTTTGAGGGTCAATAGTGCATGTCAGGGCACACCTACTAACGGATCTCTTCTGGAGAGCTCCTTGTAGTGGTGGTTACTCCCAATAGATGGTAAATGTTGGACGCGCACCCCGGTCAACACACATCTGATAGAAGATTATTTGTGAACAGCTCCCTGTAGGGCAGGGCACACCAGGCAGATTGACAAAGCGGGACAGCTCCCTGTGACAAAGCTGGACAGCTCCCTGTAGTGTAGGGCACACCAGGCAGATTGACTAAGCTGGACAGCTCCCTGTAACAAAGCTGGACAGCTCCCTGTAGGGCAGGGCACATCAAGCAGATAGACAAAGCTGGACAGCTCCCTGTAGGGCAGGGCACACCAGGCAGATTGACAAAGCTGGACAGCTCCCTGTAGGGCAGGGCACACCAGACAGATTGACAAAGCTGGACAGCTCCCTGTAGGGCAGGGCAACCCCAGGCAGATTGACAAAGCTTGACAGCTCTCTGTAGGGCAGGGCACACCAGGCAGATTGATAAAGCTGGACAGCTCCCTGTGACAAAGCTAGACAGCTCCCTGTAGGGCAGGGCACACCAGGCTGATTGACAAAGCTGGGCAGCTCCCTGTAAGGCAGGGCACACCAGGCAGATTGACAAATCTGGACAGCTCCCTGTAGGGCAGTGCACACCAGGCAGATTGACAAAGCTGGACAGCTCCCTGTAGGGCAGGGCACACCAAGCAGATTGACAAAGCTGGACAGCTCCCTGTGACAAAGCTGGACAGCTCCCTGTAGGGCAGGGCACACCAGGCAGATTGACAAAGCTGGACAGCTCCCTGTAGGACAGGGCACACCAGGCAGATTGACAAAGCTTGACAGCTCCCTGTAGGGCAGGGCACACCAGGCAGATTGACAAAGCTGGACAGCTCCCTGTAGGGCAGGGCACACCAGGCAGATTGACAAAGCTGGACAGCTCCCTGTAGGGCAGGGCACACCGGGCAGATTGACCCAGATGGACAGCTCCCTGTGACAAAGCTGGACAGCTCCCTGTGACAAAGCTGGACAGCTCCCTGTAGGGCGGGGCACACCAGGCAGATAGACAGAGCTGGACAGCTCCCTGTAGGGCAGGGCACACGAGGCAGATAGACAGAGCTGGACAGCTCACTGTGACAAAGCTGGACAGCTCCCTGTAGGGCAAGGCACACCAGGCAGATTGACGAAGCTGGACAGCTCCCTGTAGGGCAGGGCACACCAGGCAGATTGACAAAGTTGCACAGCTCCCTGTAGGGCAGGGCACACCAGGCAGATTGATAAAGCTGGACAGCTCCCTGTAGGGCAGGGCACACCAGGCAGATTGACAAAGCTGGACAGCTCCCTGTAGGGCAGGGCACACCAGGCAGATTGACACAGATGGACAGCTCCCTGTGACAAAGCTGGACAGCTCCCTGTAGGGCAGGGCACACCAGGCAGATAGACAGAGCTGGACAGCTCCCTGTAGGGCGGGGCACACCAGGCAGATAGACAGAGCTGGACAGCTCCCTGTGACAAAGCTGGACAGCTCCCTGTAGGGCAGGGCACAGCAGGCAGATTGACAAAGCTGGACAGCTCCCTGTAGGGCGGGGCATACCAGGCAGATTGATAAAGCTGGACAGCTCCCTGTGACAAAGCTGGACAGCTCCCTGTAGGGCAGGGCACACCAGGTAGATTGACAAAGCTGGACAGCTCCCTGTAGGGCAGGGCACAGCAGGCAGATTTACAAAGCTGGACAGCTCCCTGTAGGGCAGGGCACACCAGGCAGATTGATAAAGCTGGACAGCTCCCTGTAGGGCAGGGCACACCAGGCAGATTGACAAAGCTGGACAGCTCCCTGTAGGGCAGGGCACACCAGGCAGATTGATAAAGCTGGACAGCTCCCTATAGGGCAGGGCACACCAGGCAGATTGACAAAGCTGGACAGCTCCCTGTAGGGCAGGGCACACCAGGCAGATTGACAAAGCTGGACAGATCCCTGTAGGGCAGGGCACACCAGGCAGATTGACAAATCTGGACAGCTCCCTGTAGGGCAGTGCACACCAGGCAGATTGACAAAGCTGGACAGCTCTCTGTAGGGCAGGGCACACCAGGCAGATTGACACAGCTGGACAGCTCCCTGTGACAAAGCTGGACAGCTCCCTGTAGGGCAGGGCACACCAGGCAGATTGACAAAGCTGGACAGCTCCCTGTAGGACAGGGCACACCAGGCAGATTGACAAAGCTTGACAGCTCCCCGTAGGGCAGGGCACACCAGGCAGATTGACAAAGCTGGACAGCTCCCTGTAGGGCAGGGCACACCAGGCAGATTGACAAAGCTGGACAGCTCCCTGTAGGGCAGGGCACACCGGGCAGATTGACCCAGATGGACAGCTCCCTGTGACAAAGCTGGACAGCTCCCTGTGACAAAGCTGGACAGCTCCCTGTAGGGCGGGGCACACCAGGCAGATAGACAGAGCTGGACAGCTCCCTGTAGGGCAGGGCACACGAGGCAGATAGACAGAGCTGGACAGCTCACTGTGACAAAGCTGGACAGCTCCCTGTAGGGCAAGGCACACCAGGCAGATTGACGAAGCTGGACAGCTCCCTGTAGGGCAGGGAACACCAGGCAGATTGACAAAGTTGCACAGCTCCCTGTAGGGCAGGGCACACCAGGCAGATTGATAAAGCTGGACAGCTCCCTGTAGGGCAGGGCACACCAGGCAGATTGACAAAGCTGGACAGCTCCCTGTAGGGCAGGGCACACCAGGCAGATTGACAATGCTGGACAGCTCCCTGTAGGGCAGGGCACGCCAGGCAGATTGACACAGATGGACAGCTCCCTGTGACAAAGCTGGACAGCTCCCTGTAGGGCAGGGCACACCAGGCAGATAGACAGAGCTGGACAGCTCCCTGTAGGGCAGGGCACACCAGGCAGATAGACAGAGCTGGACAGCTCCCTGTGACAAAGCTGGACAGCTCCCTGTAGGGCAGGGCACAGCAGGCAGATTGACAAAGCTGGACAGCTCCCTGTAGGGCGGGGCATACCAGGCAGATTGATAAAGCTGGACAGCTCCCTGTGACAAAGCTGGACAGCTCCCTGTAGGGCAGGGCACACCAGGTAGATTGACAAAGCTGGACAGCTCCCTGTAGGGCAGGGCACAGCAGGCAGATTTACAAAGCTGGACAGCTCCCTGTAGGGCAGGGCACACCAGGCAGATTGATAAAGCTGGACAGCTCCCTGTAGGGCAGGGCACACCAGGCAGATTGACAAAGCTGGACAGCTCCCTGTAGGGCAGGGCACACCAGGCAGATTGATAAAGCTGGACAGCTCCCTATAGGGCAGGGCACACCAGGCAGATTGACAAAGCTGGACAGCTCCCTGTAGGGCAGGGCACACCAGGCAGATTGACAAAGCTGGACAGCTCCCTGTAGGGCAGGGCACACCAGGCAGATTGATAAAGCTGGACAGCTCCCTGTAGGGCAGGGCACACCAGGCAGATTGATAAAGCTGGACAGCTCCCTGTGACAAAGCTGGACAGCTCCCTGTAGGGCAGGGCACACCAGGCAGATAGACAGAGCTGGACAGCTCCCTGTAGGGCAGGGCACACCAGGCAGATAGACAGAGCTGGACAGCTCCCTGTGACAAAGCTGGACAGCTCCCTGTAGGGCAGGGCACAACAGGCAGATTGACAAAGCTGGACAGCTCCCTGTAGGGCGGGGCACAACAGGCAGATTGATAAAGCTGGACAGCTCCCTGTTACAAAGCTGGACAGCTCCCTGTAGGGCAGGGCACACCAGGCAGATTGACAAAGCTGGACAGCTCCCTGTAGGGCAGGGCACACCAGGCAGATTGACAAAGCTGGACAGCTCCCTGTAGGGCAGGGCACACCAGGCAGATTGATAAAGCTGGACAGCTCCCTGTGACAAAGCTGGACAGCTCCCTGTAGGGCAGGGCACAGCAGGCAGATTGACAAAGCTGGACAGCTCCCTGTAGGGCAGGGCACACCAGGCAGATTGACAAAGCTGGACAGCTCCCTTTGACAAAGCTGGACAGCTCCCTGTAGGGCAGGGCACACCATGCACATGGACAGAACTGGACAGCTCCCTGTATGGCAAGACATATGGTAGAAGGCATTTACTTCAGTGTCTCCTCGGGGTATATTAATTGACCATTGTTTCCAAGGTCCGCCATTCTGTGAAATGTAATGCAAGATCTTGACAAAATGCGTCTACGCTGTTCCTGCCATTGTGTATATTTGTGCATAGTTTAATTAAATGCTATTGAAACAAATAATGCTATTGAGCAGATGCAGTCATTTTAATGAGGTAGCTATTTATCATAGTGGCAGCGCCCTAAAGAGCTGCAGCAGACGAGTAAGGGTACATGGTCACCACTGCCCAGTGGATGTTCCAGAATGCACTGCTCTCTGCAAGGTGGACATGCCTTGGGATATTTCAGCCTGCACAGCTCTCTGCAAGGTGCAAGGTGGACATGCCTTGGGATATTTCTGCCTGCACAGCTCTCTGCAAGGTGCAAGGTGGACATGCCCAGGGGATGTTTTAAACTGCACCTCTCTGTGCAGCGGTGGACATGCAAAGGGGGTGTTTCAGTCTGCACAGCTCTCCACAAGGTGGACATGCCCAGGGGATGTTTCAGTCTGCACAGCTCTCCACAAGGTGGACATGCCCAGGGGATGTTTCAGTCTGCACAGCTCTCCACAAGGTGGACATGCCCAGGGGATGTTTCAGTCTGCACAGCTCTCCACAAGGTGGACATGCCCAGGGGATGTTTCAGTCTGCACAGCTCTCCACAAGCTGGACATGCCCAGAGGATGGTTCAGCCTGCACAGCTCTCTGCAGTGGTGGACAGACACAGGGGATGTTTTAGCCTGTACAGCTCTCTTAGAGGTGGATTTTTCAGACTGCACAGCTCATAGAGGCAGCGGACAGGCCCAGGTGATGTTGCAGGCTGCACAGATCTCTGCAGAGGTGGACACACGTGTTAGGCGATGAAAGCGCCGGATACAGCCTGCAGGGAGGGACTCTTTTAAGATAGGTCAGAAATACACAACTTTCGGGAGGAAGACAGACTGAGGAAATACTTTGTTTGTTTTCCTCACCACATGCATCAGAGGTCTTCATTCCGAAGTGCCTGTTTTTTTAGGAGTAGCTCAGATGGTCAATATCAGTACCAAAGGGTACAGAATTTCCAAGGTCCAGAAAAAATGTCAATCATATTGGTGTAATTCACATCATTTCTGGCATTCAGGGGTACATTTACAAGGGGATTGGGCCACTGGAATGTCACTTTTACCAGCATTCTGATGACACAACGTCCTGCACCATATTTAACAAAGTGTCGTTAAGCCACATTTTGTGGCTTCAAAGCCGCTTCATAAATATGGTACCCTGTCACGTAGGTATCTGTCATGGGTGGTGTTGGGGGTTTCCACTGCCACCCCCATTGTTTTTAACGTTGCTACAGATTTACAAGGATGTGTAAATCTGAGGCAGTGCCAAAAACAAATGCCATGCAATAGCAGGCATTAGAATGTTGGATCAGGGAGAAATATTGTTATTCCTCCTTGTTTTTGCCTTTTCTATGTTTGCTGCATTCTACAGCACGCTTAGAAAGAGCCAAACTCCATGAATGATTGTTTATGTGCAGGAAGATACACCTTCCTGCACATAAACAGTCATCCCTGCACTATGGTGCAAGGGTATCTGTGTTGGTGCTATGCAGCTATTTTTAGTGCACGCGCTAGAAAAACACAGGGTTGCCCTATACTGTTGTAAATACGGCACATCCCTGTGTTTTGGACATGGTGAATCGCGGCACCGCACAATTTGCCATAGCTCTGCCCTCCGCCATTTCCTTGTAAATATGCCCCTTATTGTTATTGTTCGTATGTGAAATTACGCCACACAGTGAATTGGTGGTTCCTGCAGTAAAAATCCTGTCACAGCAGCACTGGGACTCCACAAATGAACTGAACACCTACAGCTCTTGTTCACAACACTTGCGTTTCTTTAACTCTTTGTTAGATCGACCATGCCTCCTCACGCCAGCTGTTGATATAAGGACGCAGTTTGTGCAAAAGTCCAGATTTGTGGTTCATGTAACTTCACATAATTGGGTGCAAATGCACATATATGTGTAGTTTTTGCAAATGTTCCCTTAATTATTTGAAAAGAAATTATGCAAATTTTGCACTCAAGTGCAATTCACAAAATGTGGCATTGCCTCGCAATTCCACATTCCATGCCACGGGGTTGAGGATAAAGATGCAGGTATTCTTCATTTCGAGCGGGTTGCAACCTGGCAGGGCCGGCTTTAGGGCAGTGTGATCGGTGCAGCTGCACAGGGCGCTGACCTGTGGAGGGGGTGCTGACGTCAGGATGGGTGCTGTGTTTAGCAATACCTTATGATTGGAGAGATGAGGTGGACTTTGGCCCGGTGGTAGTGAGAGAATCTGAGGAAACAGTGATGGGTGTGGGGGGCGCTAAAAGTTATTGGCGCACCGGGTGCCACCAGCGCTAAAGCCCTACACCCTGAAATGCTGCCGTGTTGCCTCCCACAGTCCTTCAGACATGACCCGCTGAGGTTTGCGTGACATTTGCAAACCCAGTTGAGACACAAACCCCTGTTTGTGGCTGAATGGGGATTATGAGTCGTCTTGGAATGAGGGTCAGTGGCGAAGATGAAAATGGGATACAATGGTGCGTTCATTGGCCTATTGTTGGGGTGTGATGTGGTCATGAAGGATCTTCTACGGTACAATGGCATTGCCCTGGAGAGTCCGTCTGGACCTGTTCTTCGCCAAAGGCTCCCTTCTGACACAAGAAAACAATTGATAAGTATTGTCTTACCAAATTGTTGTGACGTCACCTGGACTCTAACTTTTCTGCAGGGATGCATGCAAGTGTATTTTTACAACTCAAAATTTGGTGGCATCGCAGCACTGGAGGGTTGATTTTCAAGGCCTTGTAAATATGTTTCCCTTTCACGCATAACTCTACATGAAAGGGTTGTTCCCTGGGTGTTGCTGTGGGTCTTCCCACAACATTTTTGTAAACCTGGGACTGCGTCAGAATCATACACCTCCCCAGGGGGGAAGAGTAAGGAGGTGCAAAGAGGAGAAATACTTAGATTTTTCCTTGTTTTTTCCTTTTTTATCTGTGTGCTGCATTCTGCAGTATGCATAGAAAGAGGAGCACGCCTCTAATGGTTTTTTGTGTGCAGGAAGGTGTTCCTTCCTGCACAAAAACAATCATCCCCCTCAGCAAAGGCAGCCTTGCAAAATGACACAGGGGTGCCTGTGCTGGTGCACGGCCGCTGTTTGGGGCATATTTACAAGCCCTTTGCGCCGTCCATACGCCTCTTTTTCCCACATAAAAAGTGATGCACCAGGGACGAAAGAGGCTTGTAAATAAGCTCCTTTGTGTGCCAGCGCAGGAGAGAAGGACAGGAAATCCCCAAAACTTATGTCCCTGCCCTTTTATTTTAACATATGTGGGAAGGCTTGCAGTGCGTCAAAACATTGTAAATGAGGCCTATAATTTCTAGTGTCCCTCCTTGCGAGCAAATTGTCTAAAAAAATGTATTTTATGAGATAAGTCAGCGGACTGGGCTGAGTGTTCTGTGTGACCAGTGTCCCTCTGGTAGGTTGCAATAATAAATACAAAATGCACGTTCTGGTCAAAATAAAAGTTACACAAAATGGTGTAATGTGTAATTTCAGAAAATGTCCCGATTTTCGTGCAAAACAGCATGTGGGAACTTCATAAATTTCAACAATCTAATTTTAATTTTGCCACATCCTACAAGGTAGATAGATACCCATTTCAAAGTTTGTTCACAATCAATATGCAGCTTTCGGCGAGTAAGGTACTGACTCTGTGCCCGATTCACTCAACTAACTTAAGACAAAATCCTAAACTTACTACTTTTGGTATTCACAGAAGTTAGTATTTTGTCTTAAGTTTGTCTTAAGACAGACTTAAGACAGACTTAAGTTAGGAATCTGTCTTAAGTCTGTCTTAAGTCTGTTTTAAATTTGTCTTAAGACAAACTTAAGACAAAATCCTAACTTCTGTGAATACCAAAAGTAGTAAGTTTAGGATTTTGTCTTAAGTTAGTTCTGTGAATCGGCCCCTCTGTTTATTGCTGGCCAGTAGTCGAGTTCTATTTTTTAGTTTTGCATCAGTACATTTCATTGGAAGTTTCCTCAGTATATTTGCATGCTCTGCCAACCATGGTGGCCTCTGGTTGCAAACAGGGAAAACAGTGCCCTCTACTGTTGCGACAGAGTGTGTGTCCACTCCTCAATTGGTGTTGTGTTCATGTAGTGTGCTGGGGTTTGTGCAACCTGGGATTGGAAATATAACATGCCATCCCTCTGCCAGGCAGCTCCCCATTCAAGTGGGTCCCTTTTCAAGGAGCTTTTTATTCAAGTGAGACTGTGGTGACCTTGGACCAGGAAGGAACTTCTCGTGGGGCAGGGGAGATGGGACAAATAATTGAACTGTGATGATATCTTCTTTCTAAAATCAATGAATACATTAACAAAAAATAATAAAAAGAAGCTGCTTAACCAACTGCTTTTAGGGAGAGAAATCGCCCCATTTCCAGAGCTTGGGGCAAACGCAAGATAAACTAACGAAGATGCAACAGACATGTAAACCTTAGAGAAACATGTTGGCAAGAAAGTGAATGCTGTGTTGGAGAAGTATTATTTACAACAAGGGGTGGTGATGGACAGAGTCTCTGAATTAAGCAGAGTACTCTCACCCAGTCAAGAGATCAGGGCTAGATCCAACACCGTTTTTTAGCTCATTGCACCATCCCAGTTTCAGAACCTGGCTGTATGCAAATTAGTCTGCAAATTAGTCTGTCCCTGGCCCAGTGCATCATGGGAACAGGGCAGACCAGACTACAAAAGCCAATTCTTACACTTTTCTGAATCATTTTGTCCACCATAAGCGTGGAAGGGTATACTCAGACATGAGTCCCTTGCTCACTGCTCCATCAGGATTCAAGCAAGCCGGGCCGACGAGGCTGAAATGCCAGAAACCGGTCCCCGGTAGCTTGTCTCCTTTCTGGTGAAGAATTGGCTTGGTAGTTTGGTCTGCCCTGTTCCCATGATGCACTGGGCCAGGGACAGACTAATTTGCATATAGCCAGGTTCTGAGCTGGGATGGTGCAGTGATCCGGTGATGGATCAAGCCCTGATCTTTGGACTGGGTAAGAGTGGTCTGCTTAATTCAGACACTCTGTTCATCACCACCCCCTTTTCTGAATCGTGTTGGAGAAGTATGGAACTTCTCAGATCCTAGGGAGGTTCAGGAGCGCGTGCCCTGTAAAGATTCTGCACTCATGCGCTTGATGCTTTAGTGCTCAGTCCTGTCCTGGAGGAGGGATTTGGGTGCAAGGAGGAAGCAGGCTAGATGGTCCGCCAAGGCCTGAGGGTTAGCTGCACAGGGAGGCCTGGACAAGGAAGTCACTGTTTATCCTCTTGAGTGGGATCAGCAGATGTTTCTAAGGTGTCCTCGTGGTGCTTCTGAGAGGACAGACCTCCTTCCTGCTGGGGTGGACACGCACAGAGGTGCAGGTGACCGGCAGTTGGTGTCAGAGGTGGGGGTGCCCTCAGGATGAGTGAGGCTCCGGTGCCTCCTATAGGATGGGCTTAAAAGACCCTCAGTGATGTCACTGGATTCACCTGTCCCTCCATAAGGCATCATTCTCTTCACAGACCTCTGTCTTCAGCTCGGACAGAGCATCAGATATTTAGAGACAAAGGGGCATATGTATCAAAGGAATTGCTATTTGAGAATCGCAAAACGCTATGTATGTAGGATTTGCAAATAATTGTGCGAATCCTACATATTCCTTAATTGCAAATCGCAAACTGCGATTCACGATTAAAGAATACCTCCCAATCATTCTTATGGGCCTAGAAGGCCCGTAGGAATGATTAGGAAGACATTCTCAATTTGCGATTCTCAATTAGAGAATCGCAAATTGAGAATGCAATTTCAAGGGTGACAGGGTGTCAAAAGGACACTCTGTTGCACCCCTGAAATGTACATGTGTGCACAGGTGGCACACATACATGCCCTAAGGGCATGTATGTGCGCCACATGGCACTTTAA
This sequence comes from Lissotriton helveticus, assembly GCF_964261635.1. Lineage (NCBI taxonomy): Eukaryota > Metazoa > Chordata > Amphibia > Caudata > Salamandridae > Lissotriton > Lissotriton helveticus. The sequence goes on along the minus strand of NC_136072.1, from coordinate 1,163,586,510 downwards.
AAAATGCAAGAAAGAACTTGAAGTTGGTGGTAATTTGCGATTTCTTCAGGAGAAATCGCACAACTTGGGTGCTTTTTACATCGCATTTAACGAATCAGAACTTGCGATTCCTTAAATGGTTTAGCAAAATAAGGAATCGCAAAGTTTGCAATTCCCTATTTTGCGAGGGCCTTTGGAATAATACATCCCAAAAGGCTTTTTCCCGTTCGCAAACGGGCCGATTCTGAGAATCAGCCTTTTTGCAAACGGGAAATGAGCTTCATACATATGCCCCTATGTCATATGCAGAAGAAGTTAATGCAAACAATACGAGTTGTTAGTGAAACAGCTGCACGATTGATTGGCTCAAAACGTCTGCACCCAGCAGAGAGTTAGATTTAATAATTGCAAAGCAAGGAGGTGCCCTCTGCGAACCCCACTTAGGAGCCAATCGAAATAAATATATTAAAGTTCTTATAAGGAGCATCGTTCAACGAAATGAAAATCAATTTCTTGGAAGACATCTCGCTTATGAAAATAACCTTACCGTAAACCAGAAAGCGTAGGTAATGTGGGCAGGTATTTGGTCGCAGTGCGGAGGAGGGAGGCGCCCGCTCCAGGGAGGTGAGGCGCTGGAGTCTGAGGTAGTATGGGGCTCGGTCTCTCATTCTCCGAAGGCGGTCCGTGCCCCAGGGCAGCTGCTGCGGTAGGTAATTGGCTGGTGCTGGTATTGCAATTCCATCTTGTGCTGCACTTCATAACAAGCAGGACATGAGGGTTATGGCAAGCAACAATACTCAAAATGAATCATTTCGCTGCCTAAAAGTGCAAGATTTCACCTGAGCTACACTAAGAAATTTAAGCCTTTTATCAAAACGGCGGTCCTCAAAATGGCAGTTCAAGAATTAGTAATCTCGAGGATTGAATATGGATGCACAACACTTGCTGGGCTCCCCAAAATTGCAACAGCATCGCTAAAAGCCTGCCTTAACGCAGCAACAAGGCTCATAACAGGGTCAAAAAAATTCAACCACATCTCTCCTCACCTGAAAGCACTGAACTGGCTACCTTATGAAGCCAGAATTCAGCTCAAGCTGGCGTGCATAACACACAAACCTCTACACTTCAAGTCACCAAGATACCTAGTGCAGAAACTGGTGATCTCCGGGGGAAACAATCAAGGAGCGCCAGAGACTTAGGGGTCCATCATGATATAGGGCGGATTGCCTCCGCCAGGCTCTCGGTAGCCACCGCCAGCCTGGCGGAGGCAATCCGCCCGATACCATAACCAGATTTCCCCCCCGCCATATTAAGATGGCGGGGGGGACCACGGCAGATGGAATGACCATGTTTTAACTTTGGCTTGTTTTTTCAATATACAATTCTATTTGTTCGAGGTAGCACGGGTGTCTTGGCACTTTGTCTAGTACGACGAACTTTTATAACTAATGGTGTTGTCTAAATTGAATATGTACTGATTTATGCATAACGGAACTTTACATTACAATCACTTATGGGTTCCCTATGACGTTTAGTCTTTTCATTTTTTGTTGTTTATCCTTTAATTTGGGGAATGTCACATCTATTTGCACTTTGGCATATATTTGTGATTAAGAACGCCTTTTAGCATGTATATTACAGGTCATGCCTTTCTATATCTTTCCAGCCCTGAAGAGTTATAACGTCTGTGATTGTACAGACCTATAACGAAACACGTGTCGGCTGGCTGTAAATTAACCAATGGTGTGATTATCTAATAAAAGGAGATATACATCTAACTCCAGGAACCAACGCTGGACATTTGTCTTTTTCAATTATATATAGTAGCATACTACTTGTTATATTTGATTTGAGTGCGCAGGACTTTGTGTTTCAAGTTTTATATGTGTTTTTTTCACATTTAAATTGAGGGGTTCTTTGGGTCCCCCCTCCCTGCTTGCACCAGTTACTTTTGCATTTATAGTAAATTTCACGTTAATATTGTCTGAGCGCCATTACTTCCCGTATACTCAATAACCTTTCTCTGTTGTATATATTCTGTTTCGGGAAGGGCTGCCGCAGCGTTTCAATATTTGTTTATATGCTCTAAGTCCAATTGACATATAGTATTACGGACAGGGACAAAGAAGCAGAAGAGTTATTTGGAACCCTTTCTACTGATAAGACTAGCAAAAATTCTACAATCAGTGGTAACACCATACGTAATATGGGATTAAGGGACAAATTCCTTAAACTTGAACGTTTGAAAAAAACCGAAAATGCTAGGTGGTGGGACGGAGCTACTCTAAAACAATATTTACGGTTAAAGAGAATTCCAAGAGGCATTACCTACCTATGATGAATTGGATGAAGATCTCCTAGTTAAGTGGGAGCAATCTCTGAATATTAATTCTGAAACTTTGATGATGATCTTAATCGAAAGTTCGGACAGAAAGGTCAGTAAACTGCAGGCAGAAATTGACACCCTAGAAAAGGAAATAAGAGACATGGGTAATTTTCAGGTTGGATGTAATTATGTGACATAACTGCATAGGCCAATAGGAGCACTAGGTTTTCCATGATTATAGTACTTTACGGACCATCATGGGCTTGTTATATAGTCTGAAGAATATACGAAAGGAGCCCTTCTCATATGGATGTGCGGCTGATAATGTTGGAGTTTCTACGTTACTTGCATATTTTCAATAGTCGTTTCTGACATAGGCACGTCTTAATATTGGGTATTTAATTACTTTACAGAACACCATATACCGTCACCTTCCCATTTTAAGGTTACCCTGCCGGGTTGGAATTATCACCGGACGTGGGGTAAGAACCTCTTTACTGTAACGTTTCGCCCCCACAGGGGGATACCTTTACTAGTATACTGGCGCCTTTACTAATACCTTACTATTTGTGTTTTTTTCTCTTTCCTCTTCCTGACCTTCTTATTAATGATTAGCCCTATAGTAAAAAAGGATCCAGCCATCGAGGTAGATTTTGCATAAAATTTCTCTTATTATTGAGCACTACACTGATGGGGTTGCTTGCGGTTGATATGTCACGCCGTTTTTTCTTTGCGCCATCCCTTTGTTGAAAAGATTTTGATTCCTTCAGATTTTGACCATGTTTTAACTTTGGCTTGTTTTTTCAATATAAAATTCTATTTGTTCGAGGTAGCACGGGTGTCTTGGCACTTTGTCTAGTACGACAAACTTTTATAACTAATGGTGTTCTCTAAATTGAATATGTACTGATTTATGCATAACGGAACTTTACTTTACAATCACTTATGGGTTCCCTATGACGTTTTGTCTTTTCATTTTTTGTTGTTTATCCTTTAATTTGGGGAATGTCACATCTATTTGCACTTTGGCATATATTTGTGATTAAGAACGCCTTTTAGCATGTATATTACAGGTCATGCCTTTCTATATCTTTCCAGCCCTGAAGAGTTATAACGTCTGTGATTGTACAGACCTATAACGAAACACGTGTCGGCTGGCTGTAAATTAACCAATGGTGTGATGATCTAATAAAAGGAGATATACATCTAACTCCAGGAACCAACGCTGGACATTTGTCTTTTTCAATTACATATAGTAGCATACTACTTTTTATATTTGATTTGAGTGCGCAGGACTTTGTGACTCTCGCTCAAGGACACAAGACTTGCTTCCCTTGAGGTCCCCCTAATCTCACAGCCTGCGTACGTACTAAAGTAGTTATCAAAAGAATTAGCTGTGTCAACCTTAAACTGGACTGGAATATATTAAATGCTATACAGGACTCTGTACCGGAAAATTACCTTGCTATGAACTGTGAAGTGCTCTGATACCCTACGGGGTCAAGTTAGCGCTATACAAAACATTAAATAAATAAATACATTAATCTTGAATGTTAACAATGATAGGTGTGTTTAGAAGTTAGCACAAGAAATACAGCAAATGAGCAGGGAAGATACACAGTAAAAGCATTGATTTAAGTGGTGGGGTCATAAAAGGAGGGCGGGTCATATCGAAGTGGGGGGCGTACATAAGTCAGATCGAGGGTGAATTTAACCAAGACGACTGTTGTACACATGTTAGTTCATTTCTTCCATTTCTGTTGTAGTTCTCTTTTCATTTGCATCTTTCTCCTTCTAGCCTATCACTGTTGCTAGGATATGTTATGTCATTATAGAAGATTCATGCATTATTTAACTTATGTCATGGAATGTTGGGGTATTTTACCTTACCCAGTTTTTCTTAGCTGACCTTAATCTCCCACAGCTCGGGGGTTTTATTATAGATATTTATTTCTATTAAATGTACTTTTCCACTACTACATCGACTTCTGTCTTTACAACTTGGCGACGAGGGAAAGCGAAGACCCACAGCTGAACAGTAGGAGATAGTTGTCAGTCACCGCATTCTGATTAAATAATTACTGACCGCAAATTGGAATTGACAGGGGAACTGCGCTACGGGGAGGAAATCGCAAGTACTACAGTGACTTTTAAAGATCATTCTTTGTTCTTATGTGCATTTCAGCGCAATATTATTGAGGGAAAGGTTTACCGTTAAATCTGTTGATGCGTGTACGGAGGTTCAACTGTAATTGTGCAGCGCGCGAGTCGGCTTGTGATGAATACTTGCTCAGTATCTATTTTGAGCCTCTGTCTGTCCTGTAGTGACGACAGTGAAATGTAGGAATAATCCACCGCAAAGTAAGCTTGAAGTTTATTTAAATAAGCTTTATCTCAAGGAAGTAACGGAACACCACTGAAGTGCATCTTTCCTCGAAGTCTGAGTTGACAATGTTAGTTATCAGCATTCAGAATTCAACGAGTAACATTGCACAAGAATGCATATTCAATTGAAAACAACTCATAGATAAGCATAGTGTGCACATGCAAGGCTGTTAGGGGCACATTCATCAATATTGCTTTTTGCGATTCCTTAATTGCGAAAAATAAGGAATCGCAAGTAAGGAATTGCAAACTGCAATGCATCAAGAAATCGCTAAACAAATAGCAATTTCTTAAAACCCCTGAATTGCGATTCTCTAATTGAGAATCGCAACTAAGGAATACCTCCCTATTCATTCCTATGGGCCTAGAGGCCCACAGGAATGAATGGGAAGACATTCTCAATTTGCGATTCTCCATTAGAGAATCGCAAATTGAGAATGCAATGTAAAGGGTGCAGGGGTGTCCAAAGGACACCCTGTTGCACACCTGAAATCTGCCTATATGTACATCTTGCACACACACATGCCCCAAGGGCATGTTTGTGTGTAAAATGGAACTTTGAAAAATGCACTTTTCGCAAATTACCATGAAGGTCAACTTCATGGTAATTTGCTCCCCTTATTAGCGAAATCGCTAATTCTTTGATGCATTACATTTATGGAATCTCAATTTTAGATTCCTTAAATGCATTCGCAATTTAAGAAATCACAATTTTGCTATTTCTTAAATTGCAAAAAGTACAAAAATGATGATGCATCCCAAAAGTTAAAATTGCATTCGCAACCGGCCGAATTTTGCGATTCACACCATTTGCGAATGCAATTTACAATGATGCATGTGCCCCTTAGTCATTTCAAAGAAAAGCAAAAGCATGCACATAAGAACGTGAGCATGCGCATCCAGAAATAAAGAACCTATGACAAAACATTCAAGCGCGTTCACAAGTAGAACTCTGGTCTCATGACATCACCATGCCCCTAATAAAAACAAAAATGAAACATTAAGAAGTTTACGACAACATGGATAAAACATGACATGAGATAGGCATGACTAAGACATATAAAAATCTTTATCTTTGGAGGGAAAGGAACAATTGCGTGAGGACCTGGACATTGCAGGACCTAACGAGGAAATGGGGAGTTCATACCGAGGTGAGTTTGAGGAAGCTGAGGAGAAAGACCCTGTTGAAGAAGGGAGATAAACTGCTACTTGAGTATCATCATTGACAGTGATGGAATCACTAAATGATGAATCCTGTGAGCAATGAGAAAAATGAGAAAAATGCAAATCCTCTTATAACTCAGTTAAAATTTTAGAAGCTTGAACAGGAGTTATCTTGACAATCATTCTCTTGTTCCACCAACCCTTTTTTTCCACGAAAAGAGAAACTTTTGCCACCTTGAGAACTTGTACAGAGAGAGAAAACTTTGAAAGACCTTTTTTCAACTTGTTAGGAAGTTTCAACATGACCCAGTCACCAATTTGAAACTCATGCATGGTGTTACAAGACTTAGGGCGTCATTATGATGACGGGCGGACTTAGTCCGCCCGCCATCATACCGGGACCCGGGACCGCCTGCCATAAGGGCGGGGGTTCCGATCAGGGCATTAGGATGCGCCCGGCACACGCGGGCGTATCCTGTATATGTACCATTGCGGCAGGCGGAGCAGAAATCTCCGCCCGCCGCAATGGTAAAAGTGCAAGTTGTGCTTTTCTAAGAGCGACATGACAGGCACCGCGCGGTGTCTGCCATGTTGCTCTTAGAAATGCGGGGAGGGGGTACCCCCATGTCCACCCCGCAAGCCACGGACTCCCAGGGGGCCCGCAAGGGGCCCCCGCAGGGAGTCTCCGCATGCCTTACCGTGGCGGCATCAGCAAAAGCAAAGCAAAAGGTGTGCTTATTTCTCCCCTGAGGCGGAAGCCGGGGGCTCCTCAATCTATCCCTGCATTTCTGGTAAAGACTCATTTTAAAAATGGTATATATTTTAATTGGCCGCTTTTACATACCAAATAGACAGGATATTCGAGTGCGAGATTCACATTGCACCGAAGCTTATTACACCCGTTTTTCCATCCCCGGCGCAGCCGACTAAGGCGCTGACGCCGCGGGGCAAAGGGTGTGGCCGCCATCTTGCTGGGAGGAAGGGTTGCGGTCCAGTTGCAGGACGCCTCCCGCCCTCCCAGGATACTTAAGGGGTGTTGATTGCCTATACCAAGACTTTTGCTTATTTCTCCCCTGAGGCGGAAGCTGGGGGCTCCTCAATCTATCCCTGCATTTCTGGTAAAGACTCATTTTAAAAATTGTATATATTTTAATTGGCCGCTTTTACTTACCAAATAGACGGGATATTCGAGTGCGAGATTCACATTGCACCGAAGCTTATTACACCTGTTTTTCCATCCCCGGCGCAGCCGACTAAGGCGCCGACGCTGCGGGGCAAAGGGTGTGGCCGCCATCTTGCTGGGAGAAAGGTTTGCAGTCCAGTTGCAGGACGCCTCCCACCCTCCTCTATACTGTATAAAAAAACAATGCCTTTCCATCCACGCAGCGGGCGGGCGCAGCGGGCGCGCCGGCAGCGCACCGAAGGCGCGCCAAAGGCAAGCCCATCTGCGCCCGTCCGCGCCGGGACCGGGCCCAGGGCCACAACCCATGGACCTTACGGTACAGCTTACCGCCTCTCCTACTCATCTTCAATGCTGAATGACCTCCGTCCACCTCCCATAAGTAACTGCACTAAGTATGACCCTGAGTTTGCCTCAGAATCCACATCTTTTGAATGTTCGCATTGCAAGGCTATCATAACTCTGGTTTTCAATACAACTCATTATAGTAAACAGAAACACCCTAAGATAACTACAATAGCACTTACCAATGTTCGTTCACTTGGAAAGCACAGACAGGAAATATCAGATCTAGTCAGGGACAGGAATATAGATATACTGTTCATGACTGAGACATGGATGGATAGTACGTCCGACCCAGATCTAGTCATTGCGGTCCCCAGTGGATTTAAGGTCCACCGACAGGATAGACAGGGCAAAAGAGGGGGCGGGCTAGCTATAATTGCACGGGACACTTTTAAAATACGGACTTTCCCGATACCCTCTCTCACCTGCGAAGCAATGCAATTTGCCATCAATCTGTCATCTTCGCATAATTTCAGAGGTCTGCTCTTATATAGACGACCGGGAGCACGTTCTGGATTCCTCTCTGACCTAGGCACTATACTGGAAACTTTGGCAACTGAAGAATCATTAACGGTACTTGGTGATTTTAATTTTCATTTAGATAAAATTGATGACTGTGATACGCTCTCTCTTCTATCTGATATGGAAATTTTGGGGCTCCCTCAATTGGTTAATCTTCCCACCCATGATGCCGGTCACATCTTGGACGATATCTTTTCCAACTTAGAGGACATCCATATAACCGATATCCTCCCGCTCCCTTGGTCTGACCATCATGTAATTCTAGGCACAATTATAACCAATGAGGTCTCCCCTGTTAGCGTATCCACCCCTAGTCGGGAACCTTTTAAGGCTTGGAAAGATATTAACAACTCAAGCCTTAAACTCCTACTTGACAGCACCCAGCCTATTTTATCCACTGACCCTGATACTGCTACTAAGCAATACCATGATTGGTTAGGTCATGCTACAAACTCACTGGTTCCTCTTAAATTAGTAACTACAAATAGGAAGGTCCCCTCAGCACCATGGTTTACCGAATAACTCAGGAATCAGAAACAACTTTGTAGGAATAGGGAGAGGCATTGGCGGAAATTCTATAATGAAGAAAGTAAAATCCGCTACAAGGAGATGCTCGCTAAATACAAATCTATGATTATAAGTGCTAAGAGGAAGAATTTTAGCAAACAAATAGAGAAAGCTTCTCTATGATATTATAAGCAGTTAGCAGGAAATACTTCTGATTTAAATCCTCCCCCTTCCCAATCCTTTTGTGACGCACTAGCAAACTTCTTTTTCACAAAAGTTAATGATATTTACTCAGCTTTTTCCTCCAACACCAGCCATTCTACACATACGGTACATTCCTCTTCTCCTGACTCTTTATTTACCCAGTTTAGTGATATCACGGAGGCCCAAACTAGGAACATTATAACTTCCATCAAATCCGGATCAGCCTTGGATCCATGCCCTTTTAAAATTCTTCCCCCGATTATGGACTCCCTGATTACGGTTATTACTCAAATTTGCAATTCTATGTTTAGATCAGGAATCTATCCAAACATACTAAAAAAAACTCTCTTGAAACCACTCCTAAAAAAACAACATTTAGATAAGGCGGATTTGAAAAATTATCGACCAATAGCCAATCTTCCATTCCTGGCAAAAGTTGCAGAAAAAGCAATGAATTCCCAGTTATCAGAATTTATTGAGGAACATCACCAACTGGATGGAACCCAATTTGGGTTCCGTAAGTTCCATGGCACAGAAACCGCCTTGATCAAAGCCGCCGATGACATCAGAGTCATTTGAGATCAAGGAGGATCAGCGTTACTAGTGCTACTAGATCTCTCTGCAGCATTCGACACGGTCGACCACTTGATTCTGGTCGACCGTGTCGAAAAATTGGGTATCCAACAGACAGCCAAGAGCCTATTGGCCTCCTTTCTGAACGATAGAACTCAGGTGGTTATCCTGGGATCGTTCTAGTCGGCTAACCTGTCTCTGCCTTGCGGGGTTCTACAAGGCTCATCCCTTAGTCCGACACTTTTTAATATCTATGTGTCGGACCTAGCTAAAACCATCAAAGCACATGGGATGAGCCTTACCTCATACGCAGACGACACTCAGTTAGTCCTGGCCATCAAAAATAATGGAGAAAGAGTAGACGAGTGTTTTAAAATAGGTATGTTGGAAATTGTAGACTGGATGTCCTCTAATTGTCTAAAACTTAATTCCGAAAAGACGGAAGTTGTCATATTTGGACAACTAACCCCAAGCTGGTCTCCCGCTTGGTGGCCAACATCTTTCGGAACCTTGCCTAAACCAGTTTCGAAGGTAAGGAACCTTGGAGTTGTTTTTGACAATGACCTTCATTTTGTTGCCCATACCAATCAGACAGCGGCCACAGCTTTTCATAAGCTACAATTGGTAAGGAAAATTCTTCCTTTCCTGCCCGAGAGTGCCGGCAAAACCCTGATAAGTTCCCTAGTGCTATCCTCACTGGATTACTGCAATGGCTTATTTGACAATGCCCAGACCCTTGTAATTAATAAAATGCAGACTGTACAGAATGCGGCTGCCAGGCTACTTTCTAGAACTCCCAAGCATAACCCATTGCCGATACAATCAGAGGTTATCACTGGCTCCCAATAAGAAACCGCATTAAGTTCAAGATGCTATGCATTGTATATAAATCATTGCACAAACAAGGACCTCAGTTTCTTAAAGACCAGCCCACGCACCAAGACTGTCTCCTGGGGAGATCGCCGCTTTTTGGTCGCGGCTCCAAAATTATGGAATACATTACCTCAGTCCATTAGGACCAGCCCCTCCCTTTTTTCATTCCGCAAAAAACTGAAAACGTGGTTGCTTAACCAGTGATCTTCTAGAAATTCAGTCGTCGAGAATTTTTGCAGAAGTTGCAGTGCCGAGACGCCCACGGGCAATTGTTCGCGCTTAACTAAATTTCATTAATAAATAAATAATAAATAAAAGCCCATTGTAATATGGCGGGCGGTGTCTAACAGACACCGCCTCCATATTAATCATTTTCCGCCCCGGCCGCAAGGCGACCGGGGCGGAAAACAGGCGGGCGGTCCTCTCCGCCATCCTAATTTGGTGGGGGGAATTGGGCAATAGATGTCAGGCGGATTTCCTCCGCCAGGAAATCCGCCCGACATCGTAATGGACCCCTTAGTGTCAAACAATTTGTTTTTGAATAAGTTGTTGATAAGTAACATTCTTTAACATCCTTTGTTTATCTTTACACACCAAATAGAGTTCATCTTCTTTTCTTACAACTTTTAACCAGTTAGGACACAAAGTAACCTTGGGGTTTCTTTTCTTAAGCAATCTGAAAGGTGAGACACCTGTTGAAGAGTGAGGGGTGGTAAGATAAGACCAAATCTTCTTTTTTAGAAACAGTTCTACAACAGAATTACATTCTAGGGCTGACTGAATTCCTTCTTTAATTAATCTATTCATTTGTTCTACTAAGCCATTAGAGGAAGGTGAATATATTGCCACTCTCAAATGCTTGATATCATGAGCAGTTAGAAATTCAGCCATAGTAATTGAAGTAAAATGAGATCCATTGTCTGTGACAAGTTGCTTGGGAAAACCTTCAGACAGAAAAGCCCTAGAAAGAAAATTAACCACAGACGAGGTATTGGGTGAGGAACAGAACTCAAATTCTACCTATTTTAAGAAATAATCAATTAAGACAATAATGTACTTTTTATCACTTGGCAAAACTTCAAAAGGTCCAGCCAAGTCAAGGACCAAGCTTCTATGGAACAGGCACGTTATGTAAAGGAGTCTTCAATGTGTTACAGTGCTTGTCTGAAACAAGGCAGGTTTGACAAGAATTTATCCAAGTAGAAAGATCTCTTTCCAAACCAGGCCACCAAACATTTTCTTTTAACCTCCTAGACGTTGCACCCACATCTAAATGCCCTTTGTGTGCTAATTCAAAAATCTTACACTGAAGAGAAACAGGAGGTACAGCTAGACCACCTTGCATGATGAAATTGTCTACCACATAAAGCTCATCAGAAACTTGTGCAAAAGACTTCAAGGGAGCAGGTAAAGAGCGTTCCCTTGGCCATCCAGTAATGATCATATTTTTAACTGCCGAAAGGACATTGTCTTCTTCTCAAGCTTTAAGCCAGTCTTCTTGAGAAATGGATGCCATGCTCCCAATGAAATCTTCAATGCTCGCAACCACACATTCAACATCATCATCAAACCTTGAACAGGATGAATCATCCTGTAAAGGTAGTCTGGACAAACAATCAGACCTGACATTGTGTCCCTCAGGAATGTATTTTATAACAAAATTGTACTCATGCAAACGTGAAAGGATATGTACTAGTCTGGAAGACGCTTTTCCCGTGCCATTACCCTTGAGTAAATGAATTAATGGTTTATGATGTGAACAAATTTCAAACTGAGTGCCCCAAATGAATGTCCTGAATTTCTGAACAGCCCAGGAACAGGCAAGAGCCTCTCTCTCAATGGTACTGTAGTTACTTTCTGCAGTTGTTAATGACCAGGCACAGCTCCAAGACCACGTTGACTTGCATCTACTGAAATGGTGCACTTATGGCCGGGTGCGAACGCAGTAGGTGCAGGTGCCTCCAGAATTAACCTTTTCACAAGATCAAATGCTTCTTGTGTCTCCTGAGTCCAGCTAAAGCTTGTGTTTTTCTTGAGAAGAATGCGTAGTGGTTGAACAACTTGTGTGTAACCGGAAATAAACCTAGAATAATACTCGGTCATGCCCAAGAAGGATTTGAGACAATCCTTATTGTTAGGCACTGTAACTTGAGAAATGGCTTGTTTAAGAGAGAATTTGGGTGTGATACCAGACGCAGAAATTGTATGTCCCAAATAATCAAGAGAAGTAACCATGAATTTACATTTCTCAGTACCTAAGGTGACACCAATTTCTTTGAATTTATTAAGGACTTTTCTAAGTGTGACTAAGTGATCTGATTTGTTCTTCGAAAATATTAGTACATCATCTTGGTACGCTTGGGCTGAATCAATACCTTTTAAAATATGATCCATGAACCTTTGGAAAACGCTTGCTGCTTAGGCTAAACGAAACGGTAATCTCAAAAATGTATATGCCCCAAAAGGAGTAACAAATGTAGTGAGGTCAGTAGAGGAATCACAGAGTGGAATTTGGTGTTACGCTGAACAGAGATCCAAAAGAGAAAAGTAAGTGGCACCAGCAATATTTGAAAATAAATCTTGGATTTTGGGTAATGGATGGCAATCTACTACTATGTTTTTATTAAGTGAGCGTAAATCAGCACACAACCAAATTGATTGATCCTTTTTTCTAACTATGACAATTGGACTGACCCACTCAGATGAGTCAGTAACTAATTTGTTTAACAAAACTTTAAGGTCATCCCTTAAGCTCAAGGGAATGGGAATAGCATTTGCTTTTAATTGGATTACGTGTTCAAACTTGGAAATGTTTCCTATAGTGGAAGAAAAAACTTTAGGAATTTCTGAAATTATATTTCAATTTCTGAAGATTGTGAAATTGAAGAAACACAAACGCCATTTATCTGTATGGGATTGTCAGAGCCAGGAACCAACTTGAAACCCATCTTGGCTAAATCTTGCCAGCCAACAATGTTCTTGCCTTTAATAGCAACATAAAATTTTGTAACAATTTCCCGACCCAAACTTGTTATACATTCGATGAAATAACCTAACATGTCAATTGTGTGATCACCATTGGCTTTGGGGAGGATGTCTAAAACCGCCAGAGATTTCTCAGGTGACCAATGCTCCTTATACAAGGTATCAGATACAATGGTAACAGGTGCACCCGAGTCAAAACCAAAAGGGATGATGGATGGAGTGTTGAACATTGCAAGCACTCACCCCCAGTCAACTGATCTGGGTTTAATCCATCATCATTCTTTAGCTCACTCCACCACCCCAGTTCAGACATGGCCATATGCAAATCAGTCTGACCCTGTGCCTCATGGGAACAGTCCAGCCCGAACTGCCAAGCCATGTCTTCCCTGGACCGGAAACAAGCGTCCTGGGACCGATTTCTGGCTAATCAGCCAGGGTAGCTTGAATCCAGTGGCAAAGTGAGCAAGGGTCCCACATCTGGGCTTGGCAGTTCAGGCTAGACTGTTCCCATGGGGCACAGGGTCAAGACTGATTTGCATATGGCTGGGTTCAAACTGGAATGGCACGGTGAGAAAAAAAAAACTATGGATTTAGGCCCAGATCTCTGCAATGGGGTGAATGCATGACATTGTTCTGCATTCTGTCCTTCAACTGTTGTTTTTGCAGTTTTCACCCTGAGTGGGACGGGTATGCTCGGACGTGAATCCCGTGCTCTCCATGCCACTGGAATCAAGCTAATCTGGATGATGTGGGCTGACAACCCAAAACCGGTTATAGGATGCTGGTTTCCAGTCCAGGGAGGACCTGGCTTGGCAGTTCAAGCGGGACTGTTCCCATGGGGCACAGGGTCAAGACTGATTTGCATATGGCTGGGTTCAAACTGGAATGGCATGCTGAGCAAAAAAACGATGGATTGAGGTCCAGATCTCTGCACTGGGGTGAATGTATGACATTGTTCTGCATTCTGTCCATCAACTGTTGTTTTAACAGGTGCACCCGAGTCAGCCATCATGTCAAGAACAAGATTACCAACAGTAACTTGACAGATGGGATCTTTGACTCTATGTGAAGAAGATACTAAAGAAATACAATCAATGGAAAGCATAAGTCTCTCCAAACTATTTGGTAAAACAGCATTGAGATTAGAATCTTCGTTGACAGGAAGGTCAGAGGTTTAAAGAGTGCTAACTCTAATCATTTTCTTGCTCCTGCAAACAGATTGAACAAGAGCTATTTTGTTACAACTGGTACATTTTTTACCCAAAGCAGTGTACACAGGGCTATCTCCGAGATGAGATTTGGAACCACACCTGTAACAAAAGGCATTAGGTTTGTATTGTTTGTTTTGAAACGGTATTGTAAAGAATCCGGATGAATTGCATTAATTGAATTAATATTATCATTTGCAATACATTTAGAAGAAATAATAGACCTTTCAATGTCTTTCGCAATGTCAATTACCTCAGCTAAAGAGGGATCCCTACAGCTGAGAAGGCGTTCCTGAATTTTTTTAAAATAACAACTATTCACAAATTGATCTCTGAGATGATAGTCTAATCCTGCGCCAAAGTTACAAGTAGCTGCTAAATTTCTTAATACTGAAAGGAAATCTTCAACTGATTCATCAGGTTCCTGCTTCCTTTTCATAAAGTTGAACCTTTCAAGCATTATGCTGGGTTGCTTCAAATACTTTTTGTCAAATCTTATTACAGCATCAGAGTAGACATTCCAACCACCACCCTCTCCTGGTGGGGGTAGGGTCGGAGGAAGATTGTCAAAAATTTCTCTGCCTGCACTGCCAAGGTAATTAAACAAAATTGCTAATTTGTGCATAGGAAAGTAAGATTCAGCATAAATTGCAACAAGATAATTTTCAAAAGAACGAAACCATAGTTTCCAGGTCTCTTTTGGCTTACCAGGCTTGGAAAGAAAGTATTTCAGTTGAAATAATTGCTGAGAGGAAGCAATGTATAATAAACAAAATAAACTGTTAATTTCAAAATAGCAGTACTTTAAAACAGGAACAGAAACTGGCAGAATAAAGTAATCCTTGTCGAGGACTTTATAAGATCCTAAAATAAACAGTACCTTGAAAGCAGGAGTTGAAACTGCCAGAATAAAGTAATCCTTGACGAAATCCTTGAAAAGACACTTGTGAACAAAGAATGTCAGCAGTTGTTTGAAGTATTTCCTTTTCATACGTTGGGGGCATTGTGTGTGTGTGTAGCTTTTAAATTGAAATGAGTTCCCAAACCAAGATGTCGAGCGCACGTCAGCTCCGCGATGACGTCATCACTGGAGGGGGCTCAGAGACTTTTGGAAAGGGGAACTCGCCTTAAATTGTAGAACGCGCCGGAAGAAAGAGGCATGCCTGTAGTGGACGAAGTCCTGTTGCGGCTGAAAAGGAACCGTTTCTATACAGAACCAGCAGGGTTTTGCAGGAGAAACAATCCTAGGAATTCCTGCACAAAATTGGTGGTGTGAAGTTGAAAAGCTCCCAAAAGCCGTCACAATTCGCCAGATGAAATGTAGGAATAATCCACGGCAAAGTAAGCTTGAAGTTTATTTAAATAAGCTTTATTTGAAGCAAGTAACGGAACACTACTGAAGTGCATCTTTCCTCCTTGAAGTCTGAATTGCCAATTTCAGTTATCCGCATTCAGACTTCAACTAGTAACAGATTGCACGAGAATGCATATTCAATTGAAAACAACACATAGATGAGCATAGTGTGTGCGTGCAAGGCGTTTAATCATTTCAAAGAAAAGCAAAGGCATGCATATAAGAATGTGAGCATGCGCATGAACAAATAAAGAACCTATGACAAAACATTAGAGGACGTTCACAAGTAGAACTCTGCTCTCATTACAGTCAGACGCACGTTTGAAGAATACGTGCGTGCGGCCATTTTGGATTCATGAAATTGACAGAAAATTTAACACGGTTATGGAGAGGAATACAAGAATGTGACATCAGCTGTTTGTTGAGAAATATTACCTAAAGCGAAACAAAGTAAGAATAAATAAATATATGTCTAATATACAGAAGAATATATAATTTTCTGATCATATTTAAAATAAAAAATACTAAGCATACAAAGAAGTTAAGCAGGCATGGCATAAAGCAATAATATATGTGTACTAGCACATTTTCTAAGTGAGCCAGGAAAGATACCAATGCGATGGAGAAACTGGTTGAGAGCATTTGAAAATGATCTAGTGGCCATAGATGGCAAAGCATATAGTGCGGAGAGGGAAAAAAGCCTTCATGTTTGGGCTACTAGGAAATGCTGGACAGGAAATGTTTGATAGCCTGCCTGAATACGAAAATGCACCTGGACAATTTATACCACTTGATGAATACCAGGAAGCAATAAAACGAATGGAAAAGCAATTTTCAGAAGAACCAAATGTAATGGTTGGTAGACATAAGTTTGCAATGCGGAAACAGGCTGAAGGAGAAAATAAAGAGGAATATATTGCAGCATTACATGTTCTCGCTACAAATTGCGAGTTTAATGACCTTGTTGACATTTATATTAGGGATCAATTGGTATTCTACTGTTTTTCAAAGAAAATACAGGAACGTTTGTTAGCTTGCAGAAATCTTTCTTTGCAAGAAGTAATAGATATTGCAAAAGGAATACAGAGATCGTTAGTGTCTACTAAAGATCTGTCAAATGAAAATAGAAGTACTACTAATGTGTTTTCTTTACAGGAAAAAAGGAAGTATGAACAAAAACCTGCTGAAAGAAATAAAGGTGGGAGGAATATTGAAGTTATATACAATGCATGCTACAGATTCTGTTCACGCAATCATTTTACACATTTTCATGGATGTCCCGCAATAGGCAAATAATTTGAAAAATGCAAAAAAATAGGGCATTTTGCCAGTTCATGTAGAAATAGCAAACATAATGTAAATAATAGAGTAAAAGTTAATGCAATTGAAGAGTTCAATGAAGAAATGTGTTCAAATATAGTTTTAACTGTAGAAGTAATGGCAAAATAAGAGGACCGCTGGGAAGTGTACACATTGGAGATATTGAATTATTAGTCATGGTTGATTCAGGGTCACCCATAACTATTATATCGGACACCACCTTTAATGAATCTTGGAGTGATATAGAACTTATGAAAACTGATGTTAACCCAAAGGCCTTTGGCAAATTTGAAATTGATATGGTTGGGTACTTTGAAGATTCTCTCACATTTAACGGTAGAATGATTAACATAAAAAAATTTATGTAGCAGAAAGAGGCCGACATTTAGTAGGATGGAAGGATTTAGCCAGACTAGGTGAGATGTTACAGCCAGGTGTAGATGATCCTATTGTACTAGATGAGAATAATCTAAATTTTGTCAGTGCATCTACTAAACTTATTACTCTTGCCACTGTTTTAAATTATAACAGAAAGTGTTTAAAGAACAAATAGGATGTGTCAAAGGATTTGAGCACACAATTAAATTGCAAGAAGGAGCACTACCTGTAGCACACAAAGTGAGAACTGTTCCATTACCAGTTAGAAAAGATGGAAAGGCATTACTAGAGAAATAGTGTTTGGAAGGTGTAATGGAGTCTATGGACTATTCAGAATGGGTTTCGGCGATAGTGGTTGCAAAAAAAAACCCCAGGAGATATCAGGCTCTGTTCTGACTTGAGATCCCTCAATAAAAATATAATCGTAGATTGTCATCCATTGCCTAAAGTACAAGAAATATTGGCATCTGTTGCAGGTTCAAAATATTTTTAATTGATTGATCTCAAGGCGGCATACCACCAAATTAACCCTGGGCGAAGCACTACGCTCCGCTCGCGGAGTTTGCGAAGTTTTTGCAACTTCGCACTACGCGAGCGGCACGTAGCACAGTGCGAACATGCGTAGTGCAGCGTAGCGTAGTGCAGCGCTCATTTTTTGCTTGTTCGCGGTCCTGAACGTCATGTTCGCAACCGCGAGCAAGCAAAATGACATCCCGGCAAGATTCTCAACGCGAGGAGGTCAGGTTTCTCATTGTGAGTGGTTGCGCATGCTCGCGACCGCTCTCAATGAGAAACTACCTGTTCGCATTGAGAAAGCTGCCGCTCGAGTAATAATCTCCTCGAGCAGCAGAAAACTACAGCTCGCACTGTGCAAGATGCCGTTTTCAATGCTTGCACAGTGCCGGATGCTTGTCCGCACTGTGCAAATCATTGAAAACGCATCTTGCACAGTGCAAACATGCTACTACGCAGCTCGCGTAGTGCTATGTGAAGTTCGCGTAGTGCGAAGTGCACTTCGCGTAGCTTCGCGTAGCGCTACTCCGCGAACTACGCCCACCCTTACTGACCAAATATGTCTATCTGAAGAATCCAAAGACCCTACTACGTTTGCAACTCCATTTGGAGCTTACGGATATGTATCATTTCCCTTTGGATTAGCCTCAGTGGCTAGTGTCTTGCAAAAACTTATGGACATTCTGTTCAATGATATTAAAGGTGTGGAGAAGTATCATGATGATATTATTTTACATGCCAGTACTATTCAATCAGATAATGATATACTTAACTCAGTTTTATGTATACTAAAGGAGAGAGGTATGACTGTCTCCAGAAGCAACTGTACATTTTTGCAGGACAGCATAGAGTATTTAGGACATGTACTTACTGCTGATGGTATTAAACCTAAAAATGATTTAGTGAAAGCAATTATAGAAGCACCCAAACCCCAAAATAAAGACACACTTAAATCATTCATGGGGTTAAGTGAATATTATGCTCGCTTTATCTCAGGATATGCAGACAAGGTAGAACCATTAAGAAAGTTATTACGCAAGGGAGTGAAATATGATTGGGGACAAAGCAAAACCAAAGGGGATGATGGACGGAGTGTTGAACATTGCAAGCACTCACCCCCAGTCAACTGATCTGGGTTTAATCCATCAACATTCTTTAGCTCACTCCACCACCCCAGTTCAGACATGGCCATATACAAATCAGTCTTACCCTGTGCCTCATGGGAACAGTCCAGCCAGAACTGCCAAGCCATGTCTTGCCTGGACCAGAAACAAGCATTCTGGGACCGGTTTCTGGTTAATCAGCCGTCATCCGCCAAGCTAGCTTGAATCCAGTGGCAAAGTGAGCAAGGGACCCACGTCTGGGCACACCCTGTCAACTTAGGGTGAAAAAAGCAAAACCAAAGGGGATGACGGAAGGAGTGTTGAACTTTGCAAGCACTCAAACCCAGTCAACTGATCTGGGTTTAATCCATCATCATTCTTTAGCTCACTCCGCCACCCCAGGTATGACATGGCCATATGCAAAGCAGTCTGACCCTGTGCCTCATGGGAACAGTCCTTCCCGAACTGCCAGGACCTGGCTTGACAGTTCGGGCTGGACTGATTTGCATATGGCCAAGTTCAAACTGGAATGGCCTGGTGAGCAAAAAAACGATGGATTTAGGCCCAGATCTCTGTACTTGGATGAATGTATGACATTGTTCTGCATTCTGTCCATCAACTGTTCTTTTTGCATATTTAAAAAGGGGCATAGAGATAGCCCTCACAGGTATAGGCTTCTCTCCCACTTGACTCAACAGTAAAGGTCAAGGGGTGTATTCTTCTGGAAAGACTTTCTGCATGAGCTGAGGAAAACAAAGTGCTATCCGAAGTTCAGTACGATTTCCTGCAGATAGGTCAACCGTAGACCATTGTTTGAATCTGTACCTGGTCTTAGGTGAATACACAGTAGCACGCCCCAGCTTGATATGTTTACGACTCATGGACCTCTCAGCCTCATTTGATTGTATCAATTGGTCACAACTTTGGCAGTTTATGCTGAATATGGGGGTGCACCAGGACATTGTTTTGTTCCTAAGAGACCTTCAAAAAGATACCAAGGTTTCATTCGGATTCTCTAAAAACTTACAGTGTTCACGTCACTTTAGTATTAAAATAAGAGTACAACAGGGTTACATTTCGGCCCCTTTCCCATTTAATCTATATATTAACAGCCTAGGGAAGGCCTTGGTTTTTATAAAAGCTGGTTGTCCACAAGTGGGGTCATGTAGCCTAATACTTTGCGCAGATGACGAGGTTCTTATGGCCAAAACCTCCAAGTGCTCGCAGGCTCTGCTGAACTCCTTTGCTAATTTGATGACGGAGCTGGCGTTATCGGTCAATGAAAGAAAACTTTTGTGATGGTCGTTGGCCCAGGCTCCACCAAATCAACAAAGTTCAATCTAGGATCTTGTACCCTTCCCAAGACCAAGATGTTCTTTTACCTGGGTATGTTGTTTGATTCAGCATTAAGTTGGCACCCCATAATTAACAAAAAAGGGGGTGTTTTACACATGCAAATGATGCAGTTTTTAGTTTTGCTTCAAGACTGGGCAGTAGACCAAGGGTGCCCTCCTCCAGTTTACAGTGTCAAATGTGATATTTGGGGATACGTTAACCAGGTTTAGCTGCAGACTGTGGAACTATGTTTTTGAGGTAGCTCCAGTGTGTTCCACAAAGCACCCCCATGTTTTCAGTACTTGAGGAATTAGGAGTAGGCTACTTGTCGAACACCACAGCATTCCATCCTCTCGCTCTTTGGTTGAAAATTTGGATAAGGTCTGACATCAAACTAAGCTAGGAGATTTTAAAAGATTGTTTAGCTCTTGATCATGCACTACACATTCCTTGGCTCAAGTACATCAGGGCCTCCCTCCAGAACCTGGGGAGGGAAGACATGTTCAGCATGCCAGAGGGGATATGCAAAGCGGATTCTAAATGCGTGAAAGAACACTGGGAACACTTAGCAAGGCTGGCGATATGAAATTATTGCCGCTTTTGCGTCCGTCTTCGGCAGAAAAGCGGCGATAATTTCATCGCCTTATTAGTCAAAACACGCTATCGCGTGTTTTGCTGATTTTGCGCCCTTGTCAACAACGCCCAGCTTTGCATCTCTAATGAGATGCAAAGTGGGTGTTCCAGGGCCAAATAATAGGAGAAATGTCGCTAAGCGACATTTCTCCTATTATCAAGCTGCACGCTCACAAGCAGAGCGTTAGGAAAAGAAGCGCTAACCACAGTTAACGCTACTTTCCTAACGCCTGCTTGTGACCTGACTTAACCATGTAATCCAATGGGATGTGGATTACATGGCTAAGATTGCCCTGCCCTATCAGCAAGGTTATCGCCATTTTGAATGGAATATCGCCGGAAAACCAGCGATATTCGATTAAAAACTGCGATAATCCCCGCTATCGCTGGGATTTTTATCTCCATGGCGTTAAGCGTTGTTAATACAACGCTAACATGGAGATTATCGCCTGCGAATGCGGGCGATAGATTTCCTCACGCTAGCAGCGGTCAGTGATAATTATCGATGCCGCTTGCTAATATGCCCCACTATTTTAGACAGAGGCTCATGGATAGAGAAGGGCTTGCATTAGCAAAGCCCTGTGCACAAAGCCATTTTATGTAAAGACTGTGTTATCTACAGAGCCAGACCTTCTTGATAAAATTAGGCATGATCATTTTTGCTTACCAGGTTCTGGTTTGATTTTCTGCCCTTCTTGTTAGCTTATCCTCAGGGCAGTAGCAGGGGCCACAAACTTACAACATGCTGCTGTGACAATAGGTCCCAGCAGGATACCCGGCATTTCGCAATGTTTTGTTGTGTTTACGAAATGCCCCGGAAGGCATATATTGTTCCTATTTTGAAAAAGGAAAACTTTTCACAAGTCAGAGCGGCTCTTATGTTTTTTATAAATGTTATCAAGGGCTATTTTAATGTACTTTTTTAATAATTGCTGTAAG
Source organism: Lissotriton helveticus (assembly GCF_964261635.1). Classification (NCBI taxonomy): domain Eukaryota; kingdom Metazoa; phylum Chordata; class Amphibia; order Caudata; family Salamandridae; genus Lissotriton; species Lissotriton helveticus. The sequence continues at coordinate 1,163,564,684 of NC_136072.1, read as the reverse complement.
GTTGAGGAACCGCATTGATTAAGTACTTCACGAGACTTGAGTCAATTATGCCCTGTAATATGCACTGTGTTAGCTGTGTTTGCACAATCAGTAGAGTTTTTAAGCCTGCGTTATATTTTATGCTTCATTTTTATCTGAATTGATTAAATATGTATTTTATCTGACATTTTGTATTCTGTATGTGCTTTTGCATATTTTTCTACCGAAAACGGCCTGCTATTTTTCGCCAGGAAGTTTTTTTGTCATTGTAAATTTGTCATATATATTTATATTTTTGTTTGTACATTCTGTGCTTGCTGTGTTTGATATTGTGTTCCTTTTGCCTGCGTTGTTTTGATTCTGTGTTCTGCTAGTTTTGTCTGTTCCATTTTTGTAACAGTTCTCTCATGTAATGTAACTGGTTCTATTGTACAGTGCTCTGACACCTTCGGGTAAAGTTTGCGCTTTGTAAAAATGCATTAAATATATAAAGAAAGAAATAAATAAAACAATCATTGTGGCGTCACAAAACATAATCATATTATTGAGTGATTTCAAACTGACTTCAATCCCTTCGTTGTAAACACACAATGTTCTTCACTGTACGTGGCGGACGCTTTTATTTTGAGCCTGTCAGAATGCGCAGTCTCCAGCAGGCACGGCATTCTCGCGAGCCTTCTGTGTGAGTCCATTTGAGTCAATATGCCGCGTGCAGCTAGCACTAATGCACGCCTACCTCTGTGCAGCCTGAGGCTTCCCAGACTAGTCCCCGCTGCTCTTCGAGAACGAAGCTTGGTTTCTTCCACTTCTCGTCACGCGGGAAGTCTCGAGCACAACACTAGCAGCGGGCCATATGTATGAACACATTTTCCCATTGACACAGAATGCGTGAAACCCTTTGATACATCTGACCCAGCATGTCTTGAATGTCCGTGGGGCAAGGATATATTTTTTAACGGCTGGGATGAAGTCTGAGGCAGGGGCTAAAAGGCCCAGACAGGGATCAGTGATGACCTTTGGCCTTGCCACGGTACAAGAAGTAAGGAGGACCGCTTACATGTGTAAAGAGCTGTGGCGTCTAGCAACTTTAAAAATTGGTGTGGCGCGGCAGGCCGTAAAACTCACAGATATGTTGCCCTTTCCTCTCCCGACGATGATGGCAGGAAAGGAAGGTGGTTTACTTCCTGTATTCAAATTCAACCAATCCTGGAGCTGCTCTCATGCTGTTTTCAGCTTTAGGAGTGGTTCGGTCAGGCTAATCCAGTGCTCATTTTGAGGCTGGGGGCCTGTGCGTGCAATCTCTCGGCTGGTTTACAGCACTGGGATTGCAGGCCCTAAGTGTGCATGACAGATTGACAGTCTGTAGACAAATGGCCAATCTGACATGCGCACTTGAATCAGTCATTCTGCAATACACAGGAATCTGTCTGCCCCTCCCTAAATGTCAAGGTCAAGAATAACTTTATTTGGTTCAAAAATTGTACAATAATGTGTCACTTGACTCAAAAATACAACTTTAAAAAAAAATAAAAATCAAATTTCTAAAAAGAGGAGCGCCCATTTCATTTACATTTCATACTGTTTCCTTATTAAAACTGCAATTCTAATAAAATATAATACTGTAGTGCAAATAACTTCTGTGAACAAAGAGCGTAGGAGAAGAAAACCCTCCTGGTGATTACGGGGGCGAGTTTCTCTTGAGAGTGGAATAAGGAATCTTGTCTTTGGCTCTTTGTAAAGTGCGCAGAAAAAAATAAAGTGCAAGGTGCTTTGATGTGCTGAGCTGTCACAGGGGCAGGGTGTAAGGTTATTGCACCATCCAGTCTGTTTGGGAAAGGCCACTAAAAAGTGCAATGTGTAGAGCCAAAACCTAGTCAATATAAATCTATGCTGCGCATTCATGGTAAAGGGCAAGTAAAATTGTTGTTGTAAAAGGGGCCGACCTAAGTGAGGATGCAGCCCTGGTTGCTGCCGGCGATTACCAAGCTCAATATAATATGCTTCTTTTATGATCAGTTTCATATTAGTATTGATGCTGGCAGGATTATCATAATAATGCCCTAGGCCTATTTCATTACATTTTCTTTTCACATAGCACAGCCATGGGATGGCCTCGGCATTTTCCAGCAATATACAATCCTTGACAATTTCCCTTGTGAGCTTTAAGTCTTCTGACCGCCAGACTTTGGCCCAAAGAATCAGTGGGGCAATATTAATCCGATCAGCAGAAAGCTGTGGAGGCACTTTTTGGGATCATTAACAATCTTCTTAAAAACTTATCTTCTAGTATTTGCAGTTGAGTGCTTTTGTGATCTCCTCATACTCAGGCCCCGTAGGTAGCGATGGACAAGCATTTTGATGTATATAAAGTGATCAATTCCACTACTGGCTTGGGCCTAACTTACATGCAAAGTGAAGAAGGCCTTCCACTGTGCGATTAGTGTTCAGCACCCTGGATTAGGGACCTTGTCCATTATCTTGCCCTTTACAGTACATTTCCTAGTTTTAGTTTGGCTTGGGCCACAGACCATGATGTAGGATTAAGTGAAATTTACTTTTAGGGCCAAAGCTAACATAAAATCAGTAGAAATATTCAGGGACTTCTGTAGGTTGTTTGCAGTTAAAGCCATTAAAACTGTGTCGTCCGCATATGACAACAACAGGATCGATTTACCTCCAACTTTCGGGAAGTCTAATTCCTGATTCATTAGGACTAACTCTAGGCTATTTGTGAACACGAGGAAGAGAAAGGGGGCCAATATGCACCCCTGTCGAACTCCCTCTGTAGAAACGATGGGTCTGGTCCTCTCTCCCCCCGAGCCAAATCGTATGGCTACCGTAGTAGCCGCATGCAGCCTACGCAGGAGGGTAATGAGGGCTTCCTTGAAACCCATTTCTACCATCATGATCCACAATTTTCCCCTGTTGACCGTGTCAAAAGCGCTTGACAAGTCCGGGAAGGCAAGGTGGATTGACCCCTTCCTTGCTTTCATGTAGTTGCCCATGATCAGGGCCAGGTTGAATCACTGTTCGTTTGTCCCCATGGCTCTAAAGCCATAGTGAGTTTGGGATATTAGCCCATTGGAATCTGGCCAAGTCTCAAGTCCAGCTAAAATGTCCCTCCCCAACACCTTGACCATAGCATCAATTAAGTAAAAGGGCCTATAACAGGCCAGGTCTGCCCTATTTCCCTTTTTATACACAGGGACCATTATGGCGTCTTTCCATGATGTTGGGATGGGTCCAGTTATTGCTGCTCTAAAAACATTTGTCAGGAGGGGTGCCTAAAGTTGGATATTGTTTTTGAATAAATCTAGGGGTACCCCATCAGGCCCTGCAGCTTTAGGTTGTATACCTTTCCCGAGGGTATCCTCAACCTCGCTCACTGATAGAGAAGAGCTTAAATGGTGTGTAGTAACTGGAATTGATAAGACATCTTGACATATCCTGGCTAGTGGTACCCTTTGGGTTGAATATATTCGAAAAGTGTGCTTCCCACACTTTCCCTGGTATTAGCGAGTCCATTCCCCTTGAATCCTTTGAGAATAAAGGGAGGTTTGTTACCTCCCAAAAACTCCTAGAGTCTTTGAGTGCGCTCGCTCTCTCTAGGTCCGCCCGGGCCATTTTTCTCAGACCTTGCTTCCTCTGATCAACTATGCTCTTGTAACCCTGCCTTGTGCTCTTGATTAAAGTTTAATCACGGGGATTGTGTGTAGTGCCTTCTTCAAATCTTTTTGGGTCCTTGTACACTCGACGTTGAACCATTTAGTCCCCCTAGTTTCCCTTATAACTTTTGGGTTTGTCAGTTTTTGGGATACTTCCCTGCAAATTCCTTGGAACCCCTGTATAACCATTCCTGGGGGGGAATCCTAATCTAGGCGTTTCAAAATGGAGCTTAAATTTGCTTTGACAATTCTCTCCTCAAATTGAGGGAGATTTATCTCGTTCCATTTCATTCTCACCCCTTGATTTGGATTGTACTGGAGAAGGCGACCATCACCTTCTGCCTCCTGGGCAATTACTAGCAGAGAGGCTGTAAGAGGGTTATGGTCGCTGGCGTTGTTAGGCTCCACTTCAAAGCTACCCACCAGGGAGGCAAATTTTCAGGATATTAGCATAAAGTCAATAACACATTGCCTTCCTCTGCCCATAAAGGTTGGATATTGGATGGCTGTGTTACTGACCGAAGTGTCGACAAAGAGCACATCATTCACAATAATAATATACTTTAAGGTGTCTCCCTGGGGCGTGTGTATAAAGTGTGTCAGTGGTTGATCCTCAGTGTCCGTTAACCCACAGACTATATCTGAGCCATGCCGGCATAAAGAGCAATTGAAGTCCCCCACCCAATATATACACAAGGGCCGCCACTTCCCAGCGATCCTGTCAATTTCCTCCTTAAGAGTTACAATAATATCGCAACTATTTGAGTCAAAAACATTATAGTACCAATTAATTAAAAGGGTCTTGACCTGAAACAAGTTAAAAATCAAAATCAATTGATACAAGGGTGAGTCTGTAACAGACTTTGCTTTTATAGACCCGTATTTAAGGGAGATCAATGTTGTCAGTCCTCCTTTCGCTCTCCCTGCTGGTGAGGCGATTGCATGAACGGGAACAATAACCATCTAGTTCAATGTTCTCCCTGGACCATGTTTTCTGAGTACGTATAATGTCAAAAACGTTTATATTCTTTAACCATATTTCTTCATCTAATTTCGAGCGGATGCCTGCAATGTTCCAGGAGAGAATTCTAAAGGGATGAATTTTGTACAACCTTTTATCTGGATCCTCACTGTGGCTAACAATAGCGGAGTCCGAGATGGACCCCCACATTCCTAAGTTATGGAAAATAGAGGGGCTAGAGGAATCATCCCCAGTTTCCAACTCCTAGTTGCTAATAGAAGTGTCAGGTGGATTATGTGTGTGGTAGGCCAAGTAATTTGTCCCCAACAGATTCAATCAATCAATCAATCAATACATTTGTAGAGCGCGCTACTCACCCGTGAGGGTCTCAAGGCGCGAAAGGGAGGGAGGGGTGCTGTCATTGCTCGAATAGCCAGGTCTTAAGGTGCTTCCTGAAGGTGAGATGGTCCTGGGTCAGTCGAAGGTGCGCGGGGAGTGAGTTCCATGTCTTAGCGGCCAGGTAGGAGAATGACCTTCCTCCGGCGGTGGTTCTGTGGGTCCGCGGCACGGTGGCGAGGGCGAGGCTAGCTGAGCGGAGCTTGCGGGTGGGGGTGTAGAACGAGAGGCGGTTGTTGAGGTATTTGGGTTCTTTGTCATGGAGCGCTTTGTGTGCATGGGTGAGGAGCCTGAACGCGATCCTCTTGTTGATGGGGAGCCAGTGCAGGTTTCTTAGGTGGGTGGATATGTGGCTGTGGCGGGGGATGTCGAGGATGAGTCGGGCAGAGGTGTTTTGTATGCGCTAAAGTCGTTTCTGGAGTTTGGCTGTGGTTCCTGCATAAAGGGCTTTTCCGTAGTCCAGTCGGCTGGTGACGAGGGCCAGGGTGACGGTCCTTCTGGTTTTGGAGGGGATCCACCTGAAGATCTTTCGGAGCATGCGCAGGGTGTTGAAACAGGATGAAGAGACGGCATTGACTTGCCTGGTCATCGAGAGGGAGGAGTCCAGGATGAATCCCAGGTTACGTGCGTGGCCCGTGGGAGTAGGCGCGGAGCCCAGTGCTGTGGGCCACCAGGAGTCGTCCCAGGCGGAGGGGGATTGTCCGAGGATGAGGACCTCTGTCTTTTCTTAGTTCAGCTTCAGGCGACTGAGCTTCATCCATTCTGCGACGTCTTTCATTCCTTCCTGGAGCTTGGTTTTGGCGGTGGCTGGGTCCTTGGTGAGGGAGAGTATCCGTTGGGTGTCGTCGGCGTAGGAGATGATGTTGATGTTGTGTTTGCGTGCGATTTGCGGCGAGGGGGCTCATGTAGATATTGAAGAGCGTGGGATCGTCTGGCAAAAAAACGGACCACAAAACGATTCTACCCATTTAACTACACCTTGTGTATTTCTTCAATTATTACCTTATATTTCCCCACAATTCTCTGTTTCAGGCGTTATCGGACGGTGCTCTGCTGCCCTGCAGCTGCATCGGAGCTATAGAAGTCAATGCTTAATTCGGAAATAAATAAAGAAGATTAATAATACATAAGTGTCAGAGACCTTGCCAACAGCCCATGGTTGCGTGCACCACGCATTGTCCCTGCCAGCGCTGCCAGGGGCAGTAAAACACAATTACTAGCCATCATAATTCTTACAAGTGTGGCAATCAGGACTATTCCAGGCCCCAAAGCTACTAGAATGGCTTGGGCGACAGGTACCCGTCATTTTAACCGCATGCGTGCGGGCGGAATTCCGCTCGTACGCTGAGATTTTTAAAAGCGCATGTTACGTGACGAGCTGGGCTCGTCATCAGTGTGCGAGGAGGCTACGCCATGACGAGCCCAGCTCGTCATCAGCATGGAAGGGGTTAATGCACGTTGAACTAATAAGCAACTGTTAAATGTGCTCATCCCTAAATTAGAGAAACAGCTCCGTCAAGTGGTAGACTGTCAGAAGTGTCCCTGTTGACAATTAAGTGTTGGTGCCGAGCACCGGAAACCACTGGCTCAAATTACGCACTGCAAGAAATACACCTCAAATGAATAAATGAACAGTCCTAGGCAGACATCGAAGGTAGCAAGAAGTTGTGAGAAGGCAGAGATACAGTTCATGATTGTTTACAGTGAGATAGAACAGCCAAAAGGAAGGATCAGATTGTCTGGAGGTGTGGCGTTTGCTGAGCCGCTCCATTCCACACCGGAACATTATGGAGGATGGTTAGGCTTTGGCAGGGAGGGGGTGTGGCATAAACTGACTGAGGACTGACTCTGCCAGGACTGTAATTACCAACCCATTCCGAGATGGGGAACCGTGGATTTACCACGGGTGGAACCACCACTGTCTCTACTGCCCGTCAAACACTGAAAGCCACCCATTCTCCACAGGATCTCTACTTCGGGGGCACTAAGGCGCTCTTCCAGGGTGGTCCTCCTGGCACTGGTTGTCCCTGCCCAGATCTGCCATGAGAAGGGTTAACCAAATGGCGACCGAGGGCACAATAACAGAGATGGCCAAAACAATTTGGAGAAAAATCCATGAAAATGTCATGAAATGATGCTCTTGTCACACAATGTAGAGGCTTATGTACAAGCCCATTGCACAGCTTCACTTATTTGATGCACCAGAAGCACAATGGGCTTCCCCATATTTACAAGACCATGTAAAGTCACCCTGCGTAAGCGTAAAGAGGAGCAAGGAGGCGTAACTGCATTCTGCAGTACGCACAGTAAGAGGAAAATGCCTTTAATGATTGTTTTTGTGCAGGAAGGCGTTCCTTCCTGCACAAAAACAATCATCCAGAAGGCGGAGATCCCCTCAGCACAGGTGCCCTTGCAAACTGACGCAAGGATGCCTGTGCTGGCACACAACCGCTGTTTGGGGCATATTTACAAGCCCCTTGTGCCGCTCATACGTCACTTTTTCCCATATCAAAAGTGATGCACCAGTGGCGAAAGGGGTTTCTAAATAAACCCCTTTGTGGGCCAGCGTGAGGGATGAAGGACAGGAATGTGCCTTATCTTATATTCCTGCCCTTGTAATTTGACGTGCAGCAGCACAGCGGGCCGGCTTGCTGTACTGCTGTGTGTCAAAATATTGTAAATGAGGCCTGTAATTTCTTGTGTCCCTCTTTTTTGTACCCTAGCACCCATCTTGTCTAAAAGAAAATGTTGTGAGCTAAGTCATCAGACTGGGCTGGGTGTTCTGTATGAACCTGTGTACCACTGGCAGCTCGCCAGCATGAATACACAATGCACGCTCAGGTCAAAATAAAAGTTACACAAAATGGTGCAATGCGTAATTTCAGAAGGGTGGGATCAAGGGGGTGAGGGATGGTGGACGGAATGGCGATGAGTGGGAAGAAGCTACTCAACCAACTGTTTAAGGAGGCAGGGGGCGGGGGAGACAGTACAAGTAACTGGACTGTTCTGTTATCTTGTTTCTAAAATCTATCAATACATAAAAAAAAAGACCAAAAAAAAGAAGCTGCTTAACCAACTGCTTTTGTGGAGAGGAATTAGAAATCACCCCATTTGTAGAGCTTGAGGTAAAAGCAAGAGAAACTAAGGAAGATACAACAGACATATAAGCTTTAGAGAAACATTTTGACAAGAAAGTGAATGCTGTGTTGGAGAAGTGTGGAACTTCTCTGATCCAAGGGATGTTCAGGGGGGGTGCCCTGTAATGTTCTGCACTCATGCGCTTGATTCTTTTGTGCAAAGTCCTGTCCTGGAGGAGGGATTCCTGAGGGACCAGTTGATGCAAGAAAAGCTAGGGTGCAAGGAGGCAGCAGGTTAGAGTGTTCTCCAAGGCCTGAGGGTTAGTCACACAGGGAGGCCTGGACTAGGAACCCATGGTTCATCCTCTTGAGTGTGCTCAGTTCAGCAGATGTTTCTAGGTTGTTCTTCTGGTGCTCCTGAGAGCACAGATCTGCTTCTTGCGGGGGGGGTGGAGGGGCACAGAGGTGCAGGTGACTGGCAGTCGGTGTCAGAGGTGGGGTTGCCATCAGGAAGAGTGAGACCCTGTGTGAGCCTCCTATAGGATGGGCTTGAAAGGCCATCAGTGACGTCACTGGATTCACCTGTGCCTGCATGAGACTTGTTCCGTTCAGAGACACCGTCTGTCCTCAGCTCGGACATAAGCATCAGAAATTTAGAGACAAAGGTCCATATGTATCCTTCCAAATTGCGATCGCAAACGCCGAAATTTGCAGAATTCCGACGTTTGTGATCGCAATTGGGCTTAGTGGTATGTATTAAAGAAAAACTGTCTCACAAAATAAGGAATCGCAAAATTTGAGATTCCCTAATTAGCTATTGCATTTAAGGAAACGTAAATTGCGATTCCTTCAAATGCAATGTAAGAAGCACAGAAAAAGTGCAATTTGGCCTTAAGGAATTGCAAATTACCACCAACTTCAAGTTGGTGGTCATTTGCAATTCCTTAAGGCCTTTGTTATTTGGTAAAATGCACTTTTTTGCATTTTTCACAGTGCCATGTGGCGCCACATGTGCACACATGCATATTTCAGGGGTGCCACAGGGTGTCCTTTTGACACCCTGGCACCCTTGAAATTGCATTCTCAATTTGCAATTCTCTAATTGAGAATCGCAAATTGAGAATGTCTTTCCATTCATTCCTATGGACCTCTAGCCCATAGGAATGAATGGGGAGGTATTCCTTAATTGTGAAACACAATTTGCGATTTGCAATTAAGGAATATGTAGGATTCGCAAAAGTATTTGCAAATCCTACATACATAGCATTTTGCAATTCTCAAATAGCGATTCACAAAACATCGCTATGTGAGAATCGCAAAAGAACATTGTGATACATATAGCCCAAAGTCACAGGCAGAAGAAGTGAAAGCAAACCATATAAGTTGTTTGTGAAAACAGATGAACGATTGATTGGCTAAAACGTATGCACCCAGCAGAAACTTAGGTTTATACTTGCAAAGTGAGGAGGTGCCCTCTGCGAACCCCATTTAGGCACCAGTCGAAATAAAAATATTAAAGTTCTCATAAGGAGCATCCTTCAACGAAATAAAAATCAATTTCTTGGAAGACATCTCGCTTATGAAAATAACCTCACAGTGAACGCGAAATTGTAGGTAATGTGGCCAGCCAATTGGTTCACATATAACAATAATGCGCTCGCAGCGCGGAGGGGGGAGGCGCACACTCCAGGGAGATGAGGCCTACATTCTGAAGTAGGATGTAGTCCCCGGGGGCTCGGTTTCTCCTCTCGTCGAAGGCGGTCTATGTCCCAGAGAGGGCTGCAGCGATTGGTAATTGGGTGGCGCTGCGATTGCAGTCCCATTTTGCGCAGCACTTCAGATCACCCAACTTAATGATTTTATTAATTTTTTTTTTGCAATTTTATTTAGCGTGGACATAGCCCGAAGGCATCAGGTCGCTTTACAATAACGGTTACAGCTAGTAATTAATCTTGTATGTTAACAATGGAGGGTGTGTGTAGAAGTAATCACAAGAAATACAGCAAATGGGCAGGGAAGATGCACAGTAAGAGCATGGATTTAAGTGGTGGGGTCATAAAACGAAGGCAGGTCAGATTGTAGTGGGGGGAGTAAATAAAGTAGATCGAAGGTAAATTTAACCAAGACATCTGTCAAAAAGGAGGCACTTGAGGTCCCTTTTGAAGGTTACTCGGCAGGTGGTAAGATGGAGGGAGGCATAGCTCCAGATTCTAGTGGCACTGCCAGAGAACGACTGGTTCATGTACCATTCTCGACTGAAGGGGGGGTGGGGATTTCCAGAGCAGCGATTGGGATTTTCCGGAGCCCCTATTTTCTCCAGAGATTTTCAGTTTTTAATTTAGGTGGGAGGGTGAGGAGGAGTGCAGCGGCCAGGGCAGCCGACTTTGGAGAACAGGGTTCACGGTTCCTTCCCCGGCTCCAGCGGCAGTTCAGCTCAGCACCATGTGACTCTGGGCAACAGCTCACTTAATTTCCAGGATGGCCCCCAGCGCCTTGAGACCCATAAGTGTGAGTAGTTTGCGCTTCACAAAGATGGATTTATTTATTTATTTTATTTCTTTCTTTGTTCTGTGGGCAGTGCAGGCAGTTTTGAATTGGGCTCGAGCTTCAATGAGAAGCCAATGGAGGGTTAGCATGACCAAGAAAATATAGTCTAATCTCTTGAGACCTAAGACAAGCATGCTGCAGCATGAACTGATGCTCTCAATAGGCCTAGGTAAACTTTGGGAATGCCTGAGTAAAGGGCAATTCTATAAACTCGTCTGGAGAGAATGGTGAGACTACACCGATGCTTTGAGGTCTTGTTCTGGATTAAATAATCTGATGTCCCAAAGGTGCCTAAGTTGGTGATGTGCACTGTTGGCCACGGCTGCGATGTGGTTGTGAAGATTGAGATGATTATCAATGGTGATGTCAAGTGACATGGCACTCTGGAAAATGGTGGCGCAGCGGTAGGGAGGACGGTGAGAGTGTCTCCCCGACCCGCTGACGGCCAGGTATCCAGTTACTGACACGCAGCATATGTTTTAAAAAGCACTGTGAATATATTTGTTCAGTTCTGTGAATAACAACAGCACGCTGAATGGATTAGCAATTTTAATAGCGTCGTGTTTTAAATCACTGTCAAGTCTTGCTGAAAGCGCTACTCGCTATTGTGTTGTTTTGAGAGTAACACTTATTTACCTTGCCTGGGCTCGATTTCCGTCCTGCCCGCCCCGGTCCGACGCGACAACCAGTGCCGTTTGAGCGGAGGGCGGGTCAGGCAGAGCCAGGCCACTTCCGTGCTCTCTGAGCGGTTAGCGCTCTAGTTGCTGCACCTTTAGGGGTATTTAGCCCCCTCGTCAGAGCAGGCGCGCAGCGAAGCGCCTGAGACGCGCCAGAGAGAAGCCCGTCTGCTCCCGTCCGCGACAGGACGTGGCTAGGGGCTATGGAGGAACCTCTGGTGGATATTAAGGTACCTAGGCGGGTCTATTCCTCACAGGCCTTACGGCACTTACGTCACAACCAATTAACATCTTATTGTAAGTTACCGTCCTACTGTCTCCCTGAGGGGCCATTTTCATGTAGGTCTTGCTTAACACAATTCTCTACAGAAAAACATCATCCTTGTCAGCGCCCTAGTAACTTCTCGGCGGCTTCTATGCAGGGAGGAAAGATTTTAAAACTTTTATTGTGTAATGTAAGATCTTTAGTTAAGCACTCTTTCGAGGTTTGGGATCTCATCTCCACTCATAAACAAGATCTCTGCTTTTTAACGGAGACCTGGCTTAAACCACACTCCATCCCCGCTATTACCCTCGGAATACCAGAGGGTTACAAAATTGTTAGGTTAGACCGACCAAATAAAATTGGTGGAGGTACTGCAATTGTTTTTAAAAAGGAGATTTCTTTATCAATTATTGATCAGCACTGTAACTCTATTTATGAAATGCTGGTTTTTAGGATCGGCTCCTCTCCCAAATATAGTAGGAAAGGAGCTTTGGTCTACCGGCCCCCGGGCCCTTTAAAAAATATGTCCAAGGAATTAGTGGAAGCACTGGCTCCTCATGTGTGCCATGATAAAGAATTCCTGCTACTTGGAGATTTTAATATCCACAGTGAGGATAAGGCAAATAGTGAGACTCAGTCCTTCCTTACTGATATCTCCTTTCTAGGATTAAAACAATATAATAGTGGACCAACGCACCAAGCAGGACATACCTTGGATATGATAGTATCTAATTTTCCTGGTATAAAATGTTGTGCTCCTAAGCAATATCCATGGACTGATCATTTTGTGTTGGAGTTTTCCATGCTGATGAATGATCTTCGTCCCATTCCCTGTATTCATATGCAACCTGAACGAAGGCAGTGGCATAAAGTTACCAATGTTAACTTTGAACGGAAATACTGCTCGTTTTCTATTGGCCACTCAGATGATATTAATATTGCCCTTTCAAATTGGGAGCATGCAGTTGAGGCTGCAGTACAACACATTGCCCCGATAAAGACTTTTAAACCTACACCTGCCAGAAAACAGGAGGTATGGTATTCAGAGGAATTACGTAGTCTTAAACGCTTGGCTAGAAAGTCTGAAAAGACATGGAGAAAATCTGCCCGGGAGGAAGACAACAATTATTTTAGAATCAATCTCAACATCTATCATAAAGCTATACGATCAGCACGAAAAAATTATGTTACTGGCCAGTTAGATGCTGCTGGCAATGATTCTAAGGTTTTATATCAAATTGTCAACACCTTCATAAAACCAACAGCTTGTGAAAGTGCAGACATGGCTTCACAACACCTTTGTGATAGCATCTCCTGTTTCTTTTCAGAGAAAATCGATGCTATCTATAATAAAATAAAGGCACTGAGTTTTGACTCAACTACCCAAGAGACTCGGTCTTCCACCCTGATAGTTCCTACTGATACTCCCGTTTTCAATGAGTTTCCTGAAATATCATTGACAGAGGTTCAGAAATTATTTTCTGATATAAAAAGCGGAAGCCCGGCAGATTTACTTCCAGCCAGACTTATGGGTCCGCTGGGGAGTATATTAGGTCCGGATGTGCATAGACTGGTAAACCTATCACTTGTATCTGGAGTGGTCCCACTATCCTGGAAAAAAGCCCTAGTTAGACCCATCAGGAAGAATACATCCATTCCCTGGTCTAACATGTCCAACTTGAGGCCTATTTCCCTTCTACCATTCTTAGGGAAAATCATCGAAAAGCACACCAACAAGCATCTATCTACCTACCTAGAACACTCTGGTAGCCTCGATCCCTCGCAGTCAGGTTTCAGACCTAAATTCAGGACTGAAACTGCGCTACTGTCGGTAACAGACGATCTACGGTTGTACCAGGATAGAGGTTACTCTGTTGTCCTGGTGCTACTGGATTTATCGGCAGCGTTCGATACAATCTCCCACACCATCTTGATCGAACGACTGTCTGCGAGTGGAATCGGCGGTAGGGCATTGGACTGGATCAGAAGCTTTCTCTCCAATCGCACCCAATCTGTCACCATGGGTGATTTCAAATCGGAGGAAGTGGCCATCTCCAAGGGGGTTCCACAGGGCTCATGTTTGAGCCCAACGCTATTTAACACCTACGTGGCCCCCTTGGCAGGTGTTACTAGAGCTTTTGGTTTTTGCCCAGTGTCCTACGCAGACGACACGCAGCTGCTGTTCCCTTTTAAACATCTTACTCCGGAAATTTTACTATCTTTTTCCGAGGGGATGAAGGCAGTTGCAAGATGGATGTCTTCCAACTTTCTTCAGTGCAACGTTGGAAAGACAGAGGTGATGCTCTTTGGTGAAGCCAGGATTCAATGGTCCCCTGAATGGTGGCCTTCTGATTTGGGTCCAGTCACTGAGCCTAAAACATTGGTCAAGAATCTGGGAGTCAGATTGGAACCGGAGCTATCCATGAAGCAAAATGTCAACACCACCGTAGGATCTTGCTTTCATGTGATTGGCCTTCTTCGTAAAATCTTCCCTTTCCTCCCTGACTCCCATAGGAAAACTCTTGTTCAGGCTCTGATCATCAGCCGGCTTGATTATTGCAATGGGCTCTTGGCGGGTGCAAGTGAGGAGGTTTTGGACCGTTTGCAGGTGGTGCAGAACACAGCTGCCAGGCTGGTGCTAAATGCACCCCCCAGATCCCCTTCAAAACCATTACTCCATAAACTTCACTGGCTACCAATTCGTCAGCGAGTGAAGTTTAAGACGTGCTGCACCATCCACAAAGGCCTCAACCAATTAGGACCTGAGTATTTGGCGAACAAATTTGTTCCCTATGTCCCCACTCGTGCCCTCAGATCCTGCCACCAAATGTTATTGGTTGTCCCTAAGATAACTAAGAGCAGGTTGGGTGGCAGGGCTTTATCTGTTGTGGGTCCCAAATTATGGAACTCACTTCCGCTGTCATTGAGGCTGTGTAAAGATCACCTTCAATTCAGGAAATATTTAAAAACCTTTCTGTTTGGTTTACTATAACTGGCTTTATGTTCACAGCATTTTTAATTTTCTGTATTCTCTTTAGTTTCTGTACCGGCAGTCACAGCGCGGAGATACTCCTCTGGGAGTTTATTCATAGCGCTTTACAAGCCCATAAATAAATAAATAAATAAATGCAGGGCAGGAAGTTTTGCCATCCATTCTCGTATTTGCATTTTTGATTTCTGATGTGAGATCAAAAGAAATTCTGATTTAGTTGAGTTGAGCTTTCACAGGTGGTTAGGCATCCAGGTTTGAATCTTTAAGAGCATTTTTGAAAGCAGAGCAACGTCTTTCGTGGAGTAGATACTCAGGTATATTTGGGTGTCGTCAGCATAGTGGTAGAAAATAATCCCAGAGTTGCTGGGAATCACACAAAGACATTCTAGGTAGAGATTAAAGAGGGTTGGGGAGAGCATTGAGCATTGAGGGACCCCTTGGAAAAGGCTGACTGGTGTCCAGAGTGAGTTGCCCAATTTCACAATTTGGGAGCAGTTGGATAGGTATTAGGAGAACCAGTCAAAGATAGTCCTTCTACATCCCATGCGACTTTCAAGAGTACGAAGGAGGTCCAGATAGTTCACAGTGTTGAATGCAGTGGATAATGTCAGGAAGCAGGAGTTGACAGACTCGAGGATTCTGAGGAAGTTATCGAATATTTGGAGGATCACAATTTATGTACTGTGACCCTGGCAGAAACCTGACCGAAGAGAGTCTAGGAGGTGGGATTGTTTGAATGTGTGAGGCTAGTTGAGACGCTATGCAACTTTCAATGACTTTACCTAAGAATGGGAGTGTGGAGAGTGCTAGTAGTTGTTCTGTTTCTCTGGGTCGAGGGGTTGTATTTTAAAAAAACGGGGTGATTTGAGCCCTTTTTAGACATTCTAGGAAGAGACCCTGTTTGAGAAAGGAGTTTACCATAGGGGTCTAGATGGGGAGAAGGTGTGTGATAGAACCTGGAATGGTGTTCCGATGGTGGTTTGATGGTTTTACTTTGGAGATAATGAGGCACAATTCAAATGAACTGTTGATTGCCCCACTCTTTGTAACTGATGCTTATAGATTTGATTTTTATTTGAGAGGCTCACAGACTCAAATGCTAGAGGGTCCTCTAGTGTTCACAGGTGGCCTGAGTCATATGGAAAATGAAAGAGTAACAGTTGTGTAAAAGTAACACAAATATTGCATTGCGCTCCTTTGCATTACTTTGCGTCAAAAGGACGTTCCTTAGGTAGTGCATGGGCTTACCCATGCAACAACAACCCATGGATTTTTTTAAGCATATTCCTTTCTACTAACACTTGTAGACAGCCCTTTGTCCCACAAATATGACTCATTGATGCAGGCACGAAGTATGGGAAGAGGTTCCGTGTATGACTTCTTGGCCCGGACAGACCTCTGGATTTCTGCTCAGGGCACATTTAGGCGGTTCTGGCTGCGCTTTTTGGCGCAGCTGTTCCGGAGGATTTCGGCTCAGAGCACATTTAGGCAGCACTGGCTGCTCTTTTTAGCACAGCTGTTCCGAAGGAAGCTCCTGACGGCCACAGACAGATGGGGGGACTTACCAGAAGCGGAAAATTGTTTGTCTAAGTGCCAAGGTCCACGAGAGTGTTACAGTGTCGCCGCTGGAGGCGGAGCCCCTGTGGGTGTACCGCGCCGGTCTCTGAACGGACCGAGAGGGTGAGTGAACTACCCTTCCCAGCTGCCCTGTGACCAGGAAGAGGAGGCGGGACCCGAGAGCGCGCTGCAGGCGCATAAAATCCACGAGCCCCACCGGCAGAGTGGGGGACTTACCAGAAGCGGAAAATTGTTTGTCTAAGTGCCAAGGTCCACGAGAGTGTTACAGTGTCGCCGCTGGAGGCGGAGCCCCTGTGGGTGTACCGCGCCGGTCTCTGAACGGACCGAGAGGGTGAGTGAACTACCCTTCCCAGCTGCCCTGTGACCAGGAAGAGGAGGCGGGACCCGAGAGCGCGCTGCAGGCGCATAAAATTCACGAGCCCCACCGGCAGAGCGGGGGACTTACCAGAAGCGGAAAATTGTTTGTCTAAGTGCCAAGGTCAACGAGAGTGTTACAGTGTCGCCGCTGGAGGCGGAGCCCCTGTGGGTGTACCGCGCCGGTCTCTGAACGGACCGAGAGGGTGAGTGAACTACCCTTCCCAGCTGCCCTGTGTCCAGGAAGAGGAGGCGGGACCCGAGAGCGCGCTGCAGGCGCATAAAATCCACGAGCCCCACCGGCAGAGTGGGGGACTTACCAGAAGCGGAAAATTGTTTGTCTAAGTGCCAAGGTCCACGAGAGTGTTACAGTGTCGCCGCTGGAGGCGGAGCCCCTGTGGGTGTACCGCGCCGGTCTCTGAACGGACCGAGAGGGTGAGTGAACTACCCTTCCCAGCTGCCCTGTGACCAGGAAGAGGAGGCGGGACCCGAGAGCGCGCTGCAGGCGCATAAAATCCACGAGCCCCACCGGCAGAGCGGGGGACTTACCAGAAGCGGAAAATTGTTTGTCTAAGTGCCAAGGTCCACGAGAGTGTTACAGTGTCGCCGCTGGAGGCGGAGCCCCTGTGGGTGTACCGCGCCGGTCTCTGAACGGACCGAGAGGGTGAGTGAACTACCCTTCCCAGCTGCCCTGTGACCAGGAAGAGGAGGCGGGACCCGAGAGCGCGCTGCAGGCGCATAAAATCCACGAGCCCCACCCGCGTCGCGGGAGCGCGCGGGAGCGCCGGGCTAAGCCCGGGCAAAGGGCGGGCCGTCTGAGGCCGTCCGAGGACGACGGAGGACGGGACGGGCCACCTTATTGATTCCCACGCAATCAGACACTCCGAAAGTAAGCCCTTTACATTTTCGCCCTGCCCCCACTAGGCTATTATTTGTCAAACATACTGCTATGTCCACAAGGGGCAGTTGCAGCAAAACTGCTGCAGGAGTAGGGAAGGTTACTGGCCCAATCGATAACTTCATCTTCAGGGCCAACGAAGCGATCGACCATGGAATATCATTATTGGAACGCAGAGTCTCCCTGGAACTGGCCCAAGCCAGACGTTCTTCATTGGGCCTCCTCGCCTCAGCAAATACACCTATTAGGAACAACCCTGCTGACGGTGTCTCTGTAGTTAGTGTTAGTGCAGAGATCCACACCCTGCCCAACACTGTGGATTTATCAGTAACACAATTACTCTCAGACTCACTACGGAGTTTGGAGAAATCCCCCAACTTAGATGTCACTGATAACTTTAACACACAATTAGATCTCGTCACAAACTCTATTCCAGCAATGAGCTTCCCTGAGAGCCTGCACACAACATCTATTGTGGAGCCCCAATTACCATCTATTCCGATAACAGACACCACACATGCTCTTGCCACCGACCCGATCCTGATTATAGATCCCGACTTGATGGCTACTAACTTATCCCCTCCCCGAGAATCGGTCACTGCACACACATTTGCGGACTTAACCCCCACTTCTAAAGTATTGCGAGGTTTAAGGGAGGGAGCTATACAGAAACAGAAACAGCCCCAAGGTTTAAATACATCTATATCCAAGGGAAACCCTCTACCCCAGAGAAAGCAGGGGAAAAGCCTATCTAACAACTCTAAAAAAGCTAACAAAAAAATCTAATACAGGGCTGGGTCATAAAGGAGACTCGCCCATCATGGAGTCATCATGTAAAGATTGTCCCTCAACAAACCAACTTATAACGAAGGTTGGGGAAAGTATAAGTGTCCATCTTGCTACCATAGAAAAGAGACTAGGGAATATAGAAAAACAACTAAACGAACTAAGTGCCCTAGTCAAAACCCCACCCCCAAAAGGAATACCAACTTTAGTGGCGACCAAACCACATATTCAACAACCTTTGGGACAACCCGCGAAAAAACCAATTGCAGACTCTAGTAATACACCCAAGTTAACCTCACCTTCAAAGGGAGTCACGAAAAAACCGAACCCACCCACCATAAACACAAACACACAGGGGAAACAATCCAACCCGACACAACCAAAGGGGGGTACTACTAACAACTATAAGGACAGGAATAAAGGAAATCAAGGAAGATTTCCTGCTAATCTGCCCCCTGGATCAAGTCCATATGTAGTGGTGATGACGGGAGTTCCCGAGTTATCAGATAGTACTGAAGAACCTACCTGGTCACTACTAAATAAAGTCAGTTACTGGCTAAACAATAATAGACCCCTACCCCCATACTGTAGGAGTAACATTCTAACAGTTAGAAGAGTACCGTGGGTGGGCCATGAGACAAAGAAAACACATGGCGACTGTGTGATTATTAACTTTGATGACCCACGCACGGTAGAACATCTCTGCTCATGGAGAAGTGAGGGGTACAGTGGAGGTATAGAGACAAGGCACCTTTCTTTTTTCTATCCATCTAGGAATTCTGATAGGTTCAACCAGTACGACCATGCCTCTGATGGAGACTGGTGCCAGGTGGGGCAAAAAGACGTGGGAAACAACTGGGGTGAGCGGGGGCGAGATAACCATAGATATCCTCAAAGAAATACAATAAGCAGAGATGCCTTTTGGGGAATACCAGTTTTCAATAGATTCAGCAGCCTAGAGATGGGCGATTGACTCTCATCATCACCCCGGCCACTGAACATTGAACTGGAGGGAACAAAACAGGGCTGCCCCATCGAGCTTACTAAAAACATAGAGGCGCATGAAAAGGAGAGCCTAAGTACACAACGGGCCCAAAATTGTTTGGGGTTGTCAGTAACAAGTGAAGATCAAGTAGTTGGTAATATTAAAAGGCCTGTAACAATCAACCCCCCAGATCCCTATCCTCATAAAAACTCTAACAGCATACTAAAGATCATCGCTGGAATGTAGCTGGACTTCAACAGCGGGTATCGGACCAGGAATGGTTAAAATTTATATCCAACAGAGACATAATAATGTTACAAGAGACATGGGCTACTTCTGAAACAGTTATAGAGGGTTTTGAATGCCACAGCATTAGCGCACAGAAGCCAGTTTTTGGACGCCCCGTGGGAGGCCTGCTGATTGGATTCAGGATAACTCTAGGGGGGGCTACCAAATTAATACCAACTAAAAGCCCAAACATTCAAATAATCGAGTTTACATGTAGGTCATCGTTATACTTCATTAATTTCTATACTAACGATTTTCACTCGACCCCTAACAGGAACTATATAGAGCTATTCGAGAATATTACAAGAATAACCGAATCAGCCAATAACCGTGCGAATAATAGGATTATCCTAGCTGGAGACTTTAATGCCAAACTGGTGAAAACCAAAGTAGGTGCAATTCAATCAGATAGGGCCACCAAACGTGGGAATGAATTAAAAAAAATTATAAACACACACACCCTATTGAATATAATGGACACATGCAAAAATAGTGAAACTGCATATATTCCAACTTTCAGAGGCAGAGATTTCTCCAGCACGGTAGATTATATCTTTACGTCTGCAGAATTATTAGATAAAGTTACCCAGGCAGGAGTTGTAGAAACAGCTTTCGGAGACCATAACGCATTGGAAATTAGTTTAAGATTGGGCCCGATTCAAGCACCGCCCGCACCTTGGGAGCTAGGGATATTGTGCCATCAACTGATAACCTAAGGCTAAAGTGGAAAGGGGTGGACTGCGGACGCATTATGAACACAATCATAAGTAACCACCAATCAATAGTTGACTCATGCTCACTTACTGATGGGAACCACCAAAGGATAGTCAAAGACTTTGCAAATCTTTGTAATGTTATTAAGACTCTTCTGACAGTCCCTAACAGAAAAAACAGTGACGAGCCTAGGTGGTTCGACAGTTGCTGTTCAGCGGCAAATAAGGCTCTTCGTAGGGCTTTAAATTCCAAACCGAGGAGTCAAGTAGATGTACGGTCCGCTAGGTTGGCTTATAAAATAGCCATAGGGACAAGGAAGGCCACCATGGTAGAGGACCACTGGAATGAACTAACTGTCTCTGCTGCTGTGGGAAATAGCGCAACCTTCTGGCCTGCTGTAAGGAAGATGCGGGACATGGGGAAGCAGTTGTCACCAACCAGCTGCACTATTTCTAGCCAGCATTGGGAGCAACATTTCTCCAAAATATACGCCAAACCTACTGCCTCTACAGAAGATTACAGCCATGGCAAACTGAGCCCATTAGATATAACCCTGGGGGAGGTCGTTCTAGCCATCAATCAAAGCCTCGGGAACAAGGCACCGGGGCCGGATGGCTTCCCAATTGATCTAATCAAACACAAACCAGAATTTTGGGGGCCCATTCTGGTTAACGTTTTCAATTGTTTGCCGATGGGCGCCATCCCTGACACCTGGTCCACAAGCATAATAGTGCCTATCTACAAAAAAGGTGAAAGATCTGACCCTGCAAACTATAGGCCCATCTCACTCTTAGACAACACCTTGAAAATTCTGGGCCGGGTGCTGTGCAATAGAGTGAATGATTGGGCCGAAAAAACAGGGGTGTTGGACAGATGTCAAATGGGCTTCAGAAGCAAGGTCGGGACAACAGAACAATGCCTGAATCTTAATCTTATAATAGGCAAATACACCATAGCTAGGGTTTCACCTATTTACCTAGCTTTTATGGACTTGTCGTCCGCCTTCGACCTAGTGAACAGGTCAAAATTGTGGGCGACACTCCTCTCCTATGGCCTTGACGAATCTTTGGTACATTTCCTAGCCTATCTACACGCGGACACTAAAGCCCAGGTACGAATTGGCATGGAGGGTGAGATCTCAGGGGCAATCAAGGTAGAAGGAGGTGTCCGACAGGGGTGCGTTTTAGCACCCCTGTTCATCATTTATATAAACGGATTGAGTGATTCCCTGAAAAAGACGACAACTGATGTCCCGAAAATCCAAGGGAAATTGCTACCCGCACTTCTGTATGCCGACGATGCGGTGATTATGGGCTTAACACCAAATGCCCTATGTGCCCTGGTCAAGAACTTTGCACATTTTATGGGGAACTTGGACTTGAAAGTGAATTTTAAAAAATCGTATATTATGACCTGCGGGCCAGGGGCCAAACAACTCAACTCCATTTCGATTGGTCAAGAGAAGTTGCACTCTACCAAATCATTCCCCTACTTAGGCATGGTCTTTGCTGCGAACGGCCTGTGGAGTGGGCATCTTGCCCACGCCACAGGCAAGTTCTCAAAGGCCATAAACTCAATCCTTTCCCTGCCACGGCCAAAGAGGTCAGAAACAACTAAGGCAATTGTGAAAATATACAGACTGCAATGTGTCCCGGTAGCAACCTATGGCGCTGAGATTTGGGGGACAGTGAAACCATCTAGCCTGCAGACAGAAGAAAACCGGTTATGTAGAAAACTTCTTGGAGCCCCAATCTCTTCATCCGGGTACATTTGCCACGCTGAACTCAATTTGCCTCATATAACTGATTTTATTGCCACGCGACCTGCATTATTTTGGCTGGCCATTTGGACCAATGACCGTGCTACTTTAACACAGGAAATTGTGTCTGAATGTCTAGCATGTGACAAAGGCATGAGTATCCCTTGGCTCCGGGCGACAAAGGAAAGCCTAGATAGCATTGGCAAAACCCATCTTTTTAACGATCCTTCCCAGATCAAGAGTACAGACAAAAAGGATATACAAATTGAACTTTATGCCCTTTTCAGGGAAAAGAGGTTGGAGATAGAACTGCAAAAACAAACTGTCAAATCATATGTGAATAACATAAACAACGACTTATCTCCACAACAAATCCCTTTATATCTAAGACTTCCTATGACCAACTGGGAAAGATCGTTATTATATCGCTTAAGAGCTGGAATCATAAAATACTCACTTTGCTTTCCAATGGGCCACAGCACGATGAATTCTGGAACTGAGTTATGCCCCTGCCCTTGCGATGGACACAGCAGACAAAATGACTTACATTTCTTTTTTCATTGTAAATTTTTTATAAAATACATCAAGTGGTTTTTAGTCCCATATTTTAAAAAACAAAGACCAGTTTCTCTGACTCAATCTTATTCCATGCTTTTAAAATTAGAAAATGATGAACTGATTTTTCGTGTAAGCTCATTTCTGAAAGTCATCTTCTCTGCACGAAAATCAATGGAACCTCCATGAAATGCTTATGTGCCTTAAAGTCCCCCCTGCCTTGCACTTTAGTAAATTGGATTGCACTTTAGTAGCTGAATCACACTGATTGTTTACATTAATGCTTGGAAAACACCTGCGGCTTTTAACTATTTGTGGAAATTTCGTAATTATTTTAAAATGTATTTTTATGTAAATGTGTGGCTTTTATGGATTTTTTGCAATCCGAATAAAGTATTTTTGAATTGAATTGAATTGGGAAGAGGTTTTTTTTCTCCAGTATTTTTCTACCTTTGCTTGTTTGCTGTATTCGACAGCACACATATAAAGTGAGGAAAGTTTAAAGTCTGTCTGAGCATTGCATTTTATACTCAAATGGCACCCTTCTAGTA
Organism: Lissotriton helveticus; assembly: GCF_964261635.1. Lineage (NCBI taxonomy): Eukaryota > Metazoa > Chordata > Amphibia > Caudata > Salamandridae > Lissotriton > Lissotriton helveticus. The sequence continues at coordinate 1,163,541,657 of NC_136072.1, read as the reverse complement.
CAAAATCAATGTCAGACATAAAGCATCTTTCAGCAATGGTGCAAAGATGTATGTATGGTACTGGGCAGCCTAATTGTGTGCCAGTGCTTGGGAAGGGACCAGCAGCATATCTCAGTAGATATTGCAGTGTCCTGCTTTCTCCCGCTCATACCACAAACCACAGCAACTTTGGTTGCATGGCAGCATTGCATGAAATATTAGTAAATCTGCCCCTTCAATTCAACAAAGTTGTGCAAGCTTCCTTGACTTTGTCAATGCTGAGTGTTCCTGCATGACTGGGCTACTTTCAAACCTTAACATGTCTCACTGGTAAATAGCAAGACAAGTTGAGGGTGGGATTCAGCAAAGACCCAATTGGTGTGGGAAGAGGTAGAATGAAGGAACAGACAATGGATTGGCTGTCTGCTGGGGCTTTCGTGGCAGGGCAGTAGTACAATAGAGTGCGATGGGCGAAGGTTAGCACTTACCCAGGGAGGCATATGAGTGGCGGCGTCAGGACCTGAAGCATGGAACAATTCGAGAGGCAGTGCTGGAGGGTTTGATGGTAGTCTGATACCTGCTGCCCATCTTATCTCATCAGGAAGACATAACCTTTAGTACAAGGAAGCATGCTGTTTTTATTCTTTTGTAATCATTGCAAGCATAGTGCTTTACAAACCTATCAGATTTTAACAAAATAAATTGTGAAGTTGCAAGTCAATTGACTTCACTGCGTTGCACACCCCTACATTAAGCTGAGAAGAGTCAGTCCTGTATTAGGCTGTAGCTGACATTAGTAGTGTACAGTAGTGTGCATGCCACCACTTATTATAGGCGGACCAGGCCAGAGCTGGACCAAAGGTCTCGCGTGGCCTTAATAACTGAAGCAAGACCAGACCTGTTAGGAGACGTTTACTAAAATGTGTTGTTTATAATTGTACATTTAGACAATTATAAGAAAGGGTACCTTGAAGTCTTTGTTAAGCGTGAGCCCCAACATATTTTTATGACTACTTTATCAATAGTGGATAATATTATGGATTTGTTACATTTGTAACATGCATACTAATTCCTTTGAAAAGGGCTAATTTTCTTGTCTAGGCTCACAAACTATGTAGGTTCATGACAAAAAGGTCTTTGTTCGGGATCACACAACTTGGCTTAGTTTGGAAGTACACATTTCAGCCCTGGACTTCTCATAATGAGTCAGCAAGTCAGTCACAGGTGAGTGTGAGAAGTTAGCCTGGCATATGATGTCCACTATTCTAGTGGGCACCTTCCACCAGTCTAAACAACTTTATTGATGGTGGTTGTAAAGTCAACCTTATAGACAAGCTATCCCTGTGGTAGCAGGGACCAGCAGTCTTAGGCTAAAACTTCAGAGAGCATGCGAAGCCAGCTGTTTTACCAATTATAATCTCTTGAGTACCAAATGAAAGGACACCACACAAGGTATATATCAAATATATATGTATTTATTTCTAACACAACCCCTCTGCACTCTTTATGAGGTCAGAGATCGAAGCACATTACAAGTTACTCAATTATCATACAATAAGTTGCACAAATACAGTTATGCCCTAAGAGCCTCAAAAACCATATACTAAGTAAGTGGTATAAGGACCACTTCAGAAATAGTGAATAGGCCTAGGTCCTAGGGAATCGCTGGGGATACACTAGACAACCAAGGGTTAGGAAGTAGGAGACCCACGGGAGACGCGTGCAGTGTCTAAACGCAGTCGGGAGTTACCATTGACTTATAACGGAGAACGAAGAAGTTACAAAGTTACTGTTTAAGGACTACGGTAAACCCCTTTAAACTAGGACACTTCGAGAGTCAAGACCCACGGGAGCACCGGAGTACTCGAGTTACCTCACCCAGGGAAGCCAGGTGCATAGGTGTCTTTTTGTGTCGGGTTTCGTTGATGTTTTCTATGGAGATCTGCAAAGAAGTGCTGCAGGCGACCAGAGGAAATGTGTCCGGGTGGATCCAAGGGTGGATCGAAGATGTGAAGAACCTGAAAGCAGAGGGGACAGAGTCTGGGTCACTAGCCAGTGACCAGGAAGGAACCAGGCGATGTCGAGTTGATTTCAGCTGAAGAGGTGAAGCTTGTCTCTGCAGCCACGAGGACGAGTAGGTGTCGACAACAACCAGGAGCTGGATTCTATCTTTCCAACAAAGGATCTAGTTGACTGCAGTATCGGTATCTGGACTGGACACAACAAGCCTTGGTAAATGCAACCCACGCAGGAAGTGAAGATCGGCTTCCGAACAGACCAGCAAGGTCTGGTGAGCTTCTTCTTTGCAGGAAAGCTGGAGCAAGCCTGGAGCAACCAGGAAAGCAGTTTGGTTTTAAAGGTTTGTTTCAGGGGGCTCACTAGCCAGCGGGCTAGCAACCGGGAAGATGCATTGAGCTGAAATGCAAGAACGGGCCTAAGTGGCACTCGTGGAGTGTGGAGGGCTGAGCTTCAGTGCAAATGGCGCTTGGGTATGGGGCTTCTTGTACCCCAATGCACAACTGTGAGTTTCCTCAGGAGTTGATTCAGTTAGCAAAATGCAGGATGTGCAGGGTGTCTGGTCCCACGTCTCTCATGTCTGCCATGGGTCTCAGCTTTGCTGTGGATGTGGGTCAGAGTCAGAGAAGTCTAAGAGTCTAGTTCCTGTGTCATTGAGTCTTCGGGTTCCGGCGGGAGCATCGACAAAGCAGACTGGCAAGTTACTGGTGGTGCCTGTTTGTACAGGGTGGTCACTCCTTGACCACAAGGGAGATGTCTTCAGTCTTCTAGTTGGAATAGAACGTCAAAGGTCCAAGAGTTTTGTGTCAGAGTTTCGTTCCAGGATAATCTAAAGTCCTGGGGACACAGCACCTATCTTTATACTAAGAAAATGGTCTGGATTACCTACTAGGTCCCTCCTATGGGTGGACCTGGGAAGGGGGTAGTTTCACGCCAGAACAGGGCTGGAGTGCCCCAGCAACTGGTTTGAACCAGGCTATGCATGGAGCACCTTGTGTGCCCCAGGCAGTGTCTGGAAAAAGCATCTTTCCATTCAACCCACCCTGGCCCAATACACTACAGGCTGTCTGGGGAGGTGCTAGCACCTCCCTCGACAGGAAACCTATTGTCCAGGCCTCCCTTGCTGGAGATTCCCCAGCAGCAGGAGGTCAGACTTGTGTCTGTTGGAGCAGCATGCATTTTGTGACGCTGAGGCTCTGTTTAACTTTAACCGGGTAAAGCAGTAACTACATGTCGTTTCCCTCTAGAAGGGTGGAATGCTACCCCCACACCCCGAATTGACGGGGGGTAGTATTCCAAAGTGTTTGACACCTTACACAGCATGTTTTGATTAAGCCAAACCAAAGTTAGCATTAACCGCGAGGATTATAATGCACTTAAGAACTTAAGAGTATATGGTATGGCTATATCATAGAACAGCTATAAGGAGATGGTTCCAAAAGCTGCAGGGGGCTCAGCTCATGCTAGGGAACCCTCTCACATAAAACCAAGCACTCTGCCTCCAGGATTGTTAAGGCCTGCCATAGGAGTGACTTATAGGTGCATATGTCTTAAGGGAGCTTATCTGTCTGTATCATAAGCATATCTTTGATGCAAAAAAGGTGTATTTTGAGCGCAGGATTGATGCGGCAGGTAGTGTGAGCAAGGAAATTTTTAAAATTGTACAGGAGTTTGTTTCGCCAGCTTCTAGTACACCCACCTTGGCTCATACCGAAGCCTGGATTAACCAACTTAGTGATTTTTTCATTAATAAAATCAAACTCATTCAGGGTTCCTTTCCTGGCCCGGGGTTGAGCCCTGCCGCTGGCCTTTTGACATCTATGTTTCCATCTGCTGAGGAGGAAGTCCCCTTGCTTGTAGCTTTCCCTCCTATCTCTCTTGCTGCCTCCATGTCCCGGTTGAAATCAGGTTCGCCGCTCGAACCCTGCCCTACTAAGTGCCTGGGGAGAGTGGCATCAGCAGTTAATATACTGCTTAATCCTCTGCTCAATGCCTCCCTGATGTCAGGAAAGGTGCCCAAGGCCTGGAAGCATGCTCTAATCCTTCCGCTGTCAAAAAACCAACCTTAGATCCCCTTGTACACGCGAACTATAGACCAATCTCCCTCCTCCCTTCTCTGGCCAAGGTGATTGAGAAGCACGTGCACCTCTCTATCTCTAGTTTCATAGAGAGTAATAACATTCTGCACGACTCTCAGTCGGGTTTCCGTGCTAATTTTAGCACGGAAACAGCTCTTCTCGAAATCACGGAGGCCATTCGAGAGACACTGGATGGGGGGGGGAAAGCCATCTTGGTCATGCTGGACTTGTCGGCGGCGTTCGACACCGTACCCCATGCCGCTCTCCTTTTAAGACTCTGGGAGATCGGCTTTCGTGGGACGGTGTGGAATTGGTTCAAATCCTTTCGTACCAACCGCCGGCAAGTGGTTTGGGCACCTCCGTTCTCAGCCGAAATGCCGCCGCTTGAGGTGGGGGTCCCTCAGGGATCTATCCTGAGCCCCACGCTTTTTAATATCTACATGGCCCCTCTCGCGGCGGTGGCTGAATCGTATGGTGCTCAGATCATTTCCTATGCTGATGACACCCAGCTTTTGTTCTCGTGTGGCAAGGGGGAAGACTTTGACAGCGGTCGGATTCGGGAATGCCTGGTAGCCGTTTTCAACTGGTTTCAAAGGCATAGTCTGAAGTGCAACTCAGATAAGTCTGAGCTGCTCTTCTTCGGCTGCCATCCGGATCCGGGCTGAAAGTCATGGTGGCCCTGCGACATGTCTCCACCTGACACGGCAACACTAAAGGCGAAAAATCTGGGCGTCCTGTGTGATGTCGATCTTTCCCTTAGACCCCAGATCATCGGGCTAATGGGGAAGTGTTTTGGCATCTTAAAAATGCTGCGGAAGTTCCTTCCTTTTTTATCTCTCCAGCATAAAAAAACTATTGTACAGGCCTTGATAGGCTCTCGACTTGATTATGCGAACGCGCTCTATTCGGGTCTTCCGAAATACTTGATGGCGCGCTTGCAGGTCGTACAAAATTCGGCGGCCAGAGTAATCTTTGGATTACCAAGAAGGGCACGAGCTTCTGAGCTCCTTGCACAACTCCATTGGCTTCCGGTTGCCAAGAGAGTCACCTTTAAGATCTTGACGATGGCTTTCAAGGCGCTGCACCGGATCGGCCCAAGCTATCTTGGAAAGCGGATTTCCTTCTACGTTCCTAGAAGAACTCTTAGGTCTGCTCACGAGGCCAAGGCCGTGGTTCCTTTCATTAGGCGCACACGCATCGGAGGTCGTTCTGTCTGGTATTTAGCACCGTGTTGCTGGAACGATCTTCCCTTATCTTTGAGAACGGCTAGCAATCTGTTAGCTTTTAGAAAGGCGCTGAAGACTTGGCTCTTCTCTCTGTAATTGCTGCACGGGCCTTACGCATTGCTATGTTGTGTGTTCGTCTCTTTTTCTCTTCGCCAAAGCGCCGGGACACTCCTCGGAGTAGCCGTGCGCTATAGAAGAGCGGTTTTAACATAACATAACATAACATAACATATGTGTCTATATATATGGGTAGATATAGGTATACTATATCTAAGTAAGGGGTGATTACATCACCTTACCCAAGCTGAGTGATCAGCCTGTGGTGTCAGTTTAGATGGCCAGCCAGGGGTGGCATAATACATGCTGCAGCCCTGGTAGGCCTTGGATGCACCTATGCCCTGGGTACCGATGTACACAATACAGGGGCTCACAAAGGTGACCCAATGTCCAATCTGGTATGTACCTAAAGTACATGGTATCAATTTAGAGAGAGAACAGCTGGGCTGGTGGTCTGATTAGCAGGCCCACAGCCACACTAAAGTCGAAAAACCAGAAAATCACAGCAAAAAGTGGGGGTGACCATAGGAAGCAAACCCTACTCTCCTACAGTGAGACCTCATCCTGTTTCTTGTTTGACCGGAAAATACAACAGTTTGTGCATAGCTACTTTTCCAGAACTGAATTAGTAAACTGTGTTAAATATTTCATTCACTGGATTGCAAAGTATACAGAAACATTAATAAATCTACCTAGAACTAGGTAAGAATTACTTTTTCGACAACCAGGTGGAATTCAATCTAGGGGTGCGCTGTAAACTCATCTCCGCCTGCAGTCTTCACTGAGTTTTGCTGAAACAAACACAAAGTTCCCTTCTCCTTCTACTCTGCGAACATGAGGATTCGATCCTCTAATTGGATTGGTTAACTTAGTTATAGTAAGGCCATACATTGAGATAAAATAAGACAAATGTTACCAGGTTGCTAAATTTACAGACAAAAATATAAAATCATACATAGAATAATCAATTTCTAATCAAACATATGAATTCAAAGGAATGTATTATCAATGTTCCATTCAAAAGATCATGTTGTATACAACAGTGTATGGCCTTACTATAACTAAGTTAACCAATCCAATTAGAGGATCGAATTCAGTATCTATATCCATCCCTTTTCCAAGTACTAGGGTACCTCCCAAATCTTTTTGAGTTCACTGAGTTTTGCCCACTCTGCAGCGCTCTGCTTGGAGTGCAGAAACTCTGCCAACCGCAGAGTGGCAGAGTTTACCACCCATAATACTAGAATTTACCAAAACAATAATTGTGTCATCGCAGAATAACCACCACAGTCATTAGCTCCTTCTATTATTGTGCCCATATTTAAAAAGGGGAATAGAGATGGCACTCACTGCTATAGGCCTATCTCCCTACTTGACTTAACAGTAAAGGTTGTGGGGTATATTCTTCTGGACAGACTTTCTGCAGGAGCTGAGGAAAACGACTTGTTATCCAAAGTTCAGTAAAATTTCTGGGCAGGTAGGTCAACTGTAGACCAGGGTTTGGATCTGTACCTGGTCTTAGATAAATACACAGTAGCACGCCCCAGGTCGATACACTTACGATTCATGGACCTCTAAGTCGCATTTGATCTTATCAATTGGTCACAACTTTGGCAGTTTATGCTGAATATGGGGGTGGACTAGGACATTATTTTATTCCCAAGAGACCTTCACAAAGATACTAAGGCTTCATTTTGATTCTCTAAAGACTTACAGTATTCATGTCACTTTGGTATTAAAATAAGAGTACAACAGGGTTACATTTCGGCCCCTTTCCCATTTAATCTATATATTAACAGCCTAGGGAAGGCCTTGGTTTTTATAAAAACAGGTTGCCCACAAGTGGAGTCATGTAGCCGAACGGTATTACTTTGCACAGATGAGGAGGTTCTTATGGCCAAAACCGCCAAGTGCTCGCAGGCTCTGCTGAACTCCTGTGCTAATTTTATGATGGAGCTGGAGTTATTTGTCAATGAAAGAAAACTTTTGTGATGGTCATTGGCCCAGGCTCCACCAAATCAACAAAGTTGAATCTAGGATCTTGTACCCTTCCCAAGACCAAGATGTTCTCTTACCTGGGTATGTTGTTTGATTCGACATTAAGTTGGCACCCCATAACCAACAAATAAAGGGGGGATTTTACACATGCAAATGCTGCAGTTTTTAGTTTTGCTTCAAGACTGGGCAGTTGACTAAGGGAGCCCTCCTCTAAGTTTACTGTGCCAAATGTATATCTAAAGGGACCTACAGGAGCAACATATTGAGATACGTTAACCAGGTTGAGCTTCAGACAGTGTAAACATGTTTTTGAGACAGCTCCTGTGTGTTCTACAAAGCACCCCAATGGTTTTAGTATATGAGGAATTAGGAGTAGACTGCTTATCGGACACCACAGCCTTCCATCCTCTCGCTCTTTGGTGTAATATTTGGCTAAGGTGCAACATCAACCTAAGGAGCTTTTAAAAGATAGTTTAGCTCTTGATCATGCACTACCCATTCCGTGGCTTTAATACATCGGGCTCTCCCTCCTGAACCTGGGGAGGGGAGACATGTTCAGCATGCCAGAGGGGATATGCAAACCGGATTCTAAATGGGTGAAAGAACACTGGGAACACTTAGCAAGGCCGGCAATATGAAGTTATCGCTGCTTTTGTTGCCGTTTTCGGCCGAAAAGCGGCGATAATTTCATCACCTTATTATCAAAGACAGGCTATCGCGTGTTTTGGTGATTTTGCGCCCTTGTCAACAACACCCAGCTTTGCATCTCTAATGAGATGCAAAGTGGGTGTTCCAGGGCAAAATAATGAGAGAAATGTCGCTAAGCGACATTTCTCCTATTATCAAGCTGCACGCTCACAAGCAGAGCGTTAGGAAAAGAAGCGCTAACCACAGTTAACGCTACTTTCCTAACGCCTGCTTGTGACCTGACTTAGCCATGTAATCCAATGGGATGTGGATTACATGGCTAAGATTGCCCTGCCCTATCAGCAAGGTTATCGCCATTTTGAATGGAATACCGCCAGAAAACCAGCGATATTCGATTAAAAACGGCGATAATCCCCGCTATCGCTGGGATTTTTATCTCCATGGCGTTAATACAACGCTAACATGGAGATTATCGCCCGCGAAAGCGGGCGATAGATTTCCTCACGCTAGCAGCGGTCAGCGATAATTATCGCTGCCGCTTGCTAATATGCCCCACTATTTTAGACAGAGGCTCATGGATAGAGAAGGGCTTGCATTAGCAAAGCCCTGTGCACAAAGCCATTTTATGTAAAGACTGTGTTATCTACAGAGCCAGGCCTTCTTGATAAAAGTAGGCAAGATCATTTTTGCTTACCAGGTTCTGGTTTGATTTACTGCCCTTCTTGTTAGCTTATCCTCAGGGCAGTAGCAGGGACCACAAACTTACAACATGCGGCTGTGACAATAGGTCCCAGCAGGAGACCCGCCATTTCACAATGTTTTGTCGTGTTTACGAAATGCCCCGGAAGGCATATATTGTTCCTATTTGAAAAAGGAAAACTTTTCACAAGTCAGAGCGGTTCTTATGTTTTTTATAAATGTTATCAAGGGATATTTTAATGTACTTTTTTTTTAATTGCTGTAAGGTTGAGGAACAGCATTGATTAAGTACTTCACGAGACTTGAGTCAATTATGCCCTGTAATATGCACTGTATTAGTTGTGTTTGCACAATCAGTAGAGTTTTTAAGCCTGCGTTATATTTTATGCTTCATTTTTATCTGAATTGATTAAATATGTATTTTATCTGACATTTTGTATTCTGTATGTGCTTTTGCATATTTTTCTACTGAAAACGGCCTGCTATTTTTCGCCAGGAAGTTTTTTTGTCATTGTAAATTTGTCATATATATTTATATTTTTGTTTGTACATTCTATGCTTGCTGTGTTTGATTTTGTGTTCCTTTTGCCTGCGTTGTTTTGATTCTGTGTTCTGCTAGTTTTGTCTGTTCCATTTTTGTAACAGTTCTCTCATGTAATGTAACTGGTTCTATTGTACAGTGCTCTGACACCTTCGGGTAAAGTTTGCGCTTTGTAAAAATGCACTAAATGAATAAAGAAATAAATAAATAAAACAATCATTGTGGCGTCACAAAACATAATCATATTATTGAGTGATTTCAAACTGACTTCAATCCCTTTGTTGTAAACACACAATGTTCTTCACTGTACGTGGCGGACGCTTTTATTTTGAGCCTGTCAGAATGCGCAGTTTCCAGCAGGCGCGGCATTCTCGCGAGCCTTCTGTGTGAGTCCATATGAGTCAATATGCCGCGTGCAGCTAGCACTAATGCACGCCTACCTCTGTGCAGCCTGAGGCTTCCCAGACTAGTCGCCGCTGCTCTTCGAGAACGAAGCTTGGTTTCACCCACTTCTCCTCACGCGGGAAGTCTCGAGCACAACACTAGCAGCGGGCCATATGTATGAACACATTTTTCCATTGACACAGAATGGGTGAAACCCTTTGATACATCTGGCCAGATGTCTTGAATGTCAGTGTGGCAAGGATATATTTTTTAACTGCTGGGATGAAGTCTGAGGCAGAGGCTAAAGGGCCCAGGCACTCTGCGGATCAGTGATGACCTTTGGCCTTGCCACGGTAAGGAAGACCGCTTACATGTGTAAAGAGCTGGGGCCGCCAGCAACTTTAAAAATTGGTGTGGCGTGGCATGCCATAAAACTCACAGATATGTTGCCTTTTCCTCTCCCGACGATGACGGCAGGAAAGGAAGGTGGTTTACTTCCTGTATTCGAATTCAACCAATCCTGGAGCTGCTCTCATGCTGTTTGCAGCTTCAGGAGTGGTTGGGTCAGGCTAACCCAGCGCTCATTTTGAGTCTAGGGCCTGTGCGTGCAATCTCTCGGCTGGTTTACAGTACTGGGATTGCAGGCTCTGAAGTGTGCATGACAGATTGACCATCTGTAGACACTCTGCCAATCTGTCATGCGCACTGAGCACTTGAGTCAGTCATTATGCAATGCACAGGAATCTGTTGGCCCCTCCCCAAATGTCAAGAATAACTTTATTCGGTTAAAAAAGGACCATAAAAGTATAACATACATACACTATGAGTAACCATTTACATGTTAAATGTGAACAATAATATGTCCCTTGACTCAAAAATTCAACTATTTAAAAAATAAATTTAAAATTCAAATTTCTAAAAGGAGGAGTGCCCATTTCAAAGAGCATAGGAGATTTAAACCTTCCTGGTGATTACAGGGCGAGTTTCTTTCAAGAGTGGAATAAAGAACCTGTTCCTTGGCTCTTTGTACAGTGCGCAGAAAAGAATAAAGTGCAAGGTGCTTTGATGTGCTGAACTGTCACAGGGGCAGGGTGTAAGGTTATTGCACCATCCAGCCTGCTTGGGAAAGGTCACTAAAAAGTGAAATGTGCAGAACCGTAACCTAGTCAATAAAAATCTGCACGTTCATGGTAAAGGACAGGTAAAATTGTTGTTGTAAAAGGGGCCGATCTAAGTGAGGATGCAGCTCTGGTTGCTGCCGGCGATTACAAGCTCAACAAAATATTCTTCTTCTATGATCAGTTTCATATTAGTATCGATGCTGGCAGGATTATCATAATAATGCCCTAGGCTTTTTCATTAAATTTTCTTTTTACATAGCACAGCCATGGGATGGCCTCTGCATTTTCCAGCAATATACAATCCTTGACAATTTCCCTTGTGAGCTTTAAGTCTTCTGACCAACAGCCTTTGGCCCAAAGAATCAGTGGGGCAATATTAATCCGATCAGCAATCAAATCTATCACTACCTCAGAGTGACAGAAAGCTGTGGAGGCACTTTTTGGGATCATCAACAATCTTTTTAAAAAGTATTTTCTAGTATTTGCAGTTGAGTGCTTTTGTGATCGCCCCATACTCTGGACCCGTAGGTAGCGATAGACAAGCATTTTGATTTATATAAAGTGATCTATTCTGCTACTGGGTTATGGCCTAACTTACATGCGAAGCGAAAAAGGCCTTCCACCGTGCGATTAGTGTTCAGCACCTGGATGTAATAAGAGGGTCCCAGTTCAGTTTATTGTTAAAAACATTCCCAAGGTAAGTAAAATTAGGGACCTTGTCCATTATCTTGCCCTTTACAGTACATTTCCTAGTTTTAGGTTGGCTTGGGCCACAGACCATGATGTAGGATTTAGTGAAATTTACTTTTAGGTCCAAAGCTAACATACAATCAGTAAAAACATTCAGGGACTTCTGTAGGCTGTTTGCAGTGAAAACCATTAAAACCGTGTCATCCGCATATGACAACAACAGGATTGATTTACCTCCAACTTTCGGGAAGTCTAATTCCTGATTCATTAGGACTAACTCTAGGCAATTTGTGAACATGAGGAAGAGAAAGGGGGCCAATATGCACCCCGGTCGAACTCCCTCTGTAGAAACGATGGGTCTAGTCCTCTCTCCCCCCGAGCCAAATCGTATGGCTACCCTAGTGGCCGCATGCAGCCTACGCAGGACGGTAATGAGGGCTTCCTTGAAACCCATTTCTCCCATCGTGAACCACAATTTTCCCCTGTTGACCGTGTCAAAAGCGCTGGACAAGTCCAGGAAGGCAAGGTGGATTGACCCCTTCCTTGCCTTCATGATCAGGGCCCGGTTGAGGCACTGTTTGTTTGTCCCCATGTCTCTTCTAAAGCCATATTGAGTTTGGGATATTAGCCCATTCGAACCTGCCCAAGTCTCACGTCCTGCTAAAATGACCCTCCCCAACACCTTGACCGTAGCGTCAATTAAGGAAATGGGCCTATAACAGGCCAGATCTGCCCTATTTCTCTTTTATAACTTGTTCGGTGGTATTATACTAGGTTCTGGCGCATCAGAGGAAAGTACACCTTGTATAATTTTTACTGACTCTAATTGGGTTGGTGATGGTGCTAAAAGGAGAAGAGAACCACACTCCCTCTTCTAGGTTAGGCAAGAGCCACAATGTACTTAATACTCCTTAGCACACGTTTTCTATATCATATTGCAAGTACATGAGTTTTCACAATACATTCATCAAGCATTCATTAATAATTGAAATCCTTGTCAATCAGTGTTGTCGATTGTTATCGTTTATTTCTGTGAAGTCTTCAGAAATAAACGATTGATGAATGTATTGTGAAAACTCATGTACTTGCAATATGATATAGAAAACGTGTACTAAGGAGTATTAAGTACTATTTCCCTTGTATTATACACAGGGACCACTATGGCCTCTTTCCATGATGTTGGGATGGGTCCAGTTATTGCTGCTCTAAAAACATTTGTCAGGAGGGGTGCCTAAAGTTGGATATTGCTTTTGAATAAATCTAGGGGTACCCCATCAGGCCCTGCAGCTTTAGGTTGTATACCTTTCCCGAGGGTATCCTCAACCTCGCTCACTGATAGAGAAGAGCTTAAATGGTGTGCAGTTACTGGAATTGATAAGACATCTTGACTTATATCCTGGCTAGTGGTACACCACGGGTTGAATATATTCGAATAGTGTGCTTCCCACACTTTCCCTGGTATTACCGAGTCCATTCCCCTTGAATCCTTTGAGAATAAAGGGAGGTTTATTACCTCCCAAAAACTCCTAGAGTCTTTGAATGCGCTCGCTCTCTCTAGGTCCCGCCCAGGCCCTTTTTCTCAGATATTGCTTCCTCTGATCAACTATGCTCTTATAACCCTGCTTTGTGCTCTTGATTGAGGTTTTATCATGGGGGCTTGTGTGTAGTGGCTTCTTTAAATCCTTTTGGGCCCTTGTACACTCGGTGTTGAACCATTTAGTCCCCCTAGTTTCCCTTATTACTTTTGGGTTTGTCAGTTTTCGGGATACTTCCCTGCAAATTCCCTGGAACCCCTGTATAACCATTTCCGGGGAGGAAACCCTAATCTAGGCATTTCAAAATGGAGCTTAAATTTGCTTTGACAATTCTCTCCTCAAATTGAGGGGGATTTTATCTCGTTCCATTTCATTCTCACCCCTTGATTTGGATTGTACTAGAGGAGGTGACCATCACCTTCCGCCTCCCGTGCAATGACTTGTAGAGAGGCGGTAAGAGGGTTATGGTCGCCTGCGTTGTTAGGCTACACTTCAAAGCTATCCACCAGGGAGGCAAATTTTCTGGATATTAGCATAAAATCAGTAACACTTTCCCTTTCTCTGCTCATAAAGGTAGGATATTGGATGGCTGTGTTACTGACCAAAGTGTTGACAAATAGCAAATCATTCACAATAATAATGTAATTTAAGACGTCTCCCTGGGGCGTGTGTATAAAGTGTGGCAGTGGTTGATTCTCAGAGTCCGTTAACCCACAGACTATATCTGAGCTATTCCGGCATAAAGAGCAATTGAAGTCCCCCACCCAATATATACAAAAGGGCCGCCACTTCCCAGCGATCCTGTCAATTTCCTCCTTAAGATTTACAATAATATCCCAACTATTTGCGTCAAAAACATTATATTTCCAATTAATTAAAAGGATCTTGACCTGGAACAAGTTAAAAATTTAAATCAATTATACCAGGGTGAGTATAAAACAGACATTGCTTTGATAGACCTGTATTTAAGGGAGATCAATGTTGCCAGTCCACCTTTTGCTCTCCCTGCCGGTGAGGCGATTGCATGAACATTGAGGGAACAATAACCAGCTAGTTCAATGTTCTCCCTGGACCATGTTTCCTGAGTACAAATAATATCAAAAACATTTATATACTTTAACCACATTTCATCATCTTATTTCGAGCGGATGCCTGCAATTTTCCAGGAAAGAATTCTAAAGGGATGAGTTTTGTACAACCTTTAATCTGGATCCTCACTCTGGCGAACAATAGCAGAGTTCGAGCCGGACCCCTACATTCCTAAGTTATGTAAGATAGAGGGGCTAGAGGAATCATCCCCAGTCTCCAACTCCTCGTTGCTAATAGAATTGTCAGGTGGATTATGTGTGTGTAGGCCAAGTAATTTGTCCCTAACAGATTCCCTTCTATTCTATCCACTGAACGATGGATTTCCCTGATAACCCCTCCTGTCATTAACATCTTGCTTGAGCAATGTGGGAGCAAGGGTAGTCAATCCATTTCTGTTAGACCAGACAATGCATCAAAGCGATTGAGATGGAACCAAAGACTGAGGGAGGAGGTTTCTAATCTGAGGACGCGGGCGAGGCATAATACCTCGTTGATGGGGAGGGTAAAAGAAGCTCAATGGGCGGGCCTGTATCTGCTCCGAAGAGGAGTCTCTAAGATGACATAAGGCAAAGTCCACCCACCTCTTGTCGTTAAAATTCAGGACCTCACAAACACCTTCTTTGTTTTTTTTGTGTTTTCCCCAGCCAGTTTACCCTTCTTGCCATTACTATGTGCTAGCCCCAGTTTACCTGGGACTATATTTTGCTGGTGCACCAGAATGCAGATTTATTAAAACGGCTCTGACAGGTTTCGCGATGGCCTGATGGGGCATGTGGAAGGACCATCGTATAGGGGTACACTCCGGGGGAGGTTTAATATGGTATTATCATCCTGCCTTGATGACTCGATACCCATGTTCCGTCTTTTCCTATTCTCTATGCACCCTCTGCGGTGTCTTTCAGAGCTCAGGGGGTTAGGTTCCCCTTGTTCCCTTTGTACACTGATGGCTCTGGTCTGAGGGTGGGCGGAACTCCGCAGAACTAACAGAGGTTGTATGGAGCTCCGCGGAATTCCACGGAGTAAAACTACGCGAGTTCCACCCAATACTAATTCAATCACACGTCTTAATCTGACAAATCAATACAAAGTACTCCAGCAAGCCACATGGATTAAATCAGTGTATCTGTGAGGTCATCCGCAGTACAAAGCTGCTCATAAAGAAATTGTGGCACTCGAAGTATACGATTATATAGCTGGTTTTCCCTGAATAGACACGATGAAGCTCTACACCTTAATATAGAATATTAAGGTATCTTCTGAGAACGTTTTACACCTTAGCAGAGACTATAAATACAATTAGAAATGAAAAGTTCACAGAAGTTTACATGGACCCGTGGATCTAACCGTGAATCCAGTCAATGGATCAGGCTTCCTCCTCCCTTCTTGGTTTTTTTAAAAGTCTTAAGTCTTTCCTTTTTTCCCTTCTACATCCATCTTTCTTCATCCGTCTATCCATTGGTGCGAAGAGGCCTTTAGGTGGACATAGCGCTTTACAGATTTACTTAATGAGTTTGCATGCCGGGCATCCTTCATTCAGCTCACTGCATACAGATATTTTCACATTGCACTTAAAGTGCACTTTCAGTGAAACAAAGAAGTACACATTGCACATCAAAGTCCCACACCTATTTTCTTACAGTGGCTCTTTTCATTTTACAGGTTGCTGCTTCAGTTTTGTTTTCCCTTCAGAAAGAGCACAGGTGAAAATTGTGAAATACTATTGATATTTTTCGAGACCATTTACATTATGTGTAGCTTATCCTGTTTTTGGTTTAAAGCTATTACTACTGATTCAACCACACTGAAAGGCCAACTGTCCTCATCAGTGTGTAAACACTGCCAAACAGTTGCACAGCCATGAATTAAAATGCTATTCAAAGAAAAGTGAGAGTGAATTGTATTTCTTCCTGAAGGGGCCAACACAATGCAACTTTGTTATATGAGGTTGCAGCAAGAAAGACTGGTCTAAAATTATTCTGTTTAAGACTAAAATATTGTTTCTTTGTTTCTTCTTCCTTTTGTTTCCTCCAGTTTTGTGTGATGGTGTGAAAGTAAATCTGCTGTAATTCAAAAATATGAAAGTTTCACAAGGTAATATGCTGTTGGCAGGGTTGACCACCCCTACAATATCATAATATTCTGTAAAGAGTAGGTGCATGACCCCAACTGTGTCGAGGAATGTATCTATTAAAACATTTCAATATAGCACTATTACTTTTTAAATCCATGAATAGTCCTATAAATATTACAGAGTGAGTGTGAGAAGTGATGAGAAGTGCGAGTGTGTAATGAGATGCGTGTGAGTGAGAATGCAATACAGAGAATGTTCTCTGCTTAAAACTGTCTAACATAAGTTTATAGGGCATGCTGCTAATGAGAAGACATCACATTTAGAGCATTACTTCTCTTTTAAATTAAATATGTGCTTTATAACAATCCCTGCCAATAACAACATGTTTTGTAAACACTGGAAAATGCTAATTTTAAAAGATTTGGAAAACACTGAGAAAATACCACTGAAAACCTTAACAAATAATCACTGAAACAGTACAGCCTAATCATATGTTACTTTAATTCATTCACCATTCTTCAATTTGATGTATTTTTTCCTATATTTAAATAAATGAATGAAAAAGAAGAAAACTGCATAAGGGAATAGCGTCCACCCATGTAAGAAAACTTTGCGAATCAGTTCCATGTTGTCTTCCTGGGTCAGTCCATCTCTCCTGAAGCTGAGAGAGAGAGAGAGAGAGAGAAAGAGAGAGAGAAAGAGAGAGAGAGAGTGTGAGAGAGAGAGAGAGAGAGAGAGAGAGAGAGAGAGAGAGAAATACTTGCCTCATCATTAACTCATTAACGCTTGCCAGCTCTCCAAGGATGTTACTAGTCTCTGGGGCAGATTTACAAGAAGGTGCTGCAGCGCGGCATCGCAAGTCCTTTGGCTGCGCCACACTGCGGCACTTTCAGAGCACAGGAGTGCAACATATTTACAATGATATGTCACATTCATGTGCTCTCCCCTGCGCTGGCGCACAAACAGCTGCCATGCACCGATGCAGGCACCCTTGCCCCATGGTGCAAGGATGGCGGCTGCGTCATGGGAAGAATGTTTTAGTGCAGGAAGGGACACCTCGTGCACGAAAACAATCACTGCAGGCATTTTTCTCTGTCAATACGTGCTGTAGAATGCAGCACGCGTTGAAAGAGGAAAAAACGAGGAGAAATGACACAGCACTCGAAACGCTGAGACGCGGCTAGTACGGTCTTTCCAACCCTGACGAAGGGTCTCCTTTGACAGACCCGAAATGCATTGGGTGATTAAGAAAGATTGGAATACAAAGATGTGCAACATAAGAAATGAATTATGAGTACATTTGACATATGATCAATAAATGGACGTTTGATTCATGTGAAAAGAAGTTCAAATACGTTATTTTGATCTATGCACTTAAGAATGTGAAGAAACCAGGAGTTTCAACAGAAACAGAGCGCGCATCTTCGGTGGGGAGGTTATCCTCTACCACACCACATGTTTGACCCCAAAACTGGGGACAGGATGCTTTTTTTCTGTCTAGGGAAGACATGGCTTGGCAGTTCGGGCTTTACTGTTCCCATGACGCACAGGGTCAAGACTGATTTGCATATGGCTGGGTCTGAACTGGGGTGGTGAAGTGAGTTAAAGAACGATGATGGATTCAACCCAGATCTGTGACTGGGGTGGTGAGTGTCTGAAAAGTTTTAGCACTCCGTCCATCATCTGCTTGTGTTTGCTTTGTTCACCCTAAGTTGGCAGGGAATGACCTGACATGGGTCCCTTGCTCACTTTGCCACTGGATTCAGGCTAGCATGGCTGATGAGACTGGACCCAAGATGCTTGCTTCCGGTCCAAGGAAGCCCGGGCTTGGCAGTTCAGTCTGTACTGTTGCCATGAGGCACAGGGTCAAGAATGATTTGCATATGGCTGTATAGGAACTGGAGTCGCAGAGTGACCTAAAGAACGATGTTGGATTTAACCCTTATCTGTGACTGGGGTGAGTGTCTGAAAAGTTACAGCGCTCCGTCCATCATCTCCTTGTGTTTGCTTTGTTCACCCTATGTGGGAAGGGTATGCCCAGACGTGCGTCCCTTGCTCACTTTGCCACTGAATTGAAGCTAGCCTGGCTAATGAAGGGTGTTACGCCAAAACCAGTCCCAGGATGCTTGTTTATGGTCCAGAGAAGACCTACCTTGGCAGTTCGGGCCGGACAGTTCCCATAAGGCACAGGGTCAAGACTGATTTGCATATAGCTGGGTCTGAACTGAGGTGGCGAAGTGAACTAAGGAACGATGATGGATTCAACCCAGATCTGTGATTGGGGCTGAGTGTCTGAAAAGTTTCCGCGCTCCGTCCATCATCTCCTTGAGTTTGGAATGAAACATTCCACCCACCCCTATTGCAATGGCCATAGATGGGACGGGGTTGGTGATGACGCATGATTTTGGCACTATGATTTGTGGGTCACGTGGCTAACGCATGGTTATATTGAAACCTGCTGAGTTCCCATGGTGATCAAGGCACATATGCAGATGGGCTGGGACTGGAGGGCGTTAGATGTTCTTCAGCCGGGAGTCCTGAGGTTATCAGATCTGATGTGATGGGCTGAGGGTCACTTTCTCACTCTCCTACTTGCGCCCCATACATAAGTCTTGTCTTTGAACGGCTTCGTCCCATTAAACAGGAGGCCTTGTGTCTCCAGCGTGGATTTACAGGCCTGAGATGGGCTTTAACAGACAGAGAGACTGAGCCCATTGGACTCAAAGGGCTTCAGCCCCTCAAACCTCTCCCCCTCCCCCCCTGCTCCCCTCCGCCGTGTGTGTCAGCCCGGGATGAGACAGCTTCCCGGGCGCACACACAGCCGCACCAGAGCACTTCACAGGTCTTTAAAAGACCATTTGCTTGTTAATGAGGCGTTGATGCCCCTGTAATGTCGCGATACTGCATGTTTGCGGTCTAGTCTATCGCGCACGTAGACGTGCGCATACGCGGTGTCATACGGACGCCGCGTACGCTATAAATAAAGGAGGCGTGGCCCCTGGAGTCAGTCCGGGACCACGCGGAGTATGTAAATGGTGTCCCGGGTCTGTTATTACGGTGGCGCCCCTCACACGTGCGCCGCGCCAAGCACAGGCCCGACAATGGCGACAAGCTTATGAAAGACCCCACGCTGTGCCCGACGCCGCTCAGGTCTGCCGCGCGGGAGTGCCAATGCCCGTTCAGCGCTCAGAGCCCCGAATGCGGCCTGCGCAGCTGAGGATCCCCGCCCCGGCCACAGAAGTCAGCGTGCGATGCCCACAGCGCTGGTGACCCCACGTGGTTGTGCACCCGCGGACTGGACTTTCGGCCTACACCAGCAGGAGGTGCAGGTAGTGCGCTGAGCATCCACAACTGTTTGAGGTGCAATACTCCAACTGCGCAATAAGTAGGAGGCTCCCTGTCACCAGCGGTGGCCCGGTGCCCACCACTTCCACAGCGCAAGCCCTGCTCAGAGACTGTTTGGCAGTTCCCCTCAGGTGGGTGTTGTTTCCTGGCGACCACAGCGTCCATGTCCCGCCACCATCCCACGCAGGGTCCTCGAGTGCCAACATGGCGGCCATCCCTCCCATCGAGCCATTTGTGGTCGACGGTGCACCTGCTTCCTTGGCGCCACGATGGAAAGACTGGATGGAGCGGTTACAATTCTACTTCGAAGGTGCTGGAACGGCAAGGGAACGGCGCAGGGCGCTTCTTCTTCATCTAGGGGGAAAGGATATACACAGAATCTACAAGACCCTGACAGAAGCTACACCGCACATCTACGTCACACTCCTCAATGCGCTCAACACACATTTTGAGCCCATGGCCAGCAAGGACTACGAACGTTTCATTTTCTGACAAGCGCGGCAGGAAACGGATGAGTCACTTGACGCATTCCACGGCAGGCTGAAAGAACTCGCCAGCACCTGTGGTTTCAGGGACGAACAAGAGGAGATACGTGGCCAAATAATCCAAGGGTGCTACTCTTCCAACTTGCGAGTCAAAATTCTCCAGGAGGATGGAAAACCGTTAGCCGAAATCCTAAAACTGGGGCGCTCAAAAGAACTATCGCAGGCGAGAGCATCCCACATGGAGGCAGCACTCCATAGACCGGTGAAGGCAGAGCAAGTCAACACGGCCGAGCAAGTGAATGTGGTCCGGCCAAAGCAGCGACAATTTGGAGGAAAGAAGCCGCAAGAACGCAGAAAGGAATGTGGATACTGCGGAGGTATGCCCCACCGCGCTTACGACTGCCCAGCGCGCGGGAAGAAGTGCGGCGCATGTGGACGTTTGAACCACTTCGCATCGGTCTGCAGGTCCTCCAAACAAAAACCAGAGGCGGCCCACGCGATCAGAGAAAATCCAGATAGCGAAGACATGGACGATGATTCAAGCGACTATCCGGTCCACTACGTGTTTGCCATCAACCAGCCACAAAGGAAGAAGAGGCGCCTCCCAAGATGGCGCATAAGGCTAAACCAACAAGAAGTGAGAGCCACCATCGACACGGGAGCCTCGATCGAACTCATGGCGGCAGACGTGTACAACCAACTACGGGACAAACCCACTCTCAAGGCAGCAAAGATCTGCGTCTTCGCCTATGGGCAAAAGACTCCAATCCCGCTAATCGGATGCTTCCAAACAGAGCTTCAACATCTAGACAAGAAGGTCCCGAGGACTGTCTACATAACCAAGGAAGGCAGCGGAATGCTCCTCAGCGGACGGGCGGCGGAAGAACTCCAACTGATCTTTTTTGCGATGGCCGTACTAGAGGAGGAATTGGATGCAATCCTCGATGAATTTGAAAACACGTTTCAAGGCATTGGATGTCTGAAAGGAAAAGAGGTTTCCCTACACATAGACCCGTCCATCCAACCGGTCGCCCTCAGGCACCGTAGGCTAGCATTCCACCTCAGGAAAACGGTAGAAGAAGAACTCGAGGCCCTCGAGAAACAAGGGATTATTGAGATGGTCAGCGGACCCACCCCATGGGTATCGCCAATCGTGGTGGCGCGAAAACCCAAACAGCCAGGACAAGTCCGCATATGCGTTGACATGGGCCTGCCCAACGCGGCAGTCAAGAGGGAGCGGCATCTAACGCCCACCATTGATGACATCCTGGGAGAGTTAAACGGCGCAGAGTGGTTTTCCAATATGGATCTGCGGTCCGGCTACCATCAGTTGCCCCTACACCCAGACTCCAGGTACAACCACCACCTTCTCTACCCACGTGGGCCTCAGGCGTTATCGGCGTCTTAACTTCGGCATCTCCAGCGCAGCCGAAGTCTTCCAAAACACCATCAGAGAAGTGCTAAGTGGACTCCCAGGAGTTTTGAACGTCAGTGACGACCTGCTCATATACGCTAACACCATCGAGGAGCACCACCGAAGGTTAAAAGTGGTATTGCAGAGACTCAAAGACTCCGGCCTAACACTGCACAGGGAGAAATGCCAATTTCTCCAGAAGAAAATCAGCTTCTTCGGATACACCTTCTCCGACCAAGGCATTGCTCCAGACCCTGACAAAGTCAAGGATATGCAAGCAGCACCAGCCCCGACGAACATATCAGAAGTGCGAAGCTTTCTGGGCATGGTAAACTTCTGTGGGAGGTTCATCCCAGATCTATCAAATCTCACCAGGCCCCTCAGGGAACTCACCAAGTCGACCACCCCCTGGCAGTGGGGCGAGGAACAGAGTGCGGCATTCCACAACACCAAGGCCGCATTGTCAGCGGAGAAGACCCTGTCGTACTTCGACCCGGCAAAACCGACCAACATAGCAGTCGATGCCAGCCCCTATGGCCTGGGAGCAGTCCTGACACAGCGTCAAGGAGAGGAAGACTGGGTGCCCATAGCATACGCCAGCCGGTCGCTGACCGAGACGGAGCAGCGGTACTCCCAGATTGAGAGGGAGGCCATTGCCATCCACTGGGCCTGCAGAAACTTTCATGTCTACGTGTATGGACATCCATTCACCGTCTCCACCGATCACAAGCCCCTACTCCCCCTATTCCGAGGGTCGGTCTCCAAACCACCGCCCAGAATAGAGCAGTGGATCCTGCAGCTACAGGAATACGACTACCAACTGGAATTCAAACCAGGGGCAACAAATCCCGCGGACTACCTCTCCCGACACCCCCGGGCAGCAAGGAAGGGAGAAGAAAAAGATGCAGAGGAGACGGAGGAATACGTCAAGGCAGTGATAGAGAGGTCAAGGCCGCTACCCATGAGCATAGATATGATAATTGAAGCAACCCGCGACGACGGGGTCCTCCAGCTAGCGGTGAATGCCCTGCAGGCTAATGATTGGAGAGCTCTTCAGGAGTCGATGAGCAAAAGGACACCACAGGCAAGAACCGCTCTAGAAGCACTACTACGAGTACGGGAAGAACTGTCCGTGGACAACCAAGGGTGTTTATTGAGAGGGCCCTGAATTGTGATGCCAACGAGCCTAACACAACAAGCCATCGAACTCGCTCATCGTGGGCACCAAGGCATGGTGAAAACCAAGAGTCGACTTCGGGCAAAAATATGGTTCCTGGACATGGACAAGAGAATAGAGCGAACCGTCAAAGAGTGCCAATGGTGCCAAGCGGCAGGACAGCCGGATTGCCCACCACCAGTCATCACCGAAGACAACCCGCGAGGACCCTGGGAGCGCGTGAGCGCAGATTTCGGACACCTGCCGGATGGAAGACATGTGCTCGTCATCATTGATGACTTCACTAAGTATCCAGAAGTAGAAATCGTGACAACACTTGCAGCCAAAGAGGTCATAGCCAAGTTTGAGAAAGCCATAGCCACCCACGGCATCTTCCAGTCGGTTAAGACCGATAACAGACCTCCCTTCCAGGGACAAGAGTTCGCAGACTATCTCGCTGAATGGGGGATCCAACACCGAAAAGTGACGCCCCGATGGCCTCAAGCAAATGGAGAAGTCGAAAGATTTATGCACACCCTAAATAAGGTCATCCGGATTGCCCATGCGGAAGGGGCCCCCCTTGAGAAGGCGATCTACTCTTTCCCCAGGGAATACCGGCTTACGCCACATCGCACTACCGAAGCAGCCCCAGGCCCGTCGACAATGGGAAGGATAGTCCGAGACACGATCCCCAATCATCACACCTGGACTCCGAGTGGCCCAGACACAGAGAGGACACTGTTCAACCGAAGGAGTTCAAACGACTACGCCAGCTTCCGACGGAGAGCCGTCCATAAACGAAAGAGATCACGTTTAAGTAAAAGACAGATATCCGGGGAGTAAGTTCAGACTCCCATTCGAGCCCCGGCCTTGGACAGTCACGTGCCGCACCGGCACCATGGTGACGGCCCAGCAATGTCTCGTTTTTCAAGAAAGCGTCCAGCCCAATGGAGGATCACCCCTGCCAAGGACCCAGCCAAGACTCGCCCCATCAGCCGGAGGAGAGCCACAGTCCGCCCGGAAGTGAAAACAGCGCCAGGAGTGAGACCCCAGCAGCGAGTCCCGCCACCGCTGAAACGCCAAGAACCATCAGTCCTCAGCCACCCACGGGAGCCCGGTTCGCTGTAACCCAACACCAAGAAACCCCCAAGAGAGTGCTGTTCCGGAGAGAAGCCACAGGCTATGGGCTACGAAGAAATCCAGCCCCGTCTTCACAACTGGCGGACTTTGCTGTGGGTTGAGTATTGACTTTCGAGCCACGAGACTGGTAACTGGCCGGATGGACCCCCTGATTCTTTATCACTCATGCTTCCTCTTTGTACTGTGAAGTATCTGTTTACTTTGTTGTTTAATTAAAGGTTAAAAGGAATGCAATGTCGCGATACTGCATGTTTGCAGTCTAGTCTATCGTGCACGTAGACGTGCGCATACGCGGTGTCGTACCGACGCCGCGTACGCTATAAATAAAAGGTGGCGTGGCCCCTGGAGTTAGTCCGGGACCACGCGGAGTATATAAATGGTGTCCCGGGTCTGTTATTACGGCGGGGCCTCTCACACGTGCGCCGCGCCAAGAACAAACCCGACAGTCCCCCCCCCCTGCTTAGACCGCCTGCAGCTCCACTCTGCCTTTTGCCTAAAGAATCAGCCCCCCCCCCGAATTATTTTTTTAGCCCCCGCAGAACTTTGAGACTAGTTGCGCCTCTGACTGAGATTAACCTTATTGTGGGAGGGGGGAAAGCCCCCGTCCTGGTGGCACCCCAAGACTTCATCAGGCAAAACCCACGCTTACAACACTATTTAAATAACCCGCACCCTCAGTGGATGGCGGAAGGACACATTATCTGTGCTCTGCCACGCCGACAATTGAAATAAATGCTTTAAAGAGCTCAGAAAGCGCCTCTCTCTCTACACGGAATGACAATCAGCGCCTTGAAAGGCTCATCGAGGCGCCCCGCTGCGCTGCAGGAACCACAGTCAATGAGGCGTCCATCGCCTCGGCGCTGATGGCAATGAGGCTGGTTTGGGGCGCTCAGGCAGCTCGAGGCGCCGCCGGAGACCGAGGCGCTGGATCGGAGGCGGACGTGGCCCGCTCGGGCTCCTGGGGGCCTTCACGCAGGCCCTTCATGCTCGTCATTGTCAGTCAGTAATTGCGAGGCACTATAACTGCTTCTCTGTTGCCAGGGGTACACGTGGACGTGGGCGACACAGGAATGACGAAAGAGCCCTTCGGATGCTGCTGTGTGTTCACAGTAGGTGCTGCTTGTGCTTTTATTCTCTACGTGCTCAGGGTTTGCATGAACGCTCACAGCAGATGAAACAAATACCGCACCTTGGTCATAGGCTGGGGGAGGGGGACATCATGCCTCAATGGTGTGTGAGTGTGTGTGAATGCTCGCGCAGGCACATGGGGGCTTCCAAATGCACTCACGGCCACAGTGCACACACATAGAAGTGTATAAGCTGTGTTGCTGCACAGCGGGGGGTGCCCTTTCTTCGGGGCTGTCGTCCATCTTTATTGTGCTGTTATCAGGAGCTTTGGGCTAACAACCGGGCCTGACTTCAGGCCCCTTCAGTGACTCCCCCCTTTACACAGGCGCTGCACGTGCACCACCCAGTGCATTAAATGGAAATATCAAAGTGCAGGTACCCATTATCTAGACTTCCCGTTTTCTCCCGAGAAGTGCTGTACTCTCCCATTAAATGCATTGAAGCAACGCTGAGAAGTGCAGGTACTCTCCCTTTCAGATGAAAGAAGTGCAGGTACTCTCCCTTCAAACGAAAGAAGTGCAGGTACTCTCCCTTACAGATTAAAGAAGTGCAGGTGGTACTCTCCCTTTCAGACGAAAGAAGTGCAGGTACTCTCCCTTCCAAACGAAAGAAGTGCAGTCATTCTCCCATTAAGACGAAAGAAGTACAGGTACTCTCCCTTTCAGATTAAAGAAGTGCAGGTACTCTCCCTTTCACATGAAAGAAGTGCAGGTACTCTCCATTTCAGATTAAAGAAGTGCAGGTACTCTCCATTTCAGATTAAAGAAGTGCAGGTACTCTCACTTTCAGACGAAAGAAGTGCAGGTACTCTCGCTTTCACATGAAAGAAGTGCAGGTACTCTCCCTTTCAGACGAAAGAAGTGCAGGTACTCTCCATTTCAGATTAAAGAAGTGCAGGTACTCTCCATTTCAGATTAAAGAAGTGCAGGTACTCTCACTTTCAGACGAAAGAAGTGCAGGCACTCTCCCTTTCAGAGTAAAGAAGTGCAGGTACTCTCCCTTTCAGACGAAAGAAATGCAGGTACTCTCCCTTCCAGACAAAAGAAGTGCAGGTACTCTCCCTTCCAAACGAAAGAAGTGCAGGTACTCTCCCTTCCAAACGAAAGAAGTGCAGGTACTCTCCCTTTCAGATTAAAGAAGTGCAGGTACTCTCCCTTACAGATTAAAGAAGTGCAGGTGGTACTCTCCCTTTCAGACGAAAGAAGTGCAGGTACTCTCCCTTCCAAACGAAAGAAGTGCAGTCATTCTCCCATTAAGACGAAAGAAGTACAGGTACTCTCCCTTTCAGATTAAAGAAGTGCAGGTACTCTCCATTTCAGACGAAAGAACTGCAGGTACTCTCCCTTTCACATGAAAGAAGTGCAGGTACTCTCCCTTTCAGACGAAAGAAGTGCAGGTACTCTCCATTTCAGATTAAAGAAGTGCAGGTACTCTCCCTTTCAGATTAAAGAAGTGCAGGTACTCTCCATTTCAGACGAAAGAACTGCAGGTACTCTCGCTTTCACATGAAAGAAGTGCAGGTACTCTCCCTTTCAGACGAAAGAAGTGCAGGTACTCTCCATTTCAGATTAAAGAAGTGCAGGTACTCTCCATTTCAGATTAAAGAAGTGCAGGTACTCTCACTTTCAGACGAAAGAAGTGCAGGCACTCTCCCTTTCAGAGTAAAGAAGTGCAGGTACTCTCCCTTTCAGACGAAAGAAATGCAGGTACTCTCCCTTCCAGACAAAAGAAGTGCAGGTACTCTCCCTTCCAAACGAAAGAAGTGCAGGTACTCTCCCTTTCAGACTAAAGAAGTGCAGGTACTCTCCCTTTCAGACGAAAGAAGTGCAGGTACTCTCCCTTCCAAACGAAAGAAGTGCAGGTATTCTCCCATTAAGACGAAAGAAGTACAGGTACTCTCCCTTTCAGATTAAAGAAGTGCAGGTACTCTCCCTTTCAGATGAAAGAAGTGCAAGTACTCTCCCTTTCAGATTAAAGAAGCTTAGGCACTCTCCCTTTCAGATTAAAGAAGTGCATGTATTCTCCCTTTCAGACAAAAGAAGTGCAGGTACTCTCCCTTTTAGATGAAAGAAGTGCAGGTACTCTCCCTTGCAAATGTACTGCATACCGGTCAGTACTGGCCCATTTGAAGCGCAGGCACCACCAGAGGAGATGGAAGAGATGGCCCTGGCTTGAGATTCATTTACCTAATTATAATGTGTTTTGTAGAGAGCTCGAGGACACGCTCTAACCATGCAAGAACATGAAGCCGAGAGTGAAAAGCAGAACATAACGGCACTTTGCAGGCACACCGCTGTAGACACCCCCTCCTCGGGTCCAGCTGCATCCAACCCATGGACGTCATTCAGTGGTCACAGCTCCAATCCCTGGCTTATTCCTTGAAAACCCTGGCACTGCCTTTGTGACTCCCGGACTGACTGAAAGTAAGCAAGTGAGTACGAGTGGCAGGTTGTAAGAGAGAATGAATGAGTTTCAGTGTCAGTAAGTGAGCATGAGTGAGTCAGAGTGACTGAGAATGAGTGAAAGTAAGAGTGAATGCAAGTGAGTGATACTAAGGGCCTTATTTATGAGGCCCTTACTCCTCCATTGCATCACTCTTTGTGACGCTGCAGCAGCTTATTTATTTATTTCTTTATTTTAAAAATTTGTAAAGCGCAACTTCTACCCGTAGGTGTCTTGGCGCTATGTCTCAACTTATTGTCTCAGTGGAAACAATATCGAAATCCAAAAGTGGTAAAGTAGAGAAGAAAATTACTGGTCAAACAACCAAGTCTTCAACAGTTTTCTGAATTGAAACAGTGAAGGGGTAGATATAATCGCCAGCGGAAGAGTATTCCAAAGTCTGGCTGCAGTGTTCGTAAAACATCTGTCTCCCCAGGTAACTAATTGGTGCGAGTATATGGATCTCAATTGTCTGGTAGGGCGATAGAGGATGAGCTTCTGTTTAAGAAACTCCGGCCCAAGACGATGCAAAGCTTTAAAGGTAAGACATAAAGTTTTAAATCTAATCCAATTTTTGACAGTTAGCCAGTGATATTTCCTGATTACTTGCTTAATCGGTTTGAATTTGGGAGTCCCAGACAGCAGTCTTGCCGCTGCATTTTGAATTAGTTGTAATTTGGCAACCACCCGAGATTGAGCGTTTGCGAATAAGCCATTGCAGTAATCCAGGGATGAAAGAACCAATGAGCTCACCACCGTTTTCCCAGCATTCTCTGGAAGAAATGGTATAATTTTCCTTAAAAGTCTGAGTTTATGGAATGCTGAGGATGCTATCTGATTGGCATGATTAACAAAGTTCAGTTTTTCATCAAAGATTACCCCTAGATTCCTGACCTTCTGAACGGGGGTTGGTATGGCTCCGAGTGATGAGGGCCACCAGACTGATGACCACAGAGGTGACAATTTTCCGAAAATAATCACCTCGGTCTTCTCTGAATTGAGCCTTAAGCAATTACTGGCCATCCACTCCTTAATTGCCAACATGCCTTCTTGAAACCGAGCCGCCACCTCTTCTCCATCATTATTGATGGCTAGCACCAACTGGGTATCGTCGGCATATGTGGTAAGGCTCATCCGGTAGTTTTTGATGACCCTATCTAAGTCCGACACATAGATATTGGAAAGTGTCGGACTTAGGGATGAGCCTTGAGGAACGCCACATGGTAGAGCCAAATCAGCCGATTTAAAAGATTCCAGTGTTACGGCCTGTGTTCTACCTGACAAAAAGGAGGCAAGCAAAGCCCTGGCCCTAGAATGGATGCCCAACTCTCCGACACGGTCAATCAAGATGGAGTGATTGACCGTGTCGAAGGCCGCAGACAAATCCAACAGGACCAGTACTGCCGTACCCCGCTGGTCTCTGATAGTTCTGATGTCATCAGCGGCTTTAATAAGCGCGGTCTCGGTCCCATGCATTTTCCGAAATCCAAACTGAGAGTCGTCAAGTAGAGTATTTTGTTCAATATACTCTGACAGTTGATCGTTCATTACTCTCTCAGCTACTTTGGCTAGAAAAGGCAAGCTGGCAATGGGTCTGTAGTTTTTCAGCATGTTCTTATCGAGACCGGGCTTTTAAAGAAGTGGTTTTAGTAGCGTGTTCTTTTGCCCGTCCGGGAAAACCCCTGATTTAAACATCCCATTACAGACTTGAGTGATGACTTCACTAATTAAATCAATTACAGGAGGAAAGATCTTAGGAGGACAGGGGTCTAGGGCTGAGCCCGTTTTTATAAGTCTAATAATGTCAACTGTTTGATACTCCTTTATCTCTTTGAATTGAGCTAGTGAGCAATCAAGGTGTTTGCTTGAAAAGGTGGATCCGGATTTAGTAGAGTTTTCCATCACTGAAAACTCAGAGTAAATGTCATTTACTTTCGAGAAGAAGAAGTTTTCCAAAGCGTCACAAAACTCCTGAGAGAGAGGTGGGCCAAGGTCTGGCGATTTCCCAGCCAGTGATTTTACCACCTCATACAGTTGTCTACTTGAGTTTTTAGCGTTATCAATTTGTTCCCCAAAATATTTCTTTTTTGCCTCATGGATCATTTTTTTGTAGACAGCCAGTGTTTCTCTATATAAAAATTTACATTTGCTATCATAAGCCCTTCGCCAATTTCTTTCATGGTTCCTACAGACTTGTTTTTGCTTTCTTAGAGTTTCTGAGAACCATGGTGCAGAAGGCACCTTCCTATTTTAGAGATGGATTGACAACAACGCACACAACAGCAAGGAACTCTTCAACATCGTCAAAGGGGCTCTCCAACCCCAACGCCGGAAACAAAGACATCACCCCTTCACAAGTCCTCTGCAACTCCCTCGCCTCCTACTTCTACAACAAGATCGCGTACATACACAACAGCTTCAGCAATCAACCGAAGCACGCCACGACCGAACCACCGCCCCCCAACACCATCCTCCGCGCCTGGACCCCGATCAGCACCGAAGACACCGTCCGCACGATGAACTCCATCCACTCCGGATCTCCGACCGACCCCTGCCCTCACCACGTCTTCAACAAGGCCGACGCTGTCATCGCACCCCACCTGCGGGACATCATCAACACCTCCTTCGACACCGCTACCTTCCCGGAGAGCTGGAAGCACGCCAAACTCAGCGCTCTACTTAAGAAGCCATCAGCCGACCCCACCGACCTCAAGAACTACCGCCCCATCTCGCTGCTCCCGTTTCCTGCAAAAGTCATCGAGAAGACCGTCAACAAGCAGCTGGCCGCCTTCCTCGAGACGAACGGATCCCTCGACCTCTCGCAGTCTGGATTCCGGGCCAACCACAGCACCGAGACTGCCCTGATTGCAGCCACCGATGACATCCGAGCACTGCTCGAAAACGGAGAAACAGCGGTCCTCATCCTCCTAGACCTCTCCGCGGCTTTCAACACTGTCTGCCACCGCACCCTAGTGCAGCGCCTCAGCAACGTCGGAATCCAGGAGAAGGCACTGGAGTGGATCATCTCCTTCCTCGCCGGAAGGACACAGAGAGTCCGCCTCCCCCCGTTCAGATCAGAAGCCACCGAAGTCATCTGCGGCGTTCCTCAAGGCTCCTCGCTCAGACCAACCCTCTTCAACGTCTACATGAGCCCCCTCGCAGCCATCGCTTGCCAACACAACCTCAACATCATCTCCTACGCTGACGACACCCAGCTGATCCTCTCCCTCACCAACGACCCCACCACCGCCAGAGCCAACCTACACGAAGGGATGACAGACGTTGCCAAGTGGATGATAAGCAGTCGCCTGAAACTGAACTCGGACAATACGGAAGTCCTCATTCTGGGATCTTCACCCTCCGCCTGGGACGACTCCTGGTGGCCACCCGCCCTGGGCAGCGCACCCAAACCAACAGACCACGCACACAACCTGGGCTTCATCCTGGACTCCTCCCTCTCCATGACCAGACAAATCAACGCCGTCTCCTCGTCATGCTTCAACATCCTGCGCATGCTACGTAAGATCTTCCGGTGGATCCCCACCGAGACCAGGAAGACGGTCACCCAGGCCCTCATCACCAGCCGTCTGGACTACGGCAGCTCCCTCTACGCCGGTACCACCGCCAAACTCCAGAAGAGACTCCAGCGGATCCAGAACGCCTCAGCACGACTCATCCTGGACATCCCTCGTCGCAGCCACATCTCCGGACACCTGAGAGACCTGCACTGGCTCCCGGTCAACAAGAGAATCACCTTCCGTCTCCTCACCCACGCACACAAAGCCCTACACAACCAAGGCCCAGGATACCTCAACAACCGCCTCAACTTCTACGCTCCCACACGCCAGCTTCGATCGACCAGCCACGCCCTCGCCGCCGTCCCCCGCTTCCGAAGAGCCACCAGAGGGGGAAGGTCCTTCTCCTACCTGGCCGCCAAGACTTGGAACTCCCTCCCGACCCACCTCCGCCTGACCCAGGACCACCTCGCCTTCAGGAAGCAGCTCAAGACCTGGCTGTTCGAGCAGTAGCGGACCCCCCCTCCCCTAGCGCCTTGAGACCCTCCGGGTGAGTAGTGCGCTATATAAATGAAGTGATTGATTGATTGATTGATTGAAGAGGCACAAGTGCCTCCACCGCACTGCCTAACCAGGCAGAAAACTGTTCCACCGCTATATTAGGGTCTACCAAAATGATGGGGCGGTAATTAGTTAGCGACGCTCTGAGGGCCGCATTATCAATGTCCTTCCAGACTCTAAAAGGTTCTTGACTTAAGGAGACCCGTTAAGGGGTGAGAGCCTGGATAATGGGAATATGACACAAGATGGCATAATGATCGGACCAGGTGAGAGGCAGTATGTCGCGTATTATTATCTCTTTTATATTGGAAAAAATGCCATCTAATGTATGACCGGCCTCATGTGTGGGTGCATTTACGAACTGAGTTAATCCCAACGTTTCAAAATCGGCCATTAGGGATAAGGTTTCACAATCTTCCATTTTTTCCAAGTGGAAGTTTAATTCTCCCAAGACCATGAAGGTGTCCTCAATTGCCAGGGGTTCCATAAGCGACATGAAGGAGGACAGGAATTCAGATCGTGCACCCGGTGGTCTATAAATAAGTACTCCTTTAAGATTGTATGAGGGAGTAAGCTTAATAGCAAAGTGTAGGGCTTCACATGTTGATGAGAATATAGGAAATATTCTAACCGGAAAAATATTCCGGGTAATGATTGCCAAGCCCCCTCCTTTTTTCCCCTGTCTATCTAACCGGTATACAGTAAAACCATGCGGCACTGCTACCACTAAGTCAGGATCGGACGCTCT
Organism: Lissotriton helveticus; assembly: GCF_964261635.1. Taxonomy (NCBI): domain Eukaryota; kingdom Metazoa; phylum Chordata; class Amphibia; order Caudata; family Salamandridae; genus Lissotriton; species Lissotriton helveticus. The sequence continues at coordinate 1,163,509,591 of NC_136072.1, read as the reverse complement.
CATCCATCCATGTCTCTGTGATGAAAAGTAAATCTATTTTTCAATCCAGAATCAAATCACCAATCTCCTGCCCGTACCTGGCCAGAGAGCGAGCGTTGATGAGTGATATTATGGTATTCTCAGGTTTAGCGATATGAGCATCTGAAAGGGAGGCCTTAGTGTTAATAAACGATATAGGAGACTTGCAGTTAAGACAACATGCGATGGTTACCCCGGGAATAGTTACAGGGTTATATTGCGGACAGGCCGCCCTATGGGGTGGTTTCAGCTGCATAAGCTCAGCCGATGAATATCTAATCCACTCTGTTGCGGCTAAAGCAGGGGTCATGGCGCTAGGCGCGGGTCCAGCGCGGACGGGCGCAGACAGGCTTGCCTTTGGCGCGCCGCCGGCGCGCCCGCTGCGCCCGCCCGCTCAGCGGACGAGATGACGTTCCCCTTTTATCCAGTACTGAGGAGGGTGGGAGGCGGCCAGCTACTGGAACGCCACCCTTCCTTCCCCCAATATGAAGGCTGCTCACCCTGTAATCCCCGGCGTCAGCACGTAGTCTGCTGCGCTGAGGACAGCGTGGGGAAGCGGCAATTTCTACAAGTAAGGCTCGCAAAGTTTAAAAAAAAATTTCAACGTTTTAAACGAAATGCCACAACAAAAGAAAAATGCACACTTTTAAAATGACGATACTGAGCCCCCGGCTTCCGCCTCAGGGGTGAGACCATAAATCAAGTCAGCGCACTCGCGCTATAAGGATGTTTATATAGCCTGGGAGGGCGGAAGGCGGCCAGCTACTGGAACGCCACCCTTCCTTCCCCCAATATGGCGGCTGCTCACCTTGTAATCCCCGGCGTCAGCACGTAGTCTGCTGCGCTGAGGACAGCGTGGGGAAGCGGCAATTTCTACAAGTAAGGCTCGCAAAGTTTTTAAAAAATGGTCAAAGTTTTAAACGAAATGCCACAACAAAAGAAAAATGAACACTTTTAAAATGACGATACTGAGCCCCTGGCTTCCGCCTCAGGGGTGAGACCATAAATCAAGTCCTTAAAAAATGCGCCACACTGTGCCATATTTACAAAGTGATGCATCTAGGCAGATTCCACTTTTTAAACCCCTGCGCTACTGTATACCTGCGACAGGTATACTCTTTGCAGGGTGGGTCTTCCAGTGCAGAAATGGCTCATAGACGTGTCGCAGTGAAATCTATCATATTTCACTGCGACACTTCTATGGCTCATTGTGTCAAATCCTTACTCCTGCTTGAAGCAGGCGTTAGGGGTGATGCGGGCCTTTTCACGTGAGGCTTGCTCTATGTGAAATGACACATTGCTTGAGTTGCGTCTGTTTCCACACACACTCCAGCAATGCACAATTTTTGTGCTGACAGATACGTATGGATTCCTGAGGTATCTGTCAATCCTTGCGACATAGAGCATCATACAGAAAATACGGCGCATCCATGGTGTCACAAAGAGGGTGCACTGAAAAGTGTTGCATCGCTATTTTAACGACCAACTTGCCTCTCCTCACCTAGTCCCTCCCAAAGACATCGTAGCACCAGGTAGTAGCGAGATAGATTAACTGGGCTGGAGGAATGCTTCTGAAACAGTTCGGAAGTCGGTCAAGAGACTGCATGACTCCTTTGTGTTTTGAGACCTGCAGGTAATTCCCTGAGTGGCTGAGTAAACTGTTGTTTACGTCTAACTTTTAATTAAAACTTCTTAATTTCTCAACCTGTTCCAGAGAATTCAGACTAAGTGGGACCGGGCTGGGGACCTTCCATCTGGGGCAGTGATATAGCTTGACCTTCTGCCACCGAGGGCAGAACGTAAGTTTTCTGCCCGGTGCACATAAGAGTGGGGGGTTGGGCGGGGTCTGGCAGTGACGGACATTTTGTTATCAGTGGCAGGGGGATGGTGGTGGTTGACAGACACAAATTGCACTCCTACGCAGCCCCCCAAAAACAGTGCCACCCAGGGCAGACGGAGGGTGTGAACTTGTTCCGAGGATGCTGGGGGTCTGGCAGCCGACGGATGAATTGTTCTCGGGGGATGGTAGTGGTCAACAGACATGACTTGCTCACCTCCGCCGCCCGTAAAAACAGTGTCACCCAGGGCTTTTTATCACTGATCATTCCCCAGCTACGCCACTGATCTGGGGTCATAGGACCATCAGGGTAAACTGGTGGGCGGAGGGAGGTTTGGGCTGCAGGGTCTGCAGAGTTGTTATCAATTGACCTACTGAGTATCAGTGCCCCAATTACGTTGTTGAGTGCGTATGAGCGTAGCATTTTTTCTGTATTGTCTGGTTGGTTTCAATAGTACATCGTAGCGATGCGGAGTGAGTGTATGTGTGTGGGTGTGACTGAGCGGCTACTGCCAGCGGTTCACAATATTAGCTGATGGTGTGGTTTTATTTGTTGATTTCATACCAAAAGCACTTTTCATTTGACACTGGTTTAACCCTCATGGCTCTGGCCTGTGGTGCTCCTGAAAGAGGTCTAATTTCCTGAATGTACACGTTTCTGATTTTGTGGTAACCTAAGGTGCCCCCTATAACTGTGTGGAATTAAATTTTAGGGATCGTTCGGGTGGGCCGGGGTGTGTAACCTGTTGCACCGCTTAAGGCAGCTGTGTACTGAGTGCATGGCGGGGGTTGGATTAGGTTTTATCCCCATTGTGCATATTCTTCATATTATCACAACACGAGTGAGCCTAGTACTGCTAGTAATATTTTCATGACTGATTTATGTCCAAAAGTACATGATGTTTCTGTTGCATTGATTATATACGTGTGCTGAATACAAACAATCTTTACATACATCTTGTGTGACATCTCCTTTATACCATGCAGGGTATTTATCATGAGTGAGTGCTGTGCCAATGCTTTATACATTGCCCCTGTGATAAGCCTGAACCGCTCAGTGCCAAGCTACCCAAGGGTGACCACGGGTTATACAGCAAGTGTAATATTCTACCCTTGATGGGTGGTAGATTCTGCCTGGACAGGGCATTAGACAACCAGAAAATACCCCTTCTAACAGTGAGAATGAGTTAGAGTGAGTGACAGTGAGTGAGTGTAACTGTGATGGAGAATGAGTGATCTAGGGTGAGTGAAAATAAGTGAAACTGACTGAGAATGTGTAACTGAGAGCAAGACTGAGTGCAAATAAGCACGAGTGAGTGAAAAATTAAGAGTGAATCAGAGTAAGAATGAGTGCAAGAGTGAGTGAGAACGAATGAGTGAGTGCAAATGAATGAGAAAGAATGAGGGAGTGTGAGTGTGAGTGAGGTAAAATGAATATGAGTGAGTGATTGTAAATAAATGGGAGTGAGAACGTGGTTTTATACATGTGAGTCTGTCATTGGTCAGTCACCCATGGCAAAATGCTGTCACTGGCCTATTGGAGGCAATTCTTAGCATGATAGGCACATCTGGCAAAGTACTTACACTCGCATACTAGAGTTAATACTTTCCAGTGGCATACGTGCTGTAATAATTGGTACTGGCATACTAAATGCAATGCTTGGCATACAGGACACTCATGGCATATAGCTGGCACTGGCATACTGAAGGTAATTCTTGAAATGGGACGCCAGTGGAAAAGTCCTTGTGCAGGCGTGCTGGCGGTAATTCATGTCATGGGGACATTCATTGCAAAATTCTAGCACAGGACCATTGGAGTTAATTTATGGCATAATGGACAAACACCATGTGATATGAGAGGTGGGGTTGGGGGGACAGAACCATGACAAAATGCAAACCCGGGCATACTTAAGATAATTTTTTACATATTGGTCACCCATGGTATATGAGTGGCATTAAGGGAAAAAGTGTGGCACTGGCAAATTGTATGTTATTTTTGTCCTATAGTTAATGTCACAATTGAGGTAATTTCTGAGAATGTGGGTGCATCCATAGCACTTTTTGAAAAGACAGGTCAATTCATGTGAAGCCTTAGGTTTCATTGGTTGGCATACTAGGACAGGAAGTGAACATGTATACTTTCAGAGACTATGGCTTTTTAGCAAATGTATGTGAGGATTGTGCTCTAAAATGTAGTTGTAGGAGCCATTTTTCTAAAAATATCAGTGGGAGAACCCCCAAACCATTCCTAGCAGAGGGAAGGTTCACTCTCATATCTTGCTCACTATATTTGCAGGCAAGTATTACACCCCACCACTTTCCACCGTTATCAGCTCCCCCTACAAGAACATATAGTAAGCAGTATCTTACTGAGCACTGATTAATTTCTGCAGCCTCTACTTGGGCCCAAGAAATTATACTTAGAGCCTATAAAATTCATTTGTCAATGCAATGCACGCAGGTTTGATTAAAAACAAAATTAACTAAAACACAAACACATTTTTAAAAAGCTGCCGCCACGTGCCATAACTGCAAATACATGAAAAATGTTCGAATAAAAACTTCACTCCTGTGCTTCACATGAGTTACTCTGCCTTGCACATCATCCAGCTTTTGATGGTGCAGAAGTGTGTGTCCTGTGCCATGATCAACATAATACAGTATTAAGTATCAAAGGGAGAGTGAGGATTAGAGAGCCAGTCCTTATCCCCTGGGTTAGTAATTAAATCAATGAGAACTAGTCTATTAAGACGTGATCTGAGACTCAAAGCTGTATGTTGTTAGTGAAAAAAAGAAAAGTCTTTCTTTATATGAAGCCCTCACCCACCAACCTTCATCATCGGGCCCACCTTGCGACAATGAATTTGTCCAGGTTGTGCTACAACACCTGTATTACAGCGAGCAGGTATATTACTGAGTGTGCAGTGATAGTGACGTGAAAGCGAAGTTTGAAAACTGTCCAGTGGTCCCATTACCCAAAGGGAATATATATAATGTTTGTGCCTCTGGCAGTAGTAAAAGCAAGGCAATGGATGTTGGTGGAATAGTATTAAGGGACTCCTGCATCCAGTGGGTGGTCTACATGTTTCATCCAGGCCTTAGTGTTAACCGTCCTTCCTCAGGACCTGGAAATGTATGTGAAAAGTGTGATCTATGCTCACTATTGTATGTAGATCAAAAAATGTGTTGCACACGCTAATGTGCCTTATTTGTGAGAAGGGGGGGCATATTACCAAGCAATAGCGATAATTATCGCTATTGCTTGGTTAGAGATAAAAAATTACCGCAGAGCTGCAGCGATTTTTATCGCAGATAAACCTTGGTATTACCAAGGTTTATCGCAAATGCGATAAAAAACGGCCGCAATGCATGAATATCGCTGAAAAGTCAGCGATATTCATGCATTACCGAGCTAATGCTCTTAGCCATGTTATCCACCTCCCATTGGATAACATGGCTAAGAACTGCTCAGAGCAGGTGTTAGCTTTTGGAGATATTCACGCTTAGCGGGAATATCTCTAAAAGTTGGTAATAGGAGATAGCGATGTTAGCGACTGTTTCCAGTCGCTGACATCTTGGCACGCCCACTTTGCATGTCATTAGTGATAAATATCACTGACATGCAAAGTGGGGCCCAAGATGGTCGCTATCTCCTACTAGCTGTCGCTAACTGGTGTTAGCGACAGCTAGGTAATAGGGAGATAATTTTATCTCCGCTTTCTTGGCTTTTAAAGCCAAAAAAGATAAACCCCCTTGATAATATGCCCCGGGGTTCCTTCTCAAAACATTCCTGTACATACAAACACAAATATGACAAACAAACACACAGATTTGAATATTTAAGCTTGCTTGGCGAAATCACATCAAAAGTATTAGCCGTAGTGTCAGTGATTAAAACAGGAAAATAACGGCAAGATGGAAATGTCATGGTAATACAAAGTGGTGATTATCGGAATATATGCGCTACTGTGTGCGGTAAAACACGTAATGGGTGAGAAAAAAGTCAAAAAGTTGTTCTCACACTAGTGATTAGCTGTAAATAACCCATGAGATTCCAGCAGGGGTTCTGGCTCATATCACGTCTTGATAGACTAGTTCTCATTGATTCAATATAATACAGTCCCATAAATAAAGACGTAAAGTTATTTTTGTGTAGCCCCAACTAGAAAGTTGTTTTTTCCATACATGTATTAGTGGAATATTTTCAGGGACACTGAAATTATGAGATTCTGTGGCAATAGTATTTTCCGTATACTTGAGGATTTGCCTCACTTGCTACATAATCCAACATCTTCTACATAATTTGCAGATTTTAACAAAAAATTCTAGGTCAAGTGAATCAAAAGGGCTCCGATTCACAGAACTAACTTAAGACAAAATCCTTAACGTACTGCCATTTTGGTTTTCACAGAAGGCACTTACTCATTTCGGTATTCACAGAAGTTAGGAGTCCTAACTTTAGGACTCCTAAATGCCTTCTGTGAATACTGAAAGTCTTAAAGTTAGGATTTTTCTCTGTTTAGGAGTAGTAAAGTGAAGACTCCTAACTTTAGGGCTCCTAAAGGCCTTCAGTGAATACCAAAAGTCTTAAAGTTAGGATTTTTCTCAGTTTAGGAGTAGTAAAGTTAGGATTCCTAACTTCTGTGAATACCAAAATGGTAGTAAGTTTAGGATTTTGTCTTAAATTAATTCTGTGAATCGGGCTCAAGGTGTTTAGATGCTACAAGCATGTTGCTGTAATGTGGTAAGCTATTTGTCACATAGAGCAGGTGTTGGACTTGGCCCTTTTTGTACGGTTATCCCCAAATATTTTGCTTCTTCTGCCTAATTCTTCGCGACCATATGTTGTTGGCTTAAGGACTCTGGGCAATTTACCACTACTAATCAGTGCTAAAGTGCATATGCTTGCTGTGTAAATTGTTGTTACAATTGGTTCACCCTGATTGGCATATTTGATTTACTGTTAAGTCCCTAGTAAAGTGCACTGAAGTGTGCCAGGAACTGTAAATCAAATGCTACTTGTGGGCCTGCAGCACTGATTGTGCCACCCACATGAGTAGCCCCTAAATGGTACCTCAGACCTGTCACTGGAGTGTCTGTGTGCAGTAGTTACCTGCCATGTCAACTTGGCAAATGCACCCACTTGCTAGGCCCGAACCCTCCCTTTTCATACATGTAAGGCACCCCTACCTAGGCCTAAGGTACCTCCCTAGGCAGGGTGCTGTACATGTCAAAGAAAGGACATGTAACTGGTGTGTGCGACATGTCGTGCTAGTGAAAACATACTGACAATTTTCATTTTTCACTGTTGAATGGCTATTTTGCCCTATAGGATAGAATGGAAAATGCTGTGTAACATCTTACAAGTATAACTTCCCATTGGGACAAGTTAGAGAAATACATTTTAGGCTCTCTGAACTCAGAATTTAATGACACATCTTTTAGTAAACATGGTTTTCAATTTGTGATTTGAAAATGCAACTTTTAGAAAGTATTCAGTTTCTTTTTTAACCATTCTGTGTGCCTCTGCCTGTTTGCGTATTGCTCAAGTTCAAGTTTATGTATTTTGCATAGTTACTTAAAACCATTGCAACATCATAAAACTACCAATAAAAAACACTAATACCAATAAAAACCAATGGTATACATGATAAAATGCAGTACAGCGCATATGTAACTATTGTAATATTTTTTGATAATTACCTTCAATATACACCAACAGTATATGACAGTAAAATCGAGAGTCCTGGAAGTGAGCAGTGCTGTGAAGACATAACTAGTGCAGAATTAGCTGTTAAGGCCAGCAGTAATCATCATTAGAATATGATAAATGAGACCAGCAGTCCACATAGTAAAGAACAGTGAAGTGCATATATGACTGGAGCAGACGTCTAGTAGGTGTAAAACAGAATAGGAATTATCCCCCATCATGAGTGCTCTTTTTTTAATTGTAGCAGTATTATTACAAAGTGACAGTGTGTTGTATTGACTTTGTGGTTTTGGAGTGACAGGGTCTGGGGATGTGCATTCACTGTAGACAGCCACTAGGGGTGCTCAGGTGTGCCTGACCCTTCCTGGATGACTCAGGGCTGGGCTGAACAGACCTGGCTGAATTTAGAGTAGTGGGAGGAGATTTCCTTGCGCCTGAATAGGGCCTGTCTCCCTTGAACAATGCTGTATCCAACCCCTGCAGTCATACAGCACCAGTGAGGACAGAATTGGTGTGGACTAGGTTCAGAGACCCTTGCACAAAGAGAACAAAGACATGTTGGGCTATACGTATTAGACATAAAACCCCAGAGATTTAGATTGCTTCTGGACTCAAGAGGAACCTTTGCCAAGGAGAAAAGCTGAAGAGTTGTGAGGAGGAATACTGCCCCTTTGCTGTGTGCTTTGTGGGGTTGGTCTGCAGTTGCTGTTTCTGCCAAGCAAAGGACAAAGACTGTAACTTTGCTTTGCCTCTGCTTGAAAAAGATCTCCAAGGGCCTGTGTGTGTTGGCCTCTAGTTGCAAATTCGCTCCATGACCCTGTGGATGAATTGCTAAAATGCATTAGGAAGTAAAGCTGAAAAGAATTGTTTTCTCCAATAATGTCAGGATGTATTGCTTAACATTTCCCAATGTTATTCTCGGTATTGCTATAGGTGTAATTTGGTGTTTTGGTTTGTGTGCAGGTTTATATGTTCTTATGTATAAGATTGCCCAAATGTTGTGTGCCGGTCTCTTCATACACTGTGACAAGCCTAAACCTATTGACTTTGTCAGTGCTGGTTGCAGAGAGAGTTTAGGCAGGACAGATTGCCAAAGAAACCTGATGAAGAGGTTCCACAGTTTTCATTGTAAGTGTGCATGTGATTTTATATAGTGCCGACATGGCCTGGAGGCATCGTAGCGCTTTACAAGAGAAAAGTTACATTGACCTATGCACAAGAAACTGAGCTACCGACAGGTAACCTCCTGTCAGGTATGTGCTCAGATGAAGGTCAAGGTGCCAGGAACTGCAATCCAATGAATAGGATGCTCTGTCAGGCTACTTCAAACACAATCCACTTGCCCATTGGACACAGCATTTCAAACACAAACACATCGATCTAACAGAAAGAAGATCTCTCATTATTTCCCACCTGGAGGCTTCACTGCTTGAAAACATCACTAATTCCTTTTTAAAAATAGTTTAGAACAAATGACATATTTCAGAACATTTTCACACATCCTCGTCTGACAGCCTACAGGCAGACACCTAGTCTGACACAGACCCCATTTAGAGGGATGCTGAAAAATAGCCCTGGGCTCCTAATTAAAGCAAGTGTGACAGCACATCTGAAGAGGATGCTTCATCCAAACATTTCAAAGACAAATAATACACATTTTACAACAAGGAGTCAGGCAACTTTGTGAAACTAGTACAATACAAGTGATGCTCAAGAGGGCATACTCAGGGGAGGACTACCTCTTAGTGGCGAACAGGATGATACTATAACCACACATCTTTTCACATCCCAACTCTGGCATAAACTCTCAAATCAATTCACCAAGACACAGCATCCCTGCTTATGCCACTAACACCCAACTTCCCTCACCAACCTTCATCTGACAATCCTCTGTAAGTATGCCAACTTGACTCACAACATATATTTCTGCACACAGCCTTATACACCACAACCTTATTACCTGTTACTAAAAAAACAATTTTACTGATGAACAAGTTCTTTCCACTACCTTGCCTTCACCCAATTCCCCCCAGCACACATAACTCTCATCACAAATTATTGTGCACACTACACACTAAACAACCACTTTAGGCGCTACTCAAGACTCTCCTAATCTGAACCGTCTACTGCCTGATCAGTGCATGATCATGTTAGGACACCGTCACGACAAGAAGCCTTCGTTGTGAAGGGTCACTGTGGTAATATCTTTCTTCTCTTTTTATTGTAGTCTTTTAGTTTCTTAGTCTTTGGTATTGTAGTATTATGTTACATCATATAGAATGTTGGATATGTAATGTAGAATATATTTGCTTGGGAACTAAGGTTCTAGGCCAGAGAAGCGGTTGCTCCGCTCTTTACAGTCACCTTCCCACAATACCCCCAGCCTCAAAATAGAGATGAGAAGCAAAAAATACAGGAGAGAGCAGAACATAACTTTCTCCTCACGACATCGAAGTTCCCATACCCACCTGTGACCTCCCACTTTCATACATTGATACTCGCATCCTAAATTTACAGCATCCCCATGTCATCTACACTTATAGACCTTGCTGTGTTCTCTCTCTTTCTTACACTGGTACTTATATCCCCAACCTGAATTCTCTTCTATTGATATCAAATGCTCCTCTCCCTGTAAAAGCCAGGTGAATGCTCTTAGTGTGCTTTGTTTTGGCCCCCAACACCTTAGTATTTCTTCCCTTTGCCAGGCTGCCTCCCATCTCTTCCCGGTTTCTTAACATGGACAACCTCCAGCTATTTAAATTCTTCCAAAATGTCTTGGTACTGTTTTTAGAATGGTTCCTTAGTCCACTATGATATTGCATCCCAAGATGAATCTTTTTTTTTTGATTTCAAAGCATTTTATTTTATAAAGAAATACAAAAAGTAAGAGGTACATAATATAATAAAGGTGATACAATTGAGGCAAGATAAGCAAACAAGCAGAGGCTAAACGTGAAGAGTAAGCATAGTAAATGAATTCCCGAATAAAAGTAGCCTGTTATAAACAGAGAGATTGATTACGTAAAGGCTAATATCAAATCACTAAACAAATGTATCATTGTCAGCTGTTATAATCGGGGTCAGGGAAGGAAAGAGAAATAAAGAAAGAAGAAAGAAAGAGAGAACCAAAGGAAAGACTGAAAGAGACAGAAGACAGGAAAGAGAAAGAAGAAGAAGAAAAAGAAAAAGAAGGATTCCCAACGGACAAACCCGACACACAGAACACAAGACGCCAGTCAAAGAGACACATCAAAAGGAAACTGAGCAACCAACCCTTTTGATGACAAATCCATATAATCATCCAAAGCTTTCCACACTCCACTAGAGATAGATGGAGAAAGGTGAGCTTGATCAACCGAAATGTGAGCACTACGCAGAAAGGAGACCCAAGCCCACCAAGTATGATAAGATATGGAGGAAAAGGATTTCCAGTCCATAAGTATGATTTTCACCGCAATAGTCAAAAGGAGATCCATCAACTGCAATTCCATTGGATCCAAGGGGAGAGGAACAGGGGCAGCCATTGGACCCAATAAAATTAATGGAAACGAGAGTTGGAACTTGATACCAAAGATGAGAGAGAGATGTTTATGAATGAGGTTCCAAAACGGCTGGAGAAGGGAAGAATCAAAAAACATATGCTGAAAATCGCCCGGCAATAATCCACAGCTCCAGCATAAATTGTCATCTTTGAGATTGAGCGAATGTAGACGAACACACGTCCAATGAAGGAGGTTGATAGAGAAAAATTTAGATTGCATTAATGATGGGGCGAGTTTATTGCGAAGAGAAAGTTTACCAATCAATTGCCAGGTATCTGAAGAAATATGATCCGTAACTCCATGATCAAAATGATGTAACCATTTTTGTTGAGCAACCGTATGTGAGGGTAATGAAACAGATGATAAAAATGTATAAATTTTGGATGCTACGTGACCAGATTTAGTCCAGATATGAAAAAGAGAAATGATAGGAGAGGTATGATGAAGATGTACCTTAGCAAGTGCCACTTTTATTTTAAGAAAGGTATCAAAATCTAAGTTAGTTAAAGAATGTTGTTGAGCCAAGGTGGAAAAGGGTAATGGCTCATTATTAGCACCATAAAGATGTTTAACAAGGGAAATCCCATTAGCCGCCCAATAGGACATGAGAGTGGGAGTAATATTGAGTTTAATTTTAGAGTTCCGCCAAATAGACACCCACCTAGTTTTATGTAATGGGATTGCCACTTTCTTGTCTACTCTGCGGATTGCAACAATTGTATCAAGAATGATAGAACGAGAGAACAGGATATGTGAAGTAGATGTGGTGCAAAAGGAGGCAGTCGGCAAAGGAGACGCTAATTCCTGTTCTATTAACAGCCAAGAGGGAACATGAAACGGTGGAGGAGAGAACCATAGAGCACCTTGAGAAGCCAAAAAAGCAGTTTGGTACTTTTCCCAATCAGGAAAATTGCAACCTCCCATATCACAAGGTTTTCGCAAGAATTTTTAAGCAATTCGAGCACGTTTGTCATTCCACAAAAATTTAGAGGTCAGAACATCCAGTTCATGAAAGAAGGAATCTGATAACTTAACCAGAAGCATGGATGATACAAAATTAATAATGGGAGTTATCATCATTTTAAGAGTCTGGAGGCGGCCCCACCAGGTAATATGTTTCGGGGACCAAGTATCCAAAAGACGACGCACTTTAAGAATAGTCTGAGATTCGTTATAGGTAGCAGTGGCATGTAAGGTAGAACAGAAATAAATACCTAAGTATTTTAAATGTGAAGACTGCCATTTAAATCCCACAGAGCCCATATGTGAAGGGAAACAATAGGCATTCAAAGGGAACATTTCCGTCTTATCCTTATTTAAGGTATATCCTGAAACCTTTGAGAAGAGGGAAATGGTATTTGAAATAGCAGGAATTGCTAAAGCGATATCGTCTGAGAAAATAAGAACATCGCCTGCGTAGGCAGCAGTTTTAATACAGTGAGGTCCAAAAGAAAAACCTTCAATGTCTGGGTGTAACTGAATCAATCTGAGAAGAGGATCAATAGATAATAAAAACAAAAGCGAAGATAAAGGTCAACCTTGTCTAGTAACCTGGCGAAGATTAAAAAAGGACGACGTAGCACCATTAACTCTAATATTAGCTCTAGGTTGAGAATATAAGGACATTACCATATTAATGAAGAAGTCACCAAGGTTATGTGCATACAAGACAGCACGAAGGAACGGCCAAGAGACCTTGTCAAAGGCCTTTTCAGCGTCAAGGGCCAAGGCCGCTGCAGGGAGTTGAGATCATTTAGCTGAGCCAAGAATGTGACAAAAAGTGCGTATATTATCGCGCGCAAGACGACCCTTCACAAAACCAGTTTGAGAGGGATGGACAAGTTGAGGAATAAAGGATTCTAATCTTTTGGCCAGGATTTTGGCAAAAATCTTAGCCTCCATGTTGAGAAGAGAAATAGGACGGAAATTTTTGGGATCCGAATGATCTTTCCCTTCTTTTGGAATTACTACAATAGTAGCTTCAGCTGCAGTTCCAGAGAGAGACCGATCTTTAACAAAAGAATCAAAGACAGATTGCAATTTGGGAACAAGCGCAGGAAGAAAAGTTTTATAAAATAAAATAGGATAACCATCAGGGCCCGGGGCTTTGCCAGAACGAGTAGCTTTAATTGCGGTAATAATTTCCTCAGGGGAAATTGGGCCATTTAGAGAAGTACGACCATCTTCAGAAATCGTCTGCACCGGAACAGATTTTAAAAAGTCCTGACATTGCTCAAAAGAAGATTGATTAGAAGGGGTATATAAGTTATTATAGAAATCACGAAAAACTTCAAGAATTTCCCCAGTCTGAAATTGTTTAGAGCCCGAGTGGTCCGTAATAGAAGAAATTTGAGAGGTCTTGAATGAGGAATCTTGAAATTTTAATGTAGCAGCAAGAATCTTCCCAGCTCTATTCTTTAACAGTAATCTTTTGGATTTCTGCGCTTGAACTCCAATATGGGCTCGTTTGGTAACTATAGTATTATATTTGTATTTTAATTGTTTTATTAACTGTAGACAGGATGTATCCCTAGATTGTATAAAGGTAGATTCCAGATTTTTAATTTCAGTTGATAAATCTGTAAGCTCTTTTTTAATAGCAGAATTCCGTTTGGACATACATTTAATAACCTGACCACGGAAAGTGCATTTAAACGAATCCCAGAGGACGATTGGGGAAGAGACTGAACCTTCATTCTCATGGAAAAAAGTTTCTATTGCATTAGAGAATTCATTAACCTGAGCAGTATCATGCAAGACTTCTGTATTTAATCTCCAGGAGCGAGCACGTGATTTAGGAGCAAAGGACATCAATGTAAAAGTAACCGCGGCATGATCAGAAATCAAAATAGGATGAATAAGCGGAGAAGAGGAGGACGAAACAAGAGAAGAGTGAACAAGTAAATAATCAATACGAGAAAAGGAAGAATGAGGTGAAGAAAAGAAAGAAAAGTCACTACCAGTGGGATTGTGAAGACGCCATATATCTTGAAGCTGAGTGAGGGAGCACATGTTAATCATTTGTTTATGGGATTTTAGAGGACGAAACTGAAAAGCTGAATTCCTGTCCAAAATGGGATCCATTGGTAAATTAAAATCACCGTCAACAATAAGATTCCCAGAATGCGGGGTATCATGTAATATTTTGGTAATCGATGTCCAAAAGGTCGGATCATCAATGTTAGGGGCATAGATATTCATCACATAAAGATCATTAGATCCATCAGACAATTTAGTGAACAACCAACGACCTTCAGAATCGTGATCAGAAGAAATTATAGATAAACCTGAATTCTTGGAAATTAAGGTAATAACCCCATTTCGTTTACCAGAGGCCTCAGAACAGCAAACATCAGAAACCCATTCTTTCTTCAGAAATAACGCCTATCTGGTAGAGACCTTGGTCTCTTGAAAAAGGATCAGGTCTGAAGAAAGAGACTTACAATAATCTAAGACTTTTGACCTCTTCACCGGATGATTTAAACCCTTAACATTAAGGGATAATACATTCAAGCCCGGCATGGAAGTACATAAAAACAGAGAAAAGACACCATAGATGAAAGAGAGACAACCAACCACACAGAGACAAGCACCCAAACAGCAAACATAAAGAGCAAAAAGGGAGAATCCATGTGGGAAATCCGAAATGGGAAAAGAGACAGAAAAGAAGAAAAGAGAAGAGAGAGAAGAGACAGCAGGGGAGGTCTGAAAAAGACCAAATTCATACTAGGGAGAACGTGGAAAGGCGAGCAAGGGACCCGTACAAGGAGGGAGAATAATTGATATCAATAGCCCCAATAGAGTACTAGCTGATAACATTGAAGTAGGAAATGGGAAGAAGCAAAATAGAAACGAATATCAGCATAATAGTTTAAATAAAAACAATCCAGCAAGTAAAACTGTAAAGCCACATTGAGTTAGTAAACCAATAGCAAGTGTGTAACATATAATATATATTAATACTAATCAATCTAAAATTGAAAACTACAATATGGTAAAGTAAAAAAGAATACGCAATGCCATGAAGATAACTATGTAAATCCGAAAGAAAAAAACGTCAATTAATGAACAATCCTTAACTGTATAAAACGTACGATACGTAATTGAAATTGAAAGTGCAAGAAGATATAAAAAATAGCAGAAAAGAAAGGAGGAGAATAGGAGAATAGAAAGCGAAAAAGAAAGTGAAGAGGTGATACATATCAGAGAAAGGCAACTATTATTAATAGACAGGTATCAAACAATGAAAATGTCCTGAGATGAATATTGACATAAAATATATAGCCACTAGAGCTGAACACAAGATAATGAGAGCTAAATAATGACTGACTAAGAGGCAATCAATATGCAGAGTAATAGAAATATTAGTCAATCTAATATCGAAAAATACAATATGGTAAAGTAAAAAAAAGAATACACAAGTCCATGAAGAGAACTAAGTGAATCCTAGAAAGAAGTAAGCAATTAATGAACAATCCTTAACTGCATAAAACGTACGATATGTGATTGAATTTGAAAGTGCACAAACATATGAAAAATATAAGAAAAGAAAGGAAAAGAATAGGAGAAAGGAGAGCGAAAAAGAAAGTGAAAAGGTGATACACATTAGAGAAAGGCAGCTGTTATTAATAGACAAGCATTAAACAAATAAACTGTCCTAAAATGAAAATTGACATAAAATATCTAACCACTAAGGCTGAACACAAGATAATGAGACGTAAATAGTGACCGATAAGAAGCACTCAATATATAGAGAGTAGTAAAAGAATACAAAGAAGAAAAATAAGATAAAGATAATAGAGTAAACAAACTGACATTGAAAGAAGTAGAGAATACAGAAAGGAGATATACTAAGGAGAGGAGTAAAATAGAGCAAATAGAAAGAAAAAATAGAAAAGTAAACAACAATAATAGTAAGAAATAGAAGCAGTATAGAAATCTAAAAGGAGAAACTAATTAAAGGGGAAACAAAGAGAAGGCAGTGCAAACATGAAACAGAACGAAAAAACTCCATTAGCGGAGTTAGAAATCAATAATGTAATATACGATCAGCAGGAGAAAGAAGAGGAAACGTAGGAATACAGAAAACCACCAGAAAGGGGACAAAAGGAGACATTTCAAGTGCCCGAGGCACCAGGATCCTGCGAAGTCGCCCTCTGAATCTCCATCTGTATCTCCAACTGGTTGTCCAGGAAGGTAGCTAAATCAGCCGGCTCATCGAAAATTCTGGAACGTCCCTTGTAGGTAATGCGGAATTTCGATGGACCAGAAAAGGAAAAGGGAATGTTCATCTCAGAAAGACGTTTCCGAAGATTAAGGAAGCCCTTCCTCCTTATGACTGTATCCCTGGCAAAGTCTTGAGAGATTGAAATTCGATGTCCTTCCCAGACGACATTTTTAGTCTTGCGCATATGAGAAAGAATTTGTTCGGTATGTTGATGACGCAGTGGCTTAAAAATTATTGCTCTTGGCTGGGTTGCAGACTTAGACCGAAAAGTTGGAACACGATGTGCTCTTTCTATCTCAAAATCTCTTTGGAATGAGATTTGTAGAGTGTCAGGAATCCAATGATATAAGAAATCAATCATAGACGAAGATGATTTCTCTGCATCCTCCGGCAGACCAAAAATGCATAGATTAGATCTACGATTACGGTCTTCCTGCTCAGTGAGATCTTTTCTCAATGCCGCCATTGAACGCTCCAAGTGGCTGAGGGACCTGGATTGTTTCTGCATATTATCCTCTGTGCAACTGATACGTGACTCCGTGGCCGACACACGAAGAGAAAGGGCTTTGAAATCATCCCTAATAGCGGACACCTCCACTTGTAGTAAATCCGTATTAGTCTTCGTTGACTGTGCAATATCATGCACCTCATTAAGGCGCGTTAATATTGTGGCAAGAGTAGAGTTGGTGTCCGACTGAGCAGACTCAGGCGTAGGAGACAATGACTTAAGTCTTTTAAGCGAGGTGCCCACATCTTTTGAGTCTTTATTAGTTGAGGAACGGCCCATATTAGCAGCCATGAAGGAACAGTCCCCAAGAAAAATACACAGCCACTTGAGGAAAATAAGAGGACAGAAACTGCGTAGTTCACACCAAAAAAGTGAAATACAGCACACTGAGCGTAAGGAGCGCCAAATAAATGACAGCGGCGGACTTATATGAAGAGCAGGCACAAAATTGTATAATAGAGCCTCATATAAAGCAAGAAGTCACATGTAAGACATTATGAGAAGAAAAAAAAAATAATAAATAGCGCCAGCAATATAGATCTGCACTGAGGAAATCAGAGCGTGGGCAACATACTATCCAGCCAAGCAGCAGAATAAGCAGAAAAAGAAAGAAACATGTTACCAACTGCAGGCACCGTATGTAAAATGACCTGGAAAACCACCACAGCCGGCAAGAATGTATCCAAAGCGGCACTTCTGAAGAGAAACGCCGGCTCCGTCAGAAGCGGGAAGATGGCGGCCGCCCGTGAGGAAATCGAGCGTCACAACAGCTTGACGGGGAGAATATGCAGCCGTCGGCAGAATTCTCCCAAAACGTCGTCAGATAACTCCTTTCATATTCCGGCACATAGAAATGCCGATCCGTTGATGAGGGGCAGTCAGGAAGCGGAGGATAATCTCCAACGGGCCACACTGGTCTTAGAGCTCAAGCGCGACACGCCATGCTGCAGCGGCGCGCAAGCCACACCCCCATCCCAAGATGAATCTTGAAACTTAATGCACCATCCACGGTTCAACTGCTTCCATTGTTCAATTTAGTTGTTGCATCTTACAAGGGGCTTCGACAAATATTGAATAAAAAATATTGTTGTACAAAAATGTGTCAAGAATATTGTCAACAGAAATATTGAAAGTAAGAATATACTTTTGTGTGTTGTTTTAATATAGTTTAGAAAATATAGTTGTATATAATATCACCTGTGTTATTTTACATATATTTCATTGTATTATGTTGGATTTTACAGGTCTCATTCACAAGCCCATTGCACCACCGGTGCATCACTATTTTTGATGCATCGGCAGTGCCCATATTTAAAAGGCCACGTAAAGTCACCCTGCACAGCTTTTCATAGCAGTGTAAATATGCCCCCTTTCACGCATTACTCTGCGTGAAAGGGGCGTTCCATGGGTGTTGCTGTGTGTGTTTACACGCAACATCCAGAATCCCAGGGAGGCAAAGAGGAGAAATACTTTTATTTTTTCTCTTTCTTTCCTCTTTCTATGCGTGCTGCAGAATGCAGCAGGAATAGAAAGAGGAAAATGCCAACAATGATTGTTTTCATGTAAGATGGTGTCCCTTCCTGTACAAAAACAATCATCCCTGCAATGCAGGCACCCTTGCAACATGACTCAAGAGTGTCTTCATTGGCACACGGCTGCTGTTTGTGCGCCGGCGCAGGAGAGAGGGACATGAATATACCATATCTTGTAGATACAGAGCAATCCTGCCCTTTTATTTTGATGCATGGCAGCACAGGAGGAAGGCTTTTTGAGCTGAAGTGTGTCAAAATATAGTAAATGAGCCCCTGAATGTTTAATAATTGTTATATTTGTGTGTAGTAAACTAATTGATTAATTGTAGTTAATTGTATTAATGTGTAAACATAATGTATATATAATTTTGTTTACCAAGTGGAATGTTGGGTTTTTTAAGGGATAGGGGTGGAGAGATTTTTAAAAATGTAATATTTAAATTTAATGCTAATTTATTTAATGGCATGCAAATTTATCTTGTGTTATAACTGTATTTTCTCACATTAATAATTTTTCTAAATATGATTATTTGAAATGTAAATATAATTTGTATTAAACATAAGGAATGCTTATTTTGTTGTAAATATTTAAATTATTGAAAATGTGGTTAATTCATTTAAATTTTAAAATGTTTTATAAAGCGCATAGCTGCCTCAGTGACGAGGCGTCCCAGCGCTACCCAAACAATGACACTGAACCAGCTCCGACCCAAGAGAGCGGCCTACGCAGAGAAAAGCCAGGTCATACATATATAAAATGTGTAAACCATATGTGACTTACTTTTAGCTAAAACATTGTAATTAATATTTGTGCAAGATTTAAAAATTGTAAAGTTTTACATTTTTTTCAAATGTTGAAAACTAAATATCAATGTAAATAAATTGTTGGAAAAATGTTTACTTGTAACATTAACATTTATTTTAGATTATGAAAATAGAACTATTATATATTATTTATGATGTATATGTTGCTGTATAATTATATGGTATAGGTTTATGAAACATGTATTAATATCAATTTTAATAATGGCATTTTTACTATGTTTACTATTGGAACAAGTTTTGTTGTTGGGAATGTATTTTCTTACAGTTAATAATTATAATGTTAAAAATATTTGTAATATTTAATTTGAAAATGAGTTTCATATTTTTTTACTTTTAATGATTTCTGTAGTATACATTTTTTACACTATGTTTTAAAGTCTAGGAATATAAGTAAATATGAATACATATATATTAATAATTGATATTGAAAAACATGTTAAGTTATTTTAATGTTTAATTTTAAATACATAGATTTTTATTGTGGTTATTGTTTTTTTTTTAATTTTTATTTTATTATATTGATCACAAATTATATGTGAGTATGGAGTATTGATTGTGTATATAACATTTTTAGTGTCCAGTACTTTGCATAAAATGTATTAGATTCTACTGGCAACAGTAAGTGCCACCCCTTTAGTGTGCAATATCTTCCTCAAATTTGTTTGGATTGGATTGGGAATAGTAAATTACAACCCTTTAGTGTCCAACACTTTCCCTAAATTGGTTTAGATTGGAATAGAAATATTAAATGTCACCCCTTTAGTATCCAACACTTACCTCAAATTGGTTTAGATTAAAGTGGCAATAGTAAATGTTGCCTGTTTAGTGTCCAACACCTTTGCAAAATTGGTATGGACTAAAGTTGGAATAGTAAATGTCACCTCTTTATTGTCCAACACCTTCCCCAAATTGATTTGGATTGGAGTGGGCATAGTAAATATCACCCCTTTTGTCTCCACCAGCTTATTCAAATTAATTTAGTTTGAAATGGGAATAGTAAATGCCACACCTTTGGTGTACACCACCTTCTGCAAATTGGCCCTTACTGGAGTGGGAATTATAAATGTCAATTTGTGAGGGTGTGAGTTGCACTCCTAATTATTGTTTATTTAGCAATCTTTGAAATGTTTAACTGATGCTGCTACATTGAAATGTATGCTGTCAAACATAGATAGGTAATAATTGTATTATCAAGTAATTAAACTTCAATGCAGTGTGCACTGTGCACTATGATGTGTCTACAACATAAAAATAATTACTTGAATATCATCCTATTCATTGCCATTATTTATTCTCATCTTTTCCATGATTCTCCTTATTGTAATTAATTAACATTCATTAATATACATAATGTTATTGCCACATTACAAACACAATCTGTTTTGTGTATATGTATATGATTCCTAAAATACACAAAGACCTACAAGTTTAATTACTTGATAAAACAATAGTAAATGTCACCCATTTAGTTTACAAAACACCTTCCCATAATTGGTATAAATTGGAGTGGGAATAGTAAATGTTACACCTTTTAGTGGTCAGCACCTTCCTCAAATTGGTTTAATTTGCAGGTTTAATAGTGGATGTCACCTCTTTAGTGTCCAACAAATTCCCCAAATTGGTTTATATTGGATTGGGTATAGTAAATGTCACCCCTTTAGTGTCCTACACTTTCTTTAAAATGTTTTACGTTGTAGTGTGATTATTTATTTTAACAATTTTAGTGTGAAATACTCTTTCTAAATTCTATTTCAATGTAGAGGGAGTAGTGTATGTCATTTAATTAGTATTGTGGGTGTTTAGAAAGGAAACTAAGAAAAAGTTGTTCGTTTTATATTTGTAATGAATAACATTATTACTTATATATTATCATAAAATAAACACATGTAACACATTTTTCCAATTTTACTTTTATAAAGATCATTTAATATATACTTCTCCACTTGTAAACAAATATTTCTAGGTAAAAACATTTATATGATTGTAAGTAAAACTATTTTTAATTCATTTTGAATAGTGAATGTCACCTCTTTAGTGTCCAACAAATTCCCCAAATTGGTTTATATTGGACTGGGTATAGTAAATGTCACCCCTTTAGTGCCCTACACTTTCTTTAAAATGTCTTACGTTGTGGTGTGATTATTTATTTTTACAATTTTAGTGTGAAATACTCTTTCTAAATTTTTTTCAATGTAGAGGGAGTAGTGTATGTCATTTAATTAGTATTGTGGGTGTTTAGAAAGAACACCAAGAAAAAGTTGTTTGTTTTATAATTGTAATAAATAATATTATTACTTACATATTATCATAAAACACATGTAACAAATGTTTCCAATTTTACTTTTATAAAGTTTATTTAATGCATACTTCTCCACTTGTAAACAAATATTTCTAGGTAAAAACATTTATATGATTGTAAGTAAAACTATTTTGAATTCATTTTCATTCATAAAGAAACAATATAAATCATATTTAAATGGTATTTTATGTTGTACATTTTCCTGTTTTTTTTATTGGTTAACATTTTTTTTATTGTTTATTACACATATTTTAACATCATTTTAACACACTTTTTTCAGTATATAATAAATAATTGCATATCTTTGATACTGTTATTTAATTGGTGCTTTATAACTTTTTAAAACATTTTTTACAACAATTTTGACTTGTAAATTTTTAATGCAATTTTTTCAACATGTTTGACTTATTTTACCATTCATTTCTATGGGGGAATAGTCTTTTTTTTGTTTAATTTAGTGTTCAACTTTTTTTTACAGATACCTTCTTTTTTTTAAAGTCTATTTGTGTAATTTTAGTCTACTTTCCAGGATCCAGGTCGCGGTAAGGTACTACTGTTCGTCAGAATAGGTAAGTCCTTTTAAAAGATTTTTGAATGGTTTTGAGGGAAGAGGGTTGTAGGGGGGGTCTAGAGGCTAGTTATAGGGGCTGATTACAAGTTTGGCGGGTCTTCTGTCGGCCTGCTACCGCTGCACCGGAAGGAGGACCACCAAGACTGTAATGTGCCTGCCTGCCAGATTATGAGTGTATCCAGGTCGGGCGGTGGTCCTGCGGCAGTCTCACAGTGTTGGTCTGCTAGGCTAATAGGAGAGCAGACAGCTGCCATGAGAGCGCTAACAGCACATTCCTGCATGGTGTGGCATGCACCATATGATGCATGCCACACCATGCAGAAACTGGGGTGCAGTGGAGATGCAACTCGTAATATGCTCAGCAGTCTTATACTATTTAGTAATGTATTGGATATGTTATGTCATATTGTGTCATGTTACTTGCTTTATGATGTTTAAGTGTAATGTATATGGTCTTTTGGGAATGTAATGTGTTTTGGCAGGTGGGTTTTCTGTTTTACTTTGTATTTTTTTCTCTACGAATGTGTCTTATGGGTATTTGGATTTATCTTTTTTTTTTAAGGAAATATCTTTTGGTTTGTAATTAAAGAATAGTTGTTTACTATGATATCCATTATTCGGTGTCTAGGAGCATTCATTTTTTGAAAAAAAATCAGAATTTTGTATGGTTCCTTGACTCTTTGGATTGCTACAGGGATCTTTATTTGATGTTTTTTGTGCTTTTTGAAACTTATTTTTCCCATTTTTGGTGGATTGTACTGTTTAACTACTTCCATGCAGTGGATAATCTGTAGCTACAGAACAGTAAGTCATATTAAATGTATTTGTTTTTAGTGTGCAATGATATATACAACTATTTGTGCAACTGTTATGTCATAGTTATTTGGAAATATGTATTTTATGTGTTGCAATTATTTTACATAACAGATTGAGTTTTTGGTTGATGAAGTTTAAATTTTTTAATATAGTTTATATAATTTTTCATCATATCAGTTGTATTTAAGATTGAAATTGTATTTATTGTTTTGATTGATGTAATAAAATATTATGTTTATTATTTAGATACAAATTATTTGTCATGTTGGTTAAAATTATGTTATAGGTATTTGGGGAGTTTTGTAAGTTATTATTTATTTTATATTATGTGCTTTTTGCTAATATTACTCAGTAATCTGCTCGGATGTGTTTATGAAGTGTTTGCCTTTAAATTGGAGCATGTTGTATATTATTTTGGTTCGTTTGCTAAGTTTAAGTGCAGTTTGGGTTATAGATTGCATCATTTGTAGTTGCTAGTTGCTGTGCTCCTTTTGAAATTATTTGATTAATTTGTAGAGTGTAGGATGGATTCTGCCTAGTGTGGAATGGAAGGCATTTTGACATTCTTCCACTGCGTTGTTTGTGCTGGGTTCCTGCACCAAGTTGCTGTCATATACATTCCATCATGGTATTTGGAATTTCGGTTGGGATCTGTGTCTGGAGCGATGTGGAATGTCAACCAAAGTATCTTCGAAATAATTAATTGAGAGACTTAGTTTGCCTTCATTTTGTTGGGAGAAAGGGCTTTCTGTAGTGGTTAGCTACGTGTCTGACAGGGACACAAGCTAGTGCTTTCATTGTTTTTATTTTAAAGGCAAATTGACTGTTTTTAGAATATGCCACAGTTAGGGCCAGAATTACTACCATTTTGTATCATGGTTGCGCCACGTTTGTGACCCATCCATGAGGCAAACTGCTACTAGATATTTACCAAGACACACAAGGGGCGATTTGAGCTGCCTTGAGGAGCTTTTTTTTTTTAAAAAAAGGAACCGCGATTCAGCTTCTTGCGCTGCATTTTGTTACATTTCATTCTGTTACATGGTTGGATCATGGGCGTTCTCTTGAATCCACCTATTTATTTCACACATTCCCAGATTTACAAAGGTCCAAGGTCAGCAGTAATCTTCATATTGTCATGTCTTTGAATCCCACAGCCTATATCAGCTGTGTGCCATGTCCCTCAAATTAGAGAACCTTCCTCCTCAGTTTGATACTTTAAAAGCAATACATAATGACAGTATGTTAGGGTTAAGGTAGGAATTTCTTTTAATTCACAATTTGTTTACTTGAAACAACAGTAAAAATAAAATTATTATGTGACTATTGATAGGCTTAGCATTCTGGCAAAGGTGGTTCCCTAATTTATTTAGTTGAATTGAATTCAATATCATTAATATTTCAATAGTTTAGTATTCAGCATATTTAGAGCTACCACGAGGATTCCTCAGTTCAGTTCAATTTACGTTTTTATACTTGAATTTTAACATAGTTTAAAATATTCAGGGGCCTATTAAGATTCTCGGGTGGATTGCCAGTGCTGGGCCAGCGGTGGCGCTCCGCCCACCAAATGTTCCTGTTTCACCCCGCCATATTAGTAAGGGGAGGGGTACCATGGCAGATGGAGAGACTGTCCGCCGCTTTTCCGCCGGTCGGATTGCCGGCCCGCCGGAAAAGGAACACAATATGGTGGTGGTTCTGTGCTGGCACCGCCATCCATATTATGATGCCTGCCGTGGAATGCCTTTCCATGGCGGAGACTCTGCAATGAAAAGGCATGCGGGTAATCACTGTGGGGGACCATTGCCAGCCCCCGGGGGGGGTGTGGGGGGGGTGGCTGCACCGGGGTGTACCTATGGTACCCCCCATCATTGCCATGCACAAGGTGGCAGGCACTGCGCAGTGCCTGTCACGTTGTGCATGGCAATTCACAACATGGGCTTTAACATTGCGGCGGTTGCTGTTTACAGCACTGCCCGCCTCAATGTGAAAGTGGAGGATGCACCTGCCAGTGTGGCGGGCGCATCTAATTGGCCTGGCGGGACCGCCGCACCTTTGGCGGTCGGTCCTGTGTTCTGTTTTGGTGGCGGCTGGACAATGTCTGCCCGCCATCATAATAGGCCCCGTAGTTAGCATTTCTTAGGGTTAGGATTAACTATTAACAACTAGTGTTGTAATGTTAAACTGATTATTGACAATAAAACACATTCTTTACATTTGCTAAGGTTCAGTTTTATGTGAATTGAATTATAATTAAAATAGTTTCATTGTGTTACAAATTAGGTTATTAGTTGCAAAGGATGTGAGTCTCTCACAAATAATAAGTCCGAAATTTAATTTTTACTGAAAACCAACACTCACTTTTTTTTCTCAGGAAAGCAAAGCAGAGCAGTCCAAGCCCTGTCAGGGAACATGTTGTGGGCTAGTAAGCCCAGCTCCCTAGCACACAACAGCAACACTTAATAGCCAGTCTTTTTTCCTTAAAAATGTAAAGTTCTTTTATTACACACAAACTATCAAATTTTATGTATTAAATTACAAATATATACATTGAAATACCTTCGTGACAGGGTCATATCACAATCCACCCCCAGTGGGACCTGAACCCTATAATCAGAATACACCCCACTTATACTAGTTGTTACAGCACAATAAAAGGCGGTGTCATAGTCAATAAGGCAGGTCTATGGCATTTTCAGGGTTCCCCATATCACTAAAAGCAACAACATGTTACATTTGACCATTGCAACACCATTGAAGTCAAAGGGGACAATACCAATATTCATTACATGTTATAAGCCACTATTGAAGTCAATGGGGATAGTACGAACATTCAAAACGTTCATTTTTTTTATTAAAACCAAGCATTGTCAAAATTAACAGTGTGAACAAATCATTTCAATGAGTACATGTGCCTCAGAGTTTTCTTTTACTTTTATTAGTGCACAAACACAGCCTTAGGACCAGCCACTAGAGGTCCCTGCTCTGCCAACCCCATGTACCAAAGCACAGGATCAGGAAGAATGTTGAAAACATGAATTGACATACACCCCCTTGGAAAACATAGAGTAATATTCTGGGTGAAACTTGGGGATCGACTGCACTTCCTGCATCCCTAACAGAGGGGTCTATTAAGATGGCGGTCGGAAAGTCACCCCGACCACCCCGACCACCATGGTAGCAGGAAAAGACCACCCGCAAGGACCGCGGAATAACCACCAGTCCAATTAGTATGCTCCGCAGCCATTAACATTGCGTCGGTTGCTGCTGCCAGCAGCACCGCCGCGATGTCAACGGGAGCATGACCTGTATTTCCCTGCACTGCATGGCAGGCACTGCACAGTGCCTGCCACCTGGTACAGGAACATGTAGGGGGTACCATGGTACCCCCAGTGCACCCAGACCACCTTTTGGGGCCCGCCATGGGCCCCCAGAACCTGTGTCCGCCAGCCTTTCCATGACAGTTCCAATGCAGCGGAAAGGCTGGCTTCCGCGGGCATCATATCCGCGCCGGCGGAGACTGGCCCTGCACCGCCCCCATTTTAGCAGTCCAGCCCTGCCCACCAGGCAAGCATGAGGACTGCTACCAGTGGAAAAGTGGTGGGCGGGATTTCTCACCACCGCGGTCATCACCGTCATGCTAATTTGACAAGCAGTTTTCCGGGTTTCAATCGCGGACGGATGGCCACAGCCGGCCTGACGGCGGCCATCCATCCACCTTCCTAATAGACCCCTAAGTTATTAAAATTGTAGTTGGTGCCCTCTGTTTTTTGTGGTGCACCACATATAAGTAATATGCATATATATGCATTTATATTCCCATTGCAGGGGTTTATGCATCAAGCCCTCTGGTATGAATAGGACATGAGCAGCCCCCCTCCCATGTTCTGATTGGTTAATGCGGTCTAACGCAGCATTTTTCAGATTCGAGGTGCCTGTGTCCAATCCGGTACTCAGATGGAGGGCTGTATCCCCTGCCGGATTCCCAATTCATACACCTCCTGTGCAGTACATGAGAGCTGAGGCATCTGTTGTTCTGCTCCCGGTGACCAGCTCTAAATATTCTCTCAGGAGCATTATCTTCAGGCCTCCTGGTCTCTAAAAGGTACATTTCGTGGAGAGCTGTTTTACTGGTCCCTGTACCAGACCATTCCTCTGCCTATACCATGAGGCTCTATCCTCCTTGAGGGACATCTTCCACAGCCCCTCCACAGCCAGCAAGCAGAACACCCTCACTGCTACACTCCTCACACCCCATGGCCTCCTGGTCATCTTGTAGGGCACCTGTGTGTCAGCAGTAGAGTCACAAGCCAATCCACAGAAGGTCTAGGGGAACCATCCAGGGTCTGCAAGCAGATCTATTCTCCTATCTGCTTGTCAGGGTTACAACCGTAGAGAGCCGCTGTCCGCATTTTGCGTGACGAAGGGCGACCGCACACGCCGGACTACACTTCCCAGAATGCCAGGATACAACGTCACGCAGCGACGCCAGTCACGTAAACACCCGGAAATAAGACTCAGCCAAGACTCACCAGCAGTGCCGATAATTCTTGCCAAGTCGTCGTGCTGGTTGGGATGGTGGAGTTGCGGTAAGCTCCTGTTTGGAGACTTTTCTACGTTTGTGTCTCTTTCACCCCGTTCTGGGCCGGGTGAAGGAACTGTTGGATCCGTAAATAGTGTGCACGTGGCTGCGTGTATAATCGAGGTCTCACGAAGAGCATCTCTGTTTGAGACAAGAGTCTCTCTCTCTCCCTGTTGGATGAGAAAAGCATTCCGCTTTCTCATTGCAGGGAGAAGTCTGTTAACTGTCCGACCCGATCGGAACAGAACTATTGGTCAGACAAACACTTTGTACTTTTCTTTACTTACTTAACCATATCGGAGCGGTTTGGGCTCAAACTGATCTTCGAGAGTGTTACTGTGTGTTCAGGCACTTGAGGTGTCGCAAGACGTAGAACACCTCTTAAATTGGATGAACAAATCAGGTTGGCAGGAAACCGTTTGAAAAGGGTGAATTAACCTTGCCTGCTGTTTTCCTCTATGATTTCTTCACACAGCATTTCTTCCACGCTTTATTTCCAAAACACAGGGGAGACGATTCAGGGGTACGTGATCAGAGGGATTGGTCCAACCTTAGAAAGAACACAATATTAGAGTGGTATGTAGCATGTAGTATTGGTGACTTGCTCAACCTCACATGAAACTATAATCTCATCGTAATTCTGTGTGTTTGTCATTACAGTTGGTTGCCATCCCTGGTCTCAACCCATATCTAACCTCCCAAATACAAAGTCTGCTGTATTTTCCTTTTCAGGTAGGGGTTCAGATAAACTTTGTGAAAGAGTGAGGAAGAATCTTAGAAGAGACCTTTGTGGGGTTTTGGGGGGTGTTTTCTAAATCTCTGTCCTTGTCGTTTCAGATCTCCCTCCCCGCTGTCCCCTTCCTTTCCCGCCCTCACGGGACTGTCTTGGTAGTCTGTGTTTATTGCTTCAGACTCTAAGGGAGTTGTGTGGGGGAGGTTACAGGCTATTCGACACAGCTCCGAAGAGAACCGACGCCGAGCCTGACACTGCTCTTCAGGAAGCATAAAGGGGCCAATGCCACTTGCCCTGTAGAGAACTGGAGTCAACTGGAGTCGAAGTCCCAAAGTCCATCCTTGCTGGAGCATCAGGTTGCTACTCCCTCCAGCTGAGTATTCTTATGGAATCATCACTCCCAGGTCTAGTGTCTCCTTATCTTTATCTCCTTTGTGCAGGGTATTTAAGTGACGTTGGCAAGTTCTTGAAGCAAGTCTCCCTTGCCCAATACTCGGGTGCTACATCATTATTCCACACCTGTCCCACCTCTTCTGCACAGCATTCTAAGACAATACAATATGGCAACCTAAGGATGTCTGTGGAAAGAAACTCCCTGAGAGACTCAGCTCTGCTCCTAGCAGACACAGCTGCCTGATTCAGCCCCATCAAAACCTCAAAGGACACCCTCTCCTATGTTAGTTGAAGAGGTCTAGCCCTCCTCCTTTCTTTCTGTAGGTCTGGGATGTCCCAGCTCAGAGTCAGTGTGAAAAATCCTCCCATTGCTCTCTCAAGAACTGGGTTAAACACTTATTTTCTATATCCTATGGAGAGGCCTTTGATTCTCCTGCTGCGGAGCAGATTAATTAACTTCGCCCAGTAGACTAGACAAGGACCTAGAATCTGAACCAGGAAAATATTACAATTTTTGAAGTGCCAAAAGAAATGTAGGTATGATGTTAGGGACTCTAAATGTACACATGGTCTGCATGTTTACCCCTAGATTGATACCTCACTGCACAATGTAGGCCCAAGTGAGGCAAAACTGTACTTTAGTGCAGATTTTGACCATAATGTGTGATGAAGCATAAGAACCACAGACCTTCAATAGGAACTTCAGACCTATTCGATGAATGCTGACTCCCATTATAAGGCCAGCCGTTGTCAGTATTAATTCTTGAAGTGTCCCTTCTGTTACTGACTACTTGTACTCAGATACTGGGCTATACAAGATGGAAGTCTCACACATGTGTGCGCTGAAGTATAACCAGCATAGAATCTCTTACTCCTGCTGCACAACAATGGCCTTATCACAAAAGCTGCCCACTGGCAGTTAACACTCAGCCCATTAACCACAAATTTACAGTGAGTGAGACTCTTTTGCAGTAAATGTCCAAAAAACAGGTAGTCAAATGTGATAAATCCAGGTGAATCCCATGTGCTATTATCATTGCCATATACAACCTATTGTTTTTATTGCTGTTAAGTAATTCATATATTTTGTTAGGGATAGTGTGCAATTGTTTAAGGCAATTTAAGTTAATATAATTAAATTGATATACAACATTTTGATGCTTGTTGAGGTTAGGGTTCCTCCATTATATTTGAAATTCAATGTGACTATTATTGATAACAATAAATCGGTAACATTTATTAGGCTTACAATTAATGTAGAGGTGGTAGGGTTGGAGTAATAGATATGTTAATTTTACAATAATGGATGCTTGATTTTATTAAATTAGATAAAATAGGTAGAGCTGCATTCATGGTCATTTTAGGAATAATTCAGCAAATTCTGTGGCACCAAAATGGATTCTTTGCATCAACTATTTTATGTTTTTGTGGAATTTTATTTTTTTAATACTTCTTTCATCTTTTCAGGACCAAACAAATTTAACTTATTTCCTCAGAGTATATAAAACATCTGATAATTTATGACAAGACATTAGTTTTTGCATTTGTACTGCCATGGCTTCACCGTATCTATTTTGTTCAAACTCTTCTGAGCAGCCTAATTTTAGTTCAATATTCTGCTTTTTATTGAGGAACGCCAATGCAAGAATTGACTGAAATCGGATGGAGGGACGCCAAGCTACTAAAATAAATCACATACCATCCGCAGTACTTGTAGACAGCTGCCACCTGTGGAAGATCTGCATGTGATCAGCAATGCCACACCCAGAGGTGTCAATATCAATCCCCTCTCACGTTGGAGCCTGAGCAGGTTTTGGTCTCTATGGTCAAAGTGGCGGTGAAGCTCGTGGTCAGGATTCTTTGCTCAAGCTAGAGACTACCAGACATGTATACCAATAGTATACCACGCCTTGTGGGACAGACCAGGTGCACTTTCTTTAAGCATTCAAAGTCTGATTAGGCATCAACCACATACTTGTCCTCCTTTTCAAGGGCCTTTTCTAACAGTTAATTGGGCTTTGTTGTTGGTGTTCAAATAACATATTCTGTGCACCGCATCCTTCAACATTGGGTGTCTCTTCAAATGTGATGCTGATCTTTCTGCCTTGTAATTTCTTTTTCAGGTTGTCCTAGCTCATATTTAGATCTCTGGGAGATAACCTTCTTAAACATGATGATATCATGGGATTGCTTTAACATTTTGTACTGAGAAAGAAATCTGCTCAACACAGGGTGGTCACTTTTGCTGTGTGGATTGTTAGAATATTGAGTGGACTACAGACATTGACCCATTTGCTTATAATGTTTTTTATGAAAACCTGGCACCTTCTTCCACAAGATCAGGCAAATCTATGACAGATTCAACTCCCAAGACCCTGCCACATTGCCCGTCACCACCGCAGGTTTTCTCGCCGCACCCCAACAGACCTTGCTCAACTGGACTCCGCTTAACTATCAATCAATCAATCAATCATAGCATTTGTAAAGCGCACTACATACCAGTGAGGGTCTCAAGGCGCTGGGGGCAGGGTGCTGCTACTGTTCGAAGAGCCAGGTGTTGAGGAGTCTCCTGAAGGTTAGAAGGTCTTTGGTCTGCCGGATGGGGAGGGTGTTCCACGTCTTGGTGGCGAGGTGGGAGAATGATCTGCCGCCGGCAGTCATTCTTCGGATGCGGGGGACGGGGGCGAGGGTGTGGTCTGCGGAGCGGAGCTGGCAGGCGGGGGTGTAGAGGCTGAGTCGTCTGTTGAGGTACGCTGGTCCGGTATTGTGGAGTGCCTTGTGTGCGTGGGTGAGGAGCTTGAAGGTTATCCTCTTGTTGATGGGGAGCCAGTGCAGGTCTTTCAGGTGGGGTGTGATATGGCTGCAGCGGGAGATTCGAGGATCAGGCGTGCTGAGGCGTTTTGGATGCGTTGGAATCGTTTCAGGAGTTTGGCCGGGGCTCCTGCGTAGAGTGCGTTGCCGTAGTCCAGTCTGCTGCTGACGAGGGCCTGGGTGACCGTCCTTCTAGTTTCGGTGGGGATCCACTTGAAGATCCTAAAAGCATGCGGAGGGTGTTGCAGCAGGAGGAGGAGACTGCATTGACCTACTTTGTCATGGAGAGTGTGGAGTCGAGGATGACCCCTAGGTTTCATGCATAGTTGGTGGGTGTAGGGGGTGCTCCTAGGGCCGTCAGCCACCAGGAGTCGCCCCAGGCCAAGGGGGTGGAGCCGAGGATGAGGACCTCTGTCTTGTCCAAGTTCAGCTTCAGTCGGCTATTCCTCATCCAGTCGGAGATGGCCTTCATTCCTTCGTGGAGGTTGGTTTTGGCGGTGTGGGGGTCCTTGGTGAGCGAGAGGATCAGCTGGGTGTCGTCTGCGTAGGAGATGATGTTTAGATCGTTCTGTCCGGCGATGTGGGCGAGTGGTGCCATGTAGACGTTGAACAATGTTGGGCTGAGAGATGAGCCTTGGGGTACGCCGGAGATGATCTCGGTGGCTTCCGAGCAGAAGGGGGGGAGGCGGACGCTCTGGGTTTTCCCAGAGAGGAAGGAGGTGGTCCAGTCCAGGGCCTTCTCTTGGATTCCGGCATTGTGGAGGCGTGCTCTTAGTGTGTGGTGGCAGACTGTGTGGAAAGCGGCTGACAGGTCCAGGTGGTTGCTCCGTTGTCGAGCATGTTCCTGATGTCGTCGGTGGCGACGATGAGGGCAGTTTTGGTGCTGTGGTTGCTGTGGAACCCTGACTGGGATGGGTCCAGGATGTTGTTCTCTTCGAGGAAGCTGGTCAGTTGTATGCTGACAGCCTTTTCGATGACCTTCGCCGGGAACAGGAGCAGGGAGATGGGTCGGAAGTTCTTGAGGTCCTTGGGGTCTGCCTTGGGTTTCTTTAGTAGGGCGTTGATCTCTGCGTGCTTCCAGCTCTCCAGGAAGGTCGCTGTCTCAAAGGATATGTTGATGGTTTTCCGGAGGTGGGGTGCAATGGTGCTGCTGGCTGTGCTGTAGATGTGGTGTGGGCAGGGGTCTTCCAGGGATCCGGAGTGGACAGTGTTCATTATCTTGATGGTGTCGTTGTCGTGATGTTGGTCCAGGCACTCAGCCGGTTGGTGCGGGTGGTGGTGGTGGGAGTGGGGGAGTGGGCTGTTGCCGGGGTGGTGACGGCATCGAAGGTGTCGTGGATGTCTGTGATGTTGCGATGGAAGAAGGTGGCCAGCGAGTCACACAGGTCTTGTGACGGTGGGATGTCGTTGGTGTTGGAGCTGGGGTTGGAGAGTTCCTTTACGATGCTGAAGAGCTCTTTGCTGTTGTGTGCATTGTTGTCTAGGCGGTCTCTGAAGGCGGTACTTTTGGCAGATCTGATGAGTTGGTGGTGTCGACGGGTGGCGTTCCTGTGGGCTGTGTAGCTTTCCGGTGTACTTTCGTGGGTCCAGTTTTTTTCTAGTTTTTGGCAGGTTCACTTGGAGGTCTGGAGGTCTTCGGTGAACCAGCTGGCTCTCTTGCTGGTGTGGGTGTTCGGGGGTTTCTTGAGCGGGGCGAGGGTGACAGATTACACACTCAAAACCATGAAGAGCATCCACTCCGTAGCCCCATCGGACCCATGCCCATTTTACATCTTCCACAGAATAGCCACCTCCATCACCCCAGAGCTTTTCCGCACCATCAACTGCTCTATGGGGACGCCACCTTCCCTGATGACTAGAAGCACACCGCGTACAAACTCCTTCTGAAGAAGCCACCTGCCGAATCAACTGATCTCAAGAACATCAGACCTATCTCCCTCTTCCCCTTTACTGCCTAGGTCATCGAGAAGGCCATCAACGCCCAACTGTCCATGTTCATTGAACAGAACCATGTCTTCTCAATCCGGCTTCTAAAGTTACCTCAGCCCCAAGACCGCACTTCTTGCAGCAACTGATGACATCCACTCCCTCCTCGATTTGAGTGAAACAGCAGGCCTTAATCCTACTGGGCTTCTCGGCCGCCTACGATATTGTCTCCCAACGCACCCTAACCACAAGACTCCATGATGCTGGCATTCACGACAAAGCCCCTGACTGGATCCACTCCTTCCTTACCGGCCGAATAAAGCGAGTCAGACTACCTCTGTTCCTCTTAGAACCTACAGAGATCAGCTGTGGAGTGCCCCAGGGCTCCTCCCTGAGCCCCACCCCCTTCAACGTCTACATGGCTTCCCTCGCAGCCATTGTCAGAAACCACAGACTCAGCATTGTCTCCTACCCCAACAACACCTCATTGATCCTCCACCACACCAACAAACCCACAGCAACCAAAATTAACTTTCACAGAGGGGTGAAGGCTGTTGCTACCTGGATGAAAGACAGCTCTCTCAAGCTCAACTCAGACAATTCTGAAGTACTCAAAGTGGGACCCGCCCCTTCAGCCTGGAACAACTCCTGGTGGCAGGCCGCACTGGAAACCAGGACCCTACACACAACCTTGGCATCATACTGGAATCCTCACTAACAATGAACAGCCAGATCAACGCCATATCCTCACCCTGCTTCCACACACTCTGCCTGCTCCGAAATACATTCAGATGGATCCCCGCAGAATACAGGAAGACGGTCACCCACGCACTCATCACCAGCAGACGACTACGGCAATGTACTCTATGGCTGTATCATCTAAAAACAGCTCAGGAAACTACAGAACATTCAAAATGCTGCAGCCAGACTGGTCCTCCACATTCCCCGCTATAGCCACATACCACAACACCTCCGACAACTCCACTGGCTCCAGTCAACAAGAGAATCACTTGCAGTGCACCGCAGAAAGTTACCTTGCTGCACTACACTGCCTGACAGGGACGGGGCAGGAATGCACTGTATTTAAGTCCTTAAGGCACATTCCTGCCGGCACCCTTTTGGCTGCCTCACGCCAACTCAGGGACCCTTGCACCATAGTGCCACGGTGCCTGCATTGTAAGGAGGATTGCTTTTATGCAGGAAGGGACACCTTCTGACACAAAAACAATCTCCTGAGCCTGTTCTTCCTTCTTTCTGCAGAAAGCAAAACACATAGAAGGAGAAATAAAGAGGAGACATAAATTGATTTCTTTACGCCTCACCTGGAGAGGCATAGGTTTTTAACGCAATCCCAGGTCTACCACTTCAGATAAACTGACAATGTGTCAAAATCCATGGATGTTCTGTAGGAACACCAACACAACGCCCATGGAAACACCTCCCTGGCGCACAGTAACGCAACGCAGTGATTTGCACTGCACTACATTCGATTTATAAAGCCACTCAGGAACATGCAAGGTGGTCTGCATGGCTTCATAAATCTACTTTTGCATTTGCATGGCTTTTGTAACAGGTTGCCTGGTACAAGAGCGACGCAAAGGGGCTCAGAAATATCCCAGAGCTTTATTTTATGTACTTGAGAAAAGCCACTGTAACTGGAAATCAAATTCTCGAGCAAAGCCTTTTATTGAACAAATGATTGTGAAATGGTCAAAATACTCTTCTAAAGTGACCGCAACTGAAAAAGCAATAATCATTTCGAAAGAAAATTGTAACAGAACACTGCCAACTTACAAGATCGGGAACATGAAACCTTTTAAAGAGGTGTCCCAATACAATTTAGAAACGAAAACACTGTCAACTCTAAAGAATGGAAAACATGAAAACATGAAACCTTTGAAACAAGAGCACAAACACAGTTTAAAAACAGGAGCTCCAACAAATGAAAAGGACGGAAAACATGATATCTTTTGAAACACAGTTGCTAGGATACAGTATGAAAACAGGAACACTGTCTGTTAAAAAGAAATGGCATTTAAAAAGGTGGCAGAAACATTTTACACAAAAAGCAGTCAATGTAAATGTAAAAAAACAAGAACATTGTCTCAGAACAAACATGAACACAATCATTGCTAAGCATTAAAATGTTCTTATTCAGATGGAAAAGTCAACCTCTAAGTCAACAGCATGTGAATAAAATAAATGAAAACATGAACACATTAACAGTTCGACAATAGTAAAAATAGAACAAGATACACTTATATTCGAATAAAAATTGTTGTAAATAATTCCAAAAAGAACATGAGGACAGTTAAAAAAAACAACAAAAAAATATTTTGTAAAACTGAAAAAAAGCATACAGAACTATGATGCAGATGTGGACGTTTCTATTGGATTGAGCACACATAAGGTATTCACTGGTTCCATTACAAGGAATGTCCAAGAGAACCACCACAAACACTCTGCAGAGACACCCAAGCCACTCCTAGTGTAGTGTAGTTCCTATTTCCCTTATAGGTTTTGCGCATTGGAATAACATACAGGATAGGCTTGGCATAGGACTGAGGTCTGTATGCCCCTGTTATGTATATTAAACTTAATTACTGTGTACCAGCTAGCTCAGAGGCCAATAGAAACTTCTTGAAGACAAGAAGGGAATAGTTTCTGGCAACCACATAACATAAATCCCTGATCCCTCAGGTTCGTGGAAACAATATTCTACTTTTCATTCAGTCACTCATCTCAGAGAAGTACATAGAAGAAACAGTCGGGTGTGTTTACAATAACATTTATTGCACAGTTGTTATTCTAGTACTGGTTGTATGTGCTGCGACAACTGTTTACAGTAGCAGAGAATTATGGCCAGCAGTGCAGTTAAATAAAAAGGCTTTGTATAGTTCTACCATTTTGCAATAGTAATGAACAAATACATGAAATACAGAATGCATTAAGATAAAGCCTTTACCCCTATGATGCCTAACTAGATGTACCTAAGTGTACCTAGCATGTGTGTAGGTCTTAGAGAGCCACGAATCCCCCTAGCATTTAGTCTAACCCCATTACCTTAGTGGGACTTCATCCTGATCTCGAGCTGGACACCCACAGATGGGTGATGGACCTCTGCCAGCTGGAGCTGTGACATTACGCAGGTTGCAGCGCCTCCGGCATGGAAGTCTCGGTCTCCTCTGGTTTGCTTGGGCAAAAGGAGGTATATTTATACCGGATAGGTGCCTTGACGCAAAGTTGGTCAGAGGAAGATGAGTTCTTGGAGAAAGGGTCTGTTTACAAGAATTTGTGTTTTTGGAGAAAGTAGGTTAGTCACTGTTGGACATGGAGATTCCATATTTAGGATGGACCGTCTTTTGTGCCCAGAGTACACATCAGATAAGGGACTGCCTCTCTGTTCCTCGTTATTGTGAAGGGATGGCTAATCTAGGTCAAAGGGCCTGCCTGTGTGAAAGGGCCTGCCTGTCTCTGTGACACAAAGGATGTGTGCCTCTGGACAGAGTACCTATGTTAGGGCCTCAATTTCGTTTATAACACTAGGAGTTCTCAATTTGGTAAACCATAATTGCACTGCCAGGTTTTGGGGCTACGTGCTCTATCAGCAGGTAGGCAGCAGGGCAGGTGGTGCCCTCAATCGTGAGCCAGTGGCACAAAAAAAACACAAAGAAGAGAGTGAACTACTGCTCTGTGTTGCTGTGCTTTATAGTTTGCACATGTACTGGCAAGAGTTTTACTTCTTTTATTTGATACCTGGCTTCTCCTACACAACCAAATAAAGAAGCTACTGTGTACAGTCTGAAATTACAAATTGAAATTCCTGAAAAACACAGACTCACAAACTGGGGGATGTCATTTTAGATGTGCAGACGTGGCATGCAGGGGCGGCTTCCAACTGTGGAGAGTGGTAAGACGGGCAAATGGGTGGTGGGTGCATGCAGCATACACATAAAATACATGTAAAAATATAAATAAATAAAACTCACCTTGCTGTACGTCCTTGCTCCAGTCCCAGTGTACCTCTCCCCTCCTGCGAGGGCACCAGCCAACTCCCCTAACCAATCCTGGCACTGCTCTCATGCTGTTAACCAGCATGAGAGAAGCACCATGATTGGATAGAGTGGACTCTCTCAGCGAGCCCAAGAGAACTGGAGGTCTCTGCTTGCTCTCAACCCAGCTGTCTAAGGCAGCTGTGTTGAGAAGTTTACAGCGCTCATGTCTGTTTGGGGGTCGCAAGACAGCCGGCCAAAGAGACATACGCACTTTAAACTTAAGTGCCCAGCCCACCACTCCTCCCTGCTGCCACTCAGCAGCAGCCCTGCCCCATCCTGACACTCAGCTCGGGACACAAGTTATTGAAAAATGGTTCCAGTTTTTTTTTCATCTCTGGGGAATGGGGAGCATTTTAATTAGTGGGGCAACACTTCTCTGCTCCAATGAAGGAGCCACTCCTGGTAGCATGTGCTGTGATACCAAATCTTGTGACAGGAAAATACCAAATCACAATTAGTGATTCAGCATAATTGCAAATAGAGAATGTCACACTGACAGGCACTGATGACATCAGAAACCAGGAAGTGAGCCAGATGCAGAGTTAGAGTGATGAACAGAGTCCATGAGCTCTTCACTGAAGCAGCCAAAACTTTTCAAAAGGCAAGTTTGGAGTCCACTGAGGATGAGTCACAATAAAGGATGTGTGATTAGTGATGCAGGTTTAGAAATCCTGGTAGGGGAGCGTGTTGCTGAGCATCTCTTCAAATAGTCATCTCTGAACGTACCAGTATCAACACAAAAATGTAAGAAATGTCAGCTACAACATTTCCTCAGTGGCAATCACAGGAGTCAGTAAATGTGAGAACATGGATTATTAGTTGAAGTAGGTGGTAGTCAATCAATCAATCGATCAATCAATCAAAGCATTTATATAGCGCACTACTCACCCGGAGGGTCTCAAGGCGCTAGGGGAGGGGGGGTCCGCTACTGCTCGAACAGCCAGGTCTTGAGCTGCTTCCTGAAGGCAAGGTGGTCCTGGGTCAGGCCGAGGTGGGTCGGGAGGGAGTTCCAAGTCTTGGCGGCCAGGTAGGAGAAGGACCTTCCTCCTGTGGTGGTTCTTCGGATGCGGGGGACGGCGGCGAGGGCGTGGCTGGTCGATCGAAGCTGGCTTGTGGGAGCGTAGAAGTTGAGGCGGCTGTTGAGGTATGCTGGGCCTTGGTTGTGAAGGGCTTTGTGTGCGTGGGTGAGGAGACGGAAGGTGATTCTCTTGCTGACCCGGAGCCAGTGCAGATCTCTGAGGTGTCCGGAGATGTGGCTGCGACGGGGGATGTCTAGGATGAGTTGTGCTGAGGCGTTCTGAATCCGCTGGAGTCTCTTCTGGAGTTTGGCGGTGGTTCCGGCGTAGAGGGAGTTGCCGTAGTCCAGACGGCTGGTGACGAGGGCCTGGGTGACCGTCTTCCTGGTCTCGGTGGGGATCCACCGGAAGATCTTACGTAGCATGCGTAGGATGTTGAAGCACGACGAGGAGACGGCGTTGACTTGTCTGGTCATGGAGAGGGAGGAGTCCAGGATGAAGCCCAGGTTGCGTGCGTGGTCCGTTGGTTTGAGTGCGCTGCCCAGGGCGGGGGGCCACCAGGAG
Organism: Lissotriton helveticus; assembly: GCF_964261635.1. Classification (NCBI taxonomy): domain Eukaryota; kingdom Metazoa; phylum Chordata; class Amphibia; order Caudata; family Salamandridae; genus Lissotriton; species Lissotriton helveticus. The sequence goes on along the minus strand of NC_136072.1, from coordinate 1,163,470,626 downwards.
TCGTCCCAGGCGGAGGGTGAAGATCCCGGGATGAGGACTTCCGTCTTGTCCGAGTTCAGTTTCAGGCGGCTGTTCATCATCCACTTGGCTACGTCTGTCATCCCATCGTGTAGGTTGGCTCTGGCGGTGGCGGGGTCGTTGGTGAGGGAGAGGATCAGCTGGATGTCGTCGGCGTAGGAGATGATGTTGAGGTTGTGTTGGCGTGCGATGGCTGCGAGGGGGCTCATGTAGACGTTGAAGAGGGTTGGGCTGAGCGAGGAGCCTTGAGGAACGCCGCAGATGACTTCGGTGGCTTCTGATCTGAACGGGGGGAGGCGGACTCCCTGTGTCCTTCCGTCGAGGAACGAGATGATCCATTCCAGAGCCTTCTCCTGGATTCCGACGTTGCTGAGGAGCTGCACTAGGGTACGGTGGCAGACAGTGTCGAAGGCCGCGGAGAGGTCTAGGAGGATGAGGGCCGCTGTTTCTCCATTGTCGAGCAGGGCTCGGATGTCATCGGTGGCTGCGATCAGGGCGGTCTCGGTGCTGTGGTTGGCCCGGAAGCCAGACTGCGAGAGGTCGAGGGATTTGTTTGTCTCGAGGAAGGCGACCAGCTGCTTGTTGACGGTCTTCTCGAAGACTTTTGCAGGAAACGGGAGCAGCGAGATGGGGCGGTAGTTCTTGAGGTCGGTGGGGTCGGCTGATGGCTTCTTTAGTAGAGCGCTGAATTCGGCGTGCTTCCAGCTCTCCGGGAAGGTAGCGGTGTCGAAGGAGGTGTTGATGATGTCCCGCAGGTGGGGTGCGATGACAGCGGCGGCCTTGTTGAAGACGTGGTGAGGGCAGGGGTCGGTCGGAGATCCGGAGTGGATGGAGTTCATCGTGCGGACGGTGTCTTCGGTGCTGATCGGGGTCCAGGCGCGGAGGGTGGTGGGGGGGGGGGCGGTGGTTCAGTCGTGGCGTGCGTCGGTTGAGTGCTGAAGCTGTTGTGTATGTCCGCGATCTTGTTGTGGAAGTAGGAGGCGAGGGAGTTGCAGAGGTCTTGTGAAGGGGTGATGTCGTTGTTTCCGGCGTTGGGGTTGGAGAGCTCTTTAACGATGTTGAAGAGTTCCTTGCTGTTGTATGCGTTGTTGTCCAGTCGTTCCTTGAATGCAGTTTTCTTGGTGGCGTGGATCAGTTGGTGGTGTTTTTGGGTGGCGAGCTTGAGGGCAGTCATGTTGTTCGGTGTTGGGTCTCTGCTAGGCGGGGTCTTCAGAGGGGCGAGGTCATCTGCGCAGTTGCTGATCCACTTCGCGAGGTTGGTGGCCGCCTGGCTTGGGTTCGTTGCGCTGGTGGGAGGGTTCATGCTCAGGGAAGTCGCGAGCTGGTCGGCTGTGATCTTGTTCCAGCTTCTGCGTGCAACCTGTTGCTGGTGGTGGTGGATCGTGTTCTTTATGAAGCTGAAGTGGACGCAGCTGTGGTCCGTCCAGTGGAGTCCGGTGGCGTGGCTGAAGGTGATGTCCTTGCTGGATGAGAACACGGGGTCGAGTGTGTGTCCGGCGTAGTGGGTGGGGGTGGTCACCAGCTGCTTGAGACCGAGGTTGGCTAGGTTGTCCAGCAGGGTGGTGGTGTTGCGGTCGTTGTTGTTCTCCAGGTGGAAGTTGAGGTCCCCGAGGAGGATGTAATCAGCGGAGGGGAGGGCGTGCGGGCTGATGAAGTCGGCGATGTCTTCGCTGAATTGTGTGCGTGGTCCCGGGGGTCTGTAGATGAGGGTGCCTCTGAGGGTGGTCTTGGGGTTGATGTGGACCTGGAAGTGCAGGTGTTCGGCGGGTGCGAGGGTGTCGTCGTCGTTGGTCGTGATGCGGATGGTGTTCCTGTGGATGATGGCGATGCCTCCTCCTGTCTGGTTGATGCGGTCCTTCCGGATGATCTTTTAGCCGTCCGGGATGGCGATGTCGGGCGCTGAGGAGGAGTTCATCCAGGTTTCCGTGAGGAAGGCGACGTCTGGGGCTGTGTCGTCGAGCAGGTTCCAGAGCTCGACGGCGTGTCTGTGGATGGAGCGGGTGTTGAGCAGGATGCACTTGAGGTGGTTGCTGCTGGTGCTCGGCTTGGTCGGTGCTGGTGTAGTGTAGGTCTGGATGCAGGTGAACTTGCAGGAGTGGCAGCAGAAGGGTCCGTGGGTGCGTCTCGGGGTGGCTCGATAGCAGTCCGGGAATCGACCGGCGTTGAGTGCGTGGAGTTCGGTGGCGTCGTAGGTCCGGCGGGTGGGCTGGTGTCTTCGGGAGCCAGGGGTCCTGGCACTGGGCGCGGTCCAGGCGCGGACGGGCGCAGGTGGGCTTACCTTTGGCGTGCCTTCGGCGCGCAATCGGCGCGCCCGCTGCGCGTCAACGCTGCGCGTGTGCACGGTCGCCATTTATGGCGAAGTGCAGGGAGGGAGGAGCAGCTGGGAGGCGGGAGCGGGGAGGGCACAGAAGGAAGGGGGCGTGTCCACACTCCCGGTGGCGGGAAGCGGGGAGCGGGGCGGGTGGGCGCAGGGGAAAACTGCACAGGGGGGGCAACAACACAAGCAAAAGGCACAAATAGGATTTAAATACAATTATAGTACAGTTAAATTACACAACAGAAAGCAAAGAAAGTGGGAGAACAACAAGCGGCGGCGGGGGGGCGTGGCCAGAAGGAATGCAGGCTCAGCGAGGCTGAGAGCGGCGGCAGGCGAGGGGCACACGCGACAGCTGGTGGCCGTGCGGCGCGGGGGTGTCCTAAGGATAGGTCACACTCACCTGTGCCGCACGGTCACCATTTATGGCCAAGTGCAGGGAGGGAGGAGCAGCTGGGAGGCGGGAGCGTGGAGGGCACAGAAGGAAGGGGGCGTGTCCACACTCCCGGCGGCGGGAAGCGGGGAGCCGGGCGGGTGGGCGCAGGGGAAAACTGCACAGCGGGGGTCAACAACACAAGCAAAAGGCACAAATAGGATTTAAATACAATTATAGTACAGTTAAATTACACAACAGAAAGCAAAGAAAGTGGGAGAACAACGAGCGGCGGCGGGGGGGGCGTGGCCAGAAGGAATGCAGGCTCAGCAAGGTTGAGAGCAGCGGCAGGCGGGGGGGCACACGCGACAGCTGGTGGCCGTGCGGCGCGGGGGTGTCCTAAGGATAGGTCACACTCACTTGTGCCGCACGGTCGCCATTTATGGCCAAGTGCAGGGAGGGAGGAGCAGCTGGGAGGCGGGAGCGGGGAGGGCACAGAAGGAAGGGGGCGTGTCCAAACTCCCGGCGGCGGGAAGCGGGGAGCGGGGCGGGTGGGCGCAGGGGAAAACTGCACAGGGGGGGCAACAACACAAGCAAAAGGCACAAATAGGATTTAAATACAATTATAGTACAGTTAAATTACACAACAGAAAGCAAAGAAAGTGGGAGAACAACGAGCGGCGGCGGGGGGGCGTGGCCAGAAGGAATGCAGGCTCAGCGAGGCTGAGAGCAGCGGCAGGCGGGGGGCACACGTGACAGCTGGTGGCCGTGCGGCGTGGGGGTGTCCTAAGGATAGGTCACACTCACCTGTGCCGCACGGTCGCCATTTATGGCCAAGTGCAGGGAGGGAGGAGCAGCTGGGAGGCGGGAGCGGGGAGGGCACAGAAGGAAGGGGGGATGTCCACACTCCCGGCGGCAGGAAGCGGGGAGCGGGGCGGGTGGGCGCAGGGGAAAACTGCACAGGGGGGGCAACAACACAAGCAAAAGGCACAAATAGGATTTAAATACAATTATAGTACAGTTAAATTACACAACAGAAAGCAAAGAAAGTGGGAGAACAACGAGCGGCGGCGGGGGGGCGTGGCCAGAAGGAATGCAGGCTCAGCGAGGCTGAGAGCAGCGGCAGGCGGCGGGCACACGCGACAGCTGGTGGCCGTGCGGCGCGGGAGTGTCCTAAGGATAGGTCACTAGTCCTTTTCAAGTAGTAATGCTACCATGCCTTGCTAGGGACAGTAAGGTTTCAATAATTTATCTGTGAGCCCAACCCTTGGTAGCTCTAGCATAGAACAGACAAACCTAATTTAGGAGAAATATGTAAAGTATTTATTAGTGCCAAAGCAGATAAAATGTAAAAAAACATAAAACAATAAAAATCCTGCTCCAAGTTATACAAACTGACAAAATTCTAATGAGCGAATAGACACCAAAATTACAAAAATCAGATGTAGGGAACTAGAGATAAGCATTTAAAAGTTTTCCTGCTGCCACAAAGCACAAAACACCAACTATGGGTATGCAATTGTACTCAGCAGGTATACACCCCTCCCTACACCTCCACTGCTAGACCACTTAAATGGGGAGTTCCACAGGGCTCCTCCCTGAGCCCGCTCCTGTTCAATGTTTACTTTTCCCCCTTGGCTAAACTGATTGCGCAAACTGGGATTACATCCACCTCCTACGCTGACGACATTCAGTTACTCTTCACCTTTGATACCCCCACTGCCTCTGCCTTCGATCCATTGAAAAACTGTCTAAGAGACATCTCTAGCTGGATGGACTCCAATTCCCTCCGACTCAACGCTGGAAAGACAGAGATTTTGTTTTTTAACTCATCATCCCCTCTTGATTCTAATTTATGGTGGCCGGATGATCTCAGCCATGCCCCCACGCCTAAAGACTCGATGAGAAACCTGGGAGTGCGCTGGGATAATCATCTCAGTTTCAACGCCCAGGTTCAAACAGTAGCAGCATCCTGTTTTGCTAAGATCAAGACAATTAGACGGCTCATCAACTACCTGCCGATGGACTGCCGTAAGACTGTGGTACAAGCCCTGATAATATCTCACCTGGACTACGCCAACGCACTATATCTTGGCATCACAGCAGGCCTATGCCACAAGTTACAAACTGTCCAGAATGCTGCTGCTCGGCTGGTTGAGAGAATTCCTGCCAGACATCACATCTCCCCACACCTCCGTAAACTCCACTGGCTCCCCATTTCCAAGAGATGTATTTTTAAGGCCATGACCCTGGCTTTCCGGGCCTCCAAGGGCAAAGGCTCGGCCCATCTGAAAAGCACTCTGAGACCGTATGTCAACACCAGGACATTACGCTCAAATTCTCTACTTCTGCTGGAAACCCCTAGATTTAAACGTACTCGCGCCGGAGGGAAAACATTCGAGGTCTGTGCCACTCGGTGTTGGAATAACCTCCCGGTTGCATTACGAGCCTGTCAAACTGAATTAGCATTCCGAAAGTCCCTGAAAACACATCTCTTCCCCATATAATGCCCCATTGGTGCCTAGCCTCTAAGTTCCATGATTTATTAGCGCCGGGACGCCCCATTGGGGCAGCTGTTGCGCTTTACAAAATACACAAATAAATAAAATAAATTGTACTGGTCTGGGTCAAAGTTAAAAGTTAAGCCTTTTGAGATGGAGCACGGGTTGGATACGCGGATCGAGTTTGGTCCAGTGGTAAGTTTAAAAAAAAATTGAAATCAGAGGGGCAAATCAGCAGGATGTTGTTGAGATGGGTTCCATGAGACTGGACATCCATCAGACAAAGTCTAGGTGAAGCTGTTGACTTTTGCCAGGAAAGAGAGGCAGAAATGCAAACTTCACGCACAGGGAAGGTCAGTCGCCAGTGAGGGTTTCAACCTTCAGACTTAGAAACTTTTTGAAAGTTAAATTTCTTTCAGTGGTGAAAGTCAGTAAGTTACTGTGACCAGCAATTTGCGGTCTGTGTTGCAACTTTGTGGCAGTCCAGTGATAGCTTCTAGTTCTTTTAAAAAGTTGGAAAAGTTACTAAGTTTTACAGTTTAGGGTTAGGCAGGAGGTGTACACTCTGACAGCTACCCAAGGGCCCCAGGACCTTAGGGACATTACTTGGGGATCAGGACACACCCCAGGGAAAGCCACCAGCAAGGCCCAGTGCACGTCCAGTTGGAACTAGTCAGCTGGGCTCCTCAGGAAGATGGGCATCCTGCTTCATCCTGTGTCCCTGCAGCTTAACAGGAGACTAGCCAACCAGCTATTTGAGTTAACTCCTCTGTCAAGGGTACAAGCAGGAGCAGGTCCAGTCTATGCGGTCTCTCTCTACAGGTTACCACAGGCGCTCTCATCTTTCCGAAGTCAGGGTTTAGGAGGTGCATCCCTTCTTCTGTCTTTCTTAGGTCCTGCAGTGTTCTGAAGAAGGTTGCCAGTGATGCCACGTCTATGCCTGACATTAGCTTGTGGGTGGAGATGACTTCGTAATTAATGGGGTAAGGTTTCCGGGGAAACCCTACACTCTTCATCATCATTTCTTGTGGGGTTTTGCTATATACAATTCATACTGCCCTCCTCTGCCAACATTAAACAAGGCAGGAACTTTATTCCAATGGTTAGAGCTGTGGGTACACCTCTGAGGTGTGTCTAGAGAAATATGAACCCCCATGCAAAACCAGTTCTGGGACAAATTCTCCCCGCACCGGGATTTGTGCCACTCTAGCTACTGGGAAAATTCCAGGGGCAGGCCTAGGTGTGAGTTACATCTGTCTGTGACATGGAATATCCCTTTGAAGATTTAGCAGTTGCTGGACACATACCCAAGGCCATCCTGTCGGGAAGAGGTCATACCTCCTCCCTGCCATGGCCAATTTGTTCCCTTTCCTAAGAGCAAATCATGCCTCCCTGCAGGCTGCCAAGTGACAGTTGGGTATTATCTCAGAAAGGGCTACTAGAGGCTTAAGTCAGAAAATGCTAACTTTCCAAATTTTCAAAATAGTAATTTAAAATGTGTCTTCACTATCAAATTGGATGTTAACTTCCTATTAACTTGAGTCCTTGAATCATGTTATTCCCAAAGTAGAGTAGTACTTTATAAGGGGTTATAATGTAACCAGTGGTTTTCTTTGGGAGAGTCAGTCTGGCCACTTTGATAAACAAAGTTAGAGTTTTTCCACTACCAGGACATGGGAAACTTAAGTATACACACGCTTCCTAATCCATGCACCCTGTCCTATTGGCATTTAGTGCTTTCTTTAGGGGTGACTTATACACATTAAAATGGAAGGTTTCGGCTTGCAAAAAGTTTATTTTGCCATGTTTGATTTTTCTATTGTAAAACTGCACATTCAGACTAAAGGGACAGGCTGGAAAACATGCTTTGCCTTGTCATTTTAGTGGTGGCACAACATGTGCTGCCGTTTACTAGTGGCATTTAACTTACAGGCCCTGGGTGCCCAGAGTACCACATACTAGGGGCTTATCCTTTCACAATATTAGGAGAGCAACATAGGTTCCTTGCCCAAATTGAACTTTCCAGTTTTAACTGTATGCATCTGTAATCACTTTTTTGTTTTAAATTACTTTCCATATCTCATTTTTTCAATTAATTTGCAGACGTTGGTATCTTTTTCCATAAAGGTCTTTTTATTAAGTATCCAATTCCATCACATTTAAAACTGACCCAACCAACGTGTTTCATCCCTGATAAGGACTTCATCGGATTGGATAGTACTAGGGCAAACATGCTGAAAGGCTGCTTGAGAGGCTCTGATGAAGTTCCCATAAGGGATGATACACGTTTCGCTGCCATAGAATAATGGATGGGCAGTTAAGACTCAGACAGGGCACAGTTGAAACTGGTTACTGAAATTGGAGGAATAGTTAAGAAGCGGGACAAGTGCACCTAAGATACATCGACTGAATAGGCTAGGACACACACGCCGAAAGCCTGATCAAATGGTAAGAGAGCTTGGGAGATAGGTGAGTTAACCCCATGGGGAGGGACAAAGGCCTGAAGGAGGAATATGGCGTCTGAAGGGACTGTATATGATGATGCTGGTGAAATGCAATTATATGTTGGAGAAATGATTCAGGATATGAGAGAAGGGGAATTCTAGGCCCGGAAAATAGGTTTACTCAAGGTAGGGGGTTGAAAGTTAATCAGGGAATGGTCCGCTAACACTGCGTCAAGCAGTTTAGAAAGAAACATAACTTACTATAAAGGAGGAAGAGATGGAAAAGCTTTAGGCTTATTGACAGTTGAAACTGATTTCTTGACAACAGGAGTCCAGACATTTAAGTGGGGAATGAAAAGAAAAGAAGAATTTTGAGAAGGAGAATAAATCAAATTGTAAGAAATGTAGTGATCTTCTTATAAGTGCATTTAAGGAGTACTAGAGGTGTTAGTTCGGCAGTACGCACTTGGTAACTGCAATTACTCTTTAGAAAGTTGATGTCCTTTGGTTTAAGAAATACATGGATCAATTTGATTTTTGGGGATGGTGTGTAAATATTAGTCTGCATACCTGACAGAAGGTGGTACCCAAATTTTGATCAACACATTACTTGAAATGGAACTTGTTTTATGTTAGAATAAAAATTACACACAAAAAATCGAAACATTTAGAAAATTCAATGTGAAAATAAGAACCAGAGTTGTTGATTTTAATACGTGAAAAATATTGATTACATATATATATATATATATATATATATATTAATTGGTAGGGTCCTGATGAAGTCCCTATAATGGATGAAATACATTGTCTGGGTCTGTTTTAAGTGTGATCGAATTGGATACTTAATAAAAAGAACTTTATGGAAAAAGACACCAATGTCTGGAAAATAATTGAAAACGAGATAAGGAAAGTTATTGAAAATAAAAGAGTGATTGCAGATACATGCAATTCGCATTGGAAAGTTCAATGTGAACAAGGAAATTAGATTTCCCTTCTAATATTGTGAAAGTATTTACCAAGGATTGAGTTTTGTGGGCAGTCAGAACTTCAGGAGTGGGCATAAGAGAACTGGGGAACATCCATTACAAGGCGGGTTTTACACCGCAGTGCCATTACAACGAGGGTTTTACAACGCAAAACTGTAACACTAACCATTACTACTTCACGAAGATCTCTCTACATAAAGTATCATCACAGAAGCACAAAAGGAGAGGAAAGGGGTCCTTGATGGCCCCTTCCTATTTGCGAATGGGTTACCACCGAATTGAAGTTGATGGTAAAACACAGATGTTTTGTGACCGCATTCACGGTCACAAAACATTCTTACATACCGCTACAATTCCGTGTTTGGAATTGACACCCTAAACACGCCCCTTCCAAATATCGAATCTCAAACCCATTTTGTGATTCGGTAACAGGTTACCAAATCACACAATAGGGTTTGGTATATGGGAAAAGCCTTTTTTGCATTTGCAAACACTGTTTGCAAATGAAAAACAGGTTCATACATGTGGCTCTTGATATGGAAAGCAGTCACCTCTGGTTATGATTGATACAAACTAAAGGTAGGTAAGGCAGGAGTCTGCCCTAGAAGGGAAACATGGAGGCCAAGGGGCCTCTGAAACCAGCACAGCATCATGTGTCCACTCACATCAGGCCATGCACTAGACAGCCTTGCAATGCGGGGTGGTGAAGCATTCTGACACCCATAGTTTCTCTCCTTGGGGCCCTCCAAGCCACTGCTATGGCCAAGGGTCGATCGAGGGAAGATTGTGGCTGCCGGTGTCCTATAAGGAGAGGGATGATGATCACAAGGAACAGCACTGAACCAATGGGGATCTCTGTTTTGGTGAGGGATCTGCCCTGGTTAATTCGCTCAGCATTGGGTTGTGGGATAGACAGATATTGAGATAGCAGAATCTATTACATTTCCATTAACTGGAAATGTACTGGAGAGGATGGATTCCCTATGGAGTTCTATAAGATCACAACTCAGTGCACTGTACCCTACTAGGGAAGGTCTATAGAGAAATATGTGAAACTAAAAGATTATGGCTGGAATTCAATAAAGCGTCGTCAATGCAGCAGTGTGGAGTTGGGGCTTGGACGGACCGGAATAACAGGCGGGGAGGCCGGATATAGTGTGCTATGGTCAACGGTTTTTATTGGAAGTTCTGGACAAAGTCTGGTTGGAAGGAGGGTTGGCGGATGGGTTCCGGCTGGATGTGCAGGGCGGGGTTGCTGGGATGACAGTCTGGCGCGGTGGGGTCGTTTGGATGGGGTCTTCTTCTCCTGGCTGATGTCGTCTTCTCCGCCGTAGGGTACTGGCACTCCTCGGAGGCATGCAAAGGAGAGAAGAGTATAGGGCTTTAGTCCGGGCAAAAGGACGTCTGAGCACTTCCACCTACACTGGGGAGGGAGGGGATCGGAAACTGACCATGAGGAAGGAACGGTGGGGTGGGATGGAAAAGGCAAGCAAGAGAGGGAAGGGGGGGTGGCGTGTGGTGGGGACGGTGCTCGGGCTTCTTTACAGTGCAAGTGATAGGAGTCAATATACAGTGCCTTCGTGCCTGTGAAGCTTTAACTACAATATGTACAACTAATTACAGGGGGGGACACTGAGAAAGGATGGAGTGTACTCACGTGCCCCGCCGCAACTCTCCTGCGAGTTGCGGCCGCTCTCCAGCCACCTCCTGAGGACGTCACCAGTCTTCGGTCCAGACGTCCTCCTCCTCGTCCTCACTTCGGCTTTGCTGCTCCGCTTCGCTCACTGTCGGTGGTTCTTCGCTTGCCGTTGCCTCCTGCCACGAGTCCGCTGCTTGGAACCCCTCTCCTTCTTTCCCGACGGCTTTTCTATGTTCCTGGTAGGTTTCCAGACAAGCACTTCCAGGGTCAGAGGCGGCCGTTTCCGGTTCCTCAAAGGGTGTCCCACTTCCGGGGTCGAGGGAGATTGCTTCCGGTCCTCCGGGCTCGGCTGTTGATGCCGGTTCCTGTAGGGGAAGAGAGAGAGTAGGAGTCCTGTGTGATAGGGACGTTGCATGACCGGGCGCGGGGGACAGGGCCCCCACGCTCAGACGTCGCCCCGGGGAGGTAAGGGCCGCTTCTTCTCCACATCCCCTTTCCCTAGCAGTCTTTCTTGTAGGGTTTGTGGGAGGTGGATAACGGGAGAGATAATCCGCGTTACCCTGTTGCAGCCCCTTCCTGTGTAGTGTTTTGAACCGAAATGGCTGTAGAGAGAGAAACCACCGGAGGACTCGGTCGTTGTGGCCCCTGTTGCGGGCCGTCCATTCTAGTGGGGCGTGGTCGGTGTATAAGAGAAACTCACGCCCCTCCAGGTAGTATCGAAGGCTTTCCACTGCCCATTTAATCGCTAGTGCCTCTTTCTCGACAATTGCATAGTACACTTCTCGTGGGAAGACTTTCCTGCTGAGGTATAGGATCAGTTTTTCTACCCCTTTCGGATCCTTCTGTGACAGGACAGCCCCCAAGCCCTGGTCGGAGGCATCAGTCTGCCGAATGAAGGGTTGTGTATAGTCAGGACTGATTAACACTGGCTCGGAAATCAGGGACTGTTTAAGAAGGTCGAATGCGTGTAACAACAGGGGAGAGGGATATCGTAGCAGCTCTTCTGTCCTTGTGGCCTTCTTTAACAAGTCGGTCAGCGGGGCCGCCGTTTGGGAGAAATTCAGGATAAATCTCCTATAATATCCCAGCAAACCAAGAAAGGCACGGAGTTCTTTCCGGGTTTGAGGGAATGGTATGGCTTGAATGGCTTTGATCTTGTTGTCCTGCGGACGGATGAGCCCTTCACCCAACAGGTATCCCAGGTATTTCACACTCTGTGCCGCTATCGTGGTCTTGGAGGGGTAGATGGTGAAGCCATGTTTCCCCAGGGAGGAAATGACTGAACGCAAATGGAGTAGATGTTGTTCCCAACTGTCACTATATATGACGATGTCGTCTAGGTATGCCCCGGCATAGCGAACAATGGGCTGTAACACCAAGTTCATAGCCCCCTGAAACGTAGCCGGGGCTCCGTGAAGCCCGAAGGGCATTACCTTAAACTGAAACAAGCCCTCAGGGGTGGAGAAGGCGGTCTTGGGTCTGTCTTCTTCTTTAAGGGGGATCTGCCAGTATCCCTTGCACAGGTCAAGGGTGCTTATATACTTTGCTTTGCCTATGCGCTCCACCATCTCATCTACGCGGGGCAGGGGATAGGAGTCGAAGGCCGATATCTTGTTCACCTCTCTGAAATCAATGCAAAACCTAGTAGAGCCATCGGGCTTAGGGACTAGGACGATGGGCAAGTTCCAGCTGCTGTTGGAGGGCTCTATGATGCCCATTCTCAGCATCTGATTTGTCTCTTCTTTGATGATGGCTCTACGTGCTTCGGGGATGCGGTAGGGTCTTTGTCTCACCGTTTTTCCTGGTTCCGTGTGGATGGCATGTTCCACTACGGTGGTGTGTCCCGGTAGGGATGAAAACACTGTTTGCACGGAGGACAAGGACCTTCTGAGGTCCTGTTTGCTTTGCTCAGGCAGGTCAGGGTCGAGGCATCCTTCGAAAGGAAGGGTGTGCACTGCGGACAGGACAGGACGGGGCCCCTCCCACTTCTTTAGGAGGTTCACATGATAGATTTGGATGATCCCTCGGGTGGAGTCCGTCTCCACTTCGTAGGTGACAGGAGTCACTTGTCTCAGGACGGGGAATGGGCCCTGCCACTGCCCTAGCAGCTTATGGTCAGAAGACGGCAAGAGCAACAACCCAAGGTCCCCAGGGTTAAAAGAACGGGCCTTGGTTCCTTTGTCATACTGCTGTTTTTGTGTGACTTGGGCCGCCACCAGGTTCTGCCTCACGATCTCCCTTATCTGTCCTAAGTGGGTCCTCAGATTGTCTACGTTTTCAGGTAGGGGCCGGGTTCTGTCCGGTTAGGCTTCCCAGGCCTCCCTAGCCATGTCTAACAGGGTCCGAGGTGCTCGTCCGTACAACAACTCATACGGCGAGTATCCGGTGCTGCTTTGGACCTTACACCGGATGGCGAAAAGAGCAAGGGGAAGCATCTCCTCCCATCTCTTGCTCTCTAGGCCTAAGAGCTTCTTAGGGGTTGTTTTTAGGGTGGCGTTATAGCGTTCCACCAACCCGTCAGTCTGGGGGTGGTAGGCCGCGGTCCTTATTTGCTTAATACCCAGGTGGGAACAGACTTGGCGCATGAGGGAGGAGACGAAAGGCGTCCCCTGATCGGTTAAGATCTCGCGGGGAAAACCCACTCTAGAGAAGATGGAGATGAGGGCCTTGGCTATGTTCTGGGTGATGGGTTGGCGCAAGGGGACTGCTTCAGGGAAGCGGGTGGCATAGTCCACCAGCACAAGAGCATACCTACACCCACTCCTAGAGGGCAGCAGGGGTCCTATAAGGTCCATCCCTACTCTGGTAAAAGGGACATCAATGAGAGGGAGGGGTTGGAGAGGAACCCTCGGGGGACGATATCGGCTGTTTCTCTGGCAGACCGGGCATTCCCGGCAATACCGTTTTATTTGCCCGTGTATACCAGGCCAATAAAACTTTTCCAGGATCGTTTGTCCCATTTTCTCGTCGCTGAAATGCCCTCCTAGCAAGTGGCTGTGGGCCAGAAACAGAACTTTATCACGAAACAGTCCAGGGATAACCAACTGGGGGGATTGCTGGGGCCCTCCCTTCCTGTATAGGAGTCCATTCTTTCAGAAGAAGTAAGGACCTACTTGCAGCGGGTCCTCGTTGTCCAGGGCACGGCCCCAGGCATCTTGTAACACCGGGTCTTCTTGTTGGATGGAGCGGAACTCCCTGTCTGTTTCCCACGGATGGATATCCACCTGAGCAGGGTAGGCCATGGCAAAGTCCCTTTTTTCTTTCTTCTTCTGATTCCTGGACTTGGACGGTTTGGACGGAGAGTCCACAGAAGGAGAAACATGGGGAAAAGGGGCTTCTGCCCACCATTTCTTCAGGGAGTCCGTAGTGTCTTGAAGGAGGTGGGGAAGACCGCTATAGTCGCTACCCAGAATAGCTTGTTCAGGGAGATTGGGTACCAGACCAACCGTTAGCAGGCTTCCTTCATCGGTGGGGTGTTGCACACGGACTCTGGTTGTCGGGTAACTCTTGGTATCGCCATGGACACATTTGATGGCCACGGTGCCTGTCACTGGTCCGACAGGATGTGGCAGCTCCTGCGGTCATAGTACGCTGTGCCTACATCCTGTGTCGGCAAGGGCCATCATTCGGTGCCCCTCTATCCGTACTGGACATCGAAAAGGTGGAGGGGTGTTTTCTGCGGTGAGACATACATAGTTCCTGGCGAGTCCGATGTCCATGGGTTCTTCTCTTTGTGGACATATGCGAGCTATGTGTCCGTACCCACCGCAATGGTAACATTGAGGTCCGGGCGGGGTTGGTCGAGGCATGACAGGGTAGGGCAACAATGGAGCAGGATCTGGTTTCCTGATGACGGGAGGGGGCCTTTGTGCCCGAGGATGACCGCCATGTGGTATGCGAGAAGGGTGTTCCTCCTTGGGTCGCTGTGTTTCCTGGGCTCTGCTGTAGGCACTGGCGATTTCCACTGCACTGTCGAGCGTCAGGCGAGCGTGTTGGCGCACCCATTTCTGGGTGGCGGGATGTAGGGATGCTAGGTACTGCTCTAGGTAGATTTTTGATAGGATGTCTTCCTTGGTGGCCGTGGCGGGCTTCAACCATTGATTGGCCAAGTCCTGTATACGGAATGACAAAGCCCGAGGCGTTTCTTGGGGTCCTTCCCTTGCCTGACGCAGACAAACCCTGTACGTCTCGTCGTCAATCCCCAGACGCTCCAGGATGCAGGCCTTAATGTCGTTGTATGGGGTTTGTCCCTGGATGTTGGCTTGCTGGTAGGCGGCCTGCAACTCACCCGTCAAAAGGGGACCAAGGTAGTGGCCCCATCGGTCGGCAGGCCAGGCAGCAGCCTGGGCTAGGCTCTCGAAATTCGTGAAGAAGTAATCGGGGACTTCGCCTGGCACGTATTTCTGCAAGACTACGGAGGGAAGGGAGGTAACCGGTCTTTGTTGCCCCATAACGTTGGTGAGTTTCTCAAGGGCTTGGTCCTGCGCGGTGCCCTGGCCCTTCAGGACATCATGCAACTGTCCGCGATCGTCTTCCGCCGTCTTGAGAAACCACTCCATCATTTTCCCAAGCTGTTCCTGGTATTCCGCCAGCTGTTTGACTGCGGCCTCCATGCTTCCGGGATATCCCACTTCTGACACCAACTGTGGAGTTGGGGGTTGGACGGACCGGAATAACAGGCGGGGAGGCCGGATATAGTGTGCTATGGTCAATGGTTTTTATTGGAAGTTCTGGACAAAGTCTGGTTGGAAGGAGGGTTGGCGGATGGGTTCCGGCTGGATGTGCAGGGCGGGGTTGCTGGGATGACAGTCTGGCGCGGTGGGGTCGTTTGGATGTCGTCTTCTTCTCCTGGCTGATGTCGTCTTCTCCGCCGTAGGGTACTGGCACTCCTCGGAGGCATGCAAATGAGAGAAGAGTATAGGGCTTTAGTCCGGGCAAAAGGACGTCTGAGCACTTCCACCTACACCGGGGAGTGAGGGGATCGGAAACTGACCGTGAGGAAGGAACGGCGGGGTGGGATGGAAAAGGCAAGCAAGAGAGTGAAGGGGAAGGGGGGGTGGTGTGTGGTGGGGACGGTGCTCGGGCTTCTTTACAGTGCAAGTGATAGGAGTCAATATACAGTGCCTTCGTGCTCGTGAAGCTTTAACTACAATATGTACAACTAATTACAGGGGGGGGACTCTGAGAAAGGATGGAGTGTACTCACGTGCCCCGCCGCAACTCTCCTGCGAGTTGCGGCCGCTCTCCAGCCACCTCCTGAGGACGCCACCAGTCTTCGGTCCAGACGTCCTCCTCCTCGTCCTCACTTCAGCTTTGCTGCTCCGCTCCTCCGCTCCTCTCACTGTCGGTGGTTCTTCGCTTGCCGCTGCCTCCTGCCACGAGTCCGCTGCTTGGAACCCCTCTCCTTCTTTCCCGACGGCTTTTCTATGTTCCTGGTAGGTTTTCGGACAAGCACTTCCGGGGTCAGAGGCTGCCGTTTCCGGTTCCTCAAAGGGTGTCCCACTTCTGGGGTCGAGGGAGATTGCTTCCGGTCCTCCGGGCTCGGCTGTTGATGCCGGTTCCTGTAGGGGAAGAGAGAGAGGAGGAGTCCTGTGTGATAGGGACATTGCATGACCGGGCGCGGGTGACAGGGCCCCCACGCTTGGACGTCACCCCGGCGAGGTAAGGGCCGCTTCTTCTCCACAAGCAGGTACTCGTTCTCCTGTCCTGCTACAGGCTGGTATCATTGTTAAAGAATAATATTAAAATATTTGAAAAGTTCCTGGTGCAGAGGCTGAAGAAAGTAATCCTGGGCCTGGTTTACAAATATTTGGTGGGCTTTTTTTCTTGGAAGAAAACCCAGGGACCATTTGAGAACTCTCCTGCACTTACTATGGGTGTCCAAGACAAAGCAGATGGACTGCTCACTAGGCGTAGAGAAGGCTTTTGACACAGTAAAGATGGGCTACCCTTTCTGTTTGCTGACAAGAATGAATACAGAAACCATCTTTCTCACAATGTTACTTTGTCTGTATGATGATCCAACTACAGGGGCAATTTCTCGTGGCTTCCTATCCGACGCGATTGTTATTAGGAGGGGAACTAAACAAAGATGTCCATCATCCCCAGTTCTGTTCCCACTGGCTCTTGAACACTTGGCAATAGCAATTAGACAAACTCTAATTATGTCAGGTAAACACACAAAGGCAGGTGAACTAAAGCTCATTCTCTTTGCCGACCATACTCTACTGGCTCTCTTCTCTGAACATGGTAGCACCAATTTCAGGATACTGAAAGATGATTGCAGTACCCCGATTGTTTACTCAGTGGCAGGTTTCCTATTTTCTATGTGGTGTACATGCAGGATTTTCATTAAAAAAAACTTAATTAAGAGCTAGGATATGTTTATGGCCTGATATGAAGTAGTCTTATTATTACTATTAACCCCTTGCATGCTGCCGTGATTCTGCTCCTGGGCGGCAAAATC
The DNA here is from genome assembly GCF_964261635.1 of Lissotriton helveticus. Lineage (NCBI taxonomy): Eukaryota > Metazoa > Chordata > Amphibia > Caudata > Salamandridae > Lissotriton > Lissotriton helveticus. The sequence continues at coordinate 1,163,453,882 of NC_136072.1, read as the reverse complement.
GCGAGTGGGCGGGTTTATGACGGCCCCCAGCCGTCATCAGCACACAAGCGCTGTAGTGCATGACGGATGGGGGCCATCATCAGCATGCAAGGGGTTAAACATTCTGGAAAAACATTTATTGGTGGTTCTCTCTGTTGGTTTTAAAATTAGGACTCGTTTTTAACAATTTTGGTCATCTTTTTAGAAATCATTTGTATGTAAATTATTTATTTATTTGCATTATGCACTTTCCAAAGGTGAATCCTTGTTCGCTGCCTTGAATAACCCTCTGCGATTCCCGCTTTATCTCGCCCTCCCCCTGTGCATGAATTAGAATTGCGGGCATTTTTTATTGAATATTCTCCACAAGTGTCCCAATAATGTCCACAACTGTTTTTTTACTGATTTCTGATGTAAATTTAAATGCATTGTGATGTACTGCGTTTGTACTTTTGAGGTCATATAGACCGAAATAAAGTTTATTGAAACTTGAAACTTGTTAGCACCAATCTAAATAGACACTAATGCAACATTCTAAGAGTACAAAATACATTGGACTAAGAGTGAGGCCATGCCCAGGAACAAATCGAGGCCTACCATTCCAACGAACCCCCCCTAAAAACTCAATTATTAGGGAATTCAGGCCAATCTAAAAATTCTGATTGGTCAAATGAATTCAAATTTAATGCGAAGGTAACAGTTACAGTTATCTAGGTGGAGAAGAGATCAAACCATACAGATGCCTGGGGCCCCCCAATTTTAAATATGTTTTAGCCATTATTTCTGTGAATATTGCACTGAAGCTGATTCAAAGCATTGATCAAGAAATCAAACTGAATATCTGGGTAAGATTGCATCCAAGGACAGAGACATCAAAACTCTATCTAGCAACAACATCAGGGGACCGGAGCCTCCAGAAAGTAGAAATCTACTATGCTGCACATCATTTGTCGCAAATAGCATATCACTTTAATTCAGAGGTGGAAGTACTGCCTGGCTCCCAGAAGAATACAATACACCTCCTCAGGTACCACAAATATTATATAGAGGACTGAAAGCTGCTAATGGCCGGAACAACTTATCACTCATGGCCTGAACCATACCTGGATCCTTATTATGCGTTGGGTGCACTCAAACGCACATTGCATGGGAGCAGCGCATTCATGTGAAATACAGTGCATCTGCTTCAAAGCCGCTATAGGTTTCACTGTGCAGGCGGCAACCTGCCTGCACTGTGTTTGATTAAGGATTAGAGATCCCTTTGCAGACAGGTACAGTGAGTGACCACCTGCCTGCAAGGGTATGTCTGAGAGGTCCATTGGACCCCCTTTCCCTTGCCAGAGGGCTGCCTTCATAGGGAGGGGTCCTCACAGTGCACCACCTTTCTGTGGCACACTTTCTCTTTGCACCTGCACATAATACAGAGCGGGCACAAAGGCGAAGAGATTCCCTCATTTGTAGTGGGGCCATTATTAACTGCATCCTGACCCCCCCTGAGTGGTTTATGCCAGGGAAGCCCGGAGATGCTCAGGGACTGTTGGCAAGATTTTGCCGACCGTGTCCCAAAGGGCATGCATATAACAGCCAAGCAATCAACTAGCATTGATGACCTCAAGGCGAGGCTGCCAATGAGAACATTTGTTTACCAAACCCCTCATTTCTTTTAGACTCTCTATCCATAGGGGCCATGGAGAAGCAGTTGGGATGTAATTGACTGCTAAAGGCTTGAGCCACCAGACTCTCAGGAGTGGGAGAGTACGTCAGGCAATCAGGGACGGATGTTGTTGGCTTGGCCCTCTCTGCAGTGTCATCCCCAAACTTTTTGCCTTCATCCTCCTTTTTTCTGAACCCAGTTTTGTTGGCTTTTAGGGCACATTTTATCACTGCTAATCTGTGCTAAACTGCATGTGCTCTTTCCTTTAAACATAGTGAAACTTCCTTACACCCAATTGGAATATTTATGTTAATTTTAAGTCCCAATTAAAGGGGTTGAATGTGTGTCCAGGGCTTGCAAATTAAATGCTACAAGTAGGCCTCCAGCACTCATTGTGCCACCCACTGAAGTAGCACTCTAAACATGACTCAGGGCTGCCATTACAGCCTCTAAGTGCAGTTTTAAAGCTTTTGCCAGGCCTAAACCTTCTTATTTAATACATGTAGATCGTCCCCAGGGCAGACGCTAAACATCCTCCGGGGCAGGGTACAGTGTATTTAAAAAGTTGGGCACATACTTTCAAATTTGACATGTCCTGATAGTGAAGAACTCAGAAACTCTTAAACTATAGCATTTGTGTTTCACAACTGAAAGACCTACCTCTCTCATAGGATAACATTGTGTTACCTGATTAGATGTAATAAGAGCTAACTTTCAATTCCAACTCTTCAGTACACCTCTGGAACTGTGGAAAACTCACAAGGACTGCTGTGCTGTTCTGCTACAAGAAGGAATGTGACTTTGCTGCCCTGCTACTCTGCTGCCCTGCTGCCTGAGTCAAAAAAGGACTGGACCTGTATCTTGAACCCAGGATCACCAGACTAATTCCAGTGGCTAGTTGGCTGGCTTCCTGACCAGAGCCTCAGGGTCAGAAGAGGCTCCAACCACTTTGAACCCAGCACCTGGATTCTGTCTGCTATGAGTCCTACCCCCAGTCCTGGAACCTTGGTAATGGATCTGAAGGTACTCTGCCAGCTCACCTGTGGTTCAAGCAGAACTTTTGCAGTGCATTGCCTCGCAGCTCCTCATTGAAACCATTGCTGCATTACGCAGTCCCAACGACTCCTTAATTCTTCTAAACCTCTGCTGCACTACTGTTCCTCAACCCTGGTCCTCGCGTTGCAGCCCCACAGCTCCTCAGAAGTGCATCTGTGCGATGTATCCTCAATGCAGGACCTTGCATCGAAGCCCCACCGCTCCCTGGAATCATTGCTGTGTGATGCATCCTCGACGCAGGACCACGCTTTTGGGCTCGCAGCCCATCGGAACCACCGCTGCATGACACATCCTCCACCAGAGATATTGCAAATCTCTGCAATTTGGATTTAAGGTACTTTGTTCAGCATGCCTACCTTGGTGCGGGTATCTGGCCTGCTCTCCATTGTGGTCGGACTGAACTCATGACTTTGTCTTGGTCCAGTGTGACACAGTTGGCGCTTTTTTCTTTTAGGAACTATTTTACATAAACCTGTAAAACTACATATATCATGTTTCACTGATTGTTTTTTTTTTCATTTTGGTCTCAAATAAACTATTCAATTTTACTCTATTTGTAAAAATTGGTGTTAGATGGTTATTGGGTTGTGTTTTCACTTTATTATTGTGTGATGTGCTGCATAAATTCTTTACGCATTGCCTCTATTTTAAGCCACAGTGGTTCAGCACAGGTTAATTTGTAGTATGTTGTGTTTCACCTTGACAAGAACTGAAGTTGTTGCTTGAGTAGGGTTTCACCCTCCTCAACCAGTAACCCAATCTCTTACACCTGGCGCCTGCCTGAGGTGACCGGCTACTTGCCTATTTATCAGTGTGTATGAAACAGACTTTACTCACATGCCCTTAAATGTATCAGTCAGGGCTCATTAAAGGGCAACAAAAGCTCAGGGAAAGACTTCCCAGGCTGCAGGAAGTCTGTAAGGATTTTAATTTTGACCTTCACGGAGGGACGTTGTCAGTCTAAAACCTCCGCTGCACATCTAATAACCACAGTGAAGAAAGCACTGTCTTCTTTTAACGCCTTAACCGCGGTGGCAATTCCGCCGTGGTGCGGGCATTCTAAAGGGTGGGCAGGGCTGCGTCGGCCAACGGACGTTCACAGCACCAGGGGGGGGAGTGCTCCCGTCGGCCAACGGATTAATGGTCCAAGGTGAGAAATGAATCCAGTATGAGGGGATGTATCAAGCCAAGTGACCTCCTGCAGCTCTACAAACAATTGTCATCATCGTAGGGTGGGTGTAACACCCGTCCAAATGGTAGTAGACCCTGATCAAAGTCTCGGCCAAAAATCAGAAGGAGCACCTGAGGGCCATCTGCGGCAGGGGTATTGTTCTGTCAGGATCAAATTGAATGGGGCCCATGAGCATCAATGTGGATTCCAAATGTGACATCGGCCAATGGCTGAGACACGTTCAGCTCGAACTCAGACAACGAGATCGGTGTAGCATCTTCCCCTGGGGACAGCAGCATCCCTACTGGCTTCGATGTCGAAGGGACTGATACAAAGTTTGGTGCCAGGGTGGAAGTTGGCACTGATGTGTGCAACCCAAAGTGGCTTCAAGAACCACAGGCGGTGTTAATGATGGAGTTGCCGCTGTAACCCGGCTGAAGGCCCCTACGGATACGAGGGGCCCAAAAGCACAACAGAGGGAACTGGGAGAGTGCCAAAGATGACACTGCAACAATTGTTATCCTGCCTAGAAACTATTTAAGATGGTGGAAGAAAACTCGCCCATAAATATGCTCAAACAGAGTCAAATATGAGCCAAGCGAGAAACAACACTATATGGACATGCAGATAGAGAAAGTTGAAAGTCAATCACATAGTATACATTGGAGGATCACAATAATACCATACTAAAGATATACATTCTTATGTTTATTATAAATATCAGTACAGTCTAGTCTCAGTATTGTAAAATCGCAACATAATAAATAATGCAATTAATAAAAAACAATGCCAAGACACAAAAAATCAATAACAATTTCTGCTCCCAGACTTCCATACATACTACATTCATCTACACATTATAAAACCAGCTAATAAGAATAAAGCAAGCTGGGAGAACCATCCCTCAGAAACATTCAATTAACAGACTGGGATGTCTAGCTGCACACAGATCAATTGGTCTCAGTATTGTTTTTTTTTTTTTTTATGCACAGCGATATATAATAATAATACAGTTCTATCAGTATCCTTAGTGAGTGATCTTCAAGGTAGAAATAGATATATCCCTCTTGCAGACATTCCATATATTAGTTCTGTTTCTTGGTGGCATCCACAGATTGTGCTGATGCACGTTTCGGTAAAGACCTGACAATGAAGTTGCACCTTCCTCAGGGCGCTAAAAACATATGGGGAACAGGGGGTCTTGGAATCCAACAGATACGTTTTTGTTTGCATGAACCAAATTCAAGGTCATGGAGACTTTGCGTTTTCAATGAAGAGCAAAGGTGAGAGTAAGTCAGCCCAGATATAAAGGGCTCCTAGGACAGATCATGCGAGAGGTTCCTTGGAACGCAATACTCAGAGTAGTAGAATGAAGAAAACAGAGTTCAGGTACGTGGGAGCTGATACATACACTTTAGAAAGAGGTATGGGGTCTGGAAATGTCCCCCAACTATTACGTATAATGGTTGAGGAATATATAGGATGAGGTGCACAGTCGAGCAAATAAGTGTTGGGCAGAAAACTCCTGACGCGATGGGGCGCGGTGTTAGCAATACCTAACGGTCCAGAGAGTACCAAAAATGCTCAACATGGCCTCCCTGAAGGCCTAGATCTATTGTGTCGCTGATGACCTGGAGAATTTTAGGTGAACTGGGAGCAATGTTGGAATTGGCTCCTTGGTGGAAATTAAACCCGTACATGGCATTTTATCGTGTCTGTGAAAAGCATGTACAATCTATCATCTTAAAAAGATGCTAAGCTAAAAAGACTAATTAAAATAGAGACCACATATAATCCTTGCAACAGAGCAATGAGAGTTCCCATGCAGCCATCCATGAGTTTTGACACAATCATAAGGTCAGTAAACCTGGGATTGCATCAAAATGGTATACCTTCTCAACTGAGGCGTAACAAGGAGAAATGTGTTGCACTCTACATAAGGTTGCCTTGGTTGGCGCTTTGCCGCACGCCAGCGTAGGGAGAGAGTACAAATGCGCTGTTTCTTTATAGATATGTCACATCTTTACTCTCTCCTTGTCATGCAACGCAGCACGGCACATTGTCCTGCTGTGTTGCTTTGCATGACTTCTTAGTAAATCTGCCCCTAAATCAGCCTTGAGACCTAGATGTAGATTAAAAAGTAAGAGAGAAACCACTGATCCCTGTGAAACCACACAAGAACATGTTTTGTTTTAATCACATGGGGGGAGGGTCACCACAAGTGGTCAGGGAGTAGTGGTGACCTGCTGCATGTCCCATGGTCATGCGGCCTGAGACTGCCTTGGCAAGGGAGAATCGGGAAAAGAATGCTGATGGAGTCTGGGTTCTTCTGATGCTGGTGAGCCTTTGATATTTGGATTTTGTTTGGGGTGGTTGGATGGGTGTGATTTCAGGCCTGTCACATACCAGTGCCCCCTAGATATCCTGAGGGGAACGGGGAAGGCACAAATCCCACTTCCCCCCTTGTGCCCTGCTGTCAGTGGGCTTGATGGTGAGGGCAACAGGGCAGCCATATGTGCCCCATTGGTAACAGCCTCAAAACTAAATGGAGGTGGTTGGGTCTGGGCCAGAATTCCTGTAGATGCCTGAGGACCCTGCTGCCAGTGGTCCTGTGTGTGTGGACTTTAGAGGTGGTGAAACTGAGGTTGACTGGAGGTGCACTAGGTGCCCCATAAGCAGTGGGCCTGAGACCAGCTTGGTGAGAGTGAACCAGGGGATGAGACTGCTGCAGGTCCCTGGCTTCCCTGCTGGGGTGGGCCTGTTGATGTGAATGAGTGGTGGGGGTTGATTGGGGGCCTGTTGATGGCAGGCAAGAGGCTAGCTGATTTGGGTGGATGAATCCCCATTGGCCTCTGGTGCACTCCAGTCGGTGGGACTGAAGGTGGTGGAGGAGATGACTGGGAACCCTTTGCACGGCCAATGGCCTGAAGACCTGAGAGTACTACCTTGAGGAGGGTGGGTCAGGGCATGAATGCCCACGGGCTCCTGGTGTCTTCTGACAGAGGACCCTTGAAGTCTGGACTTGGGTGGTGGAGTGAAGGGGGTGGGTGAATGAATCTGCTGCCAGCCCCTTGAGCCGCAGGTCCAAGGCTACCTGGAGAAGTTGGGTGAGTGATGGGAAAATGTCCGCGGATTCCTGGATGCCCTTCTGTTTGTGGGGCTGTGGGGTTAATGAAAGGTGGAAGTGTCAATAGGGGCCAGTAAAGTCACTTTTGGCTTTGGGTGCAACAGCAGACAGGCCTCAATCTTCTGCCAACCTCCTTCTCTGTCAAGGAGCCTTCTTCCCCTTCCCTCCACTAGTTTCCCCAACTCATCCATCCAGACCCACCCCACACAGACGTCCCTGCTAACATTTATCATCTGTTGAAGATCCATATTCATGTGAAATGGAAGGCCCAGGCAGACCCACAGTACAGGAGCGAACAAGCTCTTTCAGGCACAGGAAGACTGTCTCTGGGTTTCAATTATGGCTGCTATTTTCTAAAGAATGTACTTTAACATTTCCATTTGCAGTATCATTCACACCGCTCAGCAATTATCTTTTAAACATTTGCCCTCCAGGTGTCTGCAAGGCACCAAAAGACTAAAGGATTGAATTTCGATTAATTCGTTTGTAACAGAGGAAAATGCTTTGCAATTACTTTCAAGTGAATAGTTTTCTGTAAATTAAATAGAATGCTTCAGTTAAGCATATTCTTATCAAGGCTATAAAATGGTCTTCAGAATATTGGTTACAAAAAAGCCTGCTCGCCTTTCCCAGTATTAGTGTGGACAGGATGTTAGCAACCTTGCTTGCCTCCTCTTGGGTCTTAGAATTGTGCATAATCTAGGGAAAGACCCACCCACTCTCTAGAGCCCTCAGGCCATGTTTTTGTTCAGCTCCCAGATGCACTGTGTACTACCACAAGCTGCTGAGCCTCCCAGAAGCCTGTCTTCCAGCAGACAGGCACATGAAGTAGACATTCCCCACAGTATGGACTGCCCCTGGTGGTCTGCTCAATATAGGGCTTGGGTAATGTACTCAGCTATATGGGCAAAAGAAAGAAATGTTTGAGAAGCTGTACAGTTAAACTTGACCCACCAACCCACCCGAAGCAACAGCCGAGCGCTCTGTCCTCTCAACATCACAGGTTTTTGCCCAAAACACACAATCAGGGTGCACAACTGCACAAGCTGAGCTCACTTCAGCTCCCTGCAGTGCTAATGACCCACAAGTCTCTGTGACCCCCTGGCCAAACTAGCTAGGACCCTGTCAACACCACAAGTCTCTGTCATCAACCCAGCCAAGCCAACTAAGACCCTGCCAATACCACAGCTCCTTGTTACCAGTCCAGGCCAAACCAGCTAAGACCCTGGCCAAACCAGCTAAGACCCTGCCAACACCAGTGGTCACCAGCTGTGGTCAAACCAGCTAATACCATACCAACACCACTCCCATCTCACCAGCCCTGGGCAAACCAGCTAAGACCATGGCCAAACATTCTAAAACTCTGCCAACACCAAAGGTCACCTGACCTGGCCAAACCAGCTAAAACCCTACCTACACCACAGGTCACCAGCCATGGCAACCAGGTAGGACACTGCCAACACCACAGGTCTCCATCCCTGGCTTAACCAGCTAAGGCCTTGCCAACATTGCAGGTCTCTGTCATCAGCACAGGTCTCTGTCATCAGCTCTGGCTAAGCTACTGCCAACAATAGAGGTATCAGTCACCAACCCTGGCCAACCAGCTAAGGCACTGCCAACACCACAGGATACCAGCCTTGCCCAACCCTGCTAAGTCCTTGCTAGCACCACTGGTCTCAGTTCTGTCTTCGCAATCTACGACACAGACAACACCACACGTCACCAGCCTTGGCCAAACCAGCTAAGACCCTGCCAACACCACAGGTCTCTGTCACCACCCCTGGCCAAACCAGCTAAGACCCTGCCAGCACCATATGTCTGTTGCCACCCCTGTACAAACAACTTAAGACCCTACCAACACCAGAGTTCACCAGCCTTGCCCAAACCATCTAAGCCCATGCCAACACCACAGATCTCAGTCTCTAGTCCAGACCAAACCGGCTAAGGCATCCTAGTCCTCAGCTGTGATCTCAGTCATCAGCCCTGTCTAAACAACCTAAAACCCTGCCAACACCACAGGTCACCTGTCTTGGCCAAGCCAGCTAAGACACTGACCACACCACAGGACACCAGCCCTCCTGCCCAAACAAGCTAAGCCCATGCCAACACCACAGGTCTCAGTCCCCTCTACACAATCTAAGGCCCTGACAGCAGCACAGTCCATCAGCTTTGACTAAGCCAGCTAAGACACTGCCCACACCACAGGACACCAGCCCTGCCCAAAGCAGCTGAGCCCCTGCCAACACCACAGGTCTCAGTCCTGTCTAGACAATCTAAGACCCTGCCAACACCACAGGTCACCAGCCCTATCCAACCAGCTAAGACCCAACTACCAGAGGTTACTGGCCCTGGCCAAACCAGCTAAGCTGCTGCCAATACCACAGGTCTCAGTCACAAGTCCTGGCCAAACCAGCTGAGCCATCTCAGTGATCAGCCCGTCTAAACAACCTAAGACCCTGCCAACACCACAGGTCACCTGTCTTGGCCAAACCAGCTAAGACCGTACCAACACTACAGGTCTCTGTTAACAGTCCAGGCCAAACCAGCTAAGACCCAGCCAACACCACAGGTCTGTCACCAGCCCTACTCAAACAAACTAAGACCCTGCCACCATCACATACCACCATCCCTGGCTAAACCAGCTAAGACCCCCTGCGAGGACTACAGGTCACCAGCCCTGGCCACACCAGAAATGACCATGGCCAAAACATCTAAGACCCTGTCAACACCACAGGTGACTAGTCCTGGTCAAACCAGCTAAGCCCATGCCAACACCACGGATCTCAGTCTCTAGTCCAGACCAAACCAGCTAATGCATCCTAGTCATCAGCTGTGATCTCAGTCATCAGCCCTGTCTAAACAACCTAAGACCCTGCCAACACCACAGGTCACCTGTCTTGGCCAAGCCAGCTAAGACACTGACCACACCACAGGACACCAGCCCTCCTGCCCAAACCAGCTAAGCCCATGCCAACACCACAGGTCTCAGTCCCCTCTACACAATCTAAGGCCCTGCCAGCACCACAGGCCATCAGCTTTGACCAAGCCAGCTAAGACACTGCCCACACCACAGGACACCAGCCCTGCCCAAAGCAGCTGAGCCCCTGCCAACACCACAGGTCTCAGTCCTGTCTAGACAATCTAAGACCCTGCCAACACCACAGGTCACCAGCCCTATCCAACCAGCTAAGACCCAACTACCAGAGGTTACCGGCCCTGGCCAAACCAGATAAGCTGCTGCCAATACCACAGGTCTCAGTCACAAGCCCTGGCCAAACCAGCTGAGCCATCTCAGTGGTCAGCCCGTCTAAACAACCTAAGACCCTGCCAACACCACAGGTCACCTGTCTTGGCCAAACCAGCTAAGACCGTACCGACACTACAGGTCTCTGTTAACAGTCCTGGCCAAACCAGCTAAGACCCAGCCAACACCACAGGTCTGTCACCAGCCCTACTCAAACAAACTAAGACCCTGCCACCATCACATACCACCATCCCTGGCCAAACCAGCTAAGACCCCCTGCTAGGACTACAGGTCACCAGCCCTGGCCACACCAGCAATGACCATGGCCAAAACATCTAAGACCCCGTCAACACCACAGTTCACTAGTCCTGGTCAAACCAGCTAAGCCTATGCCACCAATAAAAGTCTCAGTCACCAACCCTACACAAACTATCTAAGACCCTGCCAACACCACAGGTCTCGTTGCCAAGCGAGCTGGCACCACTCATCTTGCTGATGCAGAGAGCAGCGCAGTCTGTGTTTTCGTGTGCGTGGCGGAGCCTTAGGGGGGTCAGGTATTTGCAGTAGTATCTCAGTGGGACATTCCTAGAGAATTAATATGACAGCTATTTGTATGTGCACCTAGATATGTGCCATTGTATGGTGCTTCATAGAACTTCCCACAACTCAACTCAATCCACCTTGTTTGCTGCAGAGATGGTTCTTAGGGCACTGCTCAGCAGTATGTGTGCCCTCTGCTCCTCTTGGTTCTAATATCTCCACCATGGATCAGCTTTCCTGTGCCATCTGTCTCAACCTGCTGCCCACTACTCTCTCCCTGTATCTCTCTCTCATCTACACAGTCCTTCTCCTCCACTATCCTACCACTCCTACCCTCTCCTCTTCATCTACAGACACGGTACTGGAAGCCGCTGTGTTTACCAGGGCAGGTATGAGAGAGCAGAATCCAATTACACAAAGCAAAGCTGCCAGGCTATATTAGAATTAATTTTTGACAACAGCAGCGGAAAACATATCAGGGAAATGACGCTTCCAGCGCTCGCGGGGGGCGGTGGGGTGGGTGCGCGGGGGCTGCTGATTTGATATGAGTCCGACGTGATTCCATTAACATATAAAGTATCTCCGTTTTTCAAAACCTATTATAATGTCATCAGTTACTTTCATAGAAAGGTAAACAGCCGAGGATTTGAACTTGAAGATAAGTCACCTTGTTGCCATATTAACTCGCGAAAGAAATATTAAGGTTATTTAGAACAAGTGCTCTCTGAAGGTGGGGGGGGGCTCTGGGGACTCATCAAATATTCGGATTCAGGTTCTCATTTGCAAACTTTTGGCATAGGGCTGCGTCGCAGGCCTTCCTGCTGCGCCGCCCAAGTCAAAAGAAAAGGGCAGGAATGCACTGTATCTATGAGCAACCGCACATTCCTAGCTTCTGTTACTGTGCTGGCGCTCAAATGGCTGCCACGCGCCAACGCAGGTGCAAGGGTGTCCATCTTGTAAGGATAATTGTATTTGTTCAGAAAGGTACACATTCCTGCAAAAAACAATCAATGGAGGTGTTTTGCTCTTTCTCCTTGTTACGCCTCCCGGGAAACATCATTTACAACGAAACTTTTACAACGCAGTGCTATTACAACGCAGGTTTTACAACGAAAACTATCACAACGCATTGCACTGGGGGGCGCTCCAGGATAGGGAATAGATTTAATTTACTATCCAACACCTTCCCTACTATCCACGGGGACTGGAGTTGGAATAGTAAGTTAAACTATTCACTATCCAGCACCCCAAAGCGCTATGCGTTGTAACAGCATGCGTTGTAAAAACTGCGTTGTAACAGCATGCGTGGTAAAAGGATGCGTTGTAGTGTCATACTACCACGCCTCCCCTATGCTGCCCCTGGGCAGGTGTAGGCTTTTGATGCATTCTCAGGTTTATAGCGTGTTATAAATCTGGAAATGTGTCAATTGTCATGGGTGTTACGTATGAACACTCATCTTAGCGCCCATGGTATGCCTCCCCATCGTAGTGGGAGGCAACGTAGCGACTTGTGCTGCGTTGCCTCACTCCATATCTACAAGGCCATGAAAAGTCGAGCAGAGTGGCTTTACGTGGCCTTGTAGATACTGGCTAAGCCCTTTGCGCCATCGGAACATCACAAAAAGTGATGTTCCGCTGGTGCACAGGGCTTGAAAATAAACCCCTCAGTTCCATGTTCTGGTTCAATCAAATGTATCCAAGAAAGATTTTTTATTTCCCTTTCAAAACCCTTAAAGATTCTTTGTTTAATTAGTAGTTACAAAGGACAGAGACAAAAATTATCGCCGCACATCGGCGATTTTTATCGCAGATAAACCTTGCTATTAGCAAGGTTTATCGCAAATGCGATAAAAAACGCCCGCAATGCATGAATATCGCTGAAAAGTCAGCGATATTCATGCATTATCGAGCAAATGCTCTTAGCCATGTTATCCACCTCCCATTGGATAACATGGCTAAGAACTGCTCAGGGCAGGTGTTAGCTTTTGGAGATATTCGGGCTTAGCGCAAATATCTCCAAAAGTTGGTAATAGGAGATAGCGATGTTAGCGACTGTTTCCAGTCGCTAACATCTTGGCACGCCCACTGTGCATGTCATTAGTGATAAATATCACTGACATGCAAAGCGGGGCCCAAGATGGTCGCTATCTCCTACTAGCTGTCGCTAACTGGTGTTAGCAACAGCTTGGTAATAGGGAGATAATTTTATCTCCGCTTTCTTGGCTTTTAAAGCCAAAAAAGCGGAGATAAACCCCCTTGATAATATACCCCAATGTTTTGCTCCCCCAGGGAAAATCATGTTGTGCACAATTCCGAGAAATTCCATAAAAAGAAGCAAACTGCGAACCCAAAATTTGGAGCTTTTTATTACCACTATATGACCTGATGCTAGGACACATTTCTCGCTAAAAATAGCATAAAAACAAGGGGTGGGCAGAATGTTCTGTCCCGCCAGTGGAATTGGCGGAATTTTGGCAACTGTGTGTAATTCTTTACCATGAAGTTCTGGCCAAATTCTGCCAATCGCAGTGCGGCGGAATTGTTTTCCCATGAGGCTCAATAATATGCCAGCTGGGGAGCGTGAGCAAGAGTGAGATTTGGCATCCACTAGCATGACTTTCTAATGCAGGCGGTCGCAGATGTTCACGAACTGTCAGGAGATGCCGTTCAAGTAGATTTGCTGCCGCTCAAGTAGATTTTCTACTCGAGCGGCAGCAAAATCAACTTGGCAGTCCGAGCACTCTTGCGCAATGCATAGTGCTGTGTGTGCAGGTTTTCAGCACTGGTTATGCTGCCGGCGCTAAATTGCAGTGCGAGCTGCATATTTTCCACCATTTGGCAGAATTCCGTTAAATCTTGCAGTTTTTCTTTAACTCAACTGAGTTCTGTGGAGTGAAACTCCATGAGATCCTCCCACTCTTAATAAATAAACAAGAGCCTCGAATGACAGCCAATCACCTGGTGGGCATTCCTGTTTTTCCTGCGCTCATGTGGTAAAATTTTGTCATGTCGTATTTTGTCATATTTCAAGACTTTTTAATAACAAGCGGCACACAATGTTCAGGAAAATATGCAAGTTTCTGCCAAAGCAATGGAAATTTAACCCTGGCCTACTTTCATTACCCCGACAACACGGCCTGGTTAGATTCCATTTGTTTAAACTGGGGCCATCTTGTAAACTTTTTTTGCTAACAGCATAAGCCGGCTACCGGTCGTTGCATTAATTTAGCACAGGCATGCTTGTGAGTGAGGAAGAAACAAAGTGATACCCCACAAATCTAAGAATCCCGCCAGAATCCTCTTTTTTTCCGACATCTTGCCCTTGATTGACTGTGCAAAAGGTGTTAATACCTTTTCCAATTACAAACGTGATATAATGTATATACTTTCTGGACAAAGAAGTCCCTTTCTGTAATAAAAATTCCAGTTAAGCTTGGTCTCTAATTAGGGGTGGGAGGTAAGCTACACTCCGCCAGCTTAGTTTGCAGAGGTTTGTCACTCCGCGCTCCACTTGGAACGTGGAGTTCGGCAAAAACTCTGTCAACCCATCGGCGGCGCAGAGTTTACCAGCGCGTTCACCCGTAGTCTCAGCAGCCCCTTGTGGGGGTCTTATTTGTGGCAACAATTGGGGTTCTTGGCCCTCTACGACCCTCAGTAGCCAAGAGGACTTTGTCCCCAACCAGTAGTGCACCAGGAGGCCCCTTTACAGAGTGGTCGAGAAAGAGGGCGGGCATCCAATGACCTCTCAGCAATACTGTTGTGGGGGACTTACTAGTGGCAACAACAGGAGTTCTTGGCCCCCAAAATGCAAAACAGCCAAGGGGACTTTATACCCCAATCAGTAGTGCGCCAAGAGGCCATTTTGCAGAGTGGTTGGGTAAAGGGGTGGGACTTCCGATGACTTTTCAGCAATCCAGCTGTAGACCAACTACTTTTTGCTCTCAGTTAAACTTAAGACCAAAACTTAAGTTTAACTGAGACAAATGTCTAACTTTCCTACTCATGAACGCCCTTTGTGAATACCGAAAGTCATAAAGTTAGACTTTCATCTCAGTTTACCTTTGTGAATCGGGCCCTCCGTAATCAGGGCAGAGAACTCTGCACATGAAAAGATATACATGCGCTGTTTTTTTATGTGCTGAGTGCTCCGCCAGGACAGCAGAGTGTCCATGCTCGACTCCAGCAAAAAAAAAAAAAAATTAACATACGCAAAAATGTATGTTGTGAACCAGGCCCAAGATGCTGAGGTAATGTGATTTCGGTGGCCAGCAACCCCACTCGAAAATTTGTTCCAGCATCACTGCACAACCCTGTGCCCTCAGGCATGCTTGAAGCGAAGGTGGCCCTGTGTTTACAATAACCAAGTCAGATAATGTACTCGACTCAGATTGGTAGTGGAAGAGACCTTTACACCGACCCCTAAACACTAGAATTTAATACAGTGGATTTTTTATCGCTGCCTATCGCTGGATATGTTAGCGGAGAAAACATGCGATTAGCAACGTTTTTCTCCATTGTGCTAAAATATCCAGCAATAGTGGCGAAATGCGTGAATATCGCTGAGAATACAGCGATATTCACGCATTAGCGACGAAATGCTCTTAGCCATGTTATCCACCTCCCATTGGATAACATGGCTAAGAACTGGTCTGGGCAGGTGTTAGTATTTGGAGATATTTGCGCTTAGCGCGAATATTTCCATCGCTACGCCTGCCTTGCTAATAGGAGATAGTGACGTTAGCGACTGCTTTCAGTCGCTAACTGGTTGGGTACGCCCACTTTGCATGTCATTAGCGATAAACATCGCTGACATGCAACGCGGGCCTCAAACCGCTCACTATCACCTAAAAGCTGTCGCTAACATCAGTTAGCTACAGCTTGCTAATAGGGCGATAGAATTATCACCCCTTAGCGGCCGAAAACGGCCGCCAAAGCGGCGATAATTGCCTATCGCCCTGCTTGGTAATATGCCCCAAAGTTTTTGTCATGTATGGAGTTGGTGGAACTGTATTTTGTTTACCACCATCCTTTCTACTTCAAAGAGCAGACACTCAGGGCACACAGATGCAACATTTCACTCAGTAAACAACGAGTCCACTTTCTGTGCATCTCAGTAGTTGTTAAAGTCGATTTCAGGGCCTGGAGTCTCTTTTTTCTTCCTATTATAGGGTCACAAAAGTCACTCCATGTAAACATTGCCCCGCAGAGCAGTGTTGTACATTAGTGCTTTATCCTTTGAGTATCTTAAAACTTCAAGGCACCAAGCCAAGGAAAAGGAACATTCTGAGGAGAGCTGTAGAGAGCTTTGAAAGTAGGACATTTAAATGTGCACAGCTCTCTTTTCTGCTGAAGACAAAAGCCAATAACTCTGTTCTTCATTTAGGGGTATTAACCCCACCTGGACTTAAATGTTGCATCTTCGATGGGTACAAACCCAACAGCAGAGGGGAGGCCAGTTAATGTTCAGAAAGCCCCCACCACGGTGCTGTACCCTTTGTGCTGAGTTTCTTTGAAGTCTTGAAATAAATCAGCGGGGATGTATGACGTTACAACGCACACTTTTACAACGCATACCTTTACAACACATTTTTTACAATGCAACATCCATTACAACACATTCCATTACAACGCATGCCATTACAACGAAATTTTAAAAACTACATTTACAACGCATGCCATTACAACGCATAATACCTTTACAACGCATGCCATTACAACGCATAACATTACATTGCATGTTTGGTAAGTATTGGATAGTGTAGGGGTAAAAATTACTATTCTAACTCCAGGGGGTGCAACAGTAGGGTAAGTGTTGGATAGTGTAGGGGTAAAAATTACTATTCTAACTCCAGGGCGTGCAACAGTAGGGTAAGTGTTGGATGTTAATGTTATGCGTTGTAATGGTATGCGTTGTAATGACTGAGTTGTAATGACATGCGTTGTAGTGGTGTGCGTTGTAGTGTCATGTGTTGTAATGGATGCGTTGTAATTGCATGCATTGTAATGGATGTTGCGTTGTAAAAGATTCGTTGTAATGGTAGTGCATTGTAAAAGTTGCGTTGTAAAGGTTGTTTCCCATCAGCAGTTAAGGGGTTAAGTCAGAGATGTGACAAAAATAAATACTACGCACTAATGCCCGTGATTGTCGAATCCTGTAACTACTCTACAAATGATCCTCCAAATGCCTAGTGCCTCGCAAAAGAAGTAGCCTTTGTGCTTTTTAAGCACTTGGGGTTTGATCCGCTTTGTCTGCTCCTGTACATCACCTTCCTGGCGCACTGCACTCTGTCAGAGCTTCAAAAAGGGGTTGTAATTAAATTAAGCTGTAAGTTATAACGACACGACTCCAATCAGACCTCGGCAGTGCCTCCGAAAGCAGAGATTAGAGCCGGTTTTAATTACCCGCCATTGTATTTGTAATCGCGGTTTTATCGTGCGGTATACTCCGACGGGTCATCAATTCTGGATTCAGCTTTGTATACATTATTCAGGGCTCAGATCAATGCGCGTGAATTACAGGTCTGTGCGGAGGCGCTGAGCCGCACATATCGAGGGCGCGCAGATGGAGATGCTTTTAATGAAGTTTTCGCAATAAATCGATACATTATTCTTGTTAAAGAGATGCCAGCTTTGATCCTGAAATACACACAAGATGATGGACGAAATGTTGCACAATGGCAAAACATTCACCCCCAGTCACAGATCTGGGTTTAATCCATCGTTATTTTGCTCACCAAGTCACCCCAGTGGTTGTGGGCCCGATTCACTCAACTAACTTAAGACAAAATCCTAAACTTACTACTACTGGTATTCACAGAAGTTAGGATTTTGTCTTAAGTTTGTCTTAAGACAGACTTAAGACAGACTTAAGTTAGGAATCTGCTTAAGTCTGTCTTAAGTTTGTCTTAAGACAAACTTAAGACAAAATCCTAACTTCTGTGAATACCAAAAGTAGTAAGTTTAGGATTTTGTCTTAAGTTAGTTCTGTGAATCGGCCCCTGTGTGTTTTGCTCTTCACCCTATGTGGGAAGATTATGCCCAGACGTGGGTCCCGTGCTCACTACACCACTGGAGTTAAGCTATCCTGGCTGAAGACGGCTGATAGCCAGAAACTGGTCCTAGGATGCTTGATTCCGGTCCAGGGAAGACATGGCTTGGCAGTAAGGGCTGGACTGTTCCCATGAGGCACAGGGTCAAGACTGATTTGCATATGGCCATGTCTGAACTGGGGTGGCTTGGTGAGCAAAATAACGATGGATTAAACCCAGATCTGTGATTGAGGGTGAATGCTTTGCCATTGTGCAACATTCTGTCCATCATCTTGTGTGTTTAGCTTTGATCCTGGGCTGCTCTGCATGCCCAGCTCAGAGGGCACCGGTGCCACTGCACCTGTTGCACCAGTGAAGGGCTCTTAAAACTGAAAAACAGGAAGGAAAGAGGCAACGAGCAGGCCAGACAGGGCTGGAGAGTAACCAGTCTTTGGAGCCTGAAGCAGTGGTGGGACTTAGAGCAAGGGATTGGGGGTGTGGGGGGGGGGGGGGGGGGGTTGATGGAGCCAGTATGGACGTCACAGGGTGAGGAGGGGGCTGACCCCCCCAGAAAGCTGGGTGCACCTCCTCTGATACAGGATGCCCTGGCTGGCTGCATTTTCAGAATTTACTTTACAGTTTTGGGATAAAATAGTTTCAAGTTCTAAAGTGCAGATTCTGAATAGGCATTTACAGAATCACAGTTTTAGTACCAAGGGCCAGATGTACGACCCTAGAGACCCACTAGGGCATAAAACAGCATCAAAAGGTCCTGAAACAGAACCACAATGGCGAGAAACAGTACCACCAGAGCATGAAACGGTGCCACAAGGGCAAGAAACAGCACCCGTAGGGCAAGAAACAGCATCACTAGGACATGAAACAGAACCACAATGGCGAGAAACAGTACCACCAGAGCATGAAACGGTGCCACAAGGGCAAGAAACAGCACCCGTAGGGTAAGAAACAGCACCACTATGGCATGAAACAGCGCCACTAGGGCATAAACAGCGCCACTAGGGCATGAAACAGAGCCACTAGGGCATGAAACAGCATCACTAGGACATGAAACAGCGCCACTAGGGCATGAAACAGCACCACTAGGGCATGAAACAGCGCCACTAGGGCATAAACAGCGCCACTAGGGCATGAAACAGAGCCACTAGGGCATGAAACAGCATCACTAGGACATGAAACAGCGCCACTAGGGCATGAAACAGCGCCACTAGGGCATGAAACAGCGCCACTAGGGCATGAACAGCGCCACTAGGGCATGAAACAGAGCCACTAGGGCATGAAACAGCATCACTAGGACATGAAACAACACCACTAGGGCATGAAACAGCGCCACTAGGGCATGAAACAGCGCCACTAGGGCACGAAACAGCGCCACTAGGGCATGAACAGCGCCACTTCAACCAGGATTTGTTTTATAACCCTGGCATTAGCCCCTCCAAAAAATTCTATGGTTTCCTCCAAAACAGGGCATGCACGTGGAGGGGGTTGCAGCCCGATTTAAACAGTATTGTATATGACTTTCTTGTGCAACATTAGTAGAGTAGACCAGATCTTTAGAGTAGGGTGTGTGAAATGCATGTAATTGCTTTTTGCATATTTACATAATTTTTGTGAAAATTATGAGAAATTATACATAATTTTTATGAAATGCAAATCTATCATTAAGCACTTTGGGCCTCATTTGTGAGGCCCTACCGGCACACTTGCGCTGCTGGAATGTGACTTTTTGGACGATCCGGTGGCGCAATGTGCCACTTGCATTTTTTAAGACCACGTATGGCTTTTCATGGCCTTCTAAATATATATAAATATGTGCCAATTTTCATGAAAACTGCATTAAACGTGCATTCCATGGGTATTACTGGGGCGTTCCCAGCAACATCCATGGCTTTTTGACACTGCCCTATATTTTCGAGAAATCGTAAGTCTGAGGCAGCGCCAAAAACATATGCCTCCCCAGGGGAGGCGCAAGGGAGGCACAACAAGGAGAAATATCTTTATTTCTTCAAATTTTTCTACTTTCCGTGTGTGCTGTATTCCACAGCACACATGGAAAGAGGAAAATACCTCTTGTGATTGTTTTTCAGCAGGAAGGTTTCCCTTCCTGCACAAAGATTATCATCCCCTCAACGCAGTCACCTTTGGACCATGGGGCACAG
Source organism: Lissotriton helveticus (assembly GCF_964261635.1). NCBI lineage: Eukaryota > Metazoa > Chordata > Amphibia > Caudata > Salamandridae > Lissotriton > Lissotriton helveticus. Next base: position 1,163,433,906 of record NC_136072.1, on the reverse strand, counting down.
GTGTCTGCGTTGGCACACAGCAGCCCATGGTGAGCAGGTTGAAGGGGAAAAGGACAGGAATGCACCGTAGATACGGCGCATTCCTGCCCTTTTCTTTTGCCGTAGGGCAGCGCAGCTTTACCAAGAAAACAGTGGTTCCTGTGGTGCAATAAGTGTACGGTAATGAATCGGTACATAACGTAATAGCGATCACAGTGTAGAGGGATTAAAAAGGGATGTCAGAAGGAGAAGCAAGGCTCATAATACCAAGTTTTTATACCATCATTGTCTTTGTATTTCAGAAAAACGGAAATTAATCAATTATATACATTGCACACACAGTATTCATGAAAAGTGAAAAGTGTCCCATGTGTATTGTGAGAACTAAAGAACAGTTAAGTGACAGTAAGTGAATATATACAGGTTTCTACTGAGGGTATTTACAAGGAAAAGAAAAGTGACCCTGAACAATAATTTTCACAATGGTTAGACACTGGCTATCTACAATCATAGGCACTGTTTGTATGGTTCAGTTCCATATGGCGTCGACGGCGTTTCGACCCGGAAGGTGAGGGGTCTCGTCAGGAACAATCGTTGTGGGACATCTAGGGGAATGGAAACAGTCTATGAGGGCATGATAATCTGGGGCCCATTAGGATGTTGGGCAGATTGCCCCCGCCAGGCTGGCAGTAGCCAGCCTGGCGGGGGCAATCCGCCCTACATCCTCACTCGTTTTCCCCCCGCCATATTAGTATGGAGGGGGGCACCTCGGCAGACGGAAAGACCGTCCGCCGCTTTTCCGCCCCGGTTGCCTTGCGGCCGGGGCGGAAAAGGAATAATATGGTGGCGGTGTCTATCAGACACCGCCAGCCATTTTATGATGGGCATTTTACAATGGCATGCGGTCTTCACTTTGGGGGCCCGCAGGGGTGGGGGGCGCACACGGGGGGTACCTGTGGTACCCCCCTGCATTTGCATATACAATGCGGTAGGCACCGCACGTTGCATGCCGCATTGTGTATGCAAATGCATACATGCAAGATGCAGCAGTCACTGTGGCGGCGGCATCCTAATACCACCCACGGGAACCCCACCCTTATGGCGGGCGGTCCCAATCCCCGACAGGATGGCGGGCGGGCAAAGTCTGCCCGCCATCCTAATGACCCCCTATGTGTCTGGGATTATAGGTATTAACGGACCACTTGGATTACTGATTTACCTTGGCTAAGATATGCTTGATATTCAAGAAGAGCAACCCGTGCGTGAATAGGAGCGTTGAAATTACTTACAGTGAACCCGGCCGGGTACTGTGGCATGGTACTGTGTACAGGGCTTTGTGTGCGTGGGTGAGGAGCCTTCCGGCTCCTCACCCACGCACACAAAGCCCTACACAACCAAGGACCAGGATACCTCAACAGCCGCCTCAACTTCTACGCTCCCAAACGCCAGCTTCGATCGACCAGCCACGCCCTCGCCACCGTCCCCCGCATCCGAAGAGCCACCACTGGAGGAAGGTCCTTCTCCTACCTGGCCGCCAAGACTTGGAACTCCCTTCCGATCCACCTCCGCCTGACCCAGGACCACCTCGCCTTCAGAAAACAGCTCAAGACCTGGCTGTTCGAGCAGTAGCGGACCCCCCTCCCCCCAGCGCCTTGAGACCCTCCGGGTGAGTAGTGCGCTATACAAATGCGGTGATTGATTGATGGTGGAGGAGGGAAAGAAAGGGGGGAGGAGGTAAGAGCGTGGTACAATACACGTGGCACAGACCTAAGAACATAATGCCTGCCTAGCAATAGTACTTACCACTGTGGGTGGGTAATGTAGAGGATGGAGAGAAGACCCGTCCTTAGATCAGGTACCTGGCCTGCTGCGCTGCCCTACGGTAAAAAACTCATGAATGAGCACCGATATTTTATTTCAAAATTCATCCTCGCGTCAAGTTTTCATGCATATGGCCATGTCTGAACTGGGGTGGCAGAGTGAGGTAAAGAACGGTGATGGATTAAACCCAGATCAGTTGACTGGGGGTGAGTGATTGATTTGCTCAAACGCTCCGTCCATCATCCCCTTTGGTATTGCTAAGTTTTCACAAGAGGGCTCGTTTTGCGCTGAAAAATAGCTTGAAAAATACAATACTCTCCCTTGTATACTTTCGAGACGCAGGAAACTCCGGTGGTGGATATGAAAATACCATCAGTCCCCACTCCTAGCACAAGGTTCACATTCAGTGAGTGTTCTCTGAGGTACAAACACTTGTCCATCATGAGGCGTCTACTCTCATCCCCAGTAATTCAGTATAAACGGATTGATTGAGCAGTGGTCCTTTGTTTAATTAAAAACGCGAGTAAAGGCGGGGAGGGGAGTGGGAACTTCTCTAAAACAGATGACTGACAGCATTGTCAATACAGTCATAAAATGAAGTGCTTCTTAGGATTCAGCATTCTCTTTTCAATTGGATGATGAGCTGGAAACTTCCATCACTGAAGAAGAGCATGCTGGGAGGTGTATTGATTCACATCTGGCATCTTCAGGTCCAGGCTCGGTTGAGGCAGCAGTATTAGAGTTAGTGTGCACTATAAACAGGTGGCATGATGCACATCTGGCATCTTCAAGGCCAGACTTGGTTGAGGCAGCAGTATTAGAGTTAGGGTGCACTATAAACAGGTGGCATGATGCATATATGGCATCTTCAGGGCCAGGCTTGGTTGAGGCAGCAGTATTAGAGTTAGGGTGCACTATAAACAGGTGACATGATACACATCTGTTATCTTCAGGGCCAGGCTTGGTTGAGGCAGCAGTATTAGAGTTAGGGTGCACTATAAACAGGTGACATGATGCACATCTGGCATCGTCAGCGCCTGGCTCCATTGAGGCAGCAGTATTAGAGTTAGGGTGCAATATAAACAGGTGACATGATGCACATCTGGCATCTTCAGGGCCAGCTTGATTGAGGCAGCAGTATTAGAGTTAGTGTGCACTATAAACAGGTGTCATAATGCACATCTGGCATCTTCAGGGCCAGCTTGATTGAGGCAGCAGTATTAGAGTTAGTGTGCACTATAAACAGGTGTCATGATGCACATCTGGCATCTTGAGGGCCAGGCTTGGTTGAGGCAGCAGTATTAGAGTTAGTGTGCACTATAAACAGGTGGCATGATGCACATCTGTTATCTTCAGGGCCAGGCTTGGTTGAGGCAGCAGTATTAGAGTGAGGGTGCACTATAAACAGGTGTCATAATGCACATCTGGCATCTTCAGGGCCAGCTTGATTGAGGCAGCAGTATTAGAGTTAGTGTGCACTATAAACAGGTGTCATGATGCACATCTGGCATATTCAGGGCCAGCTTGATTGAGGCAGCAGTATTAGAGTTAGTGTGCACTATAAACAGGTGGCATGATGCACATCTGGCATCTTGAGGGCCAGGCTTGGTTGAGGCAGCAGTATTAGAGTTAGTGTGCACTATAAACAGGTGGCATGATGCACATCTGTTATCTTCAGGGCCAGGCTTGGTTGAGGCAGCAGTATTAGAGTGAGGGTGCACTATAAACAGGTGTCATAATGCACATCTGGCATCTTCAGGGCCAGCTTGATTGAGGCAGCAGTATTAGAGTTAGTGTGCACTATAAACAGGTGGCATGATGCACATCTGGCATATTCAGGGCCAGCTTGATTGAGGCAGCAGTATTAGAGTTAGTGTGCACTATAAACAGGTGGCATGATGCACATCAGGCATCTTCAGGGCCAGGCGTGGTTGAGGCAGCAGTATTATAGTTAGTGTGCACTATAAACAGGTGGCATGATGCACATCTGGCATCTTCAGGGCCGGGCTTGGTTGAGGCAGCAGTATTAGAGTTAGGGTGCACTATAAAGGTGTATTGATGCACATCTGGCATCTTCAGGGCCAGGCTTGGTTGAGGCAGCAGTATTATAGTTAGTGTGCACTATAAACAGGTGGCATGATGCACATCTGGCATCTTCAGGGCAAGGCTCGGTTGAGGCAGCAGTAATAGAGTTAGGCTGCACTGTAAACAGGTGACATGATGCACATCTGGTATCTTCAGGGCTAGGCTTGGTTGAGGCAGCAGTATTAGAGTTAGTGTGCACTATAAACAGGTGGCATGATGCACATCAGGCATCTTCAGGGCCAGGTGTGGTTGAGGCAGCAGTATTAGAGTTAGTGTGCACTATAAACAGGTGACATGATGCACATCTGGCATCTTCAGGGCCAGGCTTGGTTGAGGCAGCAGTATTAGAGTTAGGGTGCACTATAAACAGGTGACATGATGCACATCTGGCATCTTCAGGGCCAGGCTTGGTTGAGGCAGCAGTATTAGAGTTAGGGTGCACTATAAACAGGTGACATGATACACATCTGTTATCTTCAGGGCCAGGCTTGGTTGAGGCAGCAGTATTAGAGTTAGGGTGCACTATAAACAGGTGACATGATGCACATCTGGCATCTTCAGCGCCGGGCTTGGTTGAGGCAGCAGTATTAGAGTTAGGGTGCACTATAAACAGGTGACATGATGCACATCTGGCATCTTCAGCGCCTGGCTCCATTGAGGCAGCAGTATTAGAGTTAGGGTGCACTATAAACAGGTGGCATGATGCACATCTGGCATCTTCAGGGCCAGGCTTGGTTGAGGCAGCAGTATTAGAGTTAGGGTGCACTATAAACAGGTGACATGATGCACATCTGGCATCTTCAGCGCCTGGCTCCATTGAGGCAGCAGTATTAGAGTTAGGGTGCACTATAAACAGGTGGCATGATGCACATCTGGCATCTTCAGCGCCGGGCTTGGTTGAGGCAGCAGTATTAGAGTTAGGGTGCACTATAAACAGGTGACATGATGCACATCTGGCATCTTCAGCGCCTGGCTCCATTGAGGCAGCAGTATTAGAGTTAGGGTGCACTATAAACAGGTGGCATGATGCACATCTGGCATCTTCAGGGCCAGGCTTGGTTGAGGCAGCAGTATTAGAGTTAGGGTGCACTATAAACAGGTGACATGATGCACATCTGGCATCTTCAGAAGCAGGCTTGGTTGAGGCAGCAGTATTAGAGTTAGGGTGCAATATAAACAGGTGACATGATGCACATCTGGCATCTTCAAGGCCAGGTTTGGTTGAGGCAGCAGTATTAGAGTTAGGGTGCACTATAAACAGGTTACATGATGCACATCTGGCATCTTCAGAAGCAGGCTTGGTTGAGGCAGCAGTATTAGAGTTAGGGTGCAATATAAACAGGTGACATGATGCACATCTGGCATCTTCAAGGCCAGGTTTGGTTGAGGCAGCAGTATTAGAGTTAGGGTGCACTATAAACAGGTGACATGATGCACATCTGGCATCTTCAGGGCCAGGCTCCATTGAGGCAGCAGTAATAGAGTTAGGCTGCACTGTAAACAGGTGACATGATGCACATCTGGCATCTTCAGGGCCAGCTTGATTGAGGCAGCAGTATTAGAGTTAGTGTGCACTATAAACAGGTGGCATGATGCACATCAGGCATCTTCAGGGCCAGGCGTGGTTGAGGCAGCAGTATTATAGTTAGTGTGCACTATAAACAGGTGGCATGATGCACATCTGTTATCTTCAGGGCCAGGCTTGGTTGAGGCAGCAGTATTAGAGTGAGGGTGCACTGTAAACAGGTGGCATGATGCACATCTGGCATCTTCAGGGCCGGGCTTGGTTGAGGCAGCAGTATTAGAGTGAGGGTGCACTGTAAACAGGTGGCATGATGCACATCTGGCATCTTCAGGGCCGGGCTTGGTTGAGGCAGCAGTATTAGAGTTAGGGTGCACTATAAAGGTGTATTGATGCACATCTGGCATCTTCAGGGCCAGGCTTGGTTGACGCAGCAGTATTATAGTTAGTGTGCACTATAAACAGGTGGCATGATGCACATCTGGCATCTTCAGGGCAAGGCTCGGTTGAGGCAGCAGTAATAGAGTTAGGCTGCACTGTAAACAGGTGACATGATGCACATCTGGTATCTTCAGGGCTAGGCTTGGTTGAGGCAGCAGTATTAGAGTTAGGGTGCACTGTAAACAGGTGGCATGATGCACATCAGGCATCTTCAGGGCCAGGCGTGGTTGAGGCAGCAGTATTAGAGTTAGTGTGCACTATAAACAGGTGACATGATGCACATCTGGCATCTTCAGGGCCAGGCTTGGTTGAGGCAGCAGTATTAGAGTTAGGGTGCACTATAAACAGGTGACATGATGCACATCTGGCATCTTCAGGGCCAGGCTTGGTTGAGGCAGCAGTATTAGAGTTAGGGTGCACTATAAACAGGTGACATGATACACATCTGTTATCTTCAGGGCCAGGCTTGGTTGAGGCAGCAGTATTAGAGTTAGGGTGCACTATAAACAGGTGACATGATGCACATCTGGCATCTTCAGCGCCGGGCTTGGTTGAGGCAGCAGTATTAGAGTTAGGGTGCACTATAAACAGGTGACATGATGCTCATCTGGCATCTTCAGCGCCTGGCTCCATTGAGGCAGCAGTATTAGAGTTAGGGTGCACTATAAACAGGTGGCATGATGCACATCTGGCATCTTCAGGGCCAGGCTTGGTTGAGGCAGCAGTATTAGAGTTAGGGTGCACTATAAACAGGTGACATGATGCACATCTGGCATCTTCAGCGCCTGGCTCCATTGAGGCAGCAGTATTAGAGTTAGGGTGCACTATAAACAGGTGGCATGATGCACATCTGGCATCTTCAGCGCCGGGCTTGGTTGAGGCAGCAGTATTAGAGTTAGGGTGCACTATAAACAGGTGACATGATGCACATCTGGCATCTTCAGCGCCTGGCTCCATTGAGGCAGCAGTATTAGAGTTAGGGTGCACTATAAACAGGTGGCATGATGCACATCTGGCATCTTCAGGGCCAGGCTTGGTTGAGGCAGCAGTATTAGAGTTAGGGTGCACTATAAACAGGTGACATGATGCACATCTGGCATCTTCAGAAGCAGGCTTGGTTGAGGCAGCAGTATTAGAGTTAGGGTGCAATATAAACAGGTGACATGATGCACATCTGGCATCTTCAAGGCCAGGTTTGGTTGAGGCAGCAGTATTAGAGTTAGGGTGCACTATAAACAGGTGACATGATGCACATCTGGCATCTTCAGAAGCAGGCTTGGTTGAGGCAGCAGTATTAGAGTTAGGGTGCAATATAAACAGGTGACATGATGCACATCTGGCATCTTCAAGGCCAGGTTTGGTTGAGGCAGCAGTATTAGAGTTAGGGTGCACTATAAACAGGTGACATGATGCACATCTGGCATCTTCAGGGCCAGGCTCCATTGAGGCAGCAGTATTAGAGTTAGGGTGCACTATAAACAGGTGACATGATACACATCTGTTATCTTCAGGGCCAGGCTTGGTTGAGGCAGCATTATTAGAGTTAGAGTGCACTGTAAACAGGTGACATGATGCACATCTGGCATCTTCAGGGCCGGGCTTGGTTGAGGCAGCAGTATTAGAGTTAGGGTGCACTGTAAACAGGTGACATGATGCACATCTGGCATCTTCAGGGCCGGGCTTGGTTGAGGCAGCAGTATTAGAGTTAGGGTGCACTGTAAACAGGTGGCATGATGCACATCTGGCATCTTCAGGGCCAGGCTTGGTTGAGGCAGCAGTATTAGAGTTAGGGTGCACTGTAAACAGGTGACATGATGCACATCTGGCATCTTCAGGGCCGGGCTTGGTTGAGGCAGCAGTATTAGAGTTAGGGTGCACTGTAAACAGGTGACATGATGCACATCTGGCATCTTCAGGGCCGGGCTTGGTTGTGGCAGCAGTATTAGAGTTAGGGTGCACTGTAAACAGGTGACATGATGCACATCTGGTATCTTCAGGGCTAGGCTTGATAGAGGCAGCAGTATTAGAGTTAGGGTGCACTATAAACAGGTGACATGATGCATATATGGCCTCTTCAGGGCCAGGCTTGGTTGAGGCAGCAGTATTAGAGTTAGGGTGCACTGTAAACAGGTGGCATGATGCACATCTGGCATCTTGAAGGCCAGGCTTGGTTGAGGCAGCAGTATTAGAGTTAGGGTGCACTGTAAACAGGTGACATGATGCACATCTGGTATCTTCAGGGCCAGGCTTGGTTGAGGCAGCAGTATTAGAGTTAGGGTACACTATAAACAGGTGACATGATGCACATCTGGCATCTTTAGGGCCGGGCTTGGTTGAGGCAGCAGTATTAGAGTTAGGGTGCACTATAAACAGGTGGCAGTATGCACATCTGGCATCTTCAGGGCCAGGCGTGGTTGAGGCAGCAGTATTAGAGTTAGGGTGCACTGTAAACAGGTGACATGATGCACATCTGGTATCTTCAGGGCTAGGCTTGATAGAGGCAGCAGTATTAGAGTTAGGGTGCACTATAAACAGGTGACATGATACACATCTGTTATCTTCAGGGCCAGGCTTGGTTGAGGCAGCAGTATTAGAGTTAGGGTGCACTATAAACAGGTGACATGATGCACATCTGGCATCTTCAGCGCCAGGCTTGGTTGAGGCAGCAGTATTAGAGTTAGGGTGCACTATAAACAGGTGACATGATGCACATCTGGCATCTTCAGCGCCTGGCTCCATTGAGGCAGCAGTATTAGAGTTAGGGTGCACTATAAACAGGTGGCATGATGCACATCTGGCATCTTCAGGGCCAGGCTTGGTTGAGGCAGCAGTATTAGAGTTAGGGTGCACTATAAACAGGTGACATGATGCACATCTGGCATCTTCAGCGCCTGGCTCCATTGAGGCAGCAGTATTAGAGTTAGGGTGCACTATAAACAGGTGGCATGATGCACATCTGGCATCTTCAGCGCCGGGCTTGGTTGAGGCAGCAGTATTAGAGTTAGGGTGCACTATAAACAGGTGACATGATGCACATCTGGCATCTTCAGCGCCTGGCTCCATTGAGGCAGCAGTATTAGAGTTAGGGTGCACTATAAACAGGTGGCATGATGCACATCTGGCATCTTCAGGGCCAGGCTTGGTTGAGGCAGCAGTATTAGAGTTAGGGTGCACTATAAACAGGTGACATGATGCACATCTGGCATCTTCAGAAGCAGGCTTGGTTGAGGCAGCAGTATTAGAGTTAGGGTGCAATATAAACAGGTGACATGATGCACATCTGGCATCTTCAAGGCCAGGTTTGGTTGAGGCAGCAGTATTAGAGTTAGGGTGCACTATAAACAGGTTACATGATGCACATCTGGCATCTTCAGAAGCAGGCTTGGTTGAGGCAGCAGTATTAGAGTTAGGGTGCAATATAAACAGGTGACATGATGCACATCTGGCATCTTCAAGGCCAGGTTTGGTTGAGGCAGCAGTATTAGAGTTAGGGTGCACTATAAACAGGTGACATGATGCACATCTGGCATCTTCAGGGCCAGGCTCCATTGAGGCAGCAGTAATAGAGTTAGGCTGCACTGTAAACAGGTGACATGATGCACATCTGGCATCTTCAGGGCCAGCTTGATTGAGGCAGCAGTATTAGAGTTAGTGTGCACTATAAACAGGTGGCATGATGCACATCAGGCATCTTCAGGGCCAGGCGTGGTTGAGGCAGCAGTATTATAGTTAGTGTGCACTATAAACAGGTGGCATGATGCACATCTGTTATCTTCAGGGCCAGGCTTGGTTGAGGCAGCAGTATTAGAGTGAGGGTGCACTGTAAACAGGTGGCATGATGCACATCTGGCATCTTCAGGGCCGGGCTTGGTTGAGGCAGCAGTATTAGAGTGAGGGTGCACTGTAAACAGGTGGCATGATGCACATCTGGCATCTTCAGGGCCGGGCTTGGTTGAGGCAGCAGTATTAGAGTTAGGGTGCACTATAAAGGTGTATTGATGCACATCTGGCATCTTCAGGGCCAGGCTTGGTTGAGGCAGCAGTATTATAGTTAGTGTGCACTATAAACAGGTGGCATGATGCACATCTGGCATCTTCAGGGCAAGGCTCGGTTGAGGCAGCAGTAATAGAGTTAGGCTGCACTGTAAACAGGTGACATGATGCACATCTGGTATCTTCAGGGCTAGGCTTGGTTGAGGCAGCAGTATTAGAGTTAGGGTGCACTGTAAACAGGTGGCATGATGCACATCAGGCATCTTCAGGGCCAGGCGTGGTTGAGGCAGCAGTATTAGAGTTAGTGTGCACTATAAACAGGTGACATGATGCACATCTGGCATCTTCAGGGCCAGGCTTGGTTGAGGCAGCAGTATTAGAGTTAGGGTGCACTATAAACAGGTGACATGATGCACATCTGGCATCTTCAGGGCCAGGCTTGGTTGAGGCAGCAGTATTAGAGTTAGGGTGCACTATAAACAGGTGACATGATACACATCTGTTATCTTCAGGGCCAGGCTTGGTTGAGGCAGCAGTATTAGAGTTAGGGTGCACTATAAACAGGTGACATGATGCACATCTGGCATCTTCAGCGCCGGGCTTGGTTGAGGCAGCAGTATTAGAGTTAGGGTGCACTATAAACAGGTGACATGATGCTCATCTGGCATCTTCAGCGCCTGGCTCCATTGAGGCAGCAGTATTAGAGTTAGGGTGCACTATAAACAGGTGGCATGATGCACATCTGGCATCTTCAGGGCCAGGCTTGGTTGAGGCAGCAGTATTAGAGTTAGGGTGCACTATAAACAGGTGACATGATGCACATCTGGCATCTTCAGCGCCTGGCTCCATTGAGGCAGCAGTATTAGAGTTAGGGTGCACTATAAACAGGTGGCATGATGCACATCTGGCATCTTCAGCGCCGGGCTTGGTTGAGGCAGCAGTATTAGAGTTAGGGTGCACTATAAACAGGTGACATGATGCACATCTGGCATCTTCAGCGCCTGGCTCCATTGAGGCAGCAGTATTAGAGTTAGGGTGCACTATAAACAGGTGGCATGATGCACATCTGGCATCTTCAGGGCCAGGCTTGGTTGAGGCAGCAGTATTAGAGTTAGGGTGCACTATAAACAGGTGACATGATGCACATCTGGCATCTTCAGAAGCAGGCTTGGTTGAGGCAGCAGTATTAGAGTTAGGGTGCACTATAAACAGGTGGCATGATGCACATCTGGCATCTTCAGGGCCAGGCTCCATTGAGGCAGCAGTATTAGAGTTAGGGTGCACTATAAACAGGTGGCATGATGCACATCTGGCATCTTCAGAAGCAGGCTTGGTTGAGGCAGCAGTATTAGAGTTAGGGTGCAATATAAACAGGTGACATGATGCACATCTGGCATCTTCAAGGCCAGGTTTGGTTGAGGCAGCAGTATTAGAGTTAGGGTGCACTATAAACAGGTGACATGATGCACATCTGGCATCTTCAGGGCCAGGCTCCATTGAGGCAGCAGTATTAGAGTTAGGGTGCACTATAAACAGGTGACATGATACACATCTGTTATCTTCAGGGCCAGGCTTGGTTGAGGCAGCATTATTAGAGTTAGAGTGCACTGTAAACAGGTGACATGATGCACATCTGGCATCTTCAGGGCCGGGCTTGGTTGAGGCAGCAGTATTAGAGTTAGGGTGCACTGTAAACAGGTGACATGATGCACATCTGGCATCTTCAGGGCCGGGCTTGGTTGAGGCAGCAGTATTAGAGTTAGGGTGCACTGTAAACAGGTGGCATGATGCACATCTGGCATCTTCAGGGCCAGGCTTGGTTGAGGCAGCAGTATTAGAGTTAGGGTGCACTGTAAACAGGTGACATGATGCACATCTGGCATCTTCAGGGCCGGGCTTGGTTGAGGCAGCAGTATTAGAGTTAGGGTGCACTGTAAACAGGTGACATGATGCACATCTGGCATCTTCAGGGCCGGGCTTGGTTGTGGCAGCAGTATTAGAGTTAGGGTGCACTGTAAACAGGTGACATGATGCACATCTGGTATCTTCAGGGCTAGGCTTGATAGAGGCAGCAGTATTAGAGTTAGGGTGCACTATAAACAGGTGACATGATGCATATATGGCCTCTTCAGGGCCAGGCTTGGTTGAGGCAGCAGTATTAGAGTTAGGGTGCACTGTAAACAGGTGGCATGATGCACATCTGGCATCTTGAAGGCCAGGCTTGGTTGAGGCAGCAGTATTAGAGTTAGGGTGCACTGTAAACAGGTGACATGATGCACATCTGGTATCTTCAGGGCCAGGCTTGGTTGAGGCAGCAGTATTAGAGTTAGGGTACACTATAAACAGGTGACATGATGCACATCTGGCATCTTCAGGGCCGGGCTTGGTTGAGGCAGCAGTATTAGAGTTAGGGTGCACTATAAACAGGTGGCAGTATGCACATCTGGCATCTTCAGGGCCAGGCGTGGTTGAGGCAGCAGTATTAGAGTTAGGGTGCACTGTAAACAGGTGACATGATGCACATCTGGTATCTTCAGGGCTAGGCTTGATAGAGGCAGCAGTATTAGAGTTAGGGTGCACTATAAACAGGTGACATGATGCATATATGGCCTCTTCAGGGCCAGGCTTGGTTGAGGCAGCAGTATTAGAGTTAGGGTGCAATATAAACAGGTGACATGATGCACATCTGGCATCTTCAGGGCCAGGCTTGGTTGAGGCAGCAGTATTAGAGTGAGGGTGCACTATAAACAGGTGACATGATGCATATATGGCCTTTTCAGGGCCAGGCTTGGTTGAGGCAGCAGTATTAGAGTTAGTGTGCACTATAAACAGGTGACATGATGCACATCTGGCATCTTCAGGGCCAGGCGTGGTTGAGGCAGCAGTATTAGAGTGAGGGTGCACTGTAAACAGGTGGCATGATGCACATCTGGCATCTTCAGGGCCAGGCTCGGTTGAGGCAGCAGTATTAGTGTTAGGGTGCACTGTAAACAGGTGACATGATGCACATCTGGCATCTTCAGGGCCAGGCTCGGTTGATGCAGCAGTAATAGAGTTAGGCTGCACTGTAAACAGGTGACATGATGCACATCTGCCATCTTCAGCGCCTGGCTCCATTGAGGCAGCAGTATTAGAGTTAGGGTGCACTATAAACAGGTGACATGATGAACATCTGGCATCTTGAGGGCCAGGCTTGGTTGAGGCAGCAGTATTAGAGTTAGGGTGCACTGTAAACAGGTGACATGATGCACATCTGGTATCTTCAGGGCTAGACTTGATAGAGGCAGCAGTATTAGAGTTAGGGTGCACTGTAAACAGGTGACATGATGCACATCTGGCATCTTCAGGGCCAGGCTTGGTTGAGGCAGCAGTATTAGAGTTAGGGTGCAATATAAACAGGTGGCATGATGCACATCTGGCATCTTCAGGGCCAGGCGTGGTTGAGGCAGCAGTATTAGAGTTAGTGTGCACTATAAACAGGTGGCATGATGCACATCTGGCATCTTCAGGGCCAGGCGTGGTTGAGGCAGCAGTATTAGAGTTAATGTGCACTATAAACAGGTGGCATGATGCACATCTGTTATCTTCAGGGCCAGGCTTGGTTGAGGCAGCAGTATTATAGTTAGTGTGCACTATAAACAGGTGGCATGATGCACATCTGGCATCTTCAGGGCCAGGCGTGGTTGAGGCAGCAGTATTAGAGTTAGTGTGCACTGTAAACAGGTGGCATGATGCACATCTGGCATCTTCAGGGCCAGGCTTGGTTGAGGCAGCAGTATTAGAGTTAGTGTGCACTATAAACAGGTGGCATGATGCACATCTGGCATCTTCAGGGCCAGGCGTGGTTGAGGCAGCAGTATTAGAGTTAGTGTGCACTATAAACAGGTGGCATGATGCACATCTGGCATCTTCAGGGCCAGGCGTGGTTGAGGCAGCAGTATTAGAGTTAGTGTGCACTATAAACAGGTGGCATGATGCACATCTGGCATCTTCAGCGCCAGGCTCCATTGAGGCAGCAGTATTAGAGTTAGTGTGCACTATAAACAGGTGACATGATGCACAGATATAAAGGAGCAGGCCTGCCCCTCCCAGGCAGGTGAGACCTTTCTTTTCATCCTTCGTCAGAGCATATTGTTTCTGACTCACAGATCTCAGGATTACTACTGGAGGGGGAGTGGTGATCACAATAGATACTGGGTAAGTAGATATACCTGGAGCATGGAAAAGCTTATAGTAGGTTTGTATGAGAACAAAAAACAAAAACCCCTCATCTGGATGCCTGTGTTCACAGTCAGATACGATCCTCCCTGGCAGGTGGACCGTCCTGCTTGGGGCGTGGCCAAGTTTCATGCACATGTGCTTGGTCCTTGTTTGTAATGGTGGAGAGGAGCTAGAAACAATGAAATGTGTGCAGGTAATGAAAGAGCGTTTGTTAGAAATTCACCCTGTTTGTCCTGTTCACCTCCATTTTTGCTGATGAATGGAACTGGTGTTAGCTGACTCTGGGCCCAATTCATAAAGGTAAACTGAGACAAAAGACCAACTTTATGACTTTCGGTGTTCACCAAGGGCATTTACGAGCCGTAAAGTTAGACTTGTGTCACAGTTAAACTTAAGTTTTTGTCTTAATGGGTGGGAGCTCCCTTCCTCGCCTAGGTTGGTGCTTCTACATATCATGGAGGGGATTGGAGGGAACATATATAAACATCATCTACTGCTATTGGGCCTAGTGCTAACAAAGCGAGAGATTGGCTTGCATGTGGAAGGCCAACATTTTCAGAGAACACTTGTTGGGAAGATCCAGTGGCGATAAAATGGAATGCAGTCAATATTTTGACAAATGATGGGATAGCTTGGGAGCGGGCTGTGGGTGAAACCAGCTCCTACTCCTAGTTGCCAAATGTGTGCAAGATCACACCCGGTGACAAGTAAAGATCCCAAAGCCCAAAAATGTTGATCCTTTGCAATGATCTCTCTTTCTCTCTCTCTTCTCTTCCTTAAATAATTGCTTCTCAAAATATGGACCAAACCTACAAAGACTTTCAGTGACATGGTCAATGCAGCTAAAGTCATTTGTTCTGTGTGTGTGAGCTCACGTCTTATGCGTTCAGCCTGGCTTTGATTGGTTGGTGTTGAAGTATCAGCTGGAGATGGGTGGTGAAATTCAGAACAATCAGTCATTTCATTTGTAAGTGTGTTGCAAGTGTTGCATTCATTTTTACATAAATCTCCTCCATTTGCTTCTAAGTGTGTATTCCTGAATTGTCTGCAAGTACAGTCATCAAACAGCCTTTTCGTTGCAGAGTCTCCTATACTCCTATATATACTCTAATAAAGTGTAGCGAAAAGTAAAGAAGTTCAAGTAAAAAAAAGATGAAAAATTATTTTATGTTACTTTATTTTACATTTAATTTGTATATTCATTTTAGATGTTGAACAACAGAAAACAAATGCTGCAACATGATTAATGTAATTATGAATTAAATATGTATTTAATTTTATTGCATAAGATTATAATAAATACGTTCTCTTAAGTTCACAGTAAAAAACACATGAAGTAAAAATATTTAATTTACTTGTTATGTGTTATTAATTATAAGAGGTGATGTATAGAATTAATTAAAATATATGCAATTATGGTTTATTAAAATGTCATATTACATTATTTTAAATTAAAAAAGGTAGTTAACATATTTTAAGTTAAAATAGTATACATGTATTATAAGTGACATTTTGCCTAACTCAAATATTTTCTATGGTACGGTGTTGAAGTATTAGTACTTGGCAATGTGTGGTGCGGGACTTAATTCAGCTTGGAGCTGGAGTAATTTACTATCGTTTTGGGTCCCAGTTTGGCTGATGTAACTTTAGAAGTGCAGTTTGAGAATAGCAAGAGGTGTTTTCCTGCCACCCTGCGCTATCATTTATTACTAATATGTATAGTGACATGTGGAGAAACTCTGTAGTCAGGGAGGAAATCTCTGTAATGAAAAAGATAAGAGAGATGGAGCCCAAAACCTTGCATGTAAGTTTGTGAATAGTATTTTTAGTACATTTGTAGTACTTCAAAACATACCAGGGTCGCAACGGCCATTGGGCTCAAAGGGCTTCAGCACACACCCCCTGCCTGTATGTCAGCCCGGACTGAGACAGCTTCACGGGCGCTCACACAGCTGCACCCGAGTACTTCACAGGTCTTTAAAAGACCATTTACTTGTTAATGAGGCTTTGTTGTGTTTTCACTCTTTCTAGAGCCCCTGCATCTCCACTCTGACTATTGCTGGAAGAATTAGGACCCACCCCCAAAACTTTTCTTTGCCTCCCCCCCTGAAATTTGGCTCTAGTTGCACCTCTGAAACATACTATAAAATGCAGTTTGTGAATAGGCCCCCATATCTCCATATGGTGTCAGCAAAGGACAGGATAGCGATCTAGAAAAACTGGCCTATGAGCCCTATGGAACTCTGCAGAACACCTGCAGGATTCAAAGGGCTAGAGCAGGGAATGTAAGTAAGGTACAGCCTGACCCACGATAGAGCTGATTACAGCCTGGTGTAGCCAAGGAATCAAGAGAGATGGGAGGCATTATCCAAGAACGCTAATAAATGAAGCAATGAAAGCTCATTGGGACCAATCGCTGGCCCATGGTAGTTATTTAATACTAATGAAATAACTATGTTTATGAAGTCAAGATTCTGCTTTAGTCAGTCAATACACTGTTGCTTTTCATTTTTATTGATGCACTTATTATTATCAGATTTGTAATGCGCATGGCTGCCGCCGGCAACGGGGCGTCCCAGCGCAACCAGACTTGAGACTAAGCAGGAGGGAGAGAGTAACGCCGGGAAGAGACAGGTCCTTATGGCTTTACAAAATGCAACATGATTCTCGATCCCTCTGATAGAGACTGGGAGTGAGTTCCATAGTTTAGCCGCAAGAGTTCGAAAGGAGGGGCCTCCAGCTCTGGCTCTTAAGACTCGAGGAATGCAAACCAGACCTTGATTGGTTGCTCTTAAAGTACGCTGTGGCGCATAGTAAGCTAGCAGATTGACCAACCCTAAGGGTGCTTGTTGGGTCAGAATCCTGTGAGCCACGCAAAGCGTTTTAAACTGGATTCTTCTTTCGACTGGCAACCAATGTAGTTTAAGTAGAGATTGAGCTACAGAGCAAGATTTCGGAAGCGCCAAAAGGATACAGGCAGCTGCATTCTGTACTCTCTGCAGACGTCGAATACTGGACTTGTTGGCACCAAGGTCAAGAGAGTTACCATAGCCCAGTCTAGATAAAATCGTCGCGTGAGCAATGGTTTAACAAACATTCGAATCAAAGAAACCTAGAAGAGGCTTTAATCCTCGCAGGAGCCCAAAACAGGTCCCTGCCACTGCTTTAGATTGGGTGTCAAAAGTGAGGCCACTATGGATCCAAACACCAAGATTCTTGACAGCCTCTTTAGGCAAAGGTGCAGGTTTTAGATGATCCGGCCGGTATTGCTCAGACCACATGTCCCGATCCTTCCCAAACATCAGGATCTCAGACTTGCTGGTGTTCAACTGCAAGCAGTTTAAAGCCATCCAGTCTGCAATTTCTAACAAATCCTCCTTTAATTTCTCGAGGTTTTGATTACATTTCTAGGAGAATGCAATCACCAATTAGGTGTCGTTGGCGTACAACACCAATGACAGCCCTCTGCTTTTAGCCGCCACCGCCGCCAGGGGTTGAACATAAATGTTAAAAAGTAGAGGACTCAATATTGAGCCCTGTGGTTCCCCTTGTTGCAGGGCAAACGCCTGCGAGTGAAAAGGTGACATCAAGACCTGGAAAAATCTCCCCTCCAGAAAGGAAGGAAGCCAGGCCAAGCCGACCCCCTGATTCCTATCTCCTGAAGGTGCTTTAAAAGTATTACATGGGAGACAGTGTCGAAAGTGGCACTTAAGTCCAAAAGAACTAAGCCCGCAGAGTTTCCGACATCAAGACTGCCACGGATTTCTTACGTCACTGCCAACACAGCTTTCAGGCCCCTTTGTGATACTTTGGGTTTTATTTTATGTTTCAGGCTACATGTATGGCACTATATACCTTCCGTATATGTTCCAAGCTCTTACTTGTTTTATGAGTACTAGGCGCTGCTCAGGGAGCTATTTTTTCTGCCTCACTGTTTCTGTGCGTATTTCGGTAAACAGTCTGAGCCACCATTTTGAATTCTAAGCATTTCCTTTGTGATATTGTGATCTAGGAAGGCACAAAATGGTGTCACTCTATTTCACCTTTGGTCACTGCTTAAATCCCT
The DNA here is from genome assembly GCF_964261635.1 of Lissotriton helveticus. Classification (NCBI taxonomy): domain Eukaryota; kingdom Metazoa; phylum Chordata; class Amphibia; order Caudata; family Salamandridae; genus Lissotriton; species Lissotriton helveticus. Next base: position 1,163,415,778 of record NC_136072.1, on the reverse strand, counting down.
CCTAATCTCATATTTAAAAAAAATGATATTAAATTCACAGAGATTAGGAGTGAGTGCTTAGCATGGTCAGTCTTTTATTATAAGAAGCTTTTTGGTATTTTTCTTCTGTGATGATTACATCTTTCCCCTTTCCATACAGTCCACCCTGAGCACCCAGGCCTCCATCCTTCATAAAAGGGCCACGTTCCAGCCTTTCTACGCTGCAGAATTTCACCCCAAACTATTTCTTGTGAAGTAATTCAAGGCTTCAGAACATTGTGCTGGGAAGAAAATTGCTATTTACGCACCAGGGTGCGTTTTTTTATCCATTTTTACAAGGGGAACACATAATGCATTATGCCTGAGAGCTCTGTAAGTGGGAATAAATAGTCACTTTCATTAAGTCTGGGGCAGGCGCAAGACGTAAAAGCTGTGGGTAGCGGGAATTTATGCTGCAATATGTTTCCATTCCTAGTGCCTGTGCCACAAGAAACCTCTGACGCTGTGTGGCCAACAGCCACCACCTTCAACAAATGATGGAGCCGTGTAAGGCTACCTATGAACAAGGCATTAGACCACAGCAGATGGTCTGTGTTAGGGCCTGATGTTTTAAAGGATTTTACCCATTCTGTGTCTATGGGAAAATGTGTTCATACATATGGCCCTTAGTCCTTTTATGGAGAGCCCGACAAGAAGCACTCAACATCAACAGACCATTGGCTTCTGAATCTCCTAAGAGATGCCAGGATGGCTGCAAACCCATCCATGCCTTCTGGTTCGGCTAATGAGCATAATGATTTCTGAGGATATTATATTTTTCTGCTCAGCACTGGCTGAACATCTACTCCTGGAGGCTGAGGGCACACAATAAATTCCTATATATGCCCTTTGTGTTGCTCTTGCACCACGCAATGTGGCGGAAGAACAACGCAAATGAAAAATGAGATTTCTGAAGCCACACCTTGCATGACCCTGCATGGTCGCATAAATCTCGAGTGATGTAATTCAGCGCAAAACGCTGCATTGCATTACTGTGCGCAAGGGAGGCATTTCCAGGAGTGTCGCGTGAGTGTGCCCATGCAACATCCATGGATTTTGATGCATTCGCAGATTTAAAAGAACTTGTAAACCTGGGAATGTGGCAAAAAAAGGTGCCGAAAAGAAAGCCTCCACAGGAGAGGCGTAATGAGGCCAAATATATTACTTTTTCTCCTTGTATTTTCCTCTTTCTATGTGTGGTGCGCCAATGCAGCCACCTGCAGCAAGGGTGCATGCATTGGTGCTAGTCTGCCAAAACGGTGGCAGTGCAAAGGAAAAGGACAGGAATGCATCGTATTGGATGGATACAGCGCATTCGTGGCCTTTCCCCATGATGCCACGCAGCAAGGTGTCTTGATGTGCTGCCCTGCCCACTACACTCATAAATTTGCCCCTTAGTTGTATACGCTCTACTGCAGGGACACCTTCCTGCACAAATACAATCCTCTGAGATTTTGTCCTCTTTCAATGTGTGTTGCAGAATACAGCACGCATAGAAAAAGGAAAACACATGGAGAACTAAAGATATTTCTCCTCATTAGGCCTCCCCTTGGATGAAGCAGCATTTTGATGCATTTTCAGGTCCACTCATCGAGAGCCTCCCTGGGGAAGAATAACACGAGGTAAGTGACTTGTTCTGCCTTGTGTTACTTCGGTTTTACCAAGCACCACAGGGCCACGCATGGTGGCCTTGCGTGACTTGGTAAATCTGACGTTATTGTTGTGTGACGCAAGGGCAATGCACCACGTTGATAAATCGGGCCCTCAGTCTGCATCCCAGTGAACATTTCAACTATTGTCCGATAACACATCTCCATTCCTGGGATAAATCAGTGACAGCGTTGTCATCAATCAGCCCGAAGGGCGCCCTCACCTTCACATCTTACTGCAGTCCCACCAAACTTGATTCTGCTCATGGTGCTTGATCAAAACCCCTGCGGTCCAGGTGGTGGATGGCAACGGTGATGCTTGCCTCTGGTAGCCTCTGTCAGTGGCGTTTGACAAAGGTAAATAACTGCCACTATTAGACCTTCCTTGCTCATGTATGGGCAATGCTGCTGCCTGGCTGATATTGAATATCCCCAGGTTTGAGCCGGTAGCCTCCAAGATCAGAAATCTCCACTGGCTACCGGTTGAGAAATGAATCCAGTTCAAGCTCGCATGCCTGGCATATAAATCCTTGCATGGGTCAGGACCACAATTCCTGCAAACAAACATGTCACCCTCATTCCAGCTAGGACACTGAGATCTAGCAGTGCCAACCTCCTACGTACCCCCCGTTTCAAACAGCTTAGATGGGGGGTGGGGGGAGAGGCTTCATGCTGCACTCAGCGTTAACCTGGAACAGGCTCCCTGCAGAATAAAAATATAGCCCATCTCTGCTAACCTTTAGAAAGAGCATAAAAACCTGGCTCTTCTTTAGGTAGTCTCACCCACTCTCCGGCACAGCTTATCCAAGGTACTCCGCTCAACAGTCTCAGTCATGTCAGCGCCAAGACGCCCGCGGGCATTCGTGCGCTCTATAAATTCTAAAATCAAATCAAATCAAATCATTGCAGACACTGGTGGCAAATGGTTCACTTCCAAGCTCTCTTAGAGGAAGCTGTTTGTCAAATTGGCTTATCCATCTCCCTACTACTCTCTACCCACTACTCAATCCAAGAGGCAGAGGTGCTCATCGGGGGAGGATGTACTGTCAGTATCCGCACAGCGGTCCGAGTACAATTCCATCAAGCCACCCACTAAAATCAATATTAACCAGTTCTTACAAAAGTGGGGAAGAGAATAAATACTGTGGAAGGCAGGACAATGAAGACTGGAAATCTAAAAAAGACTAGACTACATACCAACCTGTGTTAGACACTCACCTCCAGGTAAGCTGGATACATTCCAGGCTAAGCTAGTCAGAATGATATTTCTGGGGAAATGTGGCTTTTGGTACATGCCTGGCAGCCTGTCATGAGTTATTGTGGCCTTCCAATATGCAGTATTCACACCTTGATTTTGTGGCCCTCGCCTATTGGTTTTGCCTTCCTCCTTCCCAGACAGCAATGGCAGTTCTTACTCTTTACCTTTGACTTGCTTTTATCCCTTCCTGATTCCTCATTCAAAACCCTGGAGATTCTGGTTCTATGTTGCAGCAGAATAAATCACCAGGCTTGGTCTCTCCTGGGGCTTTAAACTCTACTCCTGGTCCACGTGGTTCTCGCAGCCGCGCCTCTGGGCCAGTAAACGGCTAAGCAAAGGGCTGAATATAGCAATATATAAATTGGTATCTAAAGACTGATTTGTAGGTTGTTGATGCTATATTTTTAGTTTAAAGTCGGATAGTATATACATTTCATTGAAAACAAAACTTGGAGTGAAACCGAGTCTAGCCCGAAGAAGGCTACAATTCAGTGCACTGGGGACGGTGGTTCTGCCCACTTAGGGATTTAAAAATTCATAGTAGTTATCAAATTATCACGTTAAAGCACTATTTATTAGTTTTTCTGTAAGGTGTCTATAGATTCCAATGAGATTATCACCCAGATTTTATTAACCCACTTAACATAGCAAGGACACGCCGTGGATTTCCAATTTTGCAGAATCAGGGACCTTGCCACGGCAGAGGAAACAAAAATAAACACTTCTTCTGATTCATTGAACCTATTCCTGTCCTTACTAATGCCAAAAAGGGCCACTTCCACTTCTGGAAGAAGAATTTTCCCAATTGCCATCTCCAAATCTGCGAAAATCTCCCTCCAGAAGGGTTCTAACTTTGGGCATGAGAAGAAAATATGAAACCAGCCACCCTGTCCCCTGGTTTTGCATCTAAAACATTTATTCTCGTATTTGGGGAACATTCTTTGAAGGGCTTCCGGGGTGTAATATGCCAACCAGCGACAAAGAAAAGACATTCTCTTATAATTAGCTGCTCGAAGTGCCCTGTTTCCTAAGTAACTTATTGTCTCCCAGTCTTTGTCAGACAATACACACTGTAATGTGAGACTTATTTTCTCCAGATGGTTGCCTATTATATTGGATGATCCCGAAAGGGGTAACTTTTTATACCAGAATCCAATACCCTTATGTTTCTCCCCATATAGCGCTGTTAACAAAGCATTGGGTGTTCTATCAAGACTTCCTAAAACTTTTCGTATAAAATAACTCAATTGCAAATATTGAAAAAACATGAGCCGTCTTATGAGAACTTATAATTTTGAGAGAGCCTATGCAGGTAGAGTGGGTGCGATTGCAAGATTTGAAAGAAATTGGAAATATTTCGACCAGCTTGAACTATTAAAAGGAAGGTGATTGTTATATTTTAGCTAATTGTATGACGGTATTACATTTATATCTGAGGAAATACAAGTATCCATCTGCTATGCTATATAGAATTGCTAAGTATTTTTATTATGTATAAAAATGTTCTTGTATGTTATTTTATTTTTAACATTATGAAATGTTTTATTATTTGTGCTACTATACATCGGCACTTTATTGCACTAGTCACTTTATACAGGCTAAAAAATGTTTGCACATAATAACAATAGCACTGTTAAGCGCCGGTTTTTCTACTTTTTGCATTAGCACTTTATGAACGGTATAGTAATAATATTGTGCTACTATACATTGGCACTTTATTGCATTAGTCACTTTATTTAGGCTAAATTTTGCACATAATAGCACCTTCAAGAGTTGGTCTTTCTACTTTTTGCATTAGCACTTTACGATCGGTACAATAATATTATTCTTGATGTTGCCCAATCATCACCAGTTGTTTTTTTTTTTTGATTCGATAATTCAAAAATGTTTTGGAATTAATTTTTTAAGCAAATCTTGTAACACTATTTTTCTATTTTTACTGTGGCATTCTATTGTCTAGGGTTGTCTCTTGGATCTTATAAATTTTTGGCTAATGTTTGTCTAACTATGAAGAAATTAATGTACCAATGTATTCTTTTTACCTACGGCTTGTAATAAAAAAAAAAATTGAAAAAAAAAAAGAGATTATCACCCAGATACTCTTTCCTAGGCTCTCTGAGTCCACCCCAAGTCAGTCCACACTGATCAGAAATGGCCATCTCCTGGTCAAAGGGAATCCCTCCCTTTCTGGTCACTTGTCTACTCTCCCCACCAGTGAATGATATGCCAGTATAAATGATTTTCCCCTGTTTCAAAATGCATAGGGCCTCATTTATGAAAAGTGACGCATCGCTGCGTGAAAACAGCGATACGTCACTTTTCACTGCGCCCTCCTTACGACACCAATGATGAGTCATATTTACAGTATGACGCATCATGGCGCAAGGATTTACAGATACGTCAGTATTTCTGACGTATCTGTATGGCGCAGAAGTGACGCATTGCTGGAGTGTATCACAAAGTGACTCAACTCCAGCAATGTGAACTTTCACATGGGGCAAGCCCCGTGTGAAAGGGCCTGCGTCAGTCTTACGCCTGCTGTGAGGCAAGCATAAGAGATTGACGCATTTTTGTCCTAGAAGTGGCGTAGTGAAATCTTTTAGATTTCACTGCGTCACTTCTATGACCCTTTCTTGCGTCAGAACGCCCCCGCATACATTATAGTTGCCGTAGGTATAAGGTAGCGCAGGGGTTTACAAAGTGACACATCTACCTAGATGCGTCACTTTGTAAATATGGTGCAACAAGGCACATTTTTTACACTGCTGGTGCGTACGCACCGGCGGCGTAAAAGTGACGCTTGGCCTCATAAGTGAGGCCCATAATTTCTAATGTGTTTGTAATCGCAAAAGGCCAGACCTGTTTTTATGAAGCGGACCTGTTAAACCTATATCCCTTCCTTCACCAAATGACTGCTAAATGCACAGTGGCGGCTCCTCGGCTAAGGCGGAGGAGTTTTGCCCCACTGAACAAAAGGAACATTTGATGATAATAACTATTTCAGTCCGTGGCTCTCAGGGCGTGGCGGGCAGGGAAAGGAGTGCTTTACACTCCCTAAGCGAGTAGGACTGCTTGGCTGGTCCTCTTAGGTGGACCAAACAGTCCTGCACAATTTGCATCTTCCCCACCAGGCAGCATTACACAGGCTGGTGAGGAACATGCAAAGCCTCCCATTCCCTGTCTGAGCGTGATCCATGGTGCTCAGACAAATCACAAGTCTGCATGGCAGCGTTGTGATTGGCTCAGGGGAGCCTGGGTGCTTCCTGCTGCTGGCTGGGACTGTAGGAAGGAGGAAGGTGATAGAGGACAGAGGAGAGGCAGCGGCCGGCCTGCCGTTGCAAGTAAGTGTTTTTTTTTTTTTTTTTCATAGTCTCCCCCTCACACCCGCCTCACCACCCAGGCCCGGTAGCAGCCTTTACTGTAAATGCAGGGCACACCAACCTGTCATTCTCATGTCTCATCTTAAACTTTTAATAATTGCAACCTTTTGTCTCTGAGAGAGCATTAATCAAGCGGGAGGTTCATATCTCATTCAACTCTCTGGAGTTAGAGGGAAGCCAATTACAATTCTCAACAGGAAGCCCGAGATAACAAACACACTGGACAGACTGGTTTAAAAATCAGTTTGAAGAAAGCAGTTGTTAAAAATATTTCTAAAAACAAGAATTGCCAAAGTCAATACATCTTACCTAGTAAACCTAGTGCCTTTGCCAATGCTTTTTGCCGATGATGAAATGGAGAAAAATACATAAATAGATGTAAAAAAAAATGATGATGTGGCTGATGCCTGCGGTCACAGCATATCTTTCGGGCGCACAAGCATGAAGATGTATGCGCGCACATAAGTCAAGTCAAGTCAAGATTTGTATAGCGCACTACTCACCCGGAGGGTCTCAAGGCGCTTGGGGGGGGTTGTTACTTATCAAATAGCCAAGTTTTGAGTTGTTTTCCGAAGGAGAGGTGGTTCTGTGTAAGGCGGAGGTGGGTGGGGAGGGAGTTCCAGGTTTTGGCCGCCAGGTAGGAGAAAGATCTTCCTCCCATGGTGGTTTTACGGACACGTGGAATCGTGGTGAGGGCTTGATTGGACGAACGGAGTTGGCGGGTGGGGGTGTAAAAGGTAAGGCGCGTGTTGAGGTATTTGGGTCCTATGTCGTAGAGGGCTTTGTGTGCGTGGGTGAGAAGACGGAACGTTATTCTCTTGTTGACGGGGAGCCAATGAAGGTCTCCCAGGTGATCGGTAATGTGTTCGTGGCGGGGTATGTCTAGGATGAGTCTGGCGGAGGCGTTCTGAATGCATTGGAGTTTTTTCTGTAATTTGGCTGTGGTTACAGCGTAGAGGGTGTTTCCGTAGTCCAGTCGGCTTGTGATGAGTGCTTGAGTAACCGTCTTTCTTGTTTCGGTAGGGATCCATCGGAAGATCTTTTTGAGCATGCGTCATATGTTAAAGCATGATGATGAGATGGCGTTGACTTGTCTGGTCATCGAGAGGGAGGAGTCTAGAATGAATCCCAGGTTGCGAGCATGGTCCGTTGGTTTGGGCGCGCTGCCTAGGGCTGGTGGCCATCATGAGTCGTCCCGAGCGGTGGGTGATGATCCTAGGATGAGGACTTCTGTCTTGTCTGAATTTAGTTTTAAGCGGCTGTTCTTCATCCATTCGGCTACGTCTTTCATCCCTTCATGTAGGTTGGTTTTGGCGGTGTTTGGGTCTTTGGTGAGGGAGAGGATTAGCTGTGTGTCGTCGGCGTAGGAGTTTATGTTGAGGTTGTGTTGGCGTGCGATGGATGCAAGGGGGCTCATGTAGACGTTGAATAGAGTGGGGCTGAGCGAGGAGCCTTGGGGAACGCCGCAGATTACTTCGGTGGCCTCTGATCTGAAAGGGGGGAGGCGGACTCTCTGGGTTCTTCCGGCGAGGAACGATGTGATCCAATCCAATGCTTTTCCTTGTATTCCGATGTTGTTGAGGCGTTGTACAAGGGTGCTATGACAGACCGTGTCAAACGCTGCGGAGAGGTCCAAGAGGATGAGGGCAGCTGTTTCCCCGTTGTCGAGTAGTGATCGGATGTCGTCTGTGACTGCGATGAGGGCGGTCTCGATGCTGTGTTTGGCTCGGAAACCGGACTGTGAGGGGTCGAGGGAGCCGTTAGACTCGAGGAAGGCAGAGAGCTGATTGTTGACGGCCTTCTCTATGACTCTGGCAGGGAAAGGGAGGAGCGAGATGGGGCGGTAGTTCTTAAGTTCAGTGGGGTCTGCTGTAGGTTTCTTCAGGAGGGCATTGAGTTTGGCATGTTTCCAGCTTTCCGGGAAGGTAGCGGTGTTGAGGGAGCAGTTGATGATGTTCCGGAGGTGGGGTGCGATGATTGAGTCGGCCTTGTTGAAGATGTGGTGGGGGCATGGGTCGGTTGGTGATCCGGAGTGAATGGAGTTCATCAAGCGGATGGTGTCTTTGGTGCTGATCGGGTTCCAGGCGTCCAGGGTGGTGGTGGGGGGCTTCAGTTCGGTGGTAAGTGGGGTGGGCTGGTCGCCAAAGCTGTTATGTATGTTAGCGATTTTACTGTGGAAGAACGAGGCTAGAGAGTCGCAGAGGCCAGTTGTTTGAGACCGAGATTGGAGAGGTTGTCCAGAAGGGTGATGGTATTGCTGTTGTTGTTCTTTTCCAGGTGGAAGTTGAGGTCCCCCAGGAGAATGTAGTCCTCGGAGGGGAGGGCGTGTGGGCTGATGAAGTCAGTGATGTCTTCGCAGAATTGTGTGCGGGGTCCTGGTGGTCTGTAGATGAGGGTGCCTCTAAGTGTGGTTTTGGGGTCGGTGTGTATCTGGAAGTGGAGATGTTTGGCGGCTGTGAGGGTGCGTCGGAGCTGGTCGTGATGCGGATGGTTTTCTTGTGGACGATGGCGATGCCTCCTCCTGTCTGGTTGATGCGGTCCTTTCGGATGATCTTGTAACTGTCCGGGATGGCTATGGCGATGTCGGGCGCTGATGAGGCGTTCATCCAAGTTTCTGTAAGAAAGGCGATGTCCGGCGTGGTGTTGTCTAGTAGGTTCCATAGTTCATTGGCGTGTCTGTGGATCGAACGGGTGTTGAGCAGGATGCACTTCAGGTGGTTGTTGTCAGAGCTCTGTTTGGCGTTTGTGGATATAGTGTGGGTCTTGGAGCAGTCGAACTTGCTGGATTGGCAGGTGAAGGGTCCATGGGTGCGTCCTGGGGCGGCTTGGTGGTAGTCGGGGAGACGGCCGGTGTTGAGTGCAGAGAGGGTTGCATGTGTGATGACGTAGCTTCCATGGTCCTCAGTGGTTTTATTTCCTGAACCAATATGGAAGATGCCACATGGCTCACTCAATAGGGGCCTTAATGCCCCACAGAGCGGGCCAAAAGCATTAGCAGCAGATGGGCCCACCCAAAAAATAAAAAAAGTGATTGGTTTACAATGACCTTGGGATGCCACGAAGAAGCGAGTGGGGGGAAGAAACAAGTAGGCAGCAGGAGGGGGTAAGTAAATACAAATATACGTGGGCAGGGGGAAAGGGAAAGCACAGCCTCTGACAGAGAGCAACATGGAGTGAGGGGAGAAGCACATGAGGGGGAGGACAGGCGAGGGGAGCATGCAATCTAGAGTGTAGTGGTGGGGGTAAGCACCCAATCGAGAGAAAGCAACTACAAAAGTGTGGGGGCAAGGTAAGTACACGAGGGAGACAGACGGAAAACATATGCACTCTCATAGAGTGGTATTTAAGCAAATTAACAAATGTTACTTAAAAGTGAGCAGTGGAATGTTAGAAGCCAGACAATAACGGAGACGGTAAAGAGTCTCTGCTCCAGGGGAGGGACATTGAATAATAAACGATTGAAGAAAAAGCAAATCATGAAGCCAACCATGCTAAAATGGTTTAGTTTAATATTTTAACTCTGGGCTCTTGATAATTGAATCAAAAGGCTTCCTGGTAGCCCATCTACAAAGCTTTTAATCCCATACCTTAGAGGTGTAAAATCTTGCTACACCCTTGTAGGAAATTGACCTGTTAGTAAAGGGGTTCACTACTACCTACCTTAAACAAAAAACATAATCCTTGTCAGGGCGAACAACTAGAGCAATTAAAATAACTTGAGCTCAACCCCGTAGTAGCTATGGTACAGGGAAGACAAGCCTAACTTAGAGGCAATTTAAAGCATTTATGCAGTACAAAACAGTAATAAAGTCATGAAAATGACAAAAATCCAATTAAGGGGAACCAGAGATGTGAATCTTGAAAGTTGTAAATGAAAATAGTAGCAAAAAGGGTTAAGTGCCAACCGTAGTCAAATGTTTACTGTAGACCGGGACCTAGGTGCGATTTCAGGACAACCGAGATGGTGGAGCGCGGGTCGGATACAGTGACCAGGATCAACCCTGTCACAGGTTTTAAATTGGGACTATCAGCCTGATTCATGTAGGCAATAGCGCTCGCAAAAGGGCCAGATTCTGAGAATCTGGCCCTTTGCGAGTGCGATTTTTGCATTTGGTATTCACAATCCCAAATGCAAAAATCGCTATTTAAGAATTCGCATATTTGCGAGGAATGGCATTTAAGGAATCTCTAATAGAGATTCCTCAAATGCTATTCATGACACATCAGGAAATTGCGATTTTGCACTTTTGGGGCCGCTATTTACCGAGAGGTCAGACCTGTCGGTAAATAGCAAAAACTCAGAAAAATGCTTCTAAAAGCATTTTTCTAAGTTGCATGTTGCACACACACATGTCCTTTGGACATGTGTGTGCGCAACACCTGTTCAAAAGTGCATTTTAGGGGTGCTACAGGGTGTCCTTTGGACACCCCTGGCACCCTTAAAATCGCTATCTGATTTGCGAGTAGCAAATTGCTACTCGCAAATGAGGGATACTCCCCATTCATTCCTATGGGCCTCTTGGCCCATAGGAATGAATGGGGAGTATTTGCGAGTAGCAAATTGCTACTCGCAAATAAAGAACATGTAGGAATCGCTATTTTATTAGCAATTCCTACATGAATGCCGTTTTGCGTGTCCTCAATAGCGAGTCGCTATGATTCGCTATTAGGGACACGCAAAGCGGCATCTACATGAATCAGGCTGTAAGACCCTTATAAACAAACCAATGTTGCATTTCTTAATGGTCAAAATCGCTATTTCGGGCCGTTAAGAAATGCTAATTTGCCTTTTGGTATGTACGAAAGGCATATTTGACTGGTCACAACATGCGATTTCTACACAATAGAAATCGTGAATAGGGATTTCCTATTTGGGATTCGGTAACTGTAAGTAGACCAGATTTCCTAATTGCGACTAGTCACAAATAGGCGTTTAATGAAATTCAATTACCATTGATTCTGAACTGGTGGTAACCAGGTGCAAACTATACAAAGGCACCCAAAATGCACCAGGCACATCTAATCTACAATTGCGGCTTTGTAGACTCTGGCAGGGACAATTTGGATTTTGTTAGAGTGGCTTAAATGAAGGAGGAGACAGGAGAGGATATTTAGGGTGAGGGTCACCCTGATCGCACAGATAGAGCAGGCGATTATTGAGAGGAACAAACTCAGCAGTCAGGTAATACTTGATTTAATTGCTGAGTTACAACTTCGGCTACAGGCCCCAATACTCAGAAGCAACACAATCCTACCACATGAGCAGGTATTGGGTTGCCTACTCCTCCTAGCTTTGGGCAGTTATCACGTTTCATGGCAGTGGCGGGGGGGTTCCCAAAGAGCATTTCCCAGGATCTTCCACAGTTTCCTGGAGATTATGCTAAGCAAAATCAGCCAATATATATAATTCCCCAATACCCCCAATCATTGCAACAAACGAAATTGATGTTCTACAGGGTAGCGCAGATCCCCAATGTCATTAGCTGTGTTGATGACACACATACTGTCACATGTCCCCCGGCAGCAACTGAATACATATACAGGAACAGGAAAAGTGCACACTCACTCAAAGCGCAGGTAGTGTGTAATGCCTCCTGTACAATAACAGACCTTGTGGCCAAATATCCAGGCAGCTCCCACGACTCATTCATGTTCCACCACAGTGTAATACAGAAGCAACTTGCACAGGGTGAATTTAATGATGTTACTTTACTTGGTAAGAGAATTGCAAACTCAATGAATACAGTGGCCAATACGGTGTGTGTGATCTGACCTAATGGTTTCCCTACACATGCTTAGAAGGTGGCAGGGAATGTGTGCTAAATCACTGGCGACTCACAACTGACTCAAAGGACAAGAAGAGAGAGGCAATACAAGAGGACAGAGAGGACTATGTGCTCAGTCATCAAGTGGACCTTTGACATCCTGAAGCCTTGCTTCCACTGCCTCCACAAGACTGACGGGGCACTACTGTGTCCAGACCAGATACATGCTGGAAGATAATCGCAACACGTGCCATTCTGCACAATACCGCAATGAGGAATGGTCTCCGCGACAACCCCATAGAGCCTGAGTTCGACTCTGGTGATGACTTATCACTACTACAAGTGCAACAGGAGGGTACACATGCAGCAGAGAGTTGTGCACAATGCACAGAGATAACCAGCAACTATTTAGAAGGTGAGGGATTACATAACATCATAGAAATTATGCATCACACATGAAGGTAGTGGTTGGTGCACAACTGAGTGGCTACCTTTTATTTCAGTGGCAATGACATTATGGCGAGCAAGAATCAACTGCATCCTTGTGGGTGATGCATTGTTAACATACGAACAATAAAGTAAAATAAGATGAATGATAAACAAAGGCAACCCATCCCACTGAGTGCCTAGGGAGTCACTTCTTATGGCCCCCTGGGTGGGTGCTTTGTCAGCATCACTGGGCCATGGGACTGACAACGAGTCATGGCCAGACAGATTGCGGCATGAACACCTAGCAGTGCATGGCTTGTGAATGGATAAGCCACTGAGGCTGTAGCCCTCCTCACTCACAGGTGGGGCAGGTTGTTGGGGATGCACATATTGTGGGTCTGCATGTTCTCCAATGCAGTAGTGACCTGCACCAGTTGTCTAGTTATTGACAGTCCGCCTTGTCATGGTCTATGCTAGGGCTGCCAACCAGTTGATGGACGGGGCGAAGGTGTCAAACCATGCCAGGAACTGCCTGCGCCTCTGTTGCTGCACACAGTGATTCCTCTCCATTGCTGTTAGCCACCATTCCTGCCCTTTCTCCATGTTCTGCAGTGAGGTAGACAATGCGTTGCAGCTGCCTACGGACTCTTCATATTTGCTTTGTCTGCAGGCGTTGTGTGGAGTTGATCGACCTCTGCTGGCCACCATACGTGGGATGTGCTCCTGACATAGCAGACCCAGTCTCAGAACAGCCTGCTGGGGTTTGGCCTCTTCGCTTTCACAGTGCCATGGGCTCAGATGTTGTGGGGTCCCTGCTTTGTGACTAGCCCCTATCGCTGTTCTCAAACTCTAGTAGTGGGGAGCTGGTGCCTCTCCTGACAATTGGAGTTGGGGTGTTGGGCTAAGGAGATGGCGGTGTTATAGGCTCAAGGATAACATATCTGTCAGTAGCCCCTTTGGCTGCCATGGGTCCTGACACGTCCAGGTTGTGATCTGTGGAAACACATGTATATAGTTAGTCCAATTATATATTTAGTTATTTATTTATTTGTATTAAGTTTTACATCAGCAAACAGATAGGACACAGTACACAGGAAAACAAATCTAGAAAATATCAAAAAAAGGTTTAAACATTATCGCAATATACAATCATTTCTTAAGTTCGTAACCAATTGGTAATCAGAGTCCATAAATGCTGAACCTGTGTTTTTCTCGTAATACCTTTAGTATTATAGGCCGCAATTTCCAAATAATATACAGACAATAATCTGGATTGCCAGGAAGTAAAGATTGGTAGGTCAGGGTCAAGCCATTGAGAGGTGATACATAAACAAAACATGGACATACATAAAAATATAAATTACCATTGCAGGTCTAGAGTTAGCTAGCCCTTCTAGCCGGCCCAAGATCACCAATTCTGCAGAGATCTTTTGCATAATACCTAAAACCTGAAGAAATTGCTCTACATCATTAATAAACTTCAGCAATTTAGGACAATTAAAAAACATATGGGGTGCGTCTGCGGTATATAATCCACACCGGCTGCAACTATCCCCCCGACCAGATTTCCATTTAGCAATTTTCTTCGGTGTGTAATATAAATGATAAATTGACATATAATGTTGGTTTTTCAAGGGACCATTAAGTAAAACATTCATAGCTAAATCAATCACTTTCTCAAGATTAATTTGCTCCACTCCGAATCTGATTTGCCACTTTGTCTCCCAGTTCTTGAAATCATCCCCCTCCTTTTCCATATAAATCTGGTACAGAGGTCCCATTCTCTTTCGTATTCTAATTGCTTCTACAATCTCTACCTTATCTTGACAAATTCACCCTTGCTTAATTTCTTGTTCCAAAAAACTACGTATTTGAAGGAATTAAACAAAATAATTTCAAGCTAAATTATATTTCCTCTGCAGACACTCGAATGAAACAAACTGATTCCCCTGGAAAAAAACACCAAGTGTGCGAATCCCAAGATTATACCATCTGACCATGACCCGATCTTTAAATATTTCTGGTAGAATCGGGCAATTATAGAGTGGGGTGTCAAAATTCAGATTAGCCCAATGCCCAGTTTCTTCCTCACTTTCTTCCATATTTCAAATGTAGAGATCACTACCTTGAATTTGATCTTCTTGTAGTAACTGGGTTCTATTATTCGATTAAAACATTGCTTTGCCTCAGCCCCTAATAGCATCTCATAAATAGACGGGGCAGCAAAATCTCCCGTTGGGTCTTCCTGAAGTATTAACACCCCCAGGTATTGTAGTATAGCAACCCAATGGTATAATCGGAAATTAAGAACTCCCCAGCCTCCTTTTGCTCTGGGCAGGATGCACCACTTCAGGGCTCTCCTAGAGCGATGATAGCTCCATAAAAAACGTGCACACATTCTATCGATGCGGGAAAAAAACATGGATGAAATAAGTAAAGGAACAGTACGAAATATATATAGAAATTGAGGGAGAATTATAATTTTCAAGACGTTACAGCGCCCATACAAGGATAGATGTAGGTTATTGATCCGTTCCAACGTCTTGTTAGAGGAGGCAATAATTGGGTCCAAATTTAGTGGAATGATATCCTCAACTACTGGAGATATTTTAATCTCTAGATAGGTTACTACCGGTTCAAAATAATTATCAACTGGAGGGCCGGCCATTGAGTGAATCAACTGTGTTTTAGAGACATTTAATTTGTATCCGGAAATCCGTCCAAATACTTCTGCTGTTCTAATAATCTCCGGTAAAGCATTTTTGATATCTGATGTTACAACTACAATATCATCTGCATATGCAAATATTTTATATACCTCATTATTTATGACAACCGGTTTTATTACTTCATTACTCTCCATAGTAAGTATAAAGGGATCAATATATAAAGCGAATAGCAGGGGGGAACAAGGATAACCTTGCCTTGTCCCCGCCCTATCGCAATTTCCCCTGACAAAGTTCCCGAAATCCGGATAGCAGCCGATGGTTTAGAATATAATGCCTGTGTGGCTATTATAGTGCTGTCCGGAAACCCCTTTCATGATAAGACTGACCACAGGAACCTCCACGAGACCCTGTTGAATGCCTTTTCGGCATCCAACAGGACCACACCAAGCGGGGTATTAGTACTCTGTGACCAGTCCAGCATGGAGATGATCCTTTTAATATGATCCGTAGTATCCCTACGTTGAATAAAATCATGTTGCCTAAGGGACTCCAAGCCTGGCATCACCTCATTTAGCCTATTTGCAATTACCTTCGAGTATATTTTGCTATCTGAGTTAAGCAATGAGATTGGCCTTCAGGATCCCAGATCGGTGTACTTTTTCCCTTTTTTCCTAAAAACAACTATCGTTGCTTTGGACCATGAGTCCGGAACAAAGCCCAAAAAAGCCTGCTGGCAAACCTACAGTAGTTCTTTTTTCAATATATTCCTGAAGGTTTGATAAAACTCCAATGGAATTCTGTCAGGGCCTATAGCCTTCCCCTTTGCTAACCCTAATAGGGCCTGTTCAACTTCTTCCCTTGCAGGAGGAGCAGATAATATAGTTATCTGTGTATCAGTCAATACCCCAGATACCAAATCTTTCAGGTATTCTCCCTCGCCGTTTAATTGTGACTCTGGCCCAGCTTTACTATATAAAGATTGATAAAACCCTTGAAATGCTCCGAGAACACCCTCCTTTGTATCCTGCAGATTTCCATCTAGGTCAATAATCTTAGTAATCTCGTTATAGGCCGCCTTTTCCCTTAATCTTTTAGCAAGAGTTCTGCCAGATTTCTCACTAAATTCGTACGCCTCCTCCTAATGCTGTGCATACATTTCCGCAATATGGTCAGCTACACTAGCATATACAGCTGTCCTTTTGATAGTAAAATTTCTTTGGGCCCTACTTGGATCTTGACCCGCCCCAATCAAAACGGCCAATTCCCTTTCTGCCAACATAACTGAGTCAAAATCCTTTTTATGTTTGACCCATACTTTTTTACGTTTAAAATTAGAGAAGCTCAGCGTCTCCCCTCTAACTACAGATTTTAGGGTATCCCATACGGTTTTCACATCGGCTGTTCCTCTATTGAATTAAAAAAAACTCCCTAATTATCTTGGTCATAAATTGGAGGTACTCTTCATCCATCAATAACTTTCTCTCAAAAGACCAAGTTTGGTTTCCTTCTAACGAGGCAGGTCCCAAAGAGATCTGCAAACTTAGAGGGTTATGGTCCGATACCAATTTGGGATGAATCTCAATGCTGTCATTCCCTAACAAAATAGATGATACAAAAAAGTAATCTAACCTAACAAATTTAGAGTGAGGGGCAGAAAAAAAAGTACATCCAGGGTCACCGGGGTATAGTCTATTCCACACATCATAAAGACCATGTTCTAGGATCAGCCCCCTCAGTGATTTAAATACTTGTTTCTTTCTACCTTTATAAACATGTCTAATCCTCATATCCATCTGAGCTTCAATATGGATGTTAAAATCACCACACAAAACCGATGGTTGGGTCCATTAGGCAAGCTCTTCATTCAAATAATTCAGCAGTTCAGCATCATCTAAATTGGGACCATATACATTGCACAAAGTAAACCTGCTCTGATTAACCCCAAATTCACTAATTGCCCAGCGTCCCCATTTATCTGATGCAGATTTTATGCAGACACCCAAGCCTTGCTTCAAAAAAATCGCCACCCCCCTTTTGACCCCTGTTTGTTTAGAACACACTACTAATTCCAGCCCCAAATTATTCAAATACCCCCTATTGGCCCATGAAATATGTGTTTCCTGCAGACATAATAAATCAATATGTAACACTTGTACAATCCTAGCCAGTACCCGCCATTTCTTGGGATCGTTAAGACCACATATATTCAAAGTGCAAATCCTTAGTTTCCTATCCATTTTCACTAATAAAAAAAACACGCATCAAATCATGACAATAATCACAAAAAATAAAAAAATATGTCCAAAGAGACTGCATCACAGAGCGTAAACATATTCCACCCTTTTCTGAAATCTCCTGTCTGTTCCAAAACCCTCTAACCTGTGCCTTAGCTGTTGCTGATTTTTCACCCCAAATAACCCTACACCCGACACCCACCACCTTGACCCTGCTCCCCCCCACCCACTATCCTGACTCCACCTCATCTACACCCCCCTTTCCCACCACATGAGGCCCAGGGGCTGTATTATATGGAGTGCCGTGCCCCCCCCGGGCAGATGATGGACAAAAAAAACCATACATTCATCAGATCTCTATATTAAGATACTCCAGAGATAGCTAAAGCTGCCTATTCTAGAAAAAAGAAAAAGAAAGGGTCATTTTTCAGATGACCTGCAATTATCACTTCCACCAACTACTGTCAATTTCTACAAAGAGCCCAAATATTCTTTAGCCTCTATCTCTGAAAAAAAAATCTACTCTTGCCCCTTACAATTACTTTAAGCTTAGCTGGATTCTGTAGAAAGACTGTGGCCCCTTTATTCTGAAAACCAGAAATGAGCTGCGGAAGATGCCAGCGCTTAGATACTGTAGCCTGACAGAAGTCTGGCCTAACAAAGAAACTACAATCTTTGGTGACACCCTTCTTATCAGGTCTGGCAAGTGAGAATATATCCTCCCTAGCCAAAAAATTATTAAAGCAAACTAAAATTGCTCTTGGGTGTTCTTCTTCTCCTTGCCGAGGTTTTCTCACAAAAAAAGGGAACCTATGGGCTCTTTGTATTTCTCTTGACCAGTCCCATGAAGTCAATTCAGGAAAAGCTTCAGTTAGAATATCCGCAATAAATTTCCGCACGTTGGCCCCCTCCAACTTCTCCGGAATGCCTAGAAAACGCAAATTGTTCCGGCGTGTATAATTCTCAAGTTCAGATAGTTTATAGCACATATCATCACGGTGCGCTTTAATGGCTTCCAGTTCGATTTTCTGAACTGATGCCTCATCCTCCAAAGCCGAAATTCTAGTCTAGGCTTCCGTCTCTCTTGCAGTAGAATCAGAGCAGATTTTAATCACCCGACGCACAGCATTCTTAACTTTGCTGCATGTCGCTTGGGTTCTTGTATTTTCAGCCTTTATCTCTGCTCTATGTCGCATCATCGTTTCATAAATTGTGGCAAGAGTAATCTCCTGAATAGTCTTCTGGGACGAGTTCCCCTTATTCATAGTCTCTTCCTGTTGAGGCAACGATATTACATGTGATACTGTTTCTGGAAGCTTTTCAATGCCCCCCGCATTTATCGCTTCCACATAAAAAAAAAAAATGTTGGCTCCCTCTCTTCTTTTCTCTCCTCACTGTGGCAGCACTTGCATTAAGGGAGGCAGAGTCTGATGTTATTTCAATCTCTGAACTACTACCCTCCTCTTCATTATCCAGCCAATCTTTACTAACATTGGTATTCTCGTCCGAGGAGGGTCAGAGAGTGAGTAAAAAATTATCGATCACTTCCTGAGACCCTTTAAGATCCTCTGAAGAAGTTCCAACAGACAGTGCCAGGGAATCTATTACCAAAACAAGATTATCCAAACTACCAGTAGCTGCCTCCTTAGAAATAAGAACTGCATCTCCCATAATGCCCTTCCCAACTCCTGAAGACTCCACTGCCGCTGACCCCTGCATTGAAGGATAATGTCCAGAATTAATGCCAGCTTCGCCTATACACTCTTCTCCCCCTTCGTCATTTATCCTTGGAGGAGTTTTCTCAATATTGGTATTTTGGTTATCTCCCCCATTGAAGGGCTTTCAATAGTCTGCCGTGTTGTCCCTTTCGCCAATTGGCGCTCAAACAGCGCAGGTAAAGTATTCACCCCCTGTTTTGTAACTTGGGCAGCAGATTTATCAACAGAATCGCCCCCCCTTCTAGCCTTAGGTGTAGCAGGCTTTTGTTTGCTACACTCACCTCCGCCTCCAGCTGGCTCACTGGCAACAATGTCTCCAGACCGTTCACCAGCAGTAGCGTTTACAACGTTTTCAGCAGCGGGCAGGTCCTTCCCTTTTCCACTACGTGTAACGACCTTTGGCGGCATCTTCTTTCTTGCTGCTCGGGGGCCCTCACGGCCACGCACGACTCCAAACCAAAAGCTTGGAAAGAAACGTGGAAACTGCCAAGCCGACAGTCTCCGCCGGAAGATAAGGAACCCCACCATCATCCAGACGCCGCCGAGAGTGCTCCGACCAGACGGCCACAGGTACACGCAAACCAGCACGGCTGCGTGGAAAATCTCGGGTAAGCACTGCAGTTCTTTTCACGTTGCTTTTTGCCGCTTTTGCCGCTTTTACCGCTCCAAGCTCTTAGCGCCTTTACCTCTCAGTTTGTTCTCGCAAACACTCTGACATCCCTTTTACTATCGTAGTGCTTGAAGTCAAAACCGATATCTTTTCATCCGCCACCGGGAGCGAGGACTGAGCTGCTCACGCAGCCCTCACCACGGCCGCCATCTTTCCTCCATCCACTAGTTAGTCCAATTAAATGGTTAATGTTTTGCCATAATATTGTTGTGACTCTGCTGCTTGTGTTTGTGACATATTTGTGTTGTACACATATGTTTGGTGTGATCTTCAGCAATCAGTACCGCATGCTACAGATGTCTACTACAACTCCCATGGTGCATTGCCTGGGTGGGCCAAGCACCTCAATGGAGTTATTCATGCTGTGATGTATGCTATGTGGATTGGTTAACATGATGTTATGTATGGTACATAAAGGGCAAATGACTTACCCTGGCTGGTTGACTGCTGGAATGGAGGTGTCAATATCAGTAACTCCTGCAACACTCAGTTTCCAGGGCTCCCTCAATGAGCGTTTCCATGGGAGTCTGATGTGGGTGTTGTGAGGGTCCTCCACCTCTCCCACGTCCTTCTGCCATCTTGCTGGACAGCCTCTCCTTGGTATGGGACCTCAGGCCATACCACCTCCTGCGGATCTAAAGGATGGTCCTTAGTGTTGCTTCTAGGATGCTCACCTTCTCCAGGATTCCATTCCAGGTCCTCGTTTCATGTGCCTCAGGTACTGAGAAGGAAACCCTTCCGACCAGTTGGTCCATATTGGAAGCACATTTCTCCATCAGGTCTTCAAGCTCCCTCTCAGAGAACTTCTCTTTTCTCTTCCTGCTGCTCC
This sequence comes from Lissotriton helveticus, assembly GCF_964261635.1. Classification (NCBI taxonomy): domain Eukaryota; kingdom Metazoa; phylum Chordata; class Amphibia; order Caudata; family Salamandridae; genus Lissotriton; species Lissotriton helveticus. The sequence goes on along the minus strand of NC_136072.1, from coordinate 1,163,395,159 downwards.
TAGAGTCCTTGTTCCCCTCTTCAGCAGCCGTGATGTTGACTGGAGATGTTGTGTTGCACAGGCAGCAGTGATGCATGGGCACTCCTTGCTTCCAGTAGTTATTTAGCTTCTGGCTCATCGCCACGTCCTGTATTATACTCCACCTGGGCCGTGACATCATCACCCTGCTTCCAGAAGGTTTTTATGCCTCTGGCTTGTGGCCACACCATATAAATATACTCCAACTGGTCTGTAGCATCATCAAACTGGTTCCAGGAAGCTCACTTTTCCTATTAGGAAACCATAATTTAGCAATTTCCTAATTTGTGATTTTGTAATAGCGAATGGTAATCCCTAGGAATTGCTATTAGGAAATCGCAGTTTAGGTACATTCCAATTTGCAATTCCCAAATAGCAATTTCTACGGATTCTCAATTTGAAAATCACAATTTCCCAATTTCGTGTATCTGGGCCAGAGTCTCAAAAGTAGAAGCCCAAAGTCTTCAGTGGGGCAAGGCAGCAGGATGTAGCTGAAGTGGGCTTCATGAGTTTGGATAGCCTTTGGACAAAGTCTCAATGAAGCCATTGGCATTTGGTGGAAAACTCCAAGCCGAAGAAATATGAATTTTAAGCCCTGCAAATGAAGCTCATTGGTCGGATACTTTTAGCACTTGAATCAAGATTTCCTCATTCACACTTAGTTACTCTTTTAGAGTTTGGATTCCTCCAGCAGTGCAAGGCTGCAGGGGGTGTTCAAAGACAATTCCATGAGGCCAGACACGGTATCTGAGAAGTCAGACTGAATCGGATTTGCTGCTGTGGAAAACGTCTGTAAAGTATACAAAGCTTGATGAATGGAATTTTAGTCACTCATAATTAGTTGGGGTCACACCCTGGTCCATTTTTATTTTGCACATCCTGCCATCACAGTTTGGACCCAGTCATATGCAAATCATTCTTGATCCTGCTCCAATGGAAACAGTCTAACCCAAACTGCCAGACCAGGTCCTCCCTTAACCCAAATTCAATTAACCTAGGACTGGTTTTGCCCTAGTTAGGGACCATCAGCCAGGTTCAGCTTGACTCCAGTGAGATAGTGTGCACGGGCCCTAAGTCTGTGCATACCCTTCACACTTAGAGCAGCACACTATAATATAAACAAATGATGGATGGAATGCTTGAAATAATTTCAGCAAGTGGTAATTACTAGGGGCCATATCCTAGTCCGGTGTTATTGTGTTCACCATGCCTCCCCAGTTTGGACCCAGCCATATGTAAATCAGTCTTGACTCTGCTTCATTAGGAACATCCCAGCCAAAAATGCCAGGCCAGGTCCTCCCTGAAATAGAATACAAGCAATATAGGACAGGTTTCTCCCTAGTTAGTGCTCACCGTGCCACTGGAACCAAGCTATACTTGGCTGAAGATCCCTAAGAAGAGTGAAATCGTCTTTGGGTTGCTTGTGTTCCAGTTCACGGTCAACCTGGTCAGGTAGTTTGGGCTGGACTGTTCTCATGAGGAGGAGGGAATTTGCACATGGCTGGGTCCAAACTAAGGTGGCATGGTGGGAGAAAAAACAATGGATTGGGAAGTTGTGCAAGTGATTGCCAGGGGCTGAGATTATTTCAAGCACTCATTTAATCACCATGTCTTTTTTGCATTTCACAACCTAAGTGTGCCAGATATGCCCAGATGTGTGCCCTGGGCTCATTGTGTCTCTGGGACCAGACTATGCCTGGATAAAGACCCCCTAATACAGGTGAAACTGATCCTGGTTTGCTTGCGTCTTAGTTTAGAGAGGACCTGGCCTGGCAGTACAAGCTGGACTGTTCCCATAAGAAGCAGGGTCAAGACTGATTTGGATATGGCTGTGTCCAAATTGAGGTGGCTTTATAGATGAAAAATGATGGACTGGTATGTGGCTCGATTGATTGCCAGTGGCGGAGATCAAATCAAGCATTCCATCCATCACATTTTTGTTTTTCTATGTGGAAAAGCTCTGAACAGGGGAATCCTGAATATTCAGCCCAGCGGATGCCCACCTTGGTCAGATCAGCTTTGCAGGTTTGTTCAGATCATTCAGAGATCTTTGGAGTCAAAACATTTCTAAGTCTTGAGTTTTCAGGGATAGTAGGAGAAGTCCACCCAGACCCAGCTACATGTTCCAGGACCTCAGGAACAGCACTCAAGGGTCAGAACTCACAACAGCAGTAGGGTTGAAAGCAGTTCCAGTTGTAAGTGGTCAGCTGTAAATCTTCAGGAATGGTCTCTTCGCAGCTTGTTATGACCCTGTAGGTTGAAGAGGAGGTCAGACTTATGGCCCTTGGAACCCACATCTTCTCCCAGGGTACAACTGAGTACAAGACAGAGCGGGTCCAATCTTTCAGGGCTCTTCCCAAGTTTCAGACAGCAGTTCCACTCCTCTTCTGATCTTCCGCAGTTCCAAGAGTGTTTTTAGCAGGGTACCAGGATGCAACATTAATGCTCAACACCAGTTTGTGGGTGTTGGTTACTCCTGCCTTTTCCCTAACCAAGGGGTTAAATGTTTCCGAGGGTTACCATACCCACTTTTGCAGCATTTCCTGTGTGTCTTAATGCAAGCACTACCACAGTGCCTCTCACTGCCTAAATCCAAGATGGTGAAACGCTGCCTTCTGGTGCAGAGTCTGTGTGCCCACCTCAGTGCTGTGGCCACGGAAATGAGCAAATCCTCCTCTGTGGTCCCTTGAAACCAATTTTAGGGTAAGCTCCCTCCTCACCGGTATTCTTGCCTGTCTGACTGAGGAAACAAAGAGGCCTATCAAGTGTGTAACCTGACATTGGCCTGTGAAAGGGGAAACCCCTTTGAAGTAAATTAAAGTTCCGGGGCACAGCCCAAATCAACATCCTGCCAGAGGAACACTTGCCCCACACTTAGGCAAGTGTCTCTGTTCTGGGAGCCATTTTAACACCTAATTCTTCGCTTGAGCACTCTGAGGGCTGCAGCTGGAGGTTAATGAAATTTAGCCACCGTAGGCTTTAGGCATGGAAAATATTCTATAACTACATTTTCGTTACCACTTCACCAATGAATTGAACTTTTAATAAAGATTTAAAAAGAGTCTACAAATGCCATTCCAGTTGTTTCCTAGCTGAATATAGCATTATCAGATCTAATAGTGCATTCCTTTTTAGGTCTCACCTAGGCAGTGCGTGCGCTGTCTCGACGAGAGATGCTGTATCCAGTATAGCGAGGGAAGCCCCGCCCACTTTGCAGGCATAACTTTGATTGGCTACAATCAAAAATTCTGCATTTTGATTGGTTTTCTACATTTTAGTCCCGCCTCCTGACTGCCCTGACGTCATTTTTGCACTTCCGAGGCTATCAGCCCCTTTACTTCGAAAAACTTTTGGTGTCCCCGTCTCTCCCCATTCCCTCCCGCAGTCTGTAACTTCTTGTGTCACAACCACCCCCCAACCCCTCCCGTTCGTGCCTTCATTTGTGCTCGCTCTTCCATTTAAAATGCAATAGGGCTCGGGTAAATCTGAGTCCTATTGCATTTTCAATGCTTGTTTGCATCGTGATTGGTGGCGTAATTCATACACTTTGTGTTGCATGCTCGCCATGCCTTGCATGATCGTACGCATGTGCAACAAAACAGTGGCGTACCTAATTGATGACGGGAGGCAGAGACAGCACAAGCATCACCCGCCTGACTACACAATGCTTGTTTGTGTTTGTGTGCCAACAAATATGGGAGGTTCTAGTGCTTAACTAAACTTGATAGGGCTCAGTACCACGGATTCTGCTATGTATCACGCTCTTCGGCAAACACAGTGGCATTATGCAATGCATAAAATGTTTTCAGGGATAAGAGGCTGACTGTGTAATTTCGCATCACCGCACGGTAAACAAACTTTCACAATCTGTGTTGAGCCCCGTGACTGCTGGACAGACCTGGACCCAATCCAAAGGACCACGGCTGCTGTGGCACTCAGAACACCACTGTGTAGCCAAAGGACGTTTGTCGCGGGAGTACCTGAAATGCTGTACTCTCAGCTGGAGTTCACACACAGTCTCAGTCTCAGTCTAGTAGTCTGTGGTGTACAGTTACTGTTCAGGAGCTGTACGACACAGCTGAAGTCACACTTACTGCTGGCCGTCAGGGGTGGGGAGATCTTAACCGAACGCTCGGGGTATAATGATTTTAGCCATCAGTAAGTCCAGTCAAGGAGTACCTTTTTAAATAATTGCTGCCGGCTTTGGTAGTTCAATGTCGCTCATAAGTACACTGAAAACTTCGCAGCAATAGGGGTTAAATGTCTCGTATTTACAGGTTTCCCTCGTCTTTATTTCTTGGTTTTGCTTGCGGTAAAGTGTCAGTCATAGTACCCGAATGTAACTCATAATTACACTGACATTACGGAAATGTCATACATAAGCACTCTGAATTCTTGGTAGCTATGCACTGAGATGGTTCATTACTGCGGGCACAAGACTGCAGGGGGTAGGCTGAGGGTTAAAGTGCTCCTGACTGCAAACGAGGACAGCGGCGCGCTCTTTTCGGTGAAATGTCTGTGCTCTACGGGAGAACGAAGCTACAACAAGGCAATGCGTGCCCTCAAACAGTGTTTGTAGGTAGCAAGCCTGTTCACTTCACCTTACTCAGAAATGTAGTATTCAATGTTATAAGTTTTCATTAAGGGAAACTGCGTGCTTCATAGAAAGCAAACCTTAAGGCCAGCGAAGACAATCACACGCACTAGCGCACGTGCAGTTCACGGGATGTGTAGCAGTCAGTGCATTAGATCGGATAAAGCAAAGGGCTGATGGTATCCCCCGAATCCAAGAAGCAGAATAATAATTTAAACTGGCTGCTGTCACAGTGTCCAATGCCATGGGTAGTAAAAAGACCAACATTGTTCCTGATGTGGAAAGTGACCTCGGCAGGATCTGACCTGCTGCTGGGCACAGGTACCCCAAAGGTGCCTATTGCTGGGTTGTCTTGATGCTTCTCCATGGCTCTGCCCTTGCCCTCTCTGAGGCCAGAGTCAGATGACAAGGCAACTACAGGTGGGCAAGGGTTCCCCTCCCACCCTGTCTGAGCCATGCATGTTTCATTGGATTGCTTTTCCAACTCTGCACTGAGGACATATTTTCATAATACACTGATATGGCAAAACCGATTGGCATGGCCGATGCTTGTTTTCTCTATCAAACCACTAGCCTTGTTAATAGCTTCTGGGTGTGATTCAATGTAAAGATGTGTGACATTCAATTTCTACATGTCCTACTTTTAAATATAATGTACCCTACCTTATGGGCTGAAAGGCCTACGCAGGGCTGACTTATTAATATTCAGAAGGATGGTTTTGACCTGTCAAAAGGGTTTATTTTGAGAGGTCGAATTGCAGTTTAAAAACTGCTTCAGTCCGGTTACAATCGTATGCTGAAAACTATGTTGTGCTGCTACTGTAGAGTAGTGGACTGTAAAAAAGCATCCTGGGACAGGTTTCACGGTATCACTCCTCATCAGCCAGGCTAGCTTGAATCTAGTGGCAAAGTGAGCAAGGGACCTAGGTCTGGGCATACCCTGCCAACTTAGGGCGAACAAAGTGATATCAAAGGGGATGATGGACGGAGCGTTATAGAAAATTAAACACTCACCCCCAGTCAACTGATCTGGGTTTAATCCATCATTATTCTTTAGCTCACACCACCACCCCAGTTCAGACATGGCCATATGCAAATCAGTCTGACCCTGTGCCTCATGGAAACAGCCCAGACCGAACTCCCAGCCAGATCTTCCCTGGACCGGAAACAAGCATCCTGGGACCGGTTTCGGGGTAACACCCCGTGTTAGCCAGGCTGGCTTGAATCCAGTGGCAAAGTGAGCAAGGAACCCATGTCTGGGCATACCCTGCCAACTTAGGGCAAACAAAGCAAACACAAAGAGATGATGGACGGAGCACTCAAACATTTCAGAAACTGACCCCCATTCACACATCTGGGTTGAATCCATCATCGCTCTGTGGTGCCGAAGTGAGCTGTGACAAATTCTTGAGCAATGGAGTGCACAAGGAAGGGAAAAAATGAAGCAGAGAAGATAAATGGCATCGTGAAGTAGGACTGTGTGCAGCCTTTGAATGTCGAGTACCTCTCTTGCACACAGTGCAACTGTCAGAAATGGGGTGACCAATTCTACGGGGGTAGCATGGTACAGAGCGGGCAGGCCAAACTCCTGAGGACATGTGTGAAGCATCCACGCAGTACCCACAGACGACACGCCAGGCACAGCACAAAAAGAGACACAACACCGGTTGGGATGAAAAAGAATAACTCATGTATTGTCTCCAACCTGCAACAGAAATCACAGTAATCACGGTGGGGCGCCAACGGGCGCCAGGGCAATGTATACCGGGGGATTAATTACAGGGAAAATGGGAAAAGCAAGAAAAAGGTAAGTCCATTAGTTTCCAGGGCTGAAATAAAAAGAGCGTTGTCAATTGACATGAAACGTCAGGCACAATCATCATCTGCCGTAAAACCTCTTAACAGGACGTCCAGCACTAACATCAGGCATAGACCTAAATCCTAGGGCAGGAAACACAGTGTGCAGGGAAGAAAAAGATAACAGGCATGGAACATCAGCAACAACCCTGTGAGGGGAAGAAACACTAGGCCTCAGCCTCGGGGCAGGTCAGCATGAAACAAAACATTAGACGCGAAAGCATATTATGCATGGCTGGCATTAGCCCCTCCTGCAAAAAGAACAATAGGCTCGACCTCCTCAGGGTGCACATAAGTAAAGGCGGAACACAGGAGCATAATACACAATTTGACAACAACCTGAGTCATTGGGGCAGTACCATCAGGCTCACCTCACTACCCTAACCAGCGTTAACATAACCCCATTGGCACCAGCATCGGGGGCAGCAATAACCCTTTGGAGAACCCTATGGGCTTAGATACCTGGGGCCCTATACCTGCAGCCCTCTGTCCGGGAGATAATGGACCTCTCCAACTGGCACAGTCCGCTGGGGTGACTGACTCCCCTGGGGCCAACGTTGTAGGTGCCCGCTGCGAGGCGGGGCACCTGGGATGGCAACACAGTCCCCGGGTGCTGGCACCGACCCTGTCCTTGGTGGGCCCCCGCCCCAGGGGCTTCAATAATTAAGGCTGCACGTTGCAGCTGCCCACTGCCAAGTGGGGCAGCTGGGAAATCACACTGGCACCAAAGGGAGGGGGGGCGAGCACCGACAGTGTGCCCCGTTGCTCTCTCCACCTCCCACATAGCCTCACTCACCGGTACTCTTCCGAGGCTCTGCTCCTTTCCTCCGCCCCTGCTGCCCAGCCTGCCGAGGAAAGTTCGGAGGAGGGGGGAGGCGGGGTAGGCTCCCGCTCCCCTAGGGCTTCCTCTGGCCCTGTTCCGGTCGCACGGGCAGTCCCCCCGCACGGGCGATCTTCTGGCTCCTCCGGCCAGTGGGGTAGGCTCCCGCTTGGCGTCTTCCTGCTTCGCAGCCGGCCACCAATCACAGTACGGCCGGCAAGGGATGCGGCCGGTCGGCCAATGACGGTGCACGAAGGGCGGGGGCGTGGCCAATGACGTGGCCGGGTGCCCTGTCACGTGAGACGGGTGTTCCCGGATTCCTGGAATCCCGCGGCGGCTCTCCTCTTCACCCGGGTCTCGCTCCGAGGAGCCCGGGACTTCGCGACCTTCGCGCTGGGCTCTCCCTTCTCCCAGTGACCAGGGAACAGAGCAGCAGGCACTACTGGGCCAGGTCAGAAGTTAGTGGGAACTCATCAAAACAGGGCGGTAGGCTTTCACCATCCTCCACTGTAGCATGGCCCTCCTCCTACACGGCAGCCTGAACTCCTGCAGTGGGGCTTCCACTAGCCCTGGGGACAGTAGAGGGGTTCTAGATGGGTGCAGGGTCCAGCACAGAGGCCCAAGTGGCAGTAACCCCTGGCAGCAGGTCCCCTCACGTTCACGTCCCAGCTCTGTCTCTGCACATGGTGGCACATCCCCTTTATATATATCTCCCTCACCCCATCTACCAGACAGTGCCAGAAGCTTCTGGAATTCTCTGTGGAACTGGTTTAAACTGGCTCAGGGGGAGGAGTAGAGCACCCTGGGTGCCAGGCTTTCCCTCCAAATATTGGGACTGCTGGGTACCAAACATCTAGACCACTAACGTACTGCAGTCAGGTGGTACAACGCACAGCCATGGCATGCATTTTAAGAATTAGCAGTTCACCAGGGTATATTTTCTTGATGGGGGATTGACAAGTGCTCACACCATTGCATTACATTGTCATCGCAACATGGCGTCTCATACCACACATGGCCTATACAGTAATCTTTACCATGGGGGAGACATCCTGAATTAGGGGGGTGAAAAATCGAAAGATTTTGGGGAAAAGGGGCCAGGTCCAACAGCCACCCCACCCTCCACCCATCTGCACCACTGTAGACCCTTCTCAGAAGCAGAAAATGTTACTCTGATATCAAGTTCACTTAAGGACTAGCTATAACACTTAAAATGTAATTTGGATATTATCATGAAACAACTGCAGTTACAACACAAACTACAATAGCGAGAGTGCCCATGGTTTCTTTATTTCAATTTCAAAGCATAAATGGCCTGACAGGGCGGTAATTGGAATCCAATCTGGTGTTCGAGCACACAGCCTGGATTGAGTTCATTTTTGTTAGCCCCTATGCTGTGATGAAAGCCTAAATGGCGGTAAGTGAGTCAGTTTGTGAGCGATCCAAGCCCGGTGCATCTTCCGCCCTCCACTGGCAACAGATTTCTGTCTCCCTGGGTCCTCTGCTTCTTTTCTGAGGTCTTTTCTATAGGCCTCCTGCTGGCATGAAGTCAGGAAAGGGTAGAGCTGCAGTGCCAAACACTGAGCTGCCAAGCAAAGGGCCTACAGAAGCCGACAAGGTACCATCTGCTTCCGTGCGCAAGAACGCAGCGATGACAGCATCCCAGAGGATAGGGAAAGGAGGACGAGGCCAGGCAGCTTTACATGAGCTGGCACTGATTCAAAGAGGACAGGGCACTTCTACAGAAATAATGGCCCTGCGCTGCAGCCACCAGCAAGATGCCAGAAATAATGGCCCTGCGCTGCTGCCATGCGCAAGATGCCGGGAATAATGGCCTCGCGCTGCTGCCACTCGCAAGATGCCAGATTTTAACCTCCCTGCTCTGCTGCCACCCGCAAGATGCCAGAACTAATGGCCCTGCTGCCAGACGCAAGATGCCAGAACTAATGGCCTTGTGCTGCTGCCACCCGCAAGATGCCAGAAATAATGTCCCTGCGCTGCTGCCACCCGCAAGATGCCAGAAATAATAAAGGCCCTGCGCTGCTGTCACCCGCAAGATCTCAGAACTAATGTCCCTCATTGTTGCCACCCACAAGATGCCAGAATTAACGTCCCTGCCCTGCGCTGCTGGAACCCGCAAGATGCCAGAACTAACGACCCGTGCTCCTGCCACCCACAAGTTGCCAGAAATAATGGCCCGCGCTGCTGCCACCCACAAGATGCCAGAACTAATGGCCCCACCCTGCTGCCACCCGCAAGATGCCAGAATTAGCGTCCCGGCTTTGCTGCCACCCGCAAGATGCCAGAACTAATGGCCTTGCGCTGCTGCCACCTGCAAGATGCCAGAAATAATGGCCCTGCAACACTGCCACCCGCAAGATGCCAGAACTAATGGTCCTGCACTGCTGCCACCCGAAGGATGCCAGAACTAATGGCACGCACTACTGCCACCCACAAGATGCCAGAATTAACGTTACTGCACTGCTGCCACCCGCAAGATGCCAGAACGAATGGGCCTGCGCTGCTGCCACCTGCAAAGATGTCAGAACTAGTGGCCTCTCGCTGCTGCCACAGCAAGATGCCAGAACTAATTGTCCATGCTCCTGCCACCCACAAGATGTCCGAACTAATGGCCCTGCACTGCTGCCACACACAGGACAAAAAAAATCAATTGTTATAGTTAGATAAAAATTTCAGGAGCATTTTAATTTAAAAAACTGCACCCCTGCCATGCACTGCTATTGACCTCACATATTATATTACTCATGACATGCTCAGTTAAATCATTGATGACATAATTGATGACATCTCAAATTATTTCTTTGAAGACATCACTGATGATATCACTAGTGACATCATCCTAGCTACCGTGGTACACATCACTCTATAAAGCAGTACAGCATTAGAGATATGAAAAGAAGTACTAAAAAGCACAGGAAATATAAAGCATCAATTATACTTTACACACACAGCCCCCCTTAGGTAATCAAGCTTCTCCTATGTACAACATTCACCCTATGCCGTACAATTTGAGGGTAGCCAAACTCATGTGGACAATCGAGTACATGGTGTTCAACCTGTACACAACTCTTCAGAGAGAGCGTGGTTCCCCCGACACTCAAACACTGTTATATAACCAAGCCAAACCAGGGCAGAGGATGTAGCCTTACGACTAGAGTGGTCGACCTCGAAGCTGGGGAACCAGGTTCGAGTCTCGGCATTGACGCTCAACATCCTGTTATTCTGGGCAAATCACTTAATCTACCCAAGCCTAACAATACAAATGAATGTGTCCATCTGGGACAAATCTGGTGCTCATGTACAGTGCTCTGATATCTTCGGGTTGAGTTTGCACTATATAAAACTCTAAAAAAATTAAAAAACCTACTAAGCAAAGCCTTTACTCTGTATCAAACCCATCACAGGTAGCCAGCATCTCTGGGAAATCAACCACACATGAGTAGAAATGTACGTACAGCAAACAGGGGGGGCATTTTATCAGGGACCAGTGTTAAAATGATCGCCGTTTTATCGGCAGCAAACTGCCGATAAAACGGCGATAATGGGCTTGATAATACGCTCTTGTTAATTCCCATAGAAGCCCATGTCCTGGTGTGAACATGGGCTTCTATGGGAATTAAAAAGAGCGTATTATCAAGCCCATTATCGCCGTTTTATAGGCAGTTTCCTGCCGATAAAACGGCGATAATATTAAGACCGGTCCTTGATAATATGCTCCAAAGTTTGTGGAAAAGTAAATTTTGCCATGTTATATGTGCCTACGTGTTCCCCATCTTATGTTATATGTGCATGATCGATATGCATGTATTCCCTTCTGATCGATTAAAGACGCAATTACAGTTGTGTCCATCTCTAGTATGCCAGTTTCCAGTCTTCGTGAAAGCAACGAATATCAGGCCTATGTAAAGCTACGTTGCCACGTTTCACAGTGTGCACGTTAATTCATTGAATTATCCCCGTTTCTAGGCCTCAAAAGGGCCCGGACTCAGATTCAGCTCCTGTTTCCTGAACCCTCTCCGAGGAGCGATACAGCCCCCACCTGTATCCCTGACCCTTAGCTTACTTCCATGCCTCGCAGTGCCCGGCACGGCCTGGCTCTGCCTCCGAGTCTGCCAAGAGTATGTTATGATTCTAGTTATCAGAATATTCCCCGCACACACACTACATGTAGGATTATGTATGCACCAGTCTTAATATCTGTTAGCCTTTGCCCTGATAACTTTTGGATTCTATCAACATGTTCTCTAAACACTAGATACTAGATAGGCTTTAGGTACATGTCGCTCTGACACTCCAGACTTTCGTCTCCTCTTCTAGCGCAGAAGTCATAGCCCCCAGTTCTCCCTGGTAACACGTCATTGCCAGTTTGCGCGCACCACTAGGTTAGATGTCCCAGCTGCTCAGGTAGCCCCCTCCATGTTTCCGCCCCTTTTATGACATATTCTGTTACGTTTGCATCACATGTTTATGTATACGCCCTGTACACGCCTTCTTGTTACCTCATTCTGCTCTTATCTTTCGCGACTGCTACAAACTCCGCCTACTGCTACGCCTACTGTATTGACTGTAATGTAAATGTTTTAACTATATATACTTGTGCACTGTTATTAAAAGTTAGCGCTCCTTTGTCCCTGCCCCAGGCAGCTGCCATCCCATCCCCGTACAGGCAGTCCTGTTCCAGTCCTTGATGCTTAATTAAAGCCTGTCAACTCTAGCTACCTCGTATCTTGACTCTTATTTATTGAGCTATCTATTTGTATGAGTATCCTGAAAAATAGTACCGGTAATTAATTATTTATTTACCACATAATGGCGCCCGAACAGGGACTTGCCCTTTCCCCACGCGCCGGAGAAGCCACGCAGGCCCCCTGATCCTCTGCAGCCGTGACGGAACCATACCGTGCACGTGCAGATATTTCTGCTTCAAGTATCCCTCAGGCCCACGGAGGAGACGGAGGTTGCGGTCCAGCGTCCAGACGAGGCGGTGGAGGAACGCGGCGAGTCCCGACCAGAGCCCAAGCCGAGAGTCCAAGGTCCGAGGTATCCGGAGGCCCACCTGTAACTGAAGTCCGAAGTTCGTCCGTCCGTCGTCGTAGCAGTCCAGTCCAGTCCGAGGCCTTCCGTTCTTGCTGCCCGGTGAGTACCGTTGCTGGGGTAGTATCTAGACAGGGTCAATTAATTTGTCTCTGGTCCGTGGGTTTGGGTACACAGATCCAACACGAAGTGTCCACTTAGGTGGATGCGGGTCCTGACCTGTCTCTTTATGGGACCGGTAAGTTTCGTACTGTTTTAGCAGTGCATCTAGTCTGTTCTAGTAAGTTCTGTTCTCGAGAAATTCATGTATTTTGTTCTCAGTATTTCAGGTAGTATCTTGTCCGAACTGTTATTCTTAATGTTATTCCATGTGTTTTCAATGTCGTGGTATGAATGATTCGTATTACAGTTATTATTGTGTTTATTGTGTATTGTATTGTGTCTAGACTCCAGTCCAGTCATGCCTCTGTTCTCAAGATTACGTCAGTTAAAAACTAGAAAAGGTCTGCTCGAAGAAGCAGTTCCTGTCCCGCCTAGGGACAGTCCAGGTCATTTCATGTATCAAAAGCATGGCATAAGTGCCATATTATATCTAGATTTATGGGTGGAGTACACCAAACAATTAGAGGAAAAGTATAGATGGCCCGTATCAGGTACGTGGGATGCCGAGTGCATCATGCGAGTAGAAGAAGTATTATGGAAAAAGAAAGCCAGACAGTCCCAGAAAGATGCCATCGAGTTATGGCGCAAAGAATCTCATAAAAGAACAGAGAAAGAAATCAGAAAGTCAGAATTAAGTAGAGAATCCTCTGAAAGAGCCCAAGAAAGGGAATTGATCGAAGTAGGTGAACGAGTTAAAGCCGAACAGTCAGACAGACAGAGAAATGCCCTCATTAAGGGTATGTATCCTCTTCTTGCCGAGGGCTTGCCAAAAGCAACCCCGGAAGCGCCATGTAATTTTCCGCCGCCATTAGTTCCGATTAAACTACGTCACAAACCGACCGCAGCTGATATTTTTCTCTCGTCCTATTTGGACGACACAGTCCCAGAATATGCGAATCCTGCTCCGCCGGCTCCTGTAAATAATGTAATTCCTGTTCCTCCAGCCACCGGGGCACCTGTTACAGCACCTGTTACGGTACCCCCGGTCCAGCCCATAGTACAAGTTCCCGCTACATCGGTCACTCTGCCAGCACGAAGAGTATCAGTCGACGATTCCAGTTTAGGGGCCGCGGGGGGAGGTCCTCCTGGTACCCCGCCGCCACACAAACGTGTAACGTTAGTCGAGTTACATGAACGTGCGTTACAGCGTATGCCCAAATATCAGTCCGTTGCAGATATCAGACGAGCTCTTACCGAATGCCGTTATGATCCAGTCCCAGGCGATGATAATATGGTTATATATTCATTGCGTGTAAGACGGGTGACCGAGTATTTGGACACCCTACCGAATATGAAAGAAGATCTAGACAGAATATATCGTTTCATCCGTACAGGAGACGATCCAGAAAGTATTGGCGAAATCATGTCTCTAAGGAAAGCTGAGACCCAGCTCATGCTATTAAAATTTCTAATCAATTGTTTAGTAAGGGAACAAGATTGTCCGACTAAAGATCCGATCGAAATGAAAGTCCTGACAAGGTGGAGTGATAATATAGCCGAGGGTAGACACAAGACACTCAGTAGTATAGAAAGTATGTACAAGAAAATTCGTAAGGAAATAATAAGGTTACACGAAAATCGTAAAGCAGCACAAGTAAGCGAGAAAGAAGATAACACTGATACCGAAGAGGTAGAAGACGAGAATACCGCCAGAATAGCGTATGTAGGTAAATCTAGATTTCCAGACCGACATTCACGCCTAGAACACAAGAAAGTCTTTCATCTTCCAGCACCAGAACAAGGTTCTCTAGAACAAGTATTTCAAGCTACCGATCACATTCTGAAATCACGAATCGGTTATAGTGAACTCAGTACCATGCATGAACAAGAACTAGCCCGATCAGCAGTTCGATGGACTACTGATTCTACCACTTTTCCAGACGAAATAGTGGCACAAATGTTTCTGAAACTGCCCCCAGCCGAGCAGCGACTGGTGGGTATGTATATGATCCAGCACCTCATTACACTGTATGAGGGCCAACATTCTGATCCGGGTCCGTTACATGATGTATTAAACGAGTTACTACAGTATAGATGGAAAGGTCTAGGTGCCGATCTAATTAGTGTCATTCTAGAACAGCGCCACAAATACCGAACGTTTCTGAATCCGCATTTTGTTCATGTCTCACCTCCAGACAGTAAACCATTCTATATAGACAGACAGCATCCGTTACGAGAAGTCCACCCAGTTAGAGGAACGGGTGGCGATCTAGAACGAGTATTTGTTTACACCCCGATTACCAAGATGGAACTCTTAGAGATGAAGAAATTAATTCCCTGTCACGACAAAGATCCAGCAGGGTTCCATCGAGAATTAAAAGACATGCTCCGTATGGGAGAATACACGTATCCAGATATCATTAAAATGTTAAAGGTCCTGTTGCCTGCGGGCATATATGAAAAACTCAAGGAAAAAGAATGGGAGGTGGGAGAGAAAAAGATAGATTGGACAGCTCTAGAAGCTGAAGATAAAATACGAGTACCAGGTACCGGTCTTGGGGACAAATGTAAAGAATTGCCAGAGTTATTGATTCAAGTTTTGCCAAGATTACTAGCCACGAAAAAGGAAGACTGGGATGCCATCTCAGCCTGTAAACAGAAACCAGATGAAGACACTAGTGATTTTTATTCTAGATTCGAAAAATGTTTCATTATCAACAGTGGTCTCAAGACAGGTAGCGAGTCATACCCTCATCTTTTTGTTACTAAACTAGTCGAGAATTCAAGTCCACAAGTTAAAAATCGAGTTTTGAAAGTCGAAAGTACCTGGCAAGCTAGTACCCCGTCACAAATGTTACAGATGCTCCAGTATCACCAGAATAGAATCAGGGAAGAGCAAGAACACGAAAGGAGACGTATGAAAGACACGAAAATGAAAGTACTAGTTGCACAATCTGTTCCACAAGACAGTCAGAAGAGGGGTCCGAATCAAGCCAGTTATCCTGCAGCTCCCGTTAAAGGGACATGCAATTACTGTAAACAGCCAGGTCATTTTATAAACGAGTGTGCAGTTCTGAAACACAACATAGCAACTGGTAAGACTAAAGAAAGAACACGTCCGCCTAGACAAGAACAAGTTTCACAGACTTCTCAGTCACCACAGAATGCACAACAGACAGTTCCAGCACCGCAGCCTATTGCTGCAACACAGCATGTTACACAGCAAATGTACCAGTATGCTCAGACAGAGTATCCAGAGTATCAACCGTATTCATGAAACAGCCTAGAGAGGGAGGTAGGCTTGCCTCTCATCGAGATACCTGTAGATCAAGAGGGTCCCTATGTACACAGTCAAGTATTAGGGAAAGACAGAAAGTTTTTGATTGATACAGGGGCAAGTAGGACTACTATCAGTCATGACGAGGTTCCAGGGGCTCCGCTCTCAGGCTCTAGAAATGTTTCCCTTGGATTTTCAGGAAAGCCTATTGTAAACGAGATTTCAAAGCCAGTTACTCTAGAAGTTGGTCCATTGTCCCGAACTACTGATTTATTACTTACGAAATCATGTCCAGAAAATTTGTTAGGCATTAAAACATTGAAAGAATTAGGTGCAGTTATTTGCTGTTCCCCAGAAGGAATACGATTGTTTTTAAGAGACTTTAAAGGTCACTATGTATTACGCGATTTTGATCCAAGATTATCAAATGTACCACAGCATTTATGGGCGCAAGGTCCAACTGATGTAGGTTTTATGCAAATCACACCCCATCGTGTGACTCTCAAGCAAGGTGTAGTCTTGCCACGAATCAGACAGTACAGATTGCCACCTGAGGCTGTAGCAGCCTTATCCAAAATTATTGACGAGCTCATTGCTCAAGGAGTGGTTGTAGAAACTGACTCCAATGTATGTAATTCTCCTATTATTCCAGTCATGAAACGTACTGATCCAAATGCACCTCCAGTATATCGATTAGTGATTGACCTTCGAGAACTTAATAAATGTATCATACCCCAGTATCCAGTAGTCCCAGATATTTCTTCCTTATTGACAGCTATTGATTCTGAAGCTACATTTTTTAGTGTAATAGACCTCAAAAACGCATTTTTCAGTGTTCCCATTCATCCAGACAGCCAGTACCTTTTCGGTTTTTGTTTAAATGGAAGGAGCTATAAATTCACACGAGCTCCTCAAGGTTTCACAGAAAGTCCTAGTATTTACAGTCAAGCACTTAAGAGACAACTAGACAACATTCATATGCCAACAGACACTGCCCTGCTCCAGTATGTCGATGATCTACTGATCACAGCCCGTTCTGAACGTGACTGCGAGCGAGCGTCACTTACAGTTCTGTATTTCCTAGCCGAGATGGGGCACAAGGTGTCCCCTTCGAAGCTTCAATTCTGTGTCCAGCAAGTGATCTACTTAGGCCACTTACTGTCCAAGTGGGGTAGGCAGTTGACACCAGACCGTATCCAGTTGATAGCGAGTCTTCCACAGCCCAAGACACAGAAGGAGGTACGAGCTTTTATTGGCCTCACTTCTTACTGCAGACAATGGATTCCTCAGTATGCATTTCTAGCAAAGCCACTGATACAGTTAACGACACAGGAGGCAGCCGTATCGACTGTCCTCCCTTGGACATCTGAACATACACTTAGTTTTAATGAATTAAAGAAAGCCTTATGCCAAGCACCTGTTCTAGCAACACCAAACTACAGTAAGCCTTTTACACTTTTTGTCACAGAACGTGATGGTACTGCATTATCTGTTCTCACACAAGATCAAGCCGGACAGTACAAGCCCTGTGCTTATTTTTCAAGCACGTTAGATCCAGTAGCCCAGGCTCTGCCTGCGTGCCTCAAGTCAGTTGCAGCCACAGCTCTAGCAATCAGACAAAGCGATTCCATAGTATTAGGACACTCCCTGACAGTACAAGTTCCACACTCCGTGGAAGTTCTTTTAAACCGAACACAGACTCAGCACTTGACCATCGCACGTTTAACAGGTTATGAACTGACATTGTTCCAGCCACACATAGAAATCAGACGCTGCAACGTTCTAAATCCTGCTACACTGTTACTGTCAGTTACTTCAAATCCGGCCACACATGACTGTGTGGAAGTTATTAACACTATGACTAAGCCAAGACAAGACCTGACAGACATTGCATTACCTAATCCCGACCTGACACTTTATGTGGATGGTTCATGTATGAGAACTAATACAGGAGAACTAGTAGCCGCGTATGCAGTGACTACTGACACTGAAGTTATTGAAACACACCGTATTGACACCCTGTCTGCTCAAGCAGCAGAGCTAGTTGCTCTGACCCAAGCCTGCATACGTGCCAAGAACCTGAAAGTAAACATATATACAGATTCACGTTACGCATTCGGAGTTGTACACGACTTCGGAGTGCTCTGGCAGGAGAGAGGTTTCATGACTTCTCATGGAACCAAGATTCAGCATGGTCTCCTCATTCAAGCTCTGTTAGATGCAATACATTTACCGACAGCTATTGCTATCATGAAGTGCAAGGCACATACGAAAGTCACTGACATCATTTCCCAAGTCAACGATCTAGCAGATCGAACAGCCAAGCTTACAGCTCAGACCCCAGACATTCCAGTTAACAAGACACAGACATCCACTCCAGAACAGACTACTTGTATGACAGTTAAGGACCCTACACAAGATGTCATAGACATACAGTTACATGCTACTCCTGAAGAAATCAAGAAATGGTCCGAACAAGGAGGGGTCCAGACAGATCAGGGATGGGTGACGAAGGGAAAAGCCACATGGTTTCTCCCCGACTCTATGGTTCAAGTCATTATTAATACCGCACATAGTCCAGCACATCTAGGAGAAAAAGCCATGTTAGATAGTATACAGAACCTTTGGTTCAACAAGCACTTACGAGCTGCAGCCAAGCAGAAAGTCCGTACTTGTATGATATGTTGCCAGTTCAATCCAGGTAAAAGTGTCCCGGTGGAACAAGGTGGATTCCAACCTCCTGACCACCCTTTTGAAGTCCTCCAGATGGATTATATTCAGATGGAGCGATGCCGAGGTTTCAAATATGTTCTTGTAGTTGTATGCGCTTTGTCCAGGTGGACAGAAGCATATCCAGTTCCAGATTACACAGCAGCGACCACTGCCAAGCAGTTGGTTCGTGAATTCTTCCCCCGTTATGGACTCCCTAGGGTCGTGTATTCTGATAACGGCCAGCCATTCTCATCTGAGCTCATGAAACATGTTTCCCTTTTGTTAGGGTACCAGTGGAAGTTCCATTGTGTGCGCCATCCAGAAGCAGCCGGTCTCGTAGAGAGACATAATCAGACCCTGAAAATCCGTATTGCCAAAGTATGCAAAGAGAAAGGTGTAGACTGGCTAGTTGCCCTGCCAGTTGCTCTATTCTTTATGCGCATGGTCGCACACTCCAGATCAGGTCTGTCCCCTTATGAGGTCGTATTCGGCCGCCCCCCAAATATGTGGGGTACACCTAGACCCCGCAGTATTACAGATGTTTCCAGTAATATGTTGACAGATTACCTAGCTTCCTTGATGTCTGCCCTACACTCTTGTCATTCACAGGTTGCCGCTGCATTTCCAGACAATACTGAAGTGAAACCACATGAGGTCATTCCAGGCGACCTCGTGTTGGTCCGGAATTTTGATCGTTCAAGTCCGCTGGAGCCTCGCTGGAAGGAGCCGAGACTAGTCCTTCTGACCACCCGTACGGCCGTGAAGTTGGAAGGCCGCAAGGGTTGGGTCCATCTGTCGCATATCAAGAAATTTCATGGAATCAGACAAAAGACTTTTAATGACAATTCCAAAGACTGTTCCATTTCTAAAGACTGCCTGAAACAAGACTCTAAATCAGACATTAATCTCAATCCCGAACTGAAAGTTCCTCTGTTAGAGAAAACTCCACAGCAGGAGTATAAATTAAAGCTCCGGTCTAGTAAAATAAGTCAGCCAGTTTAATTGTCTAAGTCCCTCTCGGGTGAAACGGTTAGACAGGTATCTGACATGTATGAGATAGACCCCCATAGCGAGAGAGTTAGTCAAAACTCTATCCGATGTATCGTTTTTCTAAGTTTTCTATTGTTTCTAAGTTTGATGGTTACCTGCACAAGTTATGCATTGCATTTATGTTTTCCAACTTCTCATGTAAATATGTTTTCTAATGCTACAGTAGAGCACACATTTAGTGATCTGCCTCCTCACGAGTTATCCTATCGTCTTGCTATGCGTAATAACACATTCATCAGAATGTTACACTATTCACACCAGACCAGCAATGCCACTAATTGTTGGGTGTGTGGTCGACTCCCCCCTTTCCAGACACCGAAGGGAGTTCTGCCACTCTTTCCTTATCCGTTTTCACATAATGGTTCGTGTGGAGCATGGTCCATGTTAACGTCATCTTCAAATGATATGTCCCTTCTGAATAGAACATGTTTTCCAGACAAGCAAGGTCTCCCCCATAGAACAGGGTTCGATCTAGAAAATGAAGTTTATAATTTAGGTAATTATTCTTCGAATGTTATGGTCCTGAATGTTCAGTCTGATACTACTCCAGACTTACCTGCTATTTCAGTACTACCAGTCAAAGGCGAATTATGTGTCAGAAATAATGGTTCCGCACATGTAGGACATAGTGATTGTACTACTACTGTCGAGTGTAGTGACAGTGGGAAATCTATTTTCAAAGCTTCATGTCATTCTTATTTTGTTTGTGGTCAGACCGCATATGTTCGTCTGCCCCTCGATTGGGATGGAACATGTTACATTGCCTTCCTACTGCCACCAGTTTTTCTAGCCCCATCTGATTATCATAGAAACACACATCTAGTACACGTCAGACCTAGAAGGGAGATCGAGTCCCCAATAGTCGATCAAACTGAAACTGCTCTAGAACAATATCAAGATTTCAATAAAGGTTTCTTCTTCTTTATAGGACCTGTCCAGAATAGTAAGTTAATCCGTAGGTTAAGCAGAACCCTTGAAGCAGTAGTGAATGAGACTACTTCTGCTCTAGGTAACTTAACTGAAGAGCAATCTGCTATGAGATTTGTCGTGCTCCAAAATCGTCTCGTTCTTGACGTCATACTGGCCGATAGAGGAGGAGCATGTAGAGTCATCGGATCTAGTTGCTGCATTTTCATTCCTAATAACGCGCCGTCTGTTTATTCAGCTATAACCAGACTTCATAAAATTGCCCATCAGTTACACCAGAATCCAGGCACCTGGACATGGTCCGGTTGGCTCTGGGGTATCATATCTGCTTGGGGATGGAAAGTATTGTCATTCCTAGGTATTGCAGTAACGATCATATTCAGTTGCTGCCTCTGTATACAATGTGGCCCTGCGATTTGCGGCATTTGTGCTACCTCTTGTATTCCTAGTTCTAAATCCCGTGCCAAGACAATTCGAGACAAGCAAATGATGCTATATGAAATAATAGATGGTATCATGAATATAGATGTTTCCTGATGGAAACGTAGGGCACAAGGAGGGAATGTGGAAAAGTAAATTTTGCTATGTTATATGTGCCTACGTGTTCCCCATCTTATGTTATATGTGCATGATCGATATGCATGTATTCCCTTCTGATCGATTAAAGACGCAATTACAGTTGTGTCCATCTCTAGTATGCCAGTTTCCAGTCTTCGTGAAAGCAACGAATATCAGGCCTATGTAAAGCTACGTTGCCACGTTTCACAGTGTGCACGTTAATTCATTGAATTATCCCCGTTTCTAGGCCTCAAAAGGGCCCGGACTCAGATTCAGCTCCTGTTTCCTGAACCCTCTCCGAGGAGCGATACAGCCCCCACCTGTATCCCTGACCCTTAGCTTACTTCCATGCCTCGCAGTGCCCGGCACGGCCTGGCTCTGCCTCCGAGTCTGCCAAGAGTATGTTATGATTCTAGTTATCAGAATATTCCCCGCACACACACTACATGTAGGATTATGTATGCACCAGTCTTAATGTCTGTTAGCCTTTGCCCTGATAACTTTTGGATTCTATCAACATGTTCTCTAAACACTAGATACTAGATAGGCTTTAGGTACATGTCGCTCTGACACTCCAGACTTTCGTCTCCTCTTCTAGCGCAGAAGTCATAGCCCCCAGTTCTCCCTGGTAACACGTCATTGCCAGTTTGCGCGCACCACTAGGTTAGAGGTCCCAGCTGCTCAGGTAGCCCCCTCCTTGTTTCCGCCCCTTTTATGACATATTCTGTTACGTTTGCTTCACATGTTTATGTATACGCCCTGTACACGCCTTCTTGTTACCTCATTCTGCTCTTATCTTTCGCGACTGCTACAAACTCCGCCTACTGCTACGCCTACTGTATTGACTGTAATGTAAATGTTTTAACTATATATACTTGTGCACTGTTATTAAAAGTTAGCGCTCCTTTGTCCCTGCCCCAGGCAGCTGCCATCCCATCCCCGTACAGGCTGTCCTGTTCCAGTCCTTTATGCTTAATTAAAGCCTGTCAACTCTAGCTACCTCGTATCTTGACTCTTATTTATTGAGCTATCTATTTGTATGAGTATCCTGAAAAATAGTACCGATAATTAATTATTTATTTACCACAAGTTCACTCTTTACCCTGTACCAAACTACTGCAGTGAGCCAAATTCTCAAGAGCATTGAACCACACATTGTTAACGAAGTAGCTACTGTGAACAGAGTTCCCCCTGTGCAAAATCCCTCCAGAGAGAGGCTACTGAACCTAAGCACCTAAGGCCAGTAAGGTGCTAAAAGTAATAATACCCATATTATTCAGCCACTACTGAACAGCTTCCAGATAACTGATCAACAGGAGGCAGATGAGTAAGTACCTGGTGCACAGTCTTCTCTACAATGTGGAATATGTGATGCAGAGACCATTCCTTCAAAACAGTCAAGGATCCTTACAAGATAAAGGGGCAGATTTACAAGGAAGTGCCGCAGTGTGGCACCACAAGCTTTTTGGCTGCGCCACGCAGTGGCACTTCCAAAGCACAGGGATGCAACATATTTACAAGAATATGTTGCATCTCTGTGCTTCACCCTGCACTGGTGCACAAACTGCAGCCATGTGCACGCGCAGGCACCCTTGCACCATGGTGCAAGGATGCCTGCGTCGTGGGGAGATTGTTTTTGTGCTGCTCAAAAACAATTACTGCAGGCATTTTCCTCTTTCAATGTGTGCTGTAGAATGTAGCGCGCATTGAAAGTGGAAAGAACAAGGAGTAATAAAAACATTTCTCCTCGTTACACCTCGCTACGCCACCTCTAGGGTGGCGTAGCATTCAGACACATCTCCAGATTTTCAATTTCTTGTAAATTTGGAGATGTGTCTTGTTTCATGAGTGTTGCTGTGGGTGTTGCGTGGGAACACCCATGGAACGCCCCTTCAACGCAAAGTGCTGCGTGTGAAGGGGCCATATTTACAAGGAGAGAAAAAGCCATGCAGGATGGCTTTTCCTCTCCTTGTAAATATGGAGGAGATCCCTGCGCCACCAGTACGTCACAAAAACTGACGCACTGGTGGTGCAGGCGGCTTGTAAATCTGCCCCTTAGAGCCTGCTTTAAGTATGGGCGGACAGTCCACCCTTCCACCATGGAGACAAAACAATTTACTCCATCCACACGGTGGACAGGCCAACCACCCCATTTATAAATGACGGCCAAGCAGGTGGTTATTTATAAAAGCATTGCCAGGAACCACAGTTATGGCTGCAGCCCTGTAGCACGGAGTCATTGTTTTTTATTTACAAAAAGGAAATCCAGAAACAACATTTTCTTTTCGTGAAGAAAAAATATAATGCTCTTCTCCCATGGTAGGGGTGCAATATAACAGTTTTACTGTTCCTTACCTCCAGGTTTTATTTCTTAAATATTATTTTTAAAGATGCCTGCAGAGTCATGTGTCGGGATCTACCTCCAAATGTCTGGTGGGGTGTAGGCCCCTCTCAGAGCACGGTGGGGATGCATCTGTCACATACTGAACTTGTACCTGACTTGTATGTCCTTCTCCCTGCCCCAGACCTATAGTCCTTTCATTGTCACTCAGTCTGCTCTTCTCTCAACGTCTACACATGTTTTCCTTTTATTTATGACATATTCCTCTCTGCATGATATGAACACCACACTGGTATTCCAGCATATACAGGCATATCCTCGGAACTCAACACCTCCTGTCTCTGCTGCACTGGTGCACTTGGGCCCTTACTCCTGCTCTTCTGCACTGGGGATCTCGGGCCCCTACTCCTCCTCGGTCTGTGGCACTGGTGCACTCGGGCTCTTACTCCTGCCTCTAGTGCACCGGCGCTCTCAGGCCCTTACTCCTCCTGCCTCTGTTGCCCTGGCACTCTCTGTCCCTTACTCCTTCTGCCTCGACTGCACTGATTCACTCGGGCCCCTACTCCTCCTCTGTCTGCTACACTGGGGCTCTCTGGCCCCTACTCATCCTCTGTCTGCTGCACTGGGGCTCTCGGGCCCCTACTCCTTCTGTTGCACTAGTGCATGTGGGCCCCTACTCCTCCTCTGTCTGCTGCATTGGGGCTCTCAGGCCCCTACTCCTCCTCTGTCTGGGGCTCTCGGGCCCCTACTCCTTCTGCTGCACTAGTGTACGTGGGCCCCTACTCCTCCACTGTCTGCTGCACTGGGGCTCTCAGGCCCCTACTCCTCCTGCTGCACTGGTGCACTTGGGCCCCTACTCCTCCTCTGTCTGCTGTACTGGGGCTCTCAGGCCCCTACTCCTCCTGCTGCACTGGTGCACTCGGGACTCTCCTCCTCCTGCCTCTACTGCACTGGTGCACTCGGGCCCCTACTCCTCCTGCCTCTACTGCATTGGGGTTCTTGGGCCCCTACTCCTCTTGCCTCTACTGCACTGGTGCACTCGGGCCCCTACTCCTCCTGCCTCTACTGCACTGGGGCTTTCGGGCCCCTCCTCCTCCTGCCTCTACTGCACTGGGGCTCTCGGGCCCCTACTCCTCCTGCTGCACTGGTGCACTCGGGACTCTACTCCTCCTGCCTCTACTGCACTGGTGCACTCGGGCCCTTACTCCTCTTGCCTCTACTGCATTGGGGTTCTTGGGCCCCTACTCCTCCTGCCTCTGCTGCATTGGGGTTCTTGGGCTCCTACTCATCCTGCCTCTACTGCACTGGGGCTCTTGGGCCCCTACTCCTCCTGCCTCTACTGCATTGGGGTTCTTGGGCCCCTACTCCTCCTGCCTCTACTGCACTGGGGCTCCCGGGCCCCTCCTCATCTTGCCTCTACTGCACTGGTGCACTTGGGCCCCTACTCCTCTTGCCTCTGCTGCTGTGGGGTTCTCGGGCCCCTGCTTCTCCTGCCTCTGCTGCTGTGGGGCTCTTGGGCCCCTGCTCCTCCTGCCTCTGATGCATTGGGGTTCTCGGGCCCCTGCTCCTCCTGCCTCTGCTGATGTGGGGCTCTTGGGCCCCTGCTCCTCCTGCCTCTGCTGATGTGGGGCTCTTGGGCCCCTACTCCTCCTGCCTCTACTGCACTGGTGCACTTGGGCCCCTACTTCTCCTCTGTCTGCTGCACTGGGGCTCTCGGGCCCCTGCTCCTCCTGCCTCTGCTGCACTGGTGCACTCAGTTCCCTACACCCTCTGCCTCTGCTGCACTCGTACACTCGGGCCGCTACTCCTCCTGCTTCCACTGCACTGGGGCTCTTGAGCCCCTACTGCTGCCTCTGCTGCACTGGTGTACTGAGGCCCTTAATCTGAGTCCTGCCTCTTCTGCACTGGGACTCTCGCGCCCCTACTCATCCTGCCTATGTTGCCCTGGGACTCTCAGGCCCCTACTACTCCTGCGTCTGCTGCTGTGGGGCTCTTGGACCCCTACACCTCCTGCGTCTGCTGCACTGGGCCTCTCAGGCCTCTCATTCTGCCTCTACTGCACTGGGGCTCTCAGGCCCCTACTGCTGCCTCTGCTGCACTGGTGTACTGAGGCCCTTAATCTGAGTCCTGCCTCTTCTGCACTGGGGATCTCGGGCCCCTACTCCTCTTGCCTCTGCTGCACTGGTGCACTTGCCCCCCCCTCTTACCTCTGCTGCACTGGTGCACTTGGGCCCCTACCTCTCCTCTGTCTGCTGCACTGGGGCTCTCGGGCCCCTACTCCTCCTGCCTCTACTGCACTGGGGCTCTCGGGCCCCTACTCCTCCTGCCTCTGCTGCACTGGGGCTCTCGTGCCCCTACTCCTCCTGCCTCTACTGCACTGGGGCTCTCGGGCCACTACTCCTCCTGCCTCTACTGCGCTGGGGCTCTCGGGCCCCTACTCCTCCTGCCTCTACTGCGCTGGGGCTCTTGGGCCCCTGCTCCTCCTGCCTCTACTGCACTGGTGCTCTCGGGCCTCTACTCCTCCTGCCTTTACTGCACTGGGGCTCTTGGGCCCCTGCTCCTCCTGCCTCTACTGCACTGGTGCTCTCGGGCCTCTACTCCTCCTGCCTCTACTGCACTGGTGCTCTCGGGCCTCTACTCCTCCTGCCTCTGCTGCACTGGGGCTCTTGGGCCCCTGCTCCTCCTGCCTCTACTGCACTGGAGCTCTCGGGCCTCTACTCCTCCTGCCTCTACTGCACTGGGGCTCTCGGGCCTCTACTCCTTTTGCCTCTACTGCACTGGGGGTCTCGGGCCCCTACTCCTCCTGCCTCTACTGCACTGGTGCACTCAGGCCTCTACTCCTCCTGCCTCTGCTGCACTGGGGCTCTTGGGCCCCTGCTCCTCCTGCCTCTACTGCACTGGGGCTCTCAGGCCCCTCCTCCTGCCTCTACTGCACTGGTGCTCTCGGGCCCCTACTCCTCCTGCCTCTACTGCACTGGTGCACTCGGGCCTATACTCCTCCGGCCTCTGCTGCACTGGGGCTCTTGGGCCCCTGCTCCTCCTGCCTCTACTGCACTGGGGCTCTCAGGCCTCTCATCCTGCCTCTGCTGCACTGGGGCACTAGTGCACCCCTGGTGCATTACTGCAGCCCAAACCGATCTGTTAAAGACCTCTTCTTGGGGCAGACTCGTGTGAGTGGCCAGACTCCCCAGGCCTTTGCCTTCGGGGTAAATTGCTTTGAATAATATGCAATAATCTGACTGTTTACACCCGGGCCCTGCGCGGAGTGTCAGACATTTAAAAATAATGGATCCGACCAGACTCCTTTGGAGACAGCCAGGGCAAGCGTGGAGACGTGTTATTTATTTTTAATCAGGTTTTCATTGCCGAACCCCTCGGTTGGTTTAAATTAATTACTGCCTTCCATTTCTGCTCTGCAGGACTTTAATTATACACAACAGGTGGGAGGAGGCGGGGCCAATGAGCTTCATTAAGGAAACATATTTGGGACTGGACCCCTATAAATAGTTACTGAATCCACGTCTAACCTGTGCTCAGAGGTGCAGGCTGGCTGCTCAGCCCCGGGGGGATCGAATTTATTATTTTTTATTTATGACGTTTTATAAAGCGCGAACAAGACCACAATTTGGCGTCAAAGCACTGTACAACATAACAAATTACATCAAATATACAAAGAGCAAAATATTGAATTCACAGAATGAAAAGATAATACAAAGAGACATAGTGAAAACACCAGCAATGAATACAAATTGGCAGGAATAGTCGCCTCAGATAGAAGGGATATTGGGGCATATTATCAAGCCCCAGCGATAATTATCGCTATGCACACGCAGAGCTAGGATAATTATCACCGGGAAGCGTGGATTTTTATCACTGAGATAGCGTGCTATTAGCAACGCTTATCTCTGAAGTGAAAAAAATCCTCGCGCTAACTGCCAAATGAGAGATTATCGCTGGAAAACCAACGATAATCTTTTGAAGTTTGGCGTTAGCTTGATGATAGGGGCTCACAAACTTAGCCATGATATCCACCTTCCATAGGATATCATGGCTAAGTCAGTAAAATACCAGGTGTAAAAAAAGCAGCGCTAACCGCGGTTAGCGCTGCTTTTTTTTTATCACGAACAGGGTTAGCGATATCCTTGATAATAGGAGAAATGCCGCTTAACAACATTTCTTCTATTATTTTTCTCTGGAACGCCCCCTTTGCATCTCATTAGAGATGCAAGGGTAAGCGTAGAGGAAAAGGGTGCTAACATGCGAATTTGCGTGTTAGCACCCTGTTGCTGATAGGGAGATAATTTTATCTCCGTTTTCTTGGCTTTTAAAGCCAAAAAAGCGGAGATAAATCCCTTGATAATATGCCCCATTATTCGGTAGTTTCATTTTTACTTTGTTTTTTTAAAAAGAGGAAATGAAGGGATGGTCCTGATTTCTGGGGAAAGAGAGTTCCGCGGGGCATATTCTCAAAGAACAGCGTTAAATAGCGCTGAGCGGGCTTAACGAGCATTTGCATAACGCCAGCTATCGCCAGATCAAATTACCGAGATATCACGTAATTTACAACGCTTATATTCACGCCGATATGAAATCCGGAGATGGCCGCGAAATGCAAGATTATTGCTGGGAATCCAGCGATAATCCTGCAGCGATAGAGGAATACTTGATAATAGGGAGATGTGGATTTAGCCACTCAATCTACCTCTCATCTAAAATATATGTTAGTCAGGAAATAAGCAGACATACAATAACGTCTTTAAATATCGCTAAGGGTGTCCTGGGCCATATTGTAAATACGGCGAAGGACAGTTAGCGATAATTTCCCATCTGTTTTCCCAGGGAACGCCTACTTTGCATCTCATTAGAGATGCAAAGCAAGGCATTCACAAAACGGGAGCAGAATCAAGGAAACACGCGCTAGCCTGTCGTTGTAAATGATGCGATAATATTATCGCCGCTTACGTCCGAAAACGGACGCTTAAGCGGCGATAATATCATCCCCGCACATTGATATTATGCCCCCACATTCTTCAGGCAATTCCAGAGAAAGGTCTCTTCTAGGTTTTCTTTTTGTGAAATTTTTGGGGTTTCAGCAGTAGGGAGCATGTACTATGAGAAGCTGTATTCTTTCCAGATAGAACCAGTTTCTGAGCCAGGTAGCGAGGAGTGTTGTGGTGGATGGCTTTATATGTCATGCATGCTATTTTTCGGTGGATCCTAGACTCATAGGGTTGCCAGTTCAGAGAGTGGAGGGCCTGGGTGATGTGATCATTTTTCTTTATGCCTGTGATGAGCCATGCTGCGTCATTGAAGGCAGCTCTCAGCGGTGCTAGAATAAATCTTGAAATCAGGGGGAGAGGGTTAGAGTTGAGAAGGGCGGTCTGATGAGACTGGAGGTGTTGTACTGTGGGTGCGCCAGGTGAAAGGCATCGATCTGTCTGCAGCCAGAAGCCACTGACTGCTTGTAATAAGAAGCACAGCCCGCTAGCATCCAACAAGTGTAACCAATGTCCACAACCTGCTTGTAATAGGAGTGCTATCCCAGGTTGGAATCTATACTCACAGCCTGCTCATAAGCAGTTTCCGTTGCCTGGTTGCAATAAGTGTGCAATGCCTCTTTGCACTCAGTTTTCACAGACTGCTTGTAATCAGTGCCCTCTGTCTGGTTGTAATTAGAGTGCACTTTGTTGTAATGTAGCTGAACAGTAAGAGCCAAAGCACCAGGGAAAATGCATCGAAAAGTACACATGATAGAACACACTGCCGGCTTGTAATCATTGCAAACGCAAGGAGATGATGGAGGTAGCGCTGAAACTTTTCAGACACTCATCCCCAGTCACAGATCTGGGTTGACCAGTGAAGACATGGCTTTGCAGTTCGGGCTGGACTGTTCCCATGAGGCACAGGGTCAAGACTGATTTGCATATAACTGGGTCTGAACTTAGGTGGTGAAGTGAGCTAATGAACGATGATCGATTCAACCCAAATCTTTGTCTGGGGTGAGTGTATGAAAAGTTTCAGCACTTCGTCCATCATCTCCTTGTGTTTGCAATGATTACAAGCAGTCCCTAGATTTTCACTTGTAATAATGTTATTGCTTATTTTAAAAGTATTCATTGCGATGTGGTATTCTCTCTACTTTTTTATTCGTATGAGCCTGGAAGCTTGAAATAAAACTCTTAAGATCTGGGACGGTTATCCTGGTAGTAAGCGAAAGTATATTATATTAATTTACATGCACTACTCAAAACACCAAAAGATGAACTAGATTAATTAAATAGAGTTATTCTCTTTTTTCAATTTGTCCTCTTGTTGTAAAAGTATTTATTTGCTATTTCTATTTACGTTTTTTTGCACCAAACACAGCCCTAAGAATAATGGGAGAAGGAGACTAACAGAGGAGAAGTCAGGCAGTCAATAACTCATTTTCCTCAACTCACAATTGCCTGAAAGACCCCACTCCACAAAGAAATACCTGTTTTCCAGAAATAACAAGGGGTGAGGGGGTTGTCTTTCACGGTACAATCAACTAAGGTTTGTAAGGGAAACACTGAAGACCACTTTTCTTTCCAAAAGGCTCTTAAAACTAGCCATACTGAACAATTGATGCAATCTCTCCGCCAACCAGAAGGCAGCAATGCAGACTAGAGGTGGGGGCCCAGTGCCACAGCACCAGCTGGATGACATGGAGGAGCTGGTGTCGACAGTCATCAGTGTGGAGACAGTAGCCGGAGACGGGGAAACGGACACTGCTCGACAGGACAAAACACAACCTCAACAAGGTGAATGACCACTAGGTACTTGGGGGATGGGTGGAGATGGCCACAATGGCACACAGGCACAATCAAGCAGAGCACAGTGCACACCCACAATGACTCTGGGTCCTCGCCCAGATCTACAGACTGTCGCAATGTACAATGAATGCCATGCTGTCTGAATGTCAACATGTACCATGCGTCTCCATACATGTGGACACATTGTAATACACCATCTTCCCTTCACATCTCAGGGGCACCGTTAACACCTCCTGCAGAACAGTCCCAGCCACTCTTCGCTGATGACGAGGAGGACAACACCAGCATCGACACCCAAGCCATCCAAGACATCATTGACATCACCTCCAGGATCAGGGCAGCCCAGCTACATCAAGGACACCCCACCCACTACCCAAAGCACTCAGCAGGAGGCACCCACAGGCCCGGCACTCCCCAAGACCCGCAGGAACAACACATGGCCTTCCAACGCCACACTTGCGGAGGCTCATGGGGGACATGGTGAGGATGGAGGCTGAAAGGATGGCAGCCATTGCTGCACATTAGAGGAATGTAGCTGGGATCTACCATTCCCTGCAGAGCCGCATCATGGCATTGCTGCCACAAGGCTTGGCGATGTTGAATGCTGCTGCCCCCACACCTTCCACATCTCCGCCCCCTGGTGTGTCTATGTCTCCCTGTGTGGCAAGCCTAACCACTCCTGCACCTGATGTGTCAGGGGCACACAGTGCGTCCGACAATCCACCTCTGGTGCCTGATGTGTCAGTGGCACACAGCGCCACAGCCGGTACAGCAACACCCACAGGTGGGGCAGGGCACACATACGAGGACGTGGATGGGCATGTGATCAGAAGGACTCAGTAGCATTCATTTCCACCACCTGGCCGGTTCCTGGTTTGGTCCCGCACATGGCCTCATGACCTTCCACAGACCCCCGATTCACTCAGATGCACTCACCTTGGACAACCACATGGACCGCCACATCCTGCACCCCTCCTCTTCCTAAGTACTTGTCTTCCACGGATGGACTCTAGCTGGACCTCCACAGGCACATATATTGTAGTGTATTTGGCAGTGACCTGTACCGCTCCAGCTGCGGAACTGCACTGGATGTGCAATAAACATCCAGTGATGCACTGCTCTGTCATGTCTTTCATCATTCATATATGTATGTGAGGATGAATGTAGGGACAGTGATTTCCCTTGCGTCAATGATGCTCATCATGTGGGATGGCAGTCAGAGGGTGCTACATAGCAATTTGTGTCACAGGTCCCACAACAAGGACACACGCATCAGCCACTTTCTTGTCCGGACACGTAGTGAACCACGCCCAGTGCACCAAGTCATTTTTGCAAGCCCTGCGCTGTTCCAGTGTATGGCAGGCTAGAGCACTCCGCTCACACTCCCAGAGGTGGTCTCATTACTACCCATCGCAGGCTTACTCGCTGGTGGTGTGCAGGTCACTGGTCTAGTTCTCAGCATGTCACAGGCACTCCCTGAGGGCAGGTTTGCATGCACACCATACCCATAGACGATGTGACCCTGCAAAAATAAGGGGCCGATGGCATCACATGCACCCCTGCAGCTGGTGACTGGATGACGGACCCGAGGCCTTGAGGCCGGCACAGCCCTACCACCACATTGCGCTGACTCGAGATGAACAGGGTTTGTGGCACATGCTGCATTGCGGCCTGTACGGGCCTACCACCCTGCCACGTGGTGCTGACTAGGGTTGAACAGGGTTTGTGGCACACGCTGCATTGCGGCCATCACAGGCACCCCGCCATGGGACCCTGACTGGGTTTACCAGGGTTTGTGGCACACGCTGCATTGCGGCCGGCACAGGCACCCCACCATCGGACGGTGGGGTTGAATGCACTGAGTCATTGGCACCATGAGCTGCTGAGTGGGTGTGCAGCCTGCGATGATGCCCTGTCCCGGCGGTTTGGACTGCTCAGGATTTGTGTGCCTTGCTGGACCACAGTGTGGCCGCACCAGCGGGCTGCACGGGCCTACCACCACGTAGCCTTGCTTCCGGGATCACAGAGTTAGTGGCACCCATTGGGCTGTGCAGGCTGCGATGTTGCCTGGTGCCCTGGTTTGTCCTATGCCATGGTGTAATCAAGTCCCAGCACCAGACGTGAGACCTGGTGGCCAGCACAGCGTGAGTGCGTGGTATGGAGAGTACCATGTCTGCAGGCCCCTGCCTTGGGGCTTGCAGCAGCATGTTGTGGGACCTGCAGTCTACACACCGATGGTGGAAGGTGAGCAGTGAGGCTCGGTGTGCATGGGCGGGCATGCTCCGATGGGCAGCGGGAGGGTCTGGGATGCCTCTGCCTGGGTGTGCATGGGCGGGCGGGCAAAGTTGCCTTGTGCAAGTGTGTGTACTGTGCCAGTCATGTCTCTGGACTCTGTTTCAGATGACGGCTCTGTCTCAGATGTGTGACCTGGTGTACTGCTATACGTACCGGCAAGTGGTTGGAGACACACCGGTGGCAGCAGGTGATGAGTGTGGCCTGGGTGCGCAGGTGCGTCTCTCTCTCTCTCTCTCTCCCCCTCTCCTCTCCTCTTCTCTCTCTCTCTCTCTCTCTCTCTCTCTCTCTCTCTCTCTCTCTGTCCCTCTCCTCTTCTCTGTCTCTCTATCTCTCTCTCTCTCCCTCCCCCTATCTTCAACTCTCTCTCTCTCTCTCTCCCCCTCTCTTCTCTCTTGTCCTCTCTCTCCCCCTCTCTTCCTCTCTCTCTCTCCTTTGCTCTCTTTCTGTCCTTTGATGTGAGCAGGACGCACCTTCTCATCATGCTTTTTTATCTTGCAGGCTATGACCGACGGATTGTGTTGAGGCGAGCTGCCATGTGTCTTCATTTGATTTCTGTGTTCATTCCCATAAAGTTTCATTGTTTGCTTTGAAAGTGAATTTGTGATGCTCATTTCTGTGACAACACATGCATGTCACCAGTTGTGTTTGTGCAACATCAGGCGGATTATTTCAATACATGTTTCGGTGTAGCTGGTGTCCTTTGGTCCGGAGGGTGCCAGGGAGGGGTGGTCCTGGTTGTGGTGTTGGTGGGTGTTGTGGCCCTCTTAGATGTCTGTGCTGCATGTTCAGTTGCCCCATGGCATCTGTTTGTCTTCAGCTGTAGCTGCAGGCTGTGCTCCCTTTTGTGGTGCAGGCTATAGTTCGACTTCACACCAGGTCAGAGCAGGTGTTAATTTCCTGCTGCTAACGCGCCTTATCGCGTGTCTTGTGCTCTTATCGCAGATCTGGCTGGTCGTTGTGAATGATGAGGTGTAGTGTTGTCGCTGCTTTTTGCAAAGGGAACGCCTACTCTGCATCTCATTAGCGATAGTTGCGGGGGTCCTCTGTGGTGATGTTTTTTGCGGCTGCTATCACAGGAAAACTGGTGCTGTGGGCTGTTAGCACCAGCTTGTGAATGGTGGGGTAAATTTATCACGACTTTGGCTGCGATAAATTGCTGTTAATTTGACAATAGCTCCTTGTGAATATGCCCCTTGGTCTTCTAATACACATTACACTTCCTCAAAATTCAAAACAATCAAACATTCAGACACGCCTTGTATCTCAAGGCTATGAGCTGTGCTTAATTACAGCCGGTGGTTGCATGCGGCGTCCACCGGCACTTGTTTTTAGCAAACAGGATTTATGTTTTCATCAGCAGTCTTCGATCCAGGCCGAGAGAAAACAAAGGTATAAAAGGGTAAAAGAAGAAGCAAGAGAAAGGCGGGAAAACAGTGACAGAAGGAGAAAGCAGAAATAAAAAAAGAACCTGGAAGAGTGTTAAAGTGCAGGGAGTGTAGGGTGGTGGAAGAAAGAGGCGTGAGGTGGCATCAAGATGAGACAGCCCGACCTTCCAGCTGGCATATATTCCTTTACCAATCAAGCACTGGCAGCGACCACGCCAGGGTCAGCCAGCCAATCAAATGATGATCTCGTCGCACAGGGACCCAGGACCCTCTGCCGCCTTTGACTATCATCCCATTATCAGTTAACACTCACCGCCTTGGGCACGTTTCAATGAATATAATGAGATAAGGGCTCTGAAAGTCGCCCCCAGTCACTGGTGTCATCTCAGGTGAATGTTCAAATCTGATCCTCATATTTCTGTGACTCATTATAAGATAATTTCAGTTTTCGTGTATTTCATTTGGTTAAAGATATTCTCAGAAGAGGCAGCTCCCAGCACTGAGCCGCGTGAGGCCATGTAAATGTCTCTCTTCTAGGAAAGGATGACTTCTTACATCGATTTAAAAACTAATTAAAAAAGAACATGGTGCACACTCGGTAAAACTGACAAGAGGGAAGGGAGTTTCCAGAGGCTGGCATCTTTTATTCCTCCTTCATTGGGACCAATTCATCAGACAGAATTCATATTTTATCGACCTGTGTTACAACCTGGCTTTGTTCTAGGGTCTTACAGCCACATGCATCAAGTGATTTAGGAATCGCAAACGGTGCGAATCGCAAAATTCGGCCGTTTGCGATTCCTAAATCACTATTCGGGATGCATCAATCAAAAACTACAAGAAATCGCTATTTTTTGCGATTTCTGAAAATGCGATTGCATTTAAGGAATCACAATTTGCGATTCCTAAATGCAATGCATGACACCTAAAAAAAATTGCGAATTCGCAATCAGGAGGAAAAAATTACCATGAGGTTGGACCTCATGGTAATTTGCGAAAAATCTGAAAAATTCAATTTTGTCCATTTTTCAAACTGTCATGTTGTGCACACTGTGTGTGCACAACATATGTGCATAGATTGATTTCAGGGGTGCAACAGGGTGTCCTTTGGACACCCCTGCACCCTTGAAATCGCAATCTCAATTTGCGATTAGCTAATTGCGAATCGCAAATTGAGATTGTCTTCCCATTCATTCCTATGGGCCTTTTGGCCCATAGGAATCAATGGGAAGGGATTCCTTAATTGTGATTCGCAAATTGTGAATCGCAATTAAGGAAAAATAAGGATTCGCTAAAAAAATTGCGATTTTTTGATGCATTGCCGTTTGCGATTCCTTAATTGCGATTCCTTAATTTTCGCAATTAAGGAATCGCAAACGGCAACAATGATGCATGTACCTGTTAATGCCCGGATATTTGCATGTCACTGCTGGCTCTGCTCCAGAATTACACCACCTACCAGTCAAAACCCTTCAGGGGTGGTGAGAGAAGTCCCCACGGAAAGGAGCAGAATTCTGTTTTGTTTTGTTTTTTGTTTAGAATGCTTTATTGAGATTATGTGGATAAACAATGCAAAACATAAACAAAATACTCACATAAGTCAATCCAAGCAAGGTGAATGAAAGAATGGAATATGAACACTTATCAGTTCTATAAACAAGAAAAGCAAAATCTCAGAGATAAAAATCAGCCAAAATTAATAATATGTAATCTGGTAGATAAAAAAAAAAAAACTTGAATTGAAAAATATAAACATTTTACAAAACCATATGCATTTTAAGAATTTTTAAGATTTAAGAACCCATGAAGAGATGACAGGAAGAAGTAGAGAAGAGAGGGGAAGGAAAAGAAAGAGAGGAAAAGCAAAGAATAAGCATTAACAGCAATGCAGTGATCACTTTATTAGCATTTTCCAACATTTATGGAAGTCCATAACTGGTAACATTGGATGTGGAATGAACAGATTACCTGGATAAGGATGACGTATGTGGTGACCATAATAAATCTTTGTTAATCATTAAAGGAATAGAGGTAGCATGTGCCCGATCCAATCTCTGATGATGACAGCTAAGCAGCCCCCAGAGGTCAACAGTGCCAATGGCCTTCCCATGGCACAGGAGGCCTGTCGACATTTAAGCACTATGCGTCAGACAGGCGGGGCAGATCACTGGTGGCACCTCTCCGGGCACAAGGGATGCTGATTACAGTAGTCCCCCAAGAAGCAGCACCCAGACGTCAACTGTGCTGAAGGACATCCCAGGAAAAGCATTTCGAAGCATGCATTAATAAATACGTGGGTGGTCAGCAAAATGCATTTGTGAATAGACCACACAGCGCTTACACAACTGGTCAGATTTTGGGAGTTGCACGAATTGAAACAAATTATAGCATTTACTCTAATATGCATTTAGTGAAAACTAGATGAATCCTTTATAAAACACTCCACTAAGGGCCTGATTCTGATGCGGTTAGGAAAGTATTCCCACCTAGTGCCCGATTCTGATGCGGTTAGGAAGGCCTCTTATTGGCATTTGCTCCTTCCAAATCGGATCGGCAACGTGTCTTTCCAACCGACGGCCCAATTATGATGTGGTTAGGAACATATACTCCCATTGAAGTCAATGGAAGTCCAACTAAATCGTATCGGGAAGCATCCGAATGCATCATACTCCGTCGGTCAAACTCTCCAGATAAAAGTGGGTCGGAAACCATTTCCAAACCGATTCGGTCGGGAAGCTTTCCAACCCGCATCAGAATCAGGCCCTAAGTAATATCCCTACAGTGGTGGAAATCCCACCAATGGATCCTCCCTTGAAGTAGCACTTTCTTCTAACATCAGGGGATTCTCCAGCACCGATAAACTTTGAATCGTCCCAATCTTTAACAAGACGCTCGGCCACACAGCAAGTATTTGATCACTACAAGTTATTAATTTTATTGTAAATAAGTCAATGGACAAGCTGAAGGCCAACTATCAGACACTAACGTAAACCAAGTGTTGAGCATTTATCACAGTTCAGGTTTGATTTTGTAGGGTGTGTTGGGGAGATGAGAGGGTTCTATCGGCTGCTATAGGACAGGTGAGGTTCAGCTCTTCTTCTCATTCAGGTGCCCCCTACACTAGTCAACAGACTTAACCCGGCATTCCAGGTGCTAAACCTCACGACGGGACACTCCTCGGAGTATCTGTGCGCGGTACAAGTGTTTATAACATAACAACATGCTAGGGGGCAGTGGTGTAAGGGGTTCGCCTATTATCATCATCATAAACTTTATTTCGATCACCAAGATCATAAAAGTATATCACAAATAGACATCCAATATACAAAATACATACAACATGACAGAAATGGGTCCCTGAAATATATGTGCAACACACATAGGGACCTTGTAGGCAACCCCACATGAGATCAAATTTTGCAACAGAAGAAAATATGATGAAAATGCTCCTTCCCGGGCATATTCTATACATTAATGCAGCACATGTATTAAAAAGTACATACATCTTTCAATCAAAATATATATTAGGTCCGTAGAAAGCCGTGGCAGCATACATTAAGTTGTCCCGTACCATAAGCGCTTGTATCAATCAATAACACAGGGCTTTCAGAAAATGGCAACATCCATTAGACAATTTCAATGTAAATCAGCTCCTGCAATTACAGTTTTAATTGATCAATAACACATGGCTTACAAACAATCTGTATATAAGATCCCCGAGAGACCATAGCAGCATAAATTATATTGACTCAATATAATGTGACCCGGGCAGTTACAGCTAGTATCAATCAATGAGACGGAGAGGAGACCAAAAGGCTTCCAAATCCTCAGGTCATTTTTCCATTACATTTAAGACACTAAAAAGCAATACAAACATACATTAAAATTATCTCACTATAAAGTGCCTGTGCTGTTTCTTCATAAATACATCATAGCCCACAGGAAGAGATGTCATAAAATAGCTCAGCCCCAGAGCAAATTGTTTAATCTCTCCAACACATTAGTTAAGACAACGCTCGCCTTACAAAAAACAATCCAGGGAGAACAGTGGCAGCATACATGAACTGCCTCTTTGTAAGGTAGCCCATGTAATTACAACACAAATCAATGAATGACCTGGGGAGGAAGACTAATGATTTCTCCATTCCCAGGCTATTAACCAACTTAATTTCACCCATTAGCGCACATGTACTACAGGGACAAAGCTATTAAGTGTGAACGTCCATCGATCACTTTCTTTGGTACTCTTAGATCGCCCAATCCAATAGACCATCAAGAATTTGGCCAAAGATAAGACCACTCCTCTTCTTGTATCAGTGCTTAGTATACTAAAGGCTTCTAAGTGCCGCTTAGTACCCATGCTCCTGCAAAGTGGCACTAACCAATTTGCCCATTGCTTATAATAACCTGGACAATAACATATAATATGGATCATACAATACTTCTCAATTGCCAAAAATCATATATTTTATCTTAGACATGATAAGCTCCAATCCCTGCTTGTCACAGAAGGAGTTAAAGTAATTTAACAACTGTTGAAGCCCTTGGGGTGCCTTTGAAATCAGAAGGGTGTCATCTGCGAAAAAGAATGCCTGCACCCTCCTCTCTGACTTTAGGTGCATCACATCCATTCCTATTAAGGTAGTCCACCACCCCATTAATATATAATGGAACAAGGGTGAAGGAGAGTACACACCCCTGCCTGACTCAATGGTTAACCTTAATGGGCTTGGTCTTTGCCCATTGTCCCCCCATCCTACTTGGGCATGGCTATCTGTGTGTAATCAGAACAAGATGCCCAATAAATTTGCCGGAATGCCCATTGCTTCCAATACCCTCCAAAGTTTATCCCTAGGGACCAAGTCAAAAGCAGTCCAGAGATCAACAAAGGCAACAAAGAGCTTGCCCTTGTTGATTACTACCATCTCTCAAAATATACAGATAAATTGAAAGACCTGGTCGATGGTACTGACTTTATTTCTAAAGCTCGTCTGCAAATCGGTCAGAATATCTTTTTCCATGATCCACTCCTGGAGATGAACAAGAACCTGTTTGCAAAAAATCTTTCACAGGGATTCGATCAGGCTGATGGGCCTATTGTTCCCAGGGATACTCTGATCCCCCTTCTTGAAGATTGGGATGATCTCCGCTAGTTTCCACGATACGGGGATGTCCATACCAGAAAGTATTGAGTTTGATAAAAGAATGCATGAGCCCCACACCTCTGGATTCGCCGTATATAAACCATTAGGAACCCTGTTTGGTCCCGGAGCTCTGGCGGTAAGACAAGAGTTAATAGCAGCTACTTATGTCTAATTCAAGGGCAGTTTGGTTACCTGCTTCAGGCTCAGTTGGAAACACTGCATCATCCGGTCCTAGCTTGCTGATACATGAGTATAGACTACTAAACTATGCTATCCATTCTTGAGGTTGTACACAGTACTCCATGTCCATTCTTGGGCCATTAGTAAATACAGTGGCTTTTCTCCAGAAAGTCTTGTTTCACAGTCAGATCTTCATGAAGGGAGACTCAAGAACAGAGATTTGAGGGTGTCTGAATATCATACCAGAAACAGTAGAGTTGGTGTTTCGTAGACCACAGCTGATACTCTGTGCTAGTTTTAGAGCGAACCTCTGACTGTGTTTGGGTGATATCAAGAGTGGAATTCTACATGACTGCATTATCAAGGTCCGAGCTATGCTGCCATGAGTGACCCATGGATTTAGCGAGACCAAGGAATTGAATGTCAAAGAAAACAAGAACAAAGCACATCATATACTCACAGGTGAGATACTTACAGAGACTTAATGCAGGC
This sequence comes from Lissotriton helveticus, assembly GCF_964261635.1. Classification (NCBI taxonomy): domain Eukaryota; kingdom Metazoa; phylum Chordata; class Amphibia; order Caudata; family Salamandridae; genus Lissotriton; species Lissotriton helveticus. Next base: position 1,163,355,558 of record NC_136072.1, on the reverse strand, counting down.
ACAATTTCCAAAGACGCCCAGCCTACAAATGAAAAGCTTGTTTATCAACCTCAAAAATTGTCCTTGCGTTGAGATCTATTCTAAATACTTTGAGGTTCATAGGCAGCAATCAGTGCAGTGGTCTAGGAGGTTAGCGTGAAACTCTCCTTCCCCTCCAAGAATTATCCCTCTCCTCCAAACAAATCACTGTGTTGACTTCTCAAGAATCCTGATTGTGGCTCCGCTTAACTACTGGATATCATTTGATCGAGTCTTCTAAAGAATCGAAATTTGCCTAGCTTATGTAACGGTAAGTTTCAATTCTATTAAGGACACGGAGGCGAGGATTATGCTTTTCTTTCTCCGCAATTTATTACAATAGGAAAAACACAGCAGCCACAGAAAAGCTCAAAACGAAAAATGCTTATATCTGAACAGTAAAGCATTATCCATAAACACACAATCCAAGAAAAAAGTCTCTGGGACTACAACTCCCATCTTTTGCATATTGGCATATTTACACGTTTGAGAAAGTTTGTATGATACACTTTTGTAGTAAATTAACACTTGGATTTTGAGAATAGCCAAAAAGTTGTAAACCTACTGAAAAGTGTAAATTACTCAAAGGTGTGTAGCACCCAGGCCTTTCCATTTGGTGAAGACATGTGAGTTATACTTGTGGAGTAAATCTATACTCGGATTTTGTGAATAGCCAGAAAGCAGTAAACTTACTCAAGTGTAAATTTCTCAAAAGTGCATGGCCCACAGGCCTTTCAATTTGGGGGAGTCATGTGAGTTATACTTTTTGAATAAATATAGACTTGGAATTTGTGAATAGTGAAAAAGTAGTACACTTACTCCAAAGTGTAAATGACTCTCAAGTGTAAGTTACCTTTGTGAATCAGGCCCTAAAACTTTAGACATTGTGTGTACACTTGTGGTGAGACCAATGTCATTGGAAAAGATTGTTCACGTGCCCGCTAGGTACTCATGATCTTATGCTATGATAATTTGTTTGAAATTTGGTATGAAGTTACTCTGTGGATGTGGTAGATCACAGTTCTGCTCCTATGTAGGTAGGATTGAAGCAAACAGTTCAGTTAAATGAACTGCAAGACCCACACCTAGGACGCAGGTTGCGCCTCTAGTAGTTTATATGATGAACTTTTATATATCTTCAACAGGAACCTGAGAATGATTGGAGCATTGAGAAATGAAACTGGGTGACTTGGAGGTAGAGATGTTTACATTATGTACACAGTAGACGTCATGTGTACAAAGTTCACATCTCAGGGGTAGGGGCAGAAGATGTTGACATCACTCTTTCCACCAAGCACTCCACAACGCCTGGCGAGCCTACCTTAACAGCAAACTCAGCTGCTACACCCTCACCCGCCAGCTCTGCTCTGCCAGCCTCGCCCTCGCCACTGTCCCCCGCATCCAACGAACGACCTCTGGCAGCAGATCCTTCTCCTACCTCGCCGCCAAGACCTGGAACACCCTCCCCACCCACATACGGCAGGCCCAAGACCTGCTCGCCTTCAGAAGGCTCCTCAAGACCTATCTCTTCGAGCAGTAGCAGCACCCCCTCTCCCCTCAGCGCCTTGAGACCCTCACGGGTAAGTAGCATGCTCTAGAAAGTACTCTGATTGATTGATTGGCTATGGTAAGGTCATAGTCTTCCTGAAGCATCTGACAGCACCTTACGCTGGGCGTGGAGCGGAGAGATGGAGGCACCAACAGTGCCCTGTACAAAGGTGCTGATGTAGTTGAAAAGGGATGGGATTCACTACCATTTATTGATCCTCTGTCAATCTACAACGTATTCATTTCACATTATACACTCTTGCGTAGCGGCTGTATTCCCTGTATAGTTTGCGAACCTTCATTCATTCCTCGCTTTTGGGCAGCAACAGTTTCGATTATTTTAGGTTTGTTTTCAATGCTATTAGCAAACTAGTACTGGCAGAATACAGAGTGATGTGTGACAAAATGTTAGCATAGTTTGAAGTTGAGTGACAACCTAGATATGCCCTGGCACATTGCAGAGATACCCTCCCCCAGCCCTTGCTGGAGAGTTAGGAGGTGGCAGATATGTGCTACCACTGCTTCCCAGGGGGTGCTTTGTCTCAATAGGGATTCAGAAAAGGGGGTGGTGATGAACAGAGTGTCTGAATTAAGCAGATCACTCTTACCCAGTCCAAAGATCAGGGCTTGATCCATCACCGTTATTTAGCTCACTGCCCCATCCCAGCTCAGAACCTGGCTATATGCAAATTAGTCTGTCCCTGGCCCAGTGCATCATGGGAACAGGGCAGACCAAACTACCAAGCCAATTCTTCACCAGAAAGGAGACAAGCTTCCGGGGACCGGTTTCTGCCATTTCAGGCGTCGTCGGCCCGGCTTGCTTGAATCCTGATGGAACAGTGAGCAAGGGACTCATGTCTGAGTATACCCTGCCACACCTATAGTGGCCAAAAACGATTCAGAAAAGGGGGTGGTGATGAACAGAGTGTCTGAATTAAGCAGACCACTCTTACCCAGTCCAAAGATCAGGGCTTGATCCATCACCGTTATTTAGCTCACTGCCCCATCCCAGCTCAGAACCTGGCTATATGCAAATTAGTCTGTCCCTGGCCCAGTGCATCATGGGAACAGGGCAGACCAAACTACCAAGCCAATTCTTCACCAGAAAGGAGACAAGCTTCCGGGGACCGGTTTCTGCCATTTCAGGCGTCGTCGGCCCGGCTTGCTTGAATCCTGATGGAGCAGTGAGCAAGGGACTCATGTCTGAGTATACCCTGCCACACCTATAGTGGCCAAAAACGATTCAGAAAAGGGGGTGGTGATGAACAGAGTGTCTGAATTAAGCAGACCACTCTTACCCAGTTCAAAGATAAGGGCTTGATCCATCACCGTTATTTAGCTCACTGCCCCATCCCAGCTCAGAACCTGGCTATATGCAAATTAGTCTGTCCCTGGCCCAGTGCATCATGGGAACAGGGCAGACCAAACTACCAAGCCAATTCTTCACCAGAAAGGAGACAAGCTTCCGGTGACCGGTTTCTGCCATTTCAGGCGTCGTCGGCCCGGCTTGCTTGAATCCTGATGGAGCAGTGAGCAAGGGACTCATGTCTGAGTATACCCTGCCACACCTATAGTGGCCAAAAACGATTCAGAAAAGGGGGTGGTGATGAACAGAGTGTCTGAATTAAGCAGACCACTCTTACCCAGTCCAAAGATCAGGGCTTGATCCATCACCGTTATTTAGCTCACTGCCCCATCCCAGCTCAGAACCTGGCTATATGCAAATTAGTCTGTCCCTGGCCCAGTGCATCATGGGAACAGGGCAGACCAAACTACCAAGCCAATTCTTCACCAGAAAGGAGACAAGCTTCCGGGGACCGGTTTCTGCCATTTCAGGCGTCGTCGGCCCGGCTTGCTTGAATCCTGATGGAGCAGTGAGCAAGGGACTCATGTCTGAGTATACCCTGCCACACCTATAGTGGCCAAAAACGATTCAGAAAAGGGGGTGGTGATGAACAGAGTGTCTGAATTAAGCAGACCACTCTTACCCAGTCCAAAGATCAGGGCTTGATCCATCACCGTTATTTAGCTCACTGCCTCATCCCAGCTCAGAACCTGGCTATATGCAAATTAGTCTGTCCCTGGCCCAGTGCATCATGGGAACAGGGCAGACCAAACTACCAAGCCAATTTTTCACCAGAAAGGAGACAAGCTTCCAGGGACCGGTTTCTGCCATTTCAGGCGTCGTCGGCCCGGCTTGCTTGAATCCTGATGGAGCAGTGAGCAAGGGACTCATGTCTGAGTATACCCTGCCACACCTATAGTGGCCAAAACGTCCCTTGCTCATTGCACCATCAAGATTCAAGCAAGCCGGGCCGACGACGGCTGAAATGCCAGAAACCGGTCCCCGGAAGCTTGTTTCCTTCCCAGTGTAAGAATTGGCTTGGTAGTTTGGTTTGCCCTGTTCCCATCATGCACTGGGACAGGAACAGACTAATTTGCATATAGCCAGGTTCTGAACTGGTATGGTGCAGTGAGCTAAAAAACAGTGTTGGATCTAGCCCTGATCTCTTGACTGGGTGAGAGTATTCTGCTTAATTCAGAAACTCTGTCCATCACCACCCCTTGTTGTTAAATATTTTGTCCACCCTAAGCGTGGAAGGGTATACTCAGATGTGAGTCCCTTGCTCATTGCACCATCAGGATTCAAGCAAGCCGGGCCGACGACGGCTGAAATGCCAGAAACCGGTCCCCGGAAGCTTGTTTCCTTCCCCGTGTAAGAATTGGCTTGGTAGTTTGGTTTGCCCTGTTCCCATCATGCACTGGGACAGGAACAGACTAATTTGCATACAGCCAGGTTCTGAACTGGGATGGTGCAGTGAGCTAAAAAACGGTGTTGGATCTAGCCCTGATCTCTTGACTGGGTGAGAGTATTCTGCTTAATTCAGAAACTCTGTCCATCACCACCCCTTGTTGTTAAATATTTTGTCCACCCTAAGCGTGGAAGGGTATACTCAGATGTGAGTCCCTTGCTCATTGCACCATCAGGATTCAAGCAAGCCGGGCCGACGACGGCTGAAATGCCAGAAACCGGTCCCCGGAAGCTTGTTTCCTTCCCAGTGTAAGAATTGGCTTGGTAGTTTGGTTTGCCCTGTTCCCATCATGCACTGGGACAGGAACAGACTAATTTGCATATAGCCAGGTTCTGAACTGGGATGGTTCAGTGAGCTAAAAAACGGTGTTGGATCTAGCCCTGATCTCTTGACTGGGTGAGAGTATTCTGCTTAATTCAGAAACTCTGTCCATCACCACCCCTTGTTGTTAAATATTTTGTCCACCCTAAGCGTGGAAGGGTATACTCAGATGTGAGTCCCTTGCTCATTGCACCATCAGGATGCAAGCAAGCTGGGCCGACGACGGCTGAAATGCCAGAAACCGTTCCCCGGAAGCTTGTTTCCTTCCCAGTGTAAGAATTGGCTTGGTAGTTTGGTTTGCCCTGTTCCCATCATGCACTGGGACAGGAACAGACTAATTTGCATATAGCCAGGTTCTGAACTGGGATGGTGCAGTGAGCTAAAAAACGGTGTTGGATCTAGCCCTGATCTCTTGACTGGGTGAGAGTATTCTGCTTAATTCAGAAACTCTGTCCATCACCACCCCTTGTTGTTAAATATTTTGTCCACCCTAAGCGTGGAAGGGTATACTCAGATGTGAGTCCCTTGCTCATTGCACCAACAGGATTCAAGCAAGCCGGGCCGACGACGGCTGAAATGCCAGAAACCGGTCCCCGGAAGCTTGTTTCCTTCCCAGTGTAAGAATTGGCTTGGTAGTTTGGTTTGCCCTGTTCCCATCATGCACTGGGACAGGAAAAGACTAATTTGCATATAGCCAGGCTCTGAACTGGGATGGTGCAGTGAGCTAAAAAACGGTGTTGGATCTAGCCCTGATCTCTTGACTGGGTGAGAGTATTTTGCTTAATTCAGAAACTCTGTCCATCACCACCCCTTGTTGTTAAATATTTTGTCCACCCTAAGCGTGGAAGGGTATACTCAGATGTGAGTCCCTTGCTCATTGCACCATCAGGATTCAAGCAAGCCGGGCCGACGACAGCTGAAATGCCAGAAACCGGTCCCCGGAAGCTTGTTTCCTTCCCAGTGTAAGAATTGGCTTGGTAGTTTGGTTTGCCCTGTTCCCATCATGCACTGGGACAGGAACAGACTAATTTGCATATAGCCAGGTTCTGAACTGGGATGGTGCAGTGAGCTAAAAAACGGTGTTGGATCTAGCCCTGATCTCTTGACTGGGTGAGAGTATTCTGCTTAATTCAGAAACTCTGTCCATCACCACCCCTTGTTGTTAAATATTTTGTCTCAATAGGGGCAGTGTCTGAGATAGACTACTTTTGTGCCCATCACTACTGCAAAATAAGAAGGCCCAAAATATACACATCTGTAAAATGCTGTGGGCTGATCCTAAGTGGAAACAGCACTTTAAACAAGCAATGGCTGGAGGTGGTAGAAAGTGGTTCACCCAACACACCTCTCCATCGATTGTTTAGATTTGACCTGGGCCCTGGAAGGCAGTTAAAGGTTTAGAGGACGTCATGGCACTGTCCAATTGTTTGTTTGTCTGATTGTTTGTATTCTTTTGCCAAGTCATTTACTTGACACTTCACCAAAATATGTCCCTGATGTTGACCTGTCACTCTCCGAACAACAGGAGCTTTGCACTTTATATAAAGAATTACCAGAAGAACATGCATCCACGTCACTATGTAGTATCCGGACATTTTTCAAGTGAACCTTTCAAAATGCAATCCAAATTGTAGGAATGTTGTATCCTTTTTGGCATTGTGTCAATATCCACTGCCAGAACTCATCGTGCTATCCGCAAACAGCACATTGTAAAGACGTGTTTGCACTCCACAATGGCACACTCGCCAACATTCAGTACCCAAAAAGATGAAGGATTTCTCAGGTCTAAAACACTAATCAGCATCATGATGTATTTACTGGAAATGGTATCACTTGACCTGGTCCCTACTGATGACATCACAACGAATCACATGACATGGAGTGAGACCAAAGAGAAGGTCGGTGCAGGCAGGCCCCACCCTGCTGGCTTTAAGAGATCTAAATATAGGGGCTGATTTATGAAGGCCTTGCGCCGTTGGTGCGTCACTTTTTCCCATGTTAAAAATGACGCACCGGCGGCGCAAGGCCTTCATAAATCTGCCCCATTGTTCTTTGGAGAAATGTGTCCAACTGTATCCGCACTAACATATTGACTTCCCAGGAAATCTAGAGTGCAACCAGGTGTGAACTCCAGTTGTTGCTGCAAGGTGTGCCTTTCAAGTTACTAGAGGAAGGGGTCCCAGCTTTGTAGGACAATTTAATAATTGAATTTCCTTTATAAATTGTCCTACAAAGCTGGGACCCCTTCCTCTTATTACTTAGTTCACCCAGGTTCCAGTAACTTTAGTTGGGTACAACCCGTACTTTCATACACTTTCAAGTTACTAGGGCCCTTGTCTAGAGTTGATAGCAATTCTCTCCCTGCTCTAAATTAGTTTTGATATTTTACTTGGTTAAAATCACAACTTACAAAAAAACAGTACAGGGGGTTCCATAAACCTGTATACTATAGTATTGCTGAATGGCCTGTACATTCTACCCACTGCAGTACTGTTGGAAAGTATACACCGGATATATGTTTGAGGAAGGGATACATGGGATACATGGTTGAGGAAGCGATACAGAGGATACATGTTTGAGGAAGAGATACGCAGGATACATGTTTGAGGAAGAGATACGCAGGATACATGTTTAAGGAAGGGATACACTGCATACATATTTGAGGAAGGGATACATAGGATATATCTGAGGAAGGGATACACTGCATACATGTTTGAGGAAGGGATACATAGGATATGTTTGAGGAAGGGATACGCAGGATACATGTTTGAGGAAGGGATACACGGCATACATGTTTGAGGAAGGGATACATAGGATATGTTTGAGGAAGGGATACGTAGGATAAATGTTTGAGGAAGGAATACGCAGGATACATGTTTGAGGAAGGAATACAGATACGCAGTATACATGTTTGAGGAAGGGATACGCAGGATACATGTTAGAGGAAGGGATACACAGGATATCTGTTTGAGGAAGGAATACGTAGGATACATGTTTGAGGAAGGGATACTCAGGATACATGTTTTAGGAAGGGAGACACAGGATACATGTTTGAGGAAGGGATAGGCAGGATACATGCTTGAGGAAGGAATACGCATGATAGGATACGCAGGATACATGTTTGAGGAAGGGATACAGAGGATACATGTTTGAGGAAGGGATACACAGGATACATGTTTGAAGAAGGGATAAGCAGGATACATGTTTGAGGAAGCGATTCCCAGGACACATGTTTGAGGAAGGGATACAGAGGATACATGTTTGAAGAAGGGATACGCAGGACACATGTATGAGGAAGGGATACGCAGGATACATGTTTGAGGAAGGGATACGCAGGACACATGTTTGAAGAAGGGATACGCAGGATACATGTTTGAGGAAGGGATACGCAGGATACATGTTTGAGGAAAGGATACATAGGATATGTTTGAGGAAGAGATACGCAGAATACATGTTCGAGGAAAGGATACATAGGATATGTTTGAGGAAGGGATACGCAGGATACATGTTTGAGGAAAGGATACATAGGATATGTTTGAGGAAGAGTTACGTCGGACTCATGTTTGAGGAAAGGATACATAGGATATGTTTGAGGAAGAGATACGGAGGATACATTTTTGAGGAAGGGATACGCAGGATACATGTTTGAGGAAGGGATACGCAGGATACATGTTAGAGGAAGGGATAGGCAGGATACATGCTTGAGGAAGGAATACGAATGATAGGATACACAGGATACATGTTTGAAGAAGGGATACGCAGGATACATGTTTGAGGAAGCGATTCCCAGGACACATGTTTGACGAAGGGATACAGAGGATACATGTTTGAAGAAGGGATACGCAGGACACATGTATGAGGAAGGGATACGCAGGATACATGTTTGAGGAAGGGATACGCAGGACACATGTTTGAAGAAGGGATAAGCAGGATACATGTTTGAGGAAGGGATACGCAGGATACATGTTTTAGGAAGGGATACACAGGATACATGTTTGAGGAAGGGATACACTGCATACATGTTTGAGGAAGGGATACGCGGGAAACATGTTTGAGGAAGGGATACACTGGATACATGTTTGAGGAAAGGATACATAGGGTATGTTTGAGGAAGAGATACGTAGGATACATGTTTGAGGAAGGGATTCAGAGGATGCATGTTTGAGGAAGAGATACGCAGGATACATGTTTGAGGAAGGGATACACAGCATACATGTGTGAGAAAGGGATACACAGGATACATGTTAGAGAAAGGGATACACAGGATATCTGTTTGAGGAAGGGATACGTAGGATACATGTTTGAGGAAGGGATACGCAGGATACATGTTTGAGGAAGGGATACGCTGGATACATGTTTGAGGAAGGGATAGGCAGGATACATGCTTGAGGAAGGAATACGCATGATAGGATACGCAGGATACATGTTTGAGGAAGGGATACAGAGGATACATGTTTGAGGAAGGGATACACAGGATACATGTTTGAAGAAGGGATACACAGGATACATGTTTGAGGAAGCGATTCCCAGGACACATGTTTGAGGAAGGGATACAGAGGATACATGTTTGAAGAAGGGATATGCAGGACACATGTTTGAGGAAGGGATACGCAGGATACATGTTTGAGGAAGGGATACGCAGGACACATGTTTGAAGAAGGGATACGCTGGATACATGTTTGAGGAAGGGATACACAGGATACATGTTTGAGGAAGGGAAGAGGGGCTCTTCAGCCCACACAGACTAAGCTGTCTATGTGTCATCAAGTAAAGGGTTTTGGGGGTCTCTCCAACCCTAGTTAGATGCAACCAAAGTCGCATGAGTGAAGGTCAGTGACCGTCTCATAATCACGCTTCTGGTGACGGTGCACATGCTTCCCTTGTAGCAGCTATGTCCCTGGGAATTCCTGAGTTGTTTACACCGTGAAGCAGTATTAACTACAAGAGGCAGCTGCATGGTCCATTATGTTTGATTATGTACTTACCTAAGGTGTAACAAGAAGTGATTAGGTTCATGACCAGCCATTAACAGAGAAAGATAAAAACTTGTAATATAAAAGTGAATTTTTTTTGTCTTGAACAAGTACCGGTGCATACACAGCAGGAAAACTCTCACAAAACACAATAAAACTTTACAACCAATTTTAAAATAAAGAGACGAATTGTATGAGTAAAATCAGGCCAAAATGACAAAAAGTCAGTAGAGAAGTCACAGATAAGATTTTAGTGATTTAAGTGAAAATAGTGCAAAACCCACAAAGCACCAGTTATAGTTTATGAAAGCTGTAGACCGGAACCCATACGTAATTTGAAGCCAATTGCAGTGGAGCTGTGGTTAGATATAACAAGTGCATTGGTCCCAGTTCAAGTCTGAAAGTCAAAAAAATCAAAAGTGTTCCTAGGAATACCACACTAGCACCAGCGTGCATGTGGGGGTGACTCCTAGGCATTCTCTAATCAACGAGGTAGAAGTTCCCAGGGACAACTCTACCCACATCGTAAGTAGTTCCTGTATGCCACACTGCAAACAATCCCACAGTGCCCCTCACTCTCAAAATCCAAAGATAGGGAAACCCTTCTCCCCTTTGTTCAGAGCCTGTGTGCCCCTTCTCCCATGGGTAGTTAGTATTCCTAACCTTTGTGGTCACCTAAAACTGGTTCTGGGGGTTACTTTCCACTCATGGGGGGTAGTGCCAGCCGGACCATGGGGACAAAAGCATTGCCTTTCCAAGGGTCACCTAACATCTGCTTGTGGCAGGACAGATCTCTTTGAAGTTCATGGGCTCAGCCCAACTGCTCTTCCTGACAAGGGAAAAAACACCTGCCCGCATGTCTCTGTTCTGAGAGCACTTGTCACACCTCGTTCACACCTAATTCAGGCCAAATACACACCAGGTAGTTGCTGGAAAGAAAATGCAAATTAGCCTCCAGCAACTTCAGGCAGAGTAAAGGTAACTTTCTAAACGTTACATTTCCCATATATTTAATAATGATCCAACTTTTACAGTGAATTACATTGTTATTAAACATAAAAATAAGTCTTTGAATGGAGTCTTTAGCAGAGACAGGTCAAATGTTATTGATTTAAGTATATAATTGATACTTTTCCTATGTACCAGTGACAGCGGAGCAGTAACAATTTAATTTGCGGCCTAGTCATTGCGGAAACGCGCCATTTCTAATTCTATGCATGTTCCATGTTCAATTATTATGCACCCTACCTTGTATATCTATGGGTGGCTTGTTTAATATTTGCCTTTCCTACCTGCCTAAACGGTGATTTTGAAAGTTCTGGACATCAGGGTTCAGCTGCTGCTGTCAGGCCGCACAGAGTATGCTTGAAGCCATGTTTCATACCCACTGTAGTGGATGGCACAGTTGGTGCTGCAGTCCATAAGTGGAAAACACCACTGGGTATGGACTCCCAAGCAGCAAGGCCAAGTCACAGCCTAACGTAATATAATCACCAAATTTGCCAATGCTGCCAACGCTATTTTACCAACACATTAGTTACTTTCCTCACTTACGACTAGAACATAAAGTGGGCGGCATCTCATTTCCTTGAATCAATCTTGATTATTTATTTTTTCTTTTACTTCATAGCTTTTTTTGGTTTGTTTAATTTTTTACAAAACAATTTTTGCAATTTACAAATAATATATAACATACAAAATTATTCATTTCTGAAAACATTTACATCTCTTAAAACACTCCCTCTCTCTCATTCATACCAAAATTTAGTGAGTGAACCACTTGCATACACTAACATACACTCTAAGTAGACACCAAAAAATTAATTAGCACTGCTTTTTGAAAAAACTCATGCACTGTTAATACAATGTTGCCATAGATGCCAAATTGCTATATTTTTCAGTTCATTTATGCAGATTTTTCATTTCAAATCTTATGGCATATTATCCATACGGTCTACGCGTTTCGAACTCTGTTTACTTTGGAGTTCTCATCAGGACCAAACTGTAAGATATAAAGGGGGTAGCCTTAATTAGGTTCAATTCGCTATCATTACAAAAACCATTTGGTAGCTCAACAACCACCGTAAGCAGCTTACCTCGTTTTTTAGTCACCTTAACTTGTGAGCTATATGAAAAAGAGACGACGCTGGACAACCTAAATGCAACCAAAAAGATACTCCTTTAGTTTACCCACACCACATTTACTTGATCACAGGTGTTTTAAGCCTAAATTTTACTCACCACTAATGATTGTCGACCCTGTGGATAGATAATAAAGGGTTTTGATTTTTTAGGGATGTGAATATTTGTGCTTTCAACTATTTGCATGCTCGGTGGATTTTTGTTTTCTCACCTTTTCTTATTTTGCCGGGGATCCCCAATTCTTTAAATTCGCTTTTTTGAATTGATGTCTCTGTGGGGGTAATCATATTTTATTTTCGTGATGCTGTGCTTGAACACATTATTTCTAAATAAGACACACACAGCGGGTGTTTACCTTATTTAGCGAGACGCCATGCCGGGAGCCAGTTCGAGAATCTGTAAAGGCAGAGTAATGCGTCTGTATTAGAGCGCTACTCTCAGTATTACATGGCAAACTGTACTTGGCTAGCTTAAGCGGCCGAGCATACTGTTTAAAAGTGTTACCTTATGTTCTCCGTAGTGCCGCTTTGTACACTGGCTCCTTGGGGTCCGTGTGTGCACCGGTCGGGTTCCGATCGAGTGCGCATGCATTCCAGGAAGTGCGTGTTGATTTTAAGAAAAGTTCCCACGGGTCCATTACTCAGACGAAGCGAATTTGAGCGCCATATTGGAAGGGGGTCAAATTGACGGTGCTCAATGTTTCTTCCTCTGTTATTGCACACAATCATTGCTCTGACATTCTCATTTTTGATGCTTTCGTTTTTTGTGTATTTAGCTCGAGAGTGGTATATTTTTAGGAGTGGTGTGTTCACATAAGTTGTGATGAATATTGTCGTCCTGATTATAGCTTATACATTTCAGATAATTCATTCAATCCCTCCATGGCAGAATTGAACCTCACAATCATCATTGCTTCATATCGAGATAGTTTGGCATCCAAATCTCCGCCTCTCTTGTCATTCTCCACCTTTGTAATGACAGTCCAGCGTAAGTCAGTCTCGGTATGGTTTTTTAGCTGCCAATGTTGAACCAGGGGAGCGTTGGGAACTTTCCTTTTAATTCTAGATCTGTGTTGTTGAATTCGAATTTTGATCTCCTGGTTCGTTTTCCCTACATACAGTAGGTCACATGGGCATGTTATTCCGTAGATAACATACCGTGACTTACAGTTAGTGAATTTCTCATGTCTCCATGAAATAGTTTTGTACTTAAACACAATTCCTTCTTCTGTTGTGGCGCAACAATTGCAACTACCACATTTGTGGTGTCCCTGGATTGGTGGAAGTCCCATCATGTTTCTTAAGTTGGCATGTTCTTTAGTGGGAATGGCCGCTCTTATCAATTTGTTTGCTATACTGGCCTCTTTTCGGAATGCAAATAGAGGTGCATTGGTGAATTCATCATTCAAATTTTTGATTAGATGCCAATTGGATTTGATCACTTTTTTCAGTTTGTTGGAGTTTGGCCAATATGTGCTCACAAGCACCATGCGGTTCATCTTTTCCTTGTTTTTCTTTTCCAAGAGGCATTCCCTTGGGGTCCACCATGCCCTTTTTCTGCTTCTTTTCAATAGTTTTTTCGGGTAGCCACGTTCAATCAGATTTGTTATTAATTTGTCAGAGTGTTTCATAAATTCATCTTTTTGGTAGCAATTTCTACGGATTCGTAAAAATTGACCGTAGGGCAAGTTTTCCTTAAGGCTTCGAGGATGATTGCTTTTGAAATGCAATGATTTATTGCGGTCTGTCGCTTTTTTGTATAAGGTGGTAATTAGTCCTCCTTCCTGAGAGGGATAGACTTCAACGTCCAGAAAAGGCATTGTTGTTTTGGAATGGGTGAGGCTGAATTTTATCTCTTGGGTCCTATTGTTTAACCAATTGTGAAAATTGATTAGTTCTTCCTCTGGTCCGGTCCACACGAAAAAAATGTCATCGATAAAGCGGATCCAATTGTTTATCCACTGGAGGAAAGGATTGTTGTCGTAGACAAATTTCTCTTCATAGGCTGACATAAACAATATAGCCAGCTCTGGGGCGAATGGACACCCCATTGCCACGCCCCCTGTCTGAAAGTAGAAAGTTCCGTCAAAGTTGAAGTAGTTCCGTTTCAATGAAAACGTGGCTAACTTCATGATGAAATCCGTCGGTATTTTCTGTGGTTTGTCTCTGGTATCTAATACCTGTCTGAGAACTCCTAGCCCGTCTTCCTGTGGTATTTGTGTGTATAACGATGTAATATCCATCGTTACCATCCAATCATTGTTTTTATCGAATTGGATCTCACTCAATTTATTGATGAAATGCGTTGTGTCACTGATGTAAGATTTGACATTGGGTAGGAAGGGTTTTAAGAAAAAGTCCACAAATTTAGATATTGGCTCCATAAGTGACTCACATCCCGACACTATGGGACGTCCTGGGCGCGTTTTTTCGTTCTTGTGAACTTTTGGTAAAATGTAAAACAGGGGGGTTCTGGGATGTTGAATCTTCAGGTATTCGGTTTCTTTCTTGCCTAAGAAGCCCAGTTCGGATGCTTCATCTATAATTGCAAACAATTCATTTTTTAGTTCCAGTGTGGGGTCTTTGTTGATCCTGCGGTAGCAATTTGCATCATTCAATTGTCTGTGTACCTCATCCATGTAAAGTGTGCGGTCCCAGATTACAATGGACCCACCTTTGTCGGCTTGCTTGATGATCACCGACGTATCATTTTTTAGCGTAGTCAAGGCCATTGATTCTGATTTTGTTATATTGTGTTTCAACCATCTTTTTTCTTTTTCCATCTCCGAGATTGCGGACAGTATAGTTCTTTCAAAAGTGATAACTTCTTTCGGTACTTTAAAATTTGGGGGGCAGAATGTTGATTTTTTTCTAAGGCCTGTCGTTTCAATTCCTTGATCCAAGGGATTTTCCATGAAGAAGGTGTTACATTTTATCCTCATTGCATTTTCCTGTACCTTTAAATCCTGAATGTTTTTCTTTAAGTGTTCTTAGAACACTACTGTGTTCTTGCCTACAGGTCAGTTGCACTGTTCCTGTGGACCAAGAGACTGCTGTTCATGTTGCTGTGCTGCTTAATAAACCAACCTAATTCCCCACCAGTTCCTGTGAATATTTAACAAAATTGGCGACGAGGGTGACCTTAAACTGGTTGAAGAGCAGCACAGAGGTGGAGTTCATCGATTTTTTTGTTTAAAAAAAGAAAACCTACAATCAAGAACTTCCTTCCTTCAAGAAGCATCTAGGAAGATTGACAAGAATTTTATTCATAATAAGAAGAAAATCCGATTCCAAGAACTCCTACCAACGCAAATTTGATGATTTAACTACATTTTAAGGTAATTCTGATTGTTTACCTTTGAATTATCTGACTCTGGATGGTGGATCGGTATTTGTGCGTGTGACAGACGCGAGACTGCATCAGCGCGAGTCCGCATCAGCTGTTACGTGACACGAGCTCATCGGCGCTCGAGATTCTGCTCGAGATTGCATTATCTCGTTGTGGTGCACGAAGTTTGTCATCCCAGCCAGCTGTTCAACTAAAGAGTCCTCGCGCTACAAGACGTAAAGACATTGGCGCAAAGGAGGATCAGCGCGTGGTGACGTAATCACGCATCAATCTTAAGCGCGGCGGCCATTTTGGATTGGGATTGATTCAGGTCGCGTTTCCATAGCAACTGATCACCGTTTGTCTCCGTTTTTTTTTCCACTCGCGTTTAATTTAAACCTTTATCCAAGAAACGAGGACATCTTCAGAAAGAAACAACAGAGAGACAAAGATATCTTCAATTTTCTGGTATTACATATTTTGGTTTCATTAATCAAAATTTTGTTTTGGGTTCTTACTCTGAAAGAAAACGCATGGGACAAGTCTCACATCAGCAACTTAAAGAAACCATATATAATATTTACTCTTGTGTTTTTACTTACTTGCTATTGTGTTGGTTCAGAAACTATTTACAGTTGTTTTTAATTGTTTATTTGACAAATTGGTTATTATTATTTTAGTTTCATTATTTTAAAAAAGAAAAGGCACTGAAATAGAGAGCATGCAGTTTGACCCACCTGAAAATTTTTTGCAGAATAAGGGTGATCCACCCATTCCTTGGACTCGTTGGAAAGAAGAATTCTTTAACTAATGAAGGCAATAGATGGAGAACGCATGGGTTCTGAAAGGAAGAAAAGTATTCTATTACACTGTCTGGGTTCTGAGGGGCAAATGGTATTTAGAGCTTTACTCCCTATTCCGCCTGAGTTAGGTGAAGGAGAAGGTACTAATGTATATAAGGAGGCTCTTCTTAGAATTGAAAAACGTTTTAAACCAGTTTCAAATATAGCACTAAATAGGTATAAATTTTACACTCGGGCACAACAAGAATCTGAATCATTTGATGAATTTATGACTGCATTGAGATCTTTGTCTATTCATTGTAATTTTGGTACCATTTGTGATGAGATGTTGAGAGATCAAATTATAGTCCATGTGAAAAACAAGAAAACGCAAGAACACTTATGGGAATTAGGTGACCCAAAATTATCTGAAGCAATTGCTATTGCAAAGTCTTTAGAACAGTCTGAGAAATGGATGCTCACTGTTCAAAAACATGTTACCAATAAGCCTGATTCCCATGATGAAGTTTGTCTTGTTAAACATAAAGAAGGACAAATCAATGAAAGTCAACAAGCATTTCCCAACACCAATAGATTCAACAACACAAGTAATTTTAAGAGATATGGGAAAGCTATGATTTGTTATAAATGTGGTAGTAAAATGCATGTTGCTTCATATGCTGGATGCCCTGCTATTAACAAAGAGTGCAGAAAGTGTGGAAGGTTAGGACATTTCTCCACTGTTTGTAGAGATTCAAAGATGTCTGTGCAAGGTCCCAAAGATAAAGTTGCAGTTGTTACAGAAGGTCCTTCAAAAACTTGCAGTTGTGCCTGTAGTAGTTTAGAGCATTGTGATTCACCTAATAAAGGGTTTGTAGTTTATTTGGCTGGAGAGATTTCTTTGATCAATGACAATGATCAGCTTATTAAAAAACCCATTTGTGAGATGTTTGTTTTGGGTGTCAGCCTTAACTTGATGGCTGACTCCGGTTCACCTTGGACCATTATTACCAAGGATTACTTTGAAGAACGGTTAAAACAAGTTCTGAATTTAAAAGACATCCTTCCTTCTGAAATTAGGGCAATTAGTTTCAATGGTACTATGGTAGCAATGTTAGGTCTTTTTCAAGTCAGAATTACTTTCAAATCCAGGACTGTTGATATTAAATTGTATATTGCAGTCAAAGGCGTGAATGTCGTTGGATGGAAAGATTTGTGGAAATTTGGCATTATTTTAAATCCTCGCGCAAAAGATCCTGTCATCTTAGGTGAAATTTTTGAAGATGATAATATTTCAGCCATTTCAAATGATGGAGGGACCGATATAATTAAAGGTGAATTTAAGGATGTTTTCTCTGACAAATTAGGTATGCTTAAAAAATTTTCTCACAAAATAAAACTGAAATCTGATGTTGTTCCGGTTAGGCAAAAGCTGAGAGGGGTACCCATTAATGTGAGGGAAGATCTGAGAAAAATGTTAGATGATTTAGTAGCTGAGAATATCATTGAACCCATTGATTCTGCAGAATGGGTTTCCCCGATTGTTTTAGTCAGGAAATCAGACAAATCTTTGAGAATGTGTGTGGACCTCAGGGCACTTAATTTGGCCATTATTGTGGACTGTCATCCCCTTCCAAATATAAATGAGGTGGTTTCCATGTTGGAAGGTGCCAAGGTGTTCTCTACCCTGGATCTAAGATCGGCCTATCACCAGATCACACTTACTGATGAATCCAAGTGTCTAACAGCCTTTATTACTCCTCATGGTCTTTTTCAGTATAACAGAATGCCGTTTGGCTTAGCCTCAGCTGCCTCAGTTTTCCAAAGGGTCATGTACAACATTTTTAGGGATGTGGATCATTTTGTAAAATGTTTTCAAGATGACATCTTAATTTTTTCTGGTTCTGTGGAGGACCATATTGGTCATTTACGATCTGTGTGTGAAAAACTAAGGAATAGTGGTTTAACCTTGAAGGCTAACAAGTGCAAATTATTTCAATCTTCAGTTGAATATTTAGGACACACATTATCAGGTGATGGTGTAGTGCCGAAAAGATCAAATGTTGATGGTATTAGTAATGCCCCACCGCCAACTAATAAAGACCAGTTGTTATCCTTTGCAGGAATGTGTGAATACTATAGTAAATTTGTAAATAATTTTGCCACCAAAATGGAGCCTCTGAGGAAGCTTTTGAGACATGGTAATTCGTATGTTTGGGAAGAGGAACAACAGGTAGCTTTTGAACGCATCAAGTCTGATATTTTGCATGCTCCAACACTTAGACCTTTCTGTTTAAATAAGTTGTGTGTCATCACAGTAGATGCCAGTATGTACGGTCTTGGGTCTGTTCTGTCTCAAAAGGCTGGCAAAGATGAGTGGAATGTGTGTTTTGCGTCCCGTACCCTCAATGATACGGAACGTAGATATGCGGTCATTGAAAAAGAGCTTTTAGCTTGTGTATGGGCTATTGAGCACTTTAGAAATTTCATTTGGGGAAATAAGTTTGTGCTGAGAACTGATCACAAACCATTAGTTAACATTTTGTCCCCAGGTGGAGGTTGGAATGCCACGGCCCGCATTTCCAGACTTACCTCACGACTCCAAGAATATTCTTTCACTCCAGAATATGTCCCGGGGAAAAGAAATGTAGTGGCAGACTTCTTGTCTCGTCATCCATCTCCAGTTTCTGAGTGCAAGAGTTTGAATGACACTGATGTGGTCACTTGTTTGCAGGATGTTCTATCTACCGCTTTCAATGAGATTTCTGAAGACTTATGGAAAACTGCCGATGAACAAGATCTCACTTTACAAAATATTAAAAAATTCATTCTAGAAGGTTGGCCTGATAAAAAATTGTTAAAGGAAAATTTTATGCCATTTTATAAAATTTCAACTGAGCTTGAGTTGGAGAATGATTTGGTTTTTAAATCTGGTAAATGTGTTCCACCTTTTGATATACAGAACCTGATTCTAGATCTTGCACATAAAACACATCCAGGTATGTCGGCCATGAAAAGAATGATTAGGAATTATTTCTGGTGGCCATCGTTGGATCGTTTGGTTGAACACAAGGTCAGAGAGTGTTCTGTATGTGTAGGAAATGACAAAATGTTGAAAGTTAATGTTCCCCCATTGAAGACGACCCCTTGGCCCACTTTGCCTTGGAAAAAACTTGCCTTTGACATTTCTGGCCCTTTTATGTGTCTTCCCTCTGATTCCCGATATGCTCTTGTGCTAATGGATTACCACTCAAAATGGCCAGAAGTTAAATTTGTTTCTTCTACTTCCACCAATGTTGTCATAGAATTTTTCAAGGAAGTTTTTTCTAGAGAGGGTTGTCCATCCATGTTGATCACGGATAATGGCGTGCAACTTACCTCTCTAGAAATGGAGACTTTCCTCAAATTACATTCCATCAAGCACAACACTGTTTCCTTTTATGAACCACATGAAAATGGTTTGGTGGAGCGTTTTAATAGAGTTTTAAAAGGTTTTATATCTGAGGTCTGTAAGTCTGGGTCAGATTGGAAGACTTCTTTAAGAGAAAGGTTGTGGTGTTACAGAATTACCCCTCATTCAACCACTGAAGTCAGCCCTTTTCGTTTACTTAAAGGACGTGATCCTGCTTCTACCATTTGTCCTTGGTGGTTCAGGGATAAATGTCTCAACAAGTCTTTTTCACAAGACTTGGTTGAACAAGCATCTCAGAAAGTTAAGAACAAACAATCAAAAAGCAAATTGTGGTATGACAAAAAGTGGAACGTTAAGTCTCCTGAATTTTCTGTGGGAGATGTAGTAAGGATCAAGAGACCTGGTATTCTTTCAAAATGTTCTGATAAGTTTAGCAAGCCAATGAAACTGGTAAAAGTTTTTAGTAATAGTGTCATTACCCAGGATGGCAGGTTATGGAACCTTAAGCGGGTTGCAAAGTGTCCCACTGTGCAACAAACTTCCATTTCCGCAGTTCCCAAGCCTACCAGCAGTTCCATTGCTTCAAGGATAAAACTATCTAACCGTCCTAGATCACTTCCTGTGAAATTTCATGATTATACTTCTTAACCTTTTATCTTTCTTTTTTACGAAAGGGAGATGTGTTACATTTTATCCTCATTGCATTTTCCTGTACCTTTAAATCCTGAATGTTTTTCTTTAAGTGTTCTTAGAACACTACTGTGTTCTTGCCTACAGGTCAGTTGCACTGTTCCTGTGGACCAAGAGACTGCTGTTCATGTTGCTGTGCTGCTTAATAAACCAACCTAATTCCCCACCAGTTCCTGTGAATATTTAACAGAAGGTTTTTAACCTGATTTTCCTAAAGAACTCAATTGTTTCCGTTTTAAGTTTGACAAAGTCCGTTTTTTTAGTTGGAACAAAAGAAAGTCCCTTCTGTAGGACACTTTCTTCTTGTTCTGTGAGCGTTCGGTCAGAGAGATTAAATATCAGAGAAGGTTTCGTCAGTTTTTGTAATTTTGACGTCGAGTTGACATCTCCCATGGTTGATTGGTTCTCACTTTGCCTCTGGGTTTGGATTGTCCTCGTCCTAAAAAATTATTAGTGCCTTGTTGGTTCTGGCGAAAGGATCCTCTTCGGCTATTATTGCCACGGGGGTCACTATTGTCTCCCTCGCTTCCACTACCCGATGAGGAAGTATCTGAAAATGTGATGAATTTATTTCCCGATCTTCCTTGATAATCTTGTAGATACTTCCTTGATTCTGGGCGTGTGTAGAAGTCAGATTGTAGAAAGGGGTAGACTTTTTCCAAATTAAAGTTTTTTTGGTCCTTCTCGAATTGGCTAGTTTTTTGGTTGATGGTATAATCCCTAAAGTCTCCGATTTCTTTTTCTACTTTGTCAAGTAAAGTTTTGGCATCTGTTATTAGTTGATTAGTGGAAATACTGGATACTAAAGTATCTATTTCTTCTAATTGGTCCTTGGAAAGTCTTTGTGCTGTTTCTATTGTTAGGACCATGAGGTCTCTGCTGCACTTTGTCTCAATGAAACTGTACCCCTTCTTGTAAATTGGATCTTCTGTGAAGATGACAGGGATATTTTTTACTTGAAGTCCACTTGGGATGGTACCTGCTCTTAAATGTTGGAGCAGGAAGTGTCCGTGTAAATCTGTACGTATTTGCTTTTTCCGGAGTCTCAATAGTTTTTCTGTTTCGTTTTGATTCTGAGCATTGACACTCAACGAGGCTGATGCGAACAGCGGTGGAGCCGCTAATAATTTTTGTATGTGCTCTTCGCTGTAAGCAAAGGTCTCTTTATCTGACATTGTTTGTAGTATGTTGTATTGAATTGCTATTTTCCTTACACACCATTCACCATTCACTCCTCACGACGCAGGACCAATTTCCTATTCCTCCTTTGAGGAAATCACATTAATCGTACAATTTTCATCCAAAAAAGTATCCACAACGGGCTACCACACAGGCCACCGCCTGCTATATAACTGGAAAACACCACTGGGTTTGGACTCCCAAGCAGCAAGGCCAATTTGATTCAAGGAAATGAGATGCCGCCCACTTTATGTTCTAGTCGTAAGTGAGGAAAGTAACTAATGTGTTGGTAAAATAGCGTTGGCAGCATTGGCAGTCCATAAGTGGCATTTAACTTTCCATGCCACTGGAGTATTTTTGCTCCATATGCTTTGGCCTTCTAGGAAAGTTAAATGTGCCAGTCAGGTTTTAATCCAGTTTCAACATGTTTAACACATTTGCTGCTTCGAACGTTCAGCGCCAGTGCTGAACGTTCGAAGAAACGGGTGCGGCTGCGTCGGCCGTTGGACGTGCGCGGCACCATGGAGGTAGCTCGCGCGACGTCCAACTGCCGACGGCAGCAGCGAAGGGGTTAAGGGGTCAGAGCACATACACACTAGATGGCACTTCCCCAGTGTTAGAGCGCAAGACTATCAGCCGGTGAGTCCCAGTACTTACTACTATGATTAATGTGAGTAAAGTGACAGCATTACTGCCACTTCCTCACCCATTCCAATCCTTTCTCCACTTTCAACTATTCTCAAAGTATTCCCATAAAACCCTTCTCTCGTTACTTTACTTCCTGTTTATAAAAATCATTCAAAACAAGACTGATGAGAAAGTAGGGAGGGAGGCTGGGTCGTAAGTATTAGGACAAGTAAGGAAAAATCAGATTAAAGAAGTACCTCTTCTTCACCTTACGCATCCCATTCCTCACTACTATGAGGTATGGAGAAGCAAATACCCCTCAGACTGCCAGCCAACATTCAATCTAGGATGAGAAATAAATGTTGATGCCAAAGCCTTCGTGGCTGCCCTGTACACCTCCGCTATGGAGATTCTGCCCACACCACCCCAGAAGTTGACTTCCCCCTAGTAAATAACTATTTATCTTCCTAATAGCAGCCACTTCGTGTTTCACCTGCATACTCCCTGCACTTTGAGGTGGATTAGAAATGTCCTTGCAGGCGGGTGCAGTGAGTGACGGACAATTTGGTTTGGTTTACCTGTACACGTCATTCCTTTGTTTCCTTTTCTTCCCATTACAGATTTATGATGGTTGGCTGCTCATTGCCAAGATTAATGTTGTCCATTTTTGTAAAATCTTTCCCTAATCCCCCCTTCCCATTCATCCATCAGACACCTAACGCTCTTCCCCCAGGCAAAGTGATTTCCTGCGGTGTGATTTCATAATTTACACCATTAATTGATCACACACTTGGTGGGGTGGATGTGGTGAAAGCAACACCAACTCAGTGCAGAATGAGGATCTTCAGCTCTAAGTATGGCCCACACTGGCTATATTTATTGTTCACCCACCCACACATGGAAAAAGTGTTTGATATTTTCAGAGGAACATCATTGCCAGCATCATCATTCAAGCAGTGTATTGCACCAAAGCTTACCCTTGTGCACTTTGTAGTTTGAGTCGACTTCATTTTGTAACTTTTACTAGCTTACCATTGTTCTGATTAATTCAATTTAGCATTGCTTATCATATTTTCTAGTCTAGTCTGGTGACTGTCTCAATTTTATTTAAAGCTTGCATATAATAACGACATTAACTCCATTTTTATTTCAATTTAGTTAGTTCGACGGGCTAGGAGCTTTTTAATGATGTTCATGTGCCTATCCAAAGTGTCTATCCATTCCTCTTGCCTGGCTTCCAGGCACGTCAGCCTCTGCATAATGCAACGCTGAAATGCACAGAAATAGGAGGGAGCAGTAGTGGTGGAATGGCAGTGGTGTACTGGAGGCACTGGGGCCTGGCTGGGGCCCGGGGCATCTGCAGCTTCCGCCTCCTCTTCCTCCAAGGCCACCAGCCGCTGGTATTCGGCCCTGATGGCCTCCAGTTTCTTCTGCTGGGTCCCGGCTGCTATCTCCTGCCTGTTAGGAGTCGGATCAGCAGAAGTTATCAAGAAAGAAAAAAGACAAATTGTAAACAATGCACTTAGCAAAACACATAAACATACATAATTGCACAGTAGCAGTACACTTGCTAGTATCCTCTGGCCATTCGATCTTGATCTGATTAGAGTTTCAGGCATTATGCACTACGAAGTACACAAGTATTCTTCTCTCTCTTGTTGAGCTAAATTACAGTAGGCATGCTAGCTCAGCTGGCACCCAAGACATACTTGTGTTGCGTGACTTTGTTACAGTCTGCAGGTGGAGCAGCTGTACTAGACAATTATCTTATTCCTATCATAGCCATGCTCTGTTAAATTTTAAAGGTTTGTCACTTTCACCCTGACTACAAGGGAGATGAATAGTTACTATGAATGATATACGTCACATGAGGTACCGTATAAAAACAATCATTTAGACAGATATCCTCCTGTTTGCTCATAAGTAGACGGTGGGAAAAGCAATGCACTACAGTACAGGGAAAGGATTAACCCCATGCATGCTGCCGCGATTCTGCACCTGTGCGGCACTTTTAAAGAGTGGGCGGGTTCATGACGGCCCCCAGCCGTCATCAGCACGCGAGCGCCGTAGTGCATGACGGCTGGGGGCCGTCATCAGCATGCAAGCGGTTAAGGAACAGACTATTGTTTTTGGCAAGTTCGTCACAGACTATCCCATCCACAAAATTCAAAGGGACTTACTTACAGTCCCAGTCTACTTCCTGGTATCACCCTCCATCACCACACTTTACCATTACTTTCTTCCAACAAAATAGATTTGCTTGGCAGAAAGGAAAAGAATTATTAACATACTCTACTGCGGGTAAGTTAGTAGGTTTAGGCCGGGTAGGTAGACATTTCAGGCTCTGTAAAAAGAGATTATTAAGTACATAGGACATGTGTTGGCGTACACCAGCAGATGCAATTGTACACATATTATTATCACCGTTATTATAATGAGATTATAAACCATCATCTCGCTTAAAAGATCTGAGAACTTTAAATGAATATTTATCAGAAAATATTTTTCCCTGGGATGACAAAAACAGCCAGGTAGACAAAAATTAACAGTCTAAATACAGATTGCTTTTCTATCTCTTTTTGCATGCCAAGGGAGAAGAAAAACAAAGCCTGAACACCTTTGGGTAGGAAAGAGGGGTTCCTTCGGAGTCACCACTAAGTACCACAGGCGGGTATCTGAGGCAAAAGGCCACACTACTGCTTCATCGGGAGTGTGTGCAGGTCTTGCACCTACACAAAATACTTTTGCCTTATTCTGCCTTGTACAGACATGCTAATTTGTAAATGAAAACGTGCGGGTCCCCATAGCTCTCCTCTGAAACATGCGGCTGCTGCAATTAAATGTGCAAGCAGAGAATACTGAGGCAGCGTAATCCTAAAGCCATCTTGGGCCTCTTTAATCGATTGAGAGCCATTCTCTGCCCCTTCAGCTCACTTGTGCAGCTTTCTGCTTTCTCCCTTTGTGGTCCTTTTCCATCTTTCTCTCCCTCCGTCATTCCCATATGTGTCTTTTGTTTGCAGTTAATGGCTGATGCATAAAAATAAGTGCCGGCCCTCAAAAATAAGTGCCAACAGAGGTGGCTTCTCGGCTAAGGCAGAGGAGCGCCTCCACACTGCTCTCAGAGCAGGGGGGGAAAAAAAGAATATTATATAATAACATCGTTATTATAATGTAACTTTTCGTAGCTACGGGGTTGGGTTAGGGCGGGGCACGGCTGGCGTCAGAGCCTGCGAGTAGTGGTTTGCACACTCCAAGTGCGCATGACGGTTTGGCCTGCCATCTTGGCCGGCCAGTCATGCATACTTTGCATGTTCCCCACCTACTACGGCTGTAATGCACGGCCTGTTGGGGAACATGCACAGGCTCCCAGTACCTGCCTGAGCTCCGAACCACGGTGCCCCGACCAATCACAACACTGCATTGTGGAGTTCTGATTGGCTTAGGGGAGCCTGTGCGCATCCTCCTTCTGGGTCCAAGCTGGTGCTGTGAAGATGTAAGTGGTTTTATTTTTATATTTTGTCCCCCCCACCCCGCCACCCCTGTCAGTCGCCACTGAGTGCCAATGCCACCCACTGGCTACCACTGGCTCAAATTAAGCCCTGCATGCAAGATTAAGAGATATGTGGTTATTTTATGCAACTTTACTTGTGCGCTGCCCTTCGAAAGTGAGCTGGTCAAACTTACAATATGCTGCAAGTGGAACCACACTAAAATTGTCTAAGGTTGTTCTAGGCAGCACTGCAGCCCTGTGTTGGTGCCTGGAACACCTGCACAGGAGAGCTGCACTGAGCACTTAGCATGCACATTTTAGTCCTGCTAACTGAGGCGTAAGGATGTCCTGCTGCCATGTAGAGCATCTCTCCTCAGTGGCCCCACATCTCACAAGCAGATAGTGACTCCAGGTAGGAAGCTCTGTTGAGGGCCTTAGACTGGGCCAGAGGCCCTTTGATGGTTGCGAAAGGGCCACACAAACACACACTGCAAAAAGCCCCTAGTAATAGACAATAAAAAAGGAGGCGGTAGGTCTGGCTAAAAATTGAATTCTCCCCCACAAAACTTGTTTGTTATATTATATTGATTTGTATAGCACACTATTAACCCAAGAAATTATCCAAGCACTTGAGCAAGGATTGTAGGTGTGTGGTCCCCAAGATGCTTACAGCGGCAGCTGCTCTGCAATGGTTGAGGAGCATTGGGCCACTCACTGCAGAAGAAAAATAAAACAATAATAAAAGAATGTTTTTTATCGTTTTATATTTCTCTGACAGCTGATGCCACCAAGTCGAAGATGGGGTGGGTCGGGCATCCTTAGTGACAGCCAGTAGGGGGAGGAGGAGTTGTTGGGCACTGGAAGGGCAAATGACGGTTTGGCCAGACGTCTTTGGCCGGCCAAACCGTCATGCACACTCTGATTTCTCCAACACTGCTGTATTGTGCAGTCGGGTGGAGAAATGGCGAAGGCTACCAGTCACTTATTGAGTGCCTAACCAGGCCACTCAGACCAATCCTGGCACTTCTCTCATGCTGAGAGCAGCATCTGGATTGGGTGGGAGTGGCCCATGGACTTCCTCATATTTCTTCTGCGAGGGGGCTGGCAGTGGGAGCAGCAGCATGAGGTACGTTTTTGTATTATTATTTTTATTTGCCCCGCACTGCAAGGTTGCAAGGTTGATGCCTTGCTTCTTACTGAGACTTGGCTATCTGACACCTCGGGCCCGGACGTGGTTACAGTGTTGGCACCGGGATATTTGATTTACCATCTTGATAGAGGCGTAGGGAGGGGGGGGGTCTGGCCATTATTTATAGGGAGTCACTGGGCTGTAAGGCACGGGAGGCAGGGGTTAAAGACTGTGAGAGCTGCCAATTCTCCCTTCAATTCTCCCCTACCTGCACGCTGACAGGCCTCCTAGTCTACCGGCCACCTGGGAGTGTGGGTGATTTTTCATCTTCACTAATGGAAACTACCACGCTCCTGGCCTCGACCTCGTCCAATTTCATTCTGTTGGGAGATCTCAACTGCCATTTTGATGAAGCAACTGACCCACTGGCAACTAATTTGATGAGCGAGTTGAGCGCCCTGCAGATGAAATTGATAAACACTGGGGCCACACACGTTAAAGGTCATCTTTTGGACCCCTTCTTCGCGAATATGGCGGGTATATCAGCTATGCCCCCCCTCGCTCTTCCTTGGTCCGACCACTCATTGATCATGGCTAATTGGGAGGTAAAGTGTGATGACACTCTCCCACTGAGGAAATTCAGAATAGACAGGGCATGGTCAAGGCTCCCTGTAGAGGCCTGGAGTGCCCGGTTGGAGGGCACCCAGCCTGAGAAGGGTCGGGATCCGGTTACTGCAGATGCTACGGTGAGGAACTGGCTGACCAACGCAGTGGACCATGTGCTTCCACTCAAGAAGATGCTTATCAGGGATAAGAGAGTGGGGTCCGCCCCATGGTATACCCTAGAGCTCAGAACCTTGAGAAAGAATTGTAAACGGGCGGAGAGATTATGGAGGAGGAACTTGGAGACAGATAGCAGGGGAAAATATCGGATGGAATTAAGGACATACAAACTTGCAATACGCGCTGCAAAGGCCTCCTTTTACGGGGAAAGAGTGAAGCACGCTGCATCCTCATCCAGGGAAGCCTTTCTAGTGATGAAGGAGCTTCTTAAACCGCCTGATCCCATTTTTGTCCATGACAGACCACAGGAAAAATGTCTGGAATTGGCCACTTACTTTAAAGATAAAATTGACATCATTGTTAGTTCTCTCCCCCCGGTGATGGGGACCTCGATCTTTTTGGAGGACTCGAGCATCTCGGAAAAACTATTAACGTCATTGGCCCGGTAACCCCAGGCGAAGTACTGAAGGTCCTCGGGAGCTTGAAAAGTGTCTCACCTCGGGACCCAGTCCCAATGCGGTACTTAAAGCAGGCCGCCTTGTCGATAGGAGAGCCCTTGACCGATCTGGTCAATCTCTCCTTCGCTCATGGGACTGTGCCGCCGGACTGGAAAAGTGCGGTTGTTAAAGCGCTTCTGAAGAAGCCTGGCTTGGACCCGCAGAACCTGGCCAATTTCAGGCCCATTTCCTTGCTACCAGGGGTCAGTAAGGTTGCCGAGAGGTTGGTAAACCGTCAGCTATCCAACTTTCTCGAGGAGAATGGCCGGTTGAGGGACTCCCAGACGGGATTCCGACCGGGTCATGGAACTGACACGGCTCTGCTAGCAGTGGTAGAGGAGGCCAGAAGCACTTTGGACGCAGGGGGGTCAGTGGCAGTGATCCTCCTGGACCTTAGTGCGGCCTTCGATACCGTCAATCATGGAGTGCTGATACAACGTCCAGCTGAGTCGGGTGTCACAGGAGTGGCCCTGGAATGGTTGGCCTCTTTCCTGGAGGGGCGTACCTTCGAGGTTTGGGAAGGAAATGCAAAATCCCCTCCCCTCCCACTTCATTGCGGGGTGCCTCAGGGCTCATCCCTGAGCCCTACGTTATTTAACGTGTATATTGCACCCCTGGAGGGTGTGGTGTCTCCGTTTGGCTTTAAGACCATAAGCTATGCGGATGACACCCAGCTAGTGGTGGGTCTGACCCAGCTGGAGAAACAGCCCGAGATGCTCCATTCATGCTTTTGAGAGGTGTTTGACTGGATGTCCAGGTCATCGCTCAAATTGAACGGCTCAAAAACTGAGCTGATGATCTTGGGCCAGTCAAGTTTTGCCCTCTCGCCGAGCAGCTGGCCCAATTGCATAGGCACCCCGCCTGACCCAAAGAAGGAGATTAAGAGCCTGGGGGTCTGGCTGGAGCCGGATTTGTCCTTTAGGACACACGCCAAGAAGACCGCTGGCGTGTGTTATGGAATGCTCCGGTCGGCCCGTATGGTTCTTCCCCTATTACCAGAACTCTCCCGGAAGCTGTTAGTCCAAGGTCTAATCATCTCACGCCTGGACTACAGTAATGCGCTCTTTCTCGGAGCCCCGGAGTCAACGTTCAAGATCCTGCAACAAGTGCAGAACGCGGCAGCAAGGCTGCTGCGGAACGTGCCGGCCAGGCAGTCAGGCAGGCCTGCGTTAAAAGCACTCCACTGGCTCACCCGTTAGAGAGAGGGACCTTCAAGGCTCTCTGCATTGCCCATAAGAGCATACAGGGGAAAGGACCAGCCATTCTGAAGGACAAGATTCGGCCCTACAAGCCTACAAGAGCTCTACGCTCTGACAACAAACACCTCCTTCAGATAAAGAGAATTAGGAGAGCCCGTTCAGGTGGCAGGAGTTTTTCCATCCATACAGCGCGCGCCTGGAACTCCCTCCCATTCTCACTACGTTCCGAATCAAATCTTCTTAGGTTCCGGAAACTTCTGAAAACCTACCTATTTCCAGAATAAGTGTAGCTCTTTCTGCTCTGTTTTAGCAGCTTGCTCTAGGTCTCTATAGGCGCTGGGATGCCCCTGGGTAACCGTGCGCGGTACAAAATTCGTTAATAATAATAATAATAACTGCCGCACCAGTTTATTTTGTTATACAAAGAGCCAGGTCTTCGGCACCATGCGAAACTCAGGAAGTGAGGAGGAGCTCTGATGTGTAGAGGGAGGTTGTTCCATGTCTTGAGTGCGTTGTAGGAGAATAAGCCACCTCCAGTTTTGCTTTCCAAAGTGACAGGAGGTTTGGATGCAAAAAGACACCAAGACAAGATCAATTAGCTGCTCTGCAGATTGGACTGTGCATTGGATTGGTCAGTAATTGGTGCCCTTTTTGTGAGGTCATCTATAGACTAGAATGCTAACCTACTGTTAGTGATGTTATTTTATATTTCTCTTCATCCATGTTGTGTATGTTAATACTTTCCTTTCTACTAGAGTTACCCAGGAAAGAGGTCAAGACATAATCAAGCCTCTAGTCTTGTAATAGAATCTGTAGCCTACCGCATACATCCATGCTGTTGGCAAGTATGCGGTGGGCGAGGAGCACTTTTCTTCATTGGCACTTCTTACTATAATAGAACACGACACTGCAGGATCAATTGACGTTTCAGTCATTATTGACACTTTCAGTAAAAAAGAGAAAAGATGCACGGCCATTGAATGGAGGCTATACATACTCCTAACTGTTCTTACACAGGATAATACATACTCCTAAGTGTTTTTAAACAGGATAATACATACCCCTAAGTGTTTTTAAACAGGATAATACATACCCCTAACTGTTCTTACATAGGATAATACATACTCCGAACTGTTCTTACACAGGATAATACATACTCCCAACCATTCTACACAGGATAATGCATACTCCGAACTGTTCTTACACAGGAGAACACATACTCCAAACTGTTCTTATACAGGATAATACAAACTCCTAAACGTTCTACACAGGATAATATATACTCCGAACTGTTCTTACATAGGATAATACATACTCCTAACTATTCTTACACAGGATAATACAAACTCCTAAACATTCTACACAGGATAATATATATACTCTGAACTGTTCTTACACAGGATAATTCATACTCCTACCTGGTTTACATAGGATAATACATACGCCTAACTGTTCTTATACAGGATAATATATACTCCGAATTGTTCTTACACAGGAAAATACATACGCCTAACTGTTCTTACACAGGGTAATGCATACTCCCAACCGTTCTACACAGGATAATACATACTCCGAACTGTTCTTACACAGGATAACACATACTCCAAACTGTTCTTATACAGGATAATACAAACTCCTAAACGTTCTACACAGGATAATATATACTCCGAACTGTTCTTACACATGATAATACATACTCCTAACTGTTTTACATAGGATAATACATACTCCTAACTGTTCTTACACAGGATAATACATACTCTGAACTGTTCGTACACAGGATAATACATACTCCTAACTGTTTTGCATAGGATAATACATACTCCTAACTGTTCTTACAAAGGATAATACATACTCCGAACTGTTATTACACAGGATAATACACACTCCGAACTGTTCTTATACAGTATAATACATACGCCTAACTGTTCTTACACAAGATAATACATGCTCCCAACCATTCTACACAGGATAATACATACTCCGAACTCTTCTTACACAGGATAACACATACTCCAAACTGTTCTTATACAGGATAATACAAACTCCTAACCGTTCTACACAGGATAATATATACTCCAAACTGTTCTTACACAGGATAATTCGTACTCCTACCTGTTTTACATAGGATAATATATACGCCTAACTGTTCTTACACAGGAAAATACATACGCCTAACTGTTCTTACACAGGATAATGCATACTCCCAACCGTTCTACACAGGATAATAATTCTCTGAACTGTTCTTACACAGGATAACACATACTCCAAACTGTTGTTATACAGGATAATACAAACTCCTAAATGTTCTACACAGGATAATATATGCTCCAAACTGTTCTTACACATGAGAATACATACTCCTAACTGTTTTACATAGGATAATACATACTCCTAACTGTTCTTACACAGGATAATACATACTCCGAACTGTTCTTACACGGGATAATACATACTCTTAACTGTTTTACATAGGATAATACATACTCTTAACTGTTTTACATAGGAAAATACATACTCTTAACTGTTTTACATAGGATAATACATACTCCGAACTGTTCCTACACAGGATAATAAATACTCCTAACTGTTCTTACACAGGATAATACATACTCCAAACTGTTCTTATACAGGATAATACATACTCCTAACTGTTCTTACACGGGATAATACATACTCTTAACTGTTTTACATAGGATAATACATACTCTTAACTATTTTACATAGGAAAATACATACTCTTAACTGTTTTACATAGGATAATACATACTCCTATCTGTTCGTACACAGGATAATGCATACACCTAACTGTTCTTACACAGGATAATACATACTCTGAAGTGGTCTTACACAGGATAATGCATACTCCGAACTGTTCTTACAAATGATAATACATACTCCAAACTGTTCTTATACAGGATAATACATACTCCGAACAGGTCTTACACAGGATAATACATACTCTGAATTGTTCTTACAAAGGGTAATACATACTCCAAACTGTTCTTATACAGGATAATACATACTCCTAACTGTTCTTACACAGGATAATACATACTCCTAACTGTTCTTATACAGGATAATACATACTCCAAACTGTTCTTACACAGGATAATACATACTCCTAACTGTTCTTACACAGGATAATACATACTCCTAACTGTTCTTACACAGGATAATACATACTCCTAACTGTTCTTACACAGTATAATACATACACCTAACTGTTCTTACATACGCTGAGATAACACTACTCATTTATTTTAATTACGATGTAGGATGTATTTTTAAGTTAATGGTTGGCTAGTACTCGCTCTTCTGCAGCATTGCTGAAATTGTGCTGTAGGAATCGCCGTTCAGGTGAATGAGTGGTCAGCCCTATTCTTTTATTAAGCAAGGCTGAAATTGTGCTATGTTAAGCATTGTTCAGGTAATTGCAATTAAAATTGAAATTGATTTTTCCTGTTCTGTTCATTTGTTGTTTACTGTTCCATGACAATTACTTTTTGTATGCATGCATTTCTTCAAACTAATTATCTATCTGAAAGATTCCAAAACGAATCATTGGTAGCAATCCATTGCAGAGACCTCTATTTCTTTCAAAAGAATGGGAACACTTCATGTAGATTGCTACCATTAGCAGTGTAGTTTATAAAATGCCCTTGGAGAACTTGAGACCTCCTTTTAAGTGTATTGTTTTTCAATTATCCTAATGCTGTTAATATACACGGCCTGTTCAGCCTTTAGTTTCTGCTGTGTTTTGACCAACATACAGTGCAAACTTGAAAACAGATTCTCGCTACATTTTACCCACTCCTCCTCTTTACGCCTCCCAGGCCCAACATGCCCTAAAAGCACCAAGGGACATATTATCAAGAGACAGCGTTAACATTATCGCCTCTTTAGTGGCAGGAAACTGCTGCTAAAGTGGCGATAATGGGCTTGATAATATGGCCTTGTGAACTCCCATATAAGCCCATGTTCTGGTGTGAACCTGGCTTCTATGGGAATTCTCCACGGGGTATTATCAAGCCCATTATCGCCGCTTTTGCGGCAGTTTTCTGCTGCTAAAGTGGCGATAATGTTAACGCCATACTTGATAATATGCCCCCAGGAATCTTTATATATCCCCGGCAATGCTAGCTACACCTCTGGCAAAAATTGACTTTCCCCCTAGGGTGCTGTAGTGAGGTGCTAGATTATGACAACTATGTCATTATACCAGAGGTCTTATGCTAGTGTCTCTCTTTATGCCAGGGCTCATATTATGCTAGATTTTGAATTCTTGCAAGTCTATGGTTGTGCAACCCTTCCGATTAAACTAGACCCTGAACATACCAGAGCCAAATTTGCGCCACATCTTTGAATATTCACAGGCTATGTGTATGCAGATGTTCTGTGAATAAGTGTGTTCAGGCAACTTTCTGATCACTTTAGGGCTCTGATCAATCAATAACTTACATTATGCCAGAGTTCTGATTACAGCAGAGCTCAGGATATCTCCTTCTTCTGACCGTGGAAGAGGTGTGGCGCAGTGGCCAGGGCGACTGACTCCGGATGTTGGGGATCAATGTTCGATCAACGGCGGCAGGGGTCTGCCCAGCACCATGTGACTCTGAGCAATAGCTTGCTCAATCTTCCCGACGGCCCCAGTGCCGGGAAACCTACGGGTAGCTGTGAGCTTTACAAATACAGGGTTATTATTATTATTATTCTCTTTCTTCATTTGGTTTCAGAGTCTTCATAAAATTTCTAAACATTGCCCTGCTTCCACCCCCTCACTTCATAGTCCGGATCTCCACCCTATAGGCACACCCATGCAGTCAATACACTTCTGCTGTCTGAGGAAGCTGCCATCAGCCTCCTTCTTTTGCCAGAAGCATCCAAAATGAATCCCACTGGCTTCTGTACCCAAACTCCCTCACAGAGTGTGACTACTGCATGTGTGCGACATGCGCACTGTGCCTGTGCTTGGTATACACACAGGATGTCAGCACAAGGTTCTAGGCATTCACATAACAGCAAACTTTTACAAAAGCGGACCTCTGGGCAACACAGACAACAAGCATTTGCAATGCAATCGGTCTCGCCTTTGGGACCTTATATGTATTTAGCTTTGCAACACATTCGCCTGGGTGCTGAAAGAACTACTTTTCTTTAACCTGGTGGAAAGTAAGCACCAAACTGTGTGACACGCCAGGTATGGGAACACATGGAGAGAAATATTGCCTTTCAGTAGGAAATGGTATCGTCCAAAGCTCAGTTTTTAATACAAAATTAGGGCCTTCTGAAAAAAATATTATTGTCTACGGGTGCTTGTGGAAGACAATTTCTAAGGACTGGAATTTAGAAAATGCTAAAGTGATCCTGGTATTTTACTGACCTCTGCTGGTCGTTTTTGATCAAGAAAGTTAAATGGATTCAGTTGCCAGAAAAATGTAGAAAAAGAAAGTCCCTCAGCAGAAAGCAATTTTGGTATTTTACTGACCTCTAAAGGTCCTTTTTTATTAAGACAGTTAAATAGAGACAGTTGAACAGAAAAAAAGTCCCTCAGCGGAAGCAGACAAGTCCTAGGGCTGATCTCCAGAGCCCACAAAGTACATACACATATAAGTATATACTAATATATAATTAAATACTAAAGTATATACAAGAGGTCTCGAATGCTCGACCTAAAAAAAGTCCAGTCGACTATCAATCTTAAAACATGGTATGCTGTCACCACATCTTTATGTGCTATACCCAAGACAGGGACAGTATCCCCACTTCTCTGCCCTTTAAGAGGGCAAATGTGGTATAAGGTCAAAGGACAGGAACATGTTCTCACAGAGTCGCTCCGCTCAAATTAGTGTGATGCCAGGGCCAAAATAAAAGTCAGGGTTCCAATTACACACTGAAAGGAGCACTTAGAGTAGGGAACAAGGCCTATATGCCATCCATGGGACATTCCCGTCCCTACAGTTACAATAAATGAACCCAGATTATTCTTGCAGTCCAGTGTCTTGCCAACTAAGACCATGAAACTGCTCACAAATTATCTCTTCCTGAATACACTGTAATTTTTGGGTAACTTTATCTCACTGTGCCTCGGTTTTCTTATCTTTGATAATTGTGAGCACAGATCAAGCACTATATCTACTACTAGGAATTTACATTTTATAGCTAGATGAACACTGAAAGTCCTTGTCAGAGCCACAAAATATGGTACCCATTATCAAAGTTGTATATGTGTGTGCATTTTGCCTAAAACTTTGTTTTGCTCTCATAAAAATATTTACTTACATGAAAGCTTTGGTATGAGCAAATCTGCTTATATATATTGGAAGCAGGTGAAAAGTTGAAGTTTGAGAGCTGGAGTGCTATGTTTGTGCATATCTGCAAACTTACATAAGTCACAAACTCCTCTTCAGCCCTTCCCATCCTGGAAAAGGCTGGTCATTTTTACTGACAAGGCCGGAGGTAAAAAATGATTTCCTAGGTGATAAGTGATCCCTCTTACTTATAGGGATATTTTTTTCTCAATTAGGCAAAATATTTTCAAGTTGCAAACATTTTTGGGGTTCATATTTTGAAATCAAACAATTTGCGCAGTAATTTATTAAAGGCGTTTTCATCTTGCATCCTTTTTTTTCAAGTTGCAAACATTTTTAGGTACATTTTATTTTTAAATAAAACGAGTATTTTTGCTTCCATTTCTGCATGTAATGGAAAATAATAAAGGAGCTTTCTGGAAGCATTACATATAACCATAAATAGGTCAAACTTGCAAACATATGTAGAGAGCCTTCTTTTAAAACTAAAGTCAGTAAGTAAACACAGTGTAATATTTAAGATATCGCTCTCTAACAGTAAACACTTCTAAATAATGAATCAAATACACAATTATGAACATCTTATACATGATGTAGTGTCCTGCGAGTTAACAATAACAGTACCTTTTTGGCTCCAGATTAACTCCGTAGAGCTATGATGTAATGGATAGAGTGTATTGCAGTGAAGGTTACTTTAGAATGTTTAGTTTGTAGTTGCATGCAGACAAATAAAGGTGTGTTGTACCAAGCTTCATGTGAGCCTTGAAAAAGAAGAGCTCTATGGCCTCAGTGCCAGGTGAAGAAACACAAGAAGTAGCCCAGGGGTTGTGCTTACTGAGCTGTCCCATACCTGTAGTGGCACACCATCAAAGTTGCTCAAAACAATGCTAAAGGTCTCTGAGAAAGTGATGGGCTCCAATATAGATTAAGAGAGAGGTCACCATTCCCCAGACTGTCCATGATTACCCAGAGGCCAGCACATCACAGGGCCTCAGAGGTGGTGTGGATGGTCCAGGTCCTAACGAATGGCATAAAGTGTTGGAAAGAACTCCACCCTCACTGACAATCACTCCCACAAATAGTTACAATGCTACTGCTTTCTTGAAGCCAACATCATCAATCGATACCACCAAAAAGCAAAATATAGGTGAAAGATAGACTATGAGGATAGAGACATTTGAAGATTGGATTGATGCACTCGAAGAGACTGATAACAAAAAGATTATCAAATACCTCAAAGATGTTGCCGGTGATGGTGTAAAGGAAGTCATTAAAAACAAGTCACAAACTGAAGAATAAAGCACATACCTCTGGATTAAAGAGACCTTGAATTTCAAATGTAATCCAATACCAAATGTTGACTATGAAACATATAGTTTCAGTCAAGAACAATAGAAAGTTGGAGAATCCTTCGATTAATTTATAGAAAGACTTGACACACTCATCAAACACTGCAAGTTCAAATAATTTAATGATGAAGAATCCAAATGTCTCAGGGTCGTTAATGTATGCGTGTTAGATTCATTTGGACAACAAATGCTGAGAGAAACTCTGAATCTGGAACATGTGTTAAAGGCTGCTAGAGCTGAAGAGCGTGCTGATCAACAAACTGCTGACATGGAGGACGAGGTGCCCAGAATGAATCAGTCATGAGTGTGAAAAGCAAGTCAAAGCAAAAGACTGAAGGACACAAGGTGATGTCTACACGTAAAAAGAAGATATGT
Organism: Lissotriton helveticus; assembly: GCF_964261635.1. Taxonomy (NCBI): domain Eukaryota; kingdom Metazoa; phylum Chordata; class Amphibia; order Caudata; family Salamandridae; genus Lissotriton; species Lissotriton helveticus. Next base: position 1,163,318,593 of record NC_136072.1, on the reverse strand, counting down.
TTTAGCTGTGGATTTTCATTTCCACACAAGCACAAATGCCCCGCCATTGGACAAATATGTAAGGACTGTGGGTAGGAAAACCATTTTATGACAGTGTGCAAAGTAAAGGGGAAAACAAGTGCATCACAGCGTGAAGACAAAATGCAGAAGCAACGTTCAATGCTCGCCTATAAGGTCAGGCGGAGACTTCTGGTATGACAAATTGACACTGAATAAAGTTGATTGTCATCTTCAAACAGTTCCTCAATATCAGTATCAAGTGAGAGTGAAGAAGATGGTTGTGCCACGGAGATGTTTACTTCAGAAAAGTGTACGCATGTTGGACTGGCCGCATGTGAAGAAAAATGTTAGTCAAAGAAAGTGACATGCCAAAGCACCAAAGACTTTAATACATTGTCCGAAAATTACACTGAAAGTATGTAGTTGTTCGGTACCTTTCATCATCAACAGTGGTGTGGCAATAAACATTATGCCTGAGAAGAAATATAATGAATTGCATCCCATGCCACAACTTACGATGTCAAAAACCAAAGTGCATATGTGAGCTGCATCGACACCCTTAAAAAGGACAAGGTTCATTTGTAGCGATGATAAAACACACAAAACAAAGGTACAAGCAACCATCCATGTGCTTCAAGGGACAGCGTCAAGTGCCTGTTTACTAAGCTTCAGAACAGCTGCTGATATGGGACTGACTTCCATGGACATACAACATGAATGCTCAACATGAAATAGTAAGTCAGTTCCATTTGTTGTTTCATGTTTTGGGAAAGCTTAAGACTATGAAAGTAAGGTTGCACATTCATGAGGACGTCCATCCTTTTGCTCAGAGACATAGATGAATTGCTTTTCATTTGCAAGATGATTTTGAAAAATATCTTCAACCGTTACTTAAGCATGATATCATTGATCTACCAGTCCAATGCCATGAGTTTCTGCCATTGTGGTAGTGCCCAAAATTGACAGTGAAGAAGTGGTACACATATGCGATGACATGTGTCAAGCAAACAAGGGCATTGAATAAGAATGACATCCAGGTTCACACATTTCTGATATGATAACACAATTAAATTTTGCAAAGGTTTTCTATCGCCTTGATTTGAATAAAGGTTATCATTAGTTGCAACTCAAAGAAAACTGCAGGAACATTTAACCCTATTCTACACATGTCGGTCTGTTTTGATACAAAAGGCTAAGCATTGGTTTGTCAGCAGCTGCAGAACTTTTTTAAAACATCATTCAATGTATAATACAGCCTGTCATGAATGCATTCAAATGTAGCGATGACCTATTGGTTTTCGGAGCGACTTTACAGGAGCACGATAAGGCTTTCACACAAGTATGCCGTTTACTGTCTGATGCAGGTTTGACTTTGAATGCAGATTAATGTGAATTCCATAAGAATGTTACAATTATTTTGCCATATCTTTTTTGATGGGGGTATGACACCTGATCTTGCTAAAGAACAAGAGCTGTCAACTGCTGATCCCCCACAAGATGTTTCAATTGTGCATTCATTTCTTGGTATGGCCAGCTACTGTTCGAGATATGTACAAGACTTTGCCACTGTAAGCGCTCCATTGAGAGAGTCGACAACAAAGAATATTTCATTTCAGAGGTCTCATGGATGTGAGAACAGTCTTAAGAAAATGAAACCAGCCATTGAGAATGTGACTGAAATTAGTCATTTCAAGCTTTAACTTCATACAGTGTTTGTTCTTGACACTAGCTCAGTTGGGTTAGGTGCTATACTTGCACAGAATAGTGGACGCCTGAATGCTCAAAGGCATATTGTGGCATATGGAAGTAGGAGTTTGTCCCAACCAGAATATGTTTACTCACAACCTAAGAAAGAAAGTATAGCCATGGTATAGGCATGGGAACACTTCCATGTATTTGTTCATGGAAAGCCTTTTACCCTGGTAACTGATCATCAAGCTTTACAAACAATATTTGGCAATCCAAAAGCCAAGATGCCTCCTCACATTGAACATTGGGGACCATGGCTACAAGAGTTCAATTATAACATTGTGCATCATCCAGGAAAGGATCAGAACTCTGCTGACGCTTTCCGAGTGCGCTCATTCAAGGTCATGGCACTCCATCCAAGTCAGCTGAAGCTTATATCAACTTCCTCCAAAATCAAACACACCAGCTTCCATTCCGTTAGCCCAGATCATTCCTACCATGAGCCGCGACAGTGGCATGCTAAAATTGGAAGACATAATTACACATCAGTTGTGCTACCAGCACACTCGAGCTTTCACCAGTGAGGGTGAATATCAAAAATACAGAAAGATGAACTCTTCATAACTCAAGAAGGAGTTATACTGCAGGGGTCGGGAATCTTGAATCCAGAGAGTCTGTGGTAGAAAATGATTGAAGTGGCCCATGAAGGACATAGTGGAATCGTTGGCACAAACTAAGCTCTTTGAGGCTGAGTCTTGTTTCTATATCTTGATGAAAAAATTAAGAAGGAATTAAAGGCGTGTCATCTATGCAATTTCATGTCTACAAAAGTTACTCATCACACCCTATACATGCCAGAACTCCTAAAGTATGACTGGGAGAGAATAGTCATTGAATTTTTCGGTACACTCAACAATGGACATCACCTGATGGTGATTGTGGATGAATATTCATGATTTCTATTAATTGAGGATCTCTCATCCACAACTGAATAATGAATCATTGCGAGACTGCATTGCATCTTTGCGACATGGTGTGTTACAGCCATCCCTAAATCTAACAATGGCCTGCCTTTTAATAGTCAGGAGTTTGGACTGGTTGAGAGATTTATGAGTACGCTAAAGAAAACCTTGCAGTGTGCTAAACTTGAGAAGCACAACTTACAAATTGTGTTAAACTTACATCGACAGCTAACCATTTAGCACCTCACTCAGCCACCGATAAAAGTCCGGCAACATTGTTGTTAGGGAGAGCAAGGATAGCCACGATACCCCAGTGGACCAATCAGAGAGAAAGACATAAGAATGCAACTTGTACAAGGGACTTGGTTAACAATCAAAAGATTGAAACATATGCTAACCGAAGATGACATGCGAAAAACATCATCTGCAAGAGAGTAGACAGAGTGATCACATGTCAGATGCGGAAAAGAAAATCTAATGCTTCCTTTGATGCAGAACCTTTGCAAGTGTGTCGACCAATGGATACATAGTGACTGCCAAGTGTCCAGGGAAGTCTATTTCCAGAGTCTCTTCCCACTTTCAGAATTTAATTCCTAGTTCACCAGATCTCCATGTTGAAGAACAGACTGATTCTGAAGTATCAGTGACTACTGTTGCCTTTTCACCATTTCAGCAGATCTTGGATCATGATGGTGACAGGTCACAAATGACACGTTCGGGTCAAACAATTACAGCACCAAAGAGATTAATTGAAACAATTTAAATGTATATATGTGTATATATTTTGAAACATTGGTAACTTTTCAGTTAACTGAGGGGGAGATATAGTGTCCTGCAGGTTGACAGTGACTGATCCATTTTGGCTCCTGATGAGCTCCGTAGAGCTATGACGCAATGGATAGAGTGTATTGCAGTGAAGGATGCTTTACTGCTGAGTTTGCAGATTCACGCGCGCAGACCAATAAAGCTGTGTGATACCAAGAGCTCCATGTGTGGCGTAGTCATTTATGGGTACCCTGACGGGAAGATGCTACACATATGAGTGAATATCTTTCTCTAGCAGAGGACAGTCATCTTTCACACCATACTGCAGAACTGTAAATTGAGTTTGAAAGAGATTGTGCTGTAGGGGATTGAACCTTCTTGAACAGTGGACAAAATAAACAGAAATACTTTTTGTACTTGCCCCCAAACAATATATCCTGGGCGGAGGGTGATGAGGGTAGTGGGTGGTGTGGTGAGGCTTATGTTATGTCCTTGCTTTATCCAAACAGCAAACATACTCTCTTCCAGTGCTTATTCATTAGGTTGGATAAAGTACTGACATATTCATTTAAAGAATACGTGGCCATGTCACCATGTCAGTGACGTGAAGCAAGGAGAGTGCAGTTCCTAGGTGAAGGAAGGGGATTGGAAAGACAAATATTTTGTCATGTTGCCCTCACACACCCCGAGAGGTGTCATGCTTCATCATTGGGCCTTGCTCCTCATCGGTCCGGCGCTGCAATGCTCGATGGGCTCACCGTTTCCGGGGCTCTTTATCGCAGATCTTTTTTAGGATGCCGTAGGGTGCGTGCGGGGACAGTGAAGTTGAGTTTGCACAAAGGTGGTGGTTTTAAAATAGGTAAGGGACAGTCCTTTACAATAATCTTAATGTTCACGGTAGTACCTGCCTAAATAAAAATTGGATGTCCTATTGGGATATAATGTTCCCGGTGGACAATTGCTAGTGTGAGGTCGACATGTTTCGTGCCTGGGTGTTCCAAAAGGAATCGGATGGCACTTCTTCAGGACCTATAATCTGTGTGGTGCACTACTAAAGACAGGTTCTGGATTGGTGGAAGATAGCCTGTCTTGGGGCCCTAGTAATCCTGTACTGGTCACTGTGGTGACCCGAGTAGCAGAGGCTACAGCCTGACGGGGGTGCGATGGAGCACGGTGTTGCTCCACTCGGAAGGGTGGCGGCAACTTGCTGTGAGCCTACCCACGCTCCTGTTCCCTGTGTCAACATCACATGTGGTCCATGCAAGTTTGTCTGCCATTGATATGTCACATATCCCTCAGTGTATGGTCCAAGGCCTCTAGTTGTGCTTCTGAACCCTCACATACCCCAGCATGTTTTAAGCATCCCTATTTCACCGATCCACAGCGTGACCATAGCCGTACTGGGGAACCTAACCAGACCCGCTCCCTTCGTCTCCTCATGCAATCTCTCTCTTTCCATTGATGCATTCTCTCTCTCTCTTTCTTCCAACTCTCTTTTCCATCTCTGATCATTCTCTATATTTAGCTCATCCATCCATCTCTCTATTTCTCTCTCTCGCTTGAAGCCTCCACATGCCTGCTGAAATCAACGTTGGGAAGCTGGGGAAATTGACAGAGGCACCATGAAGGGGCTTGGGCTTTCAAAACCGGCCTGGAAGGACCCCAGCCCACCGGGGAAATGCCCGGATGTATAAAAGTCCTGCCATCCCCTGAGTGTGCACATGGCTGCCATGACCATCTTGTGGGTTTTCGTTAAAATCAGGTGTCATTCCTCACTTTCTTCCTACTGATGTTGTGGCAAAGAAAACAGCATCTGGCTGCCGCAGTTGCAGGACTTGCTCAATTGTATAGCTGAAGTGCAATGACCATATAATGTTAGAAGGTATTTATTTGTATGTATTGTACCAAAAGAGACAGATAGATGGACTGACAGATGGATGGACAGGGAGATAGATAGATGGATGGACAGACTGATGGACAGATAGACAGACAGACAGACAGGTGATTAAAGCAAATGCATGGTAGGTCAAGAACAACAAAGTAGAAAAAGAATCAGACCTCTCGCTCTCAGGCTCACACCTCTAGCAGCTTCTAATGGAGGGGGTCTGGAAGAGACTTGGTTGGCAGGTCTGCGTTAAAACACAGACCGAGTGATACTTCTGGCAAGGCTGCACTTTGGCTGCAATCTGTGGGTCGGAATTAGTGTGTTCCAAAGCAGGGCCAGACTGGCCGTAGAGGGCACTGGGCATTCTCCCTGGAGGTCAGAAGGGATGTGCTGCTGTTCTGCAGTGGTGGCTGCAAGGTTTTGATACTGGGGGCCAGTTTTGCAGTGGTGATGCAATATCGGCCTTGCAGTAACAAAAGCTGCAGTTCTTCTTACTTGTTTGCCCGCCACCTCCCGGGGGTGGTCTGTCAAAATTGCCAGGGCTGCTTTAGGTGCCCAGTGTGGCCCTAATCTAAAGGCATACACAGATTGTAAGCCATGCGGATAGATTCTCAAGGCATGGCATGTATTGTTTACTCTGGGATTTACACTCATTGAGTGAAGCAGAGCCACAGAAGTCTCAAGCCAGAAGGGCCAGAAAAAGAGATCAGCGTTGGGGAGTAGAAATGATTCAACCATCATTAGAAGGAAGCAACAGATCTCCGCTTCTGTCAAATGCCAAAGTCCACCTCAAACATGAGGCTCGCTTGGGGGGTTCATGGCCCACTTTTTCAGCCACTACAATGACCTTCATGAGCTACAAACAAACTTTGCATGTATTGTCTGCTTCTTCTTCTATAGAGGGAGTAAAACTAAATGAAGTGCAGGAGGCAGTCTCTGCAGGGACCATTGAGATTGTAAAGTCATGGGGAGCTTTGTGAACTGTCTGGGACCTTTGAGAAGATGAGGGAGCTGGGGCTTAGTCAGCCGCATACCAGACTTGTCTCTGACAGGACAGAGGGAACTGAGAAGTCTAATTTATAGAGCTAGTGAGTGTCTTATGCTTGTCCAAGTTACTGCAATGTCTAGTGGACTATGAAAGCCTGCCTGAGTCTAAAGCATGAGTCATCTTCCCTAAAATGTGGGCCTGTCTTTGACAAAACCCAAATGCAATGTCACTGATATCCTGGGACTTTTCTTCCATCATATGGACCCCATTTGGGAACATTTCTTGAACAAAACCATCATGGTTCACGTAGTGGATCCAGACAAGAAAGCACCCGGCAGACATGGAGGGGCCATCCTCAGCAGGGCGGCCTCTCCAATGCCATATCTCTGCACAATTTGCCCAATGGTGCAATGTTCTCAGCAGTGGAGACAGTGGTGGGTTTGCGGTCAGTAAACCGCCAGGCTGACCACTGAATGAGGAGGAAAATGTGACAAGTGGCTGACCAGGACAAGTGGCTGTACAGGGCCTTGTATAGTGGTCCGCTGCCTTTTGTCTAAATCTGTACTTTAGAAATACCATATACATAGGACTTCCTGGACGGTGCGTTGTTACTGCCTCCATTCAATGAGGCTTGTACTTAAACAGGAGTTTATCTGATGCTGTTGTTGAAGCTCGTCAGCTCTAGCTCCTCTGTGATTCACATTCAAAGCACCTCGCTGTCCGCTCAATCAATCAGGGGAATTGTAAGTGAGCTATTCACCTGTGAGGGTCTCAAGACGCTGGGGAGGGGTGGAGCGGCAGCTCCGTTCAGTCGAAAAGCCAGGTCTGGAGTGTCTTCCTGAAGATATTCAGGGAGTGGGAGCTTCTGATGCCAATCGGGAGCGCGTTCCTGGTTTTGGTCGAGATGTAGGAGAGTTTTCTTCTACCTGTTCTGGTTCTGCGGATGCACTGGGTTTCGGCGAGGGCAGGGTCGTGGATCAGAGGTTTCTCTTGGGTGTGTGGAACGAGATTCTCTTGTTGAGGTATTGGGGTCTGCTGTTGTTCAAGTATTTGTGGGGGTGGGCGAGTATCTAGAAAGTGACTGGGCTGCCAGGGGCAGTGGGACACCAGGTGTTGTCCCATGCAGAGGGGGACGGTCCAAGGACGAGGACCTCTGTCTTCTCTGAGTTGAGCTTCAGGCAGCTACTGCTCATCCAGGATGTGACATTCTTCATTCCTGCCTGGAAGTTGAATTTGGTGGTGATTGGGTCCTTGGCGATGGAGAGGATGAGCTGGGTGTCATCTGCGTATGATACTATGTTGAGTCTGTGCTGTCTGACATTGGTGGCGAGAGGGGTTATGTGGATGTTGAAGAGTGGTGGGCTGAGCGATGATCCTTGGGGTACTCTGCACTTGATTTCCGTGGGTTCAGAGAGGAAGGGTGGCAGTCCGAATTTTTGGGTTCTTCCGGTGAGGAACGAGCGGACCCAGTCAAGGGCAGTTCCTTGTATGCCGGCGTCATGGGGTCCGGTGGTAAGTGTGCGGTGGGAGATGGTGTTGAACACTGTAGAGAGGTCAAGTAGGATCAGGGCAGCGGTGTGTCTTTGATCGTGGAGGGTGCAGATGTCGTCTGTGGCGGTGAGTATAGCGGTTTTGGTGCTGTGGTTGCTGCATAATCCGGATTTGGAGGGGTTGAGTATGGAGTTTTCTTTAATGAATTTTGTTATTTGTGCATTGATGGTCTTCTCAGTGACCTTGGCTGCGAAGGGGAGGAGGGAGATTGGTGGTAGTTGTTATGGTCTGTGTGGTCCAGTGAGGGCTTCTTGAGCAGGGGTCTGACTTCTGTGTATTTTCAGTTATCGGGAAAGATGTCGGTCTTGAAGATGGCATTGATAGTGCATCGTAGTCCTGGAGTGATGGTGGCTCTGTGGAAGATGTGTGGTGAGCAGGGGTCCATGGCGGCTTCTGAGTGGATGCCTTTCATGCTCGAAGTGGTGTTTTTAGTGGTGACTGGGGTCCAGGAGGAGATGGTGGGGAGGCTGGCGTTGCTGGAGGAGGAAGTGGTTTCGGAGTTGGGTATCTGGTAGTTGAAGTTGTTGTAAAGGCACTTGATTTTCAGATGGAAGTAGGATTCAAGCTTGTTGCAGAGGTCGTGGGAAGGGGTGATGTCCATTGTTTCACTGGGGGTTTTGGTGAATTCCTGGATGATGCTGAAGAGTTCCTTGGAGTTGCTGGAGTTGGTGAGGATCTTGTTTTGGATGAAGGTAATTTTGGTGGATCTTGTAGGTGGTGTATTTTTCTGATGTTTTACTGTTTCTCAAGTTCTTCTCGAGATGTCTGCAGGTGTGTCTAGCTTTTTGGAGGTCGGCGGTGAACCAGGTGGCCTTCCAGGGGTGCTGTCTGACGGGGTTACTTAGGGTGCAAGCTCTTTTGCGCAGTTGGAGATCCATCAGTGGAGATTTTGGGCTGCAAGGTTAGCGTCTGTCGAGGTGGTGGGGGCATCGTGTTGAGGGTGGAGTTGAGCTGCCCCTCAGTGACTTTGCTCCAGTTCCTTCATGGAGGGCACAGTGCAGGTTTGGGTTGTATGAGTTTATTGACGTGAAACTGTACGCAGTGGTGGTCTGTCTATGGGGATTGCGTGGTGTGGCTGGAGTGGATGTTGTTACCTCCTGCGAAGATGGGGTCGAGGGTGTGTCCTGCCTTGTGGGTAGGTGTAGTGACGAGCTGTTTCAGTCCGATGTAGGCAAGGTTGTCCAGGAGGCTGGTGGAGTTGGGGTCACTGGGGTTGTCGAGGTGGAAGTTCAGGTCTCTGATGAGTATGTAGTCGATGGAGGGGATGCAGTGGTGTGGCGAGGTCGGCGATGGTAGTGGCGAACGAAGCGCAGGGTCTGGGGGGATCTGTAGGTGAGGGTGCCGTGAAGTGTGGTTCTAGGGCTGGTATGGATCTGGAAGTGAAGGTGTTTGGTAGTAGAGAAGGATTCACTCGAGTTGGAGATGGTGATTTGAAGGGAGCTCTTGTGTGCGATGGTGAGTCCTCCTCCCTGGTGGTTGGGGCAGTACTTCCTCTAGATCTTGTATCCATCAGGAATGGCGGTGGCAATGTCGGGGACAGGGGAGGAGTTGGTCCAGGTTTCAGTAAGGAAGAAACGTCAGGTGAAAGGGTCTCAAAGAGGTCCCAGATCTCTACGGTGTGTCTGTGCAGGGAGCACACTTTGAGGGGGATGCACTTCAGGGTTTCGGAGGAGTTGGTGTTCGGTGCGGGGCGGTGGCCGTGGGGGTGCGGACGGTGGTGAAGGTCTGGTAGCAGTGATGGCAGGAGAACTGTCATCCGCTGATGCGCATAGGTGGAATCTGGCCACATATGGGAGCACAGTCATGACATTCAGCTGGCGGCTTGCTTTCTTTAGCAGGATGTAGCAATGTGATGCACAATCTGGAAAGAACACTCCCCTTCCAAACTGTGATGCAGAATGCTTTTCTAAATGTGTTTTACGATTCAGGAACCTGTTACAAAATTGCTTTATCAGTTTAGTACATTTTAAAAAAGCCATTCTGCCTGTGATTTAGCAAATTGAAGGCTTCATGACAGTTAAATGGCTTCGTGCATCAGGCCCTAACTTACTTCATAAAATATACTCTTTCATAAAATAACTAAGGGCCTTATTATGAGTTTGGCGGTGTGGGAGCGTGACCGCCCCGCGTCTGCACTGCCAATCCCATGTTTCAACCGCCCGCCAGATTAGGAGTTTCCTCCTGTCTACCGGGCTGTTCTTTGGCATTCCCATGATGGTGCCTATGATATAGTCACTGCAATGGGAAAATCAAAATCAGTACCTGCACTGCTGCAGTCCATGCCGTGCGGGTACTGGGGTGCATGCACACAGGGGGGCGCAAAATGTTCCCCCCCCTGCATTCACCCCATGGTGCAGAGGCACAAGAGGACCCTGTGACGCCCCCTTTGTTTCCTCACCGCCACACTTTTAATGGCAGTGGTACCGCCATGAAAAGCGTGATGGTGAAGAAACTCGTAATATGCTTGGTGGGGCATAGCGACCCACCAAGCATATTGTAGACTCAAGACCACTGCTTCACTGCCAGGGATCTCTGATCTTTAGCAGTTGTGGTGGATCCAGGGTGGCCCAACCACCCTGGTCGTAATCGGGTGGTCAGAAGAGCACCACTGCCGCACCCCCACGAGTATGGCAGTCCATGGACCGCCAGACTCGTAATAAGGCCCTTAGGGGCAGATTTATTAAGACCTTGCGCCGCCGGTGCGTCACTTTATTTGACGCAACGGCGGCGCAAACAATGCACCCTATTTACAACGTGGCGCATCTAGGAGATGCGTCACGTTGTAAAGTCCTGCGCCATAAGGAGGTGTTCCTGCGCAGGGGGGGGGGTTCCTGCGCAGGAACGCCTCCTAAAAGTGGCTGAGTGAAATCTCTGAGATTTCACTCAGTCACTTTCAGGACAATGCTGCGTCAAAACCCTGCGCCTGCTTGAAGCAGGCGTAGGTCTTGACGCAGCATTGTGGAGATGGGGCACCCCCGAGCCTTGCTGGAGCTGCATCGCGCTTGCGACGCAGCTCCAGCAATGCGCCACTTTTACGGCACAGATGCGTCACGCATCTGTGCCGTTTTTGCCCCATGGTGCGCCGCATTGTAAATGCGGCGCACCATGGGTGGCGGAGCGGCGGCGCAGGATGACTGGCGCATCCCTGGGGATGCGCCAGTCATCATAAATCTGCCCCTTAGTCTTATCTCCAAAGACACCGTAGCCTAAAATGGTGGTTGGCTAAATGTAAGGAAGTGCCCATCCGCATATTCTTTAATAATATTTATTTCAGATTATACAATTTCGAGAGGTGAAACTCTGCAGCTAATGAAGGTAATGAACAGCCAAGACCGCCGAAGTGGTGTGGGGATAAATTACTTTTGCATTGATTACTATTAAATAGAAATAAAGTAAAATGTATTGAATATTGAATGCGGCATAGTGTGCGAAAAGATTGCTAAATTATTCCATTAATCAAGTGTAACTCTTCTAAATACAATGAGTGTTTAGCATATGCTCTCCCTCCATGTGATTACATTAATTTGCATAGGGTATTATAAATCTGCATGACAGCAGGATTAACACATGCAGCCTGGGAGGGCTCATTAATTACTGCTCCCATCACAGAGAGTCTGGTGCCTGGAGCCACATTCCCTGGACGAGGACAAGAATCAGATCAGTTGTTCTCAAATAAGTGACATGTTTGTCCCCACAGGGTCTCTTTCTTCAAAACATCAGGTGGGAATCAGTGTGCACCAGTCTACAAACAGCCTAACTTTAATAAAGATAACATACTTTGGCATTTACTGCACATGCCTTAACAAGGCGGTCTGAACCACAAATGAGTCTTCACAATTAATTCCTTTACCAAACAAATCATTATGACTTGCCGAAGGGATAGCGCTGAACTTCAAATAGTATACTTTACTATTCCAACTCCAGTCTGCGTAACAGTAGGGAAAGTGTGGGACTTACAGCTAGATTAATCAAGCCGAAAACGGCTCGCAAAGGGCCAGATTCTGCGAATCTGGCCCTTTGCGAGTGCAATTTTTGCATTTGGGATTCATCATCCCAAATGCAAAAATCACTAAATGCGAAATCGCATATTTGCGAGGAATTGCATTTAAGGAATCTCTATTTGAGATTCCTTAAATACAATTCATTAACCATTTTCTATTAGCGAATTCACTATTTCTGGCCGCTATTTACCACGAAGTCAGACTTTGTAGAAAATAGCGAAAACTCAGAAAAATGCACTTTAGTGCATTTTTCTGAGTGGTATGTTATACACACACATGTCCTTTTCTACATGTGTGTTCACAACATCTGGCTACATTTGCTTTTCAAGGGTGCTGCAGGGTGTCCTTTGGACACCCCTGGCACCCTTGAAATTGCATCCTTATTTGCGATTAGCATATTGCTAAAAGGAAGATGTAGGAATCGCAATATTTTTTGCAATTCCTACATGAATCCCGTTGTACAAGTCCTTAATAGCAATTCCTTATGAATCGCTATTACAGACTCGCAAAACGGGACTTTGATGACTCTAGGTGTTAAAGTCCAACGTCAGTCCAGCAATGCTTTCCTTAAGGCAAGTCGTTGTAATGACTTGCAGTTGCTAGTCATTCAGTTGCTAGTTTTTTTAAGAGCATTTTAGCACAAAGGAGTATGTTATTTTAACAATAATGTATATATATATTTCTTTGAATCATGGTTTGTCGTTCTTTTACTTTGATGTTGAATGTCGATCTATGCACTTTAAATCCCTTAAAGCTGTCGATGTGAGTTTATCCATACAACATGCAGCAATTTTTACCTTGAGTTTCTAAATTATGATCCAAGCACTTCATTCTATTGAATGCATGTTATCAAAGGATTATTATCGTAGATGTTGTTAATATTTCTTTTTTTTTTATTTGTTTGTGTATCTTTTATGATCTGCCTTTGGAAGATTGAATAAAGACAAAGAAAGAAAGAGAGAAAGACTTGAATAGTAAAGGAATGCTTTGTAAAGATACATTCGTGGTTTGGGCCACATTTCTAAGGCACAGCGTGGTTTGAGCCGCAATGTAAAGGCGGTTTCTTACTTTGCACGTAACAATCAAATTCTGGATTACACCTGAAATATGACAGATGCAGCCCCTGTGTCACGGGGCTGTCAGATGTAGGAGGCAGCCTCCTGCCTAGTTGCGGATGGCAGGGAACTGGTGTAGCAGGGCGGGGGCTTAAAAAATAAACCACTTACCTTTTAAATGGCTGCCATCTCTCTGTCGCATTGCGGTCCAAACCAGGAAGCACCCATACTCCCCATATCCAATCACAACACTGCAATACATCTGGTCTGAGCACCATGGTTTGGCGCCTAGATAGGGACATGGAGCCTGTGCATGTTCTTCACCTGGCTGTGCATCAGAGCCTGGTGGGGAAGATGTGAAGTGCGCATGACTCTTTGGCCAGCACATGATGGCTGGTCAAATAGTCATGCGCTCTTGGACTGTGAAACACACTTCTCCCATTTGACCCCAGACCGCCCATCTTAACCCAGCCCCATAGCAAAAAAAAAGAAAATTATAATAATGAGGTTATAATTATTTTATTTTTTCTGCTCTGCCAAGAGTGGGGCGATGCTCCTACGCCTTAGCTAGTAAAGTTCAGGCGTTCCTCCCACCTGTAGTTACTGCCAACCAGAGTGATCTAGTGATCAGTCCCGCCCCCCTCTTTTTAGGTCTGCCTACATAAACTTTAGCTAAGTGACAAAACGTCACATCAGCTTCACATGCAACGCACAACATACAGACTGGGCCATTGGGTTAGCACTCTTCCGTCATTGGCGTGTTTTGGTTAGCCCCATTCTGGCATTGGCTTTGGGCTTGACCATCACGTTTTTATGAGACCTACATTTTTAGCTGCAGTGTTTGTGGAAATTGTTGATGTATTAAAAGTAGTTCTTTTTTTTTTGTTTATGGAGTATGTGCCGGGCACACACTGTGAATTAAACTGTTACATGTCCAGAGGAGTGCCACCCCACCACTTGGCCTAGAGACGCATCATCGAAGAGAACTCATGACTATGGAAGTTCTCCTGGAAGCCCAACAATGGCCTTTCCATTCCAGCTGGTGAGTGCATGGTGTGGATCAGCTGAGGTGAAACCAGCCTCCTCTTCTGTGACTTAACATAATAGAAACACGCTTCACTCTCGCGTACTGAGTGGGACTAATGTCCACACTTTTCTTTAGAAGTAACATCAGGAGAGTAGCCAGAAAACTAAAATACAGCCTACTAGGAACTCAACCTATGATGACACCAAGCAAGGCATGTGAGCCCAAACCTCCATAGAAGAGCTCACTTGTCTCTCCTATCCAAGAATTTATCCATTCATCCTTTCACCCTTCCATCCACCCACTGATATCCACCATTTCACCTTTAGATTTGTACATCCATTCATTCATTCATCCATCATTCAGTCTTTCACCATTCCATCCATCCATCGGCCATTCCATCCATCCTTCTGTATAGACATTGATCATCTATGCTTGAATCCAACTATACATTCATCCACATGCACATCCGTTATTTGACTTCTCCATCCATCAAAACAGCTTTTCATACATAAATTAATCCTTTTGCCCATTCATTCATTCATCCATCGATCATCCATCTTCTCAGGTTTCCATTTACTTTCATTCCATCCTCTCAGATTTCTATTTACAATGTCATCCATCCATCCTCTCAATTTACCAATTACTCTGCGATCCTTTCACCCATCCATCCTCTTAGATTTCCATTTGCTCTGTCATCCATCCATTCTCTCAGATACTCATTTACTTTGCTACCCTTTCAATCCAATTCCATCCACCAACCCATCCATCCATCAGCAGAATTCTATTGACTCTGCCACCATTTCACCCACCCATCCATCCACCCATCCTCACAGACTTCAATGTACCTTGCCTGTCATCCTTCCTTCCATCGATCAATCAACCCACCCATACATTCATCCATCCTTCCATCCTAGATTTCCATTTACTCTGCCATCTTTTATCCACCCATCTGCCAATCATCTCTCCCACGCATCCACCGATCCTTTCACCCACTCATCTACTCATCCTATCACCCACTCATCCATACTTTCATCCACCCATCCTTTCAACCACTCAGCCCTCCTTTCAGCCACACATTAAATAATTTTACCCATTCACCCTTTCACCCACACATCCATCCTTTGACCACCTATTCTTTCATCCATCCATCCTTCCATCCATTCATCTATCTATGCTTTCATCTGTCCATCCTTTCATCCACTCAGATATCTATCCTTTCATCCACCCATCCTTTCACCTATTCATCCGTTCATCCACTCATCCTTTCACCGATTGAACCTTTCCTCCACCCATCCTTTTGTTTACTCATTCATACAACCTTTCACTCACTCATCCATCTTTTCACTTGCTCATGCATCCAATTGTTCACCCTCCTTTCCCTTTTCCTTCAACCTTTCATTCTTCCTTTTAATGAATAATATAAGTAGTTATTTGTCAAGTTGCAAATAAAAGGGGTCCATAAAGCACCCTACCTCCAGCCCTGCAGGAACACTGCCTTGGAGCCACAATGACACTCTGGGCCACAGGTGTTCTAACCATGAAAACAGAAGAAAGACTAAAACTAGCATGATAAGGTATGAGAACAATTGTTGAAATGTTAAATTCCTGCACAAATGCAGCAAAATAAGACAGAAATCAGAGGCTTTACAAATAATAGTACATGGATCATACCCATTAAAACAATGTCTTACCAGTATGAGTTTGTAAGTGCCTGCCAAGCGGTAAGATACATAAAACAGAATTTTGGTCAACCTTTCCTCTGAGTAATGAAGTAGGCTAAAATGCTAAAACAATGATACTGCCAATTTTAGAAGGGCTGTTTTTAGGTCTCGCCTGTCAATGCGCATGCGCATTGAGCAGAGCGAGACTATGGGGGCTTAAACAAAGCTTACCTACACTGGCGATTCACTGGCGATTTGATGAAGTGCATGTGCACTTTTAACTCAATGCGCAAGCGCAATTAGTTAAAATGCGCGTGCACAGCATCAAATCGTCAGCTTAGTGCCGCCAGCAGCTCTTCCCGCTCCGCCCCCTGCTGCATCAAAGGCTTGGCGCTGTGCCTCAGCCCAGCCATTCTCCTCCCCTAATTACCCCCTGCGGCATCAAAGGCTTTTTCACGGCCGGCCGGCCGTGCTTTCAGTTCACGGCCGGCCGGCCGTGCTTTCAGTTCACGGCCGGCCGGCCGTGTCTCCTTTTCTTTTTTTCTTTTTCATTAATTGAATGTCTTCCAGCAAGCTCTCCTCATCCGTAGCTTTAGGTGTGATGACAGCATTTCCTTATAAGATTACTGCTCTCTTGGGAATATATGAGGGCAGGAAGCCTTCTGAATTCGGCTGATCATTATCAGAGAGTGTTTTGGTGAAAATACGGGACTTTTCTTATGCGTGCTGCTACAAAAAGAGCTCAGCTCTCCTTAGCTACGGGAAAGCTGTTTGGCTTACTTCTGCTCGCTCAGCCAGCAATTGTGCCATGTGGTGTGTTTTTAGCTTTACTAGCTCATTGGTGTGTACTGGCTTGCCACTTTGCTGGAATAAAGTACCGGCCATAACTCTGAATACGACTTTCTTTTAATTAGTTCACCAGTTTGCTGCCAAGTGAATTTGAGAGTAATAGTGGCAATCATGTTTGAAACTGCATAACGTGAGCGGAATAAGCTTGCAAGCCGCAATCACCCCACATCCACCACATCCACCACCACATCCACCACCACATCCAACACATCCACCACCACTTCCACCACATCCACCGCATCCACCACCGCATCCACCAGCACATCCACCATCACCACCACATCCACCACCACATCCACCACCACCTCCACATCCGCCATGACATCCACCGCCGCCACATCCACCACCACCACATGCACCACCACCGCATCCACCACATGCACCACCACCGCATCCACCACCACGTCCACCACCACATCCACCACCACATCCACCACCACCTCCACATCCACCACCACAGCATCCACCACCACATCCACCACCACATCCACCGCCACATCCACCGCCACATCCACCGCCATATCCACCACCACATCCACCGCCACATCCACCACACCCACCACCACCCCATCCACCACCACCACCCCATCCACCACCACCACCGCATCCACCACCACCATCGCATCCACCATCACCACATCCACCGCATCCACCACCACCACATCCACCACCACCACATCCACCATCACCACATCCACCATCACCACCACATCCACCACCACATCCACCATCCATCTACCACCACCACATCCACCATCCCATCCACCACCACCACCGCATCCACCACCGCCACATCCACCACCACATCCACCACCACCAGCACATCCACCATCACCTTCACATCCACCGCCACATCCACCACCACATCCACCACACCCACCACCACCACATCCACCACACCCACCACCACCACATCCACCACACCCACCACCACTACATCCACCACTACCCCATCCACCACCACCACCGCATCCACCATCACCACATCCACCGCATCCACCACCACCACATCCACCATCACCACCACATCCACCTCCACATGCACATCCACCTCCACATCCACCATCACCTCCACATCCACCATGACATCCACCGCCACATCCACCCCCACCACATGCACCACCACATGCACCACTGCATCCACCACCACATCCACCACCACATCCACCGCATCCACCACCACCACATCCACCACCACATCATCCACCACATCCACCACATCATCCACCACATCCACCACCACATCCACCACCACATCCAACACATCCACCACCACTTCCACCACCACCACATCCACCACATCCACCACCACATCCACCATCGCCCCGACATCCACCATGACATCCACCGCGACATCCACCGCCACATCCACCAACACATCCACCACTACCGCATCCACCACCACTGCATCCACCACCACATCCACCACCGCATCCACCGCCACGTCCACCGCCACATCCACCGCATCCACCACATCCACCACCACATCCAACACATCCACCACCACATCCAACACATCCACCACCACTTCCACCACCACCACATCCACCACCACCGCATCCACCACCACCGCATCCACCACCACCACATCCACCACACCCACCACCATCACTTCCACCACCACATCCACCACATCCACCACCACCACATCCACCACCACATCCACCACCACCACCACATCCTCCACCACATCCACCCCCACATCCACCCCCATCACCACCACATCCACCATCACCACCACCACCACATCCACCACCACCATATCCCCCAGATCCACCGCCACCACATCTATATGTGTGTGTGTGGCTATGTGTGTGTGTAGGTGCAAATGCAATGTTCTTGGATTTTCGTCACAATAAAATACACTGAACATAATCTTCACAAAAGTTATTTACAAACGTTTAAGCTATTGCCATTATAAATTACAATAACATTTATTTAAGTAATAATTATTTACAAAATTAAAAGCCATTGTTATTTGTAATATCAATACATCTAAGTCACGTAAATACAACACACATTGCATTACAAATGCTGTAGGTGTCACATTTGCGAAAGTTAAAACTATTGACATTGTAACTGACAAAGGTATCAATTTTGCTATTTTTAAAACCAACACATAAATAAAAAAAGTCAAACTTTCCTAATGCGAGACCTATTGCATTTCCAATGCTTGTTTGATTAGTAATGATCATGAAACACCATAGAACCCTAAATGGCCACCTTTTAGTGCAAATCTTATAAATATAGGAGTATATTTAATAAATATTCATGCAACGTAGCAAGCCACCTTGTTACGCTGCACTGCGTGAAAGGAAGAGGACAGGAATATGCAGTATTTAACATGATATGGTAAATTCCTGCTCTCTGCCTTTATGGGTGCACAAACAGCTGCTTAGCGCCAGCTCAGGTGCCTGTAATGTACGCAGGATTGTTTATATGCAGGAAGGGGAACTTTCCTGCACAAAAAACAATCCTCAGAGGCATTTTTCTCATTCTAAACATACTACAGAATGCCACACTTGTAGAAAGAGGAAACAACGAGGAGAAATAAAGATGCATTCTCAGGTATACCAGTTTTCATAAATCTGGTAATGTGTCAGAACCCATGGGTGGATGTGTGGGAACACCCACACTCTACCCGTGGCACGCCTCCCTGCCGCAGAATAATGAAAGGCAGCAATTTGCACTCTAGATTTATCAAGCCATGCAGGGCCACACAAGGTGGTTTTGTGAGGTTTGGCAAATCTCATTTAGTTGTTGTGTAACCATGCGGCCCTTTGCGTGACACAGGGCGATGCCCAACCTTTAATAAATATGACCCATAGTCCATTTCCTACCCCTAGTGAAAATGTTATCATCATAGTTCACCCTTGTTTATTTCAGTAGCCAATGGGCTGCGTTCATTTATCATTTAAGGAGAGCATGGAGATGCATCAGAGAACAGTCTAACTGCACGTGAAACACTTTGCTTGAAGTGCTGACTGGTTCTGATACCACAGATATATTATGAGATGCAGACTCAAGTCCAGTCTTGTTGTGAGGCTCAGGTTTTGCTGTTTGTCAGAGCTCACCGCTGCCTGTGGTCAGTGCCTCTCTGAGCTGGACACTGCCCTGGTGGAGTCCCATCTCTCTCTTACTCTCTGGTTCAAACTATGGTGGTCCACTAGTGTTGCAAGTCTTGGACCAGGTTTGCCTTCACTGCTCACTGCTGAAGCCTCGTTTTTGGGGTGGATGTTCTGTGTGTGGTGTTTACAAAGAGAAGAACAATCAGGCTGGAGCTAGAGGGCCTGATGGGTCCCCAGCGCTACAGCAAGGGGCCACAAACCACCTGCCTAGCACATGCAGTGAAGGATGTGTCAACCACAACCACAACAAGGGATCAGCTGGCATGGAATTCAACTTTACCAGCCCTTGAAAAGTTGAACTACATGATTATCAGGAAATCAGTACTCTGTTTATTTAAAGCCATAGGATCTTGAAAGAGACACCCTCATCTGTGCCCACCACTGCATGAAGTGGCAAACAGATAGATAACAGCAGGGAACCATGCATCCAGGGCTGGTCTTTTGTTTACAAATAACTCTCAGGAGGAGTGTCCATGCTATTGATTCATTGGGAGAAAACAATGAGTACAATGTCCATAATGATCTCATTCGTTAAATGTACACCCTGGACGGGAAACATCTGCGGTCATTTACAGGGAAGCAAATAAGTATTGAGTTAGTTTACTGAAAAATATAAAAGCGCATAGGCCCATTGCAAAATGGTGGAGTGTCCCTTGATGCCAAGCAACCATTAGTAAATAATCCCCTATGTGATAAAAACTAGAAGCTGGCAGGCGACTTGATTTATTGCTAGCAATGCCAGGCAACTTTGTTATGTTATGTTTTGTTATTTTATGCAGATTTGTAGACCGACCTACCACATGGAGCTAAGCAGGTGTCAGTCTAGCCACACCTAGGGCCTAGTGGGACTAATCGAAAAGCCAGGTCTTCAGCTTCTTGTGGAATTCAAGAGTTAAGGAGGAGTCTCTTACGTGTAGGGGTATTCCACGCTTTCGGAGCAATGTAAGAGAAGACCCAACTGCCAGATCTGATTTTCTGTATGCATGGAATGTGTGCATATAGGTGTCCAGATGACCCAAGGTGTCATTTTAATGAACACAGCGCTTGAGTCTGGGGACCAAGTGCATGTTGTTCATAGTTATGTGTCAAAGCAAGAGTGCACCCCACACAATAACGAGATTACCAACTTCAGACCTGCATCTGCTAAGGCCTTCTTTGTTTCAGAGGGTGGAATTTATGTGTGGAAATTAGCCCTTCATTTAGGGGATCAAATATAGGAAAGCACCCAGTAATTTTGGGACGCTTATATTGTTCCTCATTAAGGGCTGACAAGTTCTAAATGTTGATTACTGCTGGTGCCGCTTTACATCTAGTACCCCTCCTTTGTGTCAGAGGTGTTATCCAGTGTCCCTCATGAGTGTCCATTGCTTCCATCCTGTTTCCTCCTCTGTGTGGGTTGTGTTAGCCATTGCTCCTCGTGTTTATGGTTTTCACCCAGGTCCCCTTCTATGTGTCTGTTACTTTCATCCAGCGGCCACCGGTGGGTCTGTTGTGTCCATCCAGCACTCCTCCTGCGTGTCTGTTGTTTTCATCCAGCGCCTCTCCTATGTGTCCGTCCCTTTCATCCAGGGTCCCTCCTAACTGTCCAGTGCTTCTAACTAGCACCTCTTCTGTGTGTCCATTGCTTTCATCTAGCACCCCTCCTTTGTGTCTATTGTTTCAATGCAGCATCCCTCCAGTTTGTCCATTGCGTCCGACCAGAGCCCCTCCTGTGTGTCCATTGCATTCATCCAGTGCCCCTGGGGTCCAGTGGATAGCTGTTCTTGTGATGGAGTCTTGCTCTCTTCTGATGGAGTGTCCTATCCATCTCCATCTTTTTTCTCATAATCATGGTGCCCATGCTGTCTTGCATCTGGTGAGCAGGTCTTGTTTGGAGATAGTTCACAGCTGGAAAATGCACAAGATTTTGGTCAGGTTACTGGTTTGGAAGTCCATACAAGAGTGTAGACAGAACGCAGCTCTGGTAAAGCCTCAGCATGGTGCTGGTGCTGAGCTCAGATGAACTCCAGACATTCTTCATCATTCTGAAGTCATTTACAGTCAGTCTGTTCAGTCTGCTCCTGAAGTCCCTGTCTGCCCTCCATCATGTCTGATAGTACTACGTTGAGAGGTGAACTCTTCAGTTATGGCTAGGTCTTCTCCATCCACCCCGTTTGGTGAAGGATTTGCAATGCTGAGTGGCATGACTTATGATTTCTTCATGTTGATCTTCAGGCACTCTTGCTGTGCATAGATGTTGAGCTGAGATTTCTTTTCCTGCATATGCCGGTGTGTGTGCGAGAGAGCAAGGCTATGTCATCTGCATAGTTAGGGTACTCCAGTTTAGAGAATAAGGTCCATCTAATCCATCTTGCTTATTCCTCTGTTGTGTATCGCATCACTCAGTCGATGACTGAATTGAAGAGCAACACTGACATCACGCTTCCCTGTCTCATACAAGTCTTGACTTTGAAACTATGCTCTCTATATCTCACATTGCTGGTAAAATTGTCACAGAAGTTTTTGTTGAGGAGAACTTTCTCCAATGGTATGGCCTTAGGCTCTCAGTATATGCCAGAGGCTGTCATGGTGGGAACTGTCAAAGGCTTTCTCAAAATTAATGAATTTGATGTATGGTTGTCTCTGCCGCTCCATGCACTGCTCTGTGATGGTGCATAGAGTAAGGATTTCATCAACACTCCTTCTGCACTTGCGGAACCCAGACTGTTCTTGTCTTAACTGCTTGTCAAGTGCATCAGAAAAGAGCTGTATAATGATTTTTTCAGAAGTGTCCTTTGGATTAACAAGAGGGTGATTCACACCAGTTGTTACAATTGGTCAATTGTCCCTTCTTTTGAAACTTGATGATGATTACTTGGCTCCAGTCATCCTGTCCTTTCCTTCCCTCTCAAACAGATGGTGTTTGGAGCATCCTGGCTGATGTGTCAGGGTCTGTCATGTGAATTTGTGCATTCAGGTTGTCTTGGCCAGGACCTTTTCTGTTCTTCAGAGATCAGATGGCAGTGACGTGATGGGGAGGTATTCACAGCCAAATCTGAATATTCTTCTAGGGTAACAGCATCGCTTGTTGGTACTGGTCTGTTTAAGACTCCTCTGAAGTGCTCAGCCCAGCTTTCCTCCTGCTCTTTCTCTATTGATAGTAGTCTGCCTTGCTTGTTCATGATAGGGGTGTTGTAAGTTGTACAAGATTTATCACGTACTATCTTTCGTGGAGGGTCCCAGCACGGGTTAATTTGTAAAAAAATAAGTGCAATGGCTCTCATCAGTAGGTCGTTTTTACCAGCCTATTTCTTCTGTTAGCGCTGCCTAAAATAGAACAAACTACTGACTATGTAAGTGGGGAGAGAGAATGTGGCGTAATGGCCAGAGCTGCCAACTTCGGGGCTGGGGAACAAGGTTTGAGTCTCGGCTTAGACTCAACATCCTGTGATTTGGGACACATCCCTTAATCTTTCTGAGCTGCAGTGGAGCAGCCCAATGTATCTTTGCTGATAAATGAATGTCTCGTTTACTGGTGCTCGTGAAAAGCTCGGTGTTGATGATGACGTCTGGTGCTGAGCACCGGAAACCAACAGCTCAAATAAAGCACTGTCTGGCAGGAGTTTAATCTCTTGGCAGGATCACCCAAACCAGACGGGTCAAAGGGTAAAGACCCGATGAAGTGCAATACACTGGTCCTACAGTTTGGGGGGTGGGCACAAGACTAACAACCTTGTCCAATAATAAGTGTTACTGAAACAGCAGCAAAAACCACTAAACCTTCTGGGCACAAGGGACTACCAGAGTCTCTGCATGAGACACACATTATTGAGAGTAGTCAAAGATGCAAGGGAACTACTGACAGGATGACAGAAGTTTTGAGTACCAAGTGCAAGACCAGTATTCGATTCTGGAAGATGTGGATTTACCAAGCCAGGGCCACAGAAGGTGGTCTTGTGTGGCTTGGTAAATCTCAATTAGTTGTTGTGTAACCATGCGGCCCTTTGCGTGACACAGGGCGATGCCCAACCTTTAATAAATATGACCCATAGTCCATTTCCTACCCCTAGTGATGATCTTATCATCATAGTTCACCTTTGTTTACTTCAGTAGCCAATGGGCTGCATTCATTTATCATTTAAGGAAAGCATGGAGATGCTTCAGAGAAGAGTCTAACTGCACGTGAAACACTTTGCTTTAACTACTGACTGGTTCTGATACAACAGATAGATGTATGACGTTACAACGCATACTTTTACAACGACTACCATTACCACGCAATTTTTACAACACAGGATCCATTACAACGAAATACCATTACAACGCATGTATTTACAACGCAGATACCTTTACAACGCATACAATTACAACGTAAGTATTGGTAAGTTTATAATATTTTTTTAATGTAAATTAATTAAAATTAATATAATTTATTTTAATTTAATTAATTTTATTTAATTTATTTATTTTAATTTAATTTAATTTAATTTATTTAATTTATTTTAATGTAATTTTAATTTAATTGTACTTAATTTTTACCCTGTACCCCTTTTCCCAAAAACCCAAAACTGACCCTAAACCCTAAAAATACCCCTTTACCCAAAAACCCAAAACTGACCCTTTACCCTAAAAATACCCCTTTACCCAAAAACCCAAAACTGACCCTTAACCCTAAAAATACCCCTTTGCCCAAAAACCCAAAACTGACCCTGAACCCTAAAAATACCCCTTTACCCAAAAACCCAAAACTGACCCTGAACCCTAAAAATACCCCTTTACCCAAAAACTAAAAACTGACCCTGAATCCTAAAAATACCCCTTTACCCAAAAACTAAAAACTGACCCTGAACCCTAAAAATACCCCTTTACCCAAAAACTAAAAACTGATCCTAAACCCTAAAAATACCCCTTTACACAAAAACTAAAAACTGACCCTGAACCCTAAAAATACCCCTTTACCCAAAAACCCAAAACTGACCCCAAACCCTAAAAATACCCCTTTACCCAAAAACCCAAAACTGACCCTAAACCCTAAAAATACCCCTTTACCCAAAAACCCAAAACTGACCCTGAACCCTAAAAATACCCCTTTACCCAAAATCCCAAAACTGACCCTGAACCCTAAAAATACCCCTTTACCCAAAAACCCAAAACTGACCCTGAACCCTAAAAATACCCCTTTACCCCAAAACTAAAAACTGACCCTGAACCCTAAAAATACCCCTTTACACAAAAACTAAAAACTGACCCTGAACCCTAAAAATACCCCTTTACACAAAAACCCAAAACTGACCCTGAACCCTAAAAATACCCCTTTACCCAAAAACCCCAAACTGACCCTAAACCCTAAAAATACCCCTTTACCCAAAAACCCAAAACTGACCCTGAACCCTAAAAATACCCCTTTACCCAAAAACCCAAAACTGACCCTGAACCCTAAAAATACCCCTTTACCCAAAAACCCCAAACTGACCCTAAACCCTAAAAATACCCCTTTACCCAAAAACCCAAACTTATAATATTTTTAATAAAATTATATACTTACCAATACTTACGTTGTAATGGTATGCGTTGTAAAGGTACCTGCGTTGTAAATACATGCGTTGTAATGGTATTTCTTGTAATGGATCCTGCGTTGTAAAAAATGCGTGGTAATGGTAGGTCGTTGTAAAAGTTGCGTGGTAATGGTTGTATACCACAACAGATATATGATGAGAATCAGACTGAGGTCCAGCCTTACTGTGAGGCTCACGTGCTGTTTGTCAGAACGCACCACTGCCTGTGGTCAGTGCCTCTCTGAGCTGGACACTGCCCTGGTGGAGTCCTATCTCTCTCTTACTCTCTGGTTCAAACTATGGTGGTCCATTAGTGCTGGAAGACTTGGACCGGGTTTACATTCACTGCTCACTGCAGAAGCCTTGTTTATGGGGAGAACAATTGGTGGTGGATGTCCTGTGTGTGGTGTTTACAAGGAGAAGATCAATCAGGCTGGAGCTAGAGGGCCTGCTGAGTCCCCAGCGCTCCAGCAAGGGGCCACAAACTACCTGCCTATCACATGCAGTGAAGGAGGTGTCAACCACAACCACAACAAGGGATCAGCTGGCATGGAATTCCAACTTTACCAGCCCTTGAAAAGTTGAACTACATGATTATCAGGAAATCAGTACTCTGTTTATTTAAAGCTAAAGGTCCTTGAAAGAGACACCTTCATCTGTGCCCACCACTGCATGAAGTGGCAAACAGATAGATCACAGCAGGGAACCATGCATCCAGGGCTGGTCTTTTGTTTACAAATAACTCTCAGGAGGAGTGTCCATGCTATTGATTCATTGGGAGAAAACAATGAGTACAATTTCCATAATGATCTCATTGGTTAAATGAACACCCTGGACGGGAAACATCTGCGGTCATTTACAGGGAAGCAAATAAGTATTGAGATAGTTTACTGAAAATTCTAAAAGCGCATAGGCCCATTGCAAAATGGTGGAGTGTCCCTCGATGCCAAGCAACCATTACTAAATAATTCCCTATGTGTTAAAAACAGGATGCTGGCAGGTGATCTGATTTATTGCTAACCATGGCAGGCAACTTTGTTATGTTATGTTATGTTATTTTATGCAGATTTACAGACCGCACTCCCACATGGAGCTAAGCAGATGTGAGTCTAGCCACACCTAGGGCCTAGTGGGACTATTCAAAAAGCCAGGTCTTCAGCTCTTTGAGGAATTCAAGAAGTAAGGAGGATGCTCTTATGTGTAGGGGTGTTCCATGGTTTAGGAGAAATGTAGGAAAAGGCCCAAACACCAGCTCTGTTTTTCTGTATGCGTGGAATGTGTGCAAATAGGAGTCCAGATGACCCAAGGTGTCCTTTCAATGAACACAGCGCTTTGAGTCTGGGGACCAAGTGCATGTTGTGCATAGTTGTGTGTCCAAATAAGGGTCCACCCCACACAATAATGAAATTACCGGTGTCAGACCTGCATCTGTTAAGGCCTCCTTTGTTTCAGAGGGTGGACTTTGTGAGTGGAAATCAGCCCATCATTTAGGGGAGCAAATACAGGAAAGCACCCAGTAATTTTAGGAGCCTTATATTGTTCCTCATTCAGGGCTGACAAGTTGTAAATGTTGATTACTGGCAGGGCCGCTTTTCATCCAGTACCCCTCCTGTGTGTAAGACGTGTTATCAAGCGCCCTCTTGTTTGTCTGTTTCTTCCATCCAACATACCTTCTGGATGTCTATTGCTTCCAGCCAGCGTTCCTCCTGTGTGCCCATCCCGTTTCCTCTGGTCTGTCAGTTGTGTTAGCTAGTGCTCCTCCTGTGTTTATAGTTTTCACCCAGCTCCCCTACTATGTGTCTGTTTCTTTCAACCAACACCCCTCCTGTGTGTCTGTTGCTTCCATCCAGCGCCCACCGGTGGGCCTGTTGTGTCCATCCAGCACTCCTCCTGTGTGTCTGTTGCTTTCATCCTGCACCCCCCCTACGTGTATTTTCCTTTCATTCAGGGTCCCTCCTAACAGTAAAGTCCTTCCAACTAGCACCCCACATGTGTGTCCTTTGCTTTCATCCGGCACCCTCCCTTTGTGTCCATTGCTTCAATCTAGTGACCCTCAGGTCTGTCCGTTCCTTCGACTAGAGCCCCTCCTGCATTCATCCAGTGCCCCTGGGGTCCAGTGGAGAGTGTTCTTGTGAAGGAGTCTTACTCTCTTCTGATGGCATGTCCTATCCATCTCCATCTTTTTTCTCATAATGATGGTGCCCATGCTGTCTTGCATCTGGTGAGCAGTTCCTGTTTGGAGATAGTTCACAGGCGGAAAATGCACAAGAGTTTGGTCAGGTCACTGGTGTCGAAGTCCATAGAAGAGTGTGGACAGAACATAGCTCTGGTAAAGCCTCAGCATGCTGTTGGTGCTAAGGTGAGATGGACTCCACATATTCTTTAGCATCCTGAAGGCATTTTCAGCCAGTTTGTTTGGTCTGCTCTTAAGTCTTAACGTCACTGTCTTCCCCTCCATCATGTCTGATAGTACTACGTTGGTAGGCGAACTCTGCAGTTATGGCTAGGTCCTCTCCATCCACCTCGATTGGTGAAGGATTTGCAATGTTGAGTGGCATGACTTCTGATTTCTTCATGTTGATCTTCAGGCCCACTTTAGCTGTGCATAGATGTGGAGATGAGATGTCTTTTCCTACATATGCTGGTGTGTGAGAGAGGGTAAGGGTAGGGCATCTGCATAGTCAAGGTCCTACAGTTTTGAGAATAGGGTCCATTTTTATCCCTCTTGCTTAGTCTTCTGTTGTGTGTCGCATCATTCAGTTGATGACCTGGTTGAAGAGCAACACATGCATCACGCTTCCCTGTCTCTCACCGGTCTTCGACTTTGAAACTATGCTCCCTCTCACCCACATTGCAGGTAAAATTATCATAGAAGCTTTTGATGAGGAGAACTATCTGCAAAGGTGTGGCCTTAGGCTCTCAGTATATGCCAGAGGCTGTCATGGTCGGAACTGTCAAAGGCTTTCTCAAAATGAAGGAATTTGATGTATGGTTGTCTCTGCCGCTCCATGCACTGCTCTGTGATGTCGCATAGAGTAAGGGTTTGATCAACCCACCCTCTGCTCTTGCGGAACCCAGCCAGGTCCTGTCTTAACCGCTTGTCAAGTGCATCAGAAAAGAGCTGTATGATGATTTTTTTCAGAAGTGTACTTTGAATTAATGTTAGATTTGAGGGTCTCTAGTTGGCACAGGTAGGTACTTGTGACATATAGGGACCCTCTCCTCTAGTCAGAACAAGGGGCTTACACTCCTAAAATAACCCCTGCTCACCCTCTAGGCTGCATGGCGGGAGCAGTCAAGGCTTATTTCAGAGGTGTTGTAAGTTAAGCAGTTGTGACCACATAAAGTAACCCAGTGACAACACTACAAATTGACACCACACAGGTTTTATATAAAAAATAAGTAGACTTTATATAGAGTTACCACAAGACCATAAACGACAAAAATACACACTATGATTACTTTAAGATGGTAGATTTAAGCTTAATTCAGTTCAGTTCTTAGATGCGACACTCTGCGTCAATGTACTTTAAGTTGCGTTGCGCTTCCACAACAAGCAATATCGCAGCGATGGGCAATGCGGCAAAGTTCAGATACAAAGAAATAAAGATGTGAAGATCTTTCAGATGTAGCACGCTTCTTGGGGATATGAGAAGCCCTCGGTTCGATGCGTGGACTGCAGCGGCGACACCCTTACGATGTGACGACAACAGCTCCAGCGGCGACGCTCTTCTCCACGATGGGTGAAGCTTCCGCTCAATGAGACAACTACAGCGGCTACATCCAAGATGTGACGGAAGCAGCTCTGATGGCGGTGTGCTTCTCGGGGATGCGAGGTGCTCTTGGTCGATGCGGTGCAAGGGGACAGTTCCAGCGGCGACACCCTCCTGCTTTGGAGTTTCGACAGCAGGCACAGCGACAGGCTCCGACCTCATTGCGAGATTCTTCTCCTGATACGGTGCAGTGCGACAACTACAGCAGTGACACCCTCCTTCTTCGGAGTTGCGACGGCAGCAGCAGCGACGGTGACACGCATTCTCTTCGTTGCGGCACGCTTCTCTCCAATGCGGTGCAGTGTGACAATTCCAGCGGCGACACCCTCCTTCAGAGTTGTGACGGCAGGCACAGCGACGGCGACACGCTTCTTCTCATTGAGTCGCGCTTCCAGCTCCTTGTGACACGCAGTTCCTCAGAAGGCCCAAAACAGCAGCAGGCACTTTCACAGGAACTCTGATGAGCTGGGGGGTGAAGTCTGTTGTCCCTGAGACTTCAGCAGGAGGTAAGCTCTTTTCCAAGCCATTGGAGATCCTTCACAAGTTGAAAGCAAAGTACACAAAGCTCCTTTCTCCTTCCTTTGGCAGTAAGGCAACCACTGCGGGCCAATCCCCCAAGCAGCACTTTTGCTTGGGAATAGTCTCTCCTCAGTTTGTTCAGGTTCCTCTCCTCAGTAAAGGTTTCTTCTTCTAGTCCAAAGTGATCTAATTTCATGGGATCAGGGCCCCAATATTTATACCCAGAAATCGTTTGTTCTCTGAGGGGAGAGGAGCCTTTGCCCAGTCCAAACCAGTTCTGAAGCACTCTGTTTACCAGACTTCTCCTTTCCTTTCACAGTGCAGGGCATGCACATCAGACGCCCCACAGGGGGTGGAGTCAGCTTTGTAGAAGGCAAGTACAGTCCTGGAGCACTTTGTTTATAGGACTCCTTTTCTTCTTTCAGTGTGCAGGACAGAGACATAAGTCGTTCTCCAGGGGGTAGAGCCAGCATTGTGTAAGGCAGGCACAGCCCTATTCAAAGGTTCAGGTGTAACTCCTCCCTCCCATATAGATGCAGATCTCTCTATTCACCACTGGGTGACTCAGCCTGTCTCCTGGAATTCCCCAGTCCTGTCACTCTCAAAACCAGACATAGGAATACACAACCTAGCAGAGGCAGGTTTGAATGGTTAGACAAGCAAATGCCTACTTTGTAAAAGTGGTATTTGCAAACACAGAATATTAAAATAAACTTTGCTAAAAGATGTATTTTATTATTCTGAGTTCAGGCATACTAAACATGAGTTTCTACCATGTTCTCTAAGACAGTTAGGATTATAAAATGTAATAACTCTAACAGCCCATTCTGTCCTATTGAGAACAGGTAGCCTTGCAATAGCGAAAAACGAAAATGGCTATAATTCACTATTAGGACATGCCACACACATCATGGCTTGTCCTACCTTGTACTTACAATGCACCCTGCCCTTGGGTCTACCATAGGGGTGACTGATATGAAGAAAAGGGAAGGTTTAGGGACTGGGAAGTGGGTGCACTTGCCCAGTCAGCATGACAGTACCAGACTGCACGCAGGCTCTGCAATGGCAGACCTTAGACAAATTTTACAAGGTTGCTTCTGTGGGTGGCACAACCAGTGCTGCAGGCCTACCAGCAGCATTTGGATTACATGCCCTGGGCACACTCAGTGCACTAGAGTAGGGTCTGACAAGTAAACCAAATAGCCAAACATGGAACCACTGATTAGTACATCAATTGACAGTAGGGAGCACTTGCACCGTGGCACTGAATAGCAGTGGCACAGTGCCCAAAGCATCTAACACCAGCAAAAATACATGAGGCAACAGCAAAAATGGAAGGGAGACCCACACCAATGTTGCCAGGTCTAACAATTAACAAGAGGGTGATTCACCCCTGTTGTTACAATTGCCCAATTGTCCATTCTTTGGAATCTTGATGATGATTACTTAGCTCCAGTCATCCTGTCCTTATCTTCCCTCTCAAAGAGATGGTGTTTGGAGGATCCTGGCTGATGTTTCAGAGTCTGTCATGAACATTTCTGCATTCAGGTTGCCTTGGACAGGACCTTTCTGTTCTTCAGAGATCAGATGGCAGTGAAGAGTTCCTACTTTCTGTGGTGGGGTGGTATTCACAGCCAAGTCTGATTCTTCTTCTAGGGTGACAGCATAACTTGTTGGTCAGGCTCAACTTAGCGGCAATGTCTAAAGTATTTGTGCAACACTTCTAACAGTATTAAAGCAAAAACACCAAACAAAAAGGGTCCCACAACCACAAGGAGTTAGATAATCAGAACTTTTTAAAATAAATAAAACAAGAGCAAAACTATGACAATCCAAGTGATAGAACCGCAGGAATTCAATTTCATAGATTTTAGTGAAAATAAACACATATATAATGTAATAAGGTTACTCCAATGTTGTCCTATGACAGAGGTAGACCTTACAGTAATGAAAAACAAATGTTCGTGTTTTTCACTATCAGGACATTTAAAACTTAAGAGTATATGTCCTACATTTTACATACATTGCACCCTGCCCTTGGGTCTGTTCGGGGCCTATCCTCAGGGTGACTTAAATGTATTATAAATTAAATTTTGTGCCTGACAAAAGGTTTACTTTGCCAGCCAAAAAGGCAATTTAAACCTACACAACCACAGGCTGCAGTGGCGAGCCTGAGGTATGTTTCAAGTGCTATTATGTGGGAGGCACCATCAGTGCTGCAGGCCCACTAGTAGCATTTAATTTACAGGTCCTGGGCACCAATAGTGACATTTTACCAGGGATTTACAAGTAAATTAAATATGCCAATTGGGTATAAGCCAATCTAACATGTTTTATGGAGAGAACAGAAACACCGTAGCACTGGTTAGCAGTGTGCAGAGTCTTAAGGCCAACAAAAACGGAGTGAGCAAAAAAAAGGTGTGATGGCAAAAAGTTATCAGAAAAATTACAAAGAGGATGCCAGGTCTAACATGTGTTCAAGGGTTACCAAATGGTCTTAGAGGCTCTGCAAAGCCTGTTATGGGTGTTTAACCCTCCCCTGGACAGTGGTGGCAGCCTTGGAAGCTTTTGCATTTTATTACGAGAAGGTGGAAGGGGCAGAACGGTTCAAGAGCTTCTTAGGCAGTGGTCAGAACAAAGCCTCACCCCCTCCAAGGCACCATTCCCCTACTCATACTGTAAATATTTTTAAGAAATAGAAAGGTCTCCCACTGGCTGCTGCAAAATCTGTAGTTTTCAACAAAAAGAGTTTGCAGGACAATAAAAGAATTAAAGACAGTGATTCACGTGGTGCTACATAGACCTGGGCGGTAAATTCTGTTCCGCTCGCAGAATTTGGGTAATTTTGTGTTCCGCGGAGAACGCGGAATTGCCAAAAATTCCGCGATCCGTGACTTCGTGAAATTTTTTGCTTGTTTGCGCTTTCAAAATGCGTGTTCATAAGATATTTCTCCCCGAGCACGCAAACAGCAATCGCAAACAGGAAAAAAGTATTGCGAAAGGGTGGAACAAGCAATTCCGCGTGTTCGCTGAACTTTTGCGTGCTCGCGGAGATTTGTTACCATTTCGCAGAGCTTTGCATAGTGCGCCAACCCAAATTCCGCCCACCTTTAGTGCTACACAGACCCTTTGCAAAGTTTATGTAGGGACAGCCCACTCCCGCTTGCTGTAGCAGGTGTTCAGCTGGAACCAACGAGATGAACCCCTGCTGAGAGTATATCAAGGTGTGTTAAAGTAACATAATATCAGAATAATACGCAACTGATCCACAATGTGCATCAAAATGCTGTGTGATTTGTCTTTTCTTGCTGCGTAATCAACCCTATTGCATAATTTAACCCTACATTGCTGCATATTTGCAGCAGGCTTGACTAAGTTAGTTTATGGAAGGATATGGCTCAGTTATGCAGATGTGATTATTATCAGGGCACGAGTCGGGGGTACACGCAGGTCCACAGCGTCCACCCACTATTTTCACAGGGTAGACGCCGTCCCCCCTGCTAAGAAGTTTGAGGTTCCGTGAATTCTGAACCCGTTTCAGAATCATCGTCGTATCATGACGATTTTGGTATCAGCGGACCGAAAATGGCGAGTATAAGATGTACGAGTGTTTTCGTCATGTTCGAACGACGAGGTCACCATGAAATCAATGATTCCGTTCGGAACCCTTAGGTTCCATTTTGTGCACGGCAGCCATTTTGTGGTTGCTCTCACATAGGCCGATGATTAAGGCCGAACGAGTCCTTGGGACACGTACGCCTTCAGCTGACTTATGTGTGACCTGGCCAAGCTGACTCCGTTGCCCGAGGCCAAACTTGTTGAACCAGTTCCTTGTTCGGCAGCTGGTCGAGATTGAGGATCATAGCACAGGACATCATAAGCCCTTTATTGCACACAACTATGCCCTACATTACTCACACCTGTCTCTGCCTCTTTATTTATGGCCTGTTTTACGATGAGGAGGTGCCCGTTTTTATTAGGGGTCCGTTCGACTTATCTGATGAAGAGTGTTGGGCCTTCCCGAGAAATCAATGGTGGGCTGGACAATGAAATGTGGGTTTGTCATGCAATGCTTTTGTCGTGTACACATTGGATTGGTCAACTGTAAATAAGGAATGTTTGCCTGAAGCACAATATTTGGTATAAAAGGGATGGCTTGCTTTGTAAGATTGAGCAGTCTCCTACGAATATACAGCCACTGTACTTCGTGGACCTCTGTTACTGGTTGCAGCCAATAAATTTGAACTTTGACGTCACCAAGAAGTTTCTGCGTTTCTGTAGTCTGAGACAGGAGAATCCGAAGTCTTTGGGTGTGTCCCCTGGCACCGCTGGGTTCTAAATAACCCGGTACTTCATTTTGGGCCCTACAGAAATATGTTGAACTTGTCCCGGTGTAATTTTCAGACACTGAGACACGTTCAGCAGCACCTGCACGTTGTCTGCTTTCCATTCCCAGCAGCAACGTGCAGGCAGTGAGGTAGCCTTTTTTCACCTCCAGCTTGGCCGAAGTTAAGGGGCCATCCAGCCTCCTTTTGTTTGTATATGCTGACTGGGGGCCGCCTGGAACCTCACACTTAAATATAAATGCCACAGAGGGAAACAAAGGCACACAGCTCGCCTTCTCTTC
This sequence comes from Lissotriton helveticus, assembly GCF_964261635.1. Taxonomy (NCBI): domain Eukaryota; kingdom Metazoa; phylum Chordata; class Amphibia; order Caudata; family Salamandridae; genus Lissotriton; species Lissotriton helveticus. The sequence goes on along the minus strand of NC_136072.1, from coordinate 1,163,284,579 downwards.
ACAGGTACCTAAGAGAGGCATGCTATTGCCTTTGTTCTGTCCCTGTATATAAATGTAGACATCATAAGGCTGTCAGATGGGTTGGTCTGTCCCAGTATTTACACAAACAATTTAAATAGCGCCATTTTATTTCTTTTAAAGTGCTATGTCGTGACCTCATTTGCATACTGTCTTACTTGGTCAGTCCCCCTACTTAATTTTATAGGACTTGTGCCCTGATTATTATTTTATAAATATCAGTGCTACAGATGTGTTATTGTCAGGGGGTAATAAATTCCACTCCACTCCAGAGAAGCTTGCTGGATGAAACAGTCTGTCCTGCCAAGGAGAACAATCATGACAAGCTGCAGATATCACATAAGCCCACTGATCACAAAGTCCACACACGCCTGGAGCGTTAGTCAACTCATCAAAGACCCTTTAAGACTCTCAACACTTTTGAGGAATCCCCCTGCGCTTTGGTAAGATCTGCTGGGGTCAAAGACACTTACAGCTGGAGAGATTTATCTCTTCAGTGATAAAAGCAGATACGTCCCTGGCATGCACGAGTAGACATTAATCAATTTTCTTGGCTGACTGGGTGCCTTAAATGGATTTTCAAGGCGCTTTATTGAAACTGATGCCTGCCATTACAGACAGCTCATTCAAGGCAATCATGCATACTGTACATGAGCAGCGCCTCATCGCCGCTGCCGCAAGACGTCAATCCTCTGTATGTCGTCGCGTGGCATCTCTCTTAGGATGATCCACACATCCCCCCTTGAAGGCGCTTCGAGCGGTAATTCTGGCAGAATCGCTTCAATCAATTTTCATCCATTTACTAATCAGTATCTCGCGGCAGACATCAGTCACTGTCTGAGGACCGGTGTCTGTCCCCAAAGAATGACAAGTGCCCTTAATAAATATTGAGCATTTGTATGCAAATCAAATTACTCTAAGCTTCCCCTTCAATCACTGTCTGTCCCTCAAAAGTCGCTGAATTTAAGGATATTTATGCGCTTCCATCCAGAACCCCTCCTGTGGGTCTGTTGCTCCAGTGCACCTCCAGTGTGTCCGTTGCTTCCATCCAGCACCTCTTCTGTGTGTCTGATGCTTCCACCCAGAGCCCCTCTTGTGTGTCTATTACTTCCATCCAGGACCCTTCTTGTGTGTCTGTTGTTTCCATCCAGCACCCTTCCAGCGTGTCTGTTGCTCCAGTGCACCTCCAGTGTGTCTGTTGCTTTCTTCCAGCACTTTTCCAGTGTGTCTGTTGCTTCCATCCAGCGCCTCTCATCTGTGACCCTGCTTCCAGGCCAGGTCGCTCCCACGCCACACTGGACCCTGCTTCCAGGCCAGGGCCCTTCCCCGTGCTGCAGATTCTGCCACAAGTTTGCGGCTGCTGTCCCCTGTGCCCCTGCCGCCTGGTTTGCGCTTTTACTGTTCTCTCTGCCATCACTGTACTTTAACTGTTCTTTTTTTGTCTCACAACCACTCTGCCCCTTCGTGCTCTGTGCTTTTCTATTCCTGCCCTCATCGCTGTTCCACTCTTTCCCCCTCTTCTTTTCATTGTCTCCCAGCCGTTCCTGCCGCTTCTCCCCTGCGGCCCGCCCACTCGCTTTCCCATTCGCCACCCGCTCCCGTCTCCCAGCTGCTCCTCTCTCCCTCCTCGCCCTACATGGCGGCTGCTGCACGGCCGCGCCGGAGGCGTGCCAGAGGCAAGCCCATCTGGGCCCATCCGTGCCTGGACCGTGCCCAGCACCAGAACCCCTGAACCCCGTGAACGCCACGCCACCAGACTCCGATAAGATGCTACCACCCTCCTCGCACTCAACACCGGCCAAAACCACACCTGCTTCCAGGCCGCCCTGAAACGGACCCACGGACCCTTCTCCTGCTGCACCTGCAGCTTCACCTGTGATAGAACCTCCAAACCCCCAAGGACTGGTCCCAACCACCTCGGCTGCATACTCCTCAACACCCACTCCGCACGCAAATATGCCATCGAGCTCGGGGACCTGCTCGACACCTCCGCCCCTGATGTGGCCTTCCTAACAGAGACCTGGTGGAACGACTCCTCGGTGCCCGACATCGCCATAACCGTCCCGGACGGCTACAAGGTCACCCGTAGGGATCGCACCAACGGAACCGGAGGAGGAATAGCCATCGTCCACAAGTCCACCCTCACAGTCACCATCCAAGCAGACGACACCCTCAACACCGCCGAACACCTGCACTTCTGGATCCACACCGACCCCAACACCACCCTCAGAGGAACACTCATCTACAGACCCCCAGGACCCCAGGCTCAGTACAGCGACTCCATCGCCAACCTCGCCAGCATCCATGTGCTCGCCTACATGGACTACATCCTCCTTGGGGACCTGAACTTCCACCTCGAGAACAACAACGACGCCAACTCCGCCACCCTGATCACCAACCTCGCCAACCTCGGCCTCAGACAACTTGTCACCGCACCCACCTACGCCGCCGGCCACACGCCTGACCCCATCTTCGCCACAGGCTCCCTTGTCACCTTCGACCACACCACTGAACTGCACTGGACTGACCACCGCTGCATCCATTTCACCTTCAAGAAACCAACCACACACCACCGCACCCAACAGCTGCCTCGCCGCTGCTCGAGCAAAGTCATCGAAGACCAGCTGATCACCTCCCTTGCCAAGAACCCATCCGCCGACCCCACCAACCCAGACGACACAGCCCGCAACCTCAGACAATGGATCGACGACTGCTCCAACACCCTCGCCCGGCTCAAGAAACCCTCCAACAGCCATGCCATCAAGAGAGCCACCTGGTTCACCGACGAGCTCCAGACCTCCAAATGCACATGCCGCAAACTGGAGAAGAAATGGCTCCACGATCACACACCGGACAGCCACGCAGCCAACAAGGACACTACCCGCAGACATCACAACCTCATCAGAATAGCCAAGAGATCTTCCTTCAGAGACCGCCTGGATAACAACGCACACGACAGCAAAGAGCTCTTCAGCATTGTGAAGGAACTCTTTAACCCCAGCGCCAATGACATCCGCCCTCACAAGAACTGTGCGACTCTCTAGCCATCTTCTTCCACCGCACTGACATCCACGACAGCTTCAACACCACGACCGCCCGGACCATGCTAGACTCTACCTCCCATGTCAACACCACCAGCCCCATCCTCCTGACCTCCTGGTCCAGTGTCAATGACGATGAGACGCGCAAGGTCGTGAACTCCATTCACTCAGGATCTCCGTCAGACCCATGCCCACACCACATATTCAACAAATCAGACGCAGCCATCGCACCCCAACTACGGAAGGTCATCCACATCTCCTTCGAAACAGCTACTTTCCCAGAAAGCTGCAAGCACGCCAAAATCAACGTCCTCCTCAATAAGCCCAAGGCGGACCCCAAGGACCTCAAGAACGTCCAGCCCATCTCCCTGCTCCTGTTCCCGGCAAAGGTCACCGAGAAAATCGTCAACATGCAACTGACCCGCCACCTCAAAGAAAACAACATCCTGGACCCGTCCCAGTCCGGATTCAGATGCAACCACAGCACCGAGACAGCCCTCATCGCCACCACAGACGACATCAGGCGCCAACTAGACAACGGCGAAACATCAGCCCTCATCCTCCTGGACCTGTCGGCCACCTTTGACACTTTCTGCCATCGCACTCTAAAGACACACCTCCTAGAAGCCGGAATCCAAGGAAAGGCCCTTGAGTGGACCGCGTCCTTCCACTCTAGCAGAACCCAGAGCGTCCGCCTCCCATCCTACCAATCCGAAGCCACCGACATCATCTGCGGCGTCCCCCAGGGCTCATCCCTCAGCCCAACGCTGTTCAACATCTACATGGCCCCCCTCACAAAAGTGGCCCGCTATCACCACCTTAACATCATCTCCTATGCCGACGAAACCCAGCTCATCCTCTCTCTCACCAAGGACCCACACACTGCCAAAACCAACCTCCATGAGGGAATGAAGGCCGTCGCTGACTGGATGAGGAGCAGCTGTCTGAAGCTGAACTCGGACAAGATGGAGGTCCTCATCCTCGGACCCACCCCCACAGCATGGGATGACTCCTGGTGGCCAACCACACTGGGAAGAGCACCAACACCCACCAACCATGCTCGCAACCTAGGATTCCTCCTCGACTCCTCCCTCTCCATGTCCACCCAGGTCAACGCCGTCTCCTCCTCCTGCTACAACACCCTTGCATGCTCCACAGTATCTACAAGTGGATCCCAACCGAGACAAGCAGAACGGTGACACAGGCCCTCATCAGCAGCAGATTGGACTACGGCAACGCACTCTACGCAGGAATCCCAGTCAAACATCTACGACGACTATAACGCACCCAAAACGCCTCCGCCCGACTGATCGTCAACGCCCCCCGCCGCAGCCACATCACCCCCCACCTGAGAGAACTACACTGGCTCCCTGTCGACAAAAGGATCACCTTCAAGCTCCTCACCCATGCACACAAAGCACTACACAATACCGGACCAGCCTACTTGAACAGCAGACTCAGCTTCCACACCCCAACCTGCCAGCTCCGCTCAGCCAGCCTCGCCCTCGCCGCAGTCCCCCGCATCCAACGTGTGACATACGGTGGCAGATCTTTCTCCTACCTCGTCGCCAAGTTCTGGAAAACCCGCCCCACCCACCTACAGCAGACCCAATGATTGATTGATTGTTTGATCCAGCACCTCGTCTGTGTGTCTGCTGCTTCCACCCAGAGCCCCTCTTGTGTGTCTGTTGTTTCTCCCCAGCACCATTCCAGTGTGTCTGTAGCTCCAGTGCACCTACAGTGTGTCTGTTGCTTTCTTCCAGCGCCTTCCAGTGTGTCCGTTGTTTCCATCCAGCGCCCCTGATCTGTGTCCATTGCTTCCATCCAGCACTTCTTCTGTGTATCTGTTGCTTCCAGCCAGAGTCCCTCCAGTGTGTCTGTTGCTTCCATCCAGCACCTCTTTTGTCTGTTTGTTGCTTCCACCCAGTGCCCCTCTTGTGTGTATTTTGCTTACATCCAGGGCCCCTCTTGTGTGTCTGTTCTTTCCATATAATGCACCTCCAGTGTGTCCGTTGCTTCCATCCAATACGCCTCCAGTGTGTCTGTTGCTCCAGTGTCCCTCCAGTGTCTTCGTTGCTTCCATCCAATGCGCCTCCAATGTGTCTGTTGCTCCAGTGCCCCTCCAGTGTGGCCGTTGTTTCCATCCAGCGCCCCTCAGCTATGTCAGTTGCTTCCATCCAGTGCCCCTCTTGTGTGTTTATTGCTTTCATCCAGCACCCCTCCAGTGTGTCTGTTGCTTCCATCCAGCACTCCTCTTATGTGCCTGTTGCTTCCATCCAGCGCCCCTCTTGTGTGTCTTTTGCTCCAGTGCACCTCCAGTGTGTCTGGTGCTCCAGGGCACCTCCAGTGTGTCTGTTGCTTCCATCCAATGCCCCTTCAGTGTGTTTATTGCTCCAGTGCCCCGCCAGTGTGTCAGTTGCTTCCATCCAGCACCCTTTCTGTGTGTCTTTCGCTTCCATCCAATATTCCTAACAGGTGGACATTGAGTTCCAGAGTTTGGTTGTATGGACAATGAAGAAGAATCCATCTGTTTGGTATGTTATGTTAGAATACATGGCATGGGTGTTACCCAGGAGGGTACCCTAGTTCCTGGAGCAGGAGTGTGCTGCCCTGAAGGGGCCTATTATAATAGCCAGGTTTTCTGTTTTTATCAGGATTTTAGGTCTGAGGTGGTGCTCTGCTGTTCAGGGGAGGATGTTCCAGGCTCTGGGAGCCAGCACTAAGAAGGCACTACCATCGACTGTGGCTCTTTGCAGGTGTGTGAAGTGGGCTAGCAGCAAACTGGCAGAGCTGAGGTGTCTGGTTGGTACGTGGATGCTAATGTAGCTATTCAGTTAAGCAGGACCTTGAAAATTCAGAGCTTTGTATATGTCGGTGAGGAGCCTGAAGAAGGCACGTTTGTGAATGAGGCGCTAGTTAAGCCTTTTGAGGTGTGCGGATACGTGAGTATAGGGTGGAGATTTCAGTGTGAGTCTGGCTGCAGCATTCTCAATGACCTAAAGTCTCTTGGTGAACCATACTTTGATCCCGACATTGAAAGCTTTTCCGTAGTCCAGCTTTCTGGTGATCGGGTATTGGGTAAGGATTCTGCGGGTGTTTAGTGGGAACCATCTGATAATTTCCCCAAGGAGCTTGAGGGAGTGGAACAGGAGGATGTGATCTTGTTAACCTGGCTGGTAAATGAGGTCTGATTGTCAATCTTGATCATTAGGGTCCAGGCTTGGTTCAACTGGTTGGATGTTATGTTATGTTATTTTAGTTCCACTTTTATAGCGCATGACTCACCCGGGGGCATCCCGGCGCTGTTAAAGAACACTGACTGAGAGACCAACCATAGGAAGATTAAAACAGGTAAGCTTTTATTTGCTATAGGTGGAGATCTTGCAAAGAACAATTGGTAGTTTATTCCAGGACCTTGGAGCAAGGTAAGAGAAAACTTTCCCCCCTGTATGATTAAGACGTATTCGGGGCACCAGTAAAAGGGCTAATGTACTAGATCTGAGGTTTCGGCAGCGTACATGTTTTGTAAGTTTTCTTTGCAGATGGCGGGGTTCTTTGCCTTTCAGGGCGTTGTATATGAGACAACATATTCTAAAATAGGACTGCTTCCTCACTGGTAGCCAGTGCAATTCCCTCAACAGAGGTCCAGAAGGAGATCCTGCCCGGTAATTCAGGGTTATTCCTTCCGCAGTATTCTGGATCACCTGTAGCGTGGCAAGCAAGGTCACACCTACTTCGGCCAGCAAGGCGTTCCCCTAGTCCAATCTCCTGATAACCATAGCTTGGAGAAGGGTTCTGCGACAGTTAATGGGCAGATAGGGAAAGATCCTGTGCAAAAGATGCAGATTGTAGTAACAGGAACTAGCTGTGGCAGCATGTGATCTTTTATAGTTAGTGTCCGATCAAGTTTTATCCCTACATTTTTTACGCTTCGTTAGGCACAGGAACTGTTTCTAATTGGTGGGGCCACCACTTGTTGACCAGATGGTTGAGGCTTTCCCCATTAGCAGGATCTTAGTTTTTTCAGGATTCAGCTGGAGGCAGTTCTCAGTCATTCAACTGGCTATTGCAAGCATTCCAGCGGTAAAACGAAGTTTCTCTGTTTCTAGATTAGAACCAACAGTGAACATAAGCTGAGTATCTTCAGCATATGATATTATCTCAAAACCGAACTGCTCTACGATCTTTGCCAGTGGAGCCATATATATATATTAAATAAAGTCGGACTTAAGCACGTCCCGTGGGGCATGCGCTTATCCATATGCATTTTTCCTGAGAGATAAGGCCCTCATATAATAGTTTGTTGTCTGTCTGACAAAAAATGCTACAGCCATTTTAAGGCTGTTCCTTGAATGCTGCAAGCCTGTAATCTTTCCACAAGCTTTGGATGCAAAATGGTATCAAAAGCCGCTGAGAGATCTAATAGGATCAGTACTGTTGATCTTTCGGCATCCATTACCTGTCTAAGAGAGTCAGTCACGGCCAGAAGGTGCTGAATCCTAGTCAGAATCCCGATTGAGAGGGCCAGAATGTTGTTGTTTTCAAGATATGACCCCAACTGCCTATTTATTAGGCTTTCCAATTGCTTACCTAACAGGGGTAGCAAAGAAATAGGATGATCATTGCTGAATACTTGTGGATCAGCAGTGGGTTTTTTCAGTATCAGCCGTACATAGACTTTCTTCCATATCGAGGGGATACTTCCTGTTTCTATCGAACAGTTAAAGATGTTTTGATGTCAGTCCTAGTGCCAAGGGCCACAAGGTGGAGGACCAGAGAGGTATTTTTTCCCAAAAATACCAATTCTATCTTTTCGTAGATGAGCTTCAATCAGGTGGAATTCATCCAGCTTGTGACTTCGCTCATGCAGATGATTAGCATGTTCTCAGTGTTGGATGAGTCATTGAAGAAGGAGAGGATGAACTGGGAGTCATCCATATACTAGCTTAGGCACTGTTCCTGAGCACGGCCATGTAGACGTTGAAGTGCATGGGGCTGAGATAAAAGAGGCAAAAACATCAACAGAATGCAAGAAGAGGTCAAAAAAGACTGCAGGAGTGACATTGGAAGGGTAATAGAAAAAGAGGCCAAGAGGCAAATGTGGAGAAGGACGCAGGAATGAGAGTGTGAGAGCAATGCTGGGAAAAGAGGTGAACAAGCAAAAGGTGACACAGAATACAGGAGGGATAGAGCGAGAGAAAAAAGGCCAAAAGGTGAAATTGCAGAAAAGCAAACCGTGAGTGAAAGAGTGAGAGCAGGAAAAGGGGCAGTAGGAGGAGGCAAGAGTGTTAGCCAGTAAGGCCTCAGCCCAGCAGAAGTGGTGTTGGGTCCGAAAGGGCATGGCTTGGAGTACCAGACATGGGTTAGGTAGGCAGGGAGGACCAGGCAGTAACTGCTTCTTTTTTGAATGATGGGAAGATAAACAAGGCTTGAGTGCAGTGATATTATCAGGTAACACATCTTGTGTTTTTGTTCAAGGAGAGCAGTGCAAACCTCTGGATAGCTGAGTGAGCTATGTGCATTGCTTTAATGGTGATCTTTCTTTCTCCTGGGAGCCATTGTGGGAAAATGAAGCCAGTTGTGATGTGGATATGGGTTGGTAGGTTTAGCAGCTTTGTGGTGGCTGCATTTTGAATTGGCAGTACCTTCCTCAGTATTAAAATGGGAGCTTCAAGATAGAATACATTGGCATCCTCCAGATAGGACAGTACTAATACTGTAATGTCTTGGACCTTTTATAGAAACCTTAAATATGGGAAACTCCATCTGAGACATTTTAACAAGTGGCATCATGTTTTGACCACTTGATTTGTATGTGGTATAAGGTATACTTTCGAGATTATAATGCCCCCTAGGTTCCTTGCTTCAGGTGAGTATGCACATGGGGTCTTTATTCCTGAGTCCAGCCAGCCAAATGTGGTCATTTATCCTGTTACCACATGCAAGAATTTCTCATTTTGTGTGGTTGCACTTGAAATGGTTAGCAAACATACATTGGTCAATTGATTGAAGACATTTCTCCATGGTAAATATGTGTGGGGTGCAGATGAGAATGTAAACTTGTTAATTTTTTGGGTGTCTCCAGTATTGTTATAGCATCTGAGGTTAAAGGAGAATATGAGGTCTGGTGGTGAATGGGGTAGTATTTGAATTGTAGTGTGGGAATGATTGAGTCTTGTGGTACACCAGCTGTTGAAAATAATGCACCACAAGATGAGGATGGAAGTGATATGGTGAGCATTCTGCTAGCAAAGTAACTTACTGTCCATTATGCCAACTGGCATGTAGGGCAGTAACAACAGACCTCCACTTCTGTGTGTCTTAGGCAATGTTTCTGTATGGTGCCCCACCTCTGGTTCACAATCTTCAAATATTCGGTTCGCCTCCAGGTGTTCTTTGGCAAACCTGTCTTTCATTTGCCTTCATGGGATCCAGTGGAGACATGTTCTTGTGATGTAGAGAAGTGTGGCTCAATGGTTAGAGCAGGCAGACCTCGATGCAGAGCTCTGGCCAGGGACCAGTGTTTGATTCCCTCCTCGGCGGGTCTCGGGCTCATTAATTCCCCTGACCGGATATTCTCGCCTCAGTGCCTGTTCTGATCATGGGTCCCACGCTGCAACTCTGGGCAATAGCTTGCTTAGTCTCCACAACGGCCCCCACAACGCGAGGGATGCTTGGTCTGCACCATGGGGGTGCCCAGGAGTGGACACTTCACAGAGAAAGCCAGGAAGGGTTCCCTTGCGGTATTCGTACAAGCGCCGGGAAACCCACTGCGGGTAGCTGTGTGCTATACAAGTACAAAAACATTTACATTTACATGCTGCGCTTTAGTTTGAGTGTCCTATCCATCTCCATTTTTTTCTCATAATGATGGTGCCCATGCTCTCTCACTAGCATCTGAAGGCAAGGTCCTGGTTGTTGATAGTTTGCTGACGGAAAATACGCAAGTGTTTGGTCAGGTTACTGGTTTGTAGATGGTTGACATTTTGGTAATGTCACATTTTGTCTGATCTATACAAGAGTGTGGACAGAGCACAGCCCTGGTAAAGAACTCCAGACATTGGTCAGCATCCTGAAGGCATTTGCAGTCAGTCTGTTCAGTCTGCTCCTGACGTCACTCTCTGCCCTTCCATCATGTTTGATAGTACTGCACAGGTTGGTAAACTATTCAGTCTTGGCTAGGTCATCTCCACCCAACCTTGATTGCTGGTGGATTTGCAGTGTTGACTGGCAGGACTTTTGATTTCTTCATGTTGATCTTCAGGCCCATTTGCTGTGCATAGATGTTGAAGTGAGACTTCCTTTCCTCCATATGCCAGTGTCAAGGCTAGGTCATCTGCATAGTCAGGGTCCTCCAGTTTAGAAAGTAAGGTCCATCTAATCCTTCTTGCTTAGTTTTCTTTTGTGCATCGCATCACTCAGTTGATGGCCACATTTGTAAGCCAGATGAACTCCTCCGGATCAAGGCAATGCTAAAATGGGTCCACCTCCCGATCTTCCAACTGCTGCTTGCCTTAGAGCACAAACAGTTGAAAGTAACAAGCAAGGGAAGAAATGGAGAGGTACAGCTGGGAGGGAGATCTAGAAGACACAACAAAGTCTTTGCTAGTATCCGGACTTTTGAGGCTATACCACCTTACCTGAAAAGAAAAGCAGTTCAGCTGAACCTGCTCTAGGAGCCTTCAATGGGATGGATTCTCCCTTTGACTGTAAGTCACTGAAAGGTCACCGGAAATGTCTTTTACTCTCCCTTTTCCTGTTTAGCGATAAAAAGCAGATGATATGACAACAAGTATTATTCTTTATTCCTGTATGCTAACGGTGGAGTTTTCTCACTCCATATTACTGTTATTTGCACAGTCAGGTTTGCTCAATCTTTGATTAAAGCAAAGTTTCCTCACTCTGCAATAATCCTTTGTTTGTTTGAACAAAAATATATAAATAATTCATTAGTAGGCCTGGGCGATGAACTACACTCTATTTGTGGAGTTTGCTCAGTTTTCCGCATTCCGCGCTCCGTGGACCTCGCGGAGTGCAGAAAACTCTGTTCCGCGTAGTGCAGATGAGTTTTTTCCCCGCTCGTGCTTGTAAATGATAAGTTTGTGAGTGTGAGCTGCCGTTCGGGTAGAATTTCTATCCGAGCGGCAGGAAAACCAGCCTAAACAGCAGTTCGCACTGCACTCCACCCCTTGCGGAACTCCTCAGAGATTTTTGTCACTTTGCGGAGTTCCGCGTAGCGAAACTCTTCGAACTATGCACAGGCCTGTTCTTTAGCAAAGCCCACCCTCTCTTTTGCGAACAAGATTTGAACAAACGCGGAGCCCATCCATGTTCCAAACTGACCCACAATTGCCTTTTGTTTTTTGTGTCAGGGTGAGTTGTTGCTATTCGAACTGCCACCAACTGCGCAGGCTCAACCGGATAAAGACTCTCCAACCGCTTCGACTGAAGTAAAGTTCTTGGTAGAATCTTGGAGCCGCGTTAAGTTCTCTACCTCTTCTGATGCTGCAGCTTCCGGTTCACTCGATGTTCTTATTCTGCGATTACTCGAAGACGTGGAGAGGACCCTGCTCACTCGGTCTTGTGGTTATCTCAGGATTTCATAGTTCTCCACGGCTTCGACTGGTCCTACTGACATCAGAGAATAACAAGCAAGGAAGATAGGGCACAGTTGTATTTATAGAAAAGTCTAACCTAACGTTAAACCTCATGTGAGTCAGCAATCACTGCAACCACGGTGGAACTTCCTATGAGTCATCAATCACTATGGCATTCACAGTGTAACTTCCTATGAGTCATTAATCACTGTAGAAATAACAATGTAACTTCCCGTGTATCAGCAATAACAATGGCTGAAAACTGTTAAGACTAAGAGTCAGTGAGGCAGCACAGACTTCTGGGCAATGTAGTCTCTCCAAAACTCAACTGAAAAATACAACCTAGAAAGTAAAACACAAGAACACATTCCCCTTTAGAATAGCACCTGAGTCCAAAACTACTCTGTGGTTTGTTAAGCCATAATCCACACAATATTGTTAATGCATATATAGAATGTATTGTTTGGAGAATGGTAGCGGAGATGCCTGCAGCGTTCATATATGTTAAAAGAGATTTGTGCCTCATGACAAGCTTAAAGAGCAAGACTGACATCACGCTTCCCTGTCTCACACCGGTCTTGACTTTGAAACTATGCCACCTCCTACCTTGCAGGTAAAATTATCATAGAAGCTTTAGATTAGGAGAACTGCTGTGGTATGCTTTATGCTCTCAGTGTACACCAGAGGCTGTCATGGTAGATACAGTCAAAAGATTTCTCAAAATCAGTGAATGTGATATATAGTTGTCTCTGCAACTTTGTGATGTTACACAGACTAAGAGTGTGATCAACACACCCTCTGCTTTTGCGGAACCCAGCCTATTCTTTTCTTAATGGATTGTCAACTGCATCAGAAATAAGCTTTATAGTTATTTTTTCCAGGATTATACTTGGGATTGACAAAAGGGTGATTCCGCACCAGTTGTTACAATTGGTTAATTCTCCCTTCTTTGGAATCTTGACAATGATGACTTGGCTCCAGTCATCCTGTCCTTTCCTTCCCTCTCAAACAGGTGGTGGTTGGATGATCCTGGCTGATGTTTCAGGGTCTGTCTTGAAAATTTCTTCATTTAGGTTGTCTTTGCCAGGAACTTTTCTGTTCTTCAGAGATCAGATGGCAGTGACGTGGTGGGGAAGTATTCATAGCCAAGTCTGATTCTTCTTCTTGGGTGACAGCATCACTTGTTGGTACTGGTCTGTTCAAGACGCCTCTGAAATGCCCAGCCCAGCTTGCTTCCTGCTCTTTCTCTATTGTGCGTATACTGCCTTGCTTGTTCATGATAGGGGTGTTGTATGGCACAACAAGATTTACCACTGACTATCTTCCTTGGATGATCGCCAGCCTGTAGTGGTCAAAGGGCTTCCATCTCTCAGTGACCTTGAGAGCTGGCAGGAGCTTAGTCTCCTGGCATGATCAACCAAGCCTGACAGGTCAAAGGGTAAAAATCCGATGAAGGGCAATACAATGGTCCTTCAGGCTGGCGTTGGGCACAAAGCTAACAACCTTGTCCAATAAAAAGTGTTTGTTACAGAAACAGCAGCAAGAACCACTAAATCATCTGGGCACAAGAGATGTTTAGAGTCTCTGCATTAGGCATGCATAATTGACAGTAGTCAAAGCTGCACGGTAACTGCTGAAAGATTTGGATTCTGGACTATACTGTTGTGTAGTTCTTATAAACCCATATCGAATCTGCGTGTTTAGACAACATATACTGCGATCTTGGTGTCCAGACTGATTCTGGACACCCCACCGAGTATGTCAGCCTGTATATCTGCTAGCTCACCGTGCCACTAGAAACTCCTCTTACCAAGGAGGAAATAGTTCTTGGCAAATATCGAACATGACAATCCTGATCCTTCAGGACCATGGAAACAGTGTAATATTTTTCGCTCAGTCACTCGTGCTCACTCAGTCTCAGAGAGTTACACAGAATAAACGGTATGGACGTTTTTCAATAAGCATTTATTGAACAGTCATTATTCTAGTGTAAAATAGGTGTGCTGAAACAATCATTAGACAGTAAAATATATAAATGATAAGAAGCACTAAGAAAGTAAAAGGATGGTAGATTTCTACCATTTTGCTATAACCATCAATACAGGTAAGTATATAAAATACATGACAATAAAAATGCATACTCCTACGATGCTACCCTAACTAGATGTACCTAAGTGTACCTAACGTATATGTGGGTGTTAAGCAAAGAATCCCTCTAGGATAAAGTCAACTCCATTACGTGAAGTGAGAAACTGTGAGACACTGTCTTGGTCTTGAGTTGGACACCCCGTACAGGATGTTTAGACCACTGCGAGCTGGAGTATCTGCATGCAGGAACCTCAGAGTCTCGCGTCAGTGTGTGTCTGCAGGGAAGTCCTGATCTCCTCTGCTTGTCTCAGCAAGATGTGATGTTTATATACCTGAAGGTCTCCCCGGGGGTTCTACCTTGCTGTGCCCCACTTGTCGGACTTAGGATAGCGTTGGGAATGAACTTTATACATATATATTATACAGGGGATGGTAGTCATGCTGAGTTTCCAAGAATCCTCATGCATAATGTATGATGCTTTTACCAGGGAAAACCCTGCGTTCTGTGTGCAGTGTTGTATCTAGTTAAAAGGTCAGTCCCTAAGAACCGTTATGTATGTAATGTAGGGACGAATATAGGTGAAGGGTTACGATATTACCTTAGCCTATATTGGGGTACCTATATGGAATATAACAATACAGCCTATGTATGATAAAGGAAAGCTAGCTCAAGTAAAGTACGGATGGTTGCTTAAATTACATAAAGTGTAGTGGGGAAGCAATTCAAAGGTCAAGGACAGTTTTATATATTGATATTTGTGTCTAGTGGTAGACATTGATGTCATTGCCATCTGTGCATTTTGAACCTGAGGGAATTAGCTCGATTGTTACTGAATGTTGCAGGTAGCAGAGCTGTGCTTAAAGAAGTTAAGTATGGCAAGGATTGTGGTTGCTGCTTGACCAGGGCTCACACCACAGCTAATAGAGGCATGCGTTTGAAGTCCGCAGGTACCCTACATTCCTAGCCACAGCTCTAGACTAACTACAGGGGGCACACAACCCTTTGTGTGGAGACAGGACACCATCTATTCCAGACACACCTAAGCTCCCTATTGTGTGTGGCTGTCTAAGAGCAATGCAAAAAAAGCCCAACTGTCAACCTCACCCAGTCATGTAACCCTGAGTCAGGACGCAGGCAGCAAATGGCTAAGGCAAGAAAATGCCAACTTTCAAATTTAAAATCAGACTCCACCATGAGTTAGCATTTTTCATTACAATTCCAGAGATACGGAAAATGACCTGATTACCTGTTGCAATTTGGAAGTTACACTTATAAAATGTATTAAGGTAACTCCAACGTTATCCAATGGAAGAGGTAGTCCTTTCAGTAATGAAAAATGAATGTAGAAGTTTTTCACTACCAGGACATGTAAAACTTAAGAGTACATGTTCTAAATTTTTATTACATTGCAACCTGCCCTTTGGGCTGTCCAGGGCTTACAGTAGGGGTAATTCATATGTATTAAAATGGAAGGTTTGGGCCTGGCAACAGATTTCATTTCCCAGGTTGATATGCAGTTTAAACCTGCACATATGCAGGCTTCAATGAAAGGCCTTAGATGTGTTTAAAGTGCTACTTAAGTGGGTGGCACAATCAAGTGCTGCACGCCTACTAGCAGTGTTGTGTAGTTCCTATAGAAAATATACAGGATATGTGCGTTTAGACAACATGCACTGTAGGATTGGTGTCAGACGAGCTCCGATCATCCCCACCGGTTATGTTGGCCTTTCTGTATTAGCTAGCTCACAGTGCCACTATAATCTCCTCTTACCAAGGAGAGAATAGTTTCTGGCAACCTCAGAACATGACAACCCTGATCCCTCAGGACCGTGGAAACAATGTACTACCTTCCACTCAGTCACTTGTGCTTACTTAGTTTCTCTCAGAGAGATACACCAAATAAAACAATCTGGGCGTTTTCAATAATCATGTATTGAACAGTTGTTATTCTGATGTAGAATAGATGTGCTGCAACAACTGATAGACAGTATGGGATATAAATGATTAACAGTTCTATGAAAGTAAAAGGATGATATAGTTCTACCATCTTACTGAAATCATGAATACATTCAAGAATATAAAACACATGTTAAAAGATGCATACTCCTACGATGCCTCCCTATCTAGATGTACCTAACTGTACCTAGCATGGATGTAGGTGTTAAGCCAAGAATACCTCTAGGATCTAGTCAACCCTATTACCTTAAGTGAGACTGTGAGACCCCATCCTGGTCTCGAGCTGGACACCCCACGAGGGATGTCAGACCACTACGGGCTGGAGTGTCTGCATGCAGGAACCTCAGCGTCTCTGGTCAGTGTGTCGGCCGGGAAGTCTTGGTCTCCTCTATCTATCTTAGCAAGATGTGATGTATAATTACCCGTAGTTCTCCCCAGGGGTCCTAACTTGCTATGTTACTGTGACAGCCTAAGATTGATGTTGGGCCTGAACTTTGTACATAGATTTTATACAGGAGATGGTAGTCTTGCTGTGCTTCCAAGAACCCTCATACATAATGTATGAGATTTCGAACTATGGAAAACCCGCGCTCTGAATGCAGTGTAATATCTAGGTAAAAGGTCAGTCCCTGTAAACCGTGACAAGGGTAATGTAGGGAGAGAATATAGGTGAAGGGTAACAAGTTTACAGAGGTCTATATTATAGTACCTATATGGAATATAACAGAAGCATTTCATTTACAGGCCCACGAAAAAGGGATTGTCTTTTTACAAGAGACTTGTAAGTACATTAAATACGCCAACTGGGTATAAGCCAATCTGACATGTTTTATGCAGAGAGCACAGTCAATTTAGCACTGGTTAGTAGTGGTAAAGGCAGAGAGTATTAATGCCAACAAAAACAAAGTCTGAAAAAACAGGAGGTCCGATGGCAAAATGTTAGGGAGAAAACCATGCCAAGGATGCCAGGTCTAACAGGTGTCCAAGGGATACAACCTTGTCTTGCAGGCTCTGAAAAGCCTGTTATGGGTGATTAAACCTCCCTGGGACATGGGCGGCAACCTTGGAAGCTTTTGCTTTTTTTGTGAGAAGGTGGATGGGGCAGAACGGTTCAAGTGCTTCTTAGGCAGTGATCTGTACAAAGAGACCCTCCTCTCACTGTAAATATTTTGAAAAATTGATGAGTCTGCCACCAGCAGCTGCATAATTTGTGATTTTCAGCGAAAGCATAGTTTTGAAGAGAGTAAAATAACTAAAGAAAGTGCTGCACGTGGTGCTGAACAGGCATTTTGCAAAGTGCACGTAGTGACAGACCCCATGCTGCTCGCTGTATCATGTGTCCAGGTGCTACTAACGAGGTGAGCCCCTGCTGAGAGTATATCAAGGTGTGTTAAAGTAACACAATGGCAGAAAAATCCACAACTGGTCCACAATGTGCCTCAATATGCAGTGTAATTTGCTTTTTCTTGCTGCTTAACAACCCTTTGCATAATTGAATCCTACATTGCCACATCATTGCAGCAGGCTTGACGGAGTTAGTTTATGGAAGGATATGGCACAGTTATGCAGATGTGATTATTATTGTATAAAGATCAGGGCTACAGATGTGTTAATGTCAGGAGATTATAAATTCCACTACCACTCCAGAGAAGCTTGGAGGATGAAACAGTCTGTCCTGCCAAGGAGAACAATCATGACAAGCTGCAGATATCACATAAGCCCACTGATCGCAAAGTCCACACACGACTGGAGCGTTAGTCAACTCATCAAAGACCCTTTAAGACTCTCGACACTTTTGAGGAATTCCCCTGCCTTTTGGTGGGATCAGCTGGGGTAAAAGCTGGAGAGATTTATCTCTTCTGTGATAAAAGCAGGTACGTCCCTAGCATGCACGAGTAGACGTTAATCAATTTTCTTGGCTGACTGGGCGCCTTAAATGGATTTCCAGGGCGCTTTATTGAAACTGATGCCTGTCATTACAGACAGTCCCGCAATCATGCATGCTGTACATGAGCAGCGCCTCCTTGCCGCTGACGTAAGACGTCAATACTCCGCGTGTCGTCGCGTGGCAGCTCTCTTAGGATGATCCACGCATGCCGCCTTGAAGGCGCTTTGATCAAGACACACAAGGGTGGCTGGGCCCAATGGGAAAGAGGGTAGGCAGGGCCTCACAATATGAAAATAGAAATGATTGCCTATGCCTCCAAATTACTTAAAGTACATACTTACTTCCGGTACGAGTAAACCACAGCTTGTTAGTTTACACAAAACATTTTATGTTTTTCAATTGAATACTCAGTTTACAGAAAGAGAAAGTCACAATAAACAGAACTCAGATCACTATCGACCTCATGTCTGAGCCATATAAACATTCAAAAGAAATTAATACAAATGTGCAATGAACCAAACATGTGGTAAACAATTACGAAAACAATGACTTGTTCACAAATACAAACATCACATTAAATACATGGACCAAAGAAACTTTTTACATTTGTGAAGCTAGGGCTCTTACAAATATTTAGAAACCCAGGGAGAAAGTAGAAAACATCCTTTGAAACAGTTGTTACACTCCCAGAACCTGAATAGGAACTAATCAAATAAATTTCAGGAACAAAAACAGTTTCTACAATAAATGGCAAATAAGAAAAAGCGACTGCCGACGCGTTTCGAATCCTGATTCACAACTTGCAGAATTCTCATCAGGGCAGATTGGATCTAGTCCATGGGCACTATTTAAAATAAAACAAAAACAAAATTTTACTATCTAGCGGGTCCTCTAGCCATTAGTCTCTGGACAGTGCGGTAACAAAACAGTTTGTACCTTGTATGATTCCTGCCCACAGTCAATTCTGGATTAGAAGAAATGTCGTCTGTGCTTGGTGGCCTACACTGCAACAGAGTAATGGAATAAATGAGTGTTGGCCGGGTGCACAGGAAGGGAAAGCTTGGGAGCCATTGTTACTCGATTACCTGAGTTTTTGTGGAAGCTGGGCCACATCTTCGCTACTTGTGGTGAAGTTCCTTTATTTTCTGAAAAGTAGGCGGTAGAGTGCGACTTAGTACACTGCTTATTCGCCGATTGAATAATCGCGTGTGAGATTTGGTACTATTATCCAAACAGCAGCGCGGTAACACGGTGCCCTTCTCCTTATCCCCACAGAGTATTAACTGTTCTCTGCGCGGTGGTAAAGGGGCCACAAAATAGAACCCACTTTGAGGTCACTGCGGACCAATGCTCAAGTAAGTGGTTTTTTCAAGTACCAAATCTCACACGCGATTATTCAATCGGCGAATAAGCAGTGTACTAAGTCGCACTCTACCGCCTACTTTTCAGAAAATAAAGGAACTTCACCACAAGTAGCGAAGATGTGGCCCAGCTTCCACAAAAACTCAGGTAATCGAGTAACAATGGCTCCCAAGCTTTCCCTTCCTGTGCACCCGGCCAACACTCATTTATTCCATTACTCTGTTGCAGTGTAGGCCACCAAGCACAGACGACATTTCTTCTAATCCAGAATTGACTGTGGGCAGGAATCATACAAGGTACAAACTGTTTTGTTACCGCACTGTCCAGAGACTAATGGCTAGAGGACCCGCTAGATAGTAAAATTTTGTTTTTGTTTTATTTTAAATAGTGCCCATGGACTAGATCCAATCTGCCCTGATGAGAATTCTGCAAGTTGTGAATCAGGATTCGAAACGCGTCGGCAGTCGCTTTTTCTTATTTGCCATTTATTGTAGAAACTGTTTTTGTTCCTGAAATTTATTTGATTAGTTCCTATTCAGGTTCTGGGAGTGTAACAACTGTTTCAAAGGATGTTTTCTACTTTCTCCCTGGGTTTCTAAATATTTGTAAGAGCCCTAGCTTCACAAATGTAAAAAGTTTCTTTGGTCCATGTATTTAATGTGATGTTTGTATTTGTGAACAAGTCATTGTTTTCGTAATTGTTTACCACATGTTTGGTTCATTGCACATTTGTATTAATTTCTTTTGAATGTTTATATGGCTCAGACATGAGGTCGATAGTGATCTGAGTTCTGTTTATTGTGACTTTCTCTTTCTGTAAACTGAGTATTCAATTGAAAAACATAAAATGTTTTGTGTAAACTAACAAGCTGTGGTTTACTCGTACCGGAAGTAAGTATGTACTTTAAGTAATTTGGAGGCATAGGCAATCATTTCTATTTTCATATTGAAGGCGCTTTGAGCGGTAATTCTGGCAGAAGCGCTTCAATCAATTTTCATCCATTTACTCATCAGTATCTCGCGGCAGCCATCAGTCACTATCTGAGGATCAGTGTCTGTCCCGCAAATATAATTTCATTAGTTGGCTGAAGCCTTGGAGAAGCAGATCAGCGCTGGGATGCTCTTTTGAGTTACTACGCGCTTTACAAAAACCATTAAATAAATAAATAAATAAATAAGAATGACAAGTGCCCTTAATAAATATTGAGCATTAGTATGCAAATCAAATTACTCCAAGCTTCCCCTTCAATCACTGTCTGTCCCTGAGGAGATACTGAATTTAAGATTATTTATGCGGTCCTGAGACACAGAGCTGTCGACAGGGCTGTTTGTTATGGGGGCCCTGACCGACAGTAATAACATTATGAAGGTATGATTTAGAGGAGGGGTCCTGGCCTTTCACACAAAGTTATTGACTAATCTGCAACGCAATTTGCTGGTCAGGTTTGGTGAACAACACTTACAACGCAACTTTTACAACATAGTGCCTTTACAACGCGGTATTTACAACGGAAACTATTACAACGCATTGCGCAGGGGGGCGCTCTAGGATAGGGAATACATTTAATTTACTATCCAACACCTTCCCTACTATCCACGGGGACTGGAGTTGGAATAGTAAATTAAACTATTCACTATCCAGCGCCCCAAAGCACTATGCGTTGTAATGGTATGCGTTGTAAAAACTGCGTTGTAAAGGCATGCGTGGTAAAAGCATGCGTTGTAACGTCATACATCCGTCAGGTTCTGCTATCTTTCCTTCTTGTCTTCACTACTCAGCCACCCTTTGCTGCCCCATTACTTCCTCATTAGATACAGGATCAGCTCTGTATGTCTAGTGCCCAGAAGTGACTAGCAGCTGATATTTAGGCACCTTAAAACAACTTAATTAGTAAATATCATATTATCCTGAAAAGCGTCTTGGCTTACCTTGGAAAGCCCTGTGTAGTCGTCTTGCTCCAGTGGTCTATTGATAGGCAGGGATCCTGCTTGTCTGCTGAGGAGATGGACTGCTAGGAGAGACCTGTTGCCAGAAAACAGCTGCAACAGGTCCAGCTGCTGAGAGAGCTTTGTGAAGACAGCTTGGTGAAAAGAGCCTGCACAAGAGGTACAAGGCCACACCCCTCTGCTAGGAGGAAGCAAGAAGAGCTTCCGGGTCACGGATCCTTTCCATTGCTTGTCCCTTATGTAGGGGTGAACTCAGTGCTTAATTTGTAAAGAATTAAGTGCCAGGGTCCTTCTCGGAAGGCCACTGTAGCATCAACATGCCTTGCCTCTGCCAGCGCTGCCAATAACAGTACCAACATAACACCTAACCATCGCACTCCAACAAGTGTGACAATTCAGACTATTTCAGGCCACACAAAGCTATAATTATGGTGCCAGAAGCTGGTATTATTCATTTTCAATGTATATTGGATTAATAAACACGGTTGTTGTGCTCATGTCAAAATGAAACAGACAGCGCCACCATGTGGTGGACTGTCACTAGAGTTGATGCAGACAATTAAGTGCCGTGCCGAGCACCGGAAACCACTGGCTCAAATCAAGCACTGGGTGCCCTACATTTACCAATGCATCCTGTGCATCCCTTCTTCGACCCCAGAGGGACCAGAAGGCAGTTAGGCCTCACACCGTCAGCCCACGTCCTTCTTTCTCTTGCTTCCCACGTGCATCTCTCTAGCGCTTCGGGTTATGGGAAAATTGGTGGTTACAGTCACTGTAAAACCGAACCATATAGTGACCAGCTTTTTGTAGGGAACTAGTGCTCCTAGGATGGCTTGTGGGTGTTCCCAGCCACATAGGCACCCCCCGCCAGAAAATCTTCACAGTGACTGGCACATTCTAAGAGTCACATACCCAAAGGAAGGGTACCTTTACAATAAATAGTAGAAGATGACTCACAGCATGTCCATCAGACCCCTTGAAAAACCTTGAAATGATACTGAGCTCTGTGGGGCATATTTAAGAGTCTCAGTGAGTCTCTCTTGCATCACTCAATGTGATGCAAGAGCTACGCAACTCAATAAAGAGGTTTATGAAGCTACGCAAGGACACCCTGCATGACCCTGCGTGACTTCAGAGATCTGGGGAATATAAGTCACCGCAGATCGCTGCATTCACTCTGCGCCAGGGAGGCATTTCCAAAGGTGTTGCGTGGGTGCTCCCAGCCACATGGGCACGCCCCCGCCAGAAAATCTTGACATTGACTGGCACATTCTAAGAGTCACATCCCCAAAGAAAGGATACCTTTCGACTAAATAGAAGGAGTTGACTCAGCATTACCAGCAGACCCCTTGAAAAAACTAGAGATGATTTGGTCTCAACATGTCCCTGGACACCATGGGCCCGATTCACAGAATTAACTTAAGACAAAATTCTAAACCTACTACTTTTGGTATTCACAGAAGTTAGGATTTTGTCTTAAGTTTGTCTTAAATCAGACTTAAGACAGACTTAAGACAAACTTAAGACAGACTTAAGACAGACTTAAGAAAGACTTAAGACAGACTTAAGACAAACTTAAGATAAAATCCTAACTTACATCTGTCTTAAATCTGTCTTAAGTTTGCCTTAAGACAAACTTAAGGCAAAATCCTAACTTCTGTGAATACCAAAAGTAGTAAGTTTAGGGTTTTGTTTTAAGTTAACTCTGTGAATTGGGCCCCATTTCACAGAGCTCTGTGGGTCATATTTACGAGCCCCAGTGTCTTGCTCTTATGCCACATGATGTGGTGCTAGAGCGCCGCAACTCAAAAAAGAGGTTTATGACGCTACGCAAGGAGGGCACCGTGCATGGTCCTGCGTGACTTCATAAATCTGGAGTGAATTTTAAATTTGTTTATTTGTTTGATTAATTAAAATCTTACAAAAAGCAAGTAAAAACATTTACAATTATAAAATGCAAACTATCCGTATGTTCGAATAATTTTCATCAATCTGATATAAAAATCAATTGTTTAAAATTTGTTTTTTTTTTGGTTAATTCAAAAGGTTCATATTCACACAACTCATAAATGAATCAAGTACAGGCTTCCAACTTTTTTTGAACCATAAGTAGAAATTTAACGAAAGCTGAGTTCATTGGTAAGTCCTCTGAATTTAAGCTTGCCACTAGTGCCTGTCTACAAGTCCTTACACCACGTTCGTTAAACATTTTCTTAAGTGTACTTTTTCTTTCCGCTTCCAAATCAGGACAAAGACACAATAGATGTAAGATGGCTTCTTGACCTGATTTACATAGTCTGCATAAGCAATTTTCGTCTGATCTTTTCCATGGTGCCAAGTGGCATGAGCCTGGAAAGTGGCCAAACCTAGCATTCATAAAAACTTGCTTGTTTTTTTTTTACCATGAAGTTTCCAGGTAGGTTTGAATCTTCTTTTTTTTTAAACCGTTCACAATTGACCAAGCGTGCTTTCGTTTAACAAGAATATCTTTGTCCTTTATTAGGGAGAGGTAATCAGTTAGGTTATTTACCACTTTTTTAAAGCTCTCCTGCACAACAGTAGTGTTCCAGATGGGTGTTATACCGAACTCTTCAGTTGCTTGTTTTAAGTAAGAGCTGGCAGTTAGCGACCGGTTATTTTTTATTTCAAGCCACAGTAGACGAGACATTTCGTTGTCCTGATCGTTTTTTATTCTGTTCCACACTTTCATTGTGTGCCCTTTCCTTGCATAACATTGGTTGTTTAGCCCAAATTCCAATCTCACTTGAGCTTGAGAGGCATTCTTAGGAAGAGAAAATAAAATTCTATACGTTTTAGCGACTGAGGTGTTAATGATGTCTACGTCTTTTCCGTTGAGCACCTCACTGCCGTACGTTAAAGTTGGCAATATTTTTGCAGCAATTGTTTTTAATAAGGGACGATAAGACAAGTCTCCAATGGTTCTCTGGATTGATCTTAGTGCACCAATGAGGGAATTTGCTTTCCTTTTAATGTCGAGTTTTTGGGTCTCGAACTTGCCGTTATCGTTGAAAGTTACACCCAAATACTTATACTCAGCTACCCGCTCCAATTAAATCTGGAGTGATGTAACACAGCGCAAATCACTGCATTCACTCTGCGCCAGGGAGGCATTTCCACGGGTGCTGCGTTGTGTTTCCATGCAACATCCATAGATTTTGATGCATTCCAAGATTTAGAAGAACAGGTATATCAGGGAATTTGCCAAAACAAATACGCCTCCCAGGAAAGATGTATTGAGGAGAAATATCTTTATTTCTCCTTGTTTGTTCCTCGTTCTATCTGTGCTGCATTGTGCAGCACACATAGAAAGAGGAAAAAGCCTCTCAGGATTGTTTTTGTACAGGAAGGTGCCCCTTCTTA
This sequence comes from Lissotriton helveticus, assembly GCF_964261635.1. Taxonomy (NCBI): domain Eukaryota; kingdom Metazoa; phylum Chordata; class Amphibia; order Caudata; family Salamandridae; genus Lissotriton; species Lissotriton helveticus. Next base: position 1,163,260,300 of record NC_136072.1, on the reverse strand, counting down.
TAAAAAAACATTCCAGCATACATCGCAGGCACTCTTGCACCATGGCACAAGGGTGCCTGCATTGGTGATGGGCAGCCAAAATGGCGCCAGCGCTGTGGAAAGGACTGCAGTGAGTTGTATTATTGTAAATATGGCACATTCCTGACCCTTCACTGTCACACATCACAGCAAGGTGACTTGTTACACAGCGCTGTGTGACTTTTCTGTAAATGTGCCTGCATCTCTCACGAGACACTAGTGACAGGACATCGGGTCACCTGTATATCACTGGGACGGGCGGCGCACAAGATACTTTTATGAGTGGGGTCCTTGTAGTTTGAGTGGTGGGCTTTTGGGCTGTCCATTTTTAGGGCATGCTTACCTTCCCCTGCTTCAACCCTTTCATGCTTAGGACGGCCCCCAGCTGTCTGACGTCACGGTGGGCATGTGCGTCGGACGGCCGGGGGCTGTCCGAAAAGCGCACGCGTGGAATTCGCCAGCACCGCCGGGAATTCCACGCGTGTTCAAGGACTTAAGGGGTGACACCTTTTATTTCACCCCATCATATCACATAAGGATCCATTGACCAAAGTTGGGTCCAGAGTCAACATGCCTTTATCTGCTGCCAAAACTTAGACCCATTTTAGCCCCAGCTTTGCTCCCGCTAAGATGGGACCCGAGCCCTTATGTTACCTCCTGGGTGAGTCCATAACAAGCCCCCATAGGGTAGCATTGGCAATGCCGAGAATGTTAGCATAAATCTTCTGTAAAGCGTTAGGAGGTTACAATGAAGTCTGGGGCATTATCTTGACCTTAAAAGGTGCCTGTGTGTTTTAGCTTTTGATGCACACTTTGGCCCTTATTTACAAGCTTCTTGCGCCGCTGTTACGTCACTTTTTCCTATATTAAAAATGACGCACCGGCGGTGCAAAAGGCTTGTAAATACGCCCCTTTGTTTTTTATTGAACTATGAACATACCCATTAAATATTATGTTCTTCTCTGAAAGGGAAGCACTATCTCGACGTTGAATGTATTGTGTGTTATTTACTGTGTCCCACTGAATCTGATTTTCTAACTCCCTCCACCTATTGGAGTAAGTTGTCGCTGCTGCTCATCCTTGCCATGTTAACTGAGTCACGCGCCCAAAGTGAGTCATTTGGTTATACATTTGGAGTGCATCAGTACTGTGGCCCTGTGACTTCAGAGGTAAACAACCGAGCCCATGAGCAGAGCAGCCGAAAAGGGTGGGGCGAAGGGTCTGTTGTCACTTCCCCGCAGTCCACACAAAATTCTAGGGAGAGCAGGACCCCCGCTGGGAGAGGAGACTTTATCATGGCTGAACAGGTAAAGAAAAGAACAAAATCAGGCACTGCATCACTTCAACATCTAAATCTGCTTATACATAACTACACACAGAATTGTACAGTAGTAAGGCTTCCATATGATTTAAACTAATGTAGCATGTTGTCACTGCACAGAGCTTAGAAAATGTGACAGCACACAGTATTTCAATCAGTCCATGGATGGCCAGAAATTGTTTAAAATTCAATTTGTTTAAAATTAAATTCGGCTAAAACCGAAGTTTTACTTTTCGGCTCCAGTGATAACTTTTGGAGCCCGAAATGGTGGCCGAAGGGATGGGTACCCCCCCCCCATTCCAGTCACAAAGGTCAAGAATCTAGGGGTTCTGATCGACGATCAGCTTACCTTTAGACCCCAGGTTAATGCAATGACATCATCCATCCACTTCACATTGAAAATAATCCGGAAGATGCTTCCTTTTTCACCAGATGGGTGTAAGAAAACAGTGGTGACCGCCCTGGTTTTATGTCGCCTGGATTACTGCAACAGCCTATTTCTTGATGCTCAACAGGGGCTTCTGAACAAATTACAGGCCTTGCAAAACGCAGCAGCTTGACTCATCACAAGCTTACCAAAGTTTGCATCCGTCTCCCAGGAATTGGTGAAGCTGCATTGGCTCCAAGTGCGGAAGCGGATCTCTTTCAAAGCCTTGTGTATACTCTTCAAGGCCCTTCGAGGTCTCGGCCCGTCGTTCATAAAGCAGTACTTCCAATGGTACATGCCTGGAAGACATCTTAGGTCATCTAACATGGGGCTGATCGTGGCCGCCCGGACAAGGAAAGCGCGCTGGGGAGGCAGGAGCTTTGTCCTGGGGGCAGCCCGGGACTGGAATGCTCTGCCTTTGGTTCTCAGACAGATTACAGATTTGATGGCCTTTCGTAAAGGTTTGAAAACCTGGCTTTTCTTACAATAAACTTCAAGCTTAGGTGGGGGGAGCTTTCATTCCAGCGCCAGGACACAGTTTGGTAACAGTGCGCTCTATAAATGTTATAAATAAATAAAAAAATAAATCACTCAAGAATTTATACAGCACTGCAAATCATCCATGTGTGTCTCAAGGCGCTGGAGTTGCTAGCAGCTATGTGGTGATCTGTGTGCACCGCACCCAAACCAACAGACCACGCACGCAACCTGGGCTTCATCCTGGACTCCTCCCTCTCCATGACCAGACAAGTCAACGCCGTCTCCGCATCCTGCTTTAACATCCTGCGCATGCTACGGAAGATCTTCCGGTGGATCCCCACCGAGACCAGGAAGACGGTCACCCAGGCCCTCGTCACCAGCCGACTGGACTACGGCAACGCCCTCTACGCCGGAACCACCGCCAAGCTCCAGAAGAGACTCCAGCGGATCCAGAACGCCTCAGCCAGACTGATCCTCGACATCCCCCGACGCAGCCACATCTCAGGACATCTGAGAGACCTGCACTGGCTCCCCGTCAACAAGAGAATCACCTTCCGTCTCCTCACCCACGCACACAAAGCCCTACACGACCAAGGCCCGAGCTACCTCAACAACCGCCTCAACTTCTACGCCCCCAAACGCCACCTCCGATCGACCAACCACGCCCTCGCTGCCGTCCCCCGCATCCGAAGAGCGACAACAGGAGGAAGGTCCTTCTCCTACCTGGCCGCCAAGACCTGGAACTCCCTCCCGACCGACCTGCGCCTGACCCAAGACCACCTCTCCTTCAGGAAGAAGCTCAAGACCTGGCTGTTCGAGCAGTAGCAGCGCCCCCCCCCCCCCAAGCGCCTTGAGACCCTCCGGGTAAGTAGTGCGCTCTACAAATGTCTTTGATTGATTGATTGATTGTAAGTATTTGTAATACTTCATATAAAAATGGCGGCACAAATCAGAGGCTGGAACAAGTCCCAAATCATTTTAGATTGACATGAAATTCTTGGAGGGCACCAAAGACAATGTAGGCTAAATCACTCTTTCCCCTGGCATCAGCACTTACTTTTCACTGTGCACTTTACAAAACACAGTCCAAGGCCTTCTGGGACTTGCACTCCTGCAACTCTTCAATAGAACCAATGGAATAAAGTGCTATGGGCCTCATGTGCTAGTAATTCGGTCGCAAAAGTGTTCAGAATGAGCACACCGACTTTTTGCTACCACTAAATTATTTTGAAAACTGACCTATGTATAAGTTGGCCGGATCACTAAAGAAGGAATGGCAGTGGGATACAATCCAGCCTACCTAATGAATATTAATGATGTAGATTCATAATCCAACTCACTCTGATTGAGTACATCACAGAGCGGGTGGCCTGCTGGGGTAAGCAGATCATCATGTCTGTTTTAAATAAATAAAAATTATTTTTTTTCAGCTGGAGCTCCATTTCCTTCAACAAAATAAGGCCGCAGTCAAGGAGGAACATTTCCTTTTTTTTGTGAATTTGAGAGTTGGCCGTTGTCCTGCGGACCACAATCTACTCAACAAACACGTTTTAACATTTACAAAGGAGAAGAGGTCCCAAGCGGATTGATGATCTTTTACGAATGGTTTACCAAGTCCTTTGAGATGTTAAGGACTTTTCAATTTTTTGAGACCGGTTCTGCTTACCACTGACACATTGCCTACCTATTCCATATGTTAAAGGGATTTTTTCAACTCTGAGGCTTTCATTTACCGAATTAGGGCATTATGGGTCTTGTAGTCTTCGCATATTTCAGCGATCTTTAAAACAAAAGATGAGGGGGCAGATTTATGTCGGACTTGCGCCACGTTTACACCGCCGTTGCGTCACGCAACAGCGGTGTAAACGTGGCGCATCCCTGCTACCCATTTACAACGTGACGCATCTAGGCAGATGCGTCACGTTGTAAAGCCCTGCGCCACCTGTGGGCGTTCCGGCGCAGGGTGGGTGTTCCAGGGCAGGTGCGCCTCGCAAAAGTGCCTGCGTGAAATCTTCAAGATTTCACGCAGGCACTTTTAGGCCAATGTTGCGTCAAAACCCTGCGCCTGCTTGAAGGAGGCGTAAGGCTTGACGCAGCATTGGACAGAAAGGGCCCCCCAGAGCATTGCTGGAGCTGCATCGTGCTTGCGACGCAACTCCAGCAATGCGCCACCTTTACGGCACAGATGCGTGACGCATCTGTGCCGTATTTGCACCATGGTGCGCCTCATTGTAAATGCGGCGCACCATGGGTGGCGGAGCTGCGGCGCACAATAATTGGCGCATCCCTGGGGATGTGTCAGTTATTGTAAATCTGCCCCCAAGAGTGAAAAGAAGGCGTCCTGCTGACTCGTGTGGTAACCCTAGAAGTGATGCACCCAGACACACACATCCCCAGGGTTCCTCACTACACATTGTAAACTAGTGATGGGAATGGTGTGGGATACGCTTGGTTGTGAAATTGCACCAGGTTAGTATTCAGGAAGGCTGACAGGCTCAGGTGTGCAAACTGCTATCAAGATATATTCTGAGAACAAGGTTTAAGTTTAAGCACCTTCAGTTTATTGAAGCATTGAGGAGTTTGCGTGTTGTATGGCACAGATCTTTCAACACTTGCAATGATTGGTGGTGAGTTCTTGATGGGTAAATCACATGCCATAAACGGTGACACCTGCAGGTTACAGGCTCTAAACCCGATGGGTTTGCTCAGTTGGTCTGACATCTGTTGCAGCTGATTGGGTGTATTCTCCACTTCACAGGCCTATTCTAGTGCTTGTTTTTTAAGGAAACCCAAAGGTAATATACTAGGGACCTTGGGTGAGTAATTGTTACTGAAGACAGGGGTCCCTGGAAAACGAGTACACATCAAATAATCAACATATGCTAAATAGACAGTATGTTCTTTGTCCACCTGGACAGAATTTATTTAAACAATATTTATGGTGACAGAAACTTTTCTGAAAATTTTCAAGTGGAGCGCAACCTACGGTCCACACATACAAAACACGAAACAAAATTGGAGGAAGGGAGTTCAGGCAAGGAGAGGAGAGGTCTGTTTTCTAGTAATCAGTAGACAGACTTTATTGTGTATTAGTACCATTGTGCATTGCAATCACAGTATTTGGAGCCATATGGTACATTGGTGTCGACGTTTCGATCCCTTAACTCAGATATATGGGATCATCTTCAGGACAGTAATTTATGAACATCCCTGTCTTGAAATAATTGAGGAAACCCGGAGAAAGCCGGGAGACTGCACTTCCAGATTACGGTGCAGGTTCTAACTGTGCCTGGGTCCGGGTACGGATAAGTCGATACTTTTCCAACAGGGTGGGCAATTACCACAAATTTGTTCTAATCCCGGCAAGGCGATTGGGGGTTGAAGTTTCAATGTAGAAGGGCCGTTGCAGGTAGCGGGAATGGCAGAATCAAGTAAATACTCCTTGAGGTTGCCGGTCAGCACAGCTCCAATGCGATTGTATTTGTGGGCCGCAGGTTGCGCTCCACTTGAAAATTTCAGAAAAATGTCTGTCACCATAAATATTGTTTAAATAATTTCTGTCCGGCTGGACAAATACCTTACTGTCTATTTAGCATTTGTTGATTATTTGATGTGTACTTGTTTTCTAGGGACCCCTGTCTTTAGTAACTATTCTAGTGCTTGTAACATAACTGTTTTATTTTATTGAGAGGGTGATAGAGAGGTAGGAAAAGATTGTGATAGAGAGAGAAAGTGAGTCATAGAGAGAGAGAGATAGAAACTGGAGAGAGAGGGTGAGAGATAAAGAGAGCAACAGAGAGAAAGAGAGAGAAAGTGAGAGAGCGCGAGGGAGAGAGAAAAAGGGAGAGAGAGAAATAGAGAGTGAGAGAGAGAGTCACAGAGAGAGAGTGATATGAAGACTGGAGAGAGAGGGAGAGAGTGAGAAACAGAGATAGAGAGATAGAGACTGGAGAGAAGGAGAGAGAGAGTGAGACAGGGATAAAGAAAGAGAGAGAGAATGAGGAGATTGAGAGAGCAAGAGAGAGAGAAAGAGGGATAGAGAGAGAAAAAGAGAGAGGGGGAGAGAGGGGGTGAGAATGGGGAGAGAGAGAGAGAGAGACAGACAGAAAGAGTGAGAGAGAGAAAGAGAGTAGCAGAGACAGTGAAAAAGAGAGAAAAATCGAGAGAGAGAATGAGATTGAGAGAAATAGAAAGAGCGAGTGAGAGAGAGATAGGGAGAGAGAGAGGTAGAGGGAGAGAAAGAGAGAGAGGGAGTGAGAAAGCAAGTGCGTCAAAGAGAGAGAGACAGAGAGCGAGGGAGAGAGGGAAAGAAAGAGAGAGAGAGAAGAAGACAGAGGGAGAGAGACAGAGGGAGCGAGAGAGAGATAGAAGGGAGAGGGTCACTTATGAATAAAAATAGCTTTATGTGGCTTAACGCTGTCTTGTAAATAAGGCCCCCTTTCACGCTATGCTTAGCATTAAGCAGCACACATGGAAGTAACAAAACGGCATAACAAGTTATATGCAGGAAGGGGGGCCTTCCTGCACATAAACAAATGGTTCAAGGGTGCCTGCATTGGCGCTAGGCTGCTAAGTGTAGCGCCAGCCCAGGGGGAAACGCAGGGCTGCACCATATTCTTGTAAATATGGTGCAGCTCTGCGTTTCTGAAGGGGCGGAGTGAAGCGTTAAGCCAGGAAGGCTAATGCCTCACACCACCACTTCCCTTGTAAATATGCCGCCTTCGTGCCTTACGGGTAACCTTTGGGAGCTGTCTCCTCTGCCCAGGAGGATACTGCTCGGTGACCAGTTCTGGCCCCAGTGACTCACAATAAAGGCTCACAGTGCACGTGGCGCAGGTTAACTGAATATCGTTGTGATGGTAGGAAAGCCATTCCTCAGTGTGTGGGAGCTCGGCTGCTCCTCTCTGTTGCACGTGCTTTGCTTCTCTGAGGGCCAGTGTGCTGCTTTTCCCAGTGGTAATGTAAGAGGAAAAAAACTGCAGCTTTCCCTGGTCCATTAGTAAATTGATACTTCTATAGCGCACTACTCACCCGCAAGGGTCTCAAGGCGCTTGTACGAATACCGCTGTGGAACCCATCCTGGCTTTTCCCTGTGAGGTGTCCACTCCTGGGCACCCCCAAGGTGGAGGCCAGGCATCCTTAACGTTGTGGGGGCCGTTGTGGAGATTAAGCAAGATATTGCCCAGAGTTGCAGAGTGGGACTCCATGATTGGAACAGGCACCGAGGCGAGAATTATCAGGTCCGTGGAATATTTGAGCCCAAGACCCGCCGAGGCGGGGAATTGAACCCTGGTCCCGGACCAGACCTCTGCATCAGGGTCTGCCGCTCTAACCATTGAGCCACACTTCTCCACCCATTGAGCCAGAAGGGCACGTGTCATCCGCACTGTTCACACACCTGCTGCTTCACAGCTGTGCCAGATGCTCCCTCACCCCTTCTGTGCACAGCTTCACATCCCAACTGCATCGCAGGACACCTGAGTGCACTGAAAGCCGAATGATGGCGCCATCTAGAGGGCAGTAGTTTGAATTCAGGCAAAGCTACCTCCCATTCTTCTGAGTTTGGTCTCTGTGCACCATTCAATGCAGTAACAGTAACAGCAGCTACTTACAGTGGTTGTAAACGGTAGTAGTGTCCAATGAAGCACTGAATAGAAGTTATAATCGAGGCATAAATATTATTATATTACAGGCAGTGCCTCGTTCATGATTCGCTTGCTTTTCTTTGCGTGTCACAGTAGGGAGCTTTCCTGTATGCTGGAACACAGCATTTTACCCTGTGGCTGAGCACAAAAGATTCTTCTTGTGGTGAGTGAATTGTTAAGCATGGACATTCTCAGTGGCATGCATTTAGCACTGGTGGATGCACATGGTGCAGTGAGTTCGACGCTTGCTGCTGATAACTGCTGTTTTCTGCAAGCCATGAGTTTGATCCTGCCCACCCCATTCAGCCATCTGAGGTTGGCACCCCATAACATTAGATGTGCTAATATTAACAGCTGTTATTTATCATGCTCAAATTCGCAGGGATGCACTATAAGGTGCTACGTAAAAACAACTAACATATGCACATATTTAATACATTATTTTAATTTATGCTCTAAAAAAACAGCATTTCATCAAATATGTTAAAGGCTGATTTAGAGTTTCGTGGGCATGGTACTCTGTCGCCAGCAAGTTGTGCCCTGTCTGCCAAACTCTAAAAGCACCTGCCTGTTTTAGAGATATGCATACCATAGGCTCTCTGCCAACAGAGTCCCTGCTGGCTCTGTCAATGGAAAGATTCCTCCAATGGTCAGGGGCCGTCTAATGAAAGACATGACACCATCAGACCAATTTAGAGTGGACATTGTAATGTCCTTTTTTCTGTCCATTTGAGAAAAATATAATAATGACTCTCACACTTTGGGAAAAAAAACTCCACGGTGTGGGAGCATTTGTTTTATGGGGTTTAAAAACGAGCTCTCACTTTGGGAGTTTATTTTTGAAAAACATAAAATGTTAAAGGTTTGGTGGATGACCAGTAACGCCGATGGGTGCCATCCACAAAATGTTTTGCACCATTGAGATAACCACCATGGTAGCACTTGCTGACCTTGTCCATGTTTTTTCTTTGAATTCTGGGACTTGTAGTCCTCTTAATTTAATTATAAAACAGGAATACATGTTGCAGAATTCAAGAGAAAAAAACAGGGACTGAAGCAGCACATCATACATGGATCTAGGAAACTTGACAACTATGGTAAAGCGATGGACATCTTCAGGAAGGGACTGAGAACCAAAACCGGCCCTGGCAAAGTGCTCCGCTGACCCCCCTGTGGGATTTTGGGGTGCGGTCGAGCTGTTTGGCATGGCCGGTTTTGGCCAATTTCGTTACAGCGGCCGATATTGCAGCTATCATGCAAAAACGGCACGTTAACAAAATCGGCTCCCAACCCTGGCGGCCCACCGGGGAAATGCCCGGTGCCCACTATGGCCAGTCCGTTCCTGGACATCTTACCCAAAGGCTCTTGGTACTCGGGCTGGGCTCGAAGCATCTCAAGCCCGATAGATAAAGAGGATTCCCTGGTTGCGGCATGAGCGTGGATGCTAGCGCAGCTGGAGTGGAATCCCTCCTTCCAAAATGGCGCTTGTACGCAGCGCGGTCTAGGCCTTGTAACTGGGGCAGTGCTGCTTGGTGATTGGAGGGTAATTACCGGCAAGGATACTAGACACCATGATTGTACGTCATATGTTCCAGGAGAGGACTAAAAGTTTTCTTTTTGGGTACTGTGTTAGTCGCCTTGCCATATAATAGATTGTATGACGTATCATGTATTGACATGCCTGGTCACAATGTATCTGTCTTTACTTAATTTGATCAATAAACTTTGAAGAGAAGAATGTGTGATTGTTTTGGCTAAGGGAGTCAAACAGAAGCTCAAAGATGAGTCCCTTCAATATAAACAAGTTCATTACAAAAAAGTGCACTAAAATAATGGGATTACACAGCACAACAGAACAAGCTCACTTGAGCAATTAACATGATTCCAATAAGAAGCATGACTTGAAAAGTGGCAGGATTTTGCTTACCGGTTATCCGGTTAAACTCCACAACTCAGGCATTAGAAAACACAACAAAATGTAAACACATCAATTCAGTTATCACATGATTGCAAAACAAACAATCAATGTATATACACTGTCCCTCATTCCAGGATTTACAATCTATGAGAAAAAAAACCCGTGTGTCAGGTGGACAATGAAAATACCATAGAGGTCTTGTGAATAAAGGGATATACCTGTGTCAAGGTTTCAGGATTCAGAATCCAAGCCTTTGTGCTCAGACATGAGTTATTATCGCAATCAGGGCAAGGTGTGTTACAGGAGCTATCCAGGGATACTCGCGTGACACTTACAGCCCAGACACAGCAATGGCAAAACAGGATTCAAAGTGGAATTTACCAAAGAGCCCAATGCAGGAAAGTGGAAGCAAGTTATTACCCACTGTTGAGTAAGGCTGCCAGTTCTACAATCTCTTCGAATTCATTCAGTCCATTGGCAACGGTGACTAATTTGAGGATCCACTTACATTGCCTCATGCTAAGGACATTGGATAGGTCGCCACCCATGGGGTTGGTGGTAATGTTTTCCACTGCAAACCATTTTAAGCTACCACTCAGGTGGGTTGAGATGTAAAGTGTTCAATGAAAGGGGCACCCTGTACTATGCAGTGTATCCTGCTAACATGTTGTAGAATTCTGGTTTTAATTTTCGTGCATGTTCGACCTACATAGTATTGGTCGCAGGGCATTCGTTGATATAAATTACATCGGCGCTGTTACAGTTCATGGGGCTTTTTAGGGTGTAATTACGTTACGTAGAGATGCACCAGGGTACGGTAACAATGAGAATGTCGTTATTGTGTTGTGTAACAAGATCAGCTATGTTTCCCAAGTAGAGTATAGGTTGATGGGAATAGGGAAGAGAGGAAGTAGAAAGCAGGATTTTGATTAAAGTCATGAGGTGTAGATGTTTAGGAACGGATGTAAATCATTCCTAGTTTAAGTTAGCCAAGCACCATTGTTCCTCCACTTTAGATGGTAATTAAGATACTATTCATTAAGCAACAGATAGAACCAGTGTAGCATATTTGCTGTCAGAAAACCTGAAGTTTGAGATCACAAAACCATCTACACCTGACCCGCCAACCCAGCGTTTCCTCTAAAATTACATCCAGCCATCCTGTCAATGATAATGGGACTCCCCTCCCCAACTGTTACTGCCTGGTAGATTTGGGGGTCTCTAGTTGGCACAGGTAGGTACTTGTGACAAATAGGGACCCTTGTCTCTAGTCAGGGTAAGGGGGTACACTCCTAAAATAACCCCTGCTCACCCCCTTGGTAGCTTGGCAGGAGCATGAGCATGAGGTTATCTCAGAGGCAGTGTGTAAAGCATTTGTGAACACATACAGTAATCATGTGACAACACTACAGATGGACACCACAGCAGTTGTATATTAAAAATAAGGATTCTTTATATAGACTTAACACAAGACCACAAACAACAAAAATCCACAATACTGTACTTAAAATGGTAGAATTAGCTTAGTTCTCTTTAGATCTTAAAATACCACACTTTGAGTCAATGTACCTCTAGATGCATAACGCTTCTACAAAAAAAGTGTTGCAGGGATGGTGATGCGGTAGTTCCTTACACGCAAAGGCGGTGATGCATTGAAAATCCGGTGCAAAGAAACAAAGATGGCGCTTCCTTCTTGATTCGACACGCTCCTTAGATGTTGCGAGATGTCTCTACTCAATGCGCCAGCTGCAGCGCCGACACCCTTGTTCAGTGATGCGACGACAGCGGCTGCGACGGCGGCACGCTTCTCCGTGGATGCGAGGCGCTTATTGTGATGCGGTGCAATGTGACAGCTACAGCGGCGTCATCTCTGCGATGCGACAGCAGCGGCTGCGACGGCGACACGCTTCTTCGAGGTTGCGAGACAATTCTTGTGATACAGTGCAATGCGATAGCTACAGTGGTGCCATCTCCGGGATGCGACGGCAGCGGCTGCGATGGCGACACGCTTCTTCCTCTTGAATCGCGCTTCCAGCTCCTTGCGACACGTAGTCCCTCAGAATGCCCAACAAAACCAGAAGGCACTTCCAAAGAACTCTTGAGGAGCTGAGGGGTGAAGTCTGCTGTCCCTGAGACTTCAGTAGGAGGCAAGCCCTTCTCTCAAGTCCTTGGAGATCCTTAAAAGTTGAATAAAGCACACAAAGTCCTTTCTACTTTCTTTGGCAGTCAGGCAACAACTGCAGGCCAATCCCCCAAGCAGCACTTCACCTTAGGGATAGTCTCTCCTCAGTTCCTTCAGGTTCCTCTCCTCAGCAAAGGTTTCTTCTTGTTGTCCAAAAGTGATCTAATTCTCTGGAGTTTGGGTCTCCTGTTTTATACATTGTTTCTCTTTGTTCTCTGAAGGCAGAGAGGCCTTTGCGTAGTCCAAACCAGTTCTGGTCAGTCCTGGAGCACTTTGTTGACAAGATTCCTTCTTTCCTTTCACAGTGCAGGGCAGAGACAGCAGACACACCACATGAGGTGAAACCAGCATTGTGGAGGGAAGGCACAGTCCTATTCAGGTCCCAGGTGCAACTCCTCCCTCCCATCTAGATGCAGATCTCTCTATTCACCACTGGGATGACTCACCCTGTCTCCTGGAATCCCCCAGCCCCTGTCACTCAAACTCCAGACAGGGAATACACAACGTAGCAGAGGCAGGCTTGGATAGTTAGGCCAGAAAATACCTACTTTCTAAAAGTTGTATTTTCAAACACAGAATGTTAAAACCAACTTCACTAAAATATGTATTTTATCATTCTGAGTCCAGGCATACTAAACTCGAATTTCTAACATGTTCCCTGAGTCAGTTAGGATTATAAGATGTGATAATCAAACTGCCCATTCAGGCCTATGGAGAACAGGTAGCCTTGCAATAGTGAAAAACGAAAATGGCTGTAATTCACTATTAAGTCATGCCACACACATCGAGACTTGTCCTACCTTATACTTACAATGCAGGCTGCCCTTGTGCCTGCCATAGGGGTGTCTGATATGAAGAAAAGGGAAGGTTTAGGGACTGGCAAGTGGGTGCATTTGCCCAGTCAACATGGCAGTACCAGACTGCACACAGGGTCAATACTGCAATAGCAGATCTGAGACACATTTTACAAGGCTGCTTCTGTGGGTGGCACAACCAGTGCTGCAAGCCCACCAGCAGCATTTGGATTTACAAGCCCTGGGCACACTCAGTGCACTGTACTAGGGTCTGACAAGTAAACCAAATCAGCCAATCATGGAGTCACTAATCCATACAACAATTTACAATAGGGAGAACATATCCACTTTAGCACTGATCAGCAGTGGTAAAGTGCCAGAGTCATAAAACAGCCAACAACAGTTCAGAAAAAATATAGGAGGAAGGCAAAATTTCAGGGATGACCCTGCAAAAAGGGCCAAGTCCAACACTGCCTCTCCCTCAGAATCCATCCTTTTCCCACCTATCCCTCTCCCATACATGTCAACATTTAGGAAAAGCAAAGTGGGATATTTAAAAAAATAATAATAATGAGAAAATATTTCCCCCATCAACTTCAATTGAAGCACAACCAATTTCAGGTGGGAGGCAGCCACAATAAAGCCATTTTTGGCTTCAACAATTTGAGTCTTCCACTTGAATCAGATCTATTGGCATGCATGCTCTCCCTTCCAGCACTACTTTGCTTTGTGCCTCAGATTGTTTATACACATGGATAAATACATAGATGTCTAATGTTTAATGGGTCTTGTTGAGGATGGTGATGTGTGCAGGGGTGAAGGAGATATTTTAACTGAATCATAAGCAATGTCATGAAGCAGGGACAGTGCTGTGCACTATTGTGGATCCAACTCTAGTGACCAAGAAGGTGTTTGGTTTAAGATGGCTGCTTAATTCAATTCAATTCTAAATACCCCTTTCCTTATGTTGAACCTGTAGTATTCTGTGTGTGCCTCTTGCCTGCATGTCTGAGCTGGTGTCTTGAATGCTGTGAGTGAATCATGTCATAAAAAGTGGGGTGTGTGGTCTGAAGTGGATGTGAGGAGGCAGTTGTAGGAAGGATGAAGTTCTGACAGGACCTTCTTATTGTTGCTAAAGCCTAACGACCTTACTTAAATGAAAGAACTTACCTCCCACCTGACTGCCTCCAGGCTGTTGCATGAAGTCGCTGCCTTTCAACGACAACAGAAGCCCTTGTTCACAGTTCCGTTTCCACTAGCATGACCAGACCATATAAACAGAGGAGTTCTAATTTAACATGGCCTTTACATACTGATTACACACCAAGGGGCTTATTTTTGAGTTGTGTGGCGCAGTGTAGCGCAGCAAGTCATCTTCCTGTGCTGCCCTGCGTCACAGGGAAAGGGCAGGAATGGGCCACATTTATCCAATGCAGTGCTTTCCTGTCCTTCCCCTTGCAATGGTGCCATTTTGGCAGCCTAGCACCAATGCAGGCACCCTTGCAAGTGTGTCCGTGCTGTAGGAAGGAGCATCTTCCTGCACAAAAATCAATCCAGAGAGGCTTTTTAATATAGAAAGAGGAAGAAACAAGGAGAAATAAAGATATTTCTCCTTGTTACGCCTCTCCTGGGGCGGTGTATCCTTTTGTGACATTCCAGGGGCCTCATTTATGAAAAGTGACGCATCGCTGCGTGAAAACAGCGATGCGTCACTTTTCACTGCGCACTCCTTACGACACCAATGATGCGTCTTATTTAATGTATGACGCATCATGTCGCAAGGAGTTACAGATACGTCAGTATTTCTGACGTATCTGTAAGCGCAAAAGTGACGCATTGCTGGAGTGTGTCACAAAAGTGACGCAACTCCAGCAATGCTCCCTTTCACATGGGGCAAGCCCCATGTGAAAGGGCCTGCGTCAGTCTTACGCCTGCTGTGAGGCAGGCGCAAGATTTTGACGCAACAGCGTCCTAAAAGTGACGCAGTGAAATCTCATAGATTTCACTGCGTCACTTCTACGACCCTTCCTTGCGTCAATACGCCCCCCTTGCATACATTATACCTGGTGCAGGTATAATGTGGCGCAGGGGTTTACAAAGTGACGCATCTACCTAGATGCGTCACTTTGTAAATATGGTGCAACAAGGCACATTATTTACGCTGCTGGTGCATCACAAAAAGTGACGCACCGGCGGCATAAAAGTGACGCACGGCCTCATAAATGAGGCCCCAGGTTTGGTAAATTTGGGAATGCGTAAAAAACAAATGGGAGTTGCTTGGGAACGTGCATTGCATTGCCTATGCAACGCCTACCTTGCTCAAGGTAATGCAGCGATTTGAACTGCGTTGCATCACTCCATACCATTTAAGCCATTCAAATTCATGGTAAGTGGCTTTGCGTGGCTTTCAAAATGTGTCTTAGAGGTATGCATAACGCATGTACCAGTTTGCATGATGCAAAGCTCTAATAAATATGCCCCTCAATGTCTGCCTGATCGTACCATGAGTTGCAGGAAGCTGGCTGTTGATGTTATGTTGATTCCATTGTGAGCTGATATTGAGTAATGCCTATCCCTTAATTACAGCGGTATCAGAGGAGAAGCTGGGTGGTGTTATCTGGAATTTAAGCTCAAAGAAACTAAGACACTTTTTGCTTCCGAGGGCTGCAAGAATCTTTGTGGAAATAAAAAATAAAACACCTGTTTTTAACATACTGACTTTTTATCCCTGGAGTAGCAATTTTTATTTTTTATGTCCATGGAGCATATTTTGCAGGTTTTGTAACTTGACCTGGTGGCACATTGTGAATTACCGCACCGTTGGGCCTCCCGCTTGCACGTTTTGTAGATAGCGCATGAATACATCATCGGCAGACATTTTAATCCCACCTTTGGTCCTGGCCTGCATCAGTGATCACAGGTTTATCACTCGTGCTGATAGAAAACACCCAACGGGCCCACACTGGCGCTGGCGGCTTCCGCCTGCTTCCTTGTACTATTGCAGAAACCGAGAGCTGCAGTTTCAGTAGGGCACATCATCTCTGCACATGTAATGGTACTTAGAGCCCTCATTTATGGTTCCTTGGCTTAGGGCAGCACAGCAAGTCACCTGTGGCACTGCCCTACCTCAAAGTGAAAGGGCATGAATGCACTGTATTTATCCAATAATGTCCATTCCTGTCCTTTCCCCCTGCGCTGGTGCCGTGTCGATGACCTAGCACCAATGCAGGCACACTTATACCATTGGACAAGGGTGCCCGCGTTGTCGGCAGGATTGTTTTTGTGTAGGAAGGGGTACCTTAATGCACTAAAACAATCATGGGCGGCTTTCCTTCTTTCAATGTGTGCGGCACACATGGAAAGAGGAAAATACAAGGAGAAATACCTTTATTTTTCCTCGTTACTCCTAACCTCGCGAGGTGTAAGGTGTTGGCGCTTCCGAAGGTTTGCATGCTCTTGTAAATACATGGGTGTTGCATGAGAATACCGAACGCACGCCTATGGAACGCCTCCCAAGCGCAGAGTAAGGCAACGGAGTGATTTGAGCTGCCTTGCCCTACTCCATAGCTATGAGGCCATGCAAAGGCACGCACAATGGGTCTGTGTGCCTCACAGATATGATTTCACGGTTTGTGCCGCCACAACATCACAAAAATGATGCTCCGGCAGCACAAGGGGCTCATAAACATGCCCCAATATGAGAAGAGGACAGAGCAGAGTTTGCCTTCCACATTATCTGCATACGAAGGACTCTTTGAGAGCTCAGTCTAGGTGCATTTCACAAAGTGCAACATATTACGAAGATGCCTGCGATGCACATAAACCTGGGTGCAGTACAATAGCAATGGGGTACAGTTGGAAACAATCGTGAGGCCAGACACAATTTCTAGCTCTTAGTCTGTTTTTTATTTTCACTATTGCAGTTGTACTTATTTCTGTATTGCAGAGGAGAGATACACTTGATACACTGCTGCAAGGATTAACTGGAAAGTCACTAGAGAAGTTTATTTATTATGAAATATGCATCAAAATGCACCAAATAGTGAGATCACTGTCTGATTCAGTCACATCCAACAGAAGTTATCTTGCTATGTCTATAGAAGTGTATACGTGTTAATGGGACGGAGCCTGGTAGGGCGCCTCCCTGTGTTCAAAGTAAAAAGTTACAAATACAGTACCAGAACAGAAGTACTTGAGGGTGAAGTGGCAGCCCTGAATAAAGTATCACAGTCACACTCGAAAACAATAGCTGACTTGAAAGCTCAGAATAAGACTTTGCAGCAGGATATGGAGCGTCTTGAAATCCATGCAAGACGTAACAACCTGAAATTCCTTAAAATTCCGGAAGGAGCGGAGAATGGGGACGTAAAGACCTTAGTCTGTCGATTACTGAGAGAAGGAGTTTTGAAGGATAGACCGGATATTAACTTGGAGAGCGAAATACAGCGTGCACACCGGGACCCTTTTAGACAGCATTCGGGTCGGAGTGCTCCCAGAAAGATACTTGTCAACTTTCTTTCATACTCAGTTAAAGATCTGATACTAGGTAGGGCTCTTACTGACTCTTCTCTTCAAATTGACTCTACTAAGTATCTAATCCGCTCCGATGTGGGTAGAGTGACAGCACAGAGGCAGTGGGAGTTGGGGACTCGGATGCAGGAGATTAGAGATTTGGGGGCACAGGTCATGATGAAGTTCCCGGCAGCTTTACGAGTTGTATGGAAAAACAAGACCTACAACTTTATTTCCCCTCAAGAAGTGGATAGTTTCATCATCTCTTTGAAAGAAGCCCAGCACCAGGAATAGGGATAAGGATAATGACAAGGATGAGGATAAGGATAAGGTTACACCAATAGGGTTAGACTAAGAACCAACATATAATCCCTATTTCGCTCACTAGATTACTAGATCCATATGAATGTTAAGTGCTGACAAAAATTGGTTGTTGAAAAAAAAAAAAAAGAATTGGATACACTATAGGGGAATAAATAAGAGCAAATAAATTAGTAAGAGTGAAAAAAAAAATGCTTATATATAACCTATAAATAACAAAAAACCCATAAATAACAAATGATTAGTGTTAGTGTTGGTTTAGGTGCGCTCCGTTAGACAATCTTTTTTTGAGGGCCACAATCCAGGTTAGGGGTAGAGCCCTCGCATGGCGATACAATCGCCAAGGTTGAAATGGGGGGGTTCCTCGTGGGTGGAGGGGGGTGGTGGGAGGTGGGTGTATAAAAAGAGAAAATATTTTCCTCATATACCTGTATCAAACGAAACTGACCTGTTAAGCAGAGTGAAATGGAGGCAAAATACCCTTTCCTTGGCTATAACAAATTTGGATGATGGAGAATAATACAAAGATAATTAGTTGGAATGTCAATGGACTAAGGGAAAATAGGAAATTCAATAGGATTTGTGAATTTATGAACAAATCTGGAGCTAACATTATATTTCTAGAAGAAACCCACCTAGAGCAGCAGGAATGCAAAGCAGCTTTTAAAAATCAAAAGTGGGTTCAGGATCTTCTCTGCTCTGAACAGACTGGTAGTACCAAAGGTGTGGCTATGATTATTAGATCCAACAGTGGGATAAGCGTGGAAAAACATCAAACCGATTATACAGGTAGATGGTTAACAGCATCCTTATTTATAAAAAATACACGGGTGACCTGTGCTATATATTATGGTCCGAATCAGGACTCTCCAGAAGCGCTGGTTAATCTAAAAACTAGTTTCCAGAATTTAAATGCTCCAATTATATTAGGGGGCGACTTTAATTTAGTATTTGATCCTAAATTGGATCGTACTTCTCGAGCTACCTCTGCCACATCATACAAATCTAAAAGAGAGCTCAGAAACATGATGAAGGATTTTAACTTACTAGACATCTGGAGAGTAAAGAATTCGAATAATAGAGACTATTCATTTTATAGCCATAGACACAGACACCACTCACGTATAGACTTTTTCCTTATTGATCAAGGGCTACTTCCAAAGACTGTGTCTACCACCTACATTCCTGCTATCTTATCCGACCATTCTATGGTAGAATTAACAGTTGTATTTTCTCAATGTGTCCAGGTAAGACGGTGGACCCTAGATAGATCCCTCCTATTACAGGAAGGTTTAGAAAATGACCTACTAAAGCGTATAAAGGAGTATTTTGAAATAAATAACACCACTGCGTCAGAACAAACTGTATGGGAAGCATTTAAGTCTTACCTAAGGGGAGTACTTTCTACCATAATGATACAGAGAAATATAAGTAGGAAGAAGTTAGAGGAAGATTCGCTCTATAAAATCAAACAAAAGGAGCAAGAGCTACAGA
This sequence comes from Lissotriton helveticus, assembly GCF_964261635.1. Lineage (NCBI taxonomy): Eukaryota > Metazoa > Chordata > Amphibia > Caudata > Salamandridae > Lissotriton > Lissotriton helveticus. The sequence goes on along the minus strand of NC_136072.1, from coordinate 1,163,241,188 downwards.
GAGCCTCACTAGAGCAACAAACCAACTTGCCTTCCATTCAGAAGGAGCTAGAGAACTTAAAAGTTAAATACCAGGCAAATCTTGACAAGACCATCAAAGAGAGGTGGGATGCTAGTAGATTGCAAAACTTCTCCTATGGCGAAAAATGTGGTCGTATTTTGGCTTGGAAGGCCAGGTCCGATCGAACTAGAAACCAGATAACCAGGCTAAAGATACAGAGCTCTGGCGAAATAACATTTAATAATGAGGAGCTATTGGAAGAAGTTAAGCTATATATGCAGAACCTATATACAGATATAGACAATAAAACTTCCACTGAAGAAGCAGCTCACTGGCTGGAGGAGCTCAACCTCCCACACTTAACTAATGAGGATAGTTTAACGCTAGGCTCTTTGATTAAAGAGGGGGAGATTCACGATCAGCTCATAAGAATGGCCAGAGGAAAATCAGATGGCCCAGATGGGCTTCCAGTTGAAGTTTATCAAATGGGGGCAGCCATAGTAGTTCCAATTCTTATGTCTCTATTTAATAAGATACATTTTGAGGGACAGTCCATCCCACCGACCTGGCTGGAAACCACAGTAACGTTAGTTCTAAAGCCCTATAAGGACCCGCTGACAGTTGAGTCCTATAGGCCAATCTCGCTGCTAAATATAGATTATAAGATCTTTGCTGGGGTTTTGGCGGCGAGATTGGCCAAAGTAGTTAAGTCTTTAATACATGAGGATCAGAGGGGCTTTATGCCAGGCAGGCAGTTAAATGAACTGACCCATCAAGCCATTGCTGCAATAGACTATGCTTCAGAGCAAAAAAAAACCTTGACTATCGTGGCAATCGATGCCGCTAAGGCCTTTGACCAGGTCCACTGGTTATATCTATGGGAGGCTCTGTCTAAGTTTGGCATTCCAGCTAATTTTATAGCATCCATAAAAGCGCTATATCATAGTCCTAAGGCCAAGTTCCTCGTAAATAATTTGCTAACAGATTGGGTTCAAATAACACAGGGTACCAGACAGGGATGCCCCCTGTCTCCTCTATTGTTTAATCTTTATATAGAGCCTTTGGTAAACCAGCTAAGATCTGATTCTCTGATTAAACCCTTCCAGATTAATGAGTTAGACCTGAGATTTGCACTATATGCTGATGACCTCCTAATGTATACATCTAATCCTGAGATATCCATCCACCGCCTATTTCATCATGCCAAAAGTTTTGGGGTGATCTCAGGATATAGAATCAATAAAGAAAAAACGGAGGTCATGCAATGGAATTATGAGGATAAACTCCCTGAATCAAAACCCCGGATGAGATACCTTGGAATTCATTTAGTTCAGAACATTGTAGAATCATCCAAGGTGAATTTGGATAGAGTTTACAAGGACATCTGTGAGACTTTACAACGTTGGTCTGGCCTACCACTAAACATCTTTGGAAAGGTTAATTTAATTAAGATGGTTATTTTGCCGAAGGTTACTTTCCTTTTTAATTCAATACCATTGTCATTTGATCCTAAAGATATTGCCAAACTACAGGGAAGAATCGGATCCTTCATCTGGAATTGTAAATCGCCCAGAATTTCTTTAAAAAAATTGCGACGGAAATTGAAAGCTGGAGGACTTGCCATGCCAGATATTTTGTATTATTGTCATTCTTTTCATTTTAAAAACTTCAGGTGTATGGCAGACAAAGCTGACACATCTTCTTTAGGACGGCTATTCCAGGCATTACTACATGGCACCCCTTTAGGGCAAGAATTCTTTTTGTTTAAATTTGGGGATCCAAGATTCTACAAGAAGGTTAGATTAAAGGTGCTAGGAACTGCCCTGAGAAATTGGGTGTTTGTGAGAAAGAAACTGGGTATTCCCTATTACACTCCCCAGGCCCCTATATGGGATTCGCCTGGGACGCCAGAATGTCTCAGAGACCAATTATCAATTCCTCTTAAAACAGCTGGTATTATGCAATGGCAGGATCTTACGGATAATTCCCAGCTACTGGGGTGGGATTCACTCTCCAGGATGACAAATGGAACTCTCACCAGATTCAAATACTATCAGCTATCTAGCTGGTGGTCTACCATCCCATGGGAGTTCACAACTAACCCAAAATTTGAATCTGTGATGAGAAAGGGTAGATGGAAAAAGGAGATTTCCTTTTGGTATGAGGCTTTAAATGAGAAGGATGAAATCTCAGAGAGTGAACTTAACAAACTCTGGGGAGGTATAGAGGACCTGCAATGTGATAACTTGTTAGCATTATGGGGAGACTCATTTAAATGTTTAAACAAAGTGGTGAAATCTGCCCCCTTAAAGCGCAACCATATGTTCACCCTAAATAGAGTCTACATAACTCCAAAAAAACTGGTTAAAATTACAAAGCTGGAATATAGCTGTCCACGTTGTAAGGCCCCTGCAGCAGACGATATACACATGTTCGCAGAATGTCCAAGTTTGTTACCCTATTGGACTAAAATTGGAGAGTTTTTATCTGACGTACTAGGCATAAATATCGAGATCTCCTCTAGGATAATTGTTTTTTGGGTTAGGGGCAGAATACCAGCTTCAGGATCTGATGACTAAATTTATATTTTATATAATTATTCTATCAAGACGTGAAATTTGTAAGGCCTGGAAGTCAGAGAAAGCCCCTACATTCACAGAATGCCTGAAATATATTATCTATGTGAGTGAGTCCGATATGGCTTGCGATAGTTCTAGTCAAGATAAGATCTGGGTGGCCCTTGTGGCTTGGCGGAACCGATGACAGTGTTCCTATGATTTCACCTGGGTACTGTTGGTGCTTGTTCTCCTGCCGAAGAAAGGATTCTCAAGGTCGAAATGGTATGGAGTGGACAAAGCAAACAGCCAAGTCTAGAGCGGGGTTTTCGCCTTCCTTCCCTACAAAGGCCATAATCCTCGAGGTTCCGTGCATCGCAATGTAGGGAGGAGGTGATGCCCTAGCTAGAACACCCAATCTGGTATATGAGGAATACAAAAAAAAAAAAAATTACAAATACAGTGACCCTAAGTGCGGTTCTGTATCGGAATATCCTTGGAAAAACACTGTGTCAAACCTATTGGCTTTGGCAAAGTGTCAGCGGGCTTATTAGCTATATCAAGCGGTCAGCACATCAGCCTATATAACACAGAGCTATTGGTTTTGTCAGAAAATTACCAATAACCATAATTAAATATATATTTATTAAATTGATACATTGCAATGTTTAATATTAGTGATTCTATTTTCAATAAAGTATTATTAAAATACCAAGGGAGCACTGGGGCATGTGGTCTGGCAAGCACCAAAATCCATATGTTATGCCCTGTTTTGAGGAAAACCTCAGACTGGTACTAATTATCACACCCGTCAAATTTGGTACACACGGGTATCGCTTGTTGAGTAGCTACGATATTAGCCCACCAAGCAGAAAGCAAATCATAAGGTGGGCCTAAGAAAATTAATTAGGGTCCCCAATTTAATTCTATAGGATTGCAAATTGTTATTTCCATGGGCAATAGCCAAATTAGAAGTTCCTGCCACCATGAGCCACCTGATGGAGAGTAATGTCCTGTCAGGCCCTGCTAAGAGCAGTCGAGCTATTGAGAAGGCATTACGTATTCATGGTTTGTGATCCAGCAGAATAGGGTTTTGATGATCTAACGCATTGGCAAACTTTACCAGTGGTCTGCCTATTGCAATTATGCAGCAATGGAGGCCAAAATTATGTTGCAAGATAGACATAATCATAGAGCAAGAAAAGTCATATTATTATTATGTGGCCTAGTGCAGATAATCTGTGACACTATTATGTGGATGTATGACATTACAATGCATGCTTTTACATCGCATGCCTTTACAACGCGGTTTTTACAACGCATGCCTTTACAACGCATTGTGCTTTTGAGCGCTGGATAGTGAATAGTTTAATTTACTATTCCAACTCCAGTCCCCGTGGATAGTAGGGAAGGTGTTGGATAGTACATTAAACCTATTCCCTATCCTAGAGCGCCCCCCAGCGCAATGCGTTGTAATGGTTTGCGTTGTAAAAGGTGCGTCGTAAAGGCACTGCGTGGTAAAAGTTGCGTTGTAAAGGTTGTTCACCCTATTAAGTTGTTATTTTGACATGCCTATGTTTATTAATACTCTAAGGGCAACGTTGCATTTCATTACTACTAGTTTAATACCTAAATACTACGGGCCCGATTCCCAGAACTAACTTAAGACAAAATCCTAAACTTACTACTTTTGGTATTCACAGAAGTTAGGATTTTGTCTTAAATTTGTCTAAGACAGACTTAAGTTAGGATTTTGTCTTAAGTTTGTCTTAAGTCTGTCTTAAGTCTGTTTTAAGTTTGTCGTAAGACAAACTTAAGACAAAATCCTAACTTCTGTGATTACCAAAAGTAGTAAGTTTAGGATTTTGTCTTAAGTTAGTTCTGTGAATGGGCCCCATATATTGGAAACTGAAAGGTCATCAGTGAACTTTAGCAGGGATCCAAGTTTTGGTGCATTTTTTATTAACCTGGCTCTGGTTAAACTAGAGATTACTTTTGATTAACTCTGCAATTTATGAGGCAATTGATGGATTATGTGGCAAATGTGTCAATTCCAAAGTTAATGCAGAACCATCACTTCTTCAGAAAATTCCAGTGACTCAGAGTAAAAAAATATCTGAACCAAGGTACTGGCTTCTTCTCCACCTCCATCCAAGAGAACGCATGAGCCCAGTGCTGCAATCACTCCACTGGTTACCTATGAGTAGAAGGGCAATGTTCAAGAAACTCTTAATTGTCCACAGACCCTCCCAAGGAAATAGGCTGCTGTACCTATAAGTTAAATTCAAGCAATACACACCAAACAGAACACTGTGCTCCTCGATTGTACCAATTAACATCAAACCACCTTAGCGTACGAAATCCGTCGGGAGCACTGATGTCTCAGTACAAGATGCCAAACTCTGGACCTCTCTACCAGCCAGTATTAGAAGCATCCAGGAGCATATACACTTCTGAAGACAGTTGAAAACTTGGCTATCTGCTAGCTTACAACCCAGAAAATGCAAACAGTTCAACCAGCAAATTGCTTTCACTATGCAGGTAAGCACAAAAGGGTTCCTCTGTGGTTCGCAGTGGCATTATATAGTTATGTACCTCCATATATAACTGTTAAGGCCCACAATCATACTGAAACCATCCATAAAATGCAGCATTCAGCAACAAATTAAATGTTATACCTATTAAATTCATGTCATATAATAAATATCTGGTTTGAGATGTCAATCACCACCTGTATAAGCAAAAAACAAACACCAACAAATGTAGAGGCATGGAACAACCGAAGAGATATGTCACCCATTGCTGGACAACTTTGGAGGACCATAACGGAGTCCATTCACTGAAGGTTCCAAATAGCTATACAAACTAACCACTTATTTACATCTCACATAGACACTCAAATATGGGATGGTGAAAGATTGCCCGTCCCTACAGATATCTTCACTTTTTTTCTCCCTTCAACCAGGCCAGCTCAGGACCACAACTATTCACAAAGTCCTAGGTCCTAAATAAAAAAGAATCCATCCGGGGGGATGGATTTTTTGGGGTCCTCAAAAAGCATTGGTAGAAGGGATCACACAACCCCATCCACTAATAAATTTAGGCCCCGGGGGATGGGGTGTTGAGGCCTCAAAAGGCTCAGGGAGGGTGGCCTTGTAGGATGGGGACCCTGGGGCCTAAAAAAGGCTCTGGGAGCAGTGACACAACCCCTTCCCAAAACAAAATGAAATGTGCAGACCCCCCTGGCCGTGACCCAGTTGGAGTGGGGCTAAGATCTAAAAAGGCAGAAGCCCAATTTTTGGGGGGAGCTGAGGACCTACAGATTCTTTATGGATCAGAGGTGCTGATAAACAAAATACACCTTTAGCCCTTGGGACCTCTGGGACCTAACACCAGGCCTGAGGGGGGAGGTTATTCCTTCCCTGAGTCCTAAAATGTCTGCCATTACATTTTGACTATGTGGTGCAGCTAATCTGATCTTAACTAGAGATCTTTCACCTTTGCTGATCCTCCGCAGGGTGAAATATCAATCTATACTGAACTGTCCTTTCTCCAAAACTAACAGTTGTACATCAAATCACAAAAACACACATACTGGACGAAAATCTACCTTTCTGACAAATGTGGTGGAATTTTGTTCCGCAGTTTTTACGGTATCGCTATTACATTTTGCGTATGGGAAATTAAGGGGCATATTAACAACGGCCGGTGATAATTATCGGTGGCCGCGCGTAGCGATAATTATATTATCTCAGGCTATCTCTAGTATTTATCGCCCTGGTAGCGCGTAATTAACAACGCGTTACTCAGGGCACATAAAAATTCCAGCGATAGCGATGTTATCGCCTTTTTGTAGGGAACATCGCTGGTTTTCCAGCAATGTTCACTGCAAAAGGGCGATAACCTTGCTGATACGACCCACAGGGTCGTATCAGCATAATCCACCCTCTATGTTGGGGATGGCTAAGTCAGGATTTTAGCAGACGTTAGATTTTGTTAGATCTAATGTGTGCTGAAATCCTGTGGGCTGATAACATGCGATTACGCATGTTAGCACCCTCTTGTAAATATGGTGCTGGTTTTATCTCCGCTTTATTGGCTTTGTAAGCCACAAAAACAGAGATAAAGCCCTTGTAGATATTACCCTTAATGTGGAAAATGCGGTGAGGCAAAAGCTATTCTCTGGTCTTGCCACAGTATGTTAGATACATGTTGGGCTGTGGGGAGGTGACACTCTGGTTTCTTAAGCAACCTAGTATTGTATTACGTGAGATTTGGCTGCTGAGAAACTGGTAAAAATAGGAAGTAGTGCGCTTAGCACTGCTTGCTTCCTGCTTGTGGTATGGTGGCATTGGCTATGGAGTTCAGAGAAGAATCCTAAATTGCTGGGGGCAAAGTTGCATAAAAAGCAAAAAATGTGCAAAGCTTGGAGAAAAGGCATAGTTTGCAGATATTAAAAACAGACCTCCAGGATATGATGAATCCAGGTGGTGTAGGCTGCTCTAAAGGATGCTCAAACTAAAAAACAAGATGTGTGACTAGGATGATGATCAGGACAGTCTCCCTAAAGGGAAATACATTCAGGGGAAACTCTTTTCAGATATATTAGTACATATATGAAATGTGCTGATATTAAACCCTAAAACCCTGGATAAAGAAGGGTTTTCTGAACTATATATTGCCACAGTGGTAGATAATACACAATACCAAAGAGGACATAAATGCCAAAGAATGGAGATGCATTGATAAACAAACAGTGGGGTAGCTAGAGCTTGTGGTCCCTCAGTTTGTCACCCAGTGCCCGCCACAGGTAAGAGCAGACCGCCCCCCCCGCTGTACCCCTCTTGGTATGCCATGTAAATTAAATATCCCACTATTCCTAAACAAAAGATATGTGAATTACCTTTTTGATCTCCACGCGGCTCAGTATGAGTGGGCTGGATAATGATCCAGCCATTTCACCCCTCCCCCTGGAATCATCAATATTGCTAGTATTGGGAACACTAGAGGTGGGGAGCCTAGGGAAAGTGAAAGTACTCCAGATTACAGTTTTCTGGGGAATGACATGCAGTAATCTGACTTTCCTGGAGTTAGGTGGTTGTGGTACCTAGGTAGGCTGATTTGTAGACTGTATCCTAGCAACCTTGAGACAGCCTGAGCATGGAACTTTATTATGTCATCATGAGTGTAGTGCTCAGGTAAGAGAACATTGATTTAAAAGTTAAGAGAGTTGCCAAAGGAAACTGCTGGCTGCCTGTTGGATGGGATCTTCTTTCCTGATTAAAGTAACTTGGAATTGGCAATCACTTGCTTCCTGTCACTTGATTATACAACGTACTTCGATTGCCACAGTGGTGTCATATATATACTTCCTTCGTATGATGCAGAGTAGAATTAGTAATGTAGATGATTATACTATCTTATCAGGCAGAGCCCCCACCACCACTCCCATATCTCAAACCTGTATCTGTAAACACATAAATAAACAAAGCAGGTCAGCATTGTCTAAACCTACCACTTTATAGCCACTGCTGCCTGCTGATACAACTGCAGATGTTATAAATAATTCAGTACTTGTGTTCAGTGCCTTAAAGCACAGCAGCTGCCTCTCAGGAGAGCTGCAGGTCAGGGTGAGATTTATCACAAGTGTGGAAACATTTAACAGGGAAATGCTATTAGCTGTGGTCGCCAGGAGCGGAGCGCGTGCAGTGGCGGCAGGTTAACGGGAGGTCGGCTTTGCTTCCATAGATACTGTCAGTATTAGGGTCAACCGCGTCAGCTCTGGTATTGCTCACCTGGGCCAGGAGTGAGTGGGTGAAGAGGAGCATCAGAGTAATGGGCAGGAACTGTGATGTTCAGTGCTCCAGGAACAAAATATAGAATTTGTCTCCTAAGTGCCAACTATCAATGCTGGAAATAAATGATGCTGGACCTGATACATTGGGTAGAAAGAAGCAGCTGAAAGCAGATTCAGGGCCCGGAGTGATGTGTTTTAACTCTGGTCACAGGTTTGAATCATGATACAATAGCTCAGGAGGTTAATGTGCCTGATGCAGAACATTGCATGTAATGTGTAGGTCACAGATCTACAAATTATTTAAGAAATTGCGATGAGATAACTTATAATATTGCGCAGGGCAGATTTCAAGTTTCAAGGTCTTTACAGCACAAGTTTGTTGCACTTACTATTAGTGCTGTAGCCCTTTCTTTGTGTCCCTTGCTCCCTTGCCCGTCTAGAATCCTGTATCAACATTCTGGTGTTGTTCCTGCGTGGACATTCCAGTTTGGTCAGTTGCTCCCTGTTCAGCTGTTAAGCGTCTGTTATGCTACTGGCTCTAATAAAACAGACGTTTCTTACCATTCTGAAGCGTACAGAGTGCTTAATTTACAACAGTTTTTGGCACCATGGATTAATAAGGGACCAATTGATGGTTAAATCCATACTAATATTATAAAGAGAGAGCCCAAACCTTTGAGGCGGGTAATCTCAGGAACCACAGCACCAATCACAACACCCAATACAGCGTTGGAAAGGGCAGTTGCAGCAGAAGGACATAGGCTATGCAGACGGCCACCATATATATATATATTTTTTTTTTGCAGAGTTTTATATAGCACGAACTTGACCCGAACTGAATCAGGTATCAGAGCGCTTTACATAGCACCAGTTACATTACATGAGGACACACATCCATTTTTGTTAGGCACGGGGAGATCAAGTGATTTGCCCAGAATCACAGGATGTTTGGCGTCGTTACCAAGACTCGAACCCAGATCCCCAGGTCCGAGGTCGAGCGCCTTAGCCGTTAGGCCAACTCCTCTATACATTTAAAAGGTAAATGAACCGTGCCAGCAAAGTAGTCCCTTGTGGGCGTGTCTGCGTTGTGCTGTGGGCGTGGGCTGAGGGGGTGACTAACGCTGGGGGCGTGTAGTACGGCCATCATATCGTGGGCTGTGGGCATGTGCTGGGGGCATGACAAATGCTGGGGGCGTGTTTCCGCTCTTCATGCCATGTGAGTCGTACATACAAGCGCCAATTACGTTGCTGCGCAGCATCAAGGGGCACGCTGGAGGCGTGAGAAACGCTGGGGGCATGTGTCCGGCCTTCATGCCATGTGAACGCAATTGCACCGCATCAAGGGGCACGCTGGGGGCGTGAGAAATGCTGGGGGCGTGTGCTATATTCAGCCCTTCATGCCATGTGGGTTGTACATTAATCAGAAGATCGTCTGCTGTGGCCGTGTGCTGGGGGCGTGACAAACGCGTTCACCTGGAGGCCTGGTAAGTAATGTTACTGCAGCCTCTCCTGCGTGCTGTTACTGAACTCTCTCATTCAACGAAATTACACGTGCCTGCTACCATCAACCAGGGCTCTAGCCGGGCTCAGGCGGCGGATCAGTACACTAATTACACGCGCCTGATTACATCAACCAGGGCTGCAGCTGGGCCTCAAGTGGGGAAACACGCGCCTGCTAACATCAAACAGGCCTGCATCTGGGCCTCAAGCGGGGGAACACGCAAATGAGCATGTCTGCGGGGACAATTACTGCAGCCTCTCCTACTCTTTGTCACTCAACTCTCTCATTAAACGGATTTGCCCGCGGCTGATAACTCTCTCATTCAATGACATTACACGCGCCTGCTAACATCAACCAGGGCTGTAGCCGGGCTCAGGTGGCGGATCACTACACCAATTACACGCGCCTGCTAACATCAACCAGGGCTGCAGCTGGGCCTTCTCCGTCCCTATTCTAATGAAACAAAAAATGTTGTCTACCGCGAGATTTTAAAATAAATTGCCCTTGCCAAATACACACATTACACACGTTCTATTTCATACCCGGACAACGTTGGGACGGGCTGCTAGTGTATCAATAAAAAGATACAAGAAAGGTTATGGGCGGCCAAAAATCCTACGTTAAAGGTAGCCATTGACTTGGCAAAGGTTGTACAGCACTCTGAGTGTTGCATGAAGGAACTACAAAAGTGAAACCCCAGTCATGATATTGCTGAAATTTCCCATAACTATGCATGTGAAGGGAGTGTTCAGGGGGTGATGATTCCAGTAGTGTAGCACTTCTTATGAATAAAAACAAATTCATGAAGAAGAAGAAGAATACCTTCACTAAACCGCCAGCTTAGTTTTGCTCTAGATGTGGTGACAGAAATTTCCAAGGGCATCGACAAAGCTGGCTTCTTTCAGGATGACATCCTTCTGTTTGACAAAACTATTGTTGAGCACAACCAAGTTCTGAAGTTAGTGCTGCATCGGATTGCAGAGGTGGGGTTCACCTTATGCAAGGAGAACTGCTCTTTCCTAGTGGAACAAATTGGGTATTTGGGCCATGAAATTTCAGCACTAGGGATAAAACCTAAGAGGAACTTACCTAGTGCTATTGAACTAGCTCTGGCACCTGCGGACAAAGATCAGTTGAAGTCGTTTATGGGCCTGATAGAATACTACTCTAAGTTTGTACAGCGTTTTTTGCGAAAACTTTGAGTTTGAGACAATTGTTTAAAAAAGCCCAAAATTTGAGTGGGGGAACAACAAGCCATCTGCTTTAACACCATAAAAGATGAAATGTGCAGAGCTAATGTCTCAGCATCGTTTGACAATAAACTCAGGTCCATCATCTCAGTTAACACCAGCGCCACTGGTCTAGGAGTTGTTCTCTCCCAGAAACATCCTGGTGGAGAGAAAACTGTTGCTTTTGCGTCTAAGATGCTCACCACCTCCGAGCAGAACTATTTTGTTATAGAAAGGGAGGCACTGGCGGCAGCGTGGGGAGTTGAAAACATTTGCACATATTTCTGGGGTACGTGGTTTTTACTAAAGACTAACCATAAGCCGTTGGGGAGAATTTTGTCCCCTGAGGTACGTGCAAAGGGTTGGCGAGGTTAGCTAGACTCGCTACAAGGATGCAAGTATATCAATATGAGATCACACACATTTAAGGTTGTAAAAACCTCCAAGCTGATTATCTTTCCAGACTGTTTGTCAAGTGGGAAATGCTTGATGGTCCGCCTATTACCCTTGCCAGTGACGATGGTGCTGTTGCCTCAGTTCAAGACGGGGTGTTGGTTGGCGAGGGTACTTTCACTTCTGAAGAGTGGTGTAAGGAGATGGACGTAGACCATGTTCTTAAATCTGTGATGATCTAATTAATTTGGGTGCCAGGCGTGAAAGTTGTGTGCAAGTGTCTGTGCGGCCTTTTATTTTGGTGAGTGATGCCTATGTTTTGATGAGAGGAGACATGTTTGTTCCACCTTTTGACCTAAGGACTAAGCTCTTAGCACTCGCTCATGAGGGACATTTGGGACAAACTTTAACTTAACATCTGCCTCAAAGCAAATTTTTGGTGGCCAGGTATGGATGAACAGGTTACTTCCCTGGGTTGAGAAATGCTCTGTCTGCAAGGAGGAGGAGAAGAGGCACAAAGTAAGGTCAAAGGCTGAGATGAGTCACATCAGGGACCCAGGCAAGGCTTTGCACAGTATGTGTTTGGACTTTATTGGGCCCATGGATGAGTTACCTTCTTGGGATAGGCTTGCCATCGTTGTTGTTGATGTCTTTTTCAAATGGTTGAATGTAAAATGTGTGAGGGTCATCACAGAGAGCACTGTTGCTTTCTTGAATAGTTTGTTCCATGCAGAAGGTTTCCCCTCCGTCATCATCACAGATAATGGCACCCAGCTTACTTCATGTAAAATGCAAAATGTTCTTACCAAGTGTGGGGTAGCGCATCGTCCCACTTCTTTATACAATCTGCAGGGGCATGGTCTTTGTGAGAGGGCCAACCGTGTTGCCAAGGGCATCATTCAGATGGCTTGTGCCAGTGGAGGTGTTGCCCATACCATGGCAGCGGAAATGGTGTAGGCTTATCGCACCACCAAGCTTGATCGGTGTAGTAAGTCTCCCTTTGAGCTGATGCTTTGGAGGTATCCTGGATCCAAATTGGTCCCCTCTTGGATAAAGGAGTGGGTTGCTAGTGGTGGGGAGAGAACTGTAATACCTTTGAGTGGTCTCGTTCTGGAAGCCATCGCATTTGTGATGGAGACTTAGTCAAGGTTAGGTCGGGGAGTTTTAACAAGGACCTGTCCACGTTCAAGGGGCCTTTTAGGGTTAAGCGTGCATTTCCACATTTCATGGTTTTGGGAAATGGAGAAAAATGAAACCTTCATCATGTGGCTTTGTACCAGAAGGCTACATGTGCAAATGAGATTACTGCCCCTTACCATGGCAATTCTGTAACCTTTGACAACATTTCAAGTGGGAGCAATGGTTACATGTTGCCACTGGATGTGGGTACCGCTGTTTCATCATCTAATGGCAGCAAAAGGGTGAGGGGTAGTGATGGTGATGCTATTGTCAGTGGGGCTGGTGTTTCTTCCAAACTCTGGGCACGTTACCACTGCTGATCAGTGCTAAAGTGCATGTGCTCTCTCCCCTAAACATCGTGTAATTGGTTCACACCTGTGTTCCATGTACCCAGGGCATGTAAACTGCATGCTACTAGTGGGCCTGCAGCACTGATTGTGCCACCCACAGAAGTAGCCTTTCAAACCTGCCTCAGGCCTTCCACTGATGTGCCGGTGTGTGCAGTTTCATGCCACTTTGACATGGCATTTAAAACCACTTGCCAAGCCTTAAACTCCCCTTTTATTACACAAAGGTCACCCCCTAAGGTAGACTGGTCTTTTTTTGCTAATATCACTGTGTACGTTTCTTTGAAGTTGTTGAATCTCCTTTCTGCTGGGGTACTACTCCCTTTATTTCTTATACATGCACTGAAATTATGTTGGTTAAAATTGCCTGTTTTTACTGTATCTAGAGCTACATGTTTGCCCAGTAACTCTTTCAGACGGGCTATCACATTTCTTGTTTCCAATTTCCTCAGGCCATGTGCGTTGAGGTATACATTTATTAGGAGAAGTGCCATGTGGTCTCCTTCACCTGAATAGCCTTCGTATATGTCAACTTACATGATGCTATGTCCACCTTGATTTCTTTGATGGTTAATTCTGTTGAGTAATTTATGTAGACTGATATATCTCCAAATGGCCTTCCAAAAAGATGTAATTTATTGGCTGATTTATGTTGTAGCGAGAATTCCTCCAGGTAATTGGAGTTTCTACCCAGGTTTCTTGGACGCAAACTATATCTGCTTCCTGCAGCTTTTTAATTGGTAATTTACTATTTAAGACCCCAGATAAACCGACAACATTCCAGGAGATAAGATTTATGGTGGTATTTTTTTGTGTATGGCTGTATTTTTTCATGTATTAGTGGGCGCAGTGGTGCTATATGTCCCTTGAAGACCGGCGTTTGCTCTATGTATAACTATTGGCCCTGTGAGCTCCAACCCTCCTTGTGCTTGCTGACCCTTTCCGTAGGGTGCACTATCCTCATTTTAGATGGCCCCTTGTTCGGCCTACAATATGTGCTTACATTTTTGTAGTTGAATTTAAATGAACCCTCAGTGCTTCTCTTTGCTGGTCTTTCCTTGTCTCTCAATCATTCAGGGAGGAAGGATGTAAACTAGTTTGTGAGGACAGCGTGTGTGGCTGCTTCTCTTCCTTTTTTTCTTGTACCAAAATGCCCCAGTCTGCAAACCCTTCCTTCTCCAACAAGACCGATTTTGATGTGTATGATTTTTTCTATGTTGTTATTGTGTATTCCTTGCTGTTGTTCTTGCCACTTGCTTCAAACTGTATGCTGAGTATGTCCTCACTGGTTACTTCCGATAGTAAGGGGATGTGGTGTATAAGCATCAAAATATTCTCGCCCAATTGAGTATATCTTTAACTTGTGATTATGTAAATCAAATTCTTCAACTAAATGTGCAAAGGCCATGATGTCCAAATATCTCATAATTCACTGATCCCAATCTGGTCTCATGCATAAAAGACTGCAAGCTGTTTCACCTGTTCGATAAAGGACAACAGTCTCAACACCAAACAAATTGAAAGCCCATATCTTTGGGGACAACACCTCGCCATAGACCGACGCATAGTGGCCCGCAGAGCTCAGCACACCCCCGCCCCAACAGACCAGACCCGCAACCTCAGCATCATCCTGTATAACAAGCTTTCCATGGAAAAGAAAGTCATCTATGTATCGTCCGCCCACTTCCACACCCTACGGATGCTCCACAAGATCTTCAGTGGGCTCCCGACAGACACTAGAAGGACCGTCACACAGACCCTCACCACCAGTAGACTGGACTACGGAAACATGGTCTACATACGAATCACTGCACATCTCTTGAAGAGACTCCAGACAATACAGAACTCAGCAGCAAGACTCATACCCAACCTCCCCAGAAGGACTCACATTACACCACATCTCAAGAAACTACACTGGCTCCCAATTCAGAAGAGATGCCAGTTCAAGATTCTGACCCACGGTTGCAAGGCCCAACTAAATGCAGGACAAGCATACATCAACAAACGCCTGATCCTCCACCAACCGACCAGACACATCAGCTTTCCTCTCCCTCGTAGACACCCCACAGATCTGCCGAGCCAAAAGGATGCTCCTTCGTCCACCAGGTTTGGAATAACTTCCCCCTGCATCTCACAACTGCACTGTCACTCCAGAAATTCAGAAGAGAACTAAAGACCTGGATGTTTGAATGATCAAACCTCCATGCAGCAGCAAACAGCTCCAACCCTTTGAGGCCGTCGCAGGTGATTTGCCACACTCTATAAATGTTTGATTAATAGATTGACGTGTTTCAGACAAAAGGGGGGTCTATTCCACAGGTTTACCAAGCCATTTTATTGTGCGGGACAGCCAGCCAGCACAAAAGCAGTAGCTTTGTGACTTGTAGAAGTGAGGCTAAAAAGGCACCTTCCATATAGTAGGTCTCAGGTCTATAATTTGTCAGGGGTAGCCCACTCTAGCCTTCAGAAGGAGTCGTGTTTGTTACCAAACAGCCATTCTGCAATAGATACCAACTCTGCTGCTCAATGATACAGTCAGAGATGTAGGGCACCCAAGTCACCCTCATTCATGGGATAGTGCACTTAACGTGCAATACCATAGAGAGTTTACCTGCCCTAAGTAATCTTGAGACTAGTGATTGGATGTCCTGAAAGAAGACAGGCGGTAGTGCATAAAGGTAGTTCTGTAATATCAAAATGAAGCAAGGAGAACAATAATTTTATAGAGTGTCAACCACCCCATTTAAATGAGCAATAATAAAATCCTTGAGTCCAAGTTGCAAGTGGAGGAGTGTGGCTCAATGGTTAGAGCAGCAGACCCTGATGCAGAGGTCTGGCCCGGGACCAGGGTTCGATTCCCGCCTCGGCGGGGTCTCGGGCTCAATTTCCTCGGACCTGTTAATTCTTGCCTCGGTGCCTATTCTAATCACGGGCCCCACGCTGCAACTCTGGGCAATAGCTTGCTTAGCCTCCACACCGGCCCCAACAGCGCTAAGGATGCCTGGCTTCACCCAGGGGTTGCCCAGGAGTGAACACTTCACAGGGAAAGCCAGGAAGGGTTCCACAGCGGTATGAGTATCAGCGCCAGGAAACCGCATAGGCGACACCGCAAGGTGACCGTCTGGTGACAGTGCGCTCTATAAGTACCATGACATTTACATTTTGCTATGGGCAGCTTTTAAAATTGAAGCAATGTTACCATCCCAGGTGGCTTGTTGGACATGTGTGATGTATATGCCCAGGAATACGAAAGGGCATACACTATCTGAATCTAAGCCCTGAGGGAGATGACCGTGGCAAACCTGTCAGTTGTATGCATTTTGTTTCCACCTAATTGACTGTCAACTTGGATGCTTCCCTGTGAGAGACTGGATTCGTGTTGCAGTAGCCCCCACACACACTTTTTGCCTGTTTTTTTATGCAACTTAGACTGTAGTGTACTGGGTCCCTGATTACCAGCTTCCCAGTACCAGTTTTCTTTCCCTAACACTGTATCACATTGGCCCATGTTGCAAAGTCATCCTGTGCCCTGGGCACCCCCCAACGTTTTGATGACTGATACTGGTGGTAACTGACTCTGACTGATCCTGGGCTCTGTCTAACCAGGCCCAGGGCCACTGCTATGCTGAAAGAGACACATTAGAATACAGTTAAAACACCTACATACACTAGGGTACGTACACAATGGTATGGGATGACAGTGGGTTTCACAAACTCTACTGGGAAGATGGACTGCTTTATACTGAGGCCAGAAACCATAAGGAGGGGGCCACCAGGAGGTTGGTTGTGCCACAGAAGTACACAGAGCTCATCCTGACTTTGGGTCATGATATCCCCTTGGCAGGACATTTGGGACAGACAAGACATGGAATCAGTTGGTGAACCATTTCTACTGGCTCCATATGCCTGAAAAGGGAAAGGAGTTTTGCAGCTTCTGTGTCACCTGTCTGGCCAGTGGCCAGGCTGGGGGCAAGACAAAGGCTCCCCTAATACCACTGGCAGTGGTTGGGGTTCCTTTTGAAAGGGTGGGGATGGACATTGTTGGTCCCTTGGACCCACCTACTGCATCGGGGAATATGTATAGCTTAGCGGTAGTTGACCAGGCTACTAGGTATACTGAAGCCATACCTCTTAGAACCATTGATGCTCCTGCGGGGACTGGAGCACTGCTTGGTGTGTTCACCAGAGTGGGTTTTCTAAAAGAGGTGGTGTCAGATAGGGGCACGAACTTCCTGTCCAATTATCTGACTGCTATGTGGGATGAGTGTGGTGTCAACTATAAGTTCACCACCCCTATCACCCACAAGCAAATGATCTTGTTGAGAGATTCAACAAAACCCTGAAGGGCGTGATAAATGGGTTATAAGAGAAACTCAGGAGGAGATAGGATGTTCTCCTCCCATGCCTATTGTTTGCTTACAGGGAGGTGCCACAGAAAGGGATTGGTTTCAGTCCCTTTGAGTTTGTGTTCGGACACCCTGTGAGGGGCCCATTGAGCCTGCTAGGAGAGTCTTAAGAGAAGCCTCTTAAAGAAGCTAAGGACAATGTACTTGACTATGTGCTAGGCCTGAGATCTAGAATGGCAGAGTACATGTGTAAGGCAAACAGGAAACTGGAGGCCAGCCAGGAGCTCATGAAGCACTGGTATGATCAAAAGGCTACTATGCCTGAGTACACTCCAGGACAATTGGTGTGGGTGTTGGGGCCTGTAGTTCCCGGGGCCCTCCATGACAAGCGGAGTTGCCCGTATCCAATCTTAGAAAAGAAGGGTGAGGTTACCTATTTAGTTAACCTTGGCATCCCCAGGAACCCTCATAGTGTCCTGCATGTGAATAGATTGAAACCTCACCATGACAATGCAGATATGAACATGTTACTGGTCACTGATGAGGGTGTGGAGGAGAAAATTGAACCTGTGCCCGACCTCCTCTCCACTAATGTGCAAAGTGGGTCAGTGGAGGGAGATGTACTCTCTCCCAAATTGATAGACCAGCAACACAGAGACTGTAAGCAAGTCCTGGAGCAGTTTTCTGGCCTGTTCTCCTTGACCCCAGGCATCACTGAGTGGTGTGTGCACCACATTGACACTGGTGACAGCCTACCTGTCAAGAAAAAACTGTACAGGTTGTTTGACCATGGTAGAGCCAGCATTAAAGTGAGGTTGCTAAGATGCTGGAATTGGGGGTAATTGCACCGTCTGAGAGTCCATGGGCCAGTTCAGTGGTGCTGGTACCTAGACATAATCCTCAGGGGGGACTACAGAGGATTGAATGCAGTCACAAAGACTGTTGCTCACCCTATACCTTGTTGTGAACGTATCTAGGACCCTATTTAGATATTCCCGATTTATGCCCTTATGTGGTTATAACAAATCATATCCTTATAAAGGCATAAGAATCATATCCGTATTCAGTCATAGCCAATGCAGTCCAAATACGGCAAGACTACTCCCATAGACTCCTAGAAAGTACAACGCGTTCTTTAAACAAAACAAGCCTCCAGCAGCCCGGGAATTCCCCCTGCTTCTGTTTAGATCTGTCCAAGAACTCCTGGAGTCCTGAAAGAACTGCAAGTTCTTGGTGACGTCTTATGTCCAACCTTACATCAAACTCGGCACCTTCCAGGTATAAATAAACCAGCATCTGCATAAGCAAACACACGGTGGTTTGGAG
This sequence comes from Lissotriton helveticus, assembly GCF_964261635.1. Classification (NCBI taxonomy): domain Eukaryota; kingdom Metazoa; phylum Chordata; class Amphibia; order Caudata; family Salamandridae; genus Lissotriton; species Lissotriton helveticus. The sequence continues at coordinate 1,163,222,515 of NC_136072.1, read as the reverse complement.
CAGATCGGCTATCTACTTACCCGACACCCTGCTGAAACGAGTGCCGAAGGAAGCCGACCCTCCCATTGACGCACTGAGAGAGACGCTGTCTTTTCTCCTCCCGAAAAATCCAGCTCCAGTATTTCCAGTCACCCTTGCGGGTTGCTGGGAGATCGAGTCCTGACAGAGAGATACAAGACCTCCTTCATTCTATAACCAAGGTACAGAGCTGATTAGACCCGTAGAGAATTCTTGATTCAGATTCTTGGCAAAACTATCTTAACTAAAACTATATCTCACTTACTCCTTCCCACGTGCTAGGCTTAGGTTAGGTACACCGGGGTAGGCGTATTTTAGAAACACCAGTTGAGTACGTTTAGTCAACTTTTATCATTGTATGTATTTTATCCGTTTTAAGTATCTTATGGCTTAGAAACCATATCAATGCTTTTACAGTATTATTTCATAATACTCCTTTTACTGTACGCACTTTTCTTTATGACAAGTAATGCAATTGTGGCAATTCACTTCTCTTGCATGAGAAAGAAGACTGCTCAATAAATAACCACTTTTATAGAAAACGCCCGTCTCTCTATTTCTCTGCACTCTTGGTGAAACTAAGTATGCACGATTGACTGAGTGAAATAGCTGTCTATTGTTTCCGCGACTCTGGAGATATACTCCTTATTCTGGAGGGAGCAAATTTGTCATGTTTATGCGGTTGTCAGAAACTAATCCCGTCTTGTCTATTCAGGAAAGTTAACTCCTTCCTGTTCACTCGAGAAAGTTTCTAGTGACCTCTGAGCTAGCTGGCATTCATAATTAAGTCTAACATATTCAGTAGAGACCTAGTCGACCTCAGTCCTACGACTAAACTATTGTTTATGTTATTCCAATACGCAGAGCCTATTGGGAATATAGGAACTATACTACATGGCGCCCAACGTTTGGTAAGGCGATAATCTAACGCTAGATACTAGAGTAACTCAGTCGTGCTTTTCACACAGACCCCTTTTTCCCGTAAAAACTCCAACAGACGTCTGGAGTGGGTGAAAGGTTAATATCCGCCAGAACTTAGTAGGATGAGAATCCTATGTATTAGTTTTTAGTTTAGTCAACGTTGAAGGTTACAGTGTTCCAAAATATTGTGCACCTAATCTTTGTTTCCTTGAAACTTGCTCTGCAAAAAACCTTTCAGTCAGTAAAACATGTCGGAAAGTGACGACGAAAGGGAAAGAGCTAGAATAGCAGCTCAACTTTTAGCGGATGACAAAACTCTCCAAAATGTTGACCCGGAGGCTATAATCATCCCAGTCAATGTAAGGAAGAGTGTAACTTACAAACTTAAAATTAATGGAGTATCATCAAGAGGTGGTACAGTCATATTTGTGGTAGAGGCCCATGAATATCGACGGACAGAGGTATTCTATTCCTGGATACACTTTCCAGCAGCACATGCTGTGACACGCTAGTTTCACTACTACAAAATACATGAATCTCCAACGGAATACATTCCTTTTGAGGACATTGAAATTCCACTAAGTTACCAAGAGCATCAGCTATAGTTTAAAGGCGCCCTAAAAGATCAAAATCACTTCACCAGGCTCGGTCCACTAGGTAGACCAGGAGCCACATGGCCGGTTCTACCCAGCTACACACCACACCCCGATATTGATAAAATGTCAGACGAAGAACTTTTAGTGAAACTAAATAATTAACAAAAGCATATAGAGAATTAGTTCAATTGACAATTGAGGGTATAGCGATCCGCCAAAAATTGAAAGAAACAGATATAGCAGAACAACCTTTTGAACTTGCCAGAATAATTGAAAAATCCTATGAAAAACTAGGTAGAGATAGTTTGGGTGGGAAACCACTAAAACCACAACTAACTGAAAATCCTGAAAATACTTTTATCAAGAATAATCTCAATACTCCAAAAAAGAGGTGAGAGGGTAATAAACAAACCACTCCCAGAGAAAAACAATTTCAGTCCAGAGGAAGGTCTCCTCAACGGAGAGATAGATCTCCAGAACGAGGAGGCAAGTCTCCACAAAGGGAGCCCTCTGAAAAAAGATATTTTGAGAAAACCTGACAGATATCAAGATATTGATACACGTCCCTCTGGATCTTTTCAGACTTCCTCACAGAAATCGGAAAGAAGAGGACGGTCAGAACACAAAGAAGAGCACGTCAAGTCCAAAGACAAGGAACCTGCTCATCAAAGTAAAAAATTACAATTTCCAGAAAAGAAGGTAGCTAGTATTAAAATAAAACATGCCGAGGATTCAGAGGATACAACTGAAAAACGGAGAATGGGCCCAGACAATGCTAGACAGCGCAGCAGAAGTGACCATAGCTCGCAAGATCCTGATGAATCTTCTGGAGACAGTGGACACGAATGAATACAATCAAGTGGAAACTACAGACACCAGAGTTAGCGTGCCCCATAAACTATATGAAATAACATTACGTATAGAGGAAGACAAAAGTAGAAAACTAAGGGGTCTCTTTTGGGATAACTTATCTAAAGGCTATGATATCCTAGCAGAAAAAGACTGGCCACCAGAGTTTGTCAGGGAGTGCCCACATGGCAAAGAAATGATTATGCCTGCCTTCTCAAATCACATTCCAATTCATACAAAATACACATTTGCTAGAAAATGGGCAGTGACCCAAGCCCCTGCATTATATAAAAAACATGTAGGATGGGATGAGGATTCTCCTCACCATAAAATTCAGTTAAAAAATCAACCTACTGCGCAGAGGCAGTATCCTGTTAAGCAAGAAGCTAAAAAACAAGTCAGGGAGATTTTAGATCAACTTGAATATGACGGGGTGATTGAAACATGCACCTCACAAATGAACAATCCTTTGTTTCCTGTTTCCAAACCAGACAATTCATATCGTCTAGTTTTGGACTACAGACACCTAAACTCTTGTTGCAAAACATTTGCAGTACAAAACTCACACAGTGCGGCACTAATGAATAAGATCATGCGCAAAAAATATTAAACAACATTAGATATTTCCAATGGTTTCTTCTGTCAAAACATTGCACCAGAAAGCAGGTAGTTGACCGCTTTCTCCAGTATGGGGGCCTAAAAGCAATTTTGTCATCTCCCACAGGGATTCAAGAATAGCCCAGGATTATTCTCAGCCAGGCTAACAGAGTTACTACAAATGTATGATGATGAGGCATTATCTTATGTCGATGACATCTATCTTACAGACGACGACCTGGAGACACACTTGAAAAGAGTTAACATCATCATACTTGGGTTCGCATCTAAAGGGTACAAATTAAACTTTAAAAAGTCACGAATTGCCCACCTAACTGTCCTGTTTTTAGGATATGAATTATCAAGTGAAGGCAAAAGCCTAGCAGACAACTTCTTAGAGAAGTGTGCAGTACTACAAGCTCCAAAAACGCTGAAGAACTTACAATCAGTTCTAGGTTTCCTGAATTTTGGAAGAACATACATTCTAAATTATGCAGAGAGGGTTAAACCTCTCTACGAATTAATAAAACCTGATTTCAAACCAATTATAGACATGTTAACTAAAACAAAACTGCAAACACGCACAAACGAACGCAACCTTGTAATCCGAGTCATCCCAGGAAGATGCGGATTCACATACCTTACCTCTAATGAGGGAGAAACGGTACCAATAGCTTACAAATCACACTTGTACACACAAGCTGAAAGGAAATTCAGTTCTACTGAAAAAATTCTTACTGCGGTTCAAACTGCTGTAGCAAAAGAAAGAGCCCTCGCACAAGGTAAACGTATAATAATCGTTACACCGGTACCTGCCCTAGAAGCGGTAACAAGAGCAAGCATCCCCAATGCTAAAGCTTTAGATCCAAAATGGATACAATGGGAAAATTCTCTTGCTGCAACAGACGTGAAACACGCATTTGATCCAAAAATGAAAAAAATAGAAGATCTGGAATACGAACATGAATGTCCTCTGTCAATCGAAAATTCTGCCTCTAGAACAATACGCTTGTGTAATCTACACAGACAGATTTGCACAACACTACGTTGTGGATAAAAAAGCTTACAATGCAGCATACGCGATTGTCAAAGGTCCCTGGCGCTTAGGTAAATTCAGACCAATGGTCACTAAAACTGAATCACTCACTTTTGGACTTGGCCCTTTTCCCGGAAATTTTTTGCTTTTTGCTTCCCCTAATTCAGGATGTCCCCCCATGGCAATGTAGTTGTATAGGCCCTGTGAGGTCAAAATGCCCTGGGCAATGTCAAAATCAATGCTAAGGTGCAGGTGCCCTCTACCCTCAACATGGCTGCCATAGGCCCCTGTTACTGCAGCTTGGTCTTGTTAAGGCGCATTCTAGTTGTCAGGAGCTGGCAGGTACCCCATACATTGTTGCCATTCCAGCCTGCCTTGCCTGCCCACAGTTAGAGTAGGGAAGCTCCTGGCACCTTCTAGAATAGGGGCGGAGCCTAGTTTTGCCGCCTTAGAGGGTGGTCACCTGACCTGGGCCTATAAAAGGAAAGGGAGGGAAACTTTCCAGTCAGTTGGGGCATCACTGACCTGGGGGACCCACGCAGGAGATTTAGGCGGTAGGGCCTAGTCAGGGACCTATGCCACTGGGAGTGACAGGGCTTAGGTGCTGCCTTTCAAGTTGAGTGAGGAACCCTGAACTAGCCCACTGATGTGGCCCGGCAGGAGGGGAACCCAGGACCATCTACAGTGACCTGCTGAGGGATCCTGTCAGCAGCCCTCAACTCAATCCCCCTTCAAGAAACTGCTATTTGCAAGGGTGCCAAAACCATCAAGCGCCAAAAAGAAGACCTTCTAATTACCACAGGACTGCTGGGGGATCAACCAGGTACTGGACTGTGCTGCACCTGCGCCCCCCTGCCTTCACATGGGCCTGCGCTGTACTGCCTAACTCCCCCTGACTGAATCGGCTGAATTGCTGTCCTGAGGAAAGTGCCCCACTGAAGTGACTGCTAAGCGCTATCTCTGCGTAGCGCTAGCCTCCTGAACTGCTAACCTGACTGAACTGCCGGAGGTTCAAGCGCTGTAGCAAGCCGGAACCGTGGTGTCCTCCAAAGCGCTGTGTAACGGTCCCCGAAGCGCTGATGATTGAACTGCCTGTTGACTGCACCCAGTGCTAACTCTGCCAGGGACTGCCGACCGCCAGCGCTGTGGCCCCCAGAACTGCAGGCTTTGCAAGCGCTATCTTTCAACCCAGGCGCTGGACTGCTCACCGCGCCTGAATGCTGTAGTGCCGAGACGGCCAGAGCCAAAGTGCCGCTGTCCACACGTGTGTGTGCCCCCCCTCCTGCGAAGCGTTGTGGGAAGAGAAGCGCTGGCCGGTTAACTCACCTGCCGCAGCCCTGCGCTGTCCGCAACATCCCCGGGGTGCCTAGAGGCCTCAACGCCCCTCATCCGACTCACTCCCGGCGGCCCTCGGAGCCAGGAGAGGGCCGCCGCTGCTAAAGAGAAGGCCGCGCTGGGCCCGAAGCCAGGACGCCCGCATCACGTGACGGGGGCGCCTTGTCATCGGCCGCGCCCCCGCCTTCATTGCCTAGCGACTGGGGAAGAGGCCGTCCTGCCCCCCCCCCCCACAGCCGCTTGTGATTGGCCCTGGGCCCCGGAGGCCGAAGAAGGCCCAGGACCCAGGGAGAAACCTGCACGGGGGCTCCAGACGAGCCCGGGAGCCCCTACCTACCAACACACTCACCTGAGGGCCCTGAGAGAAGCCCGCCCCCCCCCCCCAGCCGGCGAGACCCCCGAGAAGAGCGCTAGAGCGCATGGGCCTCTCTGGATCGGCCTGCACACCGCCCAGGCTAGAAATTCCAGCGAGGGGGCTCTGAAGTCCTCGTGAACCCCCTCCCTCTGCCAGCACACCAGAAGCCTACGCAAGGGCCCGGGAGGGCCAAAGAGAAAGGTAAATCCCCGGGGGACGCCCTGAGATCGCCCCTCTCCGTGGGAGACTGTTGTTGGGCCCCGTTGGCCCCTTTGTGCCTGCAGGGCTTTGGAAACTGAGAAGGAGCACTGTGTTGACTGAGGAACCCTCGAAGAGGACGCAGGGACTACCCTGTTAGTAGAAGGTAACCCCTGAATGCTCATTTCAACGCCAGGCCCTGATTAATGCTATACTTCTTGTTGCCTGAGGCCTGGCTTATCTTTACCATGCTCATTCTTACAAAATGAAATGTTTATCCTTGCCTGATGGGATAAATGAAATGTTCACTTTGCTCCAGTCTAAGGAAATGTACTAATGCAAGGTTTTAAGGAGATAGTGATACCTGTACTATCGACATTACCTTGGATGATGGGCCAAATCTGAATTCTTGCCTAAGGAAAAGCCCATTGGGCTTGGATGCATTATTTATTGGTGCCTCAGGGAATATCTAGGGCTGTGTAGGGAAATTGATATGAGTTCCTGCTGAAACGGCTACTCCCAATGAAATGTTTATGCCTGCTTAGTGTAGGTACTGAAATGTTGAATCTGAACTACGGACCTGGGGATTGAAATGCCTACAGTCCTATAAGAAAATGCTTCCGTTACCTCCCTAATGAGGCGGGGCCAGGCTCCTGTAAGCCATTTGGGGCCTGAATCCTTCTGAAGTTAACCCCTCGTTGGGGTAAGAGTTGTGCTAACCTGCCCCTAGGCAGGTCCTTGGAAAGTACCGCTATTGGGCAAGTTTAACGGCCCCTTGGCCCAAAGTGCTAAATGCTTAATGTGGATAATGGAGGGTCTACCTCTTCTGAATGAGTCAGCTTAACGGCCCGTTGACTCCTGAGTAAGGAAATGTTATTATTCCTGCCTGATTTCTAGTGAAATGTTGATCCCTACTTAAGGAACTGTTCATTCATGGTGTAACCTGGCTAATGAAATGTTTTACATTTAAGGAAATGTTTTATCCTCATTTAATGCACTGCTTATTCCTGCTGAAGGAAATGTTTTACTATTGCAAAGGAGTTTAATGAAATGTTCACCCTTGCTTGGTGAGAAGTTAGTTTTTGTGCCTACTGAACAGGTTACTTACCTGATGACCTGTGGACTTCTGCTACATGATATGCTCATCCTTGCCTGATGAGCTGATTGTCCATGCTAATCCATTCATGAAATGTTTATTGCGACGTGTTAAATTGGATATTGAACTGCTCCCTTTACTCCCCTCTGATGAAATGCTTTGATGAGAATTTGATGCTGTGATTTTTGATTACCCTAACCTTGATCTTATATAGAAACATATTGTTTTAAATCAAGCTCACTGGTGTGGTCTAAGTCATTGCGTGTGCGTTTATTGTCTCGGTGGATGCGTGTGCCTTGTAGTCACTTAACACCTAAGCTTTCGGGTGCCTACATGCTCGTGTCAGGCTATCCCCGGGGAACTGGTGACCCCAGTTCCTACACTCAGAAACTGTACAGCTCAGCGAGCTGACATAAGATCTTTAAAGATGGCGCTTAAAAATGCCGATCACGAATTACCCACACTAATAGTGTGCGATTTGCATTACCGCGTCCAGTCTTACAATAATTCCATGCAGACCTGGATTAAAAACGGTTACAAAGATGAGACAGGTGCCACAATAAAGCATAAAAAGCTCTGGGAACAAGTAGTTCTTTTATAGAAAGAACTACGAAAGACTCACGTGATACATACACTGAGTCATCAATGTGATGGCGTTCACGTTGCAGGGAATATATTGGCTAACAGAGCCACAGCGGTGGCTGTTCAATCGGCTTCCGTAGCTACAAAAAAGCGTTCAAAAAATAAAATAGATGGACAAACCATGCTGGCAGTAAAAGCCTCATTAAAAGGCGACTATGCAGCATTACCTCTCAACTATCCACTCAATAATACATACATAATTGATGCAAACTCTGTTCCTTTTGCTCGAATCCCTAGAGTGGGGACAGAGTAATTCCAAACACGAACTGGAGAGCTTACATTATTCGAGAAGCACACATGGGAATGGGTCTGTGGCACCAAGAGATCTTGAAATCTCTAAGAGAATTACAATCACAATACTGGTGGCCGGGGATGAGCGTGCAAATGTATAACTTTGCAATGGATTGTCAGGACTGCAACAGAGATCGCAGTTGTGAACCGGACCAGATACCAGCCCAGACACCTCTATTAGACAGCATTAGGCTATCTATACGCAGACATCCAGACGGAAACATGCGATCCCATAATTATTAAAGACGAGATTCATTTAGATGCGGCTCCAGCGCTCGGCTAACGCCAGAACTGTTATAAAAGATTTGCGAGTCTTTATCGGCACATACGCAATTGGCAAGCTACATTCTGACCAGGGTCCTGCGTTTAGCTCTCGAGCTTATAAGGAGGCCATGGCCAGCATGGGCATTGCATTGCGGTACTGTAGTCCATTCCATCCCGAGGAAAATGCGGTAGTGGAGAGAAAAAAACGTGACATAAAGCAATCTATAAGAGCGAGGGTATTAGGTTCGGGTGACGGGTGGGTCAAACATCTAATAAGTATCCAAAGTAGTCTTAATATTCTGCCAAGAAATTCTCTAGGAGGTGTCACTCCATACGAACTATTGTTTGGTACTAGAATGATCATTCATGACATCGATTGTCAGACTTCAGTGGTGAAACAAAAAACTTTTGATATCAAAGATCGTTTGGCTGTTTTACAGGACTTAAATGAAAGAAGAAGAAGTCTAAGTAACACAAAGCTAAAGCCAACGACCACTGAAGAAAAACCACCAGTCCCAGCAAGACCTGTCTGGATTCCAAAGATTGGGGATCTGGTCAGAGAAAAGATCGCGGTGAAGAAGGAATTTGGGCCTTCTTACAGAAAAGCAGTACCTGTCTTAGCTGTCAGCGGAACAAGATCAGTAGTACTACCGACCCTTGCTGGTAAAAAGGAGAACAGAGTTGTATCAATCGACCTGGTAAACCACAATCATGTGGCCAATAATAAGCAGTAGGCCCAGTGGACTCCCAAGAAGTAGCAGAAGATCAAACCTTGCTACAATCCAAGAGGTTCAAACTGAAAGACTAATCACTTGTGATAAACCTGCAGTGAATAAAAAAGGACTATGCAACAAAGCCATGGAACTTGTGCCTCTTGAAACCCAAATTGCAACAGTTCATCAAGAAACACCTGTCTACAATGATGTAGCCTCTAAACATACATATTCAAAGATTAATGAAAATCCGGAAGCAATTCCAACAATTGACAGAACTGCATCTGGCTACTTCATCAATTTCGATGACTTTTCTGATGATCCAAGTGAACATGAAGAAATGCCAGCAACAAAAACTTTCAAAGTAAAAAATGACTGAACTTTTTCATCAACTCAAAGAAACATATGTGATTTCACCATAGATTGAATTATGGATTGTGTTAGGTGTACTTTTCTTCCTGCTCTGGCTCATCTTGGTTTTAAGTTTGGGTAGATTTATTGATGGAAAACATAGTACAATGGACACAGCAAGTCAGAACATCAACTTGGTTCTAAAGCCACACAGATCTTCTCACATCGAAAAAAGAGAACTGTGACCAGTGAACATCACAGCCAATCCTATACCCGGTGGTGTAGCATGGGACACAACGGATTACGAAATCTATAGCCCGATTGAGCTCTTGAAATATCCACACCAGTTCAAGGTTTCCTTAAGTGACTTTGTATCACCTAGTACTTTCTCTGATCATTGGGACTTTGAAAATATTAAAAATATGATGTCAGATTTAGAAATGTCAGCAAAATTTACAGAACATGGTTATTTACAAGGTTCATCAAATTATGAAGACATGTATTGCTTTAATCATTATGGGCTTCACTATTTGCATAAATCTGCTAATCCTAGAAATGATTTTACTTATAATCAGTAGGAACATTGTCCAACTCTGCCAAAAGGCAGTTCAAAAACATTTTATGAGAAATTCCCATACTTCTCAGGGTTTCATAACACTGACCCAGAAACGTTTTATTTCAAAATGTTAAATAAGACAGGAATGAAAAACATGTTGACAAATACTAAATTGATTTATTTTGAAAAATGTTATGAAAAAATGTCTACATTTGGTTTTGAATTTTGGAAAAACAACATTGAGACAAAAACCATCTGGGGTACAAAAGACTGGCAGGTACAAGGTCTAGAATCATTATTTAGAGCCTGCATGATCCCAGAACAGATAATATTCCTGAATGACACCATTCAACAAACAACCTGTCTTGGCCTAGCCAAGATAAAAGACTTAAACAAACCGTCTATTCCAAAGCCCATACCTGATAGTAATAGCACTACAGATGTAGAGATAGACATATCCCATATTTACACCAAAACAGAACAAATCCTGATGGGAAAAAATGGTTGATCTGGCCCACAGACACTAATAACTGTCAAGATAGATTCCTGAACAAAACACAGAGGTTCAAACAGACCAAGCCAGACCCAAGATATTCCCAGAGACAACATCCAGGGATAATAACAACATATAGTGTAGGAAAACTATGCCTTGAGTGGCTACAGAAATCCACACTGCCTGAAATAAAGCAACACTTGACTTTACTTAAAGAAGGTGCTGACTTGCGAGATTTCATACTGGGACCTCGCAAACAGCGTCAAAAAGTTTCATATACACCGGTATATATGCGGCTTACAACAAAGCTTGGAAAGTAATGCAAATTGAAACTGCTGAAAAAATACGAGAAATTGATCGTATTAATTTGGAAAAATCACTGTCTGTAGTGGACAATGGATTAACGACTCTGTCCTCCAGAATTTATTCACTGGACAGCATAGTATCATCTGCTATTGATATAATAGAACAGAATATGCTAATGTTACAACATGGCCAGTCCCAATTACGTTCTATTGTACAGTTAGGCTGGACGTTACAAAACCTCCGTTCAGCCTACGTGCCATGGCGTCTAATCAACACAACGTCATTATTTTCTATTTTTAACCTTACAGATAAACAAATCTCTTTGGCACAAAAAGGAGCAGACTATACGGTGCTGAGCATTGGAAAACTAGAAAAATTACCATTGACAATGTCAGAACGACCTGTCATTGAATGGATAATACATGGCACAATTACAATTTTGATAACGACTTTTCAGTTTCAATATTGCCAAAAGTATATACCAGCAGGCCTGTATGAAAGGATGGGTAAAGGATACATCAAGTCAACCTGGAATTTACCTTATACACATGATTCTAATTTTTGGGGAGATCTAGTAGAGGCAAGCATTAGGAAGGATGCTAAGAGGTTCTGGGACCTATTAAGAGCTAGGGAAAAGCCCACTGACCAGCAGCTAACTTGCAATATTCCTGGGGACGTATGGTTTAACAATTTTTTGAAATTGTACTCCGCTCCAGGTGTGTCTCAGTTAGCTTGCCCACTTCTGGGTTCACTGCCTAACTCTATAATTGATATCCCATGCCATGATGGTCTATTTACCAGCTTGGAAGTAGAGAGAGCGATTCGATGTATTGTCTCGAACAAAGCGGCAGGTCCCGACGGAATTCCAGGAGACCTAATTAAAAATTACCCTCCTTTTTGGAGTAGACTAATTGCCTCCCTTTTGAATTAGGTATTGTTGGGCGGGGTTTTTCCTGACTCGTGGAGGGGTGCTGAAGTCGTACCTATTTTTAAAAAGGGCTCTAGGGACGACCCGGCGAATTATCGCCCCATTAGTTTACTGGACTCATCCCAAAAGGTAGCAGGAAAGGTGGTACTGGGCAGGATTATCCAGTGGGCCGATGAAAATCAGATTCTGTCAGATCTTCAAGCAGGCTTCAGAACAGGAACAGGCACAATCGAGCAGACATTCCGCCTTCTTATGATCTATTGGAAAGTGGTGGTGCTGGGAGGGGGCAGTTTGTATTTGGTCTTTATTGACTTGCGGACTGCCTTTGACCTAGTACCACGCACACTTTTATGGAACGTCCTCAATGGGCTAGGCCTCCCTCCTTATTTGCTGTCGTTGCTTGTAAAATTTCATGACAGGAATTTTGCCCAAATTAGATGGGGTGCACAAGGAGAGAAAACACCTCGTATCCCCGTGGACAGGGGCGTCCGCCAAGGGTGTGTGCTTGCCCCCACTCTGTTTTCTCTTTATATTAACGGAGTGGTGGAACACCTTCTTCGGCAGCCATCAGATGCACCCACCCTGGCTGGAAGGAAAATCCCAACGCTCCTATTCGCGGACGATACCCTCCTTATCTCGAAATCACCAATGGGCATCCAATCATTGCTCTCCAGCTTTAAGGCTTTCTGCGATGGAAGGGGCTTGGCTATAAACATAGGCAAAACTAAGTTTTTAGTCCTTAACCCGCCCAAAAAGTCTGTTTTTCCACCGGCCCTAGATTCTGTCCCACTTGATCGAGTCAAAGAATTTGACTACCTGGGTATACGCATCAGTGATACCATGAGCTGGAAGGCACACCACCAAAAGGTGTTTCTGACTCACAAAAGGGTGGCAGGTGCATTGCTCAAGGAACAGCGTGCCTCATCATTAAAACCAATTGGGGCCCCCCTAGATATTTATAGGGCAAGGGTTGTGAGTGCGGCACTATATGGTGCCGAACTGTGGGGCACCCATAGAGTTGATACTCTGGTTCATCTTGAGAACAACTTTCACAAAGACCTCATGGGCTTGCCCCACAGCACACCAACAATCCCACTGCTGTTAGATGCAGGTACCCGGGCAATATGCGATCAAGCGAAATTACGCCCGCTTCTCCTATGGTGTAGAATCTGGAATGTGCAAGAACTTAGCAGTTATGCAGAAGCCTTAAACGACATTATGTCCCTACCGGGCTCACATAAGATCATCTGGCTTAGGGAGGTCAAAAAGCTGCTTTATAAACTAGGACTAGGAGAGGCTTGGGTCAACAAATCTGCACCTCCAAAACAACAGCTAAAGAAGGCTTATTGGGCATGGGTAGACAATGAGAGGGTTCGTAGTACAAGTCATTGTAAATCCGTAGCCCTGTTTCTGTTAGTCAAAAAAACCCCGTACAGGGAACCTTATTTAGACACTATCCAGAGCTCATGGGACAGATCATTGTACATTAAGTTTAGGGTGGGGGTGCTTCCATTGTGTGAGTTTACTTCCACCTGGAAACCGCCCGCCCAAACCGTACCTTACTGTCCCTTTTGTGATCTAAGGGTTGAGTCCGTGTCCCATGTGTTGTTCGAGTGCAGTGTCTATGCAGCCCCGAGACGTAGGTGGTTGAAGCCCCTTTGCAGGTGTCTGGGAACTCGTTCTCATTTAGAAGCCCTACGTATATTACGTACAGATGCTAGACCCCTCTTTTCCACTTGTATGGCAAAATTCTTGGGCTGGGCTTGGCGTTTAAGAACGGCAAAAAAACTACTAATCCAGTGAATGAGCCCCCCTGCCCAATATGTTGCCTTGTATACAAAATGTTTTAATGTTGATGATTGTTATAAAATTGTTTTTAAAGATGCAAGATATGCTTTTATGATATGTTTTTATCGAATAAAGCTATTACACACTTATACACATAGATGTTATAGTGAAGGGAAAAAATAGGTATATCTTAGTGGAAACAACTGTAAAAAATCACTAAGCGGTACACTTCTGTGTCAAGGTATTAACTTGCATGGAGCCTGCGAAGGTTCATCAAATAACCTTTCATGTCACCTGCATGGCACTCCTACAACACAGATAGAGCCTTTTTTCAGACAGCTTTCCAACGGCAGCTACGTTATAATAAGTGACCACAGCTGTTGTGGCATGGTGCCAGGAATAGCCTATCTCGTGAGCGTTACTTCCAGGGTCATTTGCTGTATGCAAGTATTGTATCCAAACAGCAAACCAGACAAGGAGGCAGCAATATGGCCTTCTCTGAATATCTCTTCTATTCTAATTGATACTTTAAGCAGAATGAAGTCTATTCATTTACAGACAACTGTGCCTTTAACTTCGTCTAGAGAAACTTATGATCTGCAAGTTGCAAGGACAGCGGCAGAGATACATACACTATTATCGACAAATTGCCCCGTGCATTTCGTAGAAATGTTAGGTCAAATCTTAAACATGTCAGATACCAGTGGCATCGCACATGTATTTAAGACAATTTTTTCGGGACTATTAGCACCCTTTGAAGCAGTCCTGAGTATCTTCCCAAATTTCGTGCACTCTGTGTTTGGCGGCCTGCCTCTCATCTTGGGACTCGTTGCAGGAATTTTATTTTTGTTCCTTCTGCTCCGATATGGCAAGTCAAGTCACAGACAAAAACCCAGGCAACAATGGAAGAAACGATCCTAGCGATGAGATACCGAGAAAGGATTACTAAGGTCCTCGGCTTGGCGAAGCTAAGAGATCTGAATACTACCTGGTTTCTTTCATTCAGACCAATCTGGCAAGATTGCATCTTACCTGTTCTACGATGCCTGCTATGTGGAGAAGAATGTGTGTTGGACGTCTGTCTTACACTACCATCAGCAGTACCTATGGATATCGATACTTGGCTTGGTTCGGTAACGGCTCATGCAACGTGTTATCCCGAGCGGATACCTATTCTGATGACGGCATTCGTTGAGACCTCACCATTATGATTAGGTGGCTGTGAGGTACAGATGAAAGCGGCACACAGGTACAACCTTCTGTGACCATTGCTGATCCAGAAATCTCACATTTGCACTAGTTCTACTTTTTTGGACTTGGTCCAACTTTCACCTACTGTTATAGACGAATTCTTTGCCAGTCTATCTGAACTTATGTTCTCCCCTAACAACGAGAATAACTTTTAAAAGAAAACATGAGCACACAGCGTTCCCTGAACTCTGAATTCGGCCTTCAGTTTTGATAAACAGAACTTTTGAAAACATTTGAAATATTTTACTTCCCTGAAAGCGAAATTATTTTTCCGTTCCCAAAATATTTAACTTTTTTTGGCACATGGTACTCTGCTTCAAGTAGAACTATTCTTGGAGAACAAGATTTCTATTTTTAGAATCTCTAGAGGCGATATTTTGACTTGGCCTATAGCACATGTACAGTTGTATAAATATGTGATGAAATGGTCTCGACCTTCTCTTCTGTATTAAGAGCCATTTCATAAATGTAATTTTCGCAATTCATTCAGCAAAAATCAACGTACTATATATGCATTATCTGAATGATACCTCTGCTTGAAAACGTACAGTATAATACTAATTTTTCGTTTATATACCATTTCAAAAGCATTTTATGTATTTTGGGGTGAGTTGGAAAACACATGCATCGTTATACATGTTTAGTATTGTTTAGTATTTAGTAATGATGGACATTATACGTGGAGTGGGTGTTGTGAACGTATCTAGGACCCTATTTAGATATTCCCGATTTATGCCCTCATGTGGTTATAACAAATACTATCCTTATAAAGGCATAAGAATCATATCCATATTCAGTCATTGCCAATGCAGTCCAAATACGGCAAGGCTACTCCCATAGACTCCTAGAAAGTACAACGCGTTCTTTAAACAAACCAAGCCTCCAGCAGCCCGGGAATTCCCAATGCTTCTGTTTTGATTTGTCCAAGAACTCCTGGAGTCCTGAAAGAACTGCAAGTTCTTAGTGACGTCTTATGTCCAACCTTACGTCAAACTCGGCACCTTCCAGGTATAAATATACCAGCATCTGCCTCAGCAAACACACGGTGGTTTGGAGCAGATCGGCTATCTACTTACCCGACGCCCTGCTGAAATGAGTGACGAAGGAAGCCGACCCTCCCATTGACGCACTGAGAGAGACGCTGTCTTTTCTCCTGCCGAGAAATCCAGCTCCAGTGTTTCCAGTCACCCTTGCGGGTTGCTGGGAGATCGAGTCCTGAGAGAGAGAGATACAAGGCCTCCTTCATTCTATAACCAAGGTACGGAGCTGATTAGACCCTTAGAGAATTCTTGATTCAGATTCTTGGCAAAACTATCTTAACTAAAACTATATCTCACTTACTCCTTCCCACGTACTAGGTTTAGGTTAGGTACACCGGGGTAGGCGTATTTTAGAAACACCAGTTGAGTATGTTTAGTCAACTTTTATCATTGTCTGAATTTTATCCGTTTTATGTATCTTATGGCTTAGAAACCATATCAATGCTATTACAGTATTATTTCATAATACTCCTTTTACTGTACGCACTTTACTTTATGACAAGTATTGCAATTGTGGCAATTCAGTTCTCTTGCATGAGAAAGAAGACTGCTCAATAAATAACCACTTTTATTGAAAACGCCTGTCTCTCTATTTCTCTGCACTCCTTGTGAAACTAAGCATGTACGATTGACTGAGTGAAATAGCTGTCTATTGTTTCCGCGACTCTGGAGATATACTCCTTATTCTGGAGGGAGCAACGTTGTCATATTTATGCGGTTGTCAGAAACTAACCCCTTCTTGCCTATTCAGGAAAGTTAAGTCCTTCCTGTTCACTCGAGAACGTTTCTAGTGACCTCTGAGCTAGCTGGCATTCATAATTAAGTCTAACATATTCAGTAGAGACCTAGTCAACCTTAGTCCTACGTCTAAACTATCGTTTATGTTATTCCAATGCGCAGAGCCTATTGGGAATATAGGAACAACACTACACCTAGAGCTGCTGAGCTCATTGATAGGTTAGGGGCTGCTAAGAACCTGAGTACATTTGATTTGACTTCAGGTTACTGGCAGATTGCCATCACTGATGGAGCAAAGGAGCGGTCAGCATTCTCCAAACCAGAAGGACATTATCAGTTCAAGGTAATGCCCTTTGGATTAATGAATGCACCTGCCACCTTCCAAATGTTGGTGAACCTGGTCTTGTCTTGGTTGGAACAGTTCAGTGCAGCTTACCTTGATGATATAGCTGTATACAACTCTACCTGGGGAATTCACTTAAGCCACCTAAAGGAAGTGCTTCAGGCCATGCAGCAAGCAGGCCTGACTATTAAGGCAAGTAAGTGACAAATAGGGCAAGAGTTCTGTGGTGTACCTGGTCCACCTGGTAGGTGAGGGCCATATACAGCCTCTCCAAGCAAAGATTTTAACTATTTTGGATTGGACAGCTCCTGTTACCCAGACTCAGGTCAGGGCATACCTTGGCATGACAGGGTAATATAGAAGGGGGGCCCCTAACTGAACTCACTTCTAAAAAGAGGCCCAAGAAGGTGATTTGGACCCCAGAGTTTCAGAAGGCTTTTGACACTCTGAAAGCTGCTGTGTGTTCCGCACCAGTGCTACTAGCCCCTGACGACACAAAGAAATGTGTGGTTCAGACAGATGCTTCAGAGCAAGGGATTGGGGCAGTATTGCCACAGCTAAATGAAGAGGGCCTTGATCAGCCAGTTGCCTTTATTAGTAGGAGGCTTCTTCCCAGAGAGCAGAGGTGGAGTGCCATTGAGTGAGAGGCTTTTGCAGTGGTGTGGTCCCTGAAAAAGTTGACACCATATTTGTTTGGGACTCACTGTTGTGTTCAAACTGACCACCAACCTCTCAGATGGCTCATGCAGATGAGAGGGGGGACTCATAAGCTGTTAAGGTGGTCCATTTCTCTACAGGGAATGGACTTTACAGAGGAACACAGACCTGGGGTTGCCCATGCAAATGCAGATAGACGTTCAAGGTTTTTCCACTTAAATGATGAGGACTACCAGGGTGTAGGTTATTAACCCATCACCTTTCGTCTGGGGGGGACTGTGTTGCAAAGTCATCATGTGCCATGGGCACCCCCCAACCTTTTGCTGACTGATACTGGTGGTAACTGACTCTGACTGACCCTGGGTTCTGTCGAACCAGGCCCAGGGCCAGGGCTATGCTGAAAGAGTCACATTCAAATACAGTTAAAACACCTACATAGACTAGGGTGCACAATGGTATGGTGGGGTACCCCTGTAATTGGCATGACCTACTCCATAGGCGAGTACTATATCATAGGGCAGGGAGATTGAAACTACCTAGAAGTCCCTAGTACCCTAGGGCATGGCAGTTTAGAGGCCAGCAGCTCTTTTTGCATGTGCTTGTGTGCACTGCTGAAGCCTGAGGTCAGCTTAAATGCAGCCCTGGGTGTCAGGACTGCTTTTAAAAAAGAAAAGTGTGCCCAAACTCGACTTTGGGGGTTGGGGGTTGAGGCACATAAAAATGGATATGCTCCAATGTTTTGACCTATTAGGAACCCCCATGGTCTCCCCTAGGTGTCCATGGGGTGGGGGGGGGTCAGATATGTAAATTGATACTTGTATAGCGCACTACTCACCCGCAAGGGTCTCAAGGTGGTTATATGAATACCGCTATGGAACCCATCCTGGCTTTCCCTGTGAGGTGTCCACTCCTGGGCACCCCCAAGGTGGAGGCCAGGCATCCTTATCGTTGTAGGGGCTGTTGTGAAGATTAAGCAAGCTATTGCCCAGAGTTGCAGAGTGGGACTCAATGATTGTAATAGGCACCGAGGCAAGAATTATCAGGTCCGTGGAATTTTGAGCCCAAAACCCGCCGAGGCGAGGAATTGAACCCTGGTCCCGGGCTAGACCTCTGCATCAGGGTCTGCCATTCTAACCAGTGAGCCACACTTCTCCACGTATGTATAAGGTACATCCTTGTAAAATGAGTTTTATAGGCCCTGGGTTAAGTGAAATTTCATATTTCACTCTCCACATTGTGGTAAAGTGCTGCTCAAATTCGACTTTGATGCTAGGAGCACTGTGGAGGGAGAATCTGCAAAATTTCTACAGATTCAGAACCCCTAAAGTCGGCAAGTACTTATAAAATATGTTTTTATAAGTCCGGGTGCTGGAAAAACGGCCCAAGTCAGTTTTCCCATTGCAAATCCCCTGTTACATAGGTTAACATGGTAGGAAGTTATTGATTAATAACTCTTGATAGGAGAGGGCTAGAAATGTCATTCAAAGACTTCCCAGAATGGTATGAATAAATCCAACAATGTCATATTGTTGAATTTCTCCGAAAGTGTTTATACAAGAAGTTATACGATTTTCTTGTTTGTAAGTCCTATTCAGCCTTCCAGTGGTCTGCCCTGATTGGTCAGAGTTAAGCAGATTAGCCAGGCTGCCTTGAAGATGTGAGAAAGAGCTCCTGGGTTTAACCAGCTCTGATGGCAGGGCAGTGTGATGTTACATAAGAATGCCAGGCCAGGGGGAGGTGTCGTAAACTATGTTCTTCAAAGAGGAGAGCAGAGAACAGTGTCATTTACAACTCTGAAATTCCCAGCGTATGCAGATGGTAGGCTTATGGAATGTATGAGCAGATGCCGGGGGGAGAGTCTAAGTAAATTAGCCATCCTAGCTGTGTGGTTAGCCAGCTCTTACCTCCTTGCTGGAAAATCAGCCATTATGGATTTGGAAGATGTGATGCACTCTGGGACAAAATAATGCCACACTCTACAGGATGTGGTCATAACTATGAGGAGTTACCCTGCTCCCATTGATCAGAAGTGACCCCCTGCTTGACCCAGAGAACTTGGAATAAGGTTCAGAGAGGGGCAGAGCCCTCCAGATATGCAGCTGGAAACTTACTGAAGCAAGAAGTGCCCTGTTGAGAAGTTTTCCTGAGCAAAGGTTTCTAAGGCCTGACCTCTGAAGACTGCACCATCTGAAACTACAGCCATGAGGATTATCTTTCTGAAAAAGTACTAAAGAGTGGAAGCCCTGAAATCTACAGGTTAAAAGAGCTCATCTGGAACTACAAAAACTAAATCTACACCTTGGAGAACTACCAGTGGATTTGTAAGGGGTTTGTACAAGTGGATTGTGGGAACTGAAGTCCTCATCTTTCAAGGACCATCTTGGAGATTCCAGACTCTTGGAGTGAGTTTGAGACACTTTGTGACCCCTTGAGGAACTTCAGGAAGAAGTCAAAGAAGTCTGCAGAACTTTGAAGCAACTTTGAAAAAAAGTTCCATAGCGGGACCTACTCATCCTGGCCAGCCAGGCTGCCTGCCTTCAACTGCGAGCCAGCAAAGCCAACCAAGTTTGTCCCGCTAAAAGCTCTATCACTCCAACTTCCAGAGATTGACTGGGACTAGAAGAAAACTGAAGCCAGTGAACCCTCACCGGATCCGGCTACATTAGGAGCATCAAGAGACGCTGAGAGAAAAAGCTCCGAAAAAGTTTGTAAGTGCGCTCATAGAAAAGGTGACCGGGAGCAACCGCGAGAGCAAAGACGCCTGCCTTCCCTCGCGTGCCGGGCTGGATTCCTGGGTTGCCCCACTGAAGCATTAAAGGAAAATGTTCTAAGTCCGCTCCAGGGAAGTTGACAGGGAGCTCATCGAAATGCAAGCCAGCGAACACTCACTGGATCGGGACTGGCTGGGAGCTTTGAGGTCCCTCGGAGGAAAAGCTCAAGAAAAGTTTCTAAGTGTGAAGGTAGAAACTGAGATCGGGACCTGCCACGAGCTGTAGCTGCTCAGGGCTTCATCGCGCCCAGCCTGAAACTTTGACTTTGGCCTGGTCTATCGCGAGCAGGTATCACAATATGGTGCGATAATCTTCTAAGTGCTATATTTTGCTAATTCTTTAGAAATTCATATCTCCGGTTGCCTACATTGGATATTTGTCGTTTTGGTGTCATTTTAAAGATAACAATATTTCCTATTTTTATGAATTGGTATTGAATTTTTATTATGTGTTTTGTCTTGATTATTTACTGAATAGGTGTTTTTAAATGCTTTACATACCTGTCTTTGAAGTAAAGCCTGCCTGCTTGCAGCCAAGCTACAAAGGGTTGAGCATAGGAATAATTTTCTAAGACCTGTGCTGAGTCCCACCAAGTGATAGTGGCCTTATTGCCAGTGGCAGACTTACATTTGCCCCTACCAATAACCCACTTTCCAACAGCCCAACTTTAGCAACCCCTATAACTCCACAGTAACTGTTATCCCCAGTACCTAGGGCATTGAGACTGAAGAGGGGCCACTGGTGCTGCAGCAAAAAGTGTGCCACACCAGAGACCCCTCAACAAGACCATAACAACTGCCATTGCAAGCTGCGTGTCTTTGTGCAGAGAAAACTGAGGAGTCGACATGGTACACATCCCTGTGTGCCACACCCACCTACACTGCATTAGTTATAGGTAAGCCACCTCTCCCGCATACCTTACAGCCCTAAGGCGGGATGCACTATAGCTGCCTGAGTAGATATGAACCTGCAATATTTAAGTCATTCTTGGATATTGTAAGTGCACAGGGAAGCCATGAGCTGGATACTTGTCATTACGAGTTTCATTGCCCCCTGCTGGCTTCACTGTACCTTAAGATGTTTGATACCAAACGTCTTATTAAATACTCAATGATGTCAGTGTTGAATTTATTAAAAATTGCACACAGGATTCCCTTTAGAGGGTCCCCTGAAAACCTACCAAGCACTGGTGTGGTCTCTGACTATTCTAAGCCAGCCTGCCACCACCAGACCTGTTTCTGACCTCTTGCGGTGGGGACCAAGTCTCTGAGAGGCCAGTAAAAACACGTGCTCTAGGCAGAGGTGCTTTACACCTCCTCCAGTATAGGATGGCCTGCGAAAGTTGGGAAGCCTCAAAGGCGATGCTGCCTTTGAAATGAGACCCAGGCAGCTCCAGCCAGTGGAAAATGCCAACCCCCCTTCACTGCTCCGCATTTGGCAGAAGGACTGGTGGGAAAATTAGGTAATTTAGGAGGTGGGTCCCCATTCAACCAGCACCTCCCCATAGGTGGGGCAGGCTACACGGAGGCCCCTTTTTATTTCCCTTCATCTTGGTTTGAAAGAGAATTAGCCAATTAGGTTCAGGGTGGTGCCCCTCCCCCCAGGAACTGGTCACTTAGAGTGTGTAGGCTCCCTAAAAATAGATAGCCCATTGGCAACCATCTGTCACCCTTTCACACCCCTACATTTACTACTTAGGTGGCATCCTTGAACCCTGAACTTCATATTCGACAAACACAGAGATGAAAAGGACAAATAAGAGCTGCTGACCCGAGGACAGAAGCCCTGCTGCAGAAAATTGTTGCCAACCCCTGCCTGCTGCCTAAAGGACTCAACAATCATGGTGTGCTGCCTCGTCCTGCAATTGTGAACCCTACTCCAGCCTTCTACAAATTGCCAAAGAACTCCCTGGGAGTGGAGGTACCACTCCCTGCAGCCCACAGGCACTGAACTGCAGAATTCGGTTTCACCGACCTGCTGCTCCCAGGCGACTTCAACGCAGCACTCAAACCAAAAGTGGCACATGAGCTCCATAGCATCAGACTTGTCTCTCCACCAGGTTGGAAACAAAAAGACCTACTGGAGCTGTGCTGCACCAATACTCGGGGTACCATACCCTCTGCAGCATTCACCAAGACAAAGGGTCCAATCGAACTCCAACTGCCCATGAAGCAAGCACCCAGACATATAGAGCCCTGAGACCCACATTGTGAGTGGCCCAGATGTCCCGAAATCACCTCTACAACCTGCCTGCTCCTGACCGTGAGGACATCTTGACATGCGCCTATCTATTCTGCACCCAGCCCGCCCCGCCTGGGTACAGACAAATCAGCTGTGCTACCATGGTCCTGAGGCCCTTGTGACCTGCTACTTTGAGTGGGACTCCTAGGATTTACCTTTAAGTCTCATTGTGCAGTGTGTTTTCTTGTGGCCCCCTTCTTAGCAGCACACCAGCTACCAACAACCACAGCACCTTGTCATGGCAGAATCCGGGATGATCCCGAGAGTACACTGGTGGAACATTGGGCCTGGCCTTGCTACTTGCTTAAATCCGGAAGGTGAAATCCAACTGTGTGATTTTATATGCTTTTTCTTATTTCTTCCCATTGACTTCAATGGTGCAGAACTGCGCTCAAAAGTAGTTCATTTTGCAACCTTCGAGTATTTATATCCTAAAAAGTGCTTACTGTAGAACAAATTTCTTGGTCTGAAAAATTACATTAACATTTTAGTCATTTTTTAAAATTGGTCTCGGATTTATTCTTGATTGTGTGTGCGTCTCATTTATTGCCTCTGTGAGTACAACAAATGCTTAGCACTACCGTCTGATAAGCCTAACTGCTCACCCACACTACCACTAAATGAGCATTAGTGTTATCTACTTTTACCTCTGTATACCAATCTGGGGCTCACAGGACTCTCTGCACAGTGTACTTCATTTTAGTGCACTATGCATAGAGCCAGCGTCCTACATTTACTGTATTTTACCAACATCTGTGTAAGGCGTGGTAAGAAAAGCTGTGGAAGCTGCAGATATAAAAGCATGTAATAAGTGTATAACACTGTCTTGTCCTCATGGCCCACGGAAGACCAAACACCTGTGCTTGTCTGCTGATAGGACTCCAACAGAGGTTCCCTCATTAGCGTGAACAGAAAAAAAAGAGAGTGGGCAACCCTGATATGTTCCAAGCGCGATGGGTAAGGGTGAGGAGAGTACCTCACTGACCCTCTCTCTCAGCCTCTGGCATCCTATAGGATGTTACATCACAGCAAAGGTACACAAATGGTTACTCCTTGAGCCACAAGGTATTCAGGGTCTATATGCCCCCAGTGATCTCTGATGTGGGGCTTGTAGGAGCATTTTATTCAGTGCAGTCTCCAAAGGGCCCCAAAGAAATATTTGAATAACAGGGCCACGTGCTTTTCACATGAACGCAGTCTTGTGCTGT
Organism: Lissotriton helveticus; assembly: GCF_964261635.1. NCBI lineage: Eukaryota > Metazoa > Chordata > Amphibia > Caudata > Salamandridae > Lissotriton > Lissotriton helveticus. The sequence continues at coordinate 1,163,198,933 of NC_136072.1, read as the reverse complement.
GAAGATCACATGAAGGGCATATTTGCAAGGATTTAAAGCTGCATGGGTATCAATTTTTTTATGCTACGGCAGCTTTTTTTAATCGCCATATTTACAAGTTGCCCCAAAGCCCTGATAGAAACAGTTTTACAGATTTAGCAGCAGTTTCTCACAGCAACAATTCTGTTAGCATGACTTACCAAAAATGAGTTGCAAGTTAGGCGTTCCAACGTAAAAAATTCCAGCAAAACACACAACTTAATATTTACAAGTATTTCCTTGTATGTCGCTAAAAAAGAAAAACTGGCACTAAGTCACATTAGCGGCAGTTTCCTACTACTAGGAACTACATGGTCTTAAAAATTATGCCAACACACTTGTATAATAGGGGCCTCATTCATGAGGTTTTGGTGCAAGTCAGCACCGCAAAGAATCTTGTGGTGCTGCCCTGCTTCACAAGAAAAAGTCAGGAATGTGCCATATCTATAAGATACGGTGCATTCCTGCCCCAGTCCTATCACACAATAGGCTGCCATGAACTAACGCAGGCACCCTAACACTATGGGGCAAGGATGCCTGCCTTGCTGAGATGACACTTTCCTGCACAAAATCAATTGCAGGAGGTGATTTACTCTTTCTATGTCTGCTGCATCATTGCACCTCCTTAACACCACCCGTGGTGTGGTGTTAGCTTCTGACGTATATTTCCAGATTTACGATATCTCATAAATCTGGGAATGCTTCAGCGTCCATGGGTGTTGCATGGGAACATCCACAGCAACACCCATGGAATGCCCCTTTCACGCAGTGTTTTGTGTGAAAATGGCACATATTTACAAAGCCATGAAAGTGGCTTTACCTTACCTTGTAAATATGCTGTGCTGGAACGTCAGCAACAGTAAGCTGGAGAGAAGGAACCATGGAAAGCCAGAGACTCTCTGGAGCTATTGGAAATCACGGAAGAAGGAGAGACCCACAACCAGAAACCGTTGGGGGAGCAGAGACGCCCGGCCGGGAAGATTGTCGCTATAGACAGGATGGTGCTCAGGTGAGGTAGCATTGATAGGGGCCAGCACGTGCAGATAGTTTGAAAGTATTTTATAGCCTAGCGCTCGAGCTGCTGCATGTGGAGGAGTGCTAACTACATGCCACCATCAATTAGGCCATGTGTGCATGTCTATTGTTGTGTGGACAGGTACCATGGTTACAAATGCAATATGCTTAATGTCTTTTACATAACTAATGTTCCTCATGTATACAATCATTGTTGGACATATTCAGAGTGCATAAACATGTAATTTATAGAACAACCAATGCCACCAGGGATTACTCAGATCAGTAGCACACATGATACATTGGGACAGTTAAATTACCAACATGCGGGACAGTTCCATAATGCTAGCACTATTTGCACTCCAGGTTGGACAAGCGTGAGTGCACACAGTGTACAAGGACAGAGGGAAGCAGGGCCATGACAATCATTGTCACTTACCTCCGGCAAGAGGAGGTCACAGTCCATTACATGCTTAAGAAGGAGTCAATAGTCTGCCTCCTGAACCACATAGCACCTGGGCTGCAGCCCACATCTCAGCGTTGCACCAACATCCCTCCACAGACCAAGCTACTCGCTGTCCTCCACATACTGGTGTCAGGAACTTTTTAACATACCACCGCCACAGTGGCAGGAGTGTCACAGGCATCCTATTCCAGGTTCCTTCCCACTGTCCTGGATGCCACTGTAAGCCTGACAGCTAACTACAAGGCACGCTTTGCATTAAATTGCATCATATCGCATCACATCAATTCCTTCTTGGGCATGCCACCTGTTCACCTGAGGCATGGTGAACCATTATTTGGAACTATGCTTCAGTTAAACCAACCTTGTGTCTGGAGTCAGCAGCAGAACTAGTTTGCTGGCAGACCCTGGATGGCATTACCAGGAGTGCTGGAGGCTTTCCGGAGGAGCCCCTCAGTACATGGAATCATACCTTCAACACTGATAACAGTGTTGGGGTAGGAAGCAACATGTTTGATACCAAACATGCCTAGGTTCGGAACTGCCACTATATAGTTAGGCATTGCAAAATGATGGATTGCCACTCTATGTATTAAAATGGCTGGCGGCACTTACAAAGCCTGGAGAATTGTCTCTGGGTTTTGTAGGGGTGTCTTGCTCATGCAGGGACACCCACACACTTATAACCCAGAACCTGCCTACAAGATTGAAAAGGGGGGACTAATGGGTTTTAAGTGTAGTGACCTCAGATATAATAATGTTGGATCTGTTATAAGTGGTGCTTGCACCATCTTACACAGGCTGCCATGGCAGGCTTGTAGTCATGGTTTCAGTGGTCTCTCATGGGTGGCACAATACATGCTGCAGCCCATTCGTGACCCCTGGTGTACCTATGCCCTGGGTACCTTAGTTCTATATACTAGGGACTTACAAAGGTACACCAGTAGCCAATTGTTGAGGTACAAAAGTATTTACCATGTCCATTTAGAGAGAAGGCACAGTGGCTGGGGTCCTGATTAGCAGGATCTCAGAACATCTAGCCAAAAAAACATACCGACAACAGGAAAAAGTGTGGGTAACCATGAAAGCAGGTCCAACTTTCCTACAGCCATAACCCCCTTGGTCTTCTGGGGAATATCCCCAACAATGTGCAACCTCAAAATCATACAGTTCATCCCAAAGGTCCTGCTGAGTGGACCAATTCTTCACAGTCAGCCCCTCTCCTTGCAGACCTCCTCCATCTCCCTCACATTGCTACATGATAGGCACTTGCGAACATTTCCATTCACTGTCAGACCTGAGGCATGTTTATAAAGGCTACTAAGTGGGTGCCACAATTAGTGCTGCATGCCCACTAGCAGCATTTAATTTACAGGCCCTGGGTACATGTAGTATCACTTTACTATGGGCTTACTAGTAAATTAAATATAAACGTGTTTAAAGGAGAAAGCACAAGCACCTCAGTACTTGTTAGAAGTAGTAAACGGTGTCCTAAAAGCCAACAAAAGTAGGTTCAGAAAACAGGAGGGTGAAGCAAAAAGTTTGGGGATGACCCTACAGAGGGGGTAAAAATCCAAAAGTGGGCAGTACTTTTGGTGAGTTTTTAATAGCACTTTGGGGTTTATCAATAACTTGTTAGTGTGGTAACACCACAAACAAAATGATTAGAGATCAACTACCTGGGAATACTAACGAAATTTGAAAAAGACTTTGAATAATTAGTAGTCCTAATTTGGAAGCAGGTTTGCAAACAGTTAAGGTCATGGAGCAGTCAGTGCTTTCAGTCAAGAAAATCAATGAGGACACTGTATAGTAAGTTATATTTGCAGCGTTATGTCTGACATACCACAACTAGTCTGAAATCCAAGAACAATTAAATTAAAATAATAAGTTACAGCTGTGGCAGTGCTACTTATGTAGCGTCATTTAGAGGATGCCAGACAACAAGTAAAAATTGCAACATTGCTGGATAAATGGGACATTTTGCAAGAGTTTGTAAGGAAATCAAGTGCAACATTTGAGTAGACCCAGAGTTGTCCAAGCTTTTTACGCTGGTTTGTTTGAAAAAGAATACATTGAATTCCAGGAGTAGTCTTAAGTAAAAATGTGCTTGTGGTTCAGAAAAGAAACTGCATCGATGATGAAGAAGTCAATTCATCAACAATGTCTGTGCTGCTTGAATATGCGATGTTACATCGCATGCGATACATTGCATGTCATTACAACGCGGTTGTTACAAAGACAACATTGTTATATTGCATACCTTTACAACGCAAGTTGTTACAACGACTTGCTGTAGGGGTGCTGGATGTTGGAATAGTATCATTTACTATTCCAATCCTAGTGTGTGCAACAGTGGGGTCAACACCTTGTGCCCCCTACAGCAAGTCGGTGTAACGACTTGCGTTGCAAAGGTATGCGATGTAACAACTTGGTCGTTGTAAGGACTGTGTTGTAATGGCATGCGATGTATCGCATGTGATGTAATGGATATCTCCAATGCTGCTTGTGCTGTGTGAAGACTTTAATTCCTTGGCACTCAGATATCCCATAAAATATAATCTCCAAGGCCTTGTTTGATTCGCTATTGACTGCAACAGACTTAAGAATGATAAAGTCTCAGTGCAAAGTGTGAAGGCTATTTCCTTTGATGATCATAAAATAGATTTCCTTGGCTTTTTCTTTACCACTATAGTTAAGTTGCAGAAAGATCTGCCAGAATAAGAATTAATTTAGCCTGCAAGGATTTATGTGTTCTTGTTTGTAGGGACCAAAGAGATGTGATGATCATTATTAATCCCTGTGTACTTTACCCAGTTGTGTCTGTAGGTGAACGTGATTCTGAGACCCAGATCCTCCATGGCTTCCCAATTCAACAGTAGGTTAGGAAAAACTCAAAGGCTTCATCCGTCTAATAAAACCTAAGGATAGTGCGAGGTCAGTAAAGCAAAAAATTAAGGGTATGCAAGGATCTACAAGAATTATAGTAGGAAAAATACATCATCAGATAACAGAATCCTCTGAATGTTTTTAACCCATTGTTTTAGCAAAGAAGAGCAATGGACAATAACTCTTTTGTGTAGACCTGACTCAACATTATAATTCACAAACACCCATTACCTAAAATAAAGAAATGATTCTTCCTTCTGAATGGAGCAACTTTGTTTTCCACACTTAGGGCCCCATTAGGATATCGGGCGGATCGCCACCGCCCGCATGGCGGTGGCGATCTGCCCAAGATCCTTCCCCGCCCGCCACCCATTTCCCCCCACCATATTACTATGGTGGGGGGACTTCGGCGGACGGAAAGCCCGTCCGCCATTTTTCCACCCAGTCAACAAGTTGAACTGGCAGAAAAGAGTTTAATATGGTGGTGGTGTCTGTTAGACACCGCCAGCCATATTAGGATTGTGGCGGATACATGCCTTTCCGTGACGCAATGCCGGCACGGGAAGGCATGCGGGGATTGCTTGCAGGGGCCCGTTGCGGGCCCCCAGGGACTCTGGGGGGTGGGGGTGCTCATTGGGGGTACTTATGGTACCCCCCTGCAGTTCCATGCACAACATGGCAGGCACCGTGCGGTGCCTGCCATGTTGTGCATGGAACTGCACGGCTTGCCTTCCTGGCATTGTGGCGGGTGGTGCTGAGTTCACCGCCCGCCACAATGACAGGAATGCAGGATGCACCTGCCACCGTTGATGGGTATTTGGACAAATATTGAGTTTAAAATATTTTGATACACAAATATCGCCAAAAATATTGTTACTACAAAAACATCATGATACATAATATTGTTGTCTAGAACGTAATTTTGGGGTAATAATTATCATTTTCAAAAATGTTGTTTTTATATTGTTTTCAATAAGATAGTTGTAACAAATATAGTTTTTTAATTGATGTAGTGTGTTTTAGTTAATATATCAGTTTTAGTGGATAAAATTGTTAGTATAATTGGTATTTATTTTCAAAAATATGGCTTGAGATTTTAAGTGTTATAGTAATTTTTTTCTAAATGTAACTGGTCATCTTAATCTCAGGAGTGGGTTGATGGGTTTGCAGAGGAATAGGGTGGGAAGTTTAATAAATTAAAACTAATTTAAATGTAATTACTTTTTTTATTGTTAGTTTATAATTGTCAATTAGTTTGATTAAAACTTTAAAGGTATATTTCAATGTTATAATTAATAACATTATGATATATTTAACAGTGAGTTGTTGGGTTTCTAGGGGAATAGTGAGGGAAGATAATTAATGTATAATCATTTTAAATTTAATGGTAAGTATTTTTGTTGTTAAGTAGTTATTGAATTGCTCAATGTGTCACTTATTTAATTGTGATATTATTATTTGATTTATTTTGCTAATTTAAATGTTTCAAGTCTCAAGTTTCCAAGTTTCAAGTTTTTATTTGATTTGGTACTCCACTGAGGACCACAAATAATATATATAAATACAATTCTTACAATTTCTAAAAGTTCTCATGTTAATACAAAGATAAAAAAGTTTTAAAAATTTATAAAGTTTATAACAAACGAGTTCATTAGGGGGAGTTTTGCAAATGATAATCAGTTCCTTGACGGTGGTGATACGGCATCGAATATATATAGGAGACAGATGTTTTGCTCTCGCTGCTACTACTTTTAGATTGGGGCATATGAACAGGAGATGCTCTAAATTCTGCTCCCCGCCGTTACATAAGCTACATATTGGTGACTCGTTTTGATGCCATTTTGATGTTAAAGTTTGGGTGGGTAGAATGCCCAACCGGAGCAGGATAATTAATCTCCTAGCGCCGTGAGAGAGAGTCAAATCTATATAGCTCTGGGTTTTCTTAAATACCATTGATTCAGCAAAGTTTTTATATAAGATTAGTTTGGTGCAATGCGACGAGTCAAGGTCAAAGCTTAGTCTTGGGGTAAAGCATTTTAAGAAGAGTTTCAATTGAGGCGGTGTCCAAGTCAGCAACAGATCAGTACTAATGTTCGCCAGTTTGAAGGCGAAAGACATGTTTTTATAAAATACGTGCTTCGTAGAATCGTTATCAAAAGTCTCTGTTTTAAGCAGGGAGCGAAGTGTACCATCCTTTGCATGGAGCAGGTTGTATGCCCACCTAATAATGTTTGCGATACCTCGAGAATAAGAGCTTGTGAGCGATAGTTCAAGACGGAGTGCTTGTACTGGGGTAGACTGCGGTACTTTTAGCATTTTCCTCAATATTTTTCCTTCTTTTAGGTCCAGGAATGTCCATTGCTTTATAGGTATGTATTCCAAAGCATGCGATAAAACTGCAGGGATCTTCACACTGTAGACATTAAGCAGGGAGGAGAAATGTCTATTTCCCGAGGCAGCATATAACCTTAGCAGTGCTCCTGCGTGTACCTCTGATTTTCTCGACAGATTTAAGAACTGGCGGTTATTTTTTAGTGACTTAGTGAAGATCCTGCCCAGATAGGTATACTCCTCAACTTCTTCGATTTTTTCGTCACCAAGTCTCCAACAATATCTACTGCTTTTTTTCTTGCCTGAGAAAGAGACTATTTTTGTTTTGGCTAAATTAGGTATTAGAAAGTTTTCCTTAGTATATTTATACAGGGCATCCAGATTGTTTTGTAGTCCAAAGGGGGTTTGGTCCATCACTATAATATCGTCCGCATAAAGTAGGGTGTGAACTTTTTGGGCAGCTACCTTTGGTGGAAAGTTTAGTTCTTGCTGTAGATGCTGAGGCAAATCACTGAGATATAAGGAGAACAACAGCGGGGCAAGGAGGCACCCTTGCTTAAGTCCATTGGGGGTTGGGATCGGGTTAGTCAGGCCCTTTTCCCTCCCCATTTGTACTTGGCACCAGGTGTCTGTATGCAGTGCAATTATAATTCGTAACAACTGCTCAGGGATTCCTAATTTCTTCAGTTTTTTCCATAGGGTCACTCTATCCACTCGGTCGAATGCTGTGGTAAAGTCGATGAATGCTGCATACACAGGCTGGGATTTAACTACCACATATTTATCAAGGATAGTTTGTAACATTGCGATATTGTCTAAGACTGAGTGCTTTGGCCTAAAGCCAGCTTGGTAGAGCGGAATCAGTCCCTGTGTGAAAGCCCATTTTTTTAGTTGATCAAGTACCTCTGCATCAAAGATCTTTCCCGTAGCATCCAGTAGTGCTATCTGACGGTAGTTGCCAGGCTGTTGTCTCGGTCCCTTTTTATGTATCGGTATGACGATACTACCCTTCCAGGATTTCGGCAGTTTCCCTGTGTTTAGGATGAAATTGAAAAGGGGAGGTAGTATCGTGCTCCATCCCTTAGGGTCGGTCTGAAGGACCTTAATAGGTATTTGGTCTGGGCCGGTGGCTCCTGTTGTTCTTGCCTTCCTTATATGCATTTCTGCAGAAAAGGGGGACACAGTTCCAATGGATAAAGTAATTCCCTCGCAGTTCTTTGTGGGAGTTATAGGCCTTTCATGGGTAATGTTTAATTTATACAAATTGGTCAAATATTTCTCCCATTCTTTAGAGGGGACTGGGGTGGCTTGCAAGGCCTTTTTTGTGCCTGTTTCTTTGGCGATTAGTGACCAGTAAGTACGTTGATTGTACTGTTTTGCTGCTATTCGCAGGTCGACCCAATTTTTATCTTGTGTTATATTTTTTTGCCATTGTTTCTCCCTCTTACGTTGATTCTTTAATTTATTAATTTCTGCTTGTCTAGGTATAGAGGGGTCCAGGAACTGCGATCTTATTAATTTATTTAACCTTTTTGCGCTTGTAGATGGCCTACTAGTTTTATTTTTGAGTCTCGCTGGTGCAGCTTGTTGCACTTTGTGATGGAGCGATTGTTTTAATATCTCGATTATCGTCTCAAAGTTTGTTATTAGGTTGGGGGAATAGATTGCTTGAAGGAGTTGCTTTGTATTTATTAGAGTGGCGACTTTATTGAGTGTAGCAGAATTCCAGTATTTCTGCCTTTGGTTTGTCTTTACCGTAATAGTACTGGATTTAAACATGGTGTGGCTGGTTGGGCATGTGATCGTTGTCCATTGGGTGTGTAGGGCCTGAATGGCATGGTCGCTACCTTGGACAAAATAAATCTGAAGCTGTGAAACAGATCCGTACATATCCAAGCTGCAGATCATATAATCCAAAATTGATATGGAATTCGTTCCCTGTCTCGTATAAGACGCGGGGATGTCACCTATCACATTTCCATTTAGGATAGTTCCATTTAGTAAAGGTAGTGATTGTAATAATATTTCCCCCTTTTGTCAGCCTTGGTTCTGGTCGGGAACAATGGCACTGAAATTTCAAGAGCTTCCTCCTTATACCAGCTTGCCCATTTCGATATTTCTGTGTTAGATAGTTTTCCGTTGAGGTCGCTCATGATTATAAAAGGGAGATGAGCTTGAGTTTCTGTTATTAGCTGGATACCCTCCAAAATTTCGACAAATAGTCCGTCGTTTTTTTTTTTCCAGGGGGGGTATATACGTTAAAAAGCAATACGTTTTTTTGCAGCTCTGAAGTGTCAAACCCCAACCTGATCTTAATACATTGAAGGTAGTTAGATTTTGTAGAGATAATTTCTTGGGCCCAGTTGTATTCTTCGCTTAAAAGGATTGCTATACCTCCCTTCGCATGCCCTCAACCAACTTCCTGCGCTGGGATATCATAGGTGAAATACCCCTCCTGGTAAAAACTTTTTGTTGACCAAGTTTCTTGAATTGCCATTATAGCTGCTTGGTTTTTCATCAGTTCCATCATCTTTTCTGGTGTTTTCCCTGCTATGTTCCAAGATGATATCATTAGACCGCTGCTAAACTGAGTGATTCTCGTTCCGTGGTTGTTTTTTATTGTTTAATGTCTCTGCAATCCATAACCAAGACTGATCTATATTTACTGTATCCTTATCTTTGGAACTTTGGCTCCAGATTTCTCTCTCCCCGTCTTTTACTGTGATAATTAGATGATCTGCGGAGTCGCCTATATAATTAGTTTTTTTGTTTTGCTGATTAAAGGATTTTTGTGAAGATCTCTTAAGCAGATTTCTCGGTTTTCCGTCTGTAGCTTTCTGTATTGAGATCAAGTCGTAGCCACATTTATGGAGAGTCTCTTTTTCTTTCAAAATAATTCCCGGGAGCACTGGTGACCAAAATTCTACCACGGCGGTTTTCATTTTTTCTTTATCCGGGAAGGATACTAAGTCGATGTCTTTTCGTGTTAAAGTTTGTAGGGGCAAAATACATTAAAGGAGGTTAAAAATACGGCCTCGGTTAAGAGGGGCTTCATCAGTTGGAAACAGCTCTGTTATTTGCAGCTGCGTCAATATTAATTCTTCTTGTGGTGGGTCTTTTTTCCGGTAGTCTCCGGGTCCTTTAAAATGAACTCTTAGTGCAGGGCTTACTGGGTCATAAGGGAAGTCTTTTGCCCTTGGGTTTAACGGCTTTTGTTGGAGAATTTTATTATTAGATTTTCCATCAGATTTTGATTTATTCTCTTTAGAGATATGGGCGATTTTATACTTTCTTCGTGAACACAGTGGGCGTCAGGAGGGGTGGTGGTCTTCTGAAATTTGAGTTTATGCGCTTTTTTCTTTTTAAATCTTCTTAGCGGCTTTCCCCTTCTTTCCTTTCTTTCCACTTGCTTCTTTTTTATATTTTGTAAATCCTGCGCATCCTCACCATTTAGGCCAGTGCTATCCTTTTTCTCTTGGTCCATGACTGGGCTAGCCATGATAGGTTTGTCTTTGGGTTTCCTAAATATAGGGTATTGGTTAGACTCGCTATTAGTGTCTTCTTTAAAGAGTTTCTTTAGGGAATATACCGTAGTTTTACATTGGTTACTTATTGGTCCCTTAGATGGTTTATTACCGGTTTGTGTTCCCATTTCTCTTTTCGCCGTCGCTAAGTGGCCGGTACTTTTGGTGTCACTTGTTACCTCTTGACAGTTGTCAGATATTCCCTTTACTTTGGTTAGCTCGGTTTGTTCTTTTTTTCTTTTTTCTTCCACCAGGAATTTTAAAATTCCTATTTGCACATCGAGTGTTTGGTCCGAGTTCTCCAGGATATTACCTAAATGGGCGAGGACCGACTCCAGGATTTTTTGCAGTGTGAAAAGAGAGTTCGATACTGGAGTATTGTTGTTCGTTAAGCTGGAGGACTTGAACATAAACAAGTCCGGGGAATATTCCAGGAGACTCTCTCGGTCAGCGGGTTTTTGTAATGTGCTATTGTGTATAACATCGGGCTCTTCTTGAGGTCCCAGATCTGATTCTCCTTTCTTACTAGTTGGTTCAGGACGCGCCGAGGTATGATCGGGGCTATGTTGAATATCAGATAAGTCCAATGTTATTTGGCCGGTTAACTCTATTTCTGGGGTTGAGTCCTCGAGAACTGTTAAGGGGGTTATTTGGACAGCCTCAGATGTGATTAAGGTGTGTTCTTCGGAGGGGGCATGTGCACTTCCCTCTTTATCTTTTCCATCCTCCGTTATTTCAGCTGTTATAGCTGGGTTTGACAGATTTATTACTACTAGCCCCTCCGTGGTTGATGATGTAAAATACTTTTTTATTCCGGGGTTCCTGTTATCCTTCCACTTTTCACCGCTTTGTTAGTGGTCTTCCTAATTGCCTCTTCTGTCCCCATTCTTTTCATAAAAATAGTTTGTGATCTCAGTTTCTTAAAGGCCATTTCCCTGCACCAGGGCTATTGATAGTATTTTTCCGATTATAGGTTATCAGTTTGGTTGAGACTGTGGAATATTAATTTAGTTTTACACTGGACAGGGGATTTTGGTGGCTTCCTTCCTCTGGCCTTTATACTCTGGGTTTTGGCTGGTGTTTACTCCTCTGTGGTAGCACCAGCTCTTTCAGCTTAAGATGATTTTCAGCTGGGCCGGTTATGGTTGGCGTTCCAACGGTGTTATTCCTATAGCGCCAAACTTGGCGGGCACACCTGCACTCCACTTAGTTCTATTGCACTCCTGTTTAAAGTTACTGGTCCTTGCCTGTCACTCTCAGACAGACCCTCCTCAAGTTTTCAGCCTCAGGGGCCCGCGACGCTTCGACAACTCCACCACCTCACTTTCCCAGGCCCGTCTAACCCTCACGAGGGGGCAGCTGCCGTCAGGGAGAAAGGGAGTATAGCCTCGGGGTTTCGAAGCCGCGGGTGTTGGCAAAGTTGATAAGGACTGCGGTAATGGTGTGTCTTTCTTCTGTGGTGTTGGAATGCTTTAGTCCGTTGGGTTTTGTTCTTCCCTTTTGGTGTTATTTGAGGGTTATCGCATTAGGGCTTGCTCCTCCTTTGTGCTCTTGTCGTCCCTACAACCCAGATCGACCCTCTGCCGCTGGGACAGGGGATCTGTGCTCAGCACTCTACACTCTATCACTTGTAGCTTATCGCTCAGCCCTATCGAGTGTGGTGAGGGCTGAATTTTTCCATCGCACTCGCCGTCACTACGGTTTAGAATCGGTAGCAGAGGTGAAGCACTAGGTGAAGCACTAGGTGGGACCACAGGAGGTAGTTCAGGGGGAGTTCGGGGGGAGTGGTGTTATTGCTGGCTGTTATTCGCTGCTGCCCCCTTCCCCGTAACCCCCAGTGCCGCTCTCACCGTTGTACTGCTGCTGGAGGTCCAAGCTTCGATACACTCTTCTTGCCTCTGGGTTCCTTTGATTCCTCTGGTTCCTTAGGCACCTCGGGCAGTTGCTTGTAGGTGCAGCTTGATTGTTAGCCTACCAGGATAGTAAGTCTAACCCATTTTAATATTAACACTTCACCTACTATTGCTTAAACTGCAATGGAAATAGTTAATTTAAGCCCTCTGAAGTACAACTTTTTCCTGCTGTTTATTAGAGTTAATTGTTAATATATTTTATTTCTTTGGGCTTAGAAATGTTTATGTTATACACAGAAACTGTTTTTACTATTTATCGTTAATAAACGTTTACATACATGTGTATATATCAACCTTGGCCTGCTCTTTAAACAGGACAGTGACCCGTGGGGGTGGAGCACACCACTCATTTATACAATCCAAATACTCAACACCATAGGCGCTCACTAGGAGGCAAACTGCAGTGAAAAAGTGGGTATTTATTTACAAAAGCCCCTCATGGCACAATTTGGCCACAGAATGGCCGAGGCAAAAATTATATTTTTGAATGTTTTTGGTTAATATACTTCTAAAGGATATTTTAGACACCATATTTTTGTATTTTACATCATAAGTATGGAACTTCAATATTTTTTACAACAATATTTTGCAGCTGCCGATAGACTGAGGACAGTGCTATTCCAAATGTCTTGTGATAAGGAAGTACTTGTAGCTTATCTATACATAAGAGGACCCCTGAAAACTGATATAGGGAGAAGACAACAGCAGGGGGGTACAACAATATATCAAAAAAAGAAACAGCCTTCTACAATTCTTTTATGTGATAAATTGTCAATATTATGAGACACACCTATTCAAAACATATTTCATTATTAAGTACATATATTTATAATGTAATTTTGGAATCCATATCTTCATAATGATATTGATATACGTATAGGATGCATTCTAAATGACATTAATGTAGATCATGTATGTGATACATGTCAATGGACGAATAGGTGTATATAATGATGTATTTTATGTTGCGGCCTGTGTGAAGAGTGTGTGTGCATTACAAGTTTGGATGATAACGGAAGGTCCTGGGCTCCCTGAGTATTCGAATGATATTGTTCTACAACTTGTGAGAGAATACACATGTAATTGGTGGCCATCTAGCAAGTATACTCATGGCCCTTTACATTTTTTGCACAGGAATATTCTAACCTGGGTGTGGTGAATGGATTTATCAGGGCTTTAAATGGGATGAAAAAACTGGAGCGTTTTTCAAAGGGGCGTGGCCAATGTAATTAAGGGCGTGACTTAAAAACACTTAAACTAAAAAACCTGTGCTTAGCATTAGTGTGCTGCCCGACTTGTATTTTGCGGTTTCTATCATTGCATCTAGATATATGATACAACAAGTGACATCATACCTACAAGTCAAGACTATTGGCTTTGTCAATGGTTGTTAGTTGCATTAGATAAAAGAGCAACAGGTATGGCATGTGTACAATATTGAAATATTGGGCTCTAAACTTCCAGGTGACACCAGGACAGTGTTGTTGCTCCCGAGTTTCAATAAGAGAACGGAAATCCAGAGAGAAAATTACTCTCTTTAAAAGGTTTTCCTTCCCCTACAACGCTCACCTGGCATGACATCATGCCCTAACTTCTCCACTAGTGAGAAGTGAGCAGTGTGAGCATTGATGTGCCTGCTGCCACTGCGGTCCGGAAAAAAATGGACCGCCTGTGCCAGGGCACAAAACAGAACACAATAGAGACCCGTTTCGAGGCCCCCTTTAAAAAACTGCAGGTGCTCAGACCCGGTAAGACCCGGTCCACTTAAAGCCCTGGATTTATCTTCAAAGATGACACATGTATTCCCCCAGAAGTCATCCTTTAATTCACTGTCAAGGTCATCCATAAGGTTAATATGGGCATGTCCGTCCTGAAGAGTTTAGTACTTAATGGATGCCCGTGATGGCCGCTATTTAATGGAGCTGGCGGACGAGGGCGGTGGTAAATAAAAAAAAAAATTTAAAAAACACTTACCTGCTATCACTCCAGCCACCACCTCTAGGTCGCCTACAGACCCTCAACATCAGGAACCAGGAAGCACCCAGGCTCCTGACTCCCTTAGCCAATCACGACGCTGCCTTACAGCAGCATTGTGATTGGTCTGAGCACTGTGGATTGGCTGTGTACTACAGCCTGGTGGGGAACATTCAAAGCGCATGTGACGGTTTGGCCGGTCGAAGGCGGCCAGCGAACCTGTCATGCGCACTTTAGAGTGTGCTCTCCACACCCCCACATCCCCACCCCCGGCACCTGATCTGGCAGCCCAGCCCCGCCCGCACCAGGAAACAGAAAATTAAAATGATAAGTATATTGGTTATTATCATTTTAGTTTTTCTTTAACTGCTGCTCACAGAGCAGTGAGGCGGCGCTTCCCCGCCTTAGCGGAGGAGCCGCCACTGATGGATGCAGAAGTCATTCATTTTGTGAGGAATTATGAAAGGTTTACTGGGTGCAATAAGAATTAAAAAAATTCCCCCCATCCACTGTGTCCCGTACTGTGGGGTGAATTTGCCTGACAAAAGCCAGGTGTTGATGTTGCTGAAGCTTTCAAAAAATGCCACCTCATATACAATATATTCTTGTGCTTGCAAACTACTTTTCTAAGTGGGTTGAGGTCAAGTTTGTAAAAAAATGGGCTTCCACATCTGAGGTGTTAGGGTCTTTCAGGGAAGTGTTCAGTAAGGAAGGATTCCCTTTGACCATAGTCACTGATAATAGTTTACTACCTGTTGCCAGGGAAATGTCTGAATTCCTTCAGTTGCAGATGGGTAAGAATACTACAATGGTCCTTCCTCAATGCAATGCCCATGTTGAGTTTTTAGCAACTACCTTAAGGACAGGGCTCACCTTGCTTTTCAAAATCAAAACAATTGCACCAGCTCACCAGGAAGAGGTCGAGGATGTTCCAAGTTTCTGCCCGGACTGCAACTCGTGGGAAGACTTCCTGCCGTGGAGATGTGTCCCTGGTGGCTCCAGAGCAAGTTCCCGGTAGAATTTGAAAATGGGATGGCGAAGGAGCGTTGCAAAGTAAAACTCAAGGGTGAACACCACATGAATCTATCTTCACACAATCTTATAACACCTCACATAGGGTTAAATATCGTGGGACACCATAACTTGGAGTAGTAAATACTTATTAAGGTATTGATTTGTGAACTACACTAACTTGACCAGTATATTTCGGGATACAGTGACACAAAATGTCACGAGTCACCTCTGATCATGACTTGGATGGGTTTGTAGTAATTTACAACACATGAAACGGATGTACTTATATAACCATGATTTGGATCGAATTGCATTAATTCAATACACACGATACAGATGTACGTACATGTTACTGCATTAAGCACTGACGAAGTTCAAATAGTTGTTGGAATGAAACGCATTGGCTGAATTGTGTTGAAATTGATGGATGAAAATAAATAAGCATATTTAGAATTAAAATATTGGATAGCTTTGAACTTCTTGTTGGTGCACCCATCCACTTTGCTACCAAGTAGATGTGTTCTATCTTTTTTCTTTTCTCCCTCCCTTGTCCTCCCCCATTGTCCCTACCTTAGTACCTTCCACTTTGGAACGTGATGGTTTCAAGGTTCTAAATGACGGCGAATAGTTTTGCCATTCCGTTATGGGGGGTGTGGCTCACTGTTTCGTTTCCACTATTTATCTCACAATAAAATAACTTTTAAAAGTTTAAAAGTCACCTTATCGAGATTATTGGAGCAACCGAGGCATTCTTATTTTGGCAGTTGCTCTAATAAAGTCCAAACGCGTGTTCCAATTGAGAAATCGAGAATGTTAAATAAATGCTGGCAAATTTTCAATTTAGCTACGATTTTTGCATATAAGCTTGTTTCCCAAAAAACTATAGCGCTTATGCTATTTCTGCCTGACACACAATATATACACGACTCTTCCCAAGTTTACTCTTCTCCAGGCAATTCCCAAACTCATGGGGCCAGATTTACAAGCCCCTTGCGCCACTTTTGCGTCACTTTTCCCACTTTAAAAGTGGCGCAAGGGGCTTGTGAATCTGCCCCATGGTCTGCAGTCTCCTTTCTGCGGATGGCTGCCCTGTGTAAGACCCCTGGTTCCACCCATACTTTCTGGGCGCGTTGCCGGGACAACGCCGGTGCGCACGCCATCCGTTGCCCTGACCACCGGGCTGCCTCGCCATGGCGGACCGCAAGGCCTCCGTGAACCCCCGCTTCTTCAACGAAGGGCCCCCGCAGGCCAATGCCCCGTCGCGCCGGGCCACCATCGCGACGCACGAGGCCAATGCCCCGTCGCGCCGTGCCACCATCGCCCCGCACGATGCCAATGCCCCGGCGCGCCGGCCCACCATTGCGCAGCAGCAGGCCAACGCCCCGGCGCGCCGGTCCACCCTCGGGCCCCAGCACGCCCTGGCGCGCCGCCCAACCGTCGGGCCCCACTACGCCCAGCACCGCCCTTCAACCATCGGGCACCGCCCTTCCAGCGTGGGGACCCGCATCACAGGCCGGGCCCGGGACGACGGCCAGGACGGATGGAACTACTACGACGACGAATGGGGCGCGGGGGGCCGCGGCCTGCTGAGGCCCCCGGACCAGCTGGACCTGAGCGAGGCCGAGCTCCGGCAGGAGGTCACCGTCATCCTGACCGCGCACAACCAGAGCGCCCCCCACAACCTGGTGCGCTTCAGCTTCCGGGAGCGCGCCTTCAGGTCCATGGGCACCGTGGACCAGATGGTGGTGCACTACAGCCAGGAAGGGGGCCTCCTGCACCGGGAATCCGACGAGGCCAGGCGCCAGCTGCTGAGGACGGGCGAGCTGCCCTGGGGAATCCCCTCTGAAGATGAAGAAGAGGGCGAGGAGGGCGAGGAGGGCGAGGAGGGTGAGGACATGGAAGAGCTGGAGGCTCCGGAAGCCCCGGAGGAGGGCGAGGAGCCCCCACCTGCGCCGCGCGCCAAGAAACTCACCAACAAGTTCAACTTCAGCGAGCGCGCCGCGCAGACCCAGAACAACGCGCAGCGTGACCGCAACACCCAGACTGACACACCGCCCCGCGCCACCTTCTCGGCCAATGCCACCCAGTGGCAGATGTATGATGCCTACCAGGCGGAGCTCGCCAAGCTGGAGCAGAACAAGCAGAAGGGGTCGACTGCCGCCAAGAAGGAAGAGGCCAAGCTGCCCGCCCCAAAGTTGCCCTTCGATACTTACGTGACCGACCTCAGCAAGTTGTCCAAGGTCTTCAAAATTGTGGAGCGCATGATCAACCAGAACACCTTTGATGAGATTTCCCAGGACTTTAAGTACTTTGAAGACAGGTCAGATGAGTACCGAGACCAGGAGGGGACTGTTCTTCCTCTCTGGAAATTCCATATTGACCTAACGAAGGGGCTAGCGGTGACCGGTCTCTGCTGGAGCCCCAACTACAAGGACTTCTTCGCTGCTACCTACGGCTCCTACGACTTCATGAAGCAGGGCCGGGGGCTGCTGCTCCTCTACAGCTTGAAGAACCCTTCCTACCCAGAGTTCGTCTTCAAAACTCAAACTGGTGTCATGTGTCTGGACTTCCACAAGGACCACCCTTACCTGTTGGCGGTCGGCTTCTACGATGGCAACGTTGCCCTCTATAACCTGGTGAAACCAGGCCAGCTGCCCAATTACAAGAGCTCAGCCAAGGAGGGCAAGCATACAGACCCCGTCTGGCAGGTCAGGTGGCAGAAGGACAATCTGGACAACAACCTCAACTTCATCTCCGTTTCCTCTGACGGTCGTGTTGTGTCCTGGACCCTGGTGAAGAACGAGCTCGTCCACAACGATGTCATCAGTCTTCTGTTGAATGATTCTCCCAAAGATCTGCCAGCAGCGTTACACCTAACCTTGCATGCCTGTGGGACCGCCCTTGATTTCCACAAAAAGAAGGAGCACGTGTTCCTGGTTGGCACAGAAGAAGGCAAAATCTACAAGTGCTCCAAAACCTACTCAAGCAACTTCTTAGACAGCTTCGATGCGCATGACATGGCGGTTGATGCAGTCTACTGGAACACCTTCCACCCCGGGGTCTTTATTACGTGCAGTTCGGACTGGACAGTCAAGATCTGGGATCAAACCGTAAAGACGCCAATTTTCACCTTCGACTTGGACTCCGCTGTTGGCGACGTGGCATGGGCACCCTACTCTTCCACCGTGTTTGCCGCTGTGACCACAGACGGCAGGGTCCACGTGTTTGACCTCAATATCGACAAGTATGAATCCATCTGTGAGCAGGCTGTGGTAGCCTCCAAGAAGACCAAGCTCACTCACATCAAGTTTAATCCCTCCTTTCCCATTCTCATCGTTGGGGATGACAAGGGCACCGTCACCAGCCTGAAGCTGTCCCCCAACCTTCGCAAGTTGCCGAAGGAAAAGCGAGGCACCCAAGAACAACTGAAGGGACCCGAGTATGAGATTGCCAAACTGGACAAGCTGATGAGCCTGATGAGAGATCCTGAAAAACCAGTTCCCAAATAAGATGTCATTCTCTTTTGTGAAAATAAATGGATTTCTCTGCAGCAAGACACCAACACAAGCAGACCATTCTGGATCATACCATCTCCTCAAGACCTCACTGGTCAGACCAGCGGTGTCTTGTGACTTTCATACTATAAACAGTATTTTATTTCAACGTTCCAAAGGACATTCAGTTTGAGAACTTTTGGTGCCAGAGAGATGGCTGCCATTTTTTGACTTCACGTTGCAAACAAAGGTCTGGCAGCGCTTACCAAAATGACTCCCAGCCCTGTGATTGGAAGGGAAGGGGCAAGGGGTCCTGGCAGGAGTTTGTCCAAATTATTCGAAGTGTCATTATTGGATAGACCTGTACAGCCAAGCAATTTGATTAGAGAGATAAGCAAGTTTTATAACAATTTATTTTGATCTTCTGTTTGTAACCAGGACTATTCTTTCTCCTGTGGCTCAAAATATTCCACTGACGCCCCACCTGAAATGAATCCTAAAATGTTTCTATGCATGGACCCAATGGTGTCTGAGGTACTGGGAAACTAATAAAAAAAAACAACATTGACTGGTTAAATTTTACACTTTAAAACCCTCCTAAATCTAAGCTGAAAACCTGAATGGGGTGGTGAAGGACAAGGCAGGCCACAGCAAGTGTGGAGGGTCACCTAGCTCTCCCTGAGTGTTGAAGAAAGACAGGAGTGAGTTGCCACTCCCCTCCAAAGGGGTTTCCTCAGAGGTGAAGGTTTCACTGGGTGGTGGACATGAGGGAAGATGATGACTTTGTTTCAAGAGTTGAGGTAACACCTGTGCTAGCTTGTTCAAAAGTGTTGCTTGGCTTCTTTAGCATTTTAAGTTGGATGCTGACATCATGAGTTGCAACAAAAGTCCCGCCATCGAGTCCATATCCTGCTGTGGCCATCTGTGTCACGTGACTTCAACATATCTCCTGAGCCCCATCTTCCTGGCAGTCTCTTTGTTCATGTTTTGCTTCTGATACAATTTTTGCGCCTTTTTTTGTGCTAGAATTTAGACCCTCCAAGCCAAGTCAGATGCTCATGCAGTGCCTTAAAACTTTGGGGTTGTCTATATGTACTTGCAACCCTGGTACCGAACCCCACTCAGATGTCTGTCAGTGCCCCACTACCACCAACCAGTATCTCCATCACTGGACCAGTTCTAAAGCCCAGATGCCCATCTCCTGGGACAGTTGCACACACTCACTTCACACTGCCCTATAACCCACTGTCCTGGTGGTTCTAAGTTGCACTTTTACTCTGCATTGAAACCTCTGCCTTTCTGCACTTTGGCTTTGCCTTTGAATGGTGTTGGTACTTCTGCCCCTTTCTGCCCCCCACACACATGCAGTGGGCCATGTAGCCCCTTCCAATGAATGAACGTGATAGTCTGGGTCAAGTTTAAGACTCCTTGAACGAGACATAAGGTCTTAGACAAGCCCTTGGTCTCACTGTGGCTTTTTGTTTCCTACCTCCATGGCTGCATGTCCTGCAAGTGGTTTCCCAGTCATTTATTTTGGTTGTTTACCAAAGTGTGTTGGTGTTTTGGGTTCTGTGCCACTTTCTCAAAATGATTGTATATATTTTTAACCTCTGTTATTGTTAAATAATTTTATTCTAGTTTTAAATAAAATGTCTCTTTCAACTGCTTCCAACTAAAACGTAGTATTTTCTTGTGAATGATAATCAGGTTCCTGAATCTCAAGTCACGTGGCCTGACTCCTGCACTTGCAGACACAACCATCTGTATGTCCTCTGCCAGTGTTGCTGCTTGATTGACAGCACTATATCTTAGTGGTGCAAGATTTAAGCTGGGAGAGAGGCAACAGAATGAAGGTTTGCTGAGGGGAAGCAGTTGTGACAATGTCGTGTAGTTCCTATAGTTCCGATGCAGCACCTGCGTGTTTGGATAACATAAAATGTGGGATTGATGGCAGACTGGTTCCGAACACCCCCACCGAGAAATGTTAACCTATTTGCATTTAAGTAGCTCACCGTGCCACTAGTGTCTTCTCTTATCGGGGAGAGATTAGTTTCTGGCAACCTTAGAACAACAACAACCCTAATCCCTCAATATTGTCGAAACAATGCACTACTTTTCACTCAGTGACTCATGCTCACTTAGTTTATCTCAGAGCTACACAGAATAAACAGTCTGGGCGTTTCAATAAGGATTTGTTGAACAGTTGTTATTCTCGTGTAAAATATATGAGCTGCTACAACCACTAGACAGTAGCAGAGATATATGATTAGCAGTATTCTGAATATAAAAAGATAGTACAGTTCTATCATCTTGCAATAAGCTTGAACAAATACATGAATATAAAATGCATGATAAAAGTGCGCATACGCATACGATGCCTATCTAGAGGTACCTAAGTGTACCTAGCATGTGAGTAGGTGTAAAACCCAAGAATCCTTCTAGGATTTAGTCGAACCCCATTACCTGGAGTGTGAGAATGTAGGAGCCCTTCTTGGTCTCGAGTTGGACACCCCACAACGGATGTTTAGACCGCTGTCAGCTGGAGTGTCTGCATGCAGGAGCCTCAGCGTCTCTGGTCAGTTTCGGCCTGGAAGTCTTAGTTCCCTCTAACTAACACTAGCAAGAGGTGTTATATTTATACAGTAAGTATCTAGGGTTCATTTGTCCCTTGTTGCTTGTATTAGCCATTGTTGGATTTGAGGATGACGTATGAGAGGAACTGTGTGCGTAGATATGGGGAGGAAGGTGGTGTAGCCCCAGCCTGGTTTTCAAGAACCCTTATGAATATCCATTCATACTGTGTCAGTCTAAAGATGGAGTTATAGAACGCCATTGTTCAGGGAACCCCTCCTCTGCACCCAGGACTAGAACTAGGTAAAGGTCCAATCCTAAAAGGCTCGTTACTGTGTAGTGTAGGGGAGGTGATGTAGGTGAAAGGGTATGATGTTACCCGGGCCTTAATTAAGGTACCTATATGAAACATAACAACAAAGGGCTGGGTTCCCCCCTCTGTAGGGGTGCTCTAACCAAGTCCTAATAAAGGTATTTGCACCTTTCTTCGGCATGGGGTACCTAGGTTATAGTGATGGCAAAACTTTGGGACCCATATGAGACTTCAGCACATATTTATATGCATGGAAGCATGGATGTAGATGAGTTGTCTAGTGCACATACTTTAGGATGCAAGTGTGAAGCTTGTACTCAGGTAGTATCAGTGCACACATGGCTGGCGATAGGGCTTGTTTTCCTAACACATAGAGGTCTCCATGCTTCAGCCCCGATGTAGCCTTGTGCCTGCATCCTGTCCTTTCTGAGCGGTCACAAACTGTCGGGAAAAGACTATTGGACTTCACAGGAAAATATTTCACACAAAGACCACAATGAAGCTGAGGCCAGAGAGTATAATATTGACGTAAAATTTTATTTGATTATGTTTAAATAGTTTTACAAAAATCAGGGTTTAGAAGCGTTATTACAGAAGGGAATATGCTGGTGTGAAGTTGAACAAACTCTGCTCCTCCTGAAAGTTTACAAGGTTTGTGGTGATGATGGATTGTCATGACACCCGATTTGAAGGTTGCGCCCTTGTCAATGTCTAAGTGGGTGAGGACTCCAGGTCAGTGCTGTTTTGTGGTGCATTTGACATACGTTGATGAATCTGATGCCTGGTTGTGTATCGTGACTCCTCATAACACAAGAGGTGGTTGTCAAGGAGGAAACTGGGGGCGCAATGTGCCACAGCATATTTACAAGGCCACGCAAATCCACTTTATGTGACTTTCCATGGCCTTGTAAATATGTGCCCCTCTCATGCAGAACACTGTGTGAAAGGAGCGTTCCATGGGTGTTGCTGTGGGTGTTCCTATACAACACTCAAGGAATATGCAGCATTTCCAGATTTACGCGGAATCGTAAACCTAGGAATACATCAGATTCAAACATCACCCCAGGGGGGCTGTTAGGGAGGAGCAACTTGGAGAAATATCCTTATTTCTACTAGTTTTCTTCCTCTTTCTATGAGCGCAGCATTCTGCAGCGATCATAGAAAGAAGAAAACACCTCATATGATTGTTTTTGTGCAGAAAGGTGTCCATTCCTGCACAGAAACGATGACCCATACAACACAGACACCCTTTCACTATCGGGCAAGAGTGTCTGTGTTGGCGCATGGCAGCCCATTGTGCAACAGCGCAGGGTCAAAGGACAGGAATGAGCCGTATCTCATAAATACAGCACATTTCTGCCCTTTTCTTTTGATGTAAATGAGACCCTTCGTTGGTGGGTGTATTCCACGTGCACAAACTGTGCTGCTTCTTTAAAGTTTTGTGGTGTGGATAGCTTTTCATGACCTTTGGTTTGGAAGTCTAATTGCGTAAGGACTTCAGGTCAAGTGGTGCATTTGCCATACATTGAGGTATCTGACACCTGATTGTGAATTGGGACACCTCATGGTATGAGACATGGTTGTCAATGAAGAGGAATATGTTGAAGAACTAAATAATTATTTTCTTGATATGCAGGGTGGTTGTTAGCAGTGGGAGTGATGGAAAAGAAAGCCTATTATGTATGAGGAGATGACGGAGTTTGTACAAAGTAGGTGGCCACTCAAGTGAGTCATGGGCCCTGATGAGTTGGAAACGTTAAATTTTTATAAAATGAGTGAAGTGTATCTAGCAAGCAGATGTTACAAGAAGGAAAAAGAAGTTAATAAAGCATTTGTGGTCAGGTGATGGCTTTTGAAGTCATTGAAATGCATGTTGTTAGATATGTTTCCCCTAACTGTTTGCCTTCTCCCACCTGTTTTGCTAAATTAGTTTTTGTTAGCTTTAGGACTATGTGCCCTTTACCACAGCTAACCAGTACTAAAATGCCTGCGCCCACTCACTTGAACATGGTAAAATTAGCCATAACCCAATTAGCACGTGTAATTTACGTATGAGTTCCTATTAAAGTGGTACTTCTTTTACCCTGGGTCTATAAATAAAATGCTAGTAGTGAGTCTGCAGCATTTACTGTGATGCCCAATTAAGTAGCCCCTTTAAAACATGTATTTGTACAGCCATTGCAGCCTCTGTGCAATTTGAAACTGTGGTTTTGACTTGGAAAAATTAACCTTTTTCCAAACCTAAAACTCCCTTTTTAATACATATAAATCACCCCAAGTGTAAGCCCTATATAGCCCTTAGGGCATGGGCATTGTATTTATAAAGTCAGCCAAACCATTTCAAGTTTTTCCTGTCCTGGTAATAAAAAACAAAGAAATTAGTTTTTCACTACTATGAGGCTCTACCTCTCCCAAAGAATAACACTGGGTTACCCTATTAATTTAATAAGTGATAAGATTTGTGTGATAACAGATAGTGAAGTTATGTTTGGTCTGCAAAGAACTCTAATTTATAATCATCTTTAATTGTAAAGTCAAATTTAAAGTCACAATTCTGAAATTGGTGATTTTAGATAGTTGGCATTTTCTTGTGCTAACCATTTGCTGGCAGATGCATCAACGTAGCCTTCTGCTATTTCTAAATAGAGATTTTTAAGGAATCGCTATTTAGGAATAGGAAAAGCCTATGCATGTAGGAATCGCTATTAAAATAGTGATTCCTAAACATTCCTTAATTGCTACTCGCAAATTGCTAGTCGCAATTAAGGAATACTGTACCATTCATTCCTATGGGCCTACAGGCCCATAGGAATGTATTGGAGATTGCATGAGCAATTTGCGAGTACCAGTAGGTACTCGCAATTTGCTCATGCAATTTCAAGGGTGCAAGGGTGTCAAAATGACACCCTGTTGCACCCCTGAAATTGATCTCCGCACATATGTTGCACACACACATGCCCTAAGGGCATGTGTGTGCGCAACATGAAACTTTGAAAAATGCACAAAAGTGCATTTTTCAAAGTTTTTGCAAATTACCATGAAGTTGAACTTCATGGTAATTTGCTCCCCCTATTAGCGAAATCGCTAATTTTTAAACTTTCATGCATTGCATTTAAGGAATCTCAATTTGACATTCCTTAAATGCAATCGCAATTTAAGGAATCGCAATTTAGAGATTCCTTAAATTGCGATTTTTGCATTTGGGATGATGCATCCCAAATGCAAAAATACCGGTATTTACTTTGATGCATATACCTGTTGGTGCCTAAAGTCTAGGACACATGACTATTATTATTACTATTAATTAATTATTTTTAAAGCGCATGGCTACCCTTAGGCATCCCAGCGCTAAATGCAACAACAAGCAGTTTTGTGTCTTACTGTAGTTTCTGGAAAGGCACGTTTTTAGTTGTTTCCTGAATGTCAAGTGGTATGGTGTACACCTGTGCTGAAGAGGTAGAGAATTCCATAAAATGGTGGCATTGTAGGAGAACATGCGTCCACCTGATCGTACTCTCCTAGTTTTTGGTACCCTGGCTTGAAAAAGGTTGGCAGATCTTAAGTTGCGCAGAGGTCGGTGGAAAGTTAAATGGGAGTAATTGATTTTGGGGCCTGTGCCCCAGAGGATTTAATGTGCAATAAAAAGGGATTTAAACCTTATGCATTCTAAGATGGACAGCCAGTGTAGTACTTTCAGTGCTGGTTTCACCGACTGCTTTCTGGGGATGTTGTGTAGTAGTCTGGCTGCGGAATTCTACACTACTTATAGTTTTCTTATTGTGGTGTTCGGAGTGCATAGGTATAATGAATTACAATAATCCAGCCGGGGGAGTATCAATGCTTATACCATGGTTCTACATGCGGTTTCTGGGAGTAATGGTAGTATCTTCCCTCGTTGCCTTAGGATACAAAAGTAAGTGGCTGCTACTTGTACTGCTTGGTGGTCAAGTTTGAGAGATCTGTCCAGCCAGATTCCTAGGCTTTTGATCCTGTCTTTAGGTGTTGGAGTTAGGCCTAGGCAGTTGGGCCAGCTTATATTTGAATGTGCCTCTACATTTTTTCAGAGGATCATTAATTCGGTCTTGTCCCCGTTAAGCCTGAGTTATGATTGGTCCATCTAGGAGGCCACCTGCTCCAGGGTGGCTTCAAGGTCAATAGTGCTCCTCTTCAGATGATCGAGGGCTACCACCATTTGGGTGTCATCGGCGTATGTAACTATCTGGGCCCCATAAGGAAGAACTTACTCGGCCAATGGTCTAAGGTGCACATAAAAAAGGGTAGGGCTCAGTGACAAACCCTACGGGACCCCACAGGTATGTAGGGTCTTTCTTGATGTGTGCCTGCCTTCAAATACTTGGAAAGTTCTATCTGTCAAGAAGGATTTAAGCCACGAGACAGCATTACCTACAACTCTCACCTCTTTAAGTCCGTCCAATAAGATGCAATGATATACTGTATAAAATGCAGCACTTAAATAGAGCAAGATAATTGCCACTGTGCCTACTAGATCAAGCACTATCCTGGATTCCTCCATTACTGTTTAAAGTGCAGTTTCCGTCCCATGGTTAGGTCGGAAACCTGTCCGGGAGGTGTGTAAAATCTCATGGGATTCCAGGTAGTTGGAAAACATTTTTTTTCATGTTTTTCTAGAATTTTACTGACCAGGGAAGTAGTGATACCAGTCGGTAGTTGCTCCAGATTTTAGGATTCAGGAGAGGTTTTTTTATGAGTGCTTTCACTATGGCGTGTTTCCAACTCAATGGTACTGTCGTGGTAGTTAAAGACAGATTGAGAATTTCCAGGAGCACTAGGAATATACGGGCACATGCATCAACGATAATTGCATTCGCAAACGGTGCGAATCGCAATTTTCGGCCGTTTGCGAATGCAATTATCAAAATTGCAATGCATCATGTATTTCGCAATTGTAGGAATCACAATCATGTTGCGATTTCTAAAATTGCGATTGCATTTCTGAAATCGCAATTTCAGATTTCTGAAATGCAATGCATGATCATTTTTAAATTGCGAATTTTCAATTTGGAAGGGGTAAATTAGCATGAGGTTGAACCTCGTGTTAATTTACCGAAAACCTTCAAACATGCAAAAAAAAGCATTTTTGAAAGGTGCATTTTACAAACACACATGTCCTTGGGACATGTGTGTGTGTAAATTGCAGTTAAGTTTAATTTTCAGGGGTGCAGGGAGGGGTTCTTTGGACCCCCCCTGCACCCTTGAAATTGCATTTTCAATTTGCGATTCGCAAATTGAAATTCGCAAATTGTAAATGCCTTCCAATGGATTCCTAAGGGCCTCTTGGCCCATAGGAATCAATGGGAAGGGTTTTCCTTAATTGTGATTCGCAAATTGTGAATCGCAATTAAGGAAAAATACTGAATCTCTAAAAAAAATGCGAATTAATCATGCATTGCCATTTGCGAATCCTTAATTGCGATTCCTTAATTTTCGCAATTAAGGATTCGCAAACTGCAACATTGATGCATGTGGCCGATAGTCTCCTTTACCTTACTCAGCATGTGGGCTGGTGCGGGATCACATAGGATCCCGATTTGACTTTCGCGAAGAGTTTGGCGAGGGTATTCATATCCAGGATTGGGATGTCGGCCAGATGATTTGGTGTCTCTGACATACTTTCCCTTTTGGTATTGAAATTTTCCGTCTGCCGAGGTTGTGGGAAAGCGTTATATTTGTTAAGAATTTTGTTATTAAAAAATTCTGCCTAATCCCTACATCGCTGTGAGGCTGATTCTATGGGCCTTTCGGGCTAGGTGTAGTTGGCTTTTATGTATCCAGTTAGTGTCAGAAATGGGGACTGGATGCCAGAAGTATGGGCCTTCCTGACAGGATGGGTGGTGCCAGAGCTGTCACCCATCACACTTACATTTTAAAGGAGCTCCCTCAGCACATTCGTAAATGACTTCACACTAGCCTTTTGCCTCCCCCAACATCCTAAGGCCAGGGCAGGGAGGAAGGAAATTCCAGAATCATTTGTGAAGGGAAAACTCCAAAAGTTTCTCCCACTCAAACCTGGCACCAGGTATAATATTGTACCCTGACACTCACCAATCTTCATTACACTCCTGGACCTATGGATACTACAGAAGAAGGATTGCCTTGTTGCCAGAAGACGGCCATGCTGCTTGAGGCGTTTCCTGCTGAAAAGGAAGACTGCGCCTGCTCTGCGCGTCCCAGGCACAGTGACTCCAAGGGTCAGATGTCTGACCATTTCTGAGCTACAAGAATGCAACAAGCTCAAGAGGCCTCCCTGTGACTGTCCACCTGACCTGCTGCACTGGTCCTGCTTGAATCTGCTACTGGATCTGCCTGAGCCCTGCTGACCTCTGCTGGAGTGGGTTGGTGATCCCCAAGAGCTGCCTCCAGGCCATGGACCCTTAACTAGCATCAGTTGTGTTCCTCCTGTACAGGAAAGGAGAAATCTTGGTGTTCGGGCCTGTAAATGGGTCAGTTCACGCCAGCATCTTGGTGCCTGCGACGACCGCCAAAACAAAGCTCCGGAGGTCCGTGTTCTTTGCGCTACAGCGACCACCAGGGACGACCGACAATGCAAGATCTACACTTTGCATTATAACATCAACAGTATGCGCTAACCATTGATGTGAAGCTCTGGCCCGACAGGATCTTTATGCTACAGTGATGACCATCTGTGATGTCTGGCCTGATTTTCGTACACCAGCAACAACCATCTGCAGAACCCTCTTTGCT
The DNA here is from genome assembly GCF_964261635.1 of Lissotriton helveticus. NCBI lineage: Eukaryota > Metazoa > Chordata > Amphibia > Caudata > Salamandridae > Lissotriton > Lissotriton helveticus. The sequence continues at coordinate 1,163,170,671 of NC_136072.1, read as the reverse complement.
CTTCGCAGCTTCCTCCACCCCGAACTGGACTTTTGGCACCAGACTTTGAGAAGCAAACTTTTTTAGTAGGACTAACCTGGCTCATGTATCCAGCCTTCTCCATCGCGGGCAGACTGAACTTGTAACTTTCCTCCAGTCTAGCATGACCAGGTAATCGAGAGTGGCGCTTTTTGCTTTTAGGCGGAATACTTACCTACATCTTGCAAACTGCATATCTCTAGTTCTATTGATTGGATGTTTCAAAATGTTGGTGTCAAATACATTTTTTAATGTTCTCTACCTTTCTAAATTGTGAGATTTTTCTTGCGTCTTGTTTTTACTTTATTTTTGTTTGTGTTATGCATAAATACTTTGCACATTGCCTCTAAATTAGGCCTGACTTCTTTTGTGCCATGCTTCCAGAGGGTTAAGCACAGGTTAATTTACTGATTTAGTGGTTTACCCTAGCAAAGTTAGTTGTTGCTTGCAAAGGGTTAACACCCCCCTCAACCAATAACCGAATGTCTCACAAGCGTTAACTCACAAATAATACAGTGAAGGACTGCACTTTTTCCACATGGCCGCCAAGGTATCAAGAAAACAGGTTCAGCTCAATATCTCTGGCCCAAATATGAGGCAGCTGAGTTCTTCAGAATTTGTCATTGAACTAACAGATAATTATTAAAGGTTTGCAGAGAGATGTGGTATCTTTAGCCTTAGCTCAGAGAAAGGGATTTGTTTTATATAGGAAAGTTTTGGTAAGGGAAGATTCCCTGCTTTATTGATTACAGATCAGAAGATGAAGATAAGCTGTAGGGAACTATCTAGGTATTGGGGCAGTAACAGAACTGTGCACAGAGTTTCAGTAATAGTGTTCCCTTTACCACTGGCATTGTTTTTTTGTTTTTTTTGTTGTCCTCATTTACTACCCAGGTTAAGCAGTTAACATATACCAGGGCGCGACACACCAACTCAGACATCTGGGTGACAAAGTTCTAGATCAACCTAGGCCGTGCCGGTAGTTGTGTCGCAGAAACCCATGCTACATACAAGCAATAACCAAAAACGGGTAAGCTGCTGAGCTAAATATCTGCCCACACACAGGACGCCACCTGTTAAAACTCAAACAAGGGCCAAGGCAGCGTAATCATCGGACAGGGGGAAAAAAAAAACACCGCCAGAGACTCTCAGAGTTAACCCCAATTCAAAAGGTGCCAAAAGGCTCTCTTGTTCTTGTTTCCCAGCCTTGCTAGATCTAATTTAGCGACTTGTAATAGTGATGTTTGACATACCTGTACAGTTGGTGGTGAAGAGTCTTTCCACTTTCTGCAAATTTCTCTTCTAGCCAGCAAGATAGAATAAAGCAGAAGATTTTTAGCTGGGCCTAAGACTCCATTTACTAATCCAAAGATTATGGGCCCGATGTAGGTAATCTCAATTTACCTACTCCTAAATACTGAATCATACCGATTCGGTATTTAAGAGTAGGTAAATTGGAAGTAGGCAGATGTAGGTAATTTTTATTTTTCAATTACCGAATCGGTAAATACCGAATCGGTAAATACCGAATCAGTGTTTGCCATTGATTCCTATGGGCCTTGAAGCCCATAGGAATCAATGGTAAATACCGATTTGGTAATTACCGAATCGGTAAATACCGAATCCTGCCAGGGGGAACGGGGTGTCACTTTGACACCCTGTAGCACCCCAATGTCAGGCTTGTGTGCCATGTGGCACACAGACATGCACTAAGGGCATGTCTGTGTGTCACATGGCACAGGTGTACATGCACAGATGTGCATGTACACCTGAATTCGTTTTTTACCATGCAATAGTATTACATGGTAAATAACGAATTCTTAGGGGCCTGTAGCACTGTTTAAAGCGCCACCTACATCTGCATTTACAGATTCGGTATTTTTACTGAGTCTGTATTTACCAATTCGGTAATTTTACCGATTCGGTAAATACATATTCGGTAAAAATACAGAATCTGTAAATACAGCTAGTCATCTGCAGATATTTAAACTTTGAAAGCTCTAATCCAGACCTATCCCTAGAATTCCTTGATAAAAGATCTCCTTCTAAAACAGGTTGCCCCATTCTTTAAGCCCTGCCTCCCTCAAAGGTAAAGCAAGGCTATCCTTCAGCCCAGCCGGGGTCCCTGGTGAATCCCAAAGAGGTGCTTTACTGGAGAAATAGCCCAATGAGACCAAACTACAAAGTTTAAACCAGGTTTTGGTCATCCCTTGTAGGACTTTTAGTTTTATTTTCTTAAAGAATTTGGGGTCCCCGAATTTAAACAAAAAACCTTCCAAGGAGAATCTCGCTCCACTCAGCATGGCTCTAAACATGCAGCCTATCCCACTACTAGTAGGCATCTTCAAAAGCATGCGGGAATGAGTGAGTTGGAAACCCCATGCATAAAGTTGAAGGTCAGGGGCTGCTAAACCTCCCTTTTCCCTAACCCGCCTCAGTTTTTTCCAGGCAATCCTAGGTGTGTGTTGTGCCCAAATAAATGAATTAATGTTGCTCTGCAGCTTTAATAAAAGTCAGGGTTCAAAATATAAAGGAATAGTGTAAACAAAAAAGTGACCTTTGGCAAAATGGACATCTTATCGAGGTTAACCTTCCGCAACATGGACAGAGGTAAGGAAGACCATGTTCGCATTAGTTTCCTAAAGTCCCTAGCTACTGTTAAGAAATTTGTTTCAACGATTTTATTGATATCTTGCACAATGGTGATCCCCAGATATCACATTTTAGGACTGGTCTGCACACCCCCGTCCCCACAATTCCAGACCACGATCTCCATTTTCGAAGCGTTAATCTCGTAACCCGAGATTTCTTCAAATTCATGAGCGAGTTTAATCACCGCGGGGAGGGCCGAAGCCAACTCTGATGAAAAGATCATAAAATCATCGGCGTACAGGGCTACGTTTTGTTTCCACTCTCCATATTTGAAGGACTTGATGTTAATGTCGTCCCTAAATTTTTGAGCAAAGTGTTCGATATATAAGTCATAGGAGAGAGGGGAGAGTGGACATCCTTGACGCGTTCCCCGCGTGATGTTAAACCGGTCAGACACAGCTCCGTTCACCAAGAGGCACGCCGAAGGGTTTTGATAAAGCAAACTCACCATACGCCGAAACCTATTTCTGATGTTAAATTTATCTAAGACCCCCGACAGGTATGACCAATTTACCCTGCCGAAGGCCTCAGTAGCATCAAGGGTGAGCACAGTCAAAGGAATGGAGCATGTGGATGCTACATCAATAGCCCCTATCAGATCATAAGTTAATTCAAACAGTTGCCTGCCCTTAACAAACCCCCTTTGGTCCTGATGTAGGATGTCTCCCGCCACTGATCCCAGTCTATTAGCCATCACAGAGGCAAAGATTTTGTAAACAACGTTCAATATCGAAATTGGTCTATATGACCCACAATTTGATGCCGATTTACCTGGTTTTAGTATCAGAGTTATCGAGGCTTTATCCCATGAAGCTGGAGGTGACAACCTATCTTGGAGAATCTGGTTAAATAATGTGGTTAAACTAGGGACAACAACCGATTCTAAAGATTTATAAATCTCGGCAGGCAGGTCATCCGGGCCTGCCGCTTTCCCCTTCTTAATAGCCTTAATAGCCCTTTTCACCTCTTCTTGTGTGATAGTTCGATCTAACCAGTCCCGCTGCTCCAAGGTTAATGAGGGAAGTTGAATTTCGCTCAACCAGCCATCAATAAGATTCGGCTCTATGACTCTGTTCTCCCTATAGATTTCTTGGAAGAACATTCTAAAAAGCCTCCGAATGTCCTCATCAGATGTATGTTCCACATTATCCTGGATAATCAAACTGATATTGTTTCGCACTTTATCAGTTTTCGACTTCCAGGCTAAGAGTTTGCCTGCCCCTTCACCATACTCAAAATGGGCAATTTTACTGGCCTCCCACCTGAGCATTATTCAAGTGCTCAGTACTGAGTCCAGATGCCCTTTTGCTCTCAACAGCACATGTAGTAAGTCCTGTCAGATGTTAGTGGAAGCATCCAGGTGCAAATCTATTTCCCTTCGTATTCTTTCAATCTCCGCTTCTTTAGCGGCAAGCTCTTCTCTATGTATTTTCTTCTTATACGTAACCCTACTGGTTAGTTGTCCCCTTAAAAAAGCTTTATATGCATCCCAGACAGAGCTTAATAAAGCCGAGCCTAGGTTGACCTTCATGAAGAATTCTGATTCATTAACTAGGAATGCAATCTCTTCAAGTTCCAACAAAAGGGAGCGGTCAAATGACCACATCCTAGGAGAAACCTTAGACAAACCTTCCATTCTTAAACAAACTGCAGCGTGATCTGAGAATAGTTAATCGATTTTACTACATTCTTCAAAGACTGACTGACCAAGATGAAATCAATCCTTGATTTGTGGTGATATTTATGATTGTGAAAGGAAACACCTAGCTGCTGACCTAACCTAACTCTCCATACATCCAAAAAACCATACTGTCTCACACTTTCTAATAGAAAAGAACTAGGGCCAGATGTAGGTAGGCAAATACCGGTCGGTAACGGCCGATTTTGGCCGTTACCGACCGGTATTTGAAGTTTGAGATGTAGGGGCTTTAAAAATTACAGATTCTGTAAATTTACCGATTCGGTAAATTACCGATTCGGTAAATTTACCGAATCTGTCATTTGAGATGTAGGTGGCACTGTCAACAGTGCCACAGGGCCTTAAGGATTCATTATTTACCACCAACTATTAGTTGGTGGTAAATAACGAATACCTGTGTATATGAAAATCTGTGCATGTACACCTGTGCCATGTGGCACACATACATGCCCCAACAAGCGGCCCCCAGGTGCTGAAACCCCTGCAGACCAGGACTCCGAAGATCAAAGAGGAGCAGTCCTATAACTGGGAGGCTCCGGGACTATCGGGCAGATTCGACTCTGGGACAACAAGAGCCCTGCTGACGTGGTCGCGGCTCGCTTGGCAGAGGAGAACTTCTGCTGAAACCACCTGAGCCTTGCTGAGTGACTCGCGGCTCCCTTGCAACTTTGGAACCTCTGAGCCCTGCTGAGTGACTCGCGGCTCCCCAGCAACTTTGGAACACTTGAGCCCGGCTGAGTGACTCGCGGCTCCCCTGAAGCTCGTAAGACCTCCGACATCTTGTTTGAGCCCCGCTGAGTGACCCGCGGCTCCCTGACTCTCCTGGTCCGGCTGGACCCCAAAGATCGCATCGTATCCCCGGCTCGAGGATTGAGAGCTGTGCGCCGGATACGCACCGATATTGACACTGAACCTTAAGCCTGTCCCGCTACCCCTACCCTGACAGAGACTCTTTGAGCCCTTGCTCTATTTTGTAAATACCAGCCTTTGCCGATCACTAAGATCCTTTGAATCACGAGATAAAGAAACGTCTTAAGAAGCTACGGTGTGGTGTCTCTTTATTGTGTGGTGTTGGTTTAGGGTGTACAATCCTAGATTCAAGACTCTCCCCCTGAGAAGTCTCCCGCCAGTGCTCGTCTTTGTACTAGGGAGGTGGGTCCCAGGGTGGTCAGGCGCACTTCCTGCCCTCCCCTGAGGTCGCCTTCTAACATTGGTGGCAAGCGACGGGGTACGAGCCGCAATCTAGAGATCGTACAGTACACGACTAACGCACTACCGAGCAAAGACGACAGAAGAAACCACCATGAGTATCATTGAAGCCGACGCGAGTACTGCATTCCGTATAGAACAACTGGAGGAGTACACGCACAAAGAACTAAAAGAATTCTACAAAGAACTAGGAAACACTACCACTGGCCTCAACACAAAGGAAGACATGCAGAGAGCATTGAAAGCTTGGGTGGATTCCGGAGTCACACGCACAGAAGGAGCGGCGGCGCAGCCAGACGAACCCGGACTCCCCCAGACAGAAAGCAGCAGCCAGGTACGAAGCATCGTACCAGACGGGGGCCTATCCCCGGAAGCGCTCGCGGATCGAGAAAGAAGTCGCCACCACGAGCTTGAGATGGCAAAACTGAAGATCGAAGGCGAAATAAAATTGGCAGAAAAGAAACTTGCGATTGAGCAAATGAAAGTACAAGGAGAATTAGAAGAGAAGAAACTCCAGCGGGAGCATGAAGGGAAGAGATTTCAGCTGGAGCACGAGCGAAGCTTGAAGGAGCTTGAGCTCAAGGCAAGGAGCGAAGAGAACCGGCCCCCGGGGAACCGAGAGAGCAGACCCCCGGCAGAGCCGAAGGTCCACATCCCCAAAGATGTGGTCAAAGAATATTACAAAAATGACGACATCCAACAATGGTTCAAGGCCTACGAAGTTGCCATGACCTCCCACCGAGACCCACAAAATGATTGGGGGGCCGGATTGTGGGGTCGATTCCTGAGCGAGGGGAGAGACACCCTATTCGATCTACCGTCATCCGTGCAGACTTCCTACAGCCACATGAAGGAGGCCATCCTGACGAGATACGGCCTCACCCCAGAAATGTACCGCCAGCGGTTCCTGGATTGCAAAAAGATTCCTGGCACCACCTGGGTGGAATACGTAAAAAATGTTAGCAGAACATTCGAAGGATGGGTCAAGGGCAGCAAAGTGACCACCATGGAAGAACTAACTGACCTCATGCTGTGGGAACATTTGTCCACGAATTGCTTTGTGGAGCTACGCCAGCATCTGCTCGACAGCAAGCTCGCAGATCCGAGGAAGCTGGCCGTCGAGGCGGATCGCTGGGTGAACACCCGGGTTGCCTGGGGCCCCGTAGGTGACTACCCCCGCAACAGTCAAGGACCACCCTGCCAGAGAGGGGGGGGAACCCAGGAGGACCCCGGGACGCCCAGTCCGGTCCCCACCGTAGCCCCCCGAGAAACCCACCGCCGAGTTTCCCCACACCTCCACCAGCTGCTGCTGGTCCCCCAGGTAGACAGCACAGAGTGACTATCACATGTTATAGATGTCAAAAGCCTGGGCACTACGCCAGTGATCCCCAGTGTCCCATGGCCCCACGTATCCCGACCACAACTCCCCCGGCTAGGCAGATAGCGAATGTAGCTCTAAAGGAGGAGTTTGAGGACACCGAGGTGTGGGAACCTACTGCCATGACCCTAGTATCCCTGGGAGATAGGGATATGGCCCCCGGGAACGCCCTGCCCACCAACACCAAGAAGTACAGCCAGTTAGTAACAGTGAATGGCCACCGAGTGGAGGCCCTCCGTGACACCGGAGCCAGCATCACAGGTGTCCTGAGCCATTTAGTGCGAGAAGACCAGATCCTCCCCAATGTCCTGTGCCCTGCAATTTCAGCAGATAACACTGAGAGCTTGTGTCAGGTAGCCCTGGTACCATTTGAGTGGGAAGGCGTAACAAGTAAATTAAAAGTAGCAGTACAGACCTCCCAGCCTGTTGACTGCCTCCTGGGGAACGACCTGGAAAGTTTGCCATGGAAGCAGGTCGAGCGCCGGACCCACCTCGGGATGATGGGTCTTCCCGAGTGGGTGTGATCCACCACCAGATCTGTGGCAGCCCGACTGCCCCCCGACGGGGAAGTCGAGGATGAAACTGCCAAACTCCCCCCTGTGGATGGCGGCAGGGCCGATCCAGCGGGGACCTCCGACCTCTCCCCACGAGGAGAAGATGTCACTGACAACGAACCCATACACCCCGACCCCGCACAGATCACCGAGCTGGGTGATCTGCCCGAACTGGCGCAGTGGCTCCACGAGGGGGGCCCCTCCCGAGAGGAGTTCTACCAATAGCAAGCCACCTGTCCTTCCCTGATCGGACCCCGGCAACAGGCCGAAGCCCAGACCGCGGGCGACCAATCAGGAACGCATTGGCTGTACTGGGAGAATGACCTCCTTTACAGCGAACAGAAGTCAGCGGAGCTAGGGTCAGCCCGGGTGCTGGTGGTACCCCTACGCTTCCGAGACTTCCTCCTGGGCCTGGCCCATGATGTACCCCTAGCAGGCCACTTGGGCCAAGACAAGACGTATAGCCGCCTGGTCACGCACTTCTATTGGCCCAAAATGAAAGCGAACGTAGAGGCCCACTGCAAGTCCTGTCCCACGTGCCAGGCTAGTGGAAAAAGCGGAGGAAAGCGCAAGGCTCCCCTCCAACCATTACCCGTCGTCAGTACCCCCTTTGAACGGGTTGGAATTGACATCGAGGGGCCGCTGGACCCCAAGACCTCTCAAGGTCACCGCTTCATCCTCGTCCTAGTGGACCATGCCACTCGATACCCTGAAGCCATCCCCCTATGCACTGTCACAGCCCCTTTGGTAAGCCGAGCGCTGATAGGAATCTTTTCCCGTGTAGGATTTCCCCGAGAGGTCGTGAGCGACCGCGGGACGAACTTTATCTCCCAGTACATGACGTCCCTTTGGCAGCAATGTGGAGTGTCCTATTGGTTCACCTCTCCATACCACCCCCAAGGAAATGGCCTAGTAGAGCGGTTTAACCGGACTCTAAAGGGGATGATCATAGGCCTAGAGGAGCCCCTCGGGCGTAAGTGGGACGTCCTGCTCCCCTGCCTATTGTTCACCTACCGGGAAGTCCCCCAGAAATCCTTGGGGTCTTCCCGTTTGAATTACTGTACGGACACCCTGTCCGGGGGCCCCTCAGCCTGGTCCGAGAAGGTTGGGAGACGGCACCCCGAGACCCCCCTCAGGAGGTGTTCCGATACATTCTGACCCTCCGAAACCAGACTCGGAAGTTCCGAGAGCTGGCCGAGGCCAACCTGGAGGTGAGCCAGGAGGAAATGAAGCGCTGGTACGACCAGAATGCCACTCTGGTCGAGTTCCAGCCAGGCCAGCAGGTATGGGTCATGGCCCCAGTGAAACCTTGCGCCGTCCAAGATAAGTGGACGGGGCCCTTCAAGGTGATCGAGCGGAAAAGCCAAGTCATGTACTTGGTGGACGGCCGGTCCCCCTGGATCCCCCTGCGGGTCCTGCACGTGAACTGCCTCAAGCCTCACTTCGTGCGGACGGAGCTGAGCCTACTGTTGGCTACAGATGACGGGGCGGAAGAGGAAATGGAGCCTCTCGTAGACCTCCTGTGCACCAAAGAGAAAGATGGCTCTGTGGAAGGAGTGAACCTCTCTTCCTCCCTCCCTCTCCAGCAACACGAACACTGCCGCCAGCTCTTGGGGCAGTTCTCTGACCTGTTCTCCCTCATCCCCAAGGTCACCGACTGGTGTGTCCACGACGTGGACACCGGAGACAGCCAGCCGGTGCGACACCGAGCCTACCGAGTCCCCGATCGAGTCCGGTCCTGCATCCAGGCCGAGGTCTCGAAGATGCTATCCTTGGGGGTGGTCGAACCCTCAGACAGCCCCTGGGCCAGCTCAGTGGTGCTGGTCCCGAAAGCCTCAGCCCCTGGTGTCGCCCCTGAACTGAGGTTCTGCGTGGACTACCGGGGGCTCAATGCCATCACCCGAGCCGACGCTCACCCTATCCCCCGCACCGATGAGCTCATTGACCGTCTCGGGTCTGCTCATTTCCTCAGCACGTTTGACTTGACCTGCGGATACTGGCAAATTGCACTCACAGAGGGAGCCAAGGAGCGGTCCGCCTTCTCCACCACTTTTCAGAGACTGGTAAACAGAGTCCTGGCCGGGCTGGAAGAGTTCAGCGTCGCATATCTGGACGATATCGCGGTTTTCAGTTCAGAATGGAGTGAGCACCTCCGGCACCTCAGGAGGGTGCTGATGGCCCTGCGCCAGGCAGGCCTCACAGTGAAAGCTAGCAAATGCCAGATTTGGCAAGGATCGGTGGTCTACCTGGGACACCAGGTCGGGAGCGGGCATGTCGCCCCTTTACAGCCTAAGATCGACGCCATCTTAGCCTGGGAACCACCAACCACCCAAACAGAGGTCCGAGCCTTCCTGTGCCTCACCGGCAACTACCGGAGGTTCATCAGGAGTTACGGCAGCCTCGTAGGTCCCCTCACAGAACTAACGTCCAAAAATCAGCCCAAGAAGGTGCAGTGGACCCCAACCTGCCAAGAGGTGTTCGACGCCCTCAAAAAAGCCATGTGTACTGCCCCCGTGCTACGAGCCCCTGACTACTCAAAAGAGTTTGTGGTACAGACTGATGCTTTGGAACACGGCATTGGGGCCGTACTATCCTGTTGGACTTGGCCCTTCTGGCAGGTTCACCCCTAAACTTTTTGCTTTTGGTATGTGATCTATGTTAGTGATTTTTGGGTCTCTGCGCACTTTTTCCCTGTGTCCCAGGGTAAAGTTCGTGCGTGTAGTGTGGCTGGCCTGCCCCCCCATAGGAATGCATGGGGAATGTGTGTGTCCCTGGTAGTTCCCGATGCGTGGGGAGTGCAGGCTCGAGTTTAGTATGTGTGAACTCGTGAGAGTGCATGCTGCGCGATGGTATGTGCGGCTTGTATGTGTCTAGAAGGGAAGTGCCACTTCTAGACATTGATATGTGTGTGCAGTAAGGGTGCTGGAGCGTGATTGGCTGGAGCTGGCTGGCATGCCAGGCTCCAGGAAGTCTGGATGGGTCTGCCCGGTGGTGAGTGTGAGATTAGCATGAGTGATGTGTGGGAGGAGTGTACCTGTGTCCTGAATGAGGCTGGGTTTTCCCCACACAATGCTGGCTCCACCCCCCTGTGGTGCGTCTAACGACCCTAGCCTCCCCAGTGAATGGAAGGGGTGGTTGGGCATCTAGGGTGCTCCAAGACCAGCTGCGACTGGCCTCCCCCCACCCTGCACCTCCAAACAAAGGATTTCACAGTATAAGAAGGGGCTGTGTCCCCAAGAATAGGGTTCTCTTTTCTGATCCTGCCAGAGGGGGCTGTTGCTGCTGCTGGGGCCAGGAGGACCGCCACTTGGACTGTCTCCCTGCCTGGAGACCCAGTGTGCTGGCTCTGGGCCCAGCCTTGCCCCCCTGTCTGCCTCCAGCCCCTGCTGGAGCTTGTGCTGACCCTATAGCACTGAGAGCGCTGCTCTCTGTCCCTCAGCGCTGGGGAGCGCTGAAATCCCTTGCCTAGCGCTTGAGAGCGCTTCATTTGGCTCCCAGCGCTGTGAGCGCTGTATCTTGTCCTGTGGCGCTTGGGAGCGCCATTCCTTCGTTGTTAGCGCTGCTAGCGCTTTGTTACTGAGCCGGTGCCCACCCGGCGTTTGCTGAGTTCTGCGGTGCTCGCTATTTGATTTCCGAGTGCCCACCTCGGATTATTGCCATTTTGGAGGCCGGTGCCCACCCGGCATTGCCCGGTCCAGGGATTTTAATTTATCACGAGGGAGCCCACTCCTCGGATAATGGGACCCCGCCTGCCTGTCTGAAGCAAGCCGCCGCGCTGCCCACGGCGACCCGGAAGTGATCGGTTGCCCGGCCAATCACTGCGCGGCCCGAGAGAGGTGAACCGGAAGTCCCACCCCCGCAGCCGAGCAGCAAGGAGAGAAGCAGCCGGCCGTGTCCGAGGCTCCCCGAGTGGAGAGGAGCCCCGCGCTGCCAGAGAGGAGCCCTGCCTGTGGCCCCAGCAGAGCCGCCGAGGAGAAGACAGCCGGTGAGTGGGGCCGGGAGAGCGAGTGCAGGGAGGAGGGCATCGGGGCACATTGCCGGTGCCCGCCCCTCCCCTGCAGCACACGAGCCTGAGAGAGGCTCTTGGGGGCAGTCGCCCTTGCTCCGAGTCCCCCATGAGGGACTCCAACGTGCCTGCAGTGATTCAGAGCCCCGAGGCTCCTGGCCATATTTACGGGTCCTGAGAGACTCGAGGGGGCAGTTCCTTGTCTATTTAGAGCCCACGAGGCTCCAGGGCCCCGCCGTTGTTCGTCGAGCCTGAGAGGCTCAGGGCATTCCCGTTTTCGAGCCCCTGCGAGGCTCACTGCCCAGATTCGTTCTGCGAGCCCAGAGAGGCTCTGAGGGTGCTAGTTGCTCTGCGAGCTCAGAGAGGCTTGAGTGCCCATTCCTGTTCGAGAGCCTGAGAGAGGCTCAGGAGGGTCAGTTCTTGCCCCGAGCCCAGAGAGGCTCAATGTCCGCATTTGTCCACGAGCCCAGAGAGGCTCAGCAGTGCCACAGTGGTGGTTCTTGAGCCCACGAGGCTCCAACGTTGTCCTAACATTCCCTGCACCAGTTGCCCAGCACTTTGTGGGCAACTGCCACGTTTAGGCTTGTGTTCTTGGCTGCCTGCGCAGCCTGCCTAACATTGAGACTCAGGGCATTTCAGCCCTTGTGAGGCCAGTTGGCCTGAGGGACAGTTCTGTTGTTGTGCCATGTGATTCTGGTACATTGGTGATTTACATGCTAAATGTGAGTTCTACGCAATTGTTATTGCTACACCTCTGAATGTGTTGATGCATCATGTGTTTTGCTTCTTTCCCTTTGCTATGTGTTGATGCTTAGGTGATTGCTTTTCCTTCCATAGGTCCTGAGACTAAGGTCCTAGTTCCCTGCGTGATTTTCCTAGAGTGGTTAGGGTTACGTAGGAGGTGGTTACCCCTTACCAGGAAGTCCTGGTTGTGTGCTACATGTGATATTTTTATGCTACAGTCATTATATGATTTATGTGCTGAGTATTGTTTCTACAAAGTATTATTTCTACAAGTGCTAAGTTCTAAAAAGTGTATACCCCTGACAGTGGTCCAGGTGGCCCTGTCCTGTACATAATCCCTTGTAAATTCTGCCCGTGCCTGTTGGCACAGTGTAACAATATGTGTGTTTTATCTAATGTATGTTTATTATAATTCCAAAGGCTATTTTTATATAACCTTGTGTGGAGTCCTTTGTGGTGGGCCTTGGGAGTTGTTGCTGGGGGTGCGCGCGCAAACACTTAACTTACATCGCCTCCAAGTTTAGCCTTGCTGCTCGCGCCACGTTACCTAGAGGGTGAGCAGGGGTTATCTTGTTGTGTGTCTCCCTTGCCCTGACTTGGGAATGGCGATCTCTGACTGACTTTGGCATGAGCCTTGGCCAGCCGGGGGTCCCGTTTCCAACTTATCCCAACTGAATGAGGAAGGTCTAGACCAGCCTGTAGCCTTCATTAGCAGGAGGCTACTCCCCAGAGAGCAGAGGTGGAGCACCATTGAACGAGAAGTGTTCGCAGTAGTCTGGGCCCTAAAGAAACTACGGCCCTACTTGTTCGGAACCCATTTCCGAGTACAGACGGATCATTGACCATTGCGGTGGTTGATGCAGATGAGGGGCGAGAACCCCAAACTGCTGTGATGGTCGATCTCCCTCCAGGGGATGGGTTTCACTGTAGAGCATCGCCCTGGTATTAACCACGCCAACGCTGACGGCCTCTCCAGGTTCTTCCGCCTCAGCGATGAGAACCTCCAAGAGGATGGGTAGTTCACCCCGACTTTCAGCTGGGGGGGACGCATGTTAGACCCGGCCTCGTGGCGTGGTCCTCCCTGACCTGTAGCAACCCCCTCCCGAGCTGTACACCACAACAGACCCCTGAGTCCCCCGGCCTAGCCAACCCTTTCCTCCATGTTACCCACACCCGTCCCCGGACTTCCCCGTCCGTGCCTCCATCTTTCCGGCCAATAGGCCCTGTGTGCCCACTTCCCAGCACCTAAGATGGCTGCCCGATCCAGCGCGGCCTAGGCCGAGAGGCGCCACCCTGGCTGGAGGACAGCATGCTCCCCTTCAGTGAGAGAGGGAGGAGCAGTTTCTCTCACACCTCCGATTTCCCCTCGAGAGATGGGTTTTGATCGCCCCTCCGGCCACCCTAAGGGCTGGCTCCACGCCTGCTGTGTGTCTGGGACTCCTCCCGAACCTGACATGAACGGATCAAAGGGCCGCGTGGCAGGAAACCCCAACAAGCGGCCCCCAGGTGCTGAGACCCCTGCAGACCAGGACTCCGGAGATCAAAGAGGAGCAGTCCTATAACTGGGATGCTCCGGGACTATCGGGCAGATTCGACTCTGGAACAACAAGAGCCCTGCTGACGTGGTCGCGGCTTGCTTGGCAGAGGAGAACTTCTGCTGGAACCACCTGAGCCTTGCTGAGTGACTCGCGGCTCCCTTGCAACTTTGGAACCTCTGAGCCCTGCTGAGTGACTCGCGGCTCCCTTGCAACTTTGGAACCTCTGAGCCCTGCTGAGTGACTCGCGGCTCCCTTGCAACTTTGGAACCTCTGAGCCCTGCTGAGTGACTCGTGGCTCCCTTGCAACTTTGGAACCTCTGAGCCCTGCTGAGTGACTCGCGGCTCCCCTGCAACTTTGGAACACCTGAGCCCTGCTGAGTGACTCGCTTCTCCCCATAAGCTCATAAGACCTCCGAAATCTTGTTTGAGCCCGCTGAGTGACTCGCGGCTCCCTGACTCTCCTGGTCCGGCTGGACCCCAAAGATCGCATCGTATCCCCCGGCTCGAGGATTGAGAGCTGTGCACCGAATACGCACCGATATCGACACTGAACCTTAAGCCTGTCCCGCTACCCCTACCCTGACAGAGACTCTTTGAGCCCTTGCTCTATTTTGTAAATACCAGCCTTTGCCGATCACTAAGATCCTTTAAATTACGAGATAAAGAAACGTCTTAAGAAGCTACGGTGTGGTGTCTCTTTATTGTGTGGTGTTGGTATAGGGTGTTCAATCCTAGATTCGAGACTCTCGCCCTGAGAAGTCTCCCGCCAGTGCTCATCTTTGTACTAGGGAGGTGGGTCCCAGGGTGGTCAGGCGCACTTCCTGCCCTCCCCTGAGGTCGCCTTCTAACAGTTACGACGTGCGTTGTTTTCCAAAACTTCCATTCACTCAGATAAAACCTGATCTTCTCTTCTTAGGTTAACTACATCTGCCTTGGCCATGTCCAGGTGGAATGGAAAGCCCAGCCACAGTCTCTTCAAACGCAGCCGTTTTTGAAGACAAACCATCCAATTTACTGTCCAAAGATTCACAAAAATTCCTGATTTCTGATTGATTGGCCATGGATGTTTCAAACCCCTTTTTAATATCCATTGCAAGAGAGGCAAACATAGCTTCAAGTGAGACTGCTTTGTCTGCCCAGATCTGAGCCTCCTCGGGCAAACTACAACTCTCAACCATGTGCTCTTGCTGTACTGCCCCCAGGACCAATGTTCCCGTAGACTGATATGCGCCTGAAGAAGGCTCCTCACCTGACCCACTGACCTCATGTGGCTTCTTGTCCACCATAACGACAACTGCGGACTCTAACCCTTTCGCCCCCTCACAGCTCTAAAGCCCCCCAAAGGGATCATTGACCAATGGAGCATCCTCCATGTCTACAGTTACACCTGAACCAAGAGAAGGAGGAAAAGGAAAGGGATAATCAGGCGATGAAATAGTGATTTGCTCAAAAGAAGGGGTATTATTCTGTAACTCCAAAATCTGGGGTATTACCTTAAAGTAAGATCTTAATGAAGGAGTCAACTTAGAAGCGAGAGTGGAGGTTGATTTTCCTACTTTAATTATCTTAGGGTCCTTTGTACGCTTAGCTTTTATCTCTTCATACAGGAAGGTGGAGGCTTTCAATTTCTGTTTTTGAATACTATGGCCCAACCCTTGTGTCCTAGTATTGGTACTTTTTGGTGACACTGATGGAGGGGCTTTTTCTTTAGACAGAACTTCCGCCTTGGGCTGCGCTTTTGCCCTCTGCCTTCCCCTTTTACGTGCCTTACTTGATTGTAGGACACCTTTCCCCCTGAAGCAGTAACTACTGTTTCAACTGTGTCAACTGTATTCACTGTGCCCCCCTCACCCCCTCACCAGATTCTTGAATTTGTTCCAACGGTGGTTGCAAGTCCTCTGCGCCTGTGTTTCCATTAATTGGTAAAATGTCCGAGCTATCTGCCTGCTCAGCCGTGCTGACCCCGCTGAGCCTGCTGCTACCCCTGCCCCGTGTGGTGGGGAGAAGGCTCCGTAGCTTACTACCTCTCCGGAGCTCCAGGGGGGCTGGCCCCCAGTGCAGCAGCCCGGGGGGGGGGTGGTAGAGGGAAGCAGTGTTTGCCAGGCACATGCGCTCAGTTCAACTCAGCCGCACCCTACACGCGGAGACGACGAGTCAAGCTGCAGAAATCACAGCGCGGCAGTCGACCAAAGCACGCCACACAATCAGCTGCGGCGCCGGGCGCCGACCAGAGACACCCAGGAAATCACCGCCGCACATCAAGCGGGACCGCTAGATCAAAAACGCCAACTTCACAGATCACCAAGCTGACGCGATGAGCGCCAACCGAGGGACACCCAGTGAACGCTGGACCAAGATGCGGAGTCAGCGCAAGGCAGGACAAACACGCCAGCCCAGCTGAGAGCCAACACCGTGAGCGTAAACCAAGGGCTTCCAGGGGGGGGTGGAATCGCTAACTAGGCATCAGTCCAGTGCTTAATTTGTAAAAAACATAGTGCCGGGGCTCTCGACAGGAGGTCACTAAAGATTGCACCATCCATTGCCCCTGGCAGCCCTGCCAATGACAGCACCAACACACTACTAATCATCGCACTCTTAAAAGTGTGACCATTTGTACTATTACAGGCCCCCGAAGGTATAAGAATGGCTTTGGAGGCAAATACTAACAATTGGAAATGGAAATAATAAACAGAAGTTGTTTTCGTACCTAAATTGGCAGAAACCACTACCATGTGGTAGACAGTCATAAGCCCCGGTGCTGGCAATAAAGTGCCGGTGCTGAGCACCGGAAAGCGCCTGCACAAATTAAGCACTGCATCAGTCCGAGCAACAAAATTCCGCCTAAGACACCACACAAACATAGTGTGTCTTAAACGAAGATGCATTACGGGAGTCACCGGGACGGAGCACTGCAGCAGCTCAGCATGCTGCTGCCATGTTTCCCCAGATTGCCCACCACTGGCATTGTTGAATGAATTGATAGAAGTGACATACAATGTGTTGAAGAAAGATCAAAAAAAGTAAGAGCTGCGCATGGTCCTGTTGTAGCATGCATGTTACCTCCTTTCACAGTCATCGGGGGCAATCTTTGAGAATTTTCAGGGAAAATGCCTTATTGTTTTTTGTACGGTGAGGTGGATTAATGCAAAATGTGGACAAAGTGCAGAATAGTTATGTATGTGTTGATTACAAAAAAACCTTGAGTCTTCAAGAAAATAAGATCTAAAATATGTCTAAAGTGTGTGAGAGCGACAAGGGATTGAGTTTATGTGAGGTTGGCGGGAGTGTTCATGATCATGAGTGTGATTCAACATTGTTGAAGCTACATGAGGGGATACTTACTTTGAGCACGGCGGTTTTAGGCTCCAGCGACGAGGCATCATAGTGCACCAGCGCACTTTGCAGCAGCGCACGAGTTTTTCCAGCCCACTCCTTGCCGCACCCGCTCCGCGGGTGCCGCTGCGTCATTGGACACTGGTGGTGGACGCACCGGGAGGTGTTTATTAGGACCCAGGACTCAGGCGGTAAGGGGCGCGAGGAACCAGCGGGGCTGCGAGCGTGCAGGGACTTCATTTCCCAGAAGTCCCTGCGAGACCGACGGAGAGCTTCCGGTCCGCTCTCCCTGCTGGCCCGCCCCCCGCCCACCAAGGGATTCAAAAGGTGGTCTTGTCTCCCCAACCTGCGGGATACTTACTTTGAGCACAGCGGTTTTAGGCTCCAGCGACGAGGCATCATAGTGCACCAGCGCACTTTGCAGCAGCGCACGAGTTTTTCCAGCCCACTCCTTGCCGCACCCGCTCCGCGGGTGCCGCTGCGTCATTGGACACTGGTGGTGGACGCACCGGGAGGTGTTTATTAGGACCCAGGACTCAGGCGGTAAGGGGCGCGAGGAACCAGCGGGGCTGCGAGCGTGCAGGGACTTCATTTCCCAGAAGTCCCTGCGAGACCGACGGAGAGCTTCCGGTCCGCTCTCCCTGCTGGCCCGCCCCCCGCCCACCAAGGGATTCAAAAGGTGGTCTTGTCTCCCCAACCTGCGGGATACTTACTTTGAGCACGGCGGTTTTAGGCTCCAGCGACGAGGCATCATAGTGCACCAGCGCACTTTGCAGCAGCGCACGAGTTTTTCCAGCCCACTCCTTGCCGCACCCGCTCCGCGGGTGCCGCTGCGTCATTGGACACTGGTGGTGGACGCACCGGGAGGTGTTTATTAGGACCCAGGACTCAGGCGGTAAGGGGCGCGAGGAACCAGCGGGGCTGCGAGCGTGCAGGGACTTCATTTCCCAGAAGTCCCTGCGAGACCGACGGAGAGCTTCCGGTCCGCTCTCCCTGCTGGCCCGCCCCCCGCCCACCAAGGGATTCAAAAGGTGGTCTTGTCTCCCCAACCTGCGGGATACTTACTTTGAGCACGGCGGTTTTAGGCTCCAGCGACGAGGCATCATAGTGCACCAGCGCACTTTGCAGTAGCGCACGAGTTTTTCCAGCCCACTCCTTGCCGCACCCGCTCCGCGGGTGCCGCTGCGTCATTGGACACTGGTGGTGGACGCACCGGGAGGTGTTTAATAGGACCCAGGACTCAGGCGGTAAGGGGCGCGAGGAACCAGCGGGGCTGCGAGCGTGCAGGGACTTCATTTCCCAGAAGTCCCTGCGAGACCGACGGAGAGCTTCCGGTCCGCTCTCCCTGCTGGCCCGCCCCCCCGCCCCTTTTTATCCCTTACTTAACATCACTACACTCCCGCAGCGCGGGACGCAGCCCGGGCGAAGGCAGGGCAAAGACCGGGCCGTTTGAGGCCGTTCGAGGTCTGAGCGGTCTGGTCTGGGCCCCTTCCCTGTCACCCTTTTTCCACCATCTGGTTGTTGTTGGTATCTGTGACTGTTCCTAGCGAGGTCCAATTAGGTTGTCACCGTTAGCCTACATGTGTACTCGTGTAACCCGC
The DNA here is from genome assembly GCF_964261635.1 of Lissotriton helveticus. Lineage (NCBI taxonomy): Eukaryota > Metazoa > Chordata > Amphibia > Caudata > Salamandridae > Lissotriton > Lissotriton helveticus. The sequence goes on along the minus strand of NC_136072.1, from coordinate 1,163,151,939 downwards.
AACAGGGCGGCCAAGGTGGGGCCAGCCCCGAATGGACCTATGGATGACTTCATTACACGAACAAACATTGCCATAGACCATGAAATCACCAAATTGCAAACTAGAGTGTCTCTTGACCTAGAAGCTGCTAGAAAGCTGTCACTGGAATTTGCTACCCATAAAAAATCTTCCCTTGGGCATATTGCTTCTGCCATTACTCCTACTCGGGCTCACAATATAGAGGGAACCGAAATTAAGGTTGATGTCCATAATATCCCAGTTTCACCTACCCCCCTTATACCTTTGAGTCCATTTGTTTTGCCCGAGGGTCAACTAACGGTTGTGGGTAGTCTTTCTGTTGCCCCTACTTCCATCCTAAACTCGACAGATTCTTCCTTTGCCTCCACTACCTATGGAGGACTAGACAGCATCCCTGGCAACACTAATAAAAGAAAACGCTCACCCAGCATATCCCCCCCACACAAAAAGATTCTAAATAGGGGAGGTAATTTGTCTGATATGGGTAGCACAGTAGCTAATGGTAGCACAGGGATGCCCTTCATCGCCCCACAGGCCTCTTGGTGCGCCAACAACGAGGGGACTGCTTCTGTGGCATCTAGTGGTTTTTCACCTAGCAGGAGATTGGACTCTGCCCCAAATGACCAAGAAGGGAGGGAAAGAGAATTTATAGGAGTGGTTTGGGACACCCGAAAAAGCCTATTGTCTCCTCTGGATTTAAGGCTCTCTCGAATAGAGAACAACCTCCTAGAGATGGAGAAAAGCATTATTGCTTTGGCCACTCTTGGCCTGAGAGGCCTTGAACACCAGGGTTTGATAGATAACAATAGAATTGCCCAGGCTGCTACCCCCCCCCCACGGTCATCCCAGGTTTGCAGCCTAATCTCACTGTGCCTTGTTCTACTCAGCCCATTCCCAAACCGCGGACCAAGAGAGTTGACATTGCAACCCCGGCTCCCCAGCCTAGGGCCAACACCTCAAGCGCCCCTACCACTCAACCACATGTTCGTGTCAACCCAGCCAACGCGAGAACACAGAATTCCACTAGGTCTGGTTCTCGTTCTGCTCACACCTCCCAAAACAGATTTAGCACCCGTTCTTTGGGGGGTCCTAGTTTTAAGAGCAACTTTCGAGGGGGATATATCGATCTTCCACCTGAAGCCAACGATTATGTGGCAGTATTGACGGGGGTGCCGGAAATACAGAATGGCCTCTATGAACATCAGCAATCCCTCCATAATAAAGTTATGCATTGGCTCAATTCCTACAGACCTATCCCTAATGGTAGGAAGAGCAGAGTCACAATGGTTCGCAGAGTCCCGTGGGTGGGAACAACCAGGAAATCAATCCCTGGGGACTGCATAGTCGTAACTTTTGATGATGTTTTTACGGCCAACCACATCTGTTCCTGGGTGAGCCAGAATGGGGGCTCTTCTATTGCCCCGAGGCCCTTGTCATTCTTCTATCCACCCCGGATGGTGCATCCTCAGGGGGGCAATTGGACTCTGGTTCCCCAGCAGTCCAGCTGGGGGTTTGCCCCTAAGGAACACAACCCAGCTAGTGGCTGGCTTGGTATCACAACCTTTAATAGGTTTGCCAGCCTTGAAGATGTGGATTGACTTGTAACATCCCCTGCGCCGGCTCCATTACTCAAATCTAATACCCCGCAGGTGGAGGCTGAGTCTCCACCACTGCTCACTACCTTGGTCACGGGGGGCATTGGTCCCCTGACCCAGGTCACGCCCCAGGTCACCTCTGTTCAGGGTTTGCTGTACCCTCCCCTGCTCGATGGCAATGCTAGTTCTTCCTCAGCAGCGATCTTGCCAGCCCAGGACTCGCTGACAATTGTGGCTCATTCTCAGCATCCCCGGCTCGATGGTCTCGATGTTGTTTACCCAGCTACTGCCGCCCAACCTTGCACTAGCTCGGTAGGCAGTTCCTCGTTTAGGATCTTAAGTTGGAACGTGGCGGGGCTTGTGCGCAATTTAAATAAACCTGACTGGAATTCTTTTGTGGAGCCTTTTGGGATCTGTCTCCTACAGGAAACCTGGTGTTTGGAGCCCGTGCACAGGGTTGGTTTTGCGACGTACCATGTGCCGGCCTCCAAGCCAAAAGGCAGTAAAGGCCGCCCCTCTGGTGGCCTTCTTGTCTGGGTCAGTATCTCTCTGGGGCTTACCATAAAACATATCAATACCCAATCGCCAGATCTGCTGAGACTTACCATTCGGTGCCCGGGGGGTAGGATTATGGAATTGTTTAACCTGTATTTCAGGGGGGGTTGGGGGGGGGACTCTTCTCCTCTATCCTCCTCTGGAGTCGAAGAAGAGCTCCGGGGTTGCGATATTGATTCCTTTATCGTTTTGGCTGGCGATTTTAATTGTTGCTTCGAACCGCTGGCCTGTGAAGATATTTTGGACACTTGGGAGGATGATGCCAAGAGAGGTATTCCCTTGCTTGATCTCGACCCCATTAAAAAATGGTCACAGAATGCTATCGACATCAACTCTCTCTGTTTGGAATATGCCCTAAGAGCCACAAACGGCCGTTCCAAATCAGACACTAGGGGTGCGCACACCTACAATAGGGTGGGCCACACCTCTAGAATAGACTATATATTGTTGAACCACAATTTGTGGGAGCATTTTCTCGATATGGAGGTCCAACAAACAGTGGACAGTGATCATAATCCCTTGGTTTTATCACTTGCTCTCCCATGGGAGGCAGGTGATCTAGCATCGCCCCGATCCACCTGGAAATCATCCAATGAAGTTGTCCCATCCAACTGTGGGAGACGGCTGAAATGGGCCAAAGTTGCTTTGGATGAATCAAGAATGGCCCAAGCAAGAACTATAATGTTGGAAGCCAAGGGTACCCTGAGTACGTTGGACTCCGATGAAGCCGTTCTAACAACTTTCACGGAGATTATCGCATCACTTGGCAACCTGTTCTTAGCTCCCAAGGGAAGGGGTGGGGCTAGGCGGAGAACTGCATTAAGGGGCAGAGATCAATGGTATTCACCTGCCTGTCGTCTGGCCAAAAGCAACCTTATCCGAGCAGTAGGCCTGAAAGATCCCGGTTTGATTTCCTCTGCTAGGAAGGAATACAGAAAAGCCCAAGAGGTGGCAAGGGCTACTCACGAAACTAATTTCTGGAGTGAATTAATGGATGCTGGGTCCAGGAAGGACTCAAGGGCCTTCTGGGCCTTGTTTAGAGCCAGGGATAGGCCGGTTGACTCACTGTTGACTTGCAACATTACAGGGGATGCTTGGCTGGCCCATTTTTCAAAACTTTACTCTAATTCCCTGGGGGGTAGGGGCCAGTGTAGGGGCGATAGTCACATAATATCGGATAACAGCTTACACTCTGACTCTACCTTTTTACCTAAGGAGGTAGAAGTAGCAATTAGGTGTATCGTGCCCAATAAGGCAGCGGGCCCAGATGGAGTCCCTGGCGACCTGCTGCGCATAAATATAGAGGAGTGGAGCCTACTCATTGCTAAACTCCTAAATGAGGCCTTGGAGGGCGGTGGATTTCCGGATTCCTGGAGGGGCGCGGAAGTTGTCCCAATTTTCAAAAAAGGGTGTAGGGACGACCCTGCCAACTACCGACCCATAAGCCTGCTTGATTCCACCCAGAAGGTAGCAGGGAAGGTGGTTTTAGGGAGGATTCTCCAATGGGCTGAGGAAGCGAAGGTTTTGTCTGACTTTCAGGCCGGCTTTAGATCTGGTACCGGCACAATTGAGCAGACATTCCGCTTCCTTATGTTGTATTGGAAAGTGGTTAAACTGGGCAAGGGCAGTCTGTATCTTGCCTTTATAGATTTGCGGACTGCCTTTGACCTAGTCCCACGTAACCAACTGTGGGCTGTTCTTGAGGGTTTGGGTATGCCCGCTTACTTACTGGCACTAATTAATAAATTCCACGAGGAAAATTTTGCCAGAATTAGATGGGGTGCGCAGGGCGAAAAAACATCTCGCATCTCTGTAGACAGGGGGTCCGCCAGGGGTGTGTGCTAGCCCCCACTCTGTTTTCATTATATCTAAACGGAGTGGTGGAGCATCTGCTCCAGCTACCTGCAGACGCACCTTCCCTGGCGGGCAGAAAGATACCAACACTCCTGTTTGCAGATGATACCCTGTTGATTTCGAAATCCCCGGTGGGCCTGCAAACCCTGCTAACTAGGTTTCAGGGCTTCTGTGCCACCAGGGGCTTGGCTATCAACATCAGCAAAACCAAGTTCCTGGTGTTGAATCCCCCTAGAAAGACAGTCCACCCTCCATCCCTGGATTCAGTTCCCTTAGAAAGGGTAAGGGAATTTGATTATTTAGGAATTCGCCTTTGTGACTCTATGAGCTGGAAGGCGCACCAGCAAAAGATCGTTCTGGCTCATAGGAGGGTCACGGGCGCCCTACTAAAAGAACACCGTGCCTCCTCGCTCAAGCCCATTGGGGTGATACTAGACATTTATAGGGCAAAAGCTGTGAGTGCGGCACTGTATGGGGCGGAGTTGTGGGGTACTCAGAAATTTGACACTCTATTCCATCTTGAGAACAAATTCCACAAAGATTTAATGAGGCTTCCTCATAGCTCCCCAACACTCCCTCTTTTATTTGACACTGGTACACGTTCCATAGCTGAGCAGGCGAAGTTACGCCCCCTTCTCTTGTGGGCCCGCATATGGAATGTTCCTGAACTCTCGAGTTATGCAGATGCTCTTCGTGAGCTCCTCTCCACCTCGGGTTGGTATAAGATCGGTTGGCTCTCGGAAGTAAAGCGTCTGCTCTGTGAACTCGGCCTGGATGACGCCTGGGCCAACAGATCTTCGCCACCCAAACAATTACTAAAGAAATTATTCTGGGCGTGGGTGGATAATGAGAGACCAAAACAAACCAACCTATGCAGATCTGCGGGGGAGTTTTTGTCGACCAAAGGCCGTCCCTATAGAGAGCGCTATTTGGATGTGATCTCTAATCCAACAGATAGGGCGCTGTATTTTAAATTCAGGGTCGGTGTTCTGCCCCTGGGATCATGGACAGCAAATTGGAAACCCCCCTGGCAAACTGTATCAACTTGCCCTTTCTGTACAAACAGTGTCGAATCCATCTTCCATTTAATGTTTGTATGTCCCGCATATACTAGTCCTCGCCGTAGATGGTTGAAACCGCTTTGTCTGAGGCTGGGTACACGGTCATATGCGGAGGCATTATATCTGTTAAGATCAGACCCCCAACCCTTGTTTGCATGTGGCTTGGCGAAATACCTGGGGTGGGCCTGGAGGATAAGATCCGTAAGGATGATGATCCTCCAGTAAATGGCTCCATTTTATAATCCATCGGCTCATTTACCTATTGTTGTGTCCCATTCCATCCCCTAAGGTCGACCAAGTATGTGTCCCTATGATTGTCCTAAGATGGACGTTTTTTAGCATGGTTGTATATTGCACTTTTTAAATGACTTTTTCTCTTGATCTTAAACTCAATAACTGTTTTTATTCTGTACTTGTTTTATTGCAATGCTTTTATGAAATGAAATATTTCGAAATAAAGCTATACAACAACAACATGAGGAGATGACATGTATGGCTAAAGGAAATGAGTAGTGAATCCGGTTGATATGAGGTGGCCTGGAATCACCACAAGCATAATTCACCAAAGCTGGCTGTAAGGCTGAAGGGAAATACACAGGAACCTGTAACCAGGAAAGCAAATAGTGCTTGTCAGACCAGGCAAGGCCAACTGCATCAGTTAGTGGAGAGGGTGCCATAGGAAACTCTGGTTCATATTTACAAGGAATTGGTGTGGCGTTAGCCTCCTTGGCTTAATGATGCGCTCCACCACTTCTGAAATGTAGGGCTTTCACCCAGGGTCGTACCACAAGCCCCCGCAGCCCACGTGGTGCGGGGGTGCCCTTAGCTTCAAGGGGCCCCCTCGGTACTGCACTCTGGCCGGAGAGCTCCTGATTGAGCCCAGAGGGGGCCCCCCTAAGTACCGTGCAGGGAGGCCCCCTCACTCTTCGTTACGCCTTTGGCTGCACCAGAATTGCAAGAGCACGGTGCAGCCCTGCATTTCACCCTGTTCTGGCGCTAATTTAGCTGCCTCGCACCAACGCAGGTTCAATTGCACCATAGTGCAAGGGTGTCTGCATCGAGGGGAATGATTGTTTATGTACAGGAAGGTGTACCTTCCTACACATAAACAGTCGAAATGGTGTTTTAGAACTTCTGTGTGTGCTGCTTTATGCAGCACACATAGAAGTTGCAAAGGTCATTTGTTTTACAATCATTCATGGCGTTTGGCTGTTTCTATGTGCGCTGCACAACAGAGCACACATTGCAACAGCAAAAACAAGGCGAAAGAAAGCATTCCTCCTCATTTTACCAGGGTAAGATCCGGCCTTCCCTGGTCTTACTTTTGGCGCTGCCCCATATTTCTGCCATCCTTGCAAATATATGGTAAGATCAAAATCAATGGGTGTTGCGGTGGAACGCCCACCACAACACACATTGCCCACCCCTTCCACGCTATACTTAGCGTCAAAGGGTGCTTTATTCACAATCAGAGTGATTGTGGTGGCAATAGGGGCTTGTAAATATGCCCCCGGACTGCCTAAGTATGGAAAAAAGGCCACACATAGACAACATTACAGTAAGAAACAAGATAGCAAACTCATTGATATGAAAAGTACACATATTAATAAAAGCAATTACTAAAAAATGTAGTGCATCAGATGTAGGAATGTGGCATGATTTAAAACAAAGATGCTAGTTGTGAAGATTTTTTAATCTAGCTGTCTTTAAAAGTAGACATTCAAACACCCATAAGTTGGCTGTGATTCTCAGATGGCTAATAGATGCTGTAGTGTGCTTGTTTTTTTTATCACTTAGCCAAATAAAACCAAAATAGTTTTAGTTAAACTCTGTCTTTTTAAATACACATTTTCAATCACTTGCTTAAAATGACCTTGTTGTTTAGTACTGACCAGGGACCTCAGGGCTACTGGTGAAGAAAATGTTGAACATAAATAAACAGCTGCAGAAGACTCCACAAAAAGCGAAAGCGTGGACCTGGTCTTCTCTGCGGGGTCATCCCCAATTTCTTTGCCTTCACCTTCCTGTTTTCTGAACCTGTTTTTGTTGGCCTTTAGGACTCTGCACACATTACCCCTACTAACCTGTGCTAAAGTACATTTGCTCTCTTCTTTAAACATTGTAAAATTGTCTTGCACCCAATTGACACATTTAATTTACTTGTATTTCCCTAGTACAGTGGTTCCACATTCAACCAGGGCCTGCAAATTAAATGCTACTAGTGCGCCTGCAGCACTCATTGTGCCACCCACTTATGTAACCCTTTAAATATGTTGCAGGCCTGCCGTTGCAGCCTGTGTGGGCAGTTTTTAACTGCCATTTCGACCTGGCAAAAAACCTTTTGCTAGGCCTAAACCTTCCTTTTTAATGCATGTAAGTCATCCCAAGGGTAAGGCCAAACAATCCATAGGGCAGGGTGCAATGTGGTAAACATTTTTAGCATGTTCTTTTAACTTTTACATGTCCTAGTTGTGAAAAACTCTTAAAATTCGTTTTTCACTACTGCATGACTTGGTGTAGCGGACAGTTACTCTTTGTGTATTTCTCCCAGACAGTGATAAAAGCGGAATAGATGTTGGCAGGATGGGCCATCTCTTACTTACTGTCACCTACCATGCATGCATATCGCAAATGCTCTGCCTCTGCACATTCATTAAGGGTTTCACTCCGTCTATTGTGCTGGCAGACGAGCTGAGGCAAGGACATGGAGGAAGGATCTTCTAAACACCTCTGGGTGTGGAAACCGCTAGAAACGTCCTCTAATTCAAAGCTCGCACCAAGTATATATATTGGACCCTCAGACCCAACTCTTCAGTACAAATCTGGACCTTTGGACGACTCAGAAGGACAGCTGTGCTTCTCTTCTGCAAGAATGCCTGCTACTCTGCAGCCTTGCCATGCTGCTACCTGAGTGAGAAGGAGTCGGCCTGCATTTTGAACCCAGGACCACTAGAGTGATTCGAAGGGCTAGTTGACTGGCCTCCTGATCAGCGCCCCAAGAACTGAACCACCTTGAACCTAGCACCTGGGCTCTGCTTTGATTTCTAACCAACCTGTGGTGCCATCGCGGTTCTGGACCCTTGGAAGTGTGCCTGCAGGTGCTCTTTCAGGCCAACTGTGGTCTCTTGGACAGAACTAACACTACACAGTTAGATATCAGAACTGCCACTGCGCGATGCATCCTCGATGCAAGACCTCCCATCGCAGTTCGTCAGAACTGCTGCGGTGTGATACATCCTTGACGCAGGACTTCACTTTGCATGCCTTCGCCGAGGGCATCCGTAATGATGATGCAGGGCCTTGCATCACAAGCCCCTTCAACAGCTTCATCGAAAGTGCCACTGTGAAACACATCCTCAATGCAGGACCCTGAATCACAGCCTGCAGTCCATCTGAACCCCTGTTGCATGAACATCGTTCAAGCGGCACCTCTCAATGCTCCGCAACCAGGACTTAATATACTATGTTCAGCGGGCGTAACCTGGTCTCTGTATCTGGCCTGCACTCCATCGCAGTCAGCCTGAAATTGTGACTTCATCCCAGTCCGGTGCAACAAGATAACCATAGTAGGTGCTCTGTGTTTCTAAGCACTGTTTTTCACATACATCTCTAACATTGCCTATCTCCGGTTCTACTGATTGGATTTTTATCATTTTGGTTTCAAATAATTTATTAAATGTTGCCCTATTATTCTAAGTTGTGGAATTTTTCTGGTGTGGTGTTTTCATTTTATTACTGTTTGAAGGACTACATAAATACTTAACTCATTGCCAAGCTACCAGAGGGTTAGGCACAAGTTGGTTTGGGGTTTGCTTGTGATTCACCCTGACAAGAGTTGTGGTTGCATCTTGAGTACGGCTTCACCCAACCTGAACCAGTAACCCAATATCCTACAGAATGGCATTGAGGTGGGTCGGAAGAGTGATAGCTGTTCTGGCCTCCTAGAAGTGGGAATTTTCACATGCTTGTATACTACAGAGACCTTCAAAGATTGAAAGCGGTCCATTTGCAGAAAGGATTGACGAGGACAGAAACTAGATATGTGTGTATATATACATAAGATTTATGTGTGTATTTTTGCGCATATATATATATATATATATATATATATATATATATATATATATATATATATATATATATATATAAATATGTATATATATATATAATAAAGCGGCCTTTGAACCCCAGTGATACCCCTGCTGTGTCCTTTGTTCTTCTACCGGTTGGTGAGAAGTGTTTGAATTGATATTGACGCGCTGCCTGTGGTGCGCACAGAGGACCCTCTCACACAAGCAGGTCACAGAAACATGGGAACATTTTGAAGTTAACCGAGGTATCGGACGAATCTGTGACCCACCATTGAAACCTGCAAAGCACCAAAGCTGCTGTGAAAATGGCGAGTCAAGACGGCCTGGCGAGACGCCATCACTGGATTTGTGCCTCCAACTAGGTGCCTGTTCGCTTTTCATGGTTGAGAGAAGGGGATACATGCCGAGTGAACTATAATTTCATCACGTTTCCCCACCATCACTGGATACCCTAACGCTGCATTGTGTGGTTCTGAAAATTCTGGACTCATGAATAAAACTTTGTCGTAATGTGACGAATTTGGTATCAAAAGACCGAGAATGACGAGTACACTATGTACGAGCATTTTCGTCACATTCGAGTAACGATTTCACCTCGAGATCGTAATTTTCGTTCTGAACCCTTGGGTTCCATTTTGTGTGCGGCAGCCATTTTGTGAGTTGCCCTCACATAGGCAGATGATTAAAGCCAAATTCGATTCCAAAGGACACGTACACCTTAATTGCCTTCTCTGTGACCTGGGCAAGCTGGAACCATTGCCCCAGGCCGAACCTGCCCGGCCAGTTCCTTTCCCAGTGGCCGAGCGAGATAGTATCAAGGCACAGCCTACCATAAACCTTTTATTGGGGGTCCACCGATATCTGATGAAAATGTTGGGCCTTGCGAGGTAATTTGTTATGGGCTGGACAAACTGAAATGTGGGCTTGTCATCATGACTCTGCTTTTCCTTTGTAGTGAAAACATGTGAATGGTATACTAAAATGTGAAGAATGTTTGCCTAAAGCATAATATTTCGTATAAAAGGAGAAGCCTGGCTTTGTAAGATGGAGCAGTCTCCTGAGAATATACACACTGTGTTGTTGTACTTCTAGGACGCCTGTTACTTGGTTGCAGCCAATAAATTCGATCTTTGTCTTCACCTAGAAGACTCTGAGTTTCTGTGTCTGAATCAGGAAAGTACTCGAGGTCTTAGGGTGTACCCTGACACCGCTGGGTTACCAGTTCGGTACCGGTTCTGAAAAACTCAGTACCTCAGCTGGCGCCCAACATGGGGCGATACCAACGGTACCGGTCCAAGCCAGAGGTTCGTGAGGAGCTTCGTGTGAAAATTCTGGAGGAAGGCCGCCACTTCATCGACCCTTGCATGTCGACGTGGTCCGAAAGTCTTTGCTGCGAGGTTCCCCGCTTCCTGACGGCTACGAAGGACTGCTGCCCTGGCTATCGCCCTGATTTGGATCCTTGATGTTTGGTAGAGCGAAACGATAGACGAGTCTTCTGGTGACGTCATCGATATCTCAGTTAAGTATAAGTGGAGCGTCTCCCAGTCCTTAGTTGGACTTAGTTTGGGTATCCCTCCGGGCTCTTTGATTTGGAACTTGCAAGTACCAAAGCCTAAGGATTCGTGTATTCACGAGAATATCGTAATCGATAATCCTTTGAAGTTTGAAGCTAGACTAGAGCGCGAAGATGCCTGGTCTTAGCAGACTTGGAAATTTGTTTTGTCTTGGTTGTAATAAAAGGGATTCCCGATTGGAGGACTCGTGTCCGGTTCCTCCGATTGGAACTCCAACTTATGAATTGTATGTGAAACATGGAGTAGGCCCCATCACATATAATGAAGTGTGGATCAAATACACCAGAAAAGATGGTGTTTTAAAATGGCCCCAATATGGTAGCTTTGACACGGAAATCTTAGATAATCTCGAAATTATACTTTTTAAGAAGAAAGCCCGGCCGGCGATCTTTGACTCTTTCCGCCTATGGCGTAAGGAAGCCAAACAGAAAGAAATTAAAATAGCGAAGAAAAATAAGAGAGAAAGGGGTATTTCGATAATGCAAGCTGCTATGCAGTTTAAAGACAATGAAGAGGAACAGATGAGTGAGCAGTTGCACAGGCAACGTAAAATGGTGATCGATAAATGCTATCCAGTTTTGCCGCCTCTTCAGCAAGATGCAGCAAAAGACCTTGAAAAAGATCCCCTAATGTCGCATTTGTCAAGTTCGCCACCGCCCTATGCGCAAAATGCTACGGCACCTCCACAACCTTTAGCTGCGCAACCTTTGGTTGTATTGCCTCCTGCTCCTCCACAACCACCAGCTGTTCTCCAGGTGGTTCCTATTCCTCCGGTGCAGCCTCCTCAAGGGCCACCGTCTTTGACATCTGCTTTACCTTTACTTCCTGCAACTTTAACTACTACTATATCGACTCCCACTTCTGGTATTCCTTCTGATACTGCCTCTGTATCTGCCTTGCCTCACCCTGCTTTTCTGCTTGTCTTTTCATCGACTTCTCCGTCTGTTCGACAAAGAGTGACTAGCACTGTAACTAGTCTTCTATATCCTTTCTTTGGGGCGACAAGTACGACTCCTACTTTAGAGCGTACACAGTTGCGTAGCCAACTGTCTGATTCTAGGGAGAAGGAAACGTTGAATTATTCGGCACATAGATGGATGACCGAACCGACAAAATATGGTCTAGAGTCTGTTATGGATGTCTTCCATCAGTGGGAAGCATCGAAGCAGAGATACGTTTTTGGGAAAATGTGTGGTTTTTTATGTGAAGATTTAGAGGACAATGATTTGGAATCTAATCCGCCCGAGTTGAGCCATGTACGGTTCGAGTTTTCAAAAGGCGCAATTGTGAGTTCAGATGTTAAGAAAGCAGTTGCAACGTTGTTGTCGTTAAGGACTGAAGGTGTTTCTCGTTCGTTGTTTGAGTCTGATTCTTCTGTTAATAAGAAGGGAAGACAATATCCCATGAGAGAAGTTCCCCCACAATGGAGGGAAGGGGACCTAGCAGCTAACCCACCTATTCAGCCTCATTTTCAGCGTGTGTGGGTACATGTTCCATGGAAGCAAGCTGAAGTTTTGGCCCTTAAGCAGACATTGCCTGATCCCCGTAAAAATACTGCAGGGTATTACAAGGAGTTGTCACAGACTGCTGGGTCATGTATGATGAATTTAGCGGATATAGACATGTTGTTTGGGAATGTTGTTCCACAGCCTTTATGGGGAAAGATTCGTCATGCAGATCATGATCAAGAGTTAGGTGACTCATGGGCTAATATTGCTGCTGCAGATGGCCGACAAGTTGGTGGTGCTAAACCCGAGCCTTTAGTAGCTGAACTTCCTGGTAAAATCATTGATTACATGAAGACCTTAATGCCTGCGATGCGTGTGAATTGGGATAAATTGTCTGCGTGTAAGCAGTAGAAAGATGAAATGGTGTCAGATTTCTTCACCAGGTTTGAAGAAACGTTTGTTGACCACAGTGGTCAAGATATGAGCACAGAAGGTGGTCAGCGATTGTTCGACGATAAGTTCGTGCACAACCTGTTACCAGAGTTGTGTAAGAAGTTAAAAGACTCAGAGAGTTCTTGGGCCGTTTCCTCTTCAGCACAGATATTCGCTACTGCACAGTACTACGAAAATAGGGACAAAATGAGAAAGATAGAGCAGAAAAGAAAACTAAAGAGTTGAAAACTAAGGTTTTGTTACAGCAAGCGTACCCGCCACGTGGTGGTCAAAATAGTGGCGCTCAGAGTAACTATCAGAATAATTATCAGCAACCTCAACAGTTTCAAAGGCAAAGAGTCGAGTATACTCAACCACGTGTCCCTGTAGGTCCCAACCAGTGTTCATATTGTAAGGAAGAGAGTCATTTTAAGTATAATTGCCCTATTTTGTTACAGCGTGGAAATGGTGTTTCTGGCTCAAGAGGTCGAGGTGTTCAACAAGCACCTAGAGGTAGAGGACGTGGAAATTTCCCCCAGAACGCTCGTTCCCTTCCGCCTCAAATTCAATGAATAGTTTTGATCAGCAGAATAACGCGTCTGGTAGGACAGCTCAGTACTATGCTGATGATTATTATGCAGAAGATGAGAATATGGAAGGTAATGATTGCTAGGACAGCCGTAGACAAAGAGAGGGAGTTGTTTCAGTTCCAGTAGATCAGAGTGGACCTTACGTTGAGGTGATTACATCAGGTGTGTCAGAACCTTTTCTGTTGGATACTGGTGCTACAAAGAGTTCTATTATGCACTCCAAACTCCCTGGCGCACCTTTGTCTGGCGAAATGAATGTTTCAGTAGGTTTTTCTGGCGCCCCGGTTAGGAACCGAATATCTAGTCCTATGTCTCTTTCTGTTGGTCCTTGTGAATTCGAAGCACCCCTTATTCTGACAACAGGTTGTGGTGAAAACTTGTTGGGATTAGATCTGTTAAAAAGATTGTATGCGACTTTGTACTGTTCTCCCTCGGGAGTACAACTTACACTGGGTAAGAAAGTGGTTTCTCCAATGTATTTGTCAAGGGATAAACTTCCAACAGAATTGTCGTTTCTTCCTGATATTCTTTGGGCTACTGGTCCTAATGATGTGGGTCTTTTGGAAATACCACCATATGTTGTAACGGATGTACGACATTACAACGCATCCTTTTACATCGCATGCTTTTACAACGCGGTTTTTACATCGCATACCATTACAACGCATAGTGCTTTTGGGTGTTGGATAGTGAATAGTTTAATTTACTATTCCAACTCCAGTCCCCGTGGATAGTAGGGAAGGTTATTGGATAGTAAATTAACCTATTCCCTATCCTAGAGCGCCCCCCAGCGCAATGCGTTGTAATGGTATGCGTTGTAACAGTTGCGATGTAAAGGCACTGCGTGGTAAAAGTTGCGTTGTGAGTGATGTTTCCCGTTGTAACATTGAAAGCCAATGTTAAAATGCCACGAATTCCCCAATACAAAATCTCTAGTGAAGGTGAAAAAGCGTTGTTAGCGATCATCTACGATCTGATTGAAAAAGATGTAATTGAAGAGATAAGAGGCAACGTTTGCAATAGTCCTGTTCTGCCTGTTTTGAAGCGAACTGACCCTTCCCAGCCACCTGTTTACAGATTTGTGATTGATCTTAGAGAGGTGAATAAAATATTTGTGCCACAATTTCCAGTTGTTCCTGACATTACTGCCCATTGACTATGATTCCAGCTTCTGCCACCTGGTTTTTGGTGATTGACTTGAAGAATGCTTTCTTCAGCATCCCGATTGCTGAGGAGAGATGGGGTATTTTTGACTTCAGTTTAGGAGGTCGAAGCTTCCGCTTTAAACGCGCTCCCCAGGGCTACTGTGAAAGTCCATCAATATATAGTCAAGCTTTAAAAATACAGCTTGATACGATTGTTTTACCTGATGGCGCTACCCTCATTCAGTATGTTGATGATTTGCTTGTTGCTGCAGATACTGAGAAAATCTGTAAAGAAGCCACGTTGTCTTTATTGCGTCATTTGTGTGAGTTGCATCACAAAGTGTCTCTCTCAAAATTGCAATATTGTCGACAAGAAGTGACCTACTTAGGTCATCTCTTATCGAAGGAGGGAAGGAAACTGACCCCAGAAAGAATTCAGGCAATAGCGAAATTGAGTGTGCCAAGAACACAGAGAGAAGTGCGTGCTTTCTTGGGCATTACATCATATTGCAGACAATGGATACCGAATTTTTCGTTATTGGCCAAACCTTTGGTGGCATTAACTTGTAAAGATACACCGAACCCCCTTCCATGGTCTGAAGAGTGTCAGAAAAGTTTTTTCTGAATTGCGTGATGCATTATGTTCGGCTCCTGTGTTGGGTTCCCCTGACTACAGTAAGCCCTTTACATTGTATGTCCACGAGAAAGAAGGTTGTGCATTGTCAGTGTTGACACAGTTGTTTGGAGACAAGCAGAGTCCATGTGCATATTTTTCGTCGACTTTGGATCCGGTAGCTAAAGCATTGCCGAGTTGTTTAAGAGCAACAGCGGCAGCAGCTGTTTCTATTCGACAGTCTGCTGGTTTAGTGATGAATAACACGTTGATCGTGATGGTTCCACATGCAGTGGACACGTTGTTAAACCGAACCAAGACACAGCACTTAACTTATGCTCGATTGTCAGGTTACGAGTTGACATTGTTAGCGAGTCATGTGCACATAAAAAGATGCAACACTCTTAACCCAGCTACGTTGTTGCCGAGTGTAGAGGAGTTAGATGCTTCAGAACAGCATGATTGTTTTCTCAGAACAGAAGAAGAAACGAAAGGGAGAATAGATCTTAGGGACACTCCTCTTGTAAAGTGTGATGGTACCTTATGGGTGGATGGTTCATGCTTCAAGCTTCCGAATGGTGACACGACTGCAGCATATGCTGTCACGACTTTGCATACAATTGTTGAAGCTGCACGTATTCCACATAATTCAGCTCAAGCAGCAGAGTTGATTGCACTTACGAGAGCATGTGTGTTGTCGAAAGGAATGAAAGTGACCATCTACACCGACAGCCAATACGCATTTGGAGTGGCTCACAGTTTTGGACGATTGTGGAAAGAACGTGGGTTCCTAACTTCGCATGGAGCTAAGATTCAGCATGGTCAGTTGGTGAATGAGCTTCTTGAGTCACTTACTTTGCCCTTGCAAGTTGTGATTGTGAAATGTAGCGCACACAAGAAGGTGACTGATGATGTTGGTCGTGGAAATGCATTTGCTGACGAAATCGCAAAAGAAACAGCGAGGAATGTGATGAGCCGAATGTATGTTGCAGGCCCTGCAAGATGGGTTGGTGATGTTGGAACTTGTGAAGACACGATAGAGAGTGTGAAGTCTATTCAAGCTGAGGCTACAGAGAAAGAGTTGAACATGTGGAGAGAAAGTACGGGTAGAATGGATGCAAATGGTTGTTGGGTTGAATTGTCAGAGCATCAGAGATGGTTGTTACCCGATGCGTATGTGCTTGCAGTGGTTACAATGGCCCATGGAATGGCTCACATCAGCATGAAAGGGATTTGCAAGTTGTTGGCTCCAGTATGGCAAAATGCTGGAATTCCTAAGTGTGCAGAAAATGTGGTCAAGAATTGCATGGTGTGTCTGAAACACAATCCTGGTAGGGGAACCCCAACTCCAGCTGGTCATTTTGCACCTCCTACGTATCCGTTCGAGATTTTGCAGCTAGATTTCATCCACATGGAAAGGTGCAACAATTTAAAATACGTACTCGTTGTTGTTTGTGCCTTTTCAAGATGGGTGGAAGCATATCCTCTAAAGGACAATACTGCCTTATCCACAGCTAAAGCCCTTGTGAAAGAGTTCTTCCCCAGATTTGGAATGCCAAGAATGGTCTGGAGTGACAATGGGAGTGAATTTGTGGGTCGAGTGATGAAGAAAGTATGTGAAGGGCTAGGCATTCAACAGAAGTTCCACGCTGCAAATCACCCCCAATCAGCTGGACTAGTAGAATGCTACAATGGCACGTTAAAACTTAAACTGGCCAAGATTCAAGCGAGCACTGGTCTTAAATGGCCTGACGCTCTGCCCTTAGCACTCCTATCCACCAGAATGACTGTGCATTCGCGAGTGGGACTTAGTCCTTACGAGATCATTTTTGGCCACCCGGCCAACATATGGGGAGTGCCAAGGCCCACAAAGTTCAGTGAAATCGAACACCCTGTTTTGCTTGACTATTTGTACGAATTGACGGCTAAATTGCGTGTTTTACACCAACAGGTCCACAACACTCTGCCTCAAGCCTCTGAAGCTCCAGGTCACCAAATCGATCCTGGATCCTGGGTTCTAGTAAAGAACTTCCAACGAACAAAGAACGACCAGCCCAGGTGGACCGGCCCACACCTCGTCCTTCTGTCAACAAGATTAGCTGTTCGAGTAGAAGGGAAAAAGCACTGGATCCATGGTGTACACTGCAAGAGGGTGCCTTTGCCTCTGCCGTACGACCGGTGGGTCCAGGAGGGTGTCGCCGACTCAGAGACTGAAACAGTGCCACGTTTTCTGCCTTTTAGTGATGCACGTATAAAAGGAACAATTACTGAAAAAGAGAGTGACAATATTTTGCAACCAGCTGTATCACCGTGAGTTCGATTGGACACTACAGAGCCTGAACTCCTGTTTCAGGACCAGACAGTACCTGGAAAGAAGCGCTATAATTTGAGGCCGAGACCTATGGACAAATAAAAGTTTTTTTTCTCGCTATTTTTGAAAACGCAGCCCTCCCATCTGAGAAACTTGCTTATTTTTGCTTTTCGAACCGCCATCCGGGTTCCGCTGCTAGGGTCACGATTGCCCAAAGTCTTTGGGGTGCAGCTGACGACGTTAGGTCGACAGTTCTGGTTGGTCTAAGGGAGTTGCCCTAGACTGACAGAAGCATTCCTTAGCAGAAACAACCTACCATCGCGAGCAGCATTTTAGAGAGGATGGAGTTTTTCGAGATGGAGAGATCTGCCAAAACTGTGAACTTTAAAGCTAGAATATGTGAAATGATGACCAAAAAACGTTTTCTGATAGTATGCATTTTTGTTCTATTCAGTGTAATGACGTTTTTGATTGGATACGTTTTATTCTCTTATCAAGTGACATTTGCACCCACTACATCGCCCGTACCTCCTCCTACTGTTTCCTCACATTCTTTTCAACCCCTTCCTGAACACGAATCAGCTAGGAGATTAGAGTTTATTAATAACTCCTTTGTTCAGCTCTTGCACCAACACCAACTTGTAATGAACACGACTAACTGTTGGGTGTGTGGTCTTATGCCTCACACAACGGATAAAGGTATCCCTTATCTGGTCCTGCCTTTCAGCCATAATGGTTCTGTGTGGGCATACAGAACAATGTTCATATATGCACATGAAGTCTAACCCCTACGTTCTGTAACAGACAATCCTAAGAATAGTGCTCTAGTTAAGGGTATAGTAGATATGATTAAGGAAGATATTTCCTATGAGACTATCCCGAGAGATGAGACACTAGCATACATAGGATGGAACGTGACCGGATATGGAGCTACTATGAGTGAGAAACAGCAAGCTAAGATATCTTCCCCGATTTGGATTGTACCCCATCAGGTCACCTGTGTCTGCAAGGTACTGGCAAGAATCCCAGAGCTCAGTTAGGGAAGAGTATCTGTACTGAAACGTATGTTTTTGCATCTCAGACTTCCCCTTTGTTTTTAGCAGCTAAGGGTACCTATTTCATCTGCCATGATAGAGCCTATACATGGTTGCCCCCTGACTTTTCGGGCACATGTTTTGTTTCGTTCCTGTTGCCTCCCACCTACACAGCAGCGGCAGATTACCACAAGACAAGGATAGTTAGAGGTGTCTTGAATAAAGAAGACACTGCAGGACAAGAATTTGGGGACTTCGTAAAGGGTTTTCTGCCGTTCTGGGGGCCAATGGTTAATAGCAGGAACATAAGGCAATTGACAAGAGTGGTTGAGTCCACAGTAGTTGAAACTGCCGGTGCCCTTAGTAACTTGACTGCTGAGCTCCAGTCGGACCGTCTTATGACCCTTCAGAACAGGGTCGCATTAGATGTCATACTTGCAGACCGAGATGGGGTATGTAAATTGATCCAATCGAGTTGCTGTGTTTTCATTCCAGATAACGCTCCAACAGTGTACCAGGCCATTTCCAAACTGCTTAAGATTTCCGAATCTATTCATGTGGATAAAGGAGATTGGTCGTTGATGGGATGGTTCTGGGAACTGATATCCGCCTGGGGATGGAAAATTCTGATGGTCATTGGGATGGTCTTAGCCATTCTTTTCCTGTTCTGTCTTTGCGTGCAGTGTGCTCCTGCAATATGTGGCCTCTGTGCTACATCATGTGTAAGGAAACCTGTATCAAGAGACAAGCTAAGTACTAGGATGATGTTACAGCAACATCTCAATGACTTTAGGAATATAGACCTTGACTCAGATTAGCATGAGGATAAGTTAATTGCCTATGTAAGGGCAAAAGGAGGGTTTGTGGTTCTGAAAATTCTGGACTCGTGAATAAAACTTTGTCGTAACGTGACGAATTTGGTAGTAAAAGACCGAGAATGACGAGTACACTATGTACGAGCATTTTCGTCACATTCGAGTAACGATTTCACCTCGAGATCGTCATTTTCGTTCCGAACCCTTGGGTTCCATTTTGTGTACGGCAGCCATTTTGTGAGTTGCCCTCACATAGGCAGATGATTAAAGCCAAATTCGATTCCAAAGGACACGTACACCTTAATTGACTTCTCTGTGACCTGGGCAAGCTGGAACCATTGCCCCAGGCCGAACCTGCCCGGCCAGTTCCTTTCCCAGTGGCCGAGCGAGATAGCATCAAGGCACAGACTACCATAAACCTTTTCATCACACACACACCCTGCCTAATCTTGCTAACATCTGTCCCTGTTTCTTTCTCTACGACTTGCTTTACGAGGAGGAGGTGCCCGTTTTTATTGGGGGTCCACCGATATCTGATGAAAATGTTGGGCCTTGCCGGGTAATTTGTTATGGGCTGGACAAACTGAAATGTGGGCTTGTCATCATGACTCTGCTTTTCCTTTGTAGTGAAAACATGTGAATGGTATACTAAAATGTGAAGAATGTTTGCCTAAAGCATAATATTTCGTATAAAAGGAAAAGCCTGGCTTTGTAAGATGGAGCAGTCTCCTGAGAATATACACACCGTGTTGTTGTACTTCTAGGACGCCTGTTACTTGGTTGCAGCCAATAAATTCGATCTTTGACTTCACCTAGAAGACTCTGAGTTTCTGTGTCTGAATCAGGAAATTACTCGAGGTCTTAGGGTGTACCCTGACACCGCTGGGTTACCGGTTCGGTACCGGTTCTGAAAAACCCAGTACCTCAATTGTGGGACTGGTAGTCCCCGTCATTGACGCAGTGTGATGATGAATCCAGTGCAGGTGAGCCTCATTGTACTGAGAAGGCGGGGCTATACCTTTAAGACTATTGGTGGGAAACGCCACTTAGACTGCTGGCACTGAAAAAAGCGAATGCTGAAACCGGTCTGCCTAATACCAACGAATAAAGCGGCCTTTGAACCCCAGTGATACCCCTGCTGTGTCCTTTGTTCTACTACCAGTTGGTGAGAAGTGTTTGAATTGTTATATATATATATATATATATATATATATATATATATATATATATATATATATATATATATAAAACCACTCAATACAACGTTAATGCGTAAAATACCATATTGTAAAACAATGTGCTAAAAAGGCCAGCATGTTGTATATTGCATGCGTGATAAAGGTATGCTTTTAACAACTGATATGTACCCCGAAGTCATCACAGCTAGTCTCAACTCAGGCAGCAGGTCAGTTGCTGAGCAACACTCAGAAACTTGAAGGAAACAGACACACCTGAAGTTTTGCTCTTCTTTGTTTATTTTGAAGTTCCATGATAATATTGTTTCACATCATAATAGTGTCTGTTGCTGTCTCAATCCATGGTGATTAAATAGGGTAAGAACATTTTATTTACAGCAGTGGTGAGTCCAATTCCATCAGTCCGGAGAAGTGTGGCTCACTGGTTAGAGGAGGCAGACCTGGAAGCAGAGGTCAGCCCGGGACCAGGGTTCAGTTCCCGGCTCGGCGGGGTCTTGAGTCCTAAAATGTCCATGGACTCGACAATTCTTGCTCCGGTGCCTACTCGATTCACGGGTTCACACTCTGCGACTCTGGGCAATAGCTTGCTTAATCTCCACAACGGCCCTTCGCAGCGGGATGCCTGGCTTTCACCTTGTGGATACCCTGCCGGGGCTATCTCACAGGGGAATACCAGGACGGGTTCCCTAAGCAAGCGCTTAGAAACCGCTTGGTGATTTGCGCTATATAAATTCCTGTACATTTACATTTACATCTAATGGGAAGTATCCAGGGATAAAGGTAATCAAAAGCATAACTGAGGTTTGGAGAGTAAATTGACCACTTCTTTGTCATGATCATCATTATTATCATCATGGCGACCATTTTGTAGGCCATGGACATCATCTACATCTTATTCAAAGAAGGCCTTGAGCCTTCAGTAATACTGGCATTGCAGTAGTAATACTCCCTGACCAGAGGTTGCGCGTACGTGATAGCGTAAGAAGACATCAGCATGGGTTGAAGAAGGTTCCAGATCCAGAATTGGCATCTGGGTTCAGATCTGGATTTAGCTTCTCTGGAGCAGAGATAGGCACTGAAGCACTTGGGAATATTGTGGCTTTTGGTGCCGGTGTTGAGCTATTGGCTGAAGCCAGAGAGAGGACTAATGGCCAGTTTGCTTTGCCAGAGGTCTGATGGTTGCCTCCCCCCCGTAGATCCATGAAGCTCAGAGGCGCTCTTAAAGGGCTCAGAATCATCCGATACAGGTCTCATTGAAGGTCTTCAACTCCTGCATTGTTGATGTCCCAGGAAACTCATGACTTGTCACGACCAGGTATGAACGGACCCCGAGCTGCATGATTGGAGCAAAATTGGGGTCTTAAAATCTTAACTCTTTGAATTCTCCCCATAATGAGAGCGAAGGGAAGGACGCTGATCGCATTTGGAGTTCTTGCTTCTATGATAAGACTGAGTTACCTGACGACAGTGACTTGGAGCAGGACTTGGACCTGGAGCAGCAATGGACATGGGACTTGGAGTGTTATTTATGTTGTTTCTTGTGTCTGGCAACATACAGCTTCACTTAGCTCTCCCTGATGACCTTTTGGTCCATCAAGGAGTGTTTGTCACAGGACTTTGAGTCATGCATTAATTTAGACACCACAGGCTGATGTTCCATTTCCTAAAGATGCGGCATGGCTTGGAGCCTGTAGTCTTCATGGGGAACATTTCCTTAGTACAGAAAGAATTTTGGGTTTGACGAAGCATCGACAAAAGTTTATCAGAAGAGCTCCATGTCTGCATCAAAGGGTGCGGATAGAAAACAATTGACTAGTGCGAAAGGGTGGCTTTGTGCCCTCACTTCTGGAGACAGTGCAAGGCTGAATCCAGTGACGCCACTTTTTGTTGTGTGAGAGCAATTGCTCAAAAAGTACGGATCCAGTCTGGTGCTTGGAGAAATGTAGACCTATCCATCAGAAATATCTCACCTATGTTGAAGGGAGATACAAATAACCAAGCCATCCTCTTTCAGGGAACAGTCAGTCCAAAACAAAAGCATTTTTTGGGGTGATCCTGCCTCACCAGCCGTCTAAGTCATATACGGGCCCTTTGAACGTTTCATTCAACCCACCACTTCAGAAATAAAAGGGTATCATACAGATGCCAATATTGTCAAAAAACAGTAAGGGTCTCATTTATAAGGCCGTGCGTCACTCTTTGTGACGCACCAGTAGCGTAAAAAATGTGCCTTGTTGCACCTATTTACAAAGTGACAGTTCTAGGTAGATGCGTCACTTTGTAAACCCCTGTGCTACATTATACCTGCGCCAGATATAATGTATGCAGGGGGCATTCTGCCGCAAGAAAAGGTCATAGAAGTGACGCAGTGAAACCTATAAGATTTCAATGCGCCACTTCTAGGACGCAAATGCACCAATATCCTACGGTAGCCTCACAGCAGGCGTAAGACTGACGCATACCCTTTTGCATGGGGCTTGCCCCATGTGAAAAGACACATTGCTGGAGTTGCGTCACTTTTGTGGCACACTCCAGCAATGCGTCATTTTTGCGCCATACAGATACGTCAGAAATACTGACGTATCTGTAACTCCTTGCGCCATGATGCGTTATACTGTAAATATGACACATCATTGGTTTCGCAAGGAGGGCGCAATGAAAAGTGATGCGCCATGGTGCGGGGTATTTACAACGTGACGCATCTCCCAGATGCATCACGTTGTAAAGCCCTGCGCCAGAAGGAGGCGTTCCTGCGCAGGGGGGCGTTCCGGCGCAGGAACGCCTCCTAAAAGTGGCTGAGTGAAATCTACAAATTTCCCTCAGTCACTTTTGAGCCCATGCTGCGTCAAAACCCTGCGCCTGCTTGAAGCAGGCGAAGGATTGATGCATCTTTGCAAAGATAGGACACCCCAGAGCCTTGCTGGAGCTGCGTCGCGCTCGCACTCCAGAGGCTCCGGAGACAGCGGCAGTACCTCTTGAACAGGGCCAGCCCCATTCTGCCTCATGCTTCCTGCTCAACCATACCAGGGGAACTACAGCTCATGCATTCCTCTCCGTGCACAACCCCTGCCTTGTGAACCAGAAAGCCACCAAGAGCCCAGCAGGTCACCCTGCCTTGTGAACCAGAAAGCCACCAAGAGCCCAGCATGTCACCCTGCCTTGTGAACCAGAAAGCCACCATGAGCCCAGCAGGTCACCCTGCCTTGTCAACCAGAAAGCCACCAAGAGACCAGCATGTCACCCTGCCTTGTGAACCAGAAAGCCACCAAGAGCCCAGCAGGTCACCCTGCCTTGTGAACCAGAAAGCCACCAAGAGCATAGCAGATCACCCTGCCTTGTGAACCAGAAAGCCACCAAGAGCCCAGCAGGGCACCCTGCTTTGTGAACCAGAAAGCCACCAAGAGCCAAGCAGGTCACCCTGCCTTGTGAACCAGAAAGCCACCAAGAGCCCAGCAGGTCACCCTGCCTTGTGAACCAGAAAGCCACCAAGAGCCCAGCAGGTCACCCTGCCTTGTGAACCAGAAAGCCACCAAGAGCCCAGCAGGTCACCCTGCCTTCTGAACCGGAAAGTCACCAAGAGCCCAGCAGGTCACCCTGCCTTGTGAACCAGAAAGACACCAAGAGCCCAGCAGGTCACCCTTCCTTGTGAACCAGAAAGCCACCAAGAGACCAGCAGGTCACCCTGCCTTGTGAACCAGAAAGCCACCAAGAGCCCAGCAGGTCACCCTGCCTTGTGAACCAGAAAGCCACCAAGAGCCCAGCAGGTCACCCTGCCTTGTGAACCAGAAAGCCACCAAGAGACCAGCAGGTCACCCTGCCTTGTGAACCAGAAAGCCACCAAGAGCCCAGCAGGTCACCCTGCCTTGTGAACCAGAAAGCCACCAAGAGCCCAGCATGTCACCCTGCCTTGTGAACCAGAAAGCCACCATGAGCCCAGAAGGTCACCCTGCCTTGTGAACCAGAAAGCCACCAAGAGCCCAGCAAGTCACCCTGCCTTGTGAACCAAAAAGCCACCAAGAGCCCAGCAGGTCACCCTGCCTTGTGAACCAGAAAGCCACCAGGAGCCCAGCAGGTCACACTGCCTTGTGAACCAGAAAGCCACCAAGAGACCAGCAGGTCACCCTGCCTTGTGAACCAGAAAGCCACCAAGAGCCCAGCAGGTCACCCTGCCTTGTGAACCAGAAAGCCACCAAGAGCCCAGCAGGTCACCCTGCCTTGTGAACCAGAAAGCCACCAAGAGCCCAGCATGTCACCCTGCCTTGTGAACCAGAAAGCCACCATGAGCCCAGAAGGTCACCCTGCCTTGTGAACCAGAAAGCCACCAAGAGCCCAGCAAGTCACCCTGCCTTGTGAACCAAAAAGCCACCAAGAGCCCAGCAGGTCACCCTGCCTTGTGAACCAGAAAGCCACCAGGAGCCCAGCAGGTCACACTGCCTTGTGAACCAGAAAGCCACCAAGAGCCCAGCAGGTCACCCTGCCTTGTGAACCAGAAAGCCACCAAGAGCCCAGCATGTCACCCTGCCTTGTCAACCAGAAAGCCACCAAGAGCCCAGCAGGTCACCCTGCCTTGTGAACCAGAAAGCCACCAAGAGCCCAGCAGGTCACCCTGCCTTGTGAACCAGAAAGCCACCAAGAGCCCATCAGGTCACCCTGCCTTGTGAACCAGAAAGCCACCAAGAGCCCAGCAGGTCACCCTGCCTTGTGAACCAGAAAGCCACCAAGAGCCCAGCAGGTCACCCTGCCTTGTGAACCAGAAAGCCACCAAGAGCCCAGCAGGTCACCTGCCTTGTCAACCAGAAAGCCACCAAGAGCCCAGCATGTCACCCTGCCTTGTCAACCAGAAAGCCACCAAGAGCCGAGCAGGTCACCCTGCCTTGTGAACCGGAAAGCCACCAAGAGCCCAGCAGGTCACCCTGCCTTGTGAACCAGAAAGCCACCAAGAGCCCAGCATGTCACCCTGCCTTGTGAACCAGAAAGCCACCAAGAGACCAGCAGGTCACCCTGCCTTGTGAACCAGAAAGCCACCGAGATTCCAGCATGTCACCCTGCCTTGTGAACCAGAAAGCCACCAAGATCCCAGCAGGTCACCCTGCCTTGTGAACCAGAAAGCCACCAAGAGCCCAGCATGTCACCCTGCCTTGTGAACCAGAAAGCCACCATGAGCCCAGCAGGTCACCCTGCCTTGTCAACCAGAAAGCCACCAAGAGACCAGCATGTCACCCTGCCTTGTGAAACAGAAAGCCACCAAGAGCCCAGCAGGTCACCCTGCCTTGTGAACCAGAAAGCCACCAAGAGCATAGCAGATCACCCTGCCTTGTGAACCAGAAAGCCACCAAGAGCCCAGCAGGGCACCCTGCCTTGTGAACCAGAAAGCCACCATGAGCCCAGAAGGTCACCCTGCCTTGTGAACCAGAAAGTCACCAAGAGCCCAGCAGGTCACCCTGCCTTGTCAACCAGAAAGCCACCAAGAGCCCAGCAGGTCACCCTGCCTTGTGAACCAGAAAGCCACCAAGAGCCCAGCATGTCACCCTGTCTTGTGAACTAGAAAGCCACCAAGAGCCCAGCAGGTCACCCTGCCTTGTGAACCAGAAAGCCACCAAGAGCCCAGCAGGTCACCCTGCCTTGTGAACCAGAAAGCCACCAAGAGCCCAGCAGGTCACCCTGCCTTGTGAACCAGAAAGCCACCAAGAGCCCAGCAGGTCACCCTGCCTTGTGAACCAGAAAGCCACCAAGAGCCCAGCATGTCACCCTGCCTTGTGAACCAGAAAGCCACCAAGAGCCCAGCATGTCACCCTGCCTTGTCAACCGGAAAGCCACCAAGAGCCGAGCAGGTCACCCTGCCTTGTGAACCGGAAAGCCACCAAGAGCCCAGCAGGTCACCCTGCCTTGTGAACCGGAAAGTCACCAAGAGCCCAGCAGGTCACCCTGCCTTGTGAACCAGAAAGACACCAAGAGCCCAGCAGGTCACCCTTCCTTGTGAACCAGAAAGCCACCAAGAGACCAGCAGGTCACCCTGCCTTGTGAACCAGAAAGCCACCAAGAGCCCAGCAGGTCACCCTGCCTTGTGAACCAGAAAGACACCAAGAGCCCAGCAGGTCACCCTGCCTTGTGAACCAGAAAGCCACCAAGAGACTAGCAGGTCACCCTGCCTTGTGAACCAGAAAGCCACCAAGAGCCCAGCAGGTCACCCTGCCTTGTGAACCAGAAAGCCACCAAGAGACCAGCAGGTCACCCTGCCTTGTGAACCAGAAAGCCACCAAGAGACCAGCAGGTCACCCTGCCTTGTGAACCAGAAAGCCACCAAGAGCCCAGCAGGTCACCCTGCCTTGTGAACCAGAAAGCCACCAAGAGACCAGCAGGTCACCCTGCCTTGTGAACCAGAAAGCCACCAAGAGCCCAGCAGGTCACCCGGCCTTGTGAACCAGAAAGCCACCAAGAGACCAGCAGGTCACCCTGCCTTGTGAACCAGAAAGCCACCAAGAGCCCAGCAGGTCACCCTGCCTTGTGAACCAGAAAGCCACCAAGAGACCAGCAGGTCACCCTGCCTTGTGAACCAGAAAGCCACCAAGAGCCCAGCAGGTCACCCTGCCTTGTGAACCAGAAAGCCACCAAGAGCCCAGCAGGTCACCCTGCCTTGTGAACCAGAAAGCCACCAAGAGCCCAGCATGTCACCCTGCCTTGTGAACCAGAAAGCCACCAAGAGCCCAGCATGTCACCCTGCCTTGTGAACCAGAAAGCCACCAAGAGCCGAGCAGGTCACCCTGCCTTGTGAACCGGAAAGTCACCAAGAGCCCAGCAGGTCACCCTGCCTTGTGAACCAGAAAGACACCAAGAGCCCAGCAGGTCACCCTTCCTTGTGAACCAGAAAGCCACCAAGAGCCCAGCAGGTCACCCTGCCTTGTGAACCGGAAAGTCACCAAGAGCCCAGCAGGTCACCCTGCCTTGTGAACCAGAAAGACACCAAGAGCCCAGCAGGTCACCCTTCCTTGTGAACCAGAAAGCCACCAAGAGACCAGCAGGTCACCCTGCCTTGTGAACCAGAAAGCCACCAAGAGCCCAGCATGTCACCCTGCCTTGTGAACCAGAAAGCCACCAAGAGCCCAGCAGGTCACCCTGCCTTGTCAACCAGAAAGCCACCAAGAGCCCAGCATGTCACCCTGCCTTGTGAACCAGAAAGCCACCAAGAGCCCAGCAGGTCACCCTGCCTTGTGAACCAGAAAGCCACCAAGAGCCCAGCAGGTCACCCTGCCTTGTGAACCAGAAAGACACCAAGAGCCCAGCAGGTCACCCTGCCTTGTGAACCAGAAAGCCACCAAGAGCCCAGCATGTCTCCCTGCCTTGTGAACCAAAAAGCCACCAACAGCCCAGCAGGTCACCCTGCCTTGTGAACCAGAAAGCCACCAGGAGACCAGCAGGTCACCCTGCCTTGTGAACCAGAAAGCCACCAACAGCCCAGCAGGTCACCCTGCCTTGTGAACCAGAAAGCCACCAAGAGACCAGCAGGTCACCCTGCCTTGTGAACCAGAAAGCCACCAGGAGCCCAGCAGGTCACCCTGCCTTGTGAACCAGAAAGCCACCAAGAGCCCAGCAGGTCACCCTGCCTTGTGAACCAGAAAGCCACCAAGAGCCCAGCAGGTCACCCTGCCTTGTCAACCGGAAAGCCACCAAGAGCCCAGCAGGTCACCCTGCCTTGTGAATCAGAAAGCCACCAAGAGCCCAGCAGGTCACCCTGCCTTGTGAACCAGAAAGCCACCAAGAGCCCAGCAGGTCACCCTGCCTTGTCAACCAGAAAGCCACCAAGAGCCCAGCATGTCACCCTGCCTTGTGAACCAGAAAGCCACCAAGAGCCCAGCAGGTCACCCTGCCTTGTGAACCAGAAAGCCACCAAGAGCCCAGCAGGTCACCCTGCCTTGTGAACCAGAAAGCCACCAAGAGCCCAGCAGGTCACCCTGCCTTGTGAACCAGAAAGCCACCAAGAGCCCAGCAGGTCACCCTGCCTTGTCAACCAGAAAGCCACCAAGAGCCCAGCATGTCACCCTGCCTTGTGAACCAGAAAGCCACCAAGAGCCCAGCAGGTCACCCTGCCTTGTGAACCAGAAAGCCACCAAGAGCCCAGCAGGTCACCCTGCCTTGTCAACCAGAAAGCCACCAAGAGCCCAGCAGGTCACCCTGCCTTGTGAACCAGAAAGCCACCAAGAGCCCAGCAGGTCACCCTGCCTTGTGAACCAGAAAGCCACCAAGAGCCCAGCATGTCACCCTGCCTTGTGAACCAGAAAGCCACCAAGAGCCCAGCAGGTCACCCTGCCTTGTGAACCAGAAAGCCACCAAGAGCCCAGCAGGTCACCCTGCCTTGTGAACCAGAAAGCCACCAAGAGCCCAGCAGGTCACCCTGCCTTGTGAACCAGAAAGCCACCAAGAGCCCAGCAGGTCACCCTGTCTTGTGAACCAGAAAGCCACCAAGAGCCCAGCAGGTCACCCTGCCTTGTGAACCAGAAAGCCACCAAGAGCCCAGCAGGTCACCCTGCCTTGTGAACCAGAAAGCCACCAAGAGCCCAGCAGGTCACCCTGCCTTGTGAACCAGAAAGCCACCAAGAGCTCAGCAGGTCACCCTGCCTTGTGAACCAGAAAGCCACCAAGAGCCCAGCAGGTCACCCTGCCTTGTGAACCAGAAAGCCACCAAGAGCCCAGCAGGTCACCCTGCCTTGTGAACCAGAAAGCCACCAAGAGCCCAGCAGGTCACCCTGCCTTGTGAACCAGAAAGCCACCAAGAGCCCAGCAGGTCACCCTGCCTTGTGAACCAGAAAGCCACCAAGAGCCCAGCAGGTCACCCTGCCTTGTGAACCAGAAAGCCACCAAGAGCTCAGCAGGTCACACTGCCTGACAAGAGAGATGCCGAGATCTGCTGAGGCTACATCAGTCTCTTACCAGACACTTGCACGCCGCTCAACACTGGTCTCAATTATAGTGCAATCTACTTTTCGGCACTACAGGCGGTTGTGGATAGTGTGACCTGTCCAGACTCACACATGAAGTATATGAAGATGGGAAGGTGGGATTGGAAGCTAGTTCGTCTGGTTTTAAAGGTGCCAGATTAGCTTCTAGATCACTGAGACTCAGAAGGGTAAAAGGCCAAATGAGCCTTGAGGGGACATTATGTTTTGTCTGTCAGGTCTCGGGCAGATGACCAACCTTCTGAATAAAAGGGAGGGTGTTTTTTCAGACCCATGGGCCATATGTATCAAGGTACCCATTGGTGATTCTGAAATAGCGATTTTTAAGAAATCGCGATTTCAGAATCGCAAATTGGTATGTATGTACAAATTCGCATTTTTTTTGCAAATTCTTAGTATTCCTTAATTGCGATTAGCAAATTGCGCCTCGCAATTAAGGAATACTTTCCTATTCATTTCTATGGGCCAGGAGGCCCATAGGAATGAATGGGAAGGTATTCTCAGTTTTGCCATTCGCAATTTGAAAATCGCAAATTGAGAATAATTTCAAGGGTGCAGGGGTGTCCAAAGGACACCCTGTTGCACCCCTGAAATAAGCATGGGTGCATGTATGTGCGTCACATGGCACTTTGAAAAATGCAAAAATGTGCATTTTTCAAGGAATTCGCAAATTACCACCAACCTGAAGTTGGTGGTAATTTACGATTCCTTAGGGACAATTTGCAAATTTTTTTTGCTTCATACATTGCATTTAGGGAATCGCAAAATTTGCGATTCCTTAAATGCAATTGCAAAATAAGGAATCGCAAATTTTGCGATTCCTTGTTTTGCACCATATTTTCCTTTATACATACCATTTTGCAAATTCACATTCGCCGAAATTCTGAGAATATCGGCGTTTGCGAATGCGAATTTGCTTCATACATATGGCCCCATATCTTTTATAGTTCAGTGAAAATTCTCAATGAATGACTGACAAGAACTCCAACCTGACTTTGAATGCACATGTCGATGAAAGATTGTTCAGAAGGCGGTGTCAGGCAGGATTAGACCGATACCTAACAGGCAGAGGAAACTCGTCTCCATCAGGCACCCTACTTTTTTTATCGCTGCGGACTAGTGCCCTGGAAATGAAACTGCAATGATACGTAAGAAGTGAGTATTGTACCAAGGGTCCTCGGAGCGGTGGGGTCACTATTGATGTCATCACGGCTTCAGAAGGGCTCTCCCGTGCACATTGCTTCTCTAGCAAAGCTACAGCATCTCTGACCAAACATTCCTAACTTAACTTCCTAATCTTTTAAATCCTGTCTGTCTGCAGTTGCAAGCAGGATCTTTTACCACACAGTACAAACCACAACATTTTCTTCCCCTCTCATGCTATACTACACTTGTTCTTTCCAAGTTCCTGAAAACCTCCTTTCACCCAACCCTCCAGACAGCATCCCTTCCCTCCAGCACCATGTGCCTCATACCCCCTTCCCCTTTCACCTTGATCCAGTCCACGGTATACATGAGGCAGTGCTTCATGATACCTGTTGTGACCCTGGCCAGCATGTGGGTGGTGATGGTGGATCCCTCTGGCTGTATTTAGTGCTCCAGCTCCTCCTCTTGGTCATCCTGCTCATGCTGGTCTGGTCCCTGGCAGAGCTTGCGGGCTCTGCATCCCTCAGAGGATCCAACCTCCCCATCCCTCCAGGTCCCATTGCTGTCCGGCCACCTCACCAAACCCAACTTACCAGTGTGTGGCCGGCTTCCCAGGCCCAGCAGAGGCATGCTGTTTCAGCACAGCCTCCAACTCAATGCAACTGTCTGCGGGCCGCTTCCATGGGGAAACAACCTTTACAACGCAACTTTTACAACGCACTACCATTACAATGAAACTTTTACAACGCAACATCCATTACATCGCATGCCATTACAACGCAACAGTTACAATGCATGACACTACAGCGCATACCACTACAACGCATGTCATTACAACACAGTCATTACAACATATACCATTACAACGCATACCATTACAACGCATATTACCCTTACACTATCCAACACTTCACCTACTGTTGCACCCCCTGGAGTTAGAATAGTAATTTTTACCCCTACACTATCCAATACTTACCATACATACAATGTAATGTTATGCGTTGTAAAGGTATGCGTTGTAAAGGTAGTGTGCGTTGTAATGGAATGCATTGTAAAGGTAGTTTTTAAAAATTCGTTGTAATGGCATGCGTTGTAATGGAATGCATTGTAATGGATGTTGCGTTGTAAAAAATGCATTGTAAAGGTATGCGTTGTAAAACTATGTGTTGTAACGTCATACATCCCTTCCATGGGCACCTCTTCCCTTGCCTCGGACCCGCAATCACTGTGCCGCCACCTCTCATTCCCTGAAGTCCGGCTACTCTAGCTGAGGCCTGTAGATATGCACACCAAGGCATCCATTTACAGCAAAGGCACAGCCCACTTGAACAACAAAAGCATGATTGGTTGAACCTAATGCCACTGAAAGGATTGATAGCAGGAAAACTCTCTTCCCTGAATCCTGCCAGTAAACTTCACTTTGCGGTGGTTGCAGAATTTTTGCCAATCTCCGCGCTCCAAGTGGAGCGCAGAGTGAAAAAATTCCCCAAACTCTGCTAGCAAAGCTGAGTTTGCCACCCACCCCAATTGAGAGCTGCGTATTCATCTTTCATAGCTCACATTTTTCTTACTCTGTGTCTTCACTCTATAACCATTGGGTGTAACTTTAAAACTATAGCAATGTATCTCACATGAACTCAGTCCACATGCCTGTTTGCCTACCTGGCACATACTCTCCAGTATAACTCCTCTCCACTATCCCTGTGACTATTTGGACATAGAGAACTAGGGACCATATTATCAAGAAAGGGCGATACATTATCGCCGCTTTTATCAGCAGGAAACTGCTTCTAAAGCAGCGATAATGGGCTTGATAATATGCCCTTGTGAATTCCCATAGAAGCCCAGGTTAACACCAGAACATGGGCTGCTAGGGGAATTCACAAGGCCATATTATCAAGCCCATTATTGCTGCTTTATGGGCAGTTTCCTGCCGATAAAAGCGGCGATAATGTATCGCCCTTTCTTGATAATATGGCCCTAGATCCTGTGATTACACATAGTGACTTCTGCCAGTGTGGAGGATCAGTCCTCCCTCAGCATTCTCTCCATGTTCAACTCTAATTTCACTGTGGTTTAAAGCGTGTTCTACATTTTTGTGATGCTCCCCGACAATCTTCAACCCTGACTTAAGTTGTTTTTTCCAGATTGTGAACCCAAGTACTTTACTGGGCCTACTCTGTCCTCAGCTATTGGATGCCAAGGGTGTTCAGGGCAGTAATAGCCCCAATGACGTGAAAGTCTTGTTGACCTTACCCAGAGCCTCGGGTTGGCATGAAATGAGGTCATAAAATGAATGGCCTTTTCCTAGAGCTGTTTCCTGATTGTCCTCAAATGAGACCTATGCATTTGAACTAGTTGGATGTCAGAATATCATGGTCAGATAATGGTCTAATGTAAATTTTATATCCTAAATATAATTAAAAAAAATATCAATCAATCAATCAATGACATTTATAGAGCGCACTACATACCCGTAGGGTCTCAAGGCGCTGGGGGAGGGGAGGTGCCGCTACTGCTCGAACAGCCAGGTCTTAAGCTTCTTCCTGAAGGAGAGATGGTCTTGGGTCAGGCGCAGGTCGGTCGGGAGGGAGTTCCAGGTCTTGGCGGCCAGGTAGGAGAAGGACCTTCCTCCTGTAGTCGCTCTTCGGATGCGGGGGACGGCGGCGAGGGCGTGGTTGGCTGATCGGAGGTGGCGTTTGGGAGCGTAGAAGTTGATTCGGCTGTTGAGGTAGCTTGGGCCTTGGTCGTGTAGGGCTTTGTGTGCGTGGGTGAGGAGGCGGAAGGTGATTCTTTTGTTGACGGGGAGCCAGTGAAGGTCTCTCAGATGTCCGGAGATGTGGCTGGTTCGTGGGATGTCGAGGATGAGTCTGGCTGAGGCGTTCTGGATCCGCTGGAGTCTCTTCTGGAGCTTGGCGGTGGTACCGGCGTAGAGGGCGTTGCCGTAGTCCAGTCGGCTAGTGACGAGGGCCTGGGTGACGGTCTTCCTGGTCTCGGTGGGGATCCACCAGAAGATCTTCCGTAGCATGCATAGGATGTTGAAGCACGCCGAGGAGACGTTGTTGACTTGCCTGGTCATGGAGAGGGAGGAGTCCAGGATGAAGCCCAGGTTGCGTGCATGGTCTGTCGGTTTGGGTGCGGTGCCCAGGGCGGGGGGCCACCAGGAGTCGTCCCAGGCGGAGGGTGAAGAGCCCAGGATGAGGACCTCCGTCTTGTCCGAGTTCAGTTTCAGGCGGCTGGTCGTCATCCACTCGGCTACCTCTTTCATCCCTTCGTGCAGGTTGGCTCTGGCGGCGGTGGGGTCGTTGGTCAGGGAGAGGATCAGCTGGGTGTCGTCGGCGTAGGAGATTATGCTGAGGTTGTGTTGGCGTGCGATGGCCGCGAGGGGGCTCATGTAGACGTTGAAGAGGGTGGGGCTCAGTGAGGATCCTTGGGGGACGCCGCAGATGACTTCGGTGGCCTCTGACTTGTACGGTGGTAGGCGGACTCTCTGTGTTCTTCCGTCGAGGAAGGAGATGATCCATTCCAGCGCCTTGTCCTGGATTCCGACGTTGCTGAGGCGCTGTACTAGGGTGCGGTGGCAGACAGTGTCGAATGCCGCGGAGAGGTCTAGGAGGATGAGGGCCACTGTTTCCCGTCTGATCGGGGTCCAGGCGTGGAGGGTGGTGGTGGGGGGTGGTTGTTCGGTCTTGGTGTGCGTTGGTTGGTTGTTGAAGCTGTTGTGTATGTCCGCGATCTTGTTGTGGAAGTATGAGGCGAGGGAGTTGCAGAGGTCTTGCGATGGGGTGATGTCGTTGTTTCCTGCGCTGGGGTTGGATAGCTCTTTCACGATGTTGAAGAGTTCTTTGCAGTTGTGTGCGTTGTTGTCCAGCCGGTCCTTGAATGCAGTTTTCTTGGCGGTGCGGATCAGCTGGTGGTGCTTCCGGGTGGCCAGCTTGAAGGTGGTCCTGTTGTCCGGTGTGGGTTCCCTTCTCCAGACTTTCTCGAGGGCTCGGCAGTTCTTCTTGGAGCTCTTGAGTTTGTCGGTGAACCATGGGGCTTTCTTGCTGCCGGGTCTGTTGGGCGGGGTCCTCAGCGGGGCGAGCTCGTCCGCGCAGATGCTGATCCCCTTCGTGAGGTTGTCGGCGGCCTGGTTGGGGTTCGCTGAGCTGGCAGGAGGGTGCTGGCTCAGGGAGGTGGCGAGCTGGTCTGCTGTGATCTTGTTCCAGCTTCTGCGGGCGGCCTGTTGCTGGTGGTGGTGGGTCTTCGTTCTCTTGAAGGTGAAGTGGACGCAGCTGTGGTCCGTCCATTGAAGCTCTGTGGCGTGGCTGAAGTCGATGTCTGTGCTGGAAGAGAAGACTGCGTCGAGTGTGTGTCCGGCGAGGTGGGTGGGGGTGGACACCAGCTGCTTGAGTCCAAGATTGGCGAGGTTGTCGAGCAGGGTGCTGGTGTTGCGGTCGTTGTTGTTCTCCAGGTGGAAGTTGAGGTCCCCCAGGAGGATGTAGTCAGCGGAGGGTAGGGCATGCGGGCTGACAAAGTTGGCGATGTCCTCGCTGAATTGTGTGCGTGGTCCCGGGGGTCGGTAGATCAGGGTGCCTCTGAGGGTGGTGTTTGGGTCGGTGTGGATCTGGAAATGCAGGTGTTCCGCAGTGGTCAGGGAGTTGTCGGTGCTGGTCGTGAGACGGATGGTGTTCTTGTGGATGATGGCGATGCCTCCTCCCATCTGGTTGGCGTTGCGGTCCCTCCGGACGATCTTGTAGCCCTCTGGGATAGCGATGGCGATGTCGGGAGCTGAAGAGGCGTTCATCCAGGTCTCAGTGAGGAAGGCAACGTCTGGGGCTGTGGTGTCTAGGAGGTTCCAGAGTTCGATGGCGTGCCTGTGGATGGAGCGGGTGTTGAGCAGGATGCACTTGAGGTGGGTGCTGCTGGAGGTCGACTTGGCGGGTGCTGGTGCGAGGCAGGTCCGGATGCAGGTGAATTTGCAGGCGTGGCAGCTGAAGGGTCCGTGGGTGCATCGTGGTGTGGCTTGGTGGCAATCTGGGAGTCGGCCGGTGTTGAGTGCGGTGAGGGTGGCGGCGGAGTACGTCAGGCGGATCGGTCGGGGTCCTCGGGGGCCAGGGGTCCTGGCACTGGGCGCGGTCCAGGCGCGGACGGGCGCAGACGGGCTTACCTTTGGCGCGCCTTCGGCGCACCATCGGCGCACCCGCTGCGCGTGGCCGCTGCGCGTTCGCACGGTCGCCATATAAGGCGAAGTGCGCGGGTGGGCGGAGCAGCTGGGAGGCGGGAGCGGGGAGGGTACAGAAGAGAAAAGGGGCGGGGCAAATGGCGGTGGCGGGAAGCGGGGAGGGAGAGCGGAGGGCGGCGAGGTAGGCGGGCAAACAGGAAGGAAACCGTGAGCACGGCACAGAGATTACAGTAATTTACAATGAAACAAGCACAAATGGAGGGCAAAACAAATGGGGAAAACAGGAAGAGAAACGTTACCACGGCACAGAAATACAAGCACAAATGGAGGGCAAAACAAATGGGGAAAACAGGAGGAGAAACGTTACCACGGCACAGAGACTACAAGCACAAATGGAGGGCAAAACAAATGGGGAAAACAGGAAGAGAAACGTTACCACGGCACATAAATACAAGCACAAATGGAGGGCAAAACAAATGGGGAAAACAGGAAGAGAAACGTTACCACGGCACAGAAATACAAGCACAAATGGAGGGCAAAACAAATGGGGAAAACAGGAGGAGAAACGTTACCACGGCACAGAAACTACAAGCACAAATGGAGGGCAAAACAAATGGAGAAAACAACTGGGGAGAGACCAGGGCGGCAGCGAGGCCGGCGGCGAGGCAGTTAGGCAAGGCAATGGGACGCACGCAGCAGCTGGTGGCCGTGCGGCACGGGGGTGTCCCACAAGTGGGTCACACTCACCTGCGTCGCACGGTCGCCATATAAGGCCAAGTGCGCGGGTGGGTGGAGCAGCTGGGAGGCGGGAGCGGGGAGGGTACAATCATCCCATTGGGTGTACATTTTCTAATATCAACTCCCAGAAGGCAGTATTTGTAAACCATATTTAAGACACAATATTTATTGTATTGCTTCATATTGTATATTTTATTCGTTTGATATCATGCCAGTTAGACAATACAAACTGTGCATCTGATGACAAAACAATAAAAAACAAAAATGTTATCCCAGTAATGCTTGAAAAACACAAGTCCAGACCTAAAAATACCTAATATGTACTGTAGAGGCAAATTGTGCAACAAAGGCAAATTGACCATAGCGGCAAATTGTGCAATGCTGCCTACAATTCAAATTCCACACTGTAAAATGTGGTAAAAGGATACAATTCTTACAGACCCACAGTCACAGTGTCAAGCCAGGCACCAAAACATTTGTTTTAGTTTTAAAGATTGGACTTCCACTGATAGGAAAAGGGAAGTGTCCATGCAATGGTTCCAGACTTTGAGGACCTGAACTTGTCTAATAAATATTGATTACATAGCTTACACCAATTGGTCATGGTAGCTAACATTTCAGATACCACAGACAGGAATTTTGCTAAGGCCCAGCATGCCTGCATATTATTACACTGCAAAATTATCCTTACCGAGCCATTGATGTGATGAACCAGCAGCTTTCTGAAAACCAGCATTAACAGGCTACTTCTTATTTTAGTGAAGTAAGAACAGAAGACCATAATGTGCAAAATGACAGTCCATCAAGCTTGCAGAAGGGGCAAAGCTCCCTGTCCCAGCCCTCCTGACTAACCCCATTCAGCCTTATGAAAGAGGAGACTTGGCCACGCCTAACCTTCAGGGCCTAACGCCTCATAGGATTCACTCTTTATATCCTGCAGGTAGGGCTGGATTAAACCACTGTAATCAACCTCAAAGAAATGCTGCAGATTTATTTTATGGCACAGCATGGAGGCCAATATTATGCATATCTATTTAACTGCCAACTCACAGCAGGAACTGCATAACAATGCAGAGAACTTAGACTAGGAAATTATTATTGTTCTGATAGCTACTTAGTTCCCTGTGTGGCAGTCATGTCCCTTCTTTTTGTTGCAAACAACCTCGACAGTTCATAACGTGACGAAAAAACAAGTCCAACAACCATCTCGTAGAACGACAACTCCAACAAAGTATTTCTTCTTCTTTTCCTCCATTTACTTCTTGTAGTCTCCTCCTGGAATGAAACCATAACACAGAATTACAGGGTGGGGAATAAAAGAGAGGGATAATATCAGCCTCTATGTCCTTAATAAAATCATTGATTTTCTACCCACTCTAGCTGTGGAAAATCTGAATTTTATGGCAGTGCACAGAGGCCAATATTATGCATGTTTAAAGCCTTGCCATAATATTCCTTACTGAAGAATCCACAGGTTTAAAATAGAACTTTTCAAATACTGAATCTGATGAACAATCGGCTGCAGCCTAAATCCTGGTTAGCCGACCTCCTTGTAGAAGTGCTTTTGAAGCCATCGCCCCTTTTGTGAAATAAGATCCACATTTAGTCAAATCTATTCCTGCTTTCCCCAAAACTTCTTTGACCCAACAAGTTAGGGTAGGGGTGGATACAGCCTTATGAAGGCTTCGTAAAGAAATTAACCATTGCAGGTTTGAAGAACTAATGAGGTTCTCAGTCCTTCTTTCATACTCACGTAAGCATCTCTCTACACACTTCTTTTTACATTCATCCAAATTAGGGTGAAATATTGTTCTAGACATAGTTTTGGTTCTCCTTGTGACATAAAAGCACACCACTTCCTTTACGAACCTATGTCCTGAAATATCAAGAGCCCTGATGTCTTAGACCCTTCTAAGAGATATTAGACACTACAGCATAACCAACTTTATTGAAAGTTCTTTATGGTTAAAGAATTAATTCTCAGTTCAACTAGTTTATTCTCTAAGAACAAGATCAACATCCCACAAGGACAAAAACCTAGGACCAGGGGATACTTTAATCCTTATACTTCTCAGTAGCCTAATTACAACATCATGCTGACCCACAGATAAGCTATCTATCAATTTGTGCTCTGCTGAAATCGCTAATCTACCAATCAATCAATCAATCAATCAATCAGGCATTTATAGAGCACGCTACTCATCCGTGAGGGTCTCAAGGTGCTTTGGGGGTGGGGGAGGCCGCTACTGGTCGAACAGCCAGGTCTTGAGAAGTCTCCTGAAGGTCAGCAGGTCCTGAGTCTGATGCAGGTGGGCATGGAGGGTGTTCCATGTCTTGGTGGCGAGGTGGGAGAATGATCTGCCGCCGGTGGTCATTCTGCGGATGGGTGGGACGGTGGCAAGGGCAAGGTCGGTGGAGTGTAGCTGGCGGTTCAGGGTGTAGAAGGACAGTCGTTCATTGAGGTATGCTCGACCGGCGTTGTGGAATGCTTTGTGAGCGTGGGTGAGGAGCTTGAAGGTGATCCTCTTGTTGACCGGGAGCCAATGCAGGTCTCTCCGGTGGGTGGTGATGTGGCTGTGGCGAGGGAGTCCGAGGATGAGGCGTTTTGTATGCGTTGGTGTCTCTTCTGGAGTGTGGCTGTGGTTCCTGCTTAGAGGGCGTTGCCGTAGTCCAGCCTGCTGCTGACGAGTGCTTGGGTGACGCTCCTTCTGGTTTCGGTGGGGATCCATCTGTAGATCTTGCGGAGCATGCAGAGGGTGTTGAAGCAGGAGGATGATACAGCATCAACTTGCTGGGTCATAAACAGCATTAAGTCCAGAATGAACCCCAGGGTGCGTGCCTGGTTGGTGGGTGTTGGGGCATCTTCCATCGTGGCCGGCCACCAGGAGTTATCCCATGCAGAGGGGGTGGAGCCGAGGACGAGGACCTCCATTTTGTCCGAGTTCAGTTTCAGCTGGCTGGTCTTCATCCAGTCTGCGACGGCCTTCATTCCCTCGTGGAAGTTGGATTTGGTGATGGCTGGGTCCTTGGTGAGGGAGAGGATCAGCTGGGTGTCGTCGGCGTACAAGGTGATGTTGAGGTGGTGTGCTTGAATGATGTTGGCGAGCGGTGCCATGTAGATGTTGAACAGGCTCGGGCTGAGAGATGAACCTTGGGGTACCCCGCAGGTGATGGTGGTGGCTTTGGATAGGAAAGGGGGAGGCAGACTCTCTGGGTTCTGCTGGTGAGGAAGGAGGTGATCCAGTCCAGGGTTTTGTCTCGGATTCCTGTGTGGCGGAGGCGTGTGCCCAGGGTGTGGTGGCAGGCGGTGTTCAAGGCGGCCAAGAGGTCCAGGAGGATGAGGGCCATGGTTTTGCTGTTGTCCAGTAGGGTTTGATGTCGTCAGTGGCGGCAATGAGGGCGGTTTTGGTGCTGTGGTTGCTGCTGAAGCTGGATTGGGAGTAGTCCAGGATGTTGTTCTCCTCCAAGAAGTGGGTCAGTTGTCTGTTGGAGGTCTTCTCAATGACTTTCATTGGGAACGGAAGCAGGGAGATTAGTTGAAAGTTCTTGAGGACCTTTGGGACCGCCTTGGGTTTCTTGAGTAGGGCGTTGATCTCGGCGTGTTTCCAGCACTCCGGGAAGGTGGTGGTCTTGAAGGAGCTGTTGATGATCTTTCGGAGTTGGGGTGCGATGATGGAGCTTGCCTTGTTGAAGATGTGGTAGGGGCAGGGGTCGGAAGGTGAGCCGGAGTGGATGGTGTTCATGATTTTGATGGTATCTTCGTCGTTGACGCGGTTCCAGGAGAGCAGGAGGTTGGTGCATTTGATGGGTGTTGAGTCAGGGGTGTCGGCATCTGTTGGCGGTGTCTGGTGTCAAAGCTGTTGTGGATGTCTGCGATATTGCGGTGGAAGAAGCTGGCCAGGGAGTCGCAGAGTTCTTGTGACGGCGGGACGGCGTTGGAGCTGAAGCTGGGAGTGTTGAGTTATTTCACAATGTTGAAGAGCTCTTTGCTGTTGTGTGCATTGATGTAAATGCGTTCCTTGAAGGAGGTGCTTTTGCTGGATTGGATGAGTTGGTGGTGTTTGTATCTGGCGTTCATGACATTAACTGTACTATAGAGCCTTCAAGGAAGACTTCCGTCAAAAAGTTCACCACCTCTACCAGATGTGCTGATACAGGATCCAAACTTGGCGAAGTACAACAACATAACCATCTTCCCCAGGCCACCCTGTATGCTTTTGACATTCCTGGAGACCATGACTCTTTAATGAGTTTTGAAGTCTCCAATGGGCATTTGGTTTGATTCTGACCTTGCCTTCGGTCCTCAGATCAATCAGGTGGTTGGATCATGTTTTGGGACCCTTAAAAGTCTCAGGAAGGTATTAAAATTCTTACCTATCAGAGCCCGCCAAACTCTGGTGCATGCACTAGTCACGTCAAAGATGGATTACGGCAATCTTCTCTACTTGGGAACCTTGGAAAAGAACCTGAGCCGTCTCCAGGTTCTCCAGAATGCCGCTGCTAGACTAGTGCTTAGACTACCTAGAAGAGCGGGCTCCGCAGCAGCCCTCCGGTCTCTGCACTGGCTCCCGATTCGCAGCAGGGTGGAATTCAAAGCCCTGTGCACGTGCCACCGGATCATCAACGGGAGAGCTCCGCTCCCTTTGAAAGGATTGCTGACACCCTATGAGCCATCTCGCTCTCTGAGATCTTCCGGTTCAGGACTCCTGTCAATTCCCAAGGTGTCCAGAGCCCGGATGGGTGGAAGATCTTTTAGGCTCCTTGCAGCATCCAGATGGAACAAGCTACCAATGGCACTGCGACTAGAACCCTCAGAAACACTCTTCAGAGCCAAGCTGAAGACTGGTCTATTTTCACAGTAATTTTCTGCATTTATCAGTCTGGTAGACATTAGCTCATTAGCGCGGGGACACGCCGCTGTGCGTCACCAAGCGCTCTACAAAACCCCCTAAATAGAAATAGAAATAGAAATGATAGGCCTGCCAACTGCCAGACTCTCCTGGAATCAACCAGGCCATCAGCCTTAAATGGAGTTGCAGAACCTTTTTGTGATTGTCTCCTGAAGCGTTTGTTAACAAGTTTGGGGAATCCAGAAGAAGTAGTGGGTCGGCAATCAACATCTCTATTGCATCTGGATACCATACCTGAGATGGCCAGTAGTGGGTCACCAAAACAATCTCTGCTAGGCCTTATTTTACCTTCAGTAATACTCTCTGAATCAACGCAAAAGGCAGGAAAGCATAGCTCCTCAAACTCCCCTAGTCCTGCAGAAAAGCATATCCTGCCTCTTCCCCTGGACCTGGTCTCCAAAAGTAGAATCTGGGAAGTTGAGCATTCACCCTGTTTGCAAACAGGTCTATCCCCAGTGGACCCCAATAGGAATTTAATGACGAGAACACCTCCCTGTTCAACCTCCAGTCGCTGAAATCCTTCAGCTGTCTGGGATTCCAATCAGCTATAGTGCTGCTATTCCTGGCAAGTGTTGCACCTGGATCATAATGTCCCTGCTCAGACAAAAGTGCCAAAACTCCTTTGTTAAATCTGCTAGAGCCTTCGAACGTGGACCCCCTAGCTTGTTTATGTACCTTACAGCTGAAATGTTGTGCATTCTCAAAAGGATACAACATCTCACCTGATCCCTGATAAAACTCTTCACTCCAATGGAGCCTGCCAACAATTCCAGGTAGTTGATGAGCCTTTCTCTCTCCTGACTTGTCCATTTTCCCCCTTTCGTCAAAGAACCACATCTTGCTCCCCAAACCTGAAGGCTGGCGTCCAACTCTATGACTACATCCAGGGATGGCCCGAAAATGTCCCTTTCATTCCATGCCTCAAAATTCTCTAGCCACCACCTTAATTCCCCCCTCTTTTCTGAGTCTGTCTGAACTCTGTTTGAATATCTCACTCATCTGTTTAAATATATTGTTGTTAACCTCTGTAGAGCATGATAATGAAGGGGAGCTGGGAATACTGCCTGGATGAAGGCAGAATGGAGGCCTAGAATTCTCACTATTTGTCTCAGGGTTAACCACTCGCTTCCTAGTGTCCTCCAAACCTCACTGCAGATTTACCTCACTGTCTCCATGGGCAATACACAATCCGAGGTCCAAATCTGAAAACCCAAAAACACAGTCTCCTGTTTTGGCTCCAAGAAAGACTTTTTTCCACGAAGCACGATCATATGCCAATGTCATATGATCGTGAGCCAACTCCTCGCATTGAGAGATAACTAGAATGTCGTCTTAATAGACTAACCTCCTCACCCCTATTGTACACAACTATTGGCCTCATCACCTTTGTAAAGCACCAGGGAGCTGAAGGTGGACCAAAGGGTAGGCTTTTGAATCTCCACAAGGTCCCTTTCCACTGAAATTTCAAGAGATCCCTCTGAATTAGACAAACAGGAACCATCAGGTATGCATCTTTCAGATCTAGGCAGGTTAACCAGTCCCCTTTCCTTAGGAGGTCCCTTAACATGTAAATTCCTTTCATCTGGAAATATTTGATTTCCACCCACTCGTTCACGTTCATGTCTGTGCACCACATGTACTTACAGGCACATTCCAGGGGTGCAACAGGTGTCCTTTGGACACCCCGCCACCCTTGGAATTGCTATTCTCAAATTGCCATTTTCTCATAGAAAATCGCAATTTGAGAATGTATCCCCCTTCAGTCCTATGGGCCTCTTGGCCCTTAGGAATGAATGAGACACTCATTCCTTAATTGCGATTCGCAATTTGCTAATCGCAATTAAAGAATATTAGGTAATCGCAAAAAATTTCGAATTATTACCTACATTCCATTTTGCGATTCTCAAATAGCGATTCCTTAAAAATCGCTATTTCAGAATTGCAAAATGGAGATTACCTACATATCCCCCCTAGTGAATTAGGGGCTGATTTATATATTAGCTTAGAAGGTACTTCATCGCAATGGTGATGGTGGTCTGAATGCCAAATTTATTTGCGGGGGTACTTTAAGTTTGGCCTAGGCGGAGACTGTCCTGTATCCAAC
This sequence comes from Lissotriton helveticus, assembly GCF_964261635.1. Classification (NCBI taxonomy): domain Eukaryota; kingdom Metazoa; phylum Chordata; class Amphibia; order Caudata; family Salamandridae; genus Lissotriton; species Lissotriton helveticus. The sequence continues at coordinate 1,163,108,594 of NC_136072.1, read as the reverse complement.
GAGGCCAAATTTCTTTAACATCCCTTGGAACTAAGACCATCTGCCTTGGCGTGTTCTGTGCCAGGACAGTGTTCGACTGTAATGTCCATTCCCTGTAGGGAGATGAATCACCTCAGCAGTTTTGGATTCTCACCCCTCATTTGCATGAACCATCTGAGGGGTCTGTGTTCTGTCTGAACCTGGAAATGAGTCCCAAACAGGTATGGTCTCAGCTTCTTTAGTGCCCAGAAATGTCTACATGTCTACCGACCCAATTTAGATGAGCGGTCATGTAGCCATTTATTACTATTTGTTACGGCCAAGTAAAACCTGGCCGTCAGAGACAGTAAAACCATTCTAAGGCTCCCCCACCATTGGAGAAGCCTCCAATGGTGAGGGGAGAGAAAAGGAGCAACCGTATTGCACTGAGTTTACAAAATGATCAAAAACTAAATAAAGCTTTACACAATTCAATACAATAAACAGTAGCGTGCAACAGGAGAAAGGCCCTGCAAGCCTTTGTGATTACTGATTAGGAGTTCACTAGATTGTTATCTAGAAATCCTGATGCACTGCTCAAGTCACTCGTGACGAGTGTACAAAGATGAATAATACTATTTTGTTATCAGTTTTGTACATATATATCAATACATTACAATAGTAAAGAAAACAACACGTGAAGAAAACAACATGGAGTCTTCTAGTTTTAACTTAAGTCTCTTTGTATTAAGTCATACAATTCCTGGATGTTGTTGTAAGTTCCCAAAATCCATACAATGAGGGTTCAAATAAGTTCCAAAGATGTCTTGAATTAAAAATCCCAATGCATTTCGGGCAACAAAGATGGCCCTTCTTCAGGGTCGCCTATAGAAACAATATAATACAGTGGTTGGACCTATTATGATAGCAGCACAGCAAACAGAGTCTAATTAAGGGGTGGGGATATGGTGATGATCGAGAAGATTATCAGTGCTATGACAGATAACGAAAACTTTGATCAAAGAAGTGCATGAGTTGTAACACAATATCGCGAAGAGAGAGGTGGAAAGGGTAAAAGAAAAAAGAAGAAAAGACAAGTAAGATTCAGGACAGCCGTCGTACCGAAAGTGATCAAGCCAAAAGTGCGAGCTGAGTTGGTGTATGCATGCATATACAAGCAATGGTTCGAGCTTACCGATATGAGGGGGGTGCTCAAGAAAGCTTTTACATAATCGTCGAATTAGCCGTCAAGCGGCGAGTCTGTAAAGTTAACTGTATTAGAAAAAAAAACAATAGGGTGTAAATGAAGAAACGGGGGACAGTGTGGGCCAGTGCACCAAGAGTATAGAGCTAGCACTTACCAAACGAAACGTTTGGACAGCGAAACACGTACAAAGGTATGAAATATTGGGCAGCCTGCAATGTGTTAAAAAACGGCAATGAAGCACGGTGGTTTAAACACAGCGAATAGGGTGCAAAAAAGATGCGGCTGTCATTAGAAAACTCACCGGAGGGGTGCTTCAATCAAGGTATCAGGGTATCCTCGTGAATGCCAAACAGAAAGCTAGGAGTCACAAGTGCATGGCCGTGGTGAGGGAAGCAAATAGAGTGATAGAAACAGAAAACGGGCAATTGTAAAGTGTGAGAATAATGAGAAAAAAACGGCGGCCATTTTAAGAAGGTGTACGATAGAGTGGAAATCAATGAGATAAAGTGAGAACAAGTAAGAAGAAGAGAGTGAAATTAGAAAAAACAGTAAACGTGTCATATCAGGAGTAGTCCAGCAATCAAAAATGTGAACATCATGTCATACAGTGACGATACAATGAAACAGATTGGTACATCGTCATAATTGCTGTGAGCGAATGTATACAATCATAAAGGCAAAGCTGAAAGAAGCAAAGCTGAAAGACAGTGGGCAAATGGTATATATAACTTATAAATAGTACAAAGTGGTTTAGAGGAAACAAGCCAATTCAAATTTATCATTAAGCCCTAGTGGGAACAATGTTTGCATGAACCATATCCAGTACATTTCACGTTGAGATAGAAACTTGTTAATGTCTCGATCAGGGCGTTGCTCAATGACCTCAAGAACCCCACATTTAAGTTGGGAAATGTTATGATGTAATGATGTTATTACAGTTTGAGCAGTTCATGCATGTCATCATACCTCTATGGGACGTTGAAGGTGTGGAAAAGTAAATTTTGCCATGTTCTGTGTCCCTACGCCTCATCCATCATATGTTATGTGTGCATGATCAATATGCATATGTTATTCCCCATTTCTGATTAAAGACGCAATTACAGTTGTGTCCACCTCTAGTATGTTAGTTTCCAGTCCTTGTGAATACTACGAATATCAGGCCTATGTGAGTAATGTTGCCACGTTTCTCAGTGTGCACGTTATTCAATTATAAAGTCTCCGTTTCCAGGCCTCAAAAGGGCCCGGACCACAGATTCAGCTCCTGTCTCCTGAAAGCCTCGCTGAGGAGCGATGAGGAGCGATACAGCCCCCACCTGTATCCTCGACCCTTCACTTACTTCCTGCCTTGCAGTGCCCGGTGCACCCCGGCTCTGCCTCTGAGTCTGCCAAAAGTATGTTATAGTTCCTGCTATCAGTTCAGTCCTCCTCCTCTGCATTCCTAAGCTACTGAACTGCATCAATAGTTTCCGTCATTTGTCTAGCCTTCTCGTCTCCACGTTAGAGAAATACTGTATTTAATGGTCATTTAATATTCTTCACGCACTACATGTAGAATAAATGCATGGTCCAGTCTTAGAATCAAGTTAGCTTTTCCCCTCATGACTTCTAGTTTATATCAACATGTTCCCTAAACAGTAGATACCAGATAGGGTTTAGGTACATGTCGCTCCGACCCTCCAGACTCTAGTCTCTGCTCCTAGCACAGAGTTCGTAGCCCCCAGCTTCTCCTAGTAACACGTCATTGCTAGTTTTCGCGCACCATTAGGTTAGAGGTCCCGGCTCCTTAGGTAGCCCCCTCCAATGTTTCCGCCCATTCATGACATATTCTGTTACGTTTTGCATCACATGTCTAAGTAAACTCCCAGTTACACCTCTTATTTCTGTTATCTCTCGCGACTGCTACACGTCACGCCTTCTACTCCACCTACTGTTACGCCTACTGCAATGTAATGCTATGTGTTTGCGCTATGTATATAAGTCAATGTTTTGTTATTAAATGTTAGCGCGCTCATCCCAGACCAAGCCCCGGCAGCTGCTGGGCCCCAGTCGTCCTGCCGGGCCTTATTGTCCTATTCCCATGCAGGTTGTCCTGATCCTGTCCTTATGCTGTAATAAACCTGCAGAAACTCCTACTACCTCGAATCTTGACTCTTATTTATTGAGCTATCTGTTATGCTATAAGTCTAGTCAAAAATAGGGTATTATTTATTTATTTACCACATAATGGCGCCCGAATAGGGACTTGCCCTTTCCCCACGCGTCGGTGAAGCCACGCCGACCCCCTGACCCTCTGCAGTCGTGACGGAACCATACCGTGCACTGGCAGATATTTCTGCTCCAAGTATCCCTCAGGCCCACGGAGGAGACGGAGGAGGCGGTCCAGCATCCGAACGAGACGGTGGAGGAACGCGGCGAGTCCCGACCAGAGCCCAAGCCGAGAGTCCAAGGTCCGAGGTATCCGGAGGCCCACCCGTAACTGAAGTCCGAAGTCCGAAGTTCGTCGTCATAGTCCAGTCCCGTCCGAGGCCTTCCGTTCCGTGCTGCCCGGTGAGTACCATTGCTGGGGTAGTGTCTAGACAGGGTCAGTCTAAATTGACTCCTGGTCCGTGGGTTGGTGGTACCCAAGCCCACAAACGAAGTGTTCACCTAGGTGGATACGGGTCTTGATGCGTTCCTTTATGGGACCGGTATGTTCCGTACTGTTACAGCAGTGCATCCAGTAACTCTAGTCTGTTCCGTTCTCGAGAATTCTGTTCTGTTTCTGTTTTCAGTATTTTCAGGTAGTATTCTGTTCGAACTGTTATTTATAATGTTGTTTAATGTATTTTCAACGTCGTGGTATGCCTGAATTGTTTTCTCAATTGTTATTGTTTTTCGTGTATTGTATTGTGTTCCGATTCAAGTTTAGAATGCCGCTCTTTTCCAAGTTACGTCAGTTAAAAACTAGAAAGGGTCTGCTGGAAGCAGCAGTTCCTGTTCCGCCTAGGGACAGTCCAGGTCACTTTATGTATCAGAAACATGGCATAAGCGCCATATTGTATCTAGATTTATGGGTAGAGTATACCAAACAGTTAGAAGAAAAGTATAGATGGCCCGTATCGGGTACATGGGATGCCGAATGTATCATGCGAGTAGAAGAAGCATTATGGAAAAAGAAAGCCAGACAGTCACAGAAAGATGCCATCGAGTTATGGCGTAAGGAAGCGCATAGAAGAACGGAAAAGGAAGTCAGAAAGTCAGAGTTAAGTAGAGAATCCCAAGAACGAGCTCAAGAAAGAGAATTAATCGAGGTAGGTGAACAAGTCAAAGTCGAACAGTCAGACAGACAGAGGCATGCCCTTATTAAGGGTATGTATCCTCTCCTTGCCGAAGGCTTGCCAAAAGCGACCCCAGAGGCACCCAGTAATTTCCCGCCACCATTAGTTCCGACCAAGCTACGTCACAAACCGACCGCAGCTGATATTTTTATTTCGTCCTATTTGGACGACACAGTTCCAGAATATGCAAATCCAGTTCGCGCTCCACCTGTCCCTGTAAATCAGGCACTTCCCGTTCCTCCAGACACCGGAGTACCTGTTACGGTACCCCCGGGTCAGCCTGCCATACAAGTTCAGCCCACGTTACAATTACCGACCCTGCAAGCACGAAGAATGTCAGTCGACGATTCTAGTCTAGGGGCCGCAGGAGGAGGTCCTCCTCAAACCCCGCCGCCACACAAGCGTTTATCAGCACTCGAATTACATGCTCAAGCATCACAGCGTACTCCAAAAAGTAATAAGTCTGTTACAGAAATCAGACAAGCCCTTGCCGAATGTGTCTATGACACAGTCCCAGGCGAGTATAATATGGTTTTATATTCCGTACGCGTAAGAAGGGTGACCGAGTATCTAGTCACCTTACCAAATATGAAAGAAGATCTAGACAGAATATATCGTTTCATCCGTACAGGGGATGATCCAGAAAGTATTGGCGAGATTATGTCTCAAAGGAAAGCCGAGATTCAGCTCATGGTATTAAAGTTCCTGATCAATTGTCTAGTAAGAGAACAAGATTACCCGTCTAAAGATCCCGCCGAAATGAGAATCCTAACAAGGTGGAGTGATAATATAGCCGAGGGTAAGCACAAGACCATTAGTGCCATGGAAAGTATGTACAAGAAAATTCGTAAAGAAATAATAAGGTTACACGAACAGCGTAAAGCAGCACAAGTAAGCGAGAAAGAAAGTATCTCTGATCCTGAAGAGGAAGACGAGAATCCCGCCAGAATAGCGTATGTAGGAAAATCCAGATTTCCAGATCGCCATTTACGTCCGGAACCTAAGTCTACTTTTCATCATCCAGCACCAGAACGAGGCTCTTTAGAACAAGTATTTCAAGCTACCGATCACATCCTGAAATCACGAGTCGGTTACAGTGAACTAAGTACCATGCACGAACAAGAACTAGCCCGATCAGCAGTCCGATGGATTACTGATTCTACCACTTTTCCAGACGAAATAGTGGCACAAATGTTTCTGAAACTGCCCCCAGCCGAGCAACGACTGGTGGGTATGTATATGATCCAGCACCTCATTACCCTGTATGAGGGTCAACATTCTGATCCAGGCCCGTTACATGATATCCTGAACGAGTTACTCCAGTACAGATGGAGAGGTCTAGGTACCGATTTAATTAGTGTCATTCTAGAACAGCGCCACAAGTATAGAACGTTCCTGAACCCGCATTTTGTTCATGTCTCACCCCCCGAAAGTAAACCGTTCTACATAGACAGACAGAATCCGCTACGAGAAGTCCACCCAGTCCAAGGGGCGGGTGGCGTAATGCAACGAGTGTTTGTATACACTCCGATATCAAAGATGGAACTTCTTGAAATGAAGAAATTAATTCCCTGTCATGACAAAGATCCAGCGGGGTTCCATAGAGAATTAAAAGACATGCTCCGTATGGGAGAATACACTTACCCAGATATCATTAAAATGTTAAAGGTCCTGCTACCCGCAGGGGTGTATGAAAAGTTAAAGGAAAAAGAATGGGAGGTGGGAGAGAAAAAGATCGATTGGACAGCTCTAGAAGCTGAAGACAAGGCACGAGTACCAGGTACCGGTCTTGGAGATAAATGTAAAGAATTACCAGAATTATTGATTCAAGTTTTACCCAGATTATTGACAACTAGGAAAGAAGACTGGGATGCAATCTCAGCCTGTAAACAGAAACAAGATGAGGATATTAGTGATTTTTATTCTAGATTTGAGAAATGTTTCAGTATTAACAGTGGTCTCAAGACAAGTAGTGAGTCATACCCTCATCTTTTCGTTACCAAATTAGTCGAGAATTCAAGTCCACAAATTAAAAACCGAGTTTTGAAAGTCGAAAGCACCTGGCAAGCAAATACTCCGTCCCAGATGCTCCAGATGCTCCAGTATCACCAGAATAGAATCAGAGAAGAGCAAGAACACGAAAGAAAACGTATGAAAGACACGAAAATGAAAGTGCTAGTTGCACAATCTATTCCTCAAGACAGTCAGAAGAGAGGTCCGAATCAAGCCAGTCATCCTGCGGCTCCCGTTAAAGGGAACTGCAATTATTGTAAACAGCCAGGTCATTTTATAAACGAGTGTGCAGTTCTGAAACACAACATAGCTACTGGTAAGACTAAAGAAAGACCACGTCCGCCAAGACAAGAACAAGTTTCACAGACTCCTCAGTCACAGAATGCACCACAGACAGTTACAGTACCGCAGCCTATTGCTGCAACACAGCACGTTACATCGCAGATGTACCAGTATGCACAGTCCGAGTATCCAGAGTACCAGTCATATTCATGAAACAGCCTAGAGAGGGAGGTAGGCTTGCCTCTCATCGAGATACCTGTAGACCAAGAAGGTCCCTATGTTCATAGTCAAGTATTAGGGAAAGACAGAAAGTTTTTGATCGATACAGGGGCAAGTAGGACCACAATTAGTCACGCCGAAGTTCCAGGGGCTCCGCTCTCAGGCTCAAGAAATGTTTCCCTTGGATTTTCAGGAAAACCCATAGTTAATGAGATATCAAAGCCAGTTACTCTAGAAGTAGGTCCATTGTCCCGTGCTACTGATCTGTTACTTACTAAGTCATGTCCAGAAAATCTATTAGGCATTAAGACATTGAAAGAATTAGGTGCAGTTATTTGCTGCTCCCCAGAGGGAATACGTCTGTTCCTACGTGACTTTAAGGGTCACTATGTATTACGAGATTTTGATTCAAGATTGTCTAATGTTCCGCAGCATTTATGGGCGCAAGGTCCAACTGATGTAGGTTACATGCAAATCACACCCTATCGTGTGACTCTCAAACCAGGTGTAGTGTTACCACGAATCAGGCAGTACAGATTGCCACCTGAGGCTGTAACAGCCTTATCCAAAATTATTGACGAGCTCATGGCTCAAGGAGTAGTTGTAGAAACTGACTCCAATGTGTGTAATTCTCCGATCATTCCAGTCATGAAACGTACTGATCCAAATGCACCCCCAGTATATCGATTAGTGATTGATTTACGAGAGCTTAATAAATGTATTATTCCTCAGTACCCAGTTGTCCCAGACATTTCTTCCCTGTTAACAGCCATTGATTCCGAAGCCATGTTTTTCACTGTTATTGACCTCAAGAATGCATTTTTTAGTGTTCCAATTCATCCAGACAGTCAGTTTCTTTTCGGATTTTGTTTAAATGGAAGGAGCTATATGTTTACACGCGCTCCTCAAGGTTTCACAGAAAGCCCTAGTATTTACAGTCAAGCACTCAAGAGACAACTAGACAACATTCACATGCCAACTGACACTGCCCTGCTCCAGTATGTCGATGATCTACTGATCACAGCCCGTTCTGAACGTGACTGCGAGCGTGCATCACTTACAGTTCTGTATTTTCTAGCCGAGATGGGGCACAAGGTGTCACCTTCGAAGCTTCAATTCTGTGTCCAGCAAGTGGTATACTTAGGACACTTGCTGTCCAAGAGGGGTAGGCAGTTGACACCCGACCGTATCCAGTTAATAGCGAGTCTTCCCCAGCCCAGAACCCAGAAGGAGGTACGTGCCTTTATCGGCCTTACTTCTTATTGTAGACAATGGATTCCCCAGTATGCATTTCTAGCCAAGCCACTGATACAGTTAACGACACAGGAGGCAGCCGTATCGACTGTCCTCCCTTGGACATCTGACCATACACTTAGTTTCAACGAGTTAAAGAAAGCCCTATGTCAAGCTCCAGTTCTAGCTACACCGAACTACAGTAAGCCTTTTACACTTTTCGTTACAGAACGCAAAGGTACAGCATTATCTGTTCTCACACAAGATCAAGCAGGTCAATACAAGCCCTGTGCTTATTTTTCGAGCACATTAGATCCAGTCGCCCAGGCGTTGCCTGCGTGCCTCAAGTCAGTTGCAGCCACAGCACTAGCTATCAGACAAAGTGATTCCATAGTTTTAGGACATTCCCTGACAGTACAGGTCCCACATTCAGTAGAAGTTCTTTTAAACCGAACACAAACTCAGCACTTGACAATTGCACGTTTAACAGGTTATGAATTGACACTGTTCCAGCCACACATAGAAATTAGACGCTGCAACGTCCTGAATCCTGCTACACTGTTACCATCAGTTAGTTCAAATCCAGACACACATGATTGTGTGGAAGTAGTTAACATTACGACAAAGCCAAGACAAGACCTGACAGATATTCCGTTACCAGATCCTGACCTGACACTTTATGTGGATGGTTCATGTATGAGAACTAGTACAGGAGAACTAGTCGCCGCGTATGCAGTGACTACCGACACTGAAGTTATTGAAACACACCGTATTGATACTCTGTCCGCTCAAGCAGCAGAGCTAGTCGCTCTGACACAAGCCTGTATACATGCCAAGAACCTGAAGGTTAATGTTTACACAGATTCACGTTACGCATTCGGAGTTGTACACGACTTCGGAGTGCTCTGGCAGGAGAGAGGTTTTATGACTTCTCATGGAACCAAGATTCAGCATGGTCTCCTTATTCAAGCCCTGTTAGATGCCATACATTTACCGACATCTATTGCTATCATGAAGTGCAAAGCACATACGAAAGTCACTGACATTATTTCCCAAGGTAATGATTTAGCAGACCGCACAGCCAAGCTTACAGCACAGACTCCAGACATTTCAGTTAATCAGACACATATTCCAGATCTGACTACATGCATGACAGTTAAGGACCCTACTCAAGATGTCATAGATATCCAGTCACATGCTACTCCCGATGAAATCAAGAAATGGTCTGTACAAGGAGGGGTCCAGACAGATCAAGGATGGTTAACGAAGGGTAGAGCCACATGGTTTCTCCCCGATTCTATGGTTCAAGTCATTATCAATACCGCACATAGTCCAGCACATTTAGGAGAAAAAGCTATGTTAGACAGTATCCAGAACATTTGGTTCAACAAGCATTTACGAGCTGCAGCCAAGCAGAAAGTCCGTACCTGTATGATATGTTGCCAGTTTAATCCAGGTAAAAGTGTCCCGGTGGAACAAGGTGGTTTCCAGCCCCCTGACCACCCTTTTGAGGTCCTCCAGATGGATTATATTCAAATGGAGCGATGTCGAGGTTTCAAGTATGTCCTTGTAGTTGTATGCGCCTTGTCCAGATGGACGGAAGCATATCCAGTCCCAGATTACACAGCCGCGACCACTGCCAAGCAGTTGGTTCGTGAATTCTTCCCTAGATATGGACTCCCTAGAGTCGTATATTCTGATAACGGCCAGCCATTCTCATCTGAACTCATGAAACACGTTTCCCTGTTGTTAGGATACCAGTGGAAGTTCCATTGTGTACGCCATCCAGAAGCAGCTGGACTAGTCGAAAGGCATAATCAGACTCTGAAAATCCGTATAGCAAAAGTCTGTAAAGACAAGGGTGTGGATTGGTTAGTAGCTTTGCCAGTCGCTCTGTTTTACATGCGTATGGTCGCACATTCCAGATCAGGTCTGTCCCCGTATGAGGTCGTTTTCGGCCGCCCCCCTAATATGTGGGGTACTCCTAGACCCCGAAGTATTACCGATGTTTCATGTAATATGCTGACAGATTACCTAGCTTCCTTGATGTCTGCCCTCAACTCATGTCGTTCACAGGTTGCCGCCGCATTTCCAGACAATACCGAGGTGGCACCGCACGAGATCGTTCCAGGCTCCCTTGTGATGATCAGAAATTTCGACAGATCAAGTCCGCTGGAACCACGTTGGAAGGAGCCACGTCAGGTCCTCTTGACCACCCGAACTGCCGTCAAGTTGGAAGGCAGGAAGGGGTGGGTCCACCTTTCTCATGTAAAACTTTTCAAAGGATCGAAACCAGTCTTCAAAAACATTTCCAAGAACATTTCCCAGGATTCGAAGGATTGCCAGAACATTGTTTTAAAGGACTGTCCCGCACAAGACATTGTTACAACCCCTCCCTTGTTAGAGAAAACTCCGCAACAGGAGTATAAGTTAAAGCTCAGGTCTAATAAGTCAGCCAGTTTGATTGTATAAGTCCTCCCCTAGGTGAAACGGTTAGACTGTTTCTGACATGTATAAAATAGACCCCCATAGTGAGAGAGTCAGTCAAAGCTCAATCAAATGTATCGTTTTTCTGAGTTTCGTATTATTTCTCAGCATAATGATTTCCTGCACTAGTTACGCACTTTTTCTGTGTTTTCCAGTTCCTCATGTAAATATGTCTGCTCATGCTACAGTAGAGCACACGTTTAGTGATCTGCCTCCTCACGAATATTCATACCGCCTCGCCATGCGTAATAACACATTTATCCGTATGTTACATTATTCACACCAGACCAGCAATGCCACTAATTGTTGGGTGTGTGGTCGACTCCCCCCTTTCCAGACACCGAAGGGAGTTCTGCCACTCTTTCCTTATCCATTCTCACACAATGGTTCGTGTGGAGCATGGTCCACGTTAACGTCATCCTCAACAGATATGTCTTTTCTTAACAGTACATGTTTCCCAGACAAGCAAGGTCTCCCCCACAGAACAGGTTTAGATTTAGAAAATGAAGTATATAATTTAGGAAATTATTCGTCGAATTTCATGGTTCTGAATGTTCAGTCTGATACTACTCCAGACTCACCCGCTATTTCAGTACTACCAGTCAAAGGCGAATTATGTGTCCGTAGTTATGGTTCTGTACATATAGGTCATAGTGAATGTACTACTGTTATCCAGTATAGTGACAGTGGGAAATCTATTTTCAAAGCTTCACGTCATTCTTATTTTATTTGTGGTCAAACTGCATATGTCCGTCTGCCCCTCGATTGGGAGGGAACCTGTTACATTGCTTTCCTACTGCCACCTGTTTTTCTAGCCCCACCTGACTATCATAGGAATTCTTTCTTAGTACACACTAGACACAAGAGAAATCTCCCGATTGTCGATTATACTGAAACCGCCGCAGAGCAATTCATTGATATAGATAAAGGTGTTTTCCCTTATTTAGGTACAGTTGTAAATAGTAAGCTCATTCGTAGGTTAACAAGAACCCTTGAAGCAGTAGTAGATGAGACTGCCTCCGCTCTAGGTAACTTAACTGAAGAGCAATCCTTTATGAGAATTGTCGTTTTACAGAATCGTCTCGTCCTTGACGTCATACTGGCCGATAGGGGCGGGGCCTGTAGAGTTCTCGGATCCAGTTGTTGTATTTTCATTCCAAATAACGCGCCGTCTGTTTATTCAGCTATAACCAGACTCCATAAAATTGCCCATCTGTTACACCAAGATCCAGGCACCTGGACATGGTCCGGTTGGTTCTGGAATATAATTTCCGCATGGGGTTGGAAAGTCCTGTCCTTTTTAGGTATTGCAGTAGCGATCATATTTAGCTGCTGCCTCTGTATACAATGTGGCCCTGCGATTTGCAGCATGTGTGCTACCTCTTGTATTCCCAGTCCCAAGCCCTGTTCTAAATCTCGTTCCAAGACAATTCGAGACGAGCAAATGGTACTGTATGAAATGATAGACGGTATCATGAATATTGATGTTTCCTGATGGAAACGTAGTGACAAGGAGGGAATGTGGAAAAGTAAATTTTGCCATGTTCTGTGTCCCTACGCCTCATCCATCATATGTTATGTGTGCATGATCAATATGCATATGTTATTCCCCATTTCTGATTAAAGACGCAATTACAGTTGTGTCCACCTCTAGTATGTTAGTTTCCAGTCCTTGTGAATACTACGAATATCAGGCCTATGTGAGTAATGTTGCCACATTTCTCAGTGTGCACGTTATTCAATTATAAAGTCTCCGTTTCCAGGCCTCAAAAGGGCCCGGACCACAGATTCAGCTCCTGTCTCCTGAAAGCCTCGCTGAGGAGCGATGAGGAGCGATACAGCCCCCACCTGTATCCTCGACCCTTCACTTACTTCCTGCCTTGCAGTGCCCGGTGCACCCCGGCTCTGCCTCTGAGTCTGCCAAAAGTATGTTATAGTTCCTGCTATCAGTTCAGTCCTCCTCCTCTGCATTCCTAAGCTACTGAACTGCATCAATAGTTTCCGTCATTTGTCTAGCCTTCTCGTCTCCACGTTAGAGAAATACTGTATTTAATGGTCATTTAATATTCTTCACGCACTACATGTAGAATAAATGCATGGTCCAGTCTTAGAATCAAGTTAGCTTTTCCCCTCATGACTTCTAGTTTATATCAACATGTTCCCTAAACAGTAGATACCAGATAGGGTTTAGGTACATGTCGCTCCGACCCTCCAGACTCTAGTCTCTGCTCCTAGCACAGAGTTCGTAGCCCCCAGCTTCTCCTAGTAACACGTCATTGCTAGTTTTCGCGCACCATTAGGTTAGAGGTCCCGGCTCCTTAGGTAGCCCCCTCCAATGTTTCCGCCCATTCATGACATATTCTGTTACGTTTTGCATCACATGTCTAAGTAAACTCCCAGTTACACCTCTTATTTCTGTTATCTCTCGCGACTGCTACACGTCACGCCTTCTACTCCACCTACTGTTACGCCTACTGCAATGTAATGCTATGTGTTTGCGCTATGTATATAAGTCAATGTTTTGTTATTAAATGTTAGCGCGCTCATCCCAGACCAAGCCCCGGCAGCTGCTGGGCCCCAGTCGTCCTGCCGGGCCTTATTGTCCTATTCCCATGCAGGTTGTCCTGATCCTGTCCTTATGCTGTAATAAACCTGCAGAAACTCCTACTACCTCGAATCTTGACTCTTATTTATTGAGCTATCTGTTATGCTATAAGTCTAGTCAAAAATAGGGTATTATTTATTTATTTACCACAAAGGTTGAACTGGTTGATTGAGAATCTCTTTTAAATTGCGTGAACGCTTATATGCGAACAAAGGGGGTTCAGGAAACATTCCTTTGAAATCAGGTTCTAATTATAACAAAGACCATCTTTCAAGAATGATAGATTTCATCAATTTGGACTGAGTCGAAAACGTGGAAACAAAAACCTCTCTTTTAGGAGAGTCCTGTTTGACTGTTTTGACAAGTAAATTGGTGCGTTTAAGAGCAGAGGCCCTCTTAGCTGCTTGTTCAATCACCGTTGTGGGGTAGCCTCTATTTTTGTATTTCTGCTTAAAAATGAAGCGGTCTTTCCATTGGAAGTAGCTATGGAATAAGCAATAGTGTAATAACTCAAGGAGAAATACACGGTTCGCTCTCACATCTTCCGAGCTCAACAATGCCCATTCAATGGCTTCTATACCCTCTAGATGAGGGATGGAACTGTACAGTGAAACGACGTCCACTGTACACAACCATACCTCACCGTCAGGGGGTATGTGAATGCAACCTAAGATGTTCAATAGGTGTGTAGTATCCTGAACGTAAGTCGGACTGGATTGAACAATGGGTTGAAGAAAAGTATCTAGATAACGTCCAAGTGTGTCATGTAAAGAACCACATCCTGATACTATTGGCCTTAGGGGAGGGTTGGTGAGAGACTTGTGAATTTTAGGTAGCATGTACAGACGGGGTCTGCGGGGGTGTTTAGCAAAAAGATAATCCTTGGTTTTTTGATTAATCCATTTCATCTCAAGGGCTTTAATGAGAATAGTATCAATGATTCTGAGGAATTCATTGGTAGGATCAGTGTAAAGTGGAAGATATGTGGAGGTATCTTTCAGCATCTCCTCTATTTTAAGGTCATATTTGCTCTGGTCCATACCCACTAAAGCGCCGCCTTTATTGGCTCTTGTAAAGTGCAGAGACGTATTCATTTGTAGAGAGCGTAATGCGTCTTTTTCACTTTTAGAGAGGTTAGAATTAGAGTGAGAGATGGTAGGCAACTTGGCAATATCTTGCTTGACCAGTGTCCCAAAAAGATTGATTGCTTTATGTGAAAGGGCGGTAGAAAGGTACTTGTAGGCTTAAACTCCTGATAGTCTGTGGGCTCAGGGGTGAAGGTGGTGGTCTCTATGGTAGAGAAAAAGTGTCAGAGTCTGAGTTTTCGTGTGAATCTAAAAAAGATCCATCTGAGAATCTAGGTTTCAAGCTTGGTTGGTGGGGACAAAAGAACGACCTTTACTTAATACTGTCATCTGAGTCTGAGTCAGTTGCTTAGATGAAATGTTAACAACTAATGTTTCTTCTTTCTGCTTGGTTTTCCCGAATCTATGACCTCTACGGGGTTTGGTGGGATGGTTTCTAAAGGTGGTTCGTTGGAGGCTGGGCTTGTGACTAAAAAAGACTTTGGCCGGATCACTGGTTGATATTTGAGGAACTGGTCGGCGGGACATTTGAGTGTCTGAAACAGAAACTACACTTTCTTCGGATGATGCAGTGCCAGTTTGTTTTTGCCAGGTTCTTTTCTGAGCATAAACCTCAGTCCATGAGTAGACCTCATCTAGCTTGTAGTCAATTGTGTCACGTCGAAATTTTCTAATTTTCCTTTCGTGAAGGTCTTTGGCATAGGAATCCAAACGAGTGTTAATATCATCTAGAGTGGATGTCCATGATTCTGCTTCCATACATTGAGTTAATATGGCTTGTAAATCTTTGATTTCTGACTCAAGACCTGTGAGGACCTGAGACAATTCTTCAACTATCAGAAGGATGAGATCTAGAGAACATTTATTGAGGATGGCGTACCATCTCTCCATAAATTTCTCATTCATTTTAAAAAGCATGGGTTTAATTGCTAAACGTAATCCTCGTGGAATTCTGCTGAATCTGTGGTATTGGATGAGCGTTGTGGCATGCAGACGTTGGTTTATTTCACGTCACATGAGATATTCTAACTGTTTCAGTTGTTGCTGGACGGGACCTGAGGTGACGTCAAACTTCCTCACCTCCTTAATAAGACCATAAATGTCTGCTGCCTCTGCAGCTGAATAAACTTTAGTTTGTGCTTTATTCTTGGTAAAATGCGCTATGTCATCAAAAGATGCCATGTTAACAAGTTAACAAAGTGTATAAGGGATGGTGCAAATGTGGTTGCGGAGCAGAACAATTTTAGAAAAGAGAAAAGGAGCAACCTTCTTGCACTCAGTTTGCAAAATGATCAAAAACTAAATAAAGCTTTACACAATTCAATACAATAAACAGTCACGTGCAACAGGAGAAAGTGATGGTGAGGGGAGCATTTAATTTCTTTTTAAAAAAAAAGAAAATCCCATTTTGTGATTTTCTTTTTGGAAAAAAAACCAATATTATTTGCAACAGAACTGGTTCCTTCCTATATGCCCCTTTAATGGTAACCTGTCCCTAGTGAATGCCTAGTTGGGGATAACCATGGGACTGCAATCCCTAAGCAGGTATCAAGCTACTGGACACCAGGAAGGTTGGGGTGCCTCCCAGTTATGGGCAAGTGCTCCCCACAATTAAAAAAACAAAAACATATTTATGCCCCTTTGGTGGGTTCATAAACTGGATTAATAACATGCTTTTGAGAATTTAGCTTAACAAGTGTAATGTGAATTCCTGAAATTATGCTAACTATGCTGGCGTCGTTAAAAGTTTACTCAGGCCTTTTTTTAAACTGTTTAAATATATGAAGCCTACATTGGTGGCTGCATGAGAGCCAAACAACAGACTTCCCCAAGGTTATCTCATGCCGCGCCACTCCTGGCCACAAATCACCTCTGCTTTCCATTATCATAATGAGCACTTTGAATATGAGGTGAGAGTCATCTCACTGAGGGAAAGGAGCCCTGCCCTTGGCTGAAAGATCAATAGCTTACTTATGGTAAATGACAGAAGGATGTTTACACTGAAGCCAACATGATACTGTAAATGGACTGCATGTTGTTCATTGTTTCTGGCTCTGTAGAGCCAAACACTATTGAGCAGTAAATATTGCCTGCTTAGTTTGTGTTCAAGGCCATGACAGAACATTTAAGAATTGGTTTCAGCCCAGCCAACCCAGGCAAAGTATGTCTGCGAAACTTGCTTCTTCAGCACTTGGTGCCACTTTCTTAGCGTTTTATCACTAATAGGCGCCTCTGTTCATCAAATAAATGGTACCTACTGTGTCCATCGAGGAACGATGCAAGGCTCAGGCTGCCTCTGTTGGATGCAGAATTCCATGCGGCACACAGGTTGACATGTCAGATGCATGATCCAACTGTGCCGCCTCATGCCTGTGAGCCATGCATGGCATGTTGTGAGACAATGTGGGCTAGGCCAAGCTATTGGCTGTGTCCCAGGGAAGAGAAGGAATGAAGAAGTAGACAGCAACACAGCCAGAAACAGAAAGTATCCATTGAAGTGACACAGGACAGTACCTACTGGCTGTCACTGCAAGGTCCTCACTTTAAAAAAAAAATGATTTATTGCTTTACCAGTTAACATAACATAAATACAGTTATTCGTGTTCACGTTACAGGGTACAGATCTATACCGTAGTGGGTACATACAGCATGCAGCAATACAGTAATCATTACCTTATCCAGCAGTAATAACAGTAAGACTCTGGCCAATACCATCTTTGACAATTTAACTATTGGAAACGCGTATTAGTTTACAGTTCAGCCTACATGTCGATATCCCCCTCCCTCGTATTTTGATTTGCAGGACGAACCTCTGACTCACTGTCATCTACACCCTCTGGTTCCCCAGTCTCTTTCCCCTAATATATACTTTGAACGACTCCCAAATTGTAGAGAAAAAAAGTGACTGAGCCCCTATATTGTGGTCAAAGAAACTCTCTATGGAAGTGGCTATTTCTGCATGGAACACTGGGTCCAGTAGGGAATAGGGGGGGAACCGCCAAGTAAAGGGGTCAAATTGGTCTACGCTCATTTCTAAGTCTAATACGACAGGGGAGTGTTCTGAGTGCGTCCTCGGGAGCAGCTCACAAGTAACCGTGGGAAGGAGGCTTCTGGTTATCAACCAGTAATCTATCCTGGTGTGTGCATCAGACGGTGCTGAAAGTGAGTAAATCCCAGGTTAGTGTGAGAGCGTTGCTGCCAAACATCTAGTAAACCCAGCTGGTCCATAATATCTGTTTCTGCCTCTGCTGACATGGCAGGCCATCTGGTTAGACCCTTGGACTGGTCACAGGAAGGATTCAATATGCAATTAAAGTCTCCAACCCAAATTTGTGGCAGGTCGGTAACTTTGAGTAGGCGAGAAGCTAGCTCGTGATAAAACTCTGGGTCATCATGATTGGGGCCATAGATATTCACTAGTCTCGCATTAAATCCCTCTTTATAGTATCTGGTGATGATGTACATGCCATTAGGGTCTATTTCTGTTTCCTATACTGTAAGGCCTGATTTAGAATTGACCCGTGTAAGGACACCTCTGGCATGGGAGGTTAAGCCTGAAGCGCGTGTTTCCCTTGTAGCCATCTGGGGGTTAGCATGTGACTATTAGAGACTAAATGCGTCTTCTGAATCATAGCAATATCAACCTGGTGTCTTTTTGAGTATGCCACTACCTTATGTAGCTTTCTATGGTCATTTAGGCCTCAGACATTCCATGTTAAGACCCTATTTCTGTTACTCATGTTTCCTGGAGTCCTAGATGTGGTCATACTGTCTGTAAATTAGAGATGCTATTCCTATGTGTATAGTGTGATGCTATTCTAATCATAAAAACACGTACCCTTTGACATAAAAATGAAACATTATCCCCTAAGAACCCCCCTCCCACGTTATGCAATCCCCAACCAAGCATCGTCGACCAATCACCCTCCCCCCCACATGAACCAAACAAGCCCCTAGAGTGATTAAAACAGTAATAACAGTAACATTGTGTGGATAACACATCAAGGGAGATGTTGCCGGCATTAACCCGTTGCCGCCAACCGAACCCGTATCCTCAAGCATAGAGAATGCTTCCCTTATGTATAACATAACAGTTTTTGCAAACCTCAATTCTATTGACCTATCACCCCTCCCCGCTAACATCCTCAATGCAGTTTGTGTCTGCTGTACTATCAAGAGGGGGATAACTGAGATATGGAATACCTTAATTTGTTCCCAATGGATATATATATATTACAGTTACTAATTTTGTTAACATCTCTTGTAGTGTAGAATGGCGCAAAATCAGTAACCAAAGTCTCAGCAGCCAGCAAACAAAACAAAGAAGAAAGAAATAAAACAAAGAATAGGCTAGCTTTCCTTGTCCATAAGAGTTACCTTGACCTTAGAAGATGGGACGAACCCATCACACTTCAAACACAGTCTCGATCACCACATCAGTAAGTAAATTATGGGATGCTGCCTCCAGGCCCTAGAATAGTGTAGTGCTATCCCCTACTCATTGTTCCTCTGCGTCTGGGGCATTGTCGTCCTGACCGGTTTGGGACCTCGGAGATCCCTTACGGAGTATGTCGCTTTTTCTCTTTTTAGAGAATTGCAACGCCTGCTTTGGTTCCGTGAAAATGTGTGCTTTCCCATCTGTATGTATCTTCAGTTTTGCAGGGTGCATCATGTTGTGTTCTAAGTTAAGATCCTGAAGTTTCCGTTTCACAGGCAGAAACTGTTGTCAAGCTTCTGGCACCCGCTGTGTGAAGTCTGGGCAGAGGAAGATGTCTATGTCTTCATATCGGAGTGATTGTAATTCTCTGGCCTTCCGGAGGGCCGCATCTCTATCCCTGTAGTTGAGCACTCTAGCAATGATGGGGCGAGGGGGAGCCCCCTGCACCAGTCTAGGGTCCAAGGAACGATGTCTATGCTCAACTATGAAAATGTTCGAAAATGTGTCCCTGCCCAGGAGAGTGATGAGCAAGTGCTCGACAAAGAGCTCCATGTTCAGAATATTAGTGGATTTGGCAATCCCAACTATGCGCACATTATTTCTCCTAGAGCGTGCTTCCAAATCCTCCACCCTGGCCTGAACATTGTGTAGCAGGTTGTCCATTTTCGTGGTCGTGAGTTTAGAGCATCTTCCGTGTCTGAGACCCTTTTCTTTATTGTGTCCAGGCGCTCCATGTGTTTGTCCAGACGTCCGGACATTCTGCCCATTTGGTATGTGAGGGCATCAATCTTCCCATCTATCTTAGTTCAACTGCGCTGCATTGCTGACAATATTGTTTTAGATCCGAGTCCGCCGACGTGTCCCCCATCTCCAAGCCTGATTCCGGGACATTCTTCTCTATGTCCTGTTGTCTGCGGGTCTTACACAATGGTAGTTTGGATTTCCGTTCTTCCCATAGTGAGATTATTATGGTACTCCAAATCTCAAAGGCGACACCAGGTTCATTTGCAAGCCGGGAGACTCCCTTAGTTGTGCAAAGCACTGAGCAAGGAACCAAGGACAGTGTCAACAAGCTTCAGGTGGTCGAGGCGCTGTGGCCTCCCTGGAAGAGTGCCACTCAGTTACCCCCACACTATCACAAATAATAGGCCAACTAGCAAGCTGCTGGGCCAATGCCCCTGGAACAGCCGCCTTGTTGCTTCATATTCTGGATGCCGGTAGACCCTATGAGGTGCAGGCTTTGCACAGGGCGAAGGGCTAACGTATGGGTGACAGAAGGATACGTAATGTGGCTCTGGTTACTGGACCCAACCACTGCGCCCGCTTACCAACTATCGTGCTTCTGGGGTCCTATAATGGAGAATCGCCACCCCCAGATAGGCCTCAACTCAAAGCAGTCAATCCACTTCCCCCTCATTCCTTGGACAATTCTTCTGAAGCACAGACTCAGGATCCTACAGGCAACCCTGTTCCTTATTGAGCAAGCCAATCTGCCAAAGGCCGTCTGCCACAAATTATCGCATGCCGGCACCGGGGTACGCCCGGGCCTTGCGTCGGCCTAGTCTCTGTGCCCCCGCTGTTGCTAGTTCATGCTGGTAGGCTCCACAATGAGTGGGGGGATGCTGGGCACACGCCATCGACCAGACCGCGCCTTTTAGCCCGAGTAGGGTGACCACCTGGCATGAGTGAAAATTCAGGATGGTCAATGTAAAAAATTCAGGACAAAGTGTCAACATTCAGGACACAAATTCAGGACAGAAGGTCAAAATTCAGGACAAAAATTTGGTGCAAAACATATGTTTTACAGACATATCAGAGGAGCTAGCGCAATAGTATATAAGTAAATAGACAAGTCAAAATAAGTTTATATAAGGTGGAGACAATCATGCACATCACAGTTTTTCAGTATGTGCGCAGCTATGCAAAGTGACATCAAGCCCTTTGTGCAATCAAGAGTTGTGCAGGAGAAGGCACACCACATGCTGTCACCATATTAGGGCCCATTGACATTCTATCTGTGATAATCATCTGCAGTCTCAGAATGACAATGGGCCAGTCAACAGTCTTTGCAAGGTCCGGGAGGGGCTGCTGCAGGCAGCCTAGGTCTACAAATTGAGAGATAAGTGCGAGAGACCCCAAGTGAAAACCTTTAAACTCATGGGGCCTCTTGAAGGGGAACAGCATACCTTCCTGAAAATTCCCAATTTGATTTTAGCATGATGTCTGTAAGGCGTCCGTAATTTGAGGAAACCCAAATTACAGCCACCTTACAGACATCATAGTAAAATAACGAACGGTCCATGAAATTTACGGACGGTTGGTCACCCTAAGCCCGAGGCTCCATGTCACAGCTGGGCGGGTTAGTCAGGGAAGATACGGTGCGCCATCACTCATCACTGCCAATGCTCCAACGAAGAATGCGGAGGCCGCGCACCGATCCATGGGGCCGATTACGATGGCGGTTGGTCTCCGCCGGGCCGGCGGGGACGATCCACCCGCCATCGTCACTGCAAGACCCCCCACCATATTATGATGGCTGGGTGATGGCTGGGGGGTCCACGGCGGATGGAAAGACCGTCCTCCGCTTTTCCGACGGTCGCCTCGTTGACCGGCGAAAAACGGGTTTCATATGTTGGCAGTGTCTGGAAGACACCACCACCCATATTTCGATGCAGGCTCAGAAAGGCTGGCGGTTCCTGCAGTTGGGGGCCCGTTGCGGGCCCCCAACATTCATAGATGGATGACTACAATGCTGCATTTAGGCAGCGTGACTCCAGGCTTGAAGGTTCACATGCACCTGCATCATCTGCCCATCACCTCACCTGTGGTGAAAACTCTTTGTTGCTATGAAGAAGAAAAGAGCAGGGCTCTTTGCATATCAGTGAAGAGCTGAATGTTCTGTGTCCAGTCAGTAAGGAAATGTGTCACCCTGTCCACAATGCTGTCCAAAAGAAAGTAAGGATATCGTATCCCTCTGCCCATTACACTGTTAAAGAAGAGTGCAGAGGTGCTGTCAGAACTTTAAAAAGTTAGCGTACTTCTGTGTATTATACTATTAAAGAACATTAAGGAGTTGACGTCTCGTTTGTTGAGCTACTTCTTTTCATCCCTTTCACCTATTGTCAATGTTTCTTTCTATTCCTCCTTTCTTGTATCCTTTCTGCCTTTCTCTTGGTTGCTCTGAGGCAAAGTCTGATGATGAAAAAAACACAGGCCTAGTCCCTAATGAGCCTTGGTGCACATTGTGTGCAACCACCGGCACAAATTAAGCACTGGGTAGGGTACCTTGGAGCTAAAGGCATGCCATCAGAGTAACATCGTGCTATATAAACTACCATCCATTTTGACACTCTTGCCATAATATACACACATATAATTTGAACTAAAATTACATTTGTACGTTTTTTTTAGCCAATGTATTTGTGTAACTGTGATTTAAAATGTATAGTTTTCACAAACACTTAACAGATAGGCACACATTCCAATATGTTTTTGCTTAGAAATGGGACTTGAAATGGTCAAAATGGAATCTGTACAAAGGAGACATTTGTGTGTCACCAATGGTAGAGTTAGAACTGAGGAGGACTGGGAATGGAGCACAGACTATGTAAAGTACACTTTTGCCTGAACTGATTTTATATGTCAACAATAATATGTGATGTAATGGGATTATCAGCACATGAGTGAAATGTCTGTCATTCTTGTTAAATAAATAAAAATATTTAAAAAAAATATATATATGTGGCGTGCTTGTAGTGAATAAACTACTGTGTGAGGAAGATACCCCCCGAGTGCTGTCATTTCTTTCCCGGGATCCTGGGATTGTGAAGAGCGCAATATATATATATATATATATTTGTTTACCAAAGGCTCTGCAATGAAGAAGCACTCCGCAGCAGTAAGGTTCCAACACCTTTAATATTGCTTGTGGAATAACAGTGATTTATCTCGACCTCACTGTAATGTTAAGGCCCCCAGTGGGCCCCCGGCATATCAAGATCACCTTCATTAGTTGTTAGCACTGCTGCGCCATCTCGCATTGGAAAGTTCTGTTGCAGACGGCCCCTTTTTCCCACGGAACCCGGGTGGTGCCTCTTCCACGACATTACAGTGAGGACGAGATAAATCACTGTTATTCCTCAAAATCGTGAAGCTACACTGTAAAACCCACTGGGGGTCATTTACATAATACAAGTCCCACAATGCACGCTACCAAGCAAGGCGGAATAAAGGCTGCGAAAAAACGTGAGACTTGTTACAGAAGCTTTCTTACCCTTGAAGAAAGAGCGCAATGCTCTGAAACGCGTCGGGAAACGGATTGATATAACGGATGAAACTTCACCTTCACAAGCAATATTAAAGGTGTTGGAACCTTACTGCTGCGGAGTGCTTCTTCATTGCAGAGCCTTTGGTAAACAAATATATATATATATATATATATATATATATATATATATATATATATATATATATATATATATATATATATATTTTTATGTTTTGGCTTAATTAACCCGAATGGTGCATCTGTGAATAAAACCATAGCAGAGTGTGCATGTCAATCAATCAATCAAGCATTTGTAAAACGCGCTACTCACCCATGAGGGTCTCAAGGCGCTGGGGGGGCAGCTACTGGTCAAAAGCTAGGTCTTGAGGAGTCTCCTGAAGGTCAGCAGGTCCTGGGTCTGTCGTAGGAGGATGGGAAGGGAGTTCTATCTCTTGGCGGCGAGGTAGGAGAAAGATCTGCTGCTGGTGGTTGTTCAGTGGATGCGTGGAACGGTGGCGAGGGCGAGGTCAACGGAGCGTAGCTGGCGGTTGGGGGTGTAGAAGGTGAGTCGCTTGTTGAGGTATGTGTGTCACGTGGAGGGGAACTGGAAGCGAGAGCTGTAAGGAGCATCTGAGGCACTTCACATTATCTGAAGAATGTTGCAATGCATCCTCAACATACGGCCCCTGTGCACTAGACAACAGTGCCGAGGTACTGTCACCTGTGGGTACTGCATCATTGAGAAATTATACTGTTTTTGTGTGTGCCATTTGAAGAAAAAAAATATGTGATTCCCTCACAGTTATCACCAGCAAACTACTGATAGTACAGAGTGGAAGCAGCAACAGGCCAAAAGTAATGTTTAAAAAACAAGTTCTGTAAAAAAGCAAAGATGAAGAAAGAAAGAATAAGGAGACCGTGCTTTGCCGGTGCTCCTTAGCCTTGACCAAAAGTATTGCTACTGCGGAACAACTTAAGAGTCAGCAAAGAAGAGCGATGGAGGAGGAAACCAATGGCAAGTAGAGGCGGGAATAAAGTGATTTTGTTAAATACAACAGGTCTTGCAGCAGCGCATGCGCGCTGATGCTGGACCTAAAAATGATAGGTGATTGGATCATGGGCCAAGCATTGTAGGGTCCCATGAGCAACATGTTGCTCTGAGCTACTTGCTGAATACCACTGGTCTGATCTATCCCAACAAGATCTTTAAATCAAAGATAGGAGGATTGTCAGGGTGAAATAGAAATCAGAAAATTTTACACAAATGGTTATTCAGGCACCATCAGATGCTCTTCCAGAAAGTGGGAATCTAGAGGATTAGAGGTTCCTAACCTGTGGTCCACACCACCTGGAAGCCCAATACACATTACGAAGGGGTTTGCAGATCCAAGGATCACATGTGCTGACTTAAGCCATCCCTCACCATTAAAGTAATTGGGATCAATGGGGTATAGAAATGCCCCTGTCCTCTCACATTGCACAAAAACTGTAACTGAGAGAACACTGGCAGTAGGACTAAAATAAAACTGGACTAATCACCAATTAGCTTTATGTGTGAGCCGCAGGTTGATTGGCCTTGTTTGTTATCCTGCCTCGGCTTGCACAGCAGTGCTGATATTTACTTGTGTGTGTAATGGGCCTTGTTTTGTTGTCCTGCCTCGGCTTGCACAACAGTGCTGATATTCACATGTGTGCGCAATGGGCCTTGTTTTGTTGTTCTGTCTCTGCTTTCACAGTAGCGCTGATATTCACTTGTGTGAGCAATGGGCCTTTTTTGTATTGTCCTGCCTCAGCTTGCACACAGCACTGATATTCACTTATGTGTGCAAGAGGCCTTGTTTTGTTGTCCTGCCCCGGCTTGCACAGCATCGCTGATATTCACTTGTGTGTGCAATGGACCTTGTTTGTTATCCTGCCTTGGCTTGCACAGCAGTGCTGATATTCACTTATGTGCACAATGGGCCTTGTTTTGTTATCCAGACTTGGCTTGCACAGCAGCGCTGATATTTACTTGTGTGTGCAATAGGCCTTGTTTTGTTATCCTGCCATGGGTTGCACAGCAGCTCTGATATTCACTTGTGTGTGCAATTGGACTTCTTTTGTTGTCCTGCCTCGGCTTGCACAACAGCGCTGATATTCACTTATGTGTGCAAGAGGCCTTGTTTTGTTGTCCTGCCCCGGCTTGCACAGCATCGCTGATATTCACTTGTGTGTGCAATGGACCTTGTTTGTTATCCTGCCTTGGCTTGCACAGCAGTGCTGATATTCACTTATGTGCACAATGGGCCTTGTTTTGTTATCCAGACTTGGCTTGCACAGCAGCGCTGATATTTACTTGTGTGTGCAATAGGCCTTGTTTTGTTATCCTGCCATGGCTTGCACAGCAGCTCTGATATTCACTTGTGTGTGCAATTGGACTTCTTTTGTTGTCCTGCCTCGGCTTGCACAACAGCGCTGATATTCACTTATGTGTGCAATAGACCTTGTTTTGTTATCCTGACTTGGCTTTCACAGCAGCACTGATATTCACTTGTGTGTGCAATGGGTCTTGTTTTTTCATCCTGCCTCAGCTTGCACAGCAGCGCTGACATTCGCTTGTGTGTTCAATTGGTCTTAGTTGGACTGACAAGGTGTAGGTGGTTTTAGGACTCTGGGCACTTAAGCACTGCTGTCCAGAATAAAGTGTGTGTGCTCTCTGTGGTAAGCATGGTAAGATTGGTCTACACCTGTTTGGCTTATTTAATTTACCTGTCAGTCCCTTGTAAAGTGGTATTTCAGATACCCAGGACCAGTAAATTAAATGCTACTGGTGGGCTTGCAGCGCTGATTGCGCCACCCACCAGTGTAGCTTTGCAAACCTATCTCAGGCCTCTGCCATTGCAGGGTCTGTACGTGCAGTGTTACTGCCGCTGTGACGTGGCACCTAAAGTGTGTGCCAAGTCTGTGACCCCTGTTTTACTGAATGTGAGTCACCCCTAAGGTAGGCCCTAGCTAGCCCTATGGGCAGGGTGCATTGTAGGTGAAAGGTAGGACATGTACCTTAAGTGCGTGACATGTCCTGGTAGTGAAAAAAAACTGCTGTTTTGCTTTCCCACTGCTGTGAGGCCGCCCTCTCATAGGAACGCATTGGGGATTCCCAGATAAGTATTTTAGTGGTAATTCCTGATATGAGAGGAGCAGCATGGTCGAGTTTGGTATGTTTGGAATAGTGATAATAAATGCTGCGTAATGGTGTGCGCAAATTTATGATCACTATTTTAGAAATGCCACTTTTAGAAGTTGGCATTTCTGTGTGCTATGTGTCTGCCTGCCTGATGTGTATTGCATGTCTGGCTCTGGAGTGACAGTGGCTGGTGAGGTGTGTGGCTCCAGGGAGGTCAGGGTGAATCAGCGCTAGGCTGAATGGGCAGATCTGCATTTGGAGTAGTGGGAGTAGTAGTCCCTGACCCTGAATAGGTCTGTGCCTGCCTGGGTGAATGCTGGCTCCGTCCTCTTGTGTAGTGTCCGAGGACCGAGCCCCCACCTATCAAAGGAGGGTGTGAGCACTGTACACAAAGTGCTCCAGTACCCCCCGAACCAGTTGAGACTGGTTCCACAAGCCATGTGCTAGCGCAGCACAAAGAAAAATCCTGTATAAATATTGAGCTGTGACCCCATGTTTTGGTGTGCTTTGTGGGTGCTTACTTGTGCCTGCTGGACTGCTGGGCACCAAGAGGAACCACCACGAGGGATTGCTCCTCTGCCTGCCTGGGCTCTGCTCTGCCTCTGATGGCCTTGGTCTATGTACCCTGGGCAGCGCATTCAGTGCGAAGAATGCCCCAGGGATCATGAGGCTGGCAGCGCTTAGCTGCACATCGTCCCGTGGGAATCCTGGCATGGGGATTCCCCTACATTGCATTGGAACAGAGCGGGAGCCCACCCTGCATGTTCATACCTGCATTGGTGAAGCAGGAGCCTATCCCACATTGCGGTAAACCTGGAGCCCAGCCCGTATTTTGGTGCTTCCAGAAAGGGAGCGGGAGCCCACCCTGCATATTTGTATGCCAAGAGGCCGCAGCGACCCGGAAGCCAGGCCATCTGCCTGGTTGTAAGCGGGGTCAGGAAGAGGGAGTTACCGGCTGGAAGACAGGCAGTGAAAGGCCTGATCAGAGGCAGGGGTTGGCCCAGGAAGCCAACAGCCCTGTGTGCTGCCGCCAGAGAGTGAGGCAAGAGTCCTGAAAGTGACGGAACCTCGAGGGCGATCGCAACAGACCCAGAAAGAGACCGGAGCCTCGCGGGCTTCATACCGAAGTCCTGGGTACCAGCCACAGAGACTGGAGGAGTCAAAGGAGATCCCCAGTGAGTGGGGGCCTGCCGAGGCACATTGTTGGTGCCGGAATCCAGTCCAGAATAGCCCCGGTGATTGGGGTTGAGCATTGATCATGGTGTGTGCCGTGAGTGCCCCAGGAGGATCCCAGTGAACGAAGCTCCCTACGCACTGTTAGTGCCAGCACTGTGCCTGCACAGCTGCACTGCAAGACCATGGGCAGCTACACCAAAGGAGGCATTGCTTTCTGGCTCATCACGAGGAGCCCAGTGAACAGGGCTCCCTAGGCACTGTTGGTGCCGGAGCAGTTCATCCCCAGCTGCGTCACAAGACCGCGGGCAGCTGCAATGTGAGGGGCATTGTCTTTGGTCTTTAGAGAAACCCGGGTGGATTACACCCTAGCTCTAATTTCGGATGCTGGCTGGTTGGGCCTGCAGTCTGCTGCATTGGCAGCTGAGAGCCCTGACTTTTGGGACAAAGGGCATTTACGGGGAAGTTCCAGATGGGCCCCCGAGGAAGTCCAGTTGACCAGTGAGTACCTGCGGTACTGGTAGGGCACAAAGCTCTAATGTGTTGCATAATGTGTGTATGCTCAATGCCATGCTATGATGTTTATGCCTAATGTGATGCAGACATAATGCGTTTATGCTGCTTGTGATGATGCTGAGTACAATATTTTACTGGTAGTTACTGGCTGTGTTTGCATCTTGATGGTTTTGACAGTCCCGATTGGCCCTGTCATGTATATAATCATGTATATAATCCCCTGTAAATTACTACATGCATATGTGTGATTATGATTCTAATGTGTTTTGGATAATGCAAAGGCTATTTTCGATATAACCTTGTGTGGAGTTTTGTTTGTAATGTGCCTAGTGTGTCGCTGCTCTGTGTGAGTGTTAACCAAACGCTTTACACATTGCCTCGGGGATAAGCCTGACTGCTCGTGCCAAGCTACCAAGGGGGTGAGCAGGGGTTATCTTCAGCGTTTAACTCCCTTGCCCTGACTAGAGTGGTGGTTACTGCCTGGCTTAGGCGCAAGCCCTAGCCAATCAGAAATTTTCCTACTGTTTAAGGCAGCACCAACAAAGGAGAACAAGCCTAAATTAAAATCTACATATTGTTGCAAGGAGGTATCGGTTTGGTCCACATCTTCAATCTCTATTGTTCTCTTAACCCTATTTAATATGAAATCATGATACAATACAAAATCATTATGATACATAGGCGGAGCAATAAATACAGGGGGTAGTACAAAAGATATATAGCAAGTTCCTAACCATCCAAGGGGAAGACGATGATATCCTTTATTACCACAGATAAAATAAGTATTTCGTGAGGCTACAAACGCAATACCACTCGGTGTGTCAAATGTGAGGGTAGTGTTACATTCACTTTTCCCCACCGGAATTGTTCCCTTATTTCTTACGCAAAGGTCAGCTTTAGTGTCAATAACTGTAATCACATGTAAACTAGACATATTTATAAGTCTTTGATTGGTAAAAACACGAGGTGTAGATACATTGTCCGGTCGATACTCTTCCCATTCAAATTTTGTTCCTTCTGCCTGTGGATAACCATCTCTATCATTGTAACAGACTTTATTCAATCGAAAAAGTAGTCCACCTTTTGTTGGCCATCTTAGGGTAAAAAGAAGAGTGTATCAAGCATTACAAGAACCATTATGTGAGAACGGAAGAGGAATAAGTGGAGTTCCTCCTCTCTTTTGATGTCCAGGCAACATTCCACATACCCAACAGTTTGAAGTATTCGTCATGTTGTGGGTATGATGTGGAATTTGTATGAAACTATTATTCAAATAAGTCTGCCTATGTCTCTCTTCATGATAAGGCAGAGTAAAATGGAAATGTTCAGATGGAATTGGAGTGGTAGGCAGTAAATATTCTCGTGCAGGAAGCAATCGTTCTATAGTCCAAGCTATTACTGCTATTACCACTATAGTTATAACAAAAAGAACTGCACCCAAAATCCTTCTGTTTCTCAGTGTTGTAGGTGTCAAAAACCAAACTAAAAAGAAAAATTTGAGTGCTGAGAACCGAGGCTGCCGCTGGTTTCTTCTCCGAGATTCAAGACGGGTGTCGCTACACTAGCCAGAACTGATCCCCCCCCCCTTGATATTCCCGGCTTCCGTTTTCACAAACCTCGGAACGGTTAGTCAACCAGTCTTGTACCAAAAAAAAAATTTTTTTCTTGACCGTAGATTATATTTCGCTTTACCACAAGCAGTGTGGTCCGGGAAGGCTCCCTCCGACTCACGAGGCGTAACAGCTGGGTTTTTCTCTGCATCCAAGATGTCTCGATAATCAGACAGCACCGCAGGGTTCACCAGGTCCGGGGAAACACGACAGCAGTGAGTTGAATGTATCCACCGCTTTTTGTTCGTGACTCGCACAGCCGTCCGAGTTGCCAGCAACACCTGTTCAGGGCCACGCCACCTCGGCTCCAAACTGCTGGTTCTCTCAAATGCGTGGACCATCACGCGGTCCCCAGGACGAAGATCGTGAGCCTCTCCAATGTAATTGTCGGGGAGCGCTTCTCGAACATGTTGATGAATAGAAAGTAAATCATTTGTTAATCCTGCCAAATAATCGTTCATCATTATACAAGGCACATCATGTATCAAACGAGGCTTTGGTACTCCCCAAATATTCATGGGCCTTCCAAACACCACTTCATAGGGTGTGAGGCCAGATCGGGAATGTGGCACTGATCTAATAGACAGTAATGCCAAAGGCAAAGCGTCCGGCCATTTCAAAGACGTGGATGCCACGATCTTTGCTAGCTTCAACTTCAAAGTTGCATTGTATCTTTCCACTAGACCTGCTGACTGCGGGTGGAATACAGCGTGAAATTTCTGCTTAATCCCCAATCCTTTCAGGACATACTCCACTACTTTCCCAACGAAATGAGGACCATTATCATTCCACAAAAATTTACAAACACCATAGCGTGGGAAGTACTCTTTGAGTAACACCTTAGCTATTGTCAATGCCGTATTATCCTTCGTGGGGTAGGCCTCAATCCATTTACTGAAAGCACACACCACCACTAGGACATACTTGAAGTTATTACAACGCTCAAGCTGAATATAATCCATTTGAAGCACTTCGAATGGTGCAGTAGGTGGAACAAACCCTCCTTTAGGAGTATAAGTCCCTTTTGCAGGATTGTACTGTAAACATATCAGACAGGTCTGTACTACTCTCTTGGCCGTGCTGGCAATCTCAGGATGCTCCCAAACTTGTGTAAGCAATTTAGTAATTGCGAGAGCTCCAACATGTGCCAGCCCATGCGTCATTTGAACCATTGCTTGTAAATAAGCGGCAGGCAATATCCATCTCTCCATATCTTTGCTACGCCAGCAACCCTCATCATCCAACACTCCCTCTGTTGCCCAGGTTGCAAGTTCTGCTTCAGATGCTGATTTTTGTATGTCTAATATTTCCTCTCTAGCATCATGCCATCGCTCAGCTTGTGATCTCACCACATACATAGGAGAGGTGTTTTGTAACATGGCAGTCTCTCTCGCTATGCGATCTGCAAAAGCGTTTCCTTGTCCTATTTTGTCAGTCACCTTCTTATGTGCACTGCATTTGATTATCGCTACTTTCTTTGGACATAGTAGTGCATTCAGGAGGTCATGTACCACCTCTCCATGCATGATGTGTACTCCATGCGTGGTCAGAAACCCTCGTTCCTTCCAGAGTAGGCCAAAATCATGCACTACTCCTAAAGCGTAACGGCTATCAGTGTAGATATTTACACATAATCCAGCACTTAACTCGCATGCTTTCGTTAAGGCTATCAATTCAGCTGCTTGGGCCGATTTTTGCGGTATTCGTGCTGTTTCTACCACTGTCTTAAGTGTCGTGATAGCATAGGCTGCAGAAGTTGTACCATCTGGCAACTTTAAACACGATCCATCAACCCACAGTTCCCCATCTACATCTGGAAGTGGTGTATCCTCTAAATCGATACGACCCTTTGTTTGTTCTTCAGTCAGGAAAACACAATCATGATGTTCTTCCTTCTGGATCTCAGTAACAGGATAGGGCAATAAAGTAGCAGGGTTCAAAGTGGGTCACGTCTTAAGGGTAATATGCGGCGCCAACAGTGTTAGCTCGTATCCTGTTAAACGGGCACTGGTTAGATGCTGTGTTTTCGTTTGGTTCAATAAAGCATCTACCGCAATGGGCACTAATACCAACACTTTGTGTGACAGAACTATTCCCTCACTCTGTCGTATGGCTACTGCTGTTGCTGCAACTGCTCGAAAACATCCAGGCAGTCCTCGAGCCACAGGA
Source organism: Lissotriton helveticus (assembly GCF_964261635.1). Taxonomy (NCBI): domain Eukaryota; kingdom Metazoa; phylum Chordata; class Amphibia; order Caudata; family Salamandridae; genus Lissotriton; species Lissotriton helveticus. The sequence continues at coordinate 1,163,076,852 of NC_136072.1, read as the reverse complement.
TCGAGTACTGCAGAAAAGTACGCACAAGGTCTCTGTTTATCTCCGTGTGTCTGCACTAAGACTGATAATGCGCACCCATCCTTCTCATGTACATATAATGTAAAAAGCTTTGTATAATCTGGTGTCCCTAACACTGGTGCAGAACAAAGTGCTTGTCTCAATTGTTCAAAAGCATTCTGACATTCATCTGTCCATTCAAGGGGAATTGGTGTAGTTTTGGACAACAACGCTAACAAAGGTTTTATAATGTGCGAAAATCCTAATATCCATTGCCTACAAAAGGACGTCAAACCTATGAAGGCACGAACATCTTTATGAGTGCAAGGGACTGGCGTGTCTAAAATTGCTTGAATGCGGTCTGATGTCAATGCACGTCCCTCCTTAGACAAAAGATGACCGAAGTAGGTCACCTTTGGTCTACAATATTGCAACTTCTTCCTCGAAACCTTGTGATGATTTTTAGCAAGAAAAGAAAGTAAGGAGAGAGTACTCTCCTCACATTGCTCCTGCCTATCTGCTGCAAGCAAAATATCATCAACATATTGAATAAGAGCCACCCCAGACTGTAAGTCGAAAGAATCAAGCTGTCTTTTCAAAGCCTGACTGTAAATACTAGGGCTTTCTGTGTAACCTTGAGGAACTCGACAAAATCTACATGATTTGTTATTTAATGTGAAGCCGAACAAATATCGACTATCAGGATGAATGGGAATCGAAAAGAAAGCATTTTTCAAGTCGATTACCGTGAAGGTAGTGGCTGTGGATGGAATCAAAGTAAGTAAGGTGGTAATATCAGACACCACCGGATACTGGGGTACGAGTATCTTATTAATTTCCCTCAAATCAATAATGAAACGATAGATCTTAGTGTCTGTGTCTTTCTTTAGGATCGGAAGAATCAGGCTGTTGCAAACATTATAGAGAACTTCCTCCACCACCCCCGCCATAATCAAGTCATTCACAATGTGTGTCAAAGCCACTTCACCTTCTCTGGAGATCTTGTATTGGGGTACACGGGGCAAAGACACTCCGTCCTTCACAGTAATAAGCACAGGAGGAATAGTCATTTGACCCACATCGGTATCAGAAGTGCCCCATAAAGTACTTGGGAGAGAAGCTAACGCATCGGCCTCCTGCATGAGGCACGATCTTTCAACCTCTGGGTAGTTCTCATTCAAAATAACCCGCACCCCTTCAAGGGCACAACGTATGATTGCTCGAAAATATTTTAGCATATCAAGTCCCACAATATTATCTGGTGTGTTTGGAGATAACAAAAACGGACATGGGGCAGTAAATTTGTCAATGTGAAATGTAAGGGGTTGAGACAATGGGCTAAGACATGGGTCACAAACTTTCTCTCGGGGGTCAAATTTACACTGTGGTTTGTGTCCGAGGGCCGCACCAGTGGGGGCGGGGTCAGTGGGGGAGGGGGCGGGGCTAGAGCAACAAAAAAAACTGCCATGAGGTTGATCACTGGTCCCTGCAGCGGACACCTTCATCCACTGAGCCACCAGACCCGGCATACACACATCTCTCTCTCTCGCTCTCTTTCTCTCTCTGTCTCCCTCCCTCCCTCTCCCTCCCTCTCTCACTCTCCCTTACTCTGTCCCCCTCGCTCTGTCTCCCTTTCCCTCTCTCACTCCCCCACTCTGTCTCCCTTTCCCTCTCTCACTCACTCACTTCCCTCCCTTCCTTTCCCTCCCTCCCTCTCCCTCTCTCACTCCCTCACTCTGTCACTCCCTTTCCCTCCCTTCCTTTCTCTCCCTCCCTTTCCCTCTCTCACTCCCTCACTCTGTCTCCCTTTCCCTCTCACTCCCTCACTCTGTCTCTCTTTCCCTACCCCACTCCCCCACTCTGTCTCCCTTTCCCTCCCTCACTCCCTCACTCTGTCACTCCCTTTCTCTCCCTCCCTTTCCCTCCATCCCTTACCCTCCCTCCCTGCATCCATTTCACTCTCTCACTCCCTCACTCTGTCTCCCTTTCCCTCCCTCGCTCTGTCTCCCTTTCCCTCCCTCGCTCTGTCTCCCTTTCCCTCACTTACTCCCTCACTCTGTCACTCCCTTTCCCTCCCTCACTCTGTCTCCCTTTCCCTCCCTCACTCCCTCACTCTGTCTCCCTTTCCCTCCCTCACTCCCTCACTCTGTCTCCCTTTCCCTCCCTCACTCCCTCACTCTTTCACTCCCTTTCTCTCCCTCCCTTTCCCTCCATCCCTTACCCTCCCTTTCCCTGCATCCATTTCACTCTCACTCCCTCACTCTGTCTCCCTTTCCCTCCCTCGCTCTGTCTCCCTTTCCCTCCCTCGCTCTGTCTCCCTTTCCCTCCCTTACTCCCTCACTCTGTCACTCCCTTTCCCTCCCTCACTCTGTCTCCCTTTCCCTCCCTCTCTCCATCTCCCTTTCCCTCCCTCACTCCCTCACTCTGTCTCCCTTTCCCTCCCTCACTCTGTCTTCCTTTCCCTCCCTAGCTATGTCTACCTTTTCCTCCCTCGCTCTGTCTCCCTTTCCCTCCCTTACTCCCTTACTCCCTCACTCCCTCACTCTGTCACTCCCTTTCCCTCCTTCACTCTGTCTCCCTTTCCCTCCCTCACTCCCTCACTCTGTCTCCCTTTCCCTCCCTCACTCTGTCTCCCTTTCCCTTCCTCACCTGGTCTCCCTTTCCCTCCCTCACTACCTCACTGTCACTCCCTTTCCCTCCCTGCCCCTCCCTTTCCCTTCCTCCCTCCCTTTCCCTCCTACCCTTTCCCTCTCTCACTCCCTCACCCGATCTCCCTTTCCCTCCCTCACTCCCTCACTGTCATTCCCTTTCCCTCTCTCACTCTGTCTCTCTTTCCCTCCCTTACCCTCCCTTTCCCTTCCACCCAGGGCACAAGTCCTAAAAAAAGAAGTGGGGGGATGCTGACATCACAACAGGAAGTGATGTCACGAAAGGTGGCTTGCCCCATCAGATTCATTGCCCCCTCTCGCTCACCCCTTAGATGCGATTGCATCAGATAAGCCAGCGCATGGGCAGCGTTCTGAATGAGCTCCAATCTCACCCCAGAGAGGCCAAATAGTGAATGTGCTGCTCCATTTGCTCCAGTTATCGAGCTCCCGGTAAAATAAGTGGGGGGGACGCCGTCCACCCGCGTGGTACCTCGACTTGAGCCCTGCTTCCACCCTCCCTTTCCCTCCTTCCCTCTCTTACTCCCTCACCCGTTCTCCCTTTCCCTTCCTCAGTCTCCTTTTCTTTCCCTCTCCCTCCCTCTCCCTTTGTCATCTCACCCTGCCTCTGTGTCAGCCCGGGCTGAGACAGCTTCGGAGCACACACACATAGCCGCACTGAGCACATTAACAGGTCTTTAAAAGACCATTAGTATGTTAACGAGGCTGTGTTGTTCACCTCTTAGCCCCTGCAGCTCCACTCCAACTATGGCAGGAATCCCCCGGCCGGCCCCCACAGAGCAGCAGAGTCTCGGAGTCACGCTGCTGCAGCTTAGTTCGCAGACACTCTTTAATTTTTTTTTTTATTAATACATTGGTATGATGTGTGCAAGGTCCGCGTGCCGCCAGGGAAGGCTTGCCGGGCCGCCACCGGCCCGCAGGCCGTACTATGAGTACCCCTGGGCTAAGAGAAGGTATTCCATCGAACCCTATTGAAGTAATTGTTTCGCCAGACAGGGGAGCCCTTGGAACCAAGCATTTGGACAGAGCGCTACGAGTAGCTCCTGTATTGACCAGAAACTGATCAGTAGAACCCAAAACATGTGCTGATATATATGGACCCCTTTGATCGACTGGTACTTCAACTGATTCCACACCCCATCCTACGCAATCCTATGCATAAATATTATCCTGAGACTCGGTAAACTCTCCTTCAGCTATCTGATACTGATTCAGTCGATCAAAAGTATTGTAATCAGCCTGACCACGACCCCTTGCCTCAAACCTACGACGATCATTCGCTCCACCTCTCGGTCCTACATAACTATTCCGTGACCTTCCACTCCCTCGTCCACGCTGAGTACGCTGTTCACGAAACACCGGACAATCCGAAGCCCAATGTCCAAACTGCTTACAGTATGCACACTGATCCTCGGAAATATCAGTACGAGTAGAAGACGTACCATACGATCCTCGTCTACCCCTATCGTTCCCTCTCGACTGTGTCGCATAAACCTGAGCCAACAACACCTTCGTCTTTAAATCCTTCGCTTTCTTATCACTACTTTATTTAGCCTCCAATTCCTGTCGTTCATAGTACTGAGCCATAGTTAATAAAGAAGCAGGGGTCGCTGTAGTCCATGAACTTTCACTAGTTTTTTAACGTTTTGCAATCTCCGGTAGGAGATTAGCCACATACTTATCAACGAACAAATGCCTGCCTGTATCCTCTGTTAATGATTGCCCACTATAATCATGGAATGCTTCCTCAAAACGTGAAAAGAAATCAGAGACCGATTCATCCGGCTTCTGTTTGCAAGATGCCAGCATCGTCCAGTCAATTTTCTTAGGAGGAACAAGCATTTTTAATTTATTCAAAATAGCCGCTGGAAGATCTAAAATCAATTGACACGGCTTGCATGCAGGTTCTCTATCTAAATCGGCTCGGGCTAATTCCTTCCAATCGGCACCTAGAATCGCTCGATCATCAAACTTACGAATCGCCCTCCACATATCAGGAGGCAATATCAACCCAAAGAAAAAGTCAATATCAACTAGTGTCATGACAAACAAAGAAATAGCACCTTCCACACCCTCATAAAAAGCTGCTGGGTTTTTACGGGGGTCAGGTAAAGCATTTTTAAGCGCCATAACGTCCGTTCTATTCCATGGCGTATAAACCCAATTATATACAAAATAACCCTTCGCATCTTTAGACCTCTTATCGTCATCTGTGCCTTGCCCTTTAGGAGGGACATACAAAGGCGCAGCTTCTCGCATAGGCATAACATTAACTGCAACGCTCTTATCTGTGTCAAAGATGGGGCACTCGTTGGATACTTCCGTTGATCCAGACGTAGACGAACCCGATGCCTTTTTCACCGCTCGCAGCCGTGTCGCCTCATCCCGTAGTTGAACCAAACGTTGGAAGAACTCATCCACATCTGCAAGAACAAAAAGGCCTTTACGGAAATTCTCACGACCAACTGATATAACTTTAGGTTCCAACTCAGGAGAATGCTTCCTAAACCGTTCAACAACTTCATCTGCAAAATGATCTAGAAAATACAATCGTTCCTTATCAGACCACGTACTCATAAGACTATTAACCTCTGAAACAGTTATAGAATTTGTATTGAGTTTACGAGCAATCGAGCGTAATTCCCCGGTGCGCTCCGCAGTTAACCTGGTACGCTGATTATCCTGATCTTCTTCACTCGAGGCCTCATCCGGGGTGGTAGGTGGAACATACGGAGGCGGGCAACGGTCTAGTAATGAAAAATCATCTGATTCGTTATTAAGGACAGGATAAAGAGGACGTCGAATAGGAAACTGACCATTAACTTGCAAATTACGTTCTCGAATCTCCCTCTCTTTCTGTTCCTGCAATTCTTTTTCCTGTAACTGTAAAGCTTTATCACGAGCAGTCTTTCGCTGCTTCATTCATTCACGCACCGCTTTCTCCCACATATGCACACAATCAAACATATCCTGTCTAGACCTGCGCTGAAACAGACATTGCTCCACATACTGAACCTTTCGCAGATCAAACGACCCATGTAGTGGCCATTGCAATTCACGATCAGTTTTCGTATATTTATGCCATAATGTACTATACATAATGGGGGGGGGGGGGCAAATTTTATGTACATTTCGCAATTAGGAGTCCCCTCTGGGGGAGCCGGCTGAGATTCATTTAATCGATAAGTGGTACCATTTCCAAAACAGCACATTCCTCGAAGTGTGCCTAGAACAGGCATGTCAAAATATCACAAAAACGCGATATTACAAAATATGGCACTTAAATGTGCTTTACACACGGTGTGCCGCTCAAACAAATTCAAAGTCAGAGAAATATCTCTACATGCCTGTCTATGTGAGGTGCACTCCACATATAACTCAACTCATAAGTTCAAACGTTAGCTAACTCAAACAAATTCAAAGAGCCACAGTAAGCGTCAATAGACTACCTTACCAATCACAGGCTTACCAAATATTTCCAAACGTCCAGGTTCCAACTGCCAAGTTCCGTAATCGAATCAGCCAAACGGGCACTGCACGACAACCCAACCGATCAGGATCTCAGTCGAGGACCGGCGCCACCTGGAAGGTCGAGTCAGAAGGAAAGGAAAAAACACCGTGGATGCCAATACTCGCGTCACTCAGTGGCAGCGTACGCGTCCATGGCGAGTTTCCAAGCCTTCGTCGCGACCTCTCCTTCGGGCATCCGAGTCGCCGATGAGTCCCTTCGTGGTCGCCAATTTGTGGTATTGGGTTTCGTCAGATCTACATACTCTGTGCAAAAACTCTCGAACACCATAGAATAGAAGTTGGCACGGAAACTGGAAAATGCAAAAGACAAGTTTATTAAGACCCCATGGGGTGGTGGTACATTCCTACAGCACCCTTCGGCAATGCAAGAAGTATCACACCGAACATCGGTGTGCGACCTCTTTTATACAATTTTAACAGTAATAAAAAGGTAGGCGGCATACTCGTTTCACAGTTTAGGTACATATAAGGGCATTTTTGGAACACAGCCAACATGTGGGAGGAGTTTTAGTACCACTGGTCAGTTTGGAGAACATTCCTAGGAGGTGACCACTCATTAATCCAAATGTTCGAGTACGCATGCGTAGGCTTGACCAGTGCTAAAAATAGCCTGTTGCTGGGCAAGGTAAATGGTCATTGGCATGGAGGAAGGACGAAAGGGCACGCTGACCATGAGGCCGCATGTTCATACAAAATGGAAGCCAGGGAATTCAAAATGGCCCCCGCTCATTTGGTCAAGTTAACGATGAAAAGCTTGTGTAGCTGAGCTAAATGCTAATTCAGTTGTTGCCAAATTATGACACTATGCATCAGAAGTAGTGTTAAGGGGCTTTTCTGGGGCAGAGGGCCTGTTTTGTGTGCTGCAGAGCTGTAAATGAAATCGTTGAATCCAATATTTTTTTGAGGTTGCGGTTTATTTTCAGACAAGGTGTTCTTGACAGGATGGCATAAGAGCACGCTGTGGTATAATGTGAACTATTTCACACCACACCTCTACCGTTCTCACAGTGCATCACAGGCGTCTGGCCACAGGGCAGGCAGAGCCCTGCATGACAATTGGGTAAATGTGCTTGAGTGTGAGGCAGCACTAAGGAGCACTGACAAGCAGTATGCGTGCAGTGTGCTGCGAGGTGCGGCTGAGCTGTGGGTCAGAGCTGAGGAGAAGTGGCAGTGTAGAATCTGTGCAGTGTGCTGGGAGGTGCGGCTGAGCTGTGGGTCAGAGCTGGGGAGCACTGACAAGCAGCATGCGTGCAGTTTGCTGGGAGGTGCAGTTGAGCTGTGGGACAGAGCTGAGGAGCTGTGACAAGCAGCATGCGTGCAGTGTGCTGGGAGGTGCGGTTGAGCTGTGCGACAGAGCTGAGGAGCACTGACAAGCAGTATGCATGCAGTGTGCTGGGAGGTGTGGTTGAGCTGTGGGACAGAGCTGAGGAGCACTGACAAGCAGTATCTGTGCAGTGTGCTGGGAGGTGCTGTTGAGCTGTGGGTCAGAGCTGAGGGGCACTGACAAGCAGCATGCGTGCAGTGTGCTGGGAGGTGCGGTTAAGCTGAGGGTCAGAGCTGAGGAGCAGTGACAAGCAGTATGGGTGCAGTGTGCTGGGAGATGCGGTTGAGCTGTGGGTCAGAGCTGAGGAGCACTGACAAGCAGCATGCGTGCAGTGTGCTGGGAGGTGCGGTTGAGCTGTGGGACAGAGCTGAGGAGCACTGACAAGCAGTATCCGTGCAGTGTGCTGGGAGGTGCGGTTGAGCTGTGGGACAGAGCTGAGGAGCACTGACAAACAGCATGCATGCAGTGTGCTGGGAGGTGTGGTTGAGCTGTGGGTCAGAGCTGAGGAGAAGTGGCAGTGTAGAATCTGTGCAGTGTTCTGGAAGGTGTGGTTGAGCTGTGGATCAGAGCTGAGGAGCAGTGACAAGCAGTATGGGTGCAGTGTGCTGGGAGATGCGGTTGAGCTGTGGGTCAGAGCTGAGGAGCACTGACAAGCAGCATGCGTGCAGTGTGCTGGGAGGTGCGATTGAGCTGTGGGACAGAGCTGAGGAGCACTGACAGGCAGCATGCGCGCAGTGTGCTGGGAGGTGCGGTTGAGCTGCGGGTCAGAGCTAGGGAGCACTGACAAGCAGCATGCATGCAGTGTGCTGGAACGTGTGATTGAGCTGAGGGTCAGACCTGAGGGGCACTGACAAGCAGCATGCGTGCAGTGTGCTGGGAGGTGTGGTTGAGCTGAGGGTCAGAGCTGAGGAGCAGTGACAAGCAGTATGGGTGCAGTGTGCTGGGAGATGCGGTTGAGCTGTGGGTCAGAGCTGAGGAGCACTGACAAGCAGCATGCGTGCAGTGTGCTGGGAGGTGCGGTTGAGCTGTGGGACAGAGCTGAGGAGCACTGACAAGCAGTATCCGTGCAGTGTGCTGGGAGGTGCGGTTGAGCTGTGGGACAGAGCTGAGGAGCACTGACAAACAGCATGCATGCAGTGTGCTGGGAGGTGTGGTTGAGCTGTGGGTCAGAGCTGAGGAGAAGTGGCAGTGTAGAATCTGTGCAGTGTTCTGGAAGGTGTGGTTGAGCTGTGGATCAGAGCTGAGGAGCAGTGACAAGCAGTATGCGTGCAGTGTGCTGGGAGGTGCGGTTGAGCTGTGGGACAGAGCTGAGGAGCACTGACAGGCAGCATGCGCGCAGTGTGCTGGGAGGTGCGGTTGAGCTGCGGGTCAGAGCTAGGGAGCACTGACAAGCAGCATGCATGCAGTATGCTGGAAGGTGTGGTTGAGCTGTGGGTCAGCGCTGAGGAGCACTGACTAGCAGTATGCGGTGTGCTGCGAGGTGCGGTTGAGCTGCAGGTCAGAGCTGGGGAGCACTGACAAGCAGCATGCATGCAGTGTGCTGGGATGTGCGGTTGAGCTGTGGGACAGAGCTCAGGAGCACTGACAAGCAGCATGCATGCAGTGTGCTGGGAGGTGTGGTTGAGCTGTGGGTCAGAGCTGAGGAGAAATGGCAGTGTAGAATCTGTGCAGTGTGCTGGGACGTGCGGTTGAGCTGTGGGACAGAGCTGAGGAGCACTGACAAGCAGTATGCATGCAGTGTGCTGCGAGGTGTGGTTGAGCTGTGGGTCAGAGCTGAGGAGCACTGACAAGCAGCATACATGCAGTGTGCTGGGAGGTGTGGTTGAGCTGTGGGTCAGAGCTGAGGAGAAGTGGCAGTGTAGAATCTGTGCAGTGTGCTGGAAGGTGTGGTTGAGCTGTGGATCAGAGCTGAGGAGCACTGACAAGCAGTATGTGTGCCGTGTGCTGGGAGGTGCGGTAGAGCTGTGGGTCGGACCTGCGGAGCACTGACAAGCAGCATGCATGCAGTGTGCTGGGAGGTGTGGTTGAGCTGTGGGTCAGAGCTGAGGAGAAGTGGCAGTGTAGAATCTGTGCAGTGTGCTGGGAGGTGCGGTTGAGCTGTGGGACAGAGCTGAGGAGCACTGACAAGCAGTATGCATGCAGTGTGCTGCGAGGTGTGGTTGAGCTGTGGGTCAGAGCTGAGGAGCACTGACAAGCAGCATACATGCAGTGTGCTGGGAGGTGTGGTTGAGCTGTGGGTCAGAGCTGAGGAGAAGTGGCAGTGTAGAATCTGTGCAGTGTGCTGGAAGGTGTGGTTGATCTGTGGATCGGAGCTGAGGAGCAGTGACAAGCAGTATGCGTGCAGTTTGCTGCGAGGTGTGGTTGAGCTGTGGGTCAGAGCTGAGGAGCACTGACAAGCAGCATGCATGCAGTGTGCTGGGAGGTGTGGTTGAGCTGTGGGTCAGAGCTGAGGAGAAGTGGCAGTGTAGAATCTGTGCAGTGTGCTGGAAGGTGTGGTTGAGCTGTGGATCAGAGCTGAGGAGCACTGACAAGCAGCATGCGCGCAGTGTGCTGGGAGGTGCGGTTGAGCTGCGGGTCAGAGCTGGGGAGCACTGACAAGCGGCATGCATGCAGTGTGCTGGAACGTGTGGTTGAGCTGAGGGTCAGACCTGAGGGGCACTGACATGCAGCATGCATGCAGTATGCAGGAAGGTGTGGTTGAGCTGTTGGTAAGAGCTGAGGCGCACTGACTAGCAGTATGCATGCAGTGTGCTGGGAGGTGCGGTTGAGCTGTGGGACAGAGCTGAGGAGAACTGACAAGCAGCAAGTGTGCAGTGTGCTGGGAGGTGCGGTTGAGCTGTGGGACAGAGCTCAGGAGCACTGACAAGCAGCATGCGTTCAGTGTGCTGGGAGGTGCGGTTGAGCTGTGGGTCAGACCTGCGGAGCACTGAGAAGCAGCATGTGTGCAGTGTGCTGGAAGGTGCGGTTGAGCTGTGGGACAGAGCTGAGGAGCAGTGACAAGCAGCATGCATGCAGTGTGCTGGGAGGTGCGGTTGAGCTGTGGGACAGAGCTGAGGAGCACTGACAAGCAGCAGGCGTGCAGTTTGCTGGGAGGTGTGGTTCAACTGTGGGTCAGAGCTGAGGAGCAGTGGCAGTGTAGTATCCGTGCAGTGTGCTGGGAGGTGCGGTTGAGCTGCGAGTCAGAGTTGAGGAACACTGACAAGCAGCATGCATGCAGTGTGCTAAAACGTGTGGTTGAGCTGTGGGTCAGACCTGAGGGGCACTGACAAGCAGCATGCTTGCAGTATGCTGGAAGGTGCAGTTGTTTATTAATAGGGGGGTTGACCCAGTTAAAGTTACGGGGACCTGGGTTAAATATGAAGTGAAAAGAGAGGGGTCCCAGTATCAATGGAACTAGTAAACACAAAAATGAAAAATAATCAAAGAAACATGACTTGTAACCACACTGTTTTACTTCACAATGGGAATGTGCATTTAAATATGCTGTGTTAGTATACACAAATAAGTAGGTATTTTACATGGTGCCCCAAGAACAGGGAGGGTTGGGGGTGGTGGTGGTTGTGGGGAGATGGTGAAGGAAGAAGTGAAAATTCAAAAGTGACAGTAAAATCAACAATTGTCAATCATTTAGCAATGTTACAGACTTTGTACATTAGAATGAGACAAAAATGTTCATAAATTATTCAAAGGACGCCATACTCCAGGTAGTTCAATTTATGAAAATGATGGGGAGTAGAGTTGGCGATGGAGAGTAGACGTGTGTCGACGTTTCGACCCTTTTAAATGTGCAGACATCAATAGTTATCTTGCCGTAGGGTCTTCATCAGGACTGGAGGGGCACACACCCTATTGAGTATATAAACATATTTTGTAAGTACGGGACCGCGGTCCCTGTAAATTAGTGTACATAAGCAAACAAAAAGCACAACACCCCTAAATGGGTAGAGTTAAAGGCACTAGTTAAAGTCCCAATTAAAGGCACTAGTTAAAGTCCCATAGGATATATTGGGACAGTGGATAAAATGAATTACACTAAGGTCAAATGAATTGAAGGATAATTGAATATAGGAGCGAGGAGATAGGCCACAACGAACAAGGTGGGCGCGTGTGCACCACTACTCAACAGTGATACCGCGTCAATCAGAGGCATGGAGGGGCTGAGGAATATATAAATAAAACCGGCCCACCACAGAATCAGCGGAAAAGGTGCAGTTGAGCTGCGGGTCAGAGCTGAGGAGCAGTGACAATCAGCATGCGTGCAGTGTGCTGCGAGGTGCAGTTGAGCTGCGGGTCAGAGCTGAGGAGCACTGACCAGCAGCATGCGTGCAGTGTGCTGCGAGGTGCGGTTGAGCTGCGGGTCAGAGGTGGGACACTGACAAGCAGCATGCATGCAGTGTCCTGGGAGGTGTGGTTGAGCTGCGGGTCAGAGCTGAGGAGCACTGACAAGCAGCATGCATGCAGTGTTCTGGAAGGTGTGGTTGAGCTGTGGATCAGAGCTGAGGAGCACTGACCAGCAGCATGCGTGCAGTGTGCTTGGAGGTGCGGTTGAGCCGTGGGTCGGAGCTGGGAAGCACTGACAAGCAGCATGCATGCAGTGTGCTGGGAGGTGCGGTGGAGCTGTGGGACAGAGCTGAGGAGCACTGACAAGCAGCATGCGTGCAGTGGGCTGGGAGGTGCGGTTGAGCTGAGGGTCAGAGCTGAGGAGCAGTGACAAGCAGTATGCGTGCAGTGTGCTGGAAGGTGCGGTTGAGCTGTGGGTCTGAGCTGAGGAGCAGTGACAAGCAGTATGCATGCAGTGTGCTGGGAGGTGTGGTTGAGCTGTGGGTCAGAGCTGAGGAGCACTGACAAGCAGCATGCATGCAGTGTGCTGGGAGGTGTGGTTGAGCTGTGGGTCAGAGCTGAGGAGAAGTGGCAGTGTAGAATCTGTGCAGTGTGCTGGGAGGTGTGGTTGAGCTGTGGGTCAGAGCTGAGGAGCAGTGACAACCAGCATACGTGCAGTGTGCTGGGAGGTGCGGTTGAGCTGCGGGAAAGAGCTGAGGAGCACTGACAAGCAGTATGCATGCAGTGTGCTGGGAGGTGTGGTTGAGCTGTCGGTCAGAGCTGAGGAGCACGGACAAGCAGCATGCATGCAGTGTGCTGGGAGGTGTGGTTGAGCTGTGGGTCAGAGCTGAGGAGAAGTGGCAGTGTAGAATCTGTGCAGTGTGCTGGGAGGTGCGGTTGAGCTGTGGGACAGAGCTGAGGAGCACTGACAAGCAGTATGTGTTAGACGGGGACTCTGAGGGTCGGCCGAATACTGAGGGAGAGGTCCCCGAGGAGGACCGTCTCCGGCGATCGTACAGACAAGTCACCTCCCTCCCCACAAATAGGCACCACACCAGGTCGAGTTCAATACTTTATATAAGGTTCATAAGGCAAGGATATTAGCGATACAGGATATCTTGGACCCGAGGGTCCTCGCACTTCTAGTCTCTGTAGGGAAAAGGGAGTAGCGGGACAGTCTTGGTACCGGGTCGGTACAGGGGGTGGCAAGAGGCGAGCTCGCAATCCTCGAGCTGGAGAGTCTGTGAGTCGGGCCGCGGCAGCGCCAGCAGGCCAAGACGATGGTTTCACGAGGCAGAGGGCCGCGGCAGCGCCAGCAGGCCAAGACGATGGTTTCACGAGGCAGAGGGCCGCGGCAGCGCCAGCAGGCCAAGACGATGGTTTCACGAGGCAGAGGGCCGCGGCAGCGCCAGCAGGCCAAGACGATGGTTTCACGAGGCAGAGGGCCGCGGCAGCGCCAGCAGGCCAAGACGATGGTGTCACGAGGCAGAGGGCCGCGGCAGCGCCAGCAGGCCAGTCACGGATGAGTTCTTCTCGGGTCTCTCGACTCCAGGATACAACTGCCTTCCTGGTCTGGCCCTGCCCCAGTTATAGGTCTGGTCCCCTTTGATGTCCGGACCCTCGCGCCTGGGGGCCAGGAGGTCCGGGATGAGGGAGTCCAGACACCCAGCAGGGGGGTGGAGCCAGCGCCCAGGGCGGCCGGGGGTGATCGACACCTGGCGGAGGAGAGCCGTTGACGATTCCTTCTCCCATTGACTCGTCAAGTGGTCACTCTGCCTCCTGGGGGGAGGTTGGTGCCTCGATGTCGGGGCCGGCCGGGCCCAGGGTTAGGGTCGAGTTGAGGCCACGCGGCCTCGTGCTGCAGTGCCCCAAGATGGCGGCTGGGCCGAGGCCGTGGTGTGGATGGTGACCCGGGCCAGCTGGGTCCGGGGCTGGTGTCTTGTGGTGGAGGGATTGCAGTGTACTTCGGGTGGTCGTCGGGGACTCTGGCTGGGGATGCAGGGAGAGCCAGGGTCCAGGTCCCATTGCGGGGAGGGGGGACAGCCCGACCATGCGGCCTGTCCAACATGCGTCCCCCCCAGCTGAAGGCGGGGAGAGTCAGCCATCTTCCTGGGGACTCTCCTCGCTGAGGCGGAAAAAGCGTGACAGGCCGTCGGCGTTGGCGTGGTCCTGGCCTGGACGATGTTCCACCGTGAAGTCCATCCCCTGCAGGGAGATGGACCAGCGCAACTGCTTCGGATTCTCCCCCCGCATTTGCATCAGCCATTGCAGGGGTCGGTGGTCTGTTTGCACCCGGAAGTGGGTGCCGAAAAGGTACGGCCGGAGCTTTTTGAGTGCCCAGACTACGGCGAAGGCCTCCCTCTCAATGGTGCTCCAGCGTTGTTCTCGGGGCAGTAGGCGCCTGCTGATGAAGGCCACTGGTTGGTCGACCCCTTCGGTGTTGAGTTGGGAGAGGACGGCCCCCACACCATGATCGGAGGCGTCCGTCTGCACAATGAATTCCCGGCTGTAGTCGGGAGCCTGGAGCACGGGGGCCGTGCACATGGCGGCCTTTAGTTTCTCGAAGGCCGATTGGCAGTCCGGGGTCCAGTTGACGGTTTTGGGGCCCTTCTTGGAGGTGAGCTCGGTGAGGGGCCCCACGATGCTGCCATAGTCCTTCACGAACCGCCGGTAGTATCCGGTGAGCCCCAGGAAGGCCCGGACCTCCGTTTGGGTCGTAGGGGGTTGCCAGGCCTGGATGGCAGCAATCTTGAGTTGGAGAGGGGCCACCAGCCCGCTTCCCACTTGGTGTCCCAGGTAGGTCACGGACCCTTAGCCAACCTGGCACTTGCTGGCCTTGATGGTGAGCCCGGCTTGCTGGAGGGCGTGTAGAACCTCCCGCAGGTGGCGGAGGTGGTCGGTCCACTGGTGGCTGTACACAGCAATGTCGTCCAGGTAGGCGGCGCTGAAGTCTTCCAGGCCCGCCAGTACCTGGTTTACCAGCCGTTGGAACGTTGCCGGGGCGTTTTTCATGCCGAAGGGCATTACTTTAAAGTGGTAGTGCCCGTCTGGGGTAGAGAAGGCCGATCGTTCTTGGGCCCTAGGGGTGAGGCCGATCTGCCAGTAGCCCGCTGTTAGGTCGAAGATGCTCAGGTAGCGGGCGGCCCCCATCCGGTCAATTAGCTCGTCTGCCCGGGGGATGGGATGAGCGTCGGTCCTGGTAACTGCATTCAGCCCCCGATAGTCCACGCAGAACCGGAGCTCAGGGGCAACGCCCGGGGCGGCCGCCTTGGGAACCAGGACGACTGGGCTCGCCCAGGGGCTGTCTGAGGGTTCGATCACTCCCAGGGTCAGCATTTTGGACACCTCGGTCTGGATGCAGGCGCGCACCCGGTCTGGTACGCGGTACGCCCGGTGTCGAATAGGAGGGCTGTCCCCGGTGTCCACATCGTGAAGGCACCAGGGGGTGACTCCGGGGGTGAGGGAGAACAGGGAGGCGAACCGCCTCAGGAGCATTTGGCAGTCTTGGCGTTGCTCTGGGGACAGGGCCTGGGAGAGCTGGACCCCTTCCACTGAGCCATCCTGTTCGAGGGCCCTCAGTAAGTCCGGAAGGGGTTCGGAGTCTTCTTCTGTCCCATTATCGGTAGCCATCAGGAGGCTGAGTTCGGATCGTACAAAATGGGGTTTGAGCCTGTTGGCATGGAGGACCCGTAGGGGGTTCCGGGCAGTCTCCATGTCGATTAAATAGGTGACGGGCCCCTTGCGTTCGATCACCTTGAAGGGCCCGGACCATCTGTCTTGGAGTGCACAGGGTTCAACCGGGGACATCACCCAGACCTGTTGTCCCGGTTCGAACTCAATGGAGGACGCGTGCTGATCGTACCACCTCTTCATGTCCTCCTGACTGGCCTCGAGATTGGCTTTGGCGGTGTCTCGGAACCGCCGGGTCTGGTTGCGGAGAGCCAGGAGATACCTGTAGATGTCCGGGGGGGTTTCCTGGGGAGGCTGCTCCCAACCTTCCTTGACTAGGCTGAGGGGGCCCCGGACGGGGTGCCCGTACAGGAGTTCAAATGGGCTGAAGCCGAGGGATTTCTGCGGGACCTCCCGATAGGCAAACAGGAGGCAGGGAAGTAGCCACTGGCGTCGAAGGTGTCCTTCTAGGCCCATAATCATTCCCTTGAGGGTGCGGTTGAACCTCTCGACCAGTCCGTTTCCTTGCGGGTGATAGGGGGTCGTGAATTTGTAGGTGACCCCGCATTGTTGCCAGAGAGACTTCATATATCTGGAGATAAAGTTCGTGCCCCTGTCACTGACGACCTCCCGGGGGAACCCCACCCGGGAGAAGATCCCTGTTGGACAGGCCGCATGTTCGAGCTGTACCCCCTCCCCGCAATGGGACCAGGACCCTGGCTCTCCCTGCATCCCCAGCCAGAGTCCACCAACGACCACCCGAAGTACCCTGCAATCCCTCCACTACAAGACACCAGCTCCGGACCCCGCTGGCCCGGGTCACCATCTACCCCACGACATCGACCCGGCCGCCATCTTGGGGCGCTGCAGCACGAGGCCGCGTGGCCTCAACTCGACCCTCACCCTGGGCCCGGCCGGGCCCGACATCGAGGCACCAACCTCCCCCCAGGAGGCAGAGTGACCACTTGGCGAGTCAATGGGAGAAGGAATCGTCAACGCCTCTCCTCCGCCAGGTGTCGATCACCCCAGGCCGCCTGGGCGCTGGCTCCACCCCCCTGCTGGGTGTCTGGACTCCCTCATCCCGGACCTCCCGGCCCCCAGGCGCGAGGGTCCGGACATCAAAGGGGACCAGACCTATAACTGGGGCAGGACCAGACCAGGAAGGCAGTTGTATCCTGGAGTCGAGAGACCCGAGAAGAACTCATCCGTGACTTGGCCTGCTGGCGCTGCCGCGGCCCTCTGCCTCGTGAAACCATCGTCTTGGCCTGCTGGCGCTGCCGCGGCCCTCTGCCTCGTGAAACCATCGTCTTGGCCTGCTGGCGCTGCCGCGGCCCTCTGCCTCGTGAAACCATCGTCTTGGCCTGCTGGCGCTGCCGCGGCCCTCTGCCTCGTGAAACCATCGTCTTGGCCTGCTGGCGCTGCCGCGGCCCTCTGCCTCGTGAAACCATCTTGGCCTGCTGGCGCTGCCGCGGCCCTCTGCCTCGTGAAACCATCTTGGCCTGCTGGCGTTGCCGCGGCCCTCTGCTTTATGAGACTATCACCTTGGCCTGCTGGCGCTGCCGCGGCCCGATCCACAGACCCTCCAGCTCGAGGATTGTGAGCTCGCCTTTTACCACCACCTGTACCGATCCGGTACTAAGACTGTCCCGCTACCCCCTTTCCCTACAGAGACTAGAAGTGAGAGGACCCCCGGGTCCAAGTTATCCTGTATCGCTGATATCCTTGCCTTAAGAACCTTATATAAAGCCTTGAACTCGACTTGGTGTGGTGCCTGTTTGTGGGGAGGGAGGGTACTTGTCTGTACGATCGCCGGAGACGGTCCCCCTCGGGGATCTCTCCCTCGGTATCCGGCCGACCCTCAGGGTCCCCGTCTAACATTGGTGGCCAGCGACGGGATCCGAACCTACGCATAATCGTACAGAAAGTCACTCGCCCCACCACACACAACAACCATGTCAATAGAGAGCGGAACAACGGAAAAATTTCAGATGGAAAAATTGGAAGACTACAACCACCGGGAACTGAAGCAATATTGCATAGAACTTGGACTTCCAACCACAGGTCTTAGCACAAAGGAAGACTTCAAACGAGCCCTAGAAGCTTGGGCAGAAACGGGTACGGCCGTACCCCGAACACAAACAACCGAAACGAGCCCCGCACCAACTAAAGAAAGAACGGATCTCTCCCTGGAAGAGATCCGAGAAAGAGAAAAAACCAGACTCCACGAATTAGAACTTGCCCGACTTCGCTTGGATGGGGAACTCAAGCTGGCAGAACAAAAAATAACCCTGGAACACTTACGACTCAGGGAAGAGCGGGAAGACAAGCAAAGACAGAGGGAGCTAGAGGAAAAGAGACTAGAATACGAACATGAGCGCAATCTCAAAGCACTGGAGATTCAGAAACAGAATAAAGACCTCGGGCTCCCCGAACGACCGACCCCGTCGGCCTCGACCGAACCCAAGGTTCACATCCCCAAAGATGTCATCCGGGAATACCACAAGAACGATGATATCCAGCAGTGGTTTAAAGCCTATGAGGTGGCAATGACCTCCCACCGGATTCCCCGAAGCGATTGGGGAGCCGGATTATGGGGGAGGTTTGTCAACGAAGGGCGGGACGCCCTGCTGCAACTCCCGGACCAGCTGATGACCTCCTACGACCACATGAAGGCCGCCCTCCTCACTCGATACGGGCTCACACCTGAGATGTACCGCCAACGGTTCCGCGACTGCAAACGGATTCCGGGTACAACTTGGGTGGAGTACGTGAACTTTTTTAGCCGAGCCTTCGAGGGGTGGATCAAGGGCAACAAAGTAACCACCTACGACCAACTCTTTGACCTTATCGTATGGGAACACCTGTCGAACAACTGCTTCGTGGAGCTCCGGCAACACCTCCTGGACAGCAAGCTAACCGACCCTCGACAACTCGCCGCCGAAGCCGACCGGTGGGAAAGCACCCGAGTTGGCCGGAGCGCACCCAGCGAAGTATCCAGATCGTATCGCCCCCGAGGGGGAGGAGGAAGTCAGGGTCGGGGGAGAGACCCCGGCCCCTCGTCACCCCCCAGGAACCCCTCGACCCCGGTTGGCCGGGGAAGCCCTGCCGTCCGGGCCGGTTTCCGGGCCAACATTACGTGCCACAGGTGCCAGCGACCCGGCCACTACGCCAGTGATCCCAACTGCCCAAAGAATCCGAACACTACTCCCCGCCAAGTTGCAGCGGCGGCCCTAGGGGAAGAAATAATCCCGGAAGACCAAGAGGAGTACGAGACCGATCCCTCTGAATGGGCACCCGCCGCCATGGCACTGGTCTGCTTAGGGGAGAGAGACATGATTCCGCGGGCCCCCCTTCCCGCCAACACACAGAAGTACGGTCAATGGGTCAACATCAATGGCCGCCGGGCGGAAGCCCTCCGCGACACCGGGGCCAGTGTAACGGCGGTCCGACGCCACCTTGTCACTCCAGACCAAATCTTGCCGAACATTCTTTGCCCTGTTCGATCAGCCGACAACTCCGAAAGCCTATGCCACATGGCCTGCGTCCCCTTCGAGTGGGGAGGAGTAACAGGGATGTTAAAAGTAACTGTCCGCGATGATGCCCCCGTGGACTGCCTCCTAGGAAACGACCTTGAAAGCTCTCCCTGGGCAGCTGTCGAACGGAGGGAGCACCTGGGGATGCTTGGCCTCCCCGAATGGGTCTGCGTCACGACCCGGTCCATGACCGCCCGCGCGGTCCCCAGCCCAGAAGAGCCCGAGTGGCCAGAACCTCCTCCCGCGCTCATCCCAGAGGAGGCCGCCCCAGAAGCCATTCCCTTGGCCCAAACCGAAGAAGGACCCGACCAGCTTCGGGACGTCCCTGACCTGGCACAATGGCGGCAGGAGGGAGGCCCCACGCAGGAACAATTCCGGGCCGAGCAACAAACCTGTCCTTCTCTCGAAGGACTCCGGCAGCAAGCCCTGGCCCAGAGCACCGGGGATACCTCGGGGGCCCACTGGATCTACTGGGACCAAGACCTGCTCTACAGCGAGCAGAAAATTGCAGAACTAGGGGCCAGTCGGGTGCTGGTGGTGCCCCTTCGCTTCCGAGACTTCCTGCTGAACTTAGCCCACGATGTCCCCCTTGCCGGACACCTGGGGCAGGATAAAACCTACGACCGCCTGGTGACCCATTTTTTCTGGCCCCACATGCGGAAGGATGTCACCAACCACTGCAAGGCCTGCCCCACCTGCCAGGCCAGCGGAAAAAGTGGCCGAAAAATCAAAGCACCATTACAACCCTTTCCTGTCGTCACCACCCCGTTTGAACGAGTGGGAATAGACATTGTGGGGCCCCTCGACCCTCGAACAGCCCAAGGACACCGGTTCATCCTGGTCCTGGTAGACCACGCCACCCGCTATCCCGAGGCCATCCCTCTTCGGACTGTGACGGCCCCCGTGGTGGGCCGGGCCCTGATGGGGATCTTCTCCCGGGTGGGGTTCCCCCGGGAGGTCGTCAGTGACAGGGGCACGAACTTTATCTCCAGATATATGAAGTCCCTCTGGCAGCAATGCGGGGTCACCTACAAATTCACGACCCCCTATCACCCGCAAGGAAACGGACTGGTCGAGAGATTCAACCGCACCCTCAAGGGGATGATTATGGGTCTAGAAGAACCCCTTCGACGCCAGTGGGACGTACTGCTGCCATGCCTCCTGTTTGCCTATCGGGAGGTCCCGCAGAAGTCCCTCGGCTTCAGCCCCTTTGAACTACTGTACGGACACCCCGTCCGGGGCCCCCTCAGCCTAGTCAAGGAAGGTTGGGAGCAGCCTCCCCAGAAAACTCCCCCGGACATCTACCGGTATCTCCTGGCTCTCCGCAACCAGACCCGGCGGTTCCGAGACACCGCCAAAGCCAACCTCGAGGCCAGTCAGGAGGACATGAAGAGGTGGTACGATCAGCACACGTCCTCCATTGAGTTCGAACCTGGACAACAGGTCTGGGTGATGTCCCCGGTTGAGCCCTGTGCCCTCCAAGACAGATGGTCCGGGCCCTTCAAGGTAATCGAACGCAAGGGGCCCGTCACCTATTTAATCGACATGGAGACTGCCCGGAACCCCCTACGGGTCCTCCATGCCAACAGGCTCAAACCCCATTTTGTGCGATCCGAACTCAGCCTCCTAATGGCTACCGATACTGGGACAGAAGAAGACTCCGAACCCCTTCCGGACTTACTGAGGGCCCTCGAGCAGGATGGCTCAGTGGAAGGGGTCCAGCTCTCCGAGGCCCTGTCCCCGGAGCAACGCCAAGACTGCCAAACGCTCCTGAGGCAGTTCGCCTCCCTGTTCTCCCTCACCCCCGGAGTCACCCCCTGGTGCCTCCACAATGTGGACACCGGGGACAGCCCTCCTATTCGACACCGAGCATACCGCGTACCAGACCGGGTACGAGCCTGCATCCAGACCGAGGTGTCCAAGATGCTGACCCTAGGAGTGATCGAACCCTCAGACAGTCCCTGGGCGAGCCCAGTCGTCCTGGTTCCCAAGGCAGCTGCCCCGGGCGATGCCCCTGAGCTCCGGTTCTGCGTGGACTATCGAGGGCTGAATGCAGTTACCCGGACCGACGCTCATCCCATCCCCCGGGCAGACGAGCTAATTGACCGGATGGGGGCCGCCCGCTACCTGAGCATCTTCGACCTAACAGCGGGCTACTGGCAGATCGGCCTCACCCCTAGGGCCCAAGAACGATCCGCCTTCTCTACCCCAGACGGGCACTACCACTTTAAAGTCATGCCCTTCGGCATGAAAAACGCCCCGGCAACGTTCCAACGGCTGGTAAACCAGGTACTGGCGGGCCTGGAAGACTTCAGCGCCGCCTACCTGGACGACATTGCTGTGTACAGCCACCAGTGGACCGACCACCTCCGCCACCTGCGGGAGGTTCTACACGCCCTCCAGCAAGCCGGGCTCACCATCAAGGCCAGCAAGTGCCAAGTTGGCCAAGGGTCCGTGACCTACCTGGGACACCAAGTGGGAAGCGGGCTGGTGGCCCCTCTCCAACTCAAGATTGCTGCCATCCAGGCCTGGCAACCCCCTACGAGCCAAACGGAGGTCCGGGCCTTCCTGGGGCTCACCGGATACTACCGGCGGTTCGTGAAGGACTATGGCAGCATCGTGGGGCCCCTCACAGAGCTCACCTCCAAAAAGAGCCCCAAAACCGTCAACTTGACCCCGGACTGCCAATCAGCCTTCGAGAAGCTAAAGACCGCCATGTGCACGGCCCCCGTGCTCCAGGCTCCCGACTACAGCCGGGAATTCATTGTGCAGACGGACGCCTCCGATCATGGTGTGGGGGCCGTCCTCTCCCAACTCAACGCCGAAGGGGTCGACCATCCGGTGGTCTTCATCAGCAGACGCCTCTTGCCCCGAGAACAGCGCTGGAGCACCATTGAGAGGGAGGCCTTCGCCGTAGTCTGGGCACTCAAGAAGCTCCGGCCATACCTCTTCGGCACCCACTTCCGGGTGCAAACAGACCACCGACCCCTGCAATGGCTGATGCAAATGCGGGGGGAGAACCCGAAGCTGTTGCGCTGGTCCATCTCCCTGCAGGGGATGGACTTCACGGTGGAACATCGTCCAGGCCAGGACCACGCCAACGCCGACGGCCTGTCACGCTTTTTCCGCCTCAGCGAGGAGAGTCCCCAGGAAGATGGCTGACTCTCCCCGCCTTCAGCTGGGGGGGACGCATGTTGGACAGGCCGCATGTTCGAGCTGTCCCCCCTCCCCGCAATGGGACCAGGACCCTGGCTCTCCCTGCATCCCCAGCCAGAGTCCACCAACGACCACCCGAAGTACCCTGCAATCCCTCCACTACAAGACACCAGCTCCGGACCCAGCTGGCCCGGGTCACCATCTACCCCACGACATCGACCCGGCCGCCATCTTGGGGCACTGCAGCACGAGGCCGCGTGGCCTCAACTCGACCCTAACCCCGGGCCCGGCCGGCCCCGACATCGAGGCCCCACCATCCTCCCAGGAGGCAGAGTGACCACTTGGCGAGTCAATGGGAGAAGGAATCGTCAACGGCTCTCCTCCGCCAGGTGTCGATCACCCCAGGCCGCCTGGGCGCTGGCTCCACCCCCCTGCTGGGTGTCTGGACTCCCTCATCCCGGACCTCCCGGCCCCCAGGCGCGAGGGTCCGGACATCAAAGGGGACCAGACCTATAACTGGGGCAGGACCAGACCAGGAAGGCAGTTGTATCCTGGAGTCGAGAGACCCGCGAAGAACTCATCCGTGACTTGGCCTGCTGGCGCTGCCGCGGCCCTCTGCCCCGTGAAACCATCGACTTGGCCTGCTGGCGCTGCCGCGGCCCTCTGCCCCGTGAAACCATCGACTTGGCCTGCTGGCGCTGCCGCGGCCCTCTGCCTCGTGAAACCATCGTCTTGGCCTGCTGGCGCTGCCGCGGCCCTCTGCCTCGTGAAACCATCGTCTTGGCCTGCTGGCGCTGCCGCGGCCCTCTGCCTCGTGAAACCATCGTCTTGGCCGGCTGGCGCTGCCGCGGCCCTCTGCTTTATGAGACTATCACCTTGGCCTGCTGGCGCTGCCGCGGCCCGATCCACAGACACTCCAGCTCGAGGATTGTGAGCTCGCCTTTTTACCCCTACCTGTACCGATCCGGTACCAAGACTGTCCCGCTACCCCCTTTCCCTACAGAGACTAGAAGTGAGAGGACCCCCGGGTCCAAGATATCCTGTATCGCTGATATCCTTGCCTTAAGAACCTTATATAAAGCCTTGAACTCGACTTGGTGTGGTGCCTGTTTGTGGGGAGGGAGGTAACTTGTCTGTACGATCGCCGGAGACGGTCCCCCCCCCCCGGGGATCTCTCCCTCGGTATCCGGCCGACCCTCAGGGTCCCCGTCTAACAGGAGCACTGACAAGCAGCATGCATGCAGTGTGCTAGAAGGTGTGGTTGAGCTGCAGGTCAGAGCTGGGGAGCACTGACAAGCAGCATGCATGCAGTATGCTGGAAGGTGTGGTTGAGCTGTGGGTCAGAACTGGGGAGCACTGACAAGCAGTATGCATGCAGTGTGCTGCGAGGTGCGGTTGAGCTGCGGGTCAGAGCTGGGGAGCACTGACAAGCAGCATGCATGCAGTATGCTGGAAGGTGTGGTTGAGCTGTGGGTCAGAGCTAGGGAGCACTGACAAGCAGCATGCATGCAGTGTGCTAGAAGGTGTGGTTGAGCTGCAGGTCAGAGCTGGGGAGCACTGACAAGCAGCATGCATGCAGTATGCTGGAAGGTGTGGTTGAGCCGTGGGTCAGAACTGGGGAGCACTGACAAGCAGCATGCGTGCAGTGTGCTGGGAGGTGTGGTTGAGCTGTGGGTCAGAGCTGAGGAGCAGTGGCGGTTTAGTATCCGTGCAATGTGCTGGGAGGTATGGTTGAGCTGTGGGTCAGAGCTGAGGAGAAGTGGCAGTGTAGTATCCGTGTAGTGTGCTGGGAGGTGCGGTAGAGCTGCGGGTCAGAGCTGGGGAGCACTGACAAGAAGCATGCATGCAGTGTGCTGGAAGGTGTGGTTGAGCTGTGGGTCACAGCTGAGGAGCACTGACCAGCATTATGCGTGCAGTATGCTGCAAGGTGTGGTTGAGCTACGGGTCAGAGCTGGGGAACACTGACAAGCAGTATGCGTGCAGTTTGCTGCGAGGTGCAGTTGAGCTGCGGGTCAGAGCTGGGGAGCAGTGACAAGCAGTATGCGTGCAGTTTGCTGCGAGGTGCAGTTGAGCTGCGGGTCAGAGCTGGGGAGCACTGACAAGCAGCATGCATGCAGTGTGCTGGAAGGTGTGGTTTAGCTGTGGGTCAGAGCTGAGGAGCAGTGACAAGCAGCATGTGTGCAGTGTGCTGGGAGGTGTGGTTGAGGTTGAGCTGTGGGTCAGACCTGAAAAGAAGTGGCAAGCAGCATGCATGCAGTGTGCTGGAAGGTGTGGTTGAGCTGTGGGTCAGAGCTGGGGAGCACTGACAAGCAGCATGCATGCAGTATGCTAGAAGGTGTGGTTGAGCTGCGGGTCAGAGCTGGGGAGCACTGACAAGCAGCGTGTATGCAGTGTGCTGGAAGGTGTGGTTGAGCTGTGGGTCAGAGCTGAGGAGCAGTGGCAGTTTAGTATCCGTGCAGTGTGCTGGGAGGTATGGTTGAGCTGTGGGTCAGAGCTGAGGAGAAGTGGCAGTGTAGTATCCGTGTAGTGTGCTGGGAGGTGCGGTAGAGCTGCGGGTCAGAGCTGGGGAGCACTGACCAGCATTATGCGTGCAGTATGCTGGAAGGTGTGGTTGAGCTGTGGGTCACAGCTGAGGAGCACTGACCAGCATTATGCGTGCAGTATGCTGGAAGGTGTGGTTGAGCTGTGGGTCAGAGCTGGGGAGCACTGACAATCAGCATGCATGCAGTATGCTGGAAGGTGTGGTTGAGCTGTGGGTCAGAGCTGAGGAGCACTGACAAGCAGTATGCATGCAGTGTGATGGAAGGTGTGGTTGAGCTGTGGGTCAGAGCTGAGGAGCACTAACCAGCATTATGCGTGCAGTATGCTGCGAGGTGTGGTTGAGCTACGGGTCAGAGCTGGGGAGCACAGACAAGCAGTATGCGTGCAGTGTGCTGCGAGGTGCAGTTGAGCTGCGGGTCAGAGCTGGGGAGCACTGACAAGCAGCATGCATGCAGTGTGCTGGAAGGTGTGGTTGAGCTGTGGGTTAGAGCTGGGGAGCACTGACAAGCAGCATGCATGCAGTGTGCTGGAAGGTGTGGTTGAGCTGTGGGTCAAAGCTGAGGAGCAGTGGCAGTGTAGTATCCGTGCAGTGTGCTGGGAGGTATGGTTGAGCTGTGGGTCAGAGCTGAGGAGAAGTGGCAGTGTAGTATCCGTGCAGTGTGCTGGGAGGTGCGGTTGAGCTGCGGGTCAGAGCAGGGGAGCACTGACAAGAAGCATGCATGCAGTGTGCTGGAAGGTGTGGTTGAGATGTGGGTCACAGCTGAGGAGCACTGACCAGCATTATGCGTGCAGTATGCTGCGAGGTGCGGTTGAGCTAAGGGTGAGAGCTGGGGAGCACTGACAAGCAGTATGCGTGCAGTGTGCTGCGAGGTGCAGTTGAGCTGCGGGTCAGAGCTGGGGAGCACTCACAAGCAGCATGCATGCAGTGTGCTGGAAGGTGTGGTTGAGCTGTGGGTCAGAGCTGAGGAGCAGTGACAAGCAGCATGTGTGCAGTGTGCTGGGAGGTGTGGCTGAGGTTGAGCTGTGGGTCAGACCTTAAAAGCAGTGGCAAGAAGCATGCATGCAGTGTGCTGGAAGGTGTGGTTGAGCTGCGGGTCAGAGCTGGGGAGCACTGACAAGCAGCGTGTATGCAGTGTGCTGGAAGGTGTGGTTGAGCTGTGGGTCAGAGCTGGGGAGCACTGACAAGCAGCATGCGTGCAGTGTGCTGGGAGGTGTGGTTGAGCTGTGGGTCAGAGCTGAGGAGCAGTGGCAGTTTAGTATCCGTGCAGTGTGCTGGGAGGTATGGTTGAGCTGTGGGTCAGAGCTGAGGAGAAGTGGCAGTGTAGTATCCGTGTAGTGTGCTGGGAGGTGCGGTTGATCTGCGGGTCAGAGCTGGGGAGCACTGACAAGAAGCATGCATGCAGTGTGCTGGAAGGTGTGGTTGAGCTGCTGGTTAGAGCTGGGGAACACTGACAAGCAGCATGCATGCAGTGTGCTGGGAGGTGTGGTTGAGGTTGAGCTGTGGGTCAGACCTGAAAAGAAGTGGCAAGCAGCATGCATGCAGTGTGCTGGAAGGTGTGGTTGAGCTGTGGGTCAGAGCTGGGAGCACTGACAAAGAGCATGCATGCAGTATGCTGGAAGGTGTGGTTGAGCTGCGGGTCAGAGCTGGGGAGCACTGACAAAAGCGTGTATGCAGTGTGCTGGAAGGTGTGGTTGAGCTGTGGGTCAGAGCTGGGGAGCACTGACAAGCAGCACGCATGCAGTGTGCTAGAAGGTGTGGATGAGCTGCAGGTCAGAGCTGGGGAGCACTGACAATCAGCATGCATGCAGTATGCTGCGAGGTGCGGTTGAGCAGTGGGTCAGAACTGGGGAGCACTGACAAGCAGTATGCATGCAGTGTGCTGCGAGGTGCGGTTGAGCTGCGGGTCAGAGCTGGGGAGCACTGACAAGCAGCATGCATGCAGTGTGCTGGAAGGTGTGGTTGAGCTGTGGGTCAGAGCTGGGGAGCAGTGACAAGCAGCATGCATGCAGTGTGCTGGAAGGTGTGGTTGAGCTGTGGGTCAGAGCTGAGGAGCAGTGGCAGTGTAGTATCCGTGCAGTGTGCTGGGAGGTATGGTTGAGCTGTGGTTCAGAGCTGAGGAGAAGTGGCAGTGTAGTATCCGTGCAGTGTGCTGGGAGGTATGGTTGAGCTGTGGTTCAGAGCTGAGGAGAAGTGGCAGTGTAGTATCCGTGCAGTGTGCTGGGAGGTGCGGTTGAGCTGCGGGTCAGAGCTGGGGAGCACTGACAAGAAGCATGCATGCAGTGTGATGGAATGTGTGGTTGAGCTGTGGGTCAGAGCTGAGGAGCACTGACCAGCATTATGCGTGCAGTATGCTGCGAGGTGCGGTTGAGCTACGGGTCAGAGCTGGGGAGCACTGACAAGCAGTATGCCTGCAGTGTGCTGCGAGGTGCAGTTGAGCTGCGGGTCAGAGCTGGGGAGCACTGACAAGCAGCATGCATGCAGTGTGCTGGAAGGTGTGGTTGAGCTGTGGGTTAGAGCTGGGGAGCACTGACAAGCAGCATGCATGCAGTGTGCTGGAAGGTGTGGTTGAGCTGTGGGTCAAAGCTGAGGAGCAGTGACAAGCAGCATGCGTGCAGTGTGCTGGGAGGTGTGGTTGAGCTGTGGGTCAGAGCTGAGGAGCAGTGACAAGCAGCATGCGTGCAGTGTGCTGGAAGGTGTGGTTGAGCTGTGGGTCAGAGCTGGGGAGCACTGACAAACAGCATGCATGCAGTATGCTAGAAGGTGTGGTTGAGCTGCGGGTCAGAGCTGGGGAGCACTGACAATCAGCATGCATGCAGTATACTGGAAGGTGTGGTTGAGCTGTGGGTCAGAGCTGAGGAGCACTGACAAGCAGTATGCGTGCAGTGTGCTGCGAGGTGCGGTTGAGCTGTGGGTCAGAACTGGGGAGCACTGACAAGCAGCATGCCTGCAGTGTGCTGGGAGGTGTGGTTGAGCTGCGGGTCAGAGCTGGGGAGCACTGACAAGCAGCATGCATGCAGTGTGCTGGAAGGTGTGGTTGAGCTGTGGGTTAGAGCTGGGGAGCACTGACAAGCAGCATGCATGCAGTGTGCTGGAAGGTGTGGTTGAGCTGTGGGTCAAAGCTGAGGAGCAGTGGCAGTGTAGTATCCGTGCAGTGTGCTGGGAGGTATGGTTGAGCTGTGGGTCAGAGCTGAGGAGAAGTGGCAGTGTAGTATCCGTGCAGTGTGCTGGGAGGTGTGGTTGAGATGTGGGTCACAGCTGAGGAGCACTGACCAGCATTATGCGTGCAGTATGCTGCGAGGTGCGGTTGAGCTAAGGGTGAGAGCTGGGGAGCACTGACAAGCAGTATGCGTGCAGTGTGCTGCGAGGTGCAGTTGAGCTGCGGGTCAGAGCTGGGGAGCACTGACAAGCAGCATGCATGCAATGTGCTGGAAGGTGTGGTTGAGCTGTGGGTCAGAGCTGAGGAGCAGTGACAAGCAGCATGTGTGCAGTGTGCTGGAAGGTGTGGTTGAGCTGTGGGTCAAAGCTGAGGAGCAGTGACAAGCAGCATGCGTGCAGGGTGCTGGGAGGTGTGGTTGAGCTGTGGGTCAGAGCTGAGGAGCAGTGGCAGTGTAGTATCCGTGCAGTGTGCTGGGAGGTATGGTTGAGCTGTGGGTCAGAGCTGAGGAGAAGTGGCAGTGTAGTATCCGCGCAGTGTGCTGGGAGGTGCGGTTGAGCTGCGAGTCAGAGCTGGGGAGCACTGACAAGAAGCATGCATGCAGTGTGCTGGAAGGTGTGGTTGAGATGTGGGTCACAGCTGAGGAGCACTGACCAGCATTATGCGTGCAGTATGCTGCGAGGTGCCGTTGAGCTAAGGGTGAGAGCTGGGGAGCACTGACAAGCAGCATGCATGCAGTGTGCTGCGAGGTGCAATTAAGCTGTGGGTCAGACCTGAGAAGCAGTGGCAAGCAGCATGCATGCAGTGTGCTGGAAGGTGTGGTTGAGCTGCTGGTTAGAGCTGGGGAACACTGACAAGCAGCATGCATGCAGTGTGCTGGAAGGTGTGGTTGAGCTGCGGGTCAGAGCTGGGGAGCACTGACAAGCAGCGTGCATGCAGTGTGCTGGAAGGTGTGGTTGAGCTGTGGGTCAGAGCTAGGGAGCACTGACAAGCAGCATGCATGCAGTGTGCTAGAAGGTGTGGTTGAGCTGCAGGTCAGAGCTGGGGAGCACTGACAAGCAGCATGCATGCAGTATGCTGGAAGGTGTGGTTGAGCTGTGGGTCAGAACTGGGGAGCACTGACAAGCAGTATGCATGCAGTGTGCTGCGAGGTGCGGTTGAGCTGCGGGTCAGAGCTGGGGAGCACTGACAAGAAGCATGCATGGTGTGTGTTGGAAGGTGTGGTTGAGCTGTGGGTCAGACCTGAGGAGCACTGACAAGCAGTATGCATGCAGTGTGCTGCGAGGCGCGGTTGAGCAGTGGGTCAGAACTGGGGAGCACTGACAAGCAGCATGCGTGCAGTGTGCTGGGAGGTGTGGTTGAGCTGTGGGTCAGAGCTGAGGAGCAGTGGCGGTTTAGTATCCGTGCAATGTGCTGGGAGGTATGGTTGAGCTGTGGGTCAGAGCTGAGGAGCAGTGGCAGTGTAGTATCCGTGTAGTGTGCTGGGAGGTGCGGTAGAGCTGCGGGTCAGAGCTGGGGAGCACTGACAAGAAGCATGCATGCAGTGTGCTGGAAGGTGTGGTTGAGCTGTGGGTCACAGCTGAGGAGCACTGACCAGCATTATGCGTGCAGTATGCTGCAAGGTGTGGTTGAGCTACGGGTCAGAGCTGGGGAACACTGACAAGCAGTATGCGTGCAGTGTGCTGCGAGGTGCAGTTGAGCTGCGGGTCAGAGCTGGGGAGCACTGACAAGCAGCATGCATGCAATGTGCTGGAAGGTGTGGTTGAGCTGCGGGTCAGAGCTGGGGAGCACTGACAAACAGCATGCATGCAGTATGCTAGAAGGTGTGGTTGAGCTGCGGGTCAGAGCTGGGGAGCACTGACAAGCAGCGTGTATGCAGTGTGCTGGAAGGTGTGGTTGAGCTGTGGGTCAGAGCTGAGGAGCAGTGGCAGTTTAGTATCCGTGCAGTGTGCTGGGAGGTATGGTTGAGCTGTGGGTCAGAGCTGAGGAGAAGTGGCAGTGTAGTATCCGTGTAGTGTGCTGGGAGGTGCGGTAGAGCTGCGGGTCAGAGCTGGGGAGCACTGACAAGAAGCATGCATGCAGTGTGCTGGAAGGTGTGGTTGAGCTGTGGGTCACAGCTGAGGAGCACTGACCAGCATTATGCGTGCAGTATGCTGCGAGGTGTGGTTGAGCTGTGGGTCAGAGCTGGGGAGCACTGACAATCAGCATGCATGCAGTATGCTGGAAGGTGTGGTTGAGCTGTGGGTCAGAGCTGGGGAGCACTGACAATCAGCATGCATGCAGTATGCTGGAAGGTGTGGTTGAGCTGTGGGTCAGAGCTGAGGAGCACTGACAAGCAGCATGCATGCAGTGTGCTGGAAGGTGTGGTTGAGCTGTGGGTCAGAGCTGAGGAGCACTGACAAGCAGCATGCATGCAGTGTGCTGGAAGGTGCGGTTGAGCTGTGGGACAGAGCTGGGGAGCAGTGACAAGCAGTATGCGTGCAGTGTGCTGGAAGGTGCGGTTGAGCTGCGGGTCAGAGCTGAGGAGCACTGACAAGCAGCACGCATGCAGTGTGCTGCGAGGTGCGGTTGAGCTGTGGGACAGAGCTGGGGAGCAGTGACAAGCAGTATGCGTGCAGTGTGCTGGAAGGTGCGGTTGAGCTGCGGGTCAGAGCTGAGGAGCACTGACAAGCAGCATGCATGCAGTGTGCTGGAAGGTGTGGTTGAGCTGTGGGTCAGAGCTGAGGAGCACTGACAAGCAGCATGCATGCAGTGTGCTGGAAGGTGCGGTTGAGCTGTGGGACAGAGCTGGGGAGCAGTGACAAGCAGTATGCGTGCAGTGTGCTGGAAGGTGCGGTTGAGCTGCGGGTCAGAGCTGAGGAGCACTGACAAGCAGCACGCATGCAGTGTGCTGCGAGGTGCGGTTGATCTGCGGGTCAGAGCTGGGGAGCACTGACAAGAAGCATGCATGCAGTGTGCTGCGAGGTGCGGTTGAGCTGCGGGTCAGAGCTGGGGAGCACTGACAAGCAGCATGCATGCAGTGTGCTGGAAGGTGTGGTTGAGCTGTGGGTCAGAGCTGAGGAGCAGTGACAAGCAGCATGCGTGCTTTGTGCTGGGAGGTGTGGTTGAGCTTTGGGTCAGAGCTGAGGAGCAGTGGCAGTGTAGTATCCGTGCAGTGTGCTGGGAGGTATGGTTGAGCTGTGGTTCAGAGCTGAGGAGAAGTGGCAGTGTAGTATCCGTGCAGTGTGCTGGGAGGTGCGGTTGAGCTGCGGGTCAGAGCTGGGGAGCACTGACAAGAAGCATGCATGCAGTGTGATGGAAGGTGTGGTTGAGCTGTGGGTCAGAGCTGAGGAGCACTAACCAGCATTATGCGTGCAGTATGCTGCGAGGTGCGGTTGAGCTACGGGTCAGAGCTGGGGAGCACAGACAAGCAGTATGCCTGCAGTGTGCTGCGAGGTGCAGTTGAGCTGCGGGTCAGAGCTGGGGAGCACTGACAAGCAGCATGCATGCAGTGTGCTGGGAGGTGTGGTTGAGCTGTGGGTTAGAGCTGGGGAGCACTGACAAGCAGCATGCATGCAGTGTGCTGGAAGGTGTGGTTGAGCTGTGGGTCAAAGCTGAGGAGCAGTGGCAGTGTAGTATCCGTGCAGTGTGCTGGGAGGTATGGTTGAGCTGTGGGTCAGAGCTGAGGAGAAGTGGCAGTGTAGTATCCGTGCAGTGTGCTGGGAGGTGCGGTTGAGCTGCGGGTCAGAGCAGGGGAGCACTGACAAGAAGCATGCATGCAGTGTGCTGGAAGGTGTGGTTGAGATGTGGGTCACAGCTGAGGAGCACTGACCAGCATTATGCGTGCAGTATGCTGCGAGGTGCGGTTGAGCTAAGGGTGAGAGCTGGGGAGCACTGACAAGCAGTATGCGTGCAGTGTGCTGCGAGGTGCAGTTGAGCTGCGGGTCAGAGCTGGGGAGCACTCACAAGCAGCATGCATGCAGTGTGCTGGAAGGTGTGGTTGAGCTGTGGGTCAGAGCTGAGGAGCAGTGACAAGCAGCATGTGTGCAGTGTGCTGGGAGGTGTGGCTGAGGTTGAGCTGTGGGTCAGACCTTAAAAGCAGTGGCAAGAAGCATGCATGCAGTGTGCTGGAAGGTGTGGTTGAGCTGCGGGTCAAAGCTGGGGAGCACTGACAAGCAGCGTGTATGCAGTGTGCTGGAAGGTGTGGTTGAGCTGTGGGTCAGAGCTGGGGAGCACTGACAAGCAGCATGCGTGCAGTGTGCTGGGAGGTGTGGTTGAGCTGTGGGTCAGAGCTGAGGAGCAGTGGCAGTTTAGTATCCGTGCAGTGTGCTGGGAGGTATGGTTGAGCTGTGGGTCAGAGCTGAGGAGAAGTGGCAGTGTAGTATCCGTGTAGTGTGCTGGGAGGTGCGGTTGATCTGCGGGTCAGAGCTGGGGAGCACTGACAAGAAGCATGCATGCAGTGTGCTGGAAGGTGTGGTTGAGCTGCTGGTTAGAGCTGGGGAACACTGACAAGCAGCATGCATGCAGTGTGCTGGAAGGTGTGGTTGAGCTGCGGGTCAGAGCTGGGGAGCACTGACAAGCAGCGTGCATGCAGTGTGCTGGAAGGTGTGGTTGAGCTGTGGGTCAGAGCTAGGGAGCACTGACAAGCAGCATGCATGCAGTGTGCTGGAAGGTGTGGTTTAGCTGTGGGTCAGAGCTGAGGAGCAGTGACAAGCAGCATGTGTGCAGTGTGCTGGGAGGTGTGGTTGAGGTTGAGCTGTGGGTCAGACCTGAAAAGAAGTGGCAAGCAGCATGCATGCAGTGTGCTGGAAGGTGTGGTTGAGCTGTGGGTCAGAGCTGGGAGCACTGACAAACAGCATGCATGCAGTATGCTGGAAGGTGTGGTTGAGCTGCGGGTCAGAGCTGGGGAGCACTGACAAAAGCGTGTATGCAGTGTGCTGGAA
Organism: Lissotriton helveticus; assembly: GCF_964261635.1. NCBI lineage: Eukaryota > Metazoa > Chordata > Amphibia > Caudata > Salamandridae > Lissotriton > Lissotriton helveticus. Next base: position 1,163,044,038 of record NC_136072.1, on the reverse strand, counting down.
GGTGTGGTTGAGCTGTGGGTCAGAGCTGGGGAGCACTGACAAGCAGCACGCATGCAGTGTGCTAGAAGGTGTGGATGAGCTGCAGGTCAGAGCTGGGGAGCACTGACAATCAGCATGCATGCAGTATGCTGCGAGGTGCGGTTGAGCTGCGGGTCAGAGCTGGGGAGCACTGACAAGCAGCATGCATGCAGTGTGCTGGAAGGTGTGGTTGAGCTGTGGGTCAGAGCTGAGGAGCAGTGACAAGCAGCATGCGTGCAGTGTGCTGGGAGGTGTGGTTGAGCTTTGGGTCAGAGCTGAGGAGCAGTGGCAGTGTAGTATCCGTGCAGTGTGCTGGGAGGTATGGTTGAGCTGTGGTTCAGAGCTGAGGAGAAGTGGCAGTGTAGTATCCGTGCAGTGTGCTGGGAGGTATGGTTGAGCTGTGGTTCAGAGCTGAGGAGAAGTGGCAGTGTAGTATCCGTGCAGTGTGCTGGGAGGTGCGGTTGAGCTGCGGGTCAGAGCTGGGGAGCACTGACAAGAAGCATGCATGCAGTGTGATGGAATGTGTGGTTGAGCTGTGGGTCAGAGCTGAGGAGCACTGACCAGCATTATGCGTGCAGTATGCTGCGAGGTGCGGTTGAGCTACGGGTCAGAGCTGGGGAGCACTGACAAGCAGTATGCCTGCAGTGTGCTGCGAGGTGCAGTTGAGCTGCGGGTCAGAGCTGGGGAGCACTGACAAGCAGCATGCATGCAGTGTGCTGGAAGGTGTGGTTGAGCTGTGGGTTAGAGCTGGGGAGCACTGACAAGCAGCATGCATGCAGTGTGCTGGAAGGTGTGGTTGAGCTGTGGGTCAAAGCTGAGGAGCAGTGACAAGCAGCATGCATGCAGTGTGCTGGAAGGTGTGGTTGAGCTGTGGGTCAGAGCTGAGGAGCAGTGACAAGCAGCATGTGTGCAGTGTGCTGGGAGGTGTGGTTGAGGTTGAGCTGTGGGTCAGACCTGAAAAGAAGTGGCAAGCAGCATGCATGCAGTGTGCTGGAAGGTGTGGTTGAGCTGCGGGTCAGAGCTGGGGAGCACTGACAAGCAGCGTGTATGCAGTGTGCTGGAAGGTGTGGTTGAGCTGTGGGTCAGAGCTGGGGAGCACTGACAAGCAGCACGCATGCAGTGTGCTAGAAGGTGTGGATGAGCTGCAGGTCAGAGCTGGGGAGCACTGACAAGCAGTATGCGTGCAGTGTGCTGCGAGGTGCGGTTGAGCTGTGGGTCAGAACTGGGGAGCACTGACAAGCAGTATGCCTGCAGTGTGCTGCGAGGTGCGGTTGAGCTACGGGTCAGAGCTGGGGAGCACAGACAAGCAGTATGCCTGCAGTGTGCTGCGAGGTGCAGTTGAGCTGCGGGTCAGAGCTGGGGAGCACTGACAAGCAGCATGCATGCAGTGTGCTGGAAGGTGTGGTTGAGCTGTGGGTTAGAGCTGGGGAGCACTGACAAGCAGCATGCATGCAGTGTGCTGGAAGGTGTGGTTGAGCTGTGGGTCAAAGCTGAGGAGCAGTGGCAGTGTAGTATCCGTGCAGTGTGCTGGGAGGTATGGTTGAGCTGTGGGTCAGAGCTGAGGAGAAGTGGCAGTGTAGTATCCGTGCAGTGTGCTGGGAGGTGCGGTTGAGCTGCGGGTCAGAGCAGGGGAGCACTGACAAGAAGCATGCATGCAGTGTGCTGGAAGGTGTGGTTGAGATGTGGGTCACAGCTGAGGAGCACTGACCAGCATTATGCGTGCAGTATGCTGCGAGGTGCGGTTGAGCTAAGGGTGAGAGCTGGGGAGCACTGACAAGCAGTATGCGTGCAGTGTGCTGCGAGGTGCAGTTGAGCTGCGGGTCAGAGCTGGGGAGCACTGACAAGCAGCATGCATGCAATGTGCTGGAAGGTGTGGTTGAGCTGTGGGTTAGAGCTGGGGAGCACTGACAAGCAGCATGCATGCAGTGTGCTGGAAGGTGTGGTTGAGCTGTGGGTCAGAGCTAGGGAGCACTGACAAGCAGCATGCATGCAGTGTGCTGGAAGGTGTGGTTGAGATGTGGGTCACAGCTGAGGAGCACTGACCAGCATTATGCGTGCAGTGTGCTGCGAGGTGCGGTTGAGCTAAGGGTGAGAGCTGGGGAGCACTGACAAGCAGTATGCGTGCAGTGTGCTGCGAGGTGCAGTTGAGCTGCGGGTCAGAGCTGGGGAGCACTCACAAGCAGTATGCGTGCTTTGTGCTGGAAGGTGCGGTTGAGCTGTGGGTCAGAGCTGAGGAGCAGTGACAAGCAGCATGTGTGCAGTGTGCTGGGAGGTGTGGCTGAGGTTGAGCTGTGGGTCAGACCTTAAAAGCAGTGGCAAGAAGCATGCATGCAGTGTGCTGGAAGGTGTGGTTGAGCTGCGGGTCAGAGCTGGGGAGCACTGACAAGCAGCATGCGTGCAGTGTGCTGGGAGGTGTGGTTGAGCTGTGGGTCAGAGCTGAGGAGCAGTGGCAGTTTAGTATCCGTGCAGTGTGCTGGGAGGTGTGGTTGAGCTGTGGGTCAGAGCTGAGGAGAAGTGGCAGTGTAGTATCCGTGCAGTGTGCTGGGAGGTGCGGTTGATCTGCGGGTCAGAGCTGGGGAGCACTGACAAGAAGCATGCATGCAGTGTGCTGGAAGGTGTGGTTGAGCTGCTGGTTAGAGCTGGGGAACACTGACAAGCAGCATGCATGCAGTGTGCTGGAAGGTGTGGTTTAGCTGTGGGTCAGAGCTAGGGAGCACTGACAAGCAGCATGCATGCAGTGTGCTGGAAGGTGTGGTTTAGCTGTGGGTCAGAGCTGAGGAGCAGTGACAAGCAGCATGTGTGCAGTGTGCTGGGAGGTGTGGTTGAGGTTGAGCTGTGGGTCAGACCTGAAAAGAAGTGGCAAGCAGCATGCATGCAGTATGCTGGAAGGTGTGGTTGAGCTGCGGGTCAGAGCTGGGGAGCAGTGACAAGCAGTATGCGTGCAGTGTGCTGCGAGGTGCGGTTGAGCTGCGGGTCAGAGCTGGGGAGCACTGACAAGCAGCATGCATGCAGTGTGCTGGAAGGTGTGGTTGAGCTGTGGGTCAGAGCTGAGGAGCAGTGACAAGCAGCATGCGTGCAGTGTGCTGGGAGGTGTGGTTGAGCTTTGGGTCAGAGCTGAGGAGCAGTGGCAGTGTAGTATCCGTGCAGTGTGCTGGGAGGTGCGGTTGAGCTGCGGGTCAGAGCTGGGGAGCACTGACAAGAAGCATGCATGCAGTGTGATGGAAGGTGTGGTTGAGCTGTGGGTCAGAGCTGAGGAGCACTGACCAGCATTATGCATGCAGTGTGCTGGAAGGTGTGGTTGAGCTGCGGGTCAGAGCTGGGGAGCACTGACAAGCAGCATGCATGCAGTGTGCTGGAAGGTGTGGTTGAGCTGTGGGTTAGAGCTGGGGAGCACTGACAAGCAGCATGCATGCAGTGTGCTGGAAGGTGTGGTTGAGCTGTGGGTCAAAGCTGAGGAGCAGTGACAAGCAGCATGCGTGCAGTGTGCTGGGAGGTGTGGTTGAGCTGTGGGTCAGAGCTGAGGAGCAGTGGCAGTGTAGTATCCGTGCAGTGTGCTGGGAGGTATGGTTGAGCTGTGGGTCAGAGCTGAGGAGAAGTGGCAGTGTAGTATCCGCGCAGTGTGCTGGGAGGTGCGGTTGAGCTGTGGGTCAGAGCTGGGGAGCACTGACAAGAAGCATGCATGCAGTGTGCTGGAAGGTGTGGTTGAGCTGTGGGTCAGAGCTGAGGAGAAGTGGCAGTGTAGTATCCGTGCAGTGTGCTGGGAGGTGCGGTTGAGCTGTGGGTCAGAGCTGGGGAGCACTGACAAGAAGCATGCATGCAGTGTGCTGGAAGGTGTGGTTGAGCTGTGGGTCAGAGCTGAGGAGAAGTGGCAGTGTAGTATCCGTGCAGTGTGCTGGGAGGTGCGGTTGAGCTGCGGGTCAGAGCTGGGGAGCACTGACAAGAAGCATGCATGCAGTGTGCTGGAAGGTGTGGTTGAGCTGCTGGTTAGAGCTGGGGAGCACTGACAAGCAGCATGCATGCAGTGTGCTGCGAGGTGCGGTTGAGCTGCGGGTCAGAGCTGGGGAGCACTGACAAGAAGCATGCATGCAGTGTGCTGGAAGGTGTGGTTGAGCTGTGGGTCAGAGCTAGGGAGCACTGACAAGCAGCATGCATGCAGTGTGCTGGAAGGTGCGGTTGAGCTGTGGGTCAGACCTGAGGAGCACTGACAAGCAGTATGCATGCAGTGTGCTGCGAGGTGCGGTTGAGCTGTGGGTCAGACCTGAGGAGCACTGACAAGCAGCATGCATGCAGTATGCTGCGAGGTGCGGTTGAGCTGTGGGTCAGACCTGAGGAGCACTGACAAGCAGTATGCATGCAGTGTGCTGCGAGGTGCGGTTGAGCTGCGGGTCAGAGCTGGGGAGCACTGACAAGAAGCATGCATGCAGTGTGCTGGAAGGTGTGGTTGAGCTGCAGGTCAGAGCTGGGGAGCACTGACAAGAAGCATGCATGCAGTGTGCTGGAAGGTGTGGTTGAGCTGTGGGTCAGAGCTAGGGAGCACTGACAAGCAGCATGCATGCAGTGTGCTGGAAGGTGCGGTTGAGCTGTGGGTCAGACCTGAGGAGCACTGACAAGCAGCATGCATGCAGTATGCTGCGAGGTGCGGTTGAGCTGTGGGTCAGACCTGAGGAGCACTGACAAGCAGTATGCATGCAGTGTGCTGCGAGGTGCGGTTGAGCTGCGGGTCAGAGCTGGGGAGCACTGACAAGAAGCATGCATGCAGTGTGCTGGAAGGTGTGGTTGAGCTGTGGGTCAGAGCTAGGGAGCACTGACAAGAAGCATGCATGCAGTGTGCTAGAAGGTGTGGTTGAGCTGCAGGTCAGAGCTGGGGAGCACTGACAAGCAGCATGCATGCAGTATGCTGGAAGGTGTGGTTGAGCCGTGGGTCAGAACTAGGGAGCACTGACAAGCAGCATGCGTGCAGTGTGCTGGGAGGTGTGGTTGAGCTGTGGGTCAGAGCTGAGGAGCAGTGGCAGTTTAGTATCCGTGCAATGTGCTGGGAGGTATGGTTGAGCTGTGGGTCAGAGCTGAGGAGAAGTGGCAGTGTAGTATCCGTGTAGTGTGCTGGGAGGTGCGGTAGAGCTGCGGGTCAGAGCTGGGGAGCACTGACAAGAAGCATGCATGCAGTGTTCTGGAAGGTGTGGTTGAGCTGTGGGTCACAGCTGAGGAGCACTGACCAGCATTATGCGTGCAGTATGCTGCAAGGTGTGGTTGAGCTACGGGTCAGAGCTGGGGAGCACTGACAAGCAGTATGCGTGCAGTGTGCTGCGAGGTGCAGTGGAGCTGCGGGTCAGAGCTGGGGAGCACTGACAAGCAGCATGCATGCAGTGTGCTGGAAGGTGTGGTTTAGCTGTGGGTCAGAGCTGAGGAGCAGTGACAAGCAGCATGTGTGCAGTGTGCTGGGAGGTGTGGTTGAGGTTGAGCTGTGGGTCAGACCTGAAAAGAAGTGGCAAGCAGCATGCATGCAGTGTGCTGGAAGGTGTGGTTGAGCTGTGGGTCAGAGCTGGGAGCACTGACAAACAGCATGCATGCAGTATGCTAGAAGGTGTGGTTGAGCTGCAGGTCAGAGCTGGGGAGCACTGACAAGCAGCGTGTATGCAGTGTGCTGGAAGGTGTGGTTGAGCTGTGGGTCAGAGCTGAGGAGCAGTGGCAGTTTAGTATCCGTGCAGTGTGCTGGGAGGTATGGTTGAGCTGTGGGTCAGAGCTGAGGAGAAGTGGCAGTGTAGTATCCGTGTAGTGTGCTGGGAGGTGCGGTAGAGCTGCGGGTCAGAGCTGGGGAGCACTGACAAGAAGCATGCATGCAGTGTGCTGGAAGGTGTGGTTGAGCTGTGGGTCACAGCTGAGGAGCACTGACCAGCATTATGTGTGCAGTATGCTGCGAGGTGTGGTTGAGCTACGGGTCAGAGCTGGGGAGCACTGACAAGCAGTATGCGTGCAGTGTGCTGCGAGGTGCAGTTGAGCTGCGGGTCAGAGCTGGGGAGCACTGACAAGCAGCATGCATGCAGTGTGCTGGAAGGTGTGGTTTAGCTGTGGGTCAGAGCTGAGGAGCAGTGACAAGCAGCATGTGTGCAGTGTGCTGGGAGGTGTGGTTGAGGTTGAGCTGTGGGTCAGACCTGAAAAGAAGTGGCAAGCAGCATGCATGCAGTGTGCTGGAAGGTGTGGTTGAGCTGTGGGTCAGAGCTGGGGAGCACTGACAAACAGCATGCATGCAGTATGCTAGAAGGTGTGGTTGAGCTGCGGGTCAGAGCTGGGGAGCACTGACAAAAGCGTGTATGCAGTGTGCTGGAAGGTGTGGATGAGCTGCAGGTCAGAGCTGGGGAGCACTGACAATCAGCATGCATGCAGTATGCTGGAAGGTGTGGTTGAGCTGTGGGTCAGAGCTGGGGAGCACTGACAATCAGCATGCATGCAGTATGCTGGAAGGTGTGGTTGAGCTGTGGGTCAGAGCTGGGGAGCACTGACAAGCAGCATGCATGCAGTGTGCTGGAAGGTGTGGTTGAGCTGTGGGTCAGAGCTGAGGAGCAGTGACAAGCAGCATGCGTGCTTTGTGCTGGGAGGTGTGGTTGAGCTTTGGGTCAGAGCTGAGGAGCAGTGGCAGTGTAGTATCCGTGCAGTGTGCTGGGAGGTATGGTTGAGCTGTGGGTCAGAGCTGAGGAGAAGTGGCAGTGTAGTATCCGTGTAGTGTGCTGGGAGGTGCGGTAGAGCTGCGGGTCAGAGCTGGGGAGCACTGACAAGAAGCATGCATGCAGTGTGCTGGAAGGTGTGGTTGAGCTGTGGGTCACAGCTGAGGAGCACTGACCAGCATTATGCGTGCAGTATGCTGCAAGGTGTGGTTGAGCTACGGGTCAGAGCTGGGGAGCACTGACAAGCAGTATGCGTGCAGTGTGCTGCGAGGTGCAGTTGAGCTGCGGGTCAGAGCTGAGGAGCAGTGACAAGCAGCATGCGTGCAGTGTGCTGGGAGGTGTGGTTGAGCTGTGGGTCAGAGCTGAGGAGCAGTGACAAGCAGCATGTGTGCAGTGTGCTGGGAGGTGTGGTTGAGGTTGAGCTGTGGGTCAGACCTGAAAAGAAGTGGCAAGCAGCATGCATGCAGTGTGCTGGAAGGTGTGGTTGAGCTGTGGGTCACAGCTGGGGAGCACTGACAAACAGCATGCATGCAGTATGCTAGAAGGTGTGGTTGAGCTGCAGGTCAGAGCTGGGGAGCACTGACAAGCAGCGTGTATGCAGTGTGCTGGAAGGTGTGGTTGAGCTGTGGGTCAGAGCTGAGGAGCAGTGGCAGTTTAGTATCCGTGCAGTGTGCTGGGAGGTATGGTTGAGCTGTGGGTCAGAGCTGAGGAGAAGTGGCAGTGTAGTATCCGTGTAGTGTGCTGGGAGGTGCGGTAGAGCTGCGGGTCAGAGCTGGGGAGCACTGACAAGAAGCATGCATGCAGTGTGCTGGAAGGTGTGGTTGAGCTGTGGGTCACAGCTGAGGAGCACTGACCAGCATTATGTGTGCAGTATGCTGCGAGGTGTGGTTGAGCTACGGGTCAGAGCTGGGGAGCACTGACAAGCAGTATGCGTGCAGTGTGCTGCGAGGTGCAGTTGAGCTGCGGGTCAGAGCTGAGGAGCAGTGACAAGCAGCATGCGTGCAGTGTGCTGGGAGGTGTGGTTGAGCTGTGGGTCAGAGCTGAGGAGCAGTGACAAGCAGCATGTGTGCAGTGTGCTGGGAGGTGTGGTTGAGGTTGAGCTGTGGGTCAGACCTGAAAAGAAGTGGCAAGCAGCATGCATGCAGTGTGCTGGAAGGTGTGGTTGAGCTGTGGGTCACAGCTGGGGAGCACTGACAAACAGCATGCATGCAGTATGCTAGAAGGTGTGGTTGAGCTGCGGGTCAGAGCTGGGGAGCACTGACAAGCAGCGTGTATGCAGTGTGCTGGAAGGTGTGGTTGAGCTGTGGGTCAGAGCTGGGGAGCACTGACAAGCAGCACGCATGCAGTGTGCTAGAAGGTGTGGATGAGCTGCAGGTCAGAGCTGGGGAGCACTGACAATCAGCATGCATGCAGTATGCTGGAAGGTGTGGTTGAGCTGTGGGTCAGAGCTGAGGAGCACTGACAAGCAGTATGCATGCAGTGTGCTGCGAGGTGCGGTTGAGCTGCGGGTCAGAGCTGGGGAGCACTGACAAGCAGCATGCATGCAGTGTGCTGGAAGGTGTGGTTGAGCTGTGGGTCAGAGCTGAGGAGCAGTGACAAGCAGCATGCGTGCTTTGTGCTGGGAGGTGTGGTTGAGCTTTGGGTCAGAGCTGAGGAGCAGTGGCAGTGTAGTATCCGTGCAGTGTGCTGGGAGGTATGGTTGAGCTGTGGTTCAGAGCTGAGGAGAAGTGGCAGTGTAGTATCCGTGCAGTGTGCTGGGAGGTGCGGTTGAGCTGCGGGTCAGAGCTGGGGAGCACTGACAAGAAGCATGCATGCAGTGTGATGGAAGGTGTGGTTGAGCTGTGGGTCAGAGCTGAGGAGCACTAACCAGCATTATGCGTGCAGTATGCTGCGAGGTGCGGTTGAGCTACGGGTCAGATCTGGGGAGCACAGACAAGCAGTATGCCTGCAGTGTGCTGCGAGGTGCAGTTGAGCTGCGGGTCAGAGCTGGGGAGCACTGACAAGCAGCATGCATGCAGTGTGCTGGAAGGTGTGGTTGAGCTGTGGGTTAGAGCTGGGGAGCACTGACAAGCAGCATGCATGCAGTGTGCTGGAAGGTGTGGTTGAGCTGTGGGTCAAAGCTGAGGAGCAGTGGCAGTGTAGTATCCGTGCAGTGTGCTGGGAGGTATGGTTGAGCTGTGGGTCAGAGCTGAGGAGAAGTGGCAGTGTAGTATCCGTGCAGTGTGCTGGGAGGTGCGGTTGAGCTGCAGGTCAGAGCAGGTGTTGGACAGGCCACATGAAGGGCTCGCTCCCTCCCCGCAGGACAGGGCCCGGGCCACCGTCAGCACCATTGCCCGGCCCAGCCGCCATCTTGGACACGGCACCACGCGGCCGCGCGGCCTCAGCCCGACCCCAACCCTGGGCCTGGCCAGGCCCCAACATCCCGGCACCACCCTCCACCCAGGAGGTGAACGGCCCACTTGGCAGGTCAATGGGAGTACGAAGTGTCGATGGCTCTCCCCCGCCAGGTGCCGAGCACCCCCAGCCTCCTCGGGCGCTGGCTCCACCCCCTGCTGGGTGTCTGGACTCCCTCATCCCAGACCTCCCGACCTCCAAGAGCGAGGGTCCGGACATCAAAGGGCGCCAGACCTATAACTGAGGCAGCCCCAGGACAGGAAGGCAGTTGTATCCTGGAGTCGAGAGACACCGCGACGAACTCATCCTTGACGGACTGTTGGCGCTGCCACAGCCCTGCCTTGTGAACTATTGTCCTGCCTGCTGGCGCTGCCGCGGCCCTCTGCAACCTTCATCCTCGTGGGACCTGCTGGCGCTGCCGCGGCCCTCTGCAACCTACATTCTCGTGGGACCTGCTGGCGCTGCCGCGGCCCGTAGTAACCTTCATCCTCGTGGGACCTGCTGGCGCTGCCGCGGCCCGTTGCAACCTGCATTCTCGTGGGACCTGCTGGCGCTGCCGCGGCCCGTTGTAACCTTCATCCTCGTGGGACCTGCTGGCGCTGCCGCGGCCCGTTGCCACCTACGACCTCTTCGGGACCTGCCGGCGCTGCCGCGGTCTGACCCATCCGAACACCGAGCTCGAGGATTGTGAGCTATCACCGTTACACCTCCGTACCCGTGGGTACCAAGACTGTCCCGCTACCCCCTTCCCTTACTAGAGACTAGAATTGAGAGGATCATCGTGTCCTGATCGCCTTGTATCGTACCACTCTACTACCCGAAGTGCCTATAAAAGGTGTTACCCTAATCATTGTGTGGTGTCCATCTGTGGGGGGGAAGTTACCTGTCTGTGCGATCACTGTGCTCGGCCGACCCTCCAGGTCCCCGTCTAACATTGGTGGCTAGCGGCGCGATCCGAACCAACGCGTACCGTACAGACAGTAACTCACCCTACGACTAAAACCACAATGACGACCAAAGAGAGCGGATCGGCAGAGAAGTTCCAGATGGAAAAGCTGGAAGAATACAACCACCGAGAGCTCAAACAATTTTGCATAGACTTAGGCATTGCTACCACCGGGCTAAGCACAAAAGAAGACTTCAAAAACGCCCTAGAGGCCTGGACAGAGACAAATACCGCAACCCCCCGGGACCCCGCAGCCCCGGAAGTCAACACCACCCGGACGGAGGAACGGAGAACAGGCCCCTCCCATGAAGAAATCCAAGAGCGGGAAAAAAATAGATTACACGAGTTAGACTTGGCACGACTCAGATTAGACGGAGAATTGAAACTGGCGGAACAAAAAATAAACTTAGAACACTTACGGCTCAGAGAAGAGCGAGAGGAAAAACAGAGACAGAGAGACCTCGAAGAAAAAAGACTGGCATACGAGCACGAGTGCAAACTAGCGGAGATAGAAATACGCAAGCTGAACAAAAACCTAGGGGTGCCCGAGCAACCGCACTCCCCGGGTCCTACCGAGCAGAAGGTCCACATCCCCAAGGATGTGGTCCGAGAATATCACCGGAACGACGACATACAGCAGTGGTTCAAGGCCTATGAGATTGCCATGACCGCCCACCGGGTCGCTCGAAGTGACTGGGGAGCCGGTCTATGGGGGAGATTCGTCAACGAGGGTCGTGATGCCCTGCTGCAGCTTCCGGACCATCAAATGACGTCCTATGACCACATGAAGGCCGCCCTCCTCAGTCGATATGGACTTACACCTGAAATGTACCGCCAGAGGTTCCGCAACTGCACCCGGATCCCCGGTACGACGTGGTTGGAATACGTGAACTATTTCAGCCGAGCCTTCGAGGGGTGGATCAAGGGTAACAACGTAACCACTTACGAACAACTCTTCAATCTCATTGTGTGGGAGCACCTCTCCAACAACTGCTTTGTCGAGCTCAGGCAGCACCTCCTCGACAGTAAATTGACTGAACCCCGGCAGCTCGCCACCGAGGCTGACCGGTGGGAGAGCACCCGAGTGGCCCGGAGTGGGCCGAATGAGCAGAACAGAACCAACCAAGGTCACCATCGTCCCCGAGGAGGAGGAGGAGGCCCGGGCCGGGGCAGAGACGCCGCCCCGGCCGCACCCACTAACGCCACCCCGGCCCCAGCAGGCCGGGGAAACCCCCCGATGCGCCCGGGGTTCCGAGCTAACGTGACGTGTCATCGATGCCAGCGAGTCGGCCACTATGCCAGTGACCCGACCTGCCCGAAGAGCCAGGCCCCCGGGCCCCGCCAGATGGCGGCCGCCGCCCTGGGAGAAGAACAAGTCTCCGAAGACGCGGAGACCTATGAGTCGGAGCAGTTCGAGTGGGAACCCGCCGCCATGACCCTGGCATGCCTAGGAGGAAGAGACATGGTCCCGCGGACTCCCCTGCCCGCCATCACTCGGAAGTACAGCCAATGGGTGAGCATCAATGGGCGCAAGGCCGAGGCCCTGCGCGACACCGGGGCCAGTGTGACGGCCGTCCGCTGTCACCTGGTGACCCCAGAACAAATCCTACCAAACGTACTTTGCCCCGTCCGATCGGCAGATAACTCGGAGAGCCTGTGTCGGATGGCCTGCGTCCCCTTCGAATGGGGAGGAGTGTCCGGCATGCTGAAAGTAACTGTCCGTGACGATGCCCCCGTAGACTGCCTCCTGGGGAACGATCTCGAGAGCTCCCCGTGGGCCGCTGTGGAAAGAAGAGAGCATCTGGGGATGTTGGGTCTCCCGGACTGGGCGTGCGTAACCACCCGGTCCATGGCCACCCGCACCATCCCTAGACCAGAAGAACCAGAATGGGCAGCACCTCCGCCCTCGATCACTCCAGAAGAAGACTTCCTCCAGACCGACCACCCGGACCCCACCCCAGAGGGGTCCACACAGCCCCCCGAGCTTCCCGACCTGGCTCAGTGGCGTCAAGAAGGGGGGCCCACCCAGGAACAATTCCGGCAGGAGCAAAAGACCTGCCCCTCCCTCGAGGGATTGCGACAGCAAGCGCTCGCCCAGAGCCAAGGAGACACCACCGGGGCCCACTGGGTTTATTGGGACAATGATCTCTTGTACAGCGAACAGAAAATCGCAGAACTGGGGGCCGGGCGAGTGCTGGTGGTGCCCCTCCACTTCAGAGACTTCCTGTTAAACCTAGCCCATGATGTCCCCCTGGCCGGGCACCTGGGCCAAGACAAGACCTACCACCGCCTGGTGACTCACTTTTTTTGGCCCAAAATGAGAAATGACGTATCCAACCATTGCCGGTCCTGCCCGACCTGCCAGGCCAGTGGGAAGAGCGGCCGCAAACTCAAGGCCCCCCTACAACCATTCCCCGTGGTGACCACCCCGTTCGAAAGGGTGGGAATAGACATTGTGGGGCCCCTGGACCCCCGAACAGCACAGGGACATCGCTTCATCCTGGTCCTGGTGGATCACGCTACCCGCTATCCTGAGGCGGTCCCCCTTCGTACGATAACAGCCCCAGTAGTGGGTCGAGCCTTGATGGGGATCTTCTCTCGAGTGGGCTTCCCCCGGGAAGTCGTCAGCGACAGGGGTACGAACTTTATTTCAAAGTATATGAAATCCCTCTGGCAGCAGTGCGGAGTCACTTACCGATTCACCACCCCCTATCACCCCCAGGGGAACGGACTGGTCGAGCGGTTCAACCGCACCCTCAAGGGGATGATCATGGGGCTGGAAGAACCCCTACGCCGCCAGTGGGACGTGCTACTACCGTGCCTCCTCTTCGCCTACCGAGAAGTCCCCCAGAAGTCCCTCGGCTTCAGCCCCTTCGAACTCCTGTACGGACACCCCGTTCGCGGGCCTCTCAGCCTAGTGAAGGAGGAATGGGAAATGGCCCCCCTAAAGACCCCTCCGGACGTCTACAAATACCTCCTGACCCTCCGTAATCAGACCCGGAAATTCAGGGAGATCGCTAAAGCCAATCTGGAGGCCAGTCAAGAGGACATGAAGAAGTGGTACGACCAACATGCCTCCTCCATCGAGTTTGAACCGGGTCAGCAGGTATGGGTGATGTCCCCCATCGAACCGTGTGCCTTGCAGGACAAATGGGCGGGGCCCTTCAAGGTGATCGAGCGCAGGAGCCCCGTCACCTATCTCATCGACCTGGAGTCCTCCCGGAACCCCCTCCGGGTCCTCCACGCCAACCGACTCAAACCCCACTTCGTGCGCTCAGAGCTCAGCCTGCTGATGGCTACCGACAGTGGCGCAGAAGGAGACTCCGAGCCCCTCCCTGACCTACTGAAGACCCGGGAAAGAGATGGTTCGGTGGACGGGGTCCGACTCTCTGAGGCCCTGACCCCCGAGCAGCGTCAAGATTGCCGGGCCCTCCTGCTGCCGTTCGCAAACCTGTTCTCTCTCGCACCCGGAGTCACCTCCTGGTGCCTGCACGACGTGGACACGGGGGACAGTCCTCCTGTTCGACACCGGGCGTACCGAGTACCGGATCGGGTACGTACATGCATCCAAGAAGAAGTCTCCAAGATGCTCGCCCTCGGAGTCATCGAACCTTCGGACAGTCCCTGGGCCAGCCCGGTCGTCCTGGTCCCCAAGGCCGCGGCCCCGGGCACCACCCCTGAACTCCGATTCTGCATTGTCTATCGGGGTCTGAACGCGGTCACCCGAACCGACGCTCACCCTATCCCCCGAGCAGATGAACTAGTCGACCGCATGGGGGCAGCCCGCTACCTAAGCATCTTCGACCTGACAGCGGGCTACTGGCAGATCGGCCTCACCCCCAGAGCCCAAGAACGTTCCGCTTTCTCCACCCCGGATGGGCACTACCATTTCAGAGTGATGCCCTTCGGCATGAAGAACGCTCCAGCCACTTTTCAAAGACTGGTGAACCAGGTATTGGCGGGCCTCGAAGAATTCAGCGCCGCCTACCTGGACGACATCGCGGTATACAGCCGCCACTGGACGGATCACCTCCACCACCTCAGAGAGGTCCTGCAGGCCCTCCGACAGGCCGGCCTCACCATAAAGGCCAGCAAGTGCCAAATCGGCCAGGGGTCCGTGACCTACCTCGGACACCAAGTGGGGAGCGGTCTGGTGGCCCCCCTCCAACTCAAGGTAGCTGCCATTCAGTCCTGGCAACCCCCTGAGACACAAACCGAGGTCCGAGCCTTCCTGGGGCTCACCGGATACTACCGGCGGTTTGTAAGGGACTATGGCAGCATTGTGGGGCCCCTCACGGAGCTCACGTCTAAGAACCACCCAAAAAGAGTCAACTGGACTCCCGACTGTCAAGCAGCCTTCGAGACGCTGAAGGCCGCCATGTGCACCGCTCCTGTGCTCCAGGCCCCCGACTACAGCCGCGAGTTCATCGTGCAGACCGATGCCTCCGACCATGGTATTGGGGCCGTCCTCTCCCAACTGAACCCCGAAGGAGTGGACCAACCAGTGGCCTTCATCAGCAGACGCCTACTGCCCCGAGAACAACGCTGGAGCACCATTGAGCGAGAGGCCTTCGCGGTGGTATGGGCCCTCAAGAAGCTCCGGCCGTACCTCTTCGGAACCCATTTCCGGGTACAGACGGACCATCGGCCCCTGCAATGGCTCATGCAGATGCGGGGGGAGAACCCCAAACTATTGCGATGGTCCATCTCCCTGCAGGGGATGGACTTCACTGTGGAACATCGCCCTGGCCAAGACCACGCCAACGCGGATGGCCTGTCCCACTTTTTCCGCCTCGACGAGAAAAGTCCCCAAGAAGATGGGTGACTCTCCCCGCCTTCAGCTGGGGGGGACGCATGTTGGACAGGCCACATGAAGGGCTCGCTCCCTCCCCGCAGGACAGGGCCCGGGCCACCGTCAGCACCATTGCCGGGCCCAGCCGCCATCTTGGACACGGCACCACGCGGCCGCGCGGCCTCAGCCCGACCCCAACCCTGGGCCTGGCCAGGCCCCGACATCCCGGCACCACCCTCCACCCAGGAGGTGAACGGCCCACTTGGCAGGTCAATGGGAGTACGAAGTGTCGATGGCTCTCCCCCGCCAGGTGCCGAGCACCCCCAGCCTCCTCGGGCGCTGGCTCCACCCCCCTGCTGGGTGTCTGGACTCCCTCATCCCAGACCTCCCGACCTCCAAGAGCGAGGGTCCGGACATCAAAGGGCGCCAGACCTATAACTGAGGCAGCCCCAGGACAGGAAGGCAGTTGTATCCTGGAGTCGAGAGACACCGCGACGAACTCATCCTTGACGGACTGTTGGCGCTGCCACAGCCCTGCCTTGTGAACTATTGTCCTGCCTGCTGGCGCTGCCGCGGCCCTCTGCAACCTTCATCCTCGTGGGACCTGCTGGCGCTGCCGCGGCCCTCTGCAACCTACATTCTCGTGGGACCTGCTGGCGCTGCCGCGGCCCGTAGTAACCTTCATCCTCGTGGGACCTGCTGGCGCTGCCGCGGCCCGTTGCAACCTGCATTCTCGTGGGACCTGCTGGCGCTGCCGCGGCCCGTTGTAACCTTCATCCTCGTGGGACCTGCTGGCGCTGCCGCGGCCCGTTGCCACCTACGACCTCTTCGGGACCTGCCGGCGCTGCCGCGGTCTGACCCATCCGAACACCGAGCTCGAGGATTGTGAGCTATCACCGTTACACCTCCGTACCCGTGGGTACCAAGACTGTCCCGCTACCCCCTTCCCTTACTAGAGACTAGAATTGAGAGGATCATCGTGTCCTGATCGCCTTGTATCGTACCACTCTACTACCCGAAGTGCCTATAAAAGGTGTTACCCTAATCATTGTGTGGTGTCCATCTGTGGGGGGGAAGTTACCTGTCTGTGCGATCACTGTGCTCGGCCGACCCTCCAGGTCCCCGTCTAACAGCAGGGGAGCACTGACAAGAAGCATGCATGCAGTGTGCTGGAAGGTGTGGTTGAGATGTGGGTCACAGCTGAGGAGCACTGACCAGCATTATGCGTGCAGTATGCTGCGAGGTGCGGTTGAGTTAAGGGTGAGAGCTGGGGAGCACTGACAAGCAGTATGTGTGCAGTGTGCTGCGAGGTGCAGTTGAGCTGCGGGTCAGAGCTGGGGAGCACTGACAAGCAGCATGCATGCAGTGTGCTGCGAGGTGCAGTTGAGCTGCGGGTCAGAGCTGAGGAGCAGTGACAAGCAGTATGCGTGCAGTGTGCTGGAAGGTGTGGTTGAGCTGTGGGTCAAAGCTGAGGAGCAGTGACAAGCAGCATGTGTGCAGTGTGCTGGGAGGTGTGGCTGAGGTTGAGCTGTGGGTCAGACCTTAAAAGCAGTGGCAAGAAGCATGCATGCAGTGTGCTGGAAGGTGTGGTTGAGCTGTGGGTCAGAGCTGAGGAGCAGTGACAAGCAGCATGTGTGCAGTGTGCTGGGAGGTGTGGCTGAGGTTGAGCTGTGGGTCAGACCTTAAAAGCAGTGGCAAGAAGCATGCATGCAGTGTGCTGGAAGGTGTGGTTGAGCTGCGGGTCAGAGCTGGGGAGCACTGACAAGCAGCGTGTATGCAGTGTGCTGGAAGGTGTGGTTGAGCTGTGGGTCAGAGCTGGGGAGCACTGACAAGCAGCACGCATGCAGTGTGCTAGAAGGTGTGGATGAGCTGCAGGTCAGAGCTGGGGAGCACTGACAATCAGCATGAATGCAGTATGCTGGAAGGTGAGTTTGAGCTGTGGGTCAGAGCTGAGGAGCAGTGACAAGCAGTATGCGTGCAGTGTGCTGCGAGGTGCGGTTGAGCTGCGGGTCAGAGCTGGGAGCACTGACAAGCAGCATGCATGCAGTGTGCTGGAAGGTGTGGTTGAGCTGTGGGTCAGAGCTGAGGAGCAGTGGCAGTGTAGTATCCGTGCAGTGTGCTGGGAGGTATGGTTGAGCTGCGGGTCAGAGCTGGGGAGCACTGACAAGCAGCATGCGTGCAGTGTGCTGGGAGGTGTGGTTGAGTATGGGTCAGAGCTGAGGAGCAGTGGCAGTGTAGTATCCGTGCAGTGTGCTGGAAGGTGTGGTTGAGTATGGGTCAGAGCTGAGGGGCACTGACAAGCAGCATGCATGCAGTGTGCTGGGAGGTGCGGTTGAGCTGCGGGTCAGAGCTGGGGAGCACTGACAAGCAGCATGCATGCAGTATGCTAGAAGGTGTGGTTGAGCTGCGGGTCAGAGCTGAGGAGCACTGACAAGCAGCATGCATGCAGTGTGCTGGGAGGTGCGGTTGAGCTGCGGGTCAGAGCTGGGGAGCACTGACAAGAAGCATGCATGCAGTGTGCTGGAAGGTGTGGTTGAGCTGTGGGTCAGAGCTGAGGAGCACTGACCAGCATTATGCGTGCAGTATGCTGCGAGGTGCGGTTGAGCTACGGGTCAGAGCTGGGGAGCACTGACAAGCAGTATGCCTGCAGTGTGCTGCGAGGTGCAGTTGAGCTGCGGGTCAGAGCTGGGGAGCACTGACAAGCAGCATGCATGCAGTGTGCTGGAAGGTGTGGTTGAGCTGTGGGTCAGAGCTGAGGAGCACTGACAAGCAGCATGCATGCAGTGTGCTGGAAGGTGTGGTAGACCTGTGGGTCAGAGCTGAGGAGCACTGACAAGCAGTATGTATGCAGTTTGCTGCGAGGTGCGGGTTGAGCTGTGGGTCAGAGCTGAGGAGCAGTGACAAGCAGCATGCATGCAGTGTGCTGGAAGGTGTGGTTGAGCTGTGGGTCAGAGCTGGGGAGCACTGACAAGCAGTATGCGTGCAGTGTGCTACGAGGTGCGGTTGAGCTACGGGTCAGACCTGAGGGGCAGTGACAAGCAGTATGCATGCAGTGTGCTGGGAGGTGTGTTTGAGCTGTGGGTCTGAGCTGAGGAGCAGTGACAAGCAGCATGCTAGCAGTGTGCTGGGAGGTGTGGTTGAGCTGTGGGTCACAGCTGAGGAACAGAGGCAGTGTACTATCCGTGTAGTGTGCTGGAAGGTGCGGCTGAGCTGTGGGTCAGAGCTGGGGAGCAGTGACAAGCAGCATGCATGCAGTGTGCTGGAAGGTGTGGTTGAGCTGTGGGTCAGAGCTGAGGAGCAGTGACAAGCAGCATGCGTGCAGTGTGCTGCGAGGTGTGGTTGAGCTGTGGGTCAGAGCTGAGGAGCACTGACAAGCAGCATGCATGCAGTGTGCTGGAACATGTGGTTGAGCTGTTGGTCAGACCTGAGGGGCACTGACAAGCAGCATGCATGCAGTGTGCTGGAAGGTGTAGTTGAGCTGTGGGTCAGAGCTGAGGAGCACTGACAAGCAGTATGCGTGCTTTGTGCTGGGAGGTGTGGTTGAGCTACGGGTCAGACCTGAGGGGCACTGACAAGCAGCATGCATGCAGTGTGCTGGAAGGTGTAGTTGAGCTGTGGGTCAGAGCTGAGGAGCACTGACAAGCAGTATGCGTGCTTTGTGCTGGAAGGTGCGGTTGAGCTGTGGGTCAGAGCTGAGGAGCAGTGACAAGCAGCATGCATGCAGTGTGCTGGGAGATGCGGTTGTGATGTGGGTGAAACCTGAGGAGCACTGACAAGCAGTATGCGTGCAGGGTGCTGGGAGGTGTGGATGAGCTACGGGTCAGAGCTGGGGAGCACTGACAAGCAGCATGCATGCAGTGTGCTGGAAGGTGTGGTTGAGCTGTGGGTCAGACCTGAGAAGCAGTGGCAAGCAGCATGCATGCAGTGTGCTGGGAGGTGAGGATGAGCTGTGGGTCAGAGCTGAGGAGCACTGACAAGCAGTATGCATGCAGTGTGCTGGAAGGTGTGGTTGAGCTGCGGGTCAGAGCTGAGGAGCAGTGACAAGCAGCGTGCATGCAGTGTGCTGGGAGGTGTGGTTGAGCTGCGGGTCAGAGCTGAGGAGCAGTGACAAGCAGCATGCATGCAGTGTGCTGGAAGGTGTGGTTGAGCCGTGGGTCAGAGCTGAGGAGCAGTGGCAGTGTAGTATTCGTGCAGTGTGGTGGGAGGTGCGGTTGAGCTGCGGGTCAGAGCTGGGGAGCACTGACAAGCAGCATGCGTGCAGTGTGCTGGAACATGTGGTTGAGCCGTGGGTCAGACCTGAGGAGCAGTGACAAGCAGCATGTGTGCAGTGTGCTGCGAGGTGCGGGTTGAGCCGTGGGTCAGACCTGGGGAGCACTGACAAGCAGCATGCATGCAGTGTGCTGGAACGTGTGGTTGAGCTGCGGGTCAGAGCTGGGGAGCACTGACAAGCAGCGTGCATGCAGTGTGCTTTAAGGTGTGGTTGAGCTGTGGGTCAGAGCTGAGGAGCAGTGACAACAGCATGTGTGCAGTGTGCTGGGAGGTGTGGTTGAGCTGTGGGTCAAACCTGAGGAGCAGTGGCACGGCAGTATCCGTGCAGTGTGCTGGGAGGTGTGGTTGAGCTGTGGGTCTGAGCTGAGGAGCAGTGACAAGCAGTATGCATGCAGTGTGCTGGGAGGTGCGGTTGAGCTGTGGGTCAGTGCTGAGGAGCAGTGGCAGTGTAGTATCCGTGCAGTGTGCTGGAAGGTGTGGTTGAGCTGTGGGTCAGAGCTGAGGAACAGTGGCAGGGTAGTGGTCACCTCTCTTTTGGCAGTTTCTGAACCCTGTCTTGCTGTTCAGCGTGTCATGCACTCTGCAGGGATTTACTTCATAGCTCTGCTTTGAGAGATAGTCTGCAGTGTGCTGTTTGTGGAACACTGCAATAGTATTCTATATAGACTATTAAGAAAAACACTTTAATGTATAAAGTTAAATTTTTTACCCTCTTTTCCATAGTTCACCAAGGGAGATTCCCCTTGCAATCATCCCTTGTAAGAGTTTATGGGGCATATTTACAAGGGCTTTATCTCCTCTTTTTTGGCTGGAAAACCAGCGATGTTCCCTCCAAAATGTCGATAACCTCGCTATCTCTGCAATTTGTATCGCCCTGGAGAAACACTCTGTTAATAACACGCTATTGCAACGATACATTCCAGAGATAGCCTGCGATAAAAAATGTATCGCTAAGCACGGCCAGCAATAATTATCGCTGGCCGTTGATAATATGCCCCTAGATCACTCTCTCTCTCAGACATTGGGTCTTTAGCTTGTGTCATTCCTCTGTCAAATTTCACCAGCCGCCACTGTGTGGACTCCATCCATCCTGCACATTTTTAATTTGAAAGAGGACCTGCACTTCTCAGGAGGAGTTTAGAGCTTTTAATCAGAGATTACCATGACTTCTTATTAGCAGGAAGTTATTTTGTGAATGTGAGTACCAACACTTCTATATTTCAATTTCAAGCATTGCCTGCAGGTTTAATATAAGTATTGATCAGTTGGGTAATACAGAGAATTGCTTGTAATGCTGTGCCATTTCAACACATTGGCAACCAAAATGAGTTCTTATTCAGCAAACACAATGTGCATCATTTGTTTCCTTAAATACAGTATAACAGCACACATGCATAGCTATTGGACTCAGGGGGTGAAAAGGTAAATATTCTGAAACTTGATACACGTGAACCTCTGCATACAGGTAGCTGCACAAGTCACATAGTAATACATAGCATAGCTGATGGCACTGTGTATTTGTCTGCACTGGGAAATAATTGCAAATGGCATCTTGCATAGTGGGTGCCAGTTATGATAAAATAATTATCTCCATTTTTATATGTTAAAGAACATATCATATTTTCACAAAAGTGAAACTGAAAACTTAGCAAGCAGTGAGAGAGGTGATGATTCGGGGACCCTCCCTTACCTAGGGAGAAAACCAAGCAGATGCCTTGAAAACAAAAAGCACATCTTGTTGAACAATTAGGTGGTGGTCCCATCCTCTTAGGACCACCCCAAGCACAGTTCTTATGGGCCAAAAAACAATCCCAACCAAAGGCCCTGCAAAGCATTATGGGATGAGATTAGCAGTGGGCAGGGAATATTATATAGTATCCAATATCAAAAGAATTCTACAAAGAGCTGCAGTTCAGCTGGTGGTTACTAGATGTCCCTCACAAGTCCAATGCAAATGCTTGATGAAAGGGTTTCAATGATTTTGCATTTGACTCGTGAGGGACATCTAGTAACGTCTAGTGGAACTGCAGCTTGATGGAAGAATAATTTCAGTGCTTTTTCATTTGACTGGTGAGGGACATCTAGTAACGACCAGTTGAACTGCGCTCTTTGTAGAATTATTTTGATATTGGATACTATAATATTTACTGCCCCCTGCTAATCTCGTCCCATAATGCTTTGCTAAGCCTTTGGTTGGGATTGTTTTTTCGCCAATAACTGTGCTTGGGGTGGTCCTAAGAGGATGGGACCACCACCGAAGTTCAACTAAATTTGCTTTTTGTTCATGCTTTTTGTGTTTAAGGTATCTCCTTGGTCCTCCACCTAGGTTAGCGGGGACCCCAAAATCATCACCTCTCTCATTGCCTAATATTCTCATTCAAAAAGTTCACTTTTGCTTATTGTTTATTTGCTTTTTAGCATGTAAAATTCCTTAATCAAAGCATCTGATGATGTTGTTGATTAGTTGCTACGCTATATGATTAAGCACAGTTTTTGTACTGTACTAGGCCACCTGCAATAGGGGAGCTACAGGTGGTCTAAGTGCCATACCGAACAGCTCTGCTGGAAACTGATTCCATAACTGAATGATTTAATTGATTTCTCATTTGTGAGTTGCTATTAAGAGGAGGAAAGATCAGAAGATTACACTTAAGCGGAAAAGCACTTAATACATCAATGACAGTGCATCATGGTAAAAAAGTGATTTAATACAAAATAAAAAAAAATCATGAATATGATGTTGACTATTTATTAATGGGTTTCACGTGTGCAGGTACAGAACAAGAACAGCAGCCACAAAGCAAGATACCTCACGACATATTATTGATTATAGATTGAGATGCAACCTTCTAAATTCCAAAGTCACTGGGAAACCAAGATTCCAAATCCACATAATTCTTCATAAATATACAGAAATAGCTCCAACAAAGTAGAAAATAGTTAAGCACACGGCAACAAGTTCTTGTAATGAAAATGTTGGCACATGGTTGTATCACTAATGAGAGCACAGAGCACTTTTTTTACTCACACCTACTGCACCGTTATACAATGCTTTTATAAAGAAATATTTTCTTGATTATTGTTTGGAATAAATTGCCATTTGCCTACTAGCATTGTTGCATTCATGTGTCATGGGGCCATTGTGTTGTACTACACTACTTGCTTCCAGTCTTTTAACAATATAGTGGCCAGAGGGATGCTTCCTTCGTGCTGCGCTCTGACCCTACTAGCGGCACATTTCCCCACTGTCCTACATCGCATCTATTCTGCAAAGGTTTTCTATAATTGGCATTTGAATCAATTACTATCTTTGCATTCAGGCTTCCTACAGACTCAGTCTAATAATCATGCTCAGAGCCCTCTTGACTGTTCTATCACAAATCAATTCCCAGCATGCTTACCACATATTCAGAAAATGTTCAAAGTTATAATTAAGCCTAATTAATAGAAACTTCTGCCAGCAGATTCTACATTTCATGAACTGGAAGTTTGTTGATTTAATATGCTTCCCTGTGAAGTGCCAGCTATGCCCAGAAGTGTCAAATATAATGAAACTTCCGGCTTCTTTTCTATTCAGCTACTTTTTTAGCTCTTGCCTACAGGCAGCTTAGCTGTCTGGTATGAAAAGACACTTACCGCCTGATTCATCAAGCTAAATTGCACTCGCAAAGGGCAAGATTCTCAGAATCTTGCCTTTTGCGAGTGCAATTTTTGCATTTGGGATTCATCATCCCAAATGCAAAATTCGCTATTTAAGAATTCGCACATTTGCGAAGAATTGAATTTAAGGAATCTCTATTTCAGATTCCTTAAATGCAATTCATGAAGCATTTTAAAATTGCGAAATTGCAATTTTGGGCCGCTATTTACCGAGAGGTCAGACCTCTCGGTAAATAGCAAAAACTTAGAAAAATGCATTTAAATTTTTCTAAGTTGCATGTTACACACACACATGTCCTTTGGACATGTGTGTGCGCAACACCAATGTAGATTACATTTCAGGGGTGCTACAGGGTGTCCTTTGGACACCCCTGCACCCTTGAAATCGCATCCTTATTTGCGATTAGCTAATTGCTAATCGCAAATAAGGAATAACTCCCCATGCATTCCTATGGGCCTGTAGGCCCATAGGAATGCATGGGGAGTTATTCCTTATTAGCGATTAGCAATTAGCTAATCGCAAATAAGGAACATGTAGGAATCGCAATCTTTATTGCAATTCCTACATGAATCCCGTTTTGCAAGTCCTTAATAGCGATTCGTTATGAATCGCTATTAGGGGCTCGCAAAACGGGAGAATGATGAATCAGGCTGATAGTTTATAATACCAGTACTTGGAGTGGGGTTTGCCTAAATCATATGTTTATACTATCCTGCCACCAGGTGGCGTTCTTACAGCCCTTGGGGGGATTTGCCTTTGCCTCAATTTAGAATTGAACACTGACCAATGCACTACAAATCTTGCTTCAGGTTTCTCTTCGGTTTTGGAACTAAACACTACCCTGGTGATGTATCGAGGTCTATTTAGTTATTTGCTCAGACCATGCTAATTTCACTTTCCAAAGGCTGATTTCAGTGTCTTGTCTAACCCTGGGCATAGTTCGGGAAGTAGCGCTACACAAAGCTACGCGAAGTGCACTTCGCACTACGTGAGCTACGCGTAGCACTACGCGAACTACGTAGTACGCTGTACGCGATGATTGCACAGTGCCGGATGCTTGTCAACACTGTGCAATCATTGAAAACGGTATTTTGCACATTGCGAGCTGTAGGTTTTTGCCGCTCGAGTAGATTTTTACTCGAGTGGCAGCTTTCTCAATGCGGACTGGTAGTTTCTCATCGTGAGCGGTCGCGAGCATCGCGACCACTCGCAATGAGAAACTTGACCTCCCCGCCTTGAGAAGTTTATTTTCCCGCTCGCGATTGGCAACTTGATGTTGCTGATCGCGAACGAGGAAAAAGTCTCACTGGGATGTCTCCCCACGTTGAGAATCTTGCCGGGAAGTTTATTTTTCCGCTCGTGGTCACCAACTTGATGTTGCGAGCAAGCAAAAAATGACCGCTGCAAAAAATGACCGCTGCACTATGCTACGCGTGTTTGCACTGAGCTACGTGCAATTCGCGTAGTGCAAAGTAGCGTAAACTTCGCAAACTACGCGAGCGTAGCGTAGTGCTTTGCCAGGCTTAGTCTTTTCGCATAGTCCCACAGATCCACTGATGCTTACCTTTATATTTGCTGGTATTTCCTCTGTCCCCTCTCTGATCTTGTCCATTGCTTGTTTTTCTGTTGCCTTTATGATCCTCCTGGCTTATCTAGTCTTTCACCCCACAGGTCACCAGGCAGCCATCTCACTATTG
The DNA here is from genome assembly GCF_964261635.1 of Lissotriton helveticus. NCBI lineage: Eukaryota > Metazoa > Chordata > Amphibia > Caudata > Salamandridae > Lissotriton > Lissotriton helveticus. Next base: position 1,163,019,602 of record NC_136072.1, on the reverse strand, counting down.
GCGAGGCTCTGATGGTCAATTGATTGAACTGACTCTCTCACTCAGCACCTATCAGCACCCCTCCTCTGAGCTGACAGCTGTCTCCTCCCCCTGAGTTCACTGTTCTCACATGCATCCTACTGGTGAAACTGGTTGACCTTGTGATCCTGTTCCCAGCTTCTTTCTTCTTGCTGACTCTGTGCCTTGGTTTCTCAGATCCTGCCCTGGTGCTGTACCTCCTGTCTCTGTTCTCTGATGTGTAGAACCCATGTCCTGTACACCAGAGGTCATTATTCTGTTTTCATCCCACCAAGCCCTGCTCCCCAATTCTGCCCTCCCTTGTTTCCTGTGGTTGCCTTGTTTTCCCAGGTAGTTGGCTGGGTTGGTCGTCTGCTCTTCCTTTATTATATATGGGGAAGTGACAAACGCCGCTCCTTTCATCTCAGAGGCCTCTCCCAAATCTTTGTCAAGTGTCTCAGTGGAACATTCTCTCTACAGGTTGTCACAGACACTCCCTCCAGGTGAGGACAACAGTTTCCATGAATATTCTCACAATACTGCAACCCTTCTAGGTGTGTCATTGCACTACCACCTCTGGGGCAAGTAGAGGCACCATCTGTGCACCCTCGCCAGTAACATGGCACAACCCGTACACACTCATTCCTACATTCACCCTCTAAAGGGAGGAGTTTAAATGCTGGTGGTACTTTTCGTGATGTACTGGTGATGCAGGGGGTTCCACCATATTTAGAAGGACAGGAAAAGCCACCCAGAGTGACTTTTCCACTCCTTGTAAATACGGCCTCTTCACACGCAGCACTTTGCGTTGAAGGGGCGTTCCATGGGTGTTGCTGTGTGTGTTCCCACGCAACACCCATGGAACAAGACACATCTCCAGGTTTACGAGAAATCGTAAATCTGGAGATGTGTCTGAATACTATGCCACCCTAGAGGTGGCGTAGGGAGGCGCAACAAGGAGAAATGTTTTCCATTCGCCTTATTTTTTCCTCTTTCAATGCGTGCTGCATTCTACAGCACACATTGAAAGAGGAAAAAGCCTTTAGTGATTGTTTTTGTGGAGGAAGGTGCTCCTTCCTGCACAAAAACAATCTCCCCATGGCGCAGGCATCCTTGCACCATGGCGCAAGGGTGCCTGCGCCGGCGATTGGCAGCTGTTTGTGCGCCAGCGCAGGGGAGAGAACAGGAATGCGACATATTCTTGTAAATATGTTGCATTCCTATGCTCTGAAAGTGCCGCAGCGTGGCGCAGCCAAAGGGCTTGCGGTGCCACGCTGCAACACTTTCTTGTAGATCTGCCCCACACAATTTAAAATAAAAGACTTATATTATGAAAATGATCATAAAGTGTATGTTTTTTCAAACAAGCCTTACCTACCTCACTGCCACGCTGTTTACACATCCCTGTGCTGGAACGCTTTTCAAAAATCAGCATGAGGTTCTTGCACCACATGTACTTCCTTGTTCTCTTAACACCTTCGCTGCGGCGGCTATTCCGCCACAGCGCTAAGGGGTCAGGGTGGCCGCGCGGCGCGCCCATGCTGGTGACGGAACCGCTCCGTCACCAGCCTCGGTTGAGCTGTGCTGATGATGGAGCGGTTCCGTCATGGCCCCGCCCGCTCAATGGAACGCCCAGCGCAGGCACAGAATCTGCGCCGCGCAGCCGCGGCGAGCGGGCCATGACTGAACCGCTCCGTCATCAGCACAGCACCACCGCAGCTGATGACGGAGCGATTCCGTCATCAGCATCGAAGGAGGTAATGCACACATACAAAGTATATTTTTTCCCAGGCACATTTGAGGCTATGTATTGATGCAAACTATGCACCAGTGTCTCACTGCAGCCTAAAGAGCTAGAGAAACTGTGGGGACATTTTCATGTTTGCATGGGTGCACTTCTCAAATGGAAAAACATAGATCATGGAACTCTGAACAAGGAATGTGGCCCTAAGTGTCTGCGGCTCAGCAATATCGAATGTGTGCGGACTTTCCTAGGGAATGTAGTCTGCACAGTCACCTATGCAATATTAACACAGATCATGATATTGTACAGAGCCCTGTTTATGGTGCACTGTTCATTTGATGACAGGTATCAAACTCAGGACTATATGAAAAGTGTCAAATCTATGCGCTTTGTAATTCTGTATGACCTGTCATATAGTGGAGAAGTGTGGCTCACTGGTTAGATGCGGCAGACCCATAAGCAGAGAACGGCCAGGGACCAGGGTTCGATTCCCGACGCGGCAGGGTCGTGGACCAGGGTCAGCGGACTCGATAATTCTCGCCTCGGTGCCTACTCTAGTCAGAGACCACACGCGGCAACTCTGGGCATCAGCTTGCCTCATCTTCACAACGGCCCCCCCAGATCGCCGGGGATGCTTGGTCGCACCTTAGAGATACCCATCTGGGACCATCTCTCAGGGTGAGCCAGGACGGGTTCCCCAGCGGTCGAAGCGTGGAGATACTCCTCCGGGAGTCGATTCCTAGCGCTATATAAACCCACAATTAAATTAAAATAAGAAATCTATGAGTGTAAGCCGCATGCCTTGCCCTGATTGGCTGGTAATTAGAACACTCTGAAGTTGACGTTTGTCAGATATGTGCCAATTCTTATCAAAAGAGTGGTACTTAACCCAGTCTCCCTCACGCCGAAAACATCTCTGCCAAGAGCCAAGAATTAACCTCAATGCTTATTCCTCTCTGGACCTCTTGAGAGGTAGGGTACCAGACATGTTTTAGGTTTCTATGGGTTCAGTGTGCTCACTGGGTGATAAACTAATAGATGAAAGATTTGTCAAAGACAAAGTGTTAATATGTTTTGACAGTTGCCACTAACATCTTTTTGAACCTTTGCCCATGTATTGCTTTGCAAATGTAGCATCATGGTTACCCATCTGAGATTTAAAAATGTTCCTGCTTTTTTGCAGAGGGTACCACAACCAACATGGTCAGAATCCTCTCAGGAGATGACAAAACACGCAAGCAGATTACCTTAATTTGCCAACTTCCGCACCTAAATTAACAAGTGCAAATAGCTTGTGATTGGTTCATCTCACCTCTAAGTCCAGCTGGGTCAATAGGTGGTAGGTCACCATTTTGGCCAGTTCTTCTAAGCCTTTGAAAAACAGATTTTAGGGTCTTGCCCAGCCTGGGTACCTGTGAATGACTGCGCCACGCATGGAGCTTAGTAATACACTTCTTTATCCATGTGTGTGTAACTGCAAACTCAACATTCTAAACCAGCCTACATTGTATTCCGCTCTGACACGTCACAGCTCTACGGAGGCCATCTGGTGGCAAAAGGGTTCTTTCAGTGTTAACTCTCAAGACACTACACAGATGACAGTGTATCTGAGATGGAGAGTCAAGCACAGAAATGAGTCGGTAAGAAGAGGGGTCGTTGTTCTCTCCTGCATTCTTATAAGTTATGCACCTTGTGTTCTTTACACACATCAGGATGGGAAACAGCCATCACATCGCATGCGTTACAGCGCATGCGATTACAACGCGGTCATTACAACAACTGTGTTGTTACATTGCTGTACCTTTACAATGCAAGTTGTTACAATGACTTGCTCTAGGGGGAGCTCTAAACTAAGGGATAGTATAATTTACTATTCCAGCACCTTCCTTACTGTTGCACACACTGGAGTTGGAATAGTAAATGATAATATTCCTACGTTCAGTGCTCACCCTGAAGCAAGTCGTTGTAACGACTTGCATTGTAATGGTATTGCGATGTAACAACGCGGTCATTGTAACAACCGCGTTGTAATCGCATGCGTTGTAAACACATGCAATGTAAAAGGCTATATTCCTCAGGATTTAAAACTGTTCGTAGTGGGACCTTTGCTTGTGTGTCAAGGAGGGAGCATCTATCCTTTCAGTCACAGGTATTGTGTTAAAGACTTGTTGAAGCTACTCACTGGGTTTGTTCCCCATGGGGGAGATTACCAATGCTTTTTGTCGTAAGTGTGCTTTACTTCTGAAAATGAAGGAGTAAGTTACTGTCAAACTGTTTTCAGTTTGGTACAAAGTGGCTCTTTTTGTTACATTAGGAGCTTGTTTCAGTTTTAATACCAATTTCTAAACAAATTCCTTGTCAAGCTCACCCAAAAATAATTTTTTCCCCAATCAAACCCCCCAATCTCCCCCCCCCACACAGTTACCTTTGAGCAAGCTGTGGGCAGGCCTTCAGAGAATCATGGAGGTTTCCGTGCGGATGAAGGGTTGGTAGTGCAGTGATGACTAGGCTCAGGCTGTCAGAAACTTTTGTGGGGCCAAGGTCACAACTGCCATGCGAGGCCCCTTTCCTGATCGAAAGAACACTAGCTTCACAATATAAAAAAAGGCGTCTGGACATTCACTCCCTGCTTTCACCTGCTTCAGCTTATTTTCACTCGGGCTCTACCGTCTACTCTTTTTCATGGCCAATTACATTTCTTTTGTACAAGATCACAGAGCGAGATGGTGCAGCTGGGATTCTAGGGGCCCATTAGGATGTCGGGTGGATTGCCCCCACCAGGCTGGCGATAGCCACTGCCAGCCTGGCGGGGGCAATCCGCCCAACATCCTCACTCATTTTCCCCCCCGCCATATTAGTATGGCGGGGGGACCTCGGTGGACGGAAAGACCATCCGCCGCTTTTCCACCCCGGTCGCCTTGCGGCCGGGGCAGAAAAGGAATGATATGGTGGCGGTGTCTATCAGACACCGCCAGCCATATTACAATGGGCATTTTACAATGCCTTTCTGCGGCGGCAATGCCGCCACGGAAAGGCATGCGGTCTTCACTTTGGGGGCCCCCTGCGGGCCCCCAAAGTGAAGGAGGGATGGGGGGTGCACACGGGGGGGTACTTGTGGTACCCCCCTGCATTTGCATATACAATGCGGTAGGCACCGCGCGGTGCCTGCCGCATTGTGTATGCAAATGCATAAATGCATTCATGGCATTGTGGCGGGCGGTGCAGAGAGCACCGCCCGCCACAATGTTATAAATGCAGGATGCGGCTGCCACTGTGGCGGCTGCATCCTAATACCACCCACGGGACCCCTGCCCTTATGGCGGGCGGTCCCAAACCCCATCAGGATGGCGGGCGGTCAAAGTCCGCCCACCATCCTAATGACCCCCTTAGAGTCTCAGCAGCCCTGCCATCCGTTTTCTGTAATGTTTCCTTTTAAGGAGTCCCCTCTATTGTAGCAAGTTGCGCTTCTCTTCAAACTTGCTGAGCAATCTACAAAAATGAAAAGTTGTGCAGGTTTCCAGCTGCAGTTGTGCAGCAATGTATCTGTGAATATACACCAGCGCCAGCTCTTACAAGCTGGCGCTACTCTAAAGGAGACCTCGATCAGATCGTGCTGCATTTTAGCAGCTTTTTAAAACTTCCCGTTTTGTCTGCCTGATTTCATTTTTCATATAAAACTTTTACCCTGATTTTAAAATTGGCCTACAGCTTACTGCACTCTGCCCCGCTCACTGCATATAATTTTGGAAACAAGCACCGCGCTTTTGCGGGTCCCTGTCCACGTCTCATTATAGTGGCCATCTTAGGTGGGGCTGACGACGCTAGGCGCTCTGCGCGGTCTAGTCTTGGAGGCTGGACGCGCATTTAAGCGAGGCAAACCTTCGGCGGGCGCTCTTACAAGCTGGCGCTATTCTAAAGGAGACCTCGATCAGATCGTGCTGCATTTTAGCAGCTTTTTAAAACTTCCCGTTTTGTCTGCCTGATTTCATTTTTCATTTAAAACTTTTACCCTGATTTTAAAATTGGCCTACAGCTTACTGCACTCTGCCCCGCTCACTGCATATAATTTTGAAAACAAGCACCGCGCTTTTGCGGGTCCCTGTCCACGTCTCGTTATAACGGCCATCTTAGGTGGGGCTGACGACGCTAGGCGCTCTGCGCGGTCTAGTCTTGGAGGCTGGACGCGCATTTAAGTGAGCCACGCTGACGCGCAGCGTCATCGCGCAGCGGGATCGCCGGAGTTTCTGCCGGAGTTCTGCCTGAGTTCAGCCCGTCTGCGCCCGTCCGCGCTGAGGACGGGCTGCAGGACGGGCTGCTCTCTGCTAACATGTCCTTAGGTACGTTAACTCGGAATGCCTTGTGTGACCGTGTACATTACACCACCATGGCACTAAATGTATTGCGACCTTCCATCCCCACTACCTGCACTTTATGCACTCTGCCCACTCACTATTTCACATGTGCTGGTTGTGGCTTTTCCACCGGCAAAATGCAGCTTTCTAAGATGCAAGTAAATAGAAAACACTACCGGGGGAAAAGGAAGTCGACCAAGGGCCGTACCCCATCTTTTTCTCCTCTCCACTTTTGGAGCTTAAATTGTAGATCGCTCCCTAAGAATAAACTAAATATTTTCGATTTCATAAGTGATGAATCTCCTGATGCAGTGTTTTTGACCGAGACCTGGCTACATGCTAGCTCGGGTCCGGACATTGCTGCAGCTATTCCTCCCAACTATGTTGTGTTGCATCAGGACAGACCCTCCGGTAGAGGTGGTGGAAACGCAATCATCTTCAAATCCATCTATCAATGTAAACTGGAACAACTACATCTTCCAGGTAGTGAGGCAGCATTATTTAAATTAATGATTAACCCCCGATTGACGCTTTCCGGTCTGCTAATTTATCGGATTAGCCTCTTGGATTCCCTCACTTGTTGATTGCCTTTCTGCAACTTTACTGAAATCAAATAATTTTACTATTCTTGGTGATTTAAATATTCACTTAGAAGATGTTAATAACCCCCTGAACAAATCTTTTTTATCTGATCTTGAGGTTTTTAATCTCAAACTTTGTAATTCTGGGGCTACTCATCTCGCAGGCCACCTCTTGGACCCAATTATTTCTACTCTTTTGTTCGATTGTACTCAATCGGCGCGTCCATTAAATTGGTCTGATCATTACGCGATACATTTTATGTTACCACCTGGTTTATTTTCTACCAGATCTCATGTGGAGGAAATTAAATCTTCTTACCGATGGGATAGGCTCGATATTGCTGCCTTTAATCAGCGTCTGACTGAGACAATTCCGATTTCTATTAATACTGAGCAGGACTTGAACATTCCTATTTCTTGCTGGCTAACAGACGCAGTGATTGCCCCTACTCTAGCAGCAAATATAGATCCCTGCGCCCCCCTGCACCTTGGTTCTCCGACGAATTAAAAACCCAGCGTGCCAAATGTAAGGCCCTGGAGAGGAAGTGGGGGATCTCATACTCCACTCCTTGCAAGGTGGCTTACAAGGACGAATTGAAAGTCTACCATGCAAACTGTAAACGTGCCAATTGCTTCTACTATTACCCATGCACAAAACTGTCCTCGGACTCTTTTCGCCACCGTAAAGAAACTTACAGGAGCAGACACCACTCCCTCTCTGCCGGCCCTGGATGGCACACAATGTAATGCCATTGCGGATTTTTTTATATCTAAGGTTGAGGGCATCTATCAATCTTTGGCCTCCCTCTCATTGCCAACTGATTCCCTCCAACTGATTCCCTCCAACCTGGCCCTTCTTGTAGTGTTTCTTTCTCTCCCACTGCATTTATTTATAATTTGTTACCATTTGATGACTCTTCCTTCCTGTCGTGTCTAAATAGTATCCGTTCGGGATCTCCTCGGGACCCAGTTCCTATGAAGATACTAAAACAACTAGACCTTGAACCACGGAGATTCTTAATGAGGTTATTAAACATCTCTCTTACCGAATCTCTGGTGGCACAGGAATGGAAACATGCCATGGTCGTCCCCTTGCTCAAAAAATCTGGTGCTGACATCACAAATTTAGCCAACTTTAGGCCTATATCCCTGCTGCCAGCCTGCTCCAAAATATTGGAACGCCATGTCAACACTCAGCTCAATGAGTTTGTTGAAAACGTGGGATATCTCCATCCATCCCAATCAGGCTTTCGCGCTAATTACTCCACCGAATCCGCACTCCTTGGGGTGACCGAGAGACTCCGACACGGTATCGATAGCGGAGAGACCTTTGCGCTTATTCTTCTTGACTTAAGCGCTGCCTTCGATACCGTGTCTCATTCCACTCTTTTGGAGTCCCTCCGCTCCCTTGGTGTTGATGGATCAGCGCTTGCCTGGGTGGCCTCATTTCTCAATGAGCGCACCTTTCAGGTTTTCTCAAACAAGGCTGAATCTGCGATTCATTCTCCAGCTTACGGCGTCCCTCAAGGGTCTATATTAAGCCCATTGTTGTTTAATATTTACATCAGACCTCTTGCTTCCATCGTAGAGAACGCTGGTCTGTCCATATATTCATATGCAGACGATTCACAGATTGTGTTTTCTCTTTCTAGCAGCAGGGCCCAGGAAGTCTCTGCCCTCAAAATTGGCCTATCCCACGTTGCTGCTTGGATTCAAGACCATCTGCTGAAGCTCAACGGAGATAAGACCGAGGTTATCATATTAGGCAAACATAAAGATCTGTGGGGCTCTAGACACTGGCCCTGTGATATGGGTCCTCCGCCTACCCCTGTGCCTGTTGCTCGTGACCTCGGATTCCTGATTGACGACAAACTCTCGATGAGGCAGCAGGTGACTAAGGTCGCTGCAGTCTGTTTTTCCATCTTACGCTGGCTGCAGAAGATCTTATGGATGCTGCCTGAGTCCACCCGCAGAATTGTCGTTCAGGCCCTTGTGATGTCCCGCATTGACTATGGCAATGTGCTTTATCTTGGAGCGGATAAAGCAACAATTAACAAACTCCAAGCGGTACAAAATTCAGCCGCTCGCCTCTTGCGTAATGTTCCACGGAGAACGTCCGCAATGCAAGCCTTGCGTGACCTACACTGGTTGAGAATCTCAGATCGCGTGACCTTCAAAACACTGTGTTTTTTGTTCAAGATCCATCAGGGTTCTGCTCCTACTTACCTCTTGAACCTTGTCCAGCCTTATCTACCTGGCCGTTCGCTAAGGTCATCTAATAATGGCAATCTTTTGATTCCAAGAATCCGACTGGCTAAAATGGGAGGTCGTTCGTTCGCATATCTTGGACCTAAGATGTGGAACGCTCTTCCGTTGGCGTTAAAAACAGAAACTAATCTTCTGGCGTTTCGCAAAAAATTGAAGACGTTTCTGTTTGATCTCCTCATTTCGTGATCTCTTTTTTGCACTTGCTTGTTTTCTTTCTTCAGTCTGTCCCTGGCGCCGGGAAACCCATTGAGGGTAGCTGAGCACAATACAAATCCAATAAAATAAATAAATAAATATATTTAGTGTATTCTGCCTCTGCTGACGTCCCTGTGGGGTGATAATGCTCTGAATGCGCGGCTTGAAGGTAAACTTCTGAGCTGAATATTTATTCGCCCTCTGAGCTGCCCACGCTTCTTAGAAGTCAATCCCCTCGCCACTGTGCTTCACACTATAAATGTTTTATGGATGGGAGCTCTCATATGCCTGTCAAGGGGTCTCTGTGACAGATGATGTGCCAGTCAATAGAGGGAGCCCTTTCTTCCCTAGTAAAACTGAGGGGCCTTGTTTATTCACATCCATTTCCTGAATGACCAGCCAGGCTCCTGCGCCAGCTCAAAAAGATGTGTTAGTCCGAATGATGCTGAGTGAACCCACTCCCTGCACACTTGTGTCTCACCCTCGCCATTCTGGGAGGGGCACTTTCACCCCCGGCAGTCTATTCCCTGCTTAAACTTTGATGACGGGAATGCATCACCCAGAGCAGGCCGCCTTCTGCTTACACTTTGGTAAGTAAAGCATTATTCAGAAGAACAATGGTGCAAGAGCCTGGTTGGTCGTTCATAAAATGAATGTGGTAAAAAATAAACAAAGCTTTGTTTTATATATATATATCTAAATATATATATTTATATTACCTACTGGCGGTCGCCAGTAGGTATATATAGTTAGGATTTTTTCTCTATGGGTTTTTTGAAAATTCTATGTCTAATAACTTTGGCAGTTGTGGACGGAATTGGCTGAAATTTTCAGGAAAATGGCACATTTTGTTTCTGAGCAGCCCTTGAAAATTTGGGGGGGGTTCGTCCAGTGGGGGCCGAGAAAAAAGGGGGGTCCCAAAACGTGTTTTTAACATTGAGTTTTCCATAGGGCGGTTGGCCTCACTTTTAGCCCGAACGGCTGAATGGATTTGCACGAAACTTGGCAAAATTGTAGGGACTGGTAGCCCGATGTGCCTTTTGTAGGTCTCAATATATGTGCTCCAGTGGATTTTGAGAAATTAACGTTTAAAAAAAGATATATATCTGTAACATCGGACCGGGCAGCGCTCTGGTTCGCGGACTTTTCGCGCAACGGAGCTTTGTGAAGCGAAGCTGATTGGTTCTCCGGCGTCTGTCAACATTCCAAACAGTCCGTAGCGGCCGCCATCTTGTCTCTCGGTAGGATCGAGAGACAAGAGGAGGTCAAAACAAAGGGGGAAATAACTATAAGGGGGCATAGTAGATCCTCGCTGACCCCCTAGGTTTGATGTGGAGGTTTTAAAAGGGCCCCGCGGGGCAAAAAAAAATAATAATAATAATAATTGAACGGCTGAATGGATTTGCACGAAACTTGGCAAAATATTAGGGACTGGTAGCCCGATGTGCCTTTGCTAGGTCTCAATATATGTGCTCCAGTGGATTTTGAGAAATTAACGTTCAAAAAAAGATATATATCTGTAACAGCGCTCCGCTTCGCGTAACGGAGGTTTGCGAAGCTGATTGGTCATTCTGTCACTGGGCTATAGTTGGGCTACATCTGGCTGATATTTGGGCTACATTTGTTTTTTTGTGTGTCTGGCGGCCATCTTTGGGCTACATTGGGCTACATTGGGCTTCATTGGGCTACATTCGGCTAATTAGCAAATAGCTCATCGCAAACTAGGAATGGTAAAGAATCGCTATTTATTCCTTAAAGTTCGCTATTTAGGAAATGCAAAAAACTTTGATGATATATATGGCGGTTCATCTCTAACAAGATAAGAAGCATAGGGATACATTTATGATGACTGGCGCATCACCAGGGATGTGTTAGTCATTCTGTGCCGCTGTTCCGTCACCTATGGTGTGCTGCATTTACAATGCGGCGCATCATGGGGCAAAAACAGCACAGATGCGTGATGTATCTGTGCCGTAAAGGTGGCGCATTGCTGGAGTTGTATCGCAAGTGTGATGAAGCTCCAGCAAGGGTCGGGGGTGCCCCTGTCGCAGGGTTTCTGTTCTCACACAGAACTGTGGACAGAGGATTGGAACCTCGGCGAATGCATTGCTGGAGTTGTATCGCAAGTGTGATGAAGCTCCAGCAAGGGTCGGGGGTGCCCCTGTCGCAGGGTTTCTGTTGTCACACAGAACTGTGGACAGAGGATTGGAACCTCGGCGAATTAGGGTGTCCCAAAACTCACGTTAGTAATCAAAAACTCCTTAGCAAGCTAGGTACAGTGTCACATTGGATATAACAAACTCTCAATGTTTAGACAATCCAGAATATGAACTTATAGTACCTCAGGATACGTGGAACTCATGAACAGTCGGTCGTTATAGATTTCTTAGAAACCAGAACATGGAGTTAAGAAGAACAGATGTGTATTTGAAATGTTTATTTACTAATGCCGTCTTCTCAGGCGTAGTACCTTAGATAATAAAAGTACACATATTATCAGTAGCAAAATTACCAGCATAGTTACTAGTACATAAAAAGTGAATGGTGATAGTATGTTAACATGCTGTAAATGAATAAGAGTTAGCAACACTTATAAGCAGCCGCGGGCCGTGGAGGGAGTTACGGTGAGGCAGGGAGGCGGGGAGGGGGAGAAGCAGGGTGGAGAATACAAGTACACATATTATCAGTAGCAAAATTACCAGCATAGTTACTAGTACATAAAAAGCGAATGGTGACAGTATGTTAACATGCTGTAAATGAATAAGAGTTAGCAACACTTATAAGCAGCCGCGGGCCGTGGAGGGAGTTACGGTGGGGCAGGGAGGCGGGGAGGGGGAGGGGCAAGGTAGAGAGGGCTCCACCCTGCTTCTCCCCCTCCCCGCCTCCCTGCCCCATCGTAACTCCCTCCACGGCCCGCGGCTGCTTATATCTCACCCTCCCTAATACACATATTATATTATTTGCTAAGAAGGTCTCTTTGTGTTGGTTTAGGGCGTGCCCATACTTTAGTGTCTTAGATTTGAAGGAATCACATCAGCATACACCAGCTCTCTCTTCATGTGAACCGCATCAACTGTTGTGTATGTGTGTTCGGCAAAGCAATATAAAACCCGCGTCATGCCCAGAATTGGCAGAAGTTGCACTTATGTTATGAGTATGAAGTCGTGGAGATCAGACCTCATAACAATTCTGTATCGTGTTGTTCTTGAAACTTTAGCACTCGCTGTACAGATATAGTTTAACAAGTAAAGCAGATAGTAGACCAATAACATATTATTCTCATGTAAACCACGATGAACTACTAGGTGGAAAGCTAAAGCAACAACTAAGTGTCGTGTGCAGAAGTTGCAAAAAAGGAAAGATGGCGTTTAAACCGGTAATGAGCCCATGCTAACTTAACACGGTGTAAAGATATCCAGGACCTAGATGACACCTCCTCATGATCCGGAAACGAACTGAATAAGATAATAGAAGTGCCATCTCATGAGAGCAGATTGCAAGTTTATATGTGGACGGTCCGCAAGGTAAAGCATTAAAAACTAGGAAAATTTAATGCTAAAGAAAAATAAAACAGCCAAGTACTTTATCGAGTCTTAAGCCAATAGGCAAGGTAAATAATAAAAACTTGACAAATAAGTCAATGAATTGTCAATGAAATGCTAGTACTCAGCATATCAAACATGAAAAAGGTCTATGACATAACTGTGTATGCAAAATAAGCTGCAACAGCCTCCAATAGGAAGTCACCGTCTTCATCCGAAAACAGTTCAGCCATCCAATTTAAAAGCGGAAAAGAACATACGTGCTCTCCCAGCACCGGATCCTCTATCACCATCAGAGGACAGCTCGGTGGGTTTTCAAGAAAGCTCTCTTCCAAGAAAGACTGTGCTGCCGCCAGTAAATTCCAGGGACCAAGTAGTCCATGCATCAATGCCACAGCCATAATCCTTTCGCCAGGACAAACCAACTCGTGAGTAATGATAGGAGTCATCAGCTGATTAAAGTCGACGTCAGGAGAAACGGGTCCGCAGAGACACAAATCAATGGCCCAATCGAAATCACAGGTCAGGCAGTGAAATACAGGCTGGACACAGGTGAAGTAGGAGAACCGAAAAGATAATCCATATGCCGTGCTTAATATCGCCAACGGCATTGTGCCACAATATTCTAGCATGCGATTGCGGAACAGTGTCAGCAGCTGCAGGGTCGGAGGTTGCATAGGAGGGACATCCATATTTAAAAATGTAAAAAAGCACAAGAGCGTCCGCTGGTAATGCAAGTAAAAATGCCAATCCACGAACCAGAGTGCAGAAAATACAATGAAAGGAAGCAGGGATGACTCCAAAGATTTTCTCAAATGAAGTCACGAGACCACTGGTAACAACTTTAAAAAAGTGTGTCAGGGACTTTGTGGAGGATGCGTTAAAGATAGTCGGAAACATGTTGCTGAAATTGAAAGGCAAATCTGAATTGAAAAGTGTGTGCACATCTGTTCGGGTGTTCGCTATGTGAAGCACGAAAGTTTCACGGGCCGAACTCAAGGCCACCTCTCTCTGAGACAAAAGAGCTCTTATTCTTGCCATGCCGTTGAAACGTGTCCCAAGGTTGGTATTTGTGGCCAGATTGAAAACTCCCTATGTTCATGTGTGGGAGGAAATAGAACATTTCTGCAGCAAATAACCCGTTCACTTACTGTTACGATAAAAGGAATACTTTTAATTAACTCAGAACAATCTTCATTATTGAGCATCAAATAACTACCATTTTCCAACAACTTGAACGTGGGGATGATAGCAGGAACTGGCGTGCCTTGCAACACGCAAGCCATATTTGGTCGGTGTTTGTTGCATGAACCGTGTAACTGTATGTGCCTACACATTAGTGAATGATCTGGCGTCTCAGTGCATTCCTCTCCATTCAGATAAACTTCTTGATCATCTTTGAAACATCTGTATGTGTATGGAAGCGACCAGACCTCATGAAGAAAAGCACTACCTAAAGGTTCATAACGACCTATTGGTATATATTTCATACAATTTGAAAACTTATATAAAGCAAAAGGCAGCGTTATTAAACCGTGGATAAGGCATGTTGTCAAAAAACCCGCAATCCTCTGCTGATGATGTCACTGAGCATGTCATGAATGATGTAATATGTGACATCATCAGCAGTGGATTACGGGTAATAGTATCTCTAGTTTACTCCCCTATAGCTGTCTTTATTTTAACATAAGTGTGTGTTTCCATCCCTTATACTTACTGTTTTTGGTTCGCTTCCAGTTCGCGTACCGGCGAGCGAACTAGGAAGCGAACTAAGAGAAATAGAGGTTGGCACAGTTCCAAATATTGTACCAATTTTTTAATAACGGGGAGTTAGTTCTGAAAAGAACTTTTTTTTTTATTTTTCTGAACATTTTTTTACTGTTTTTGAATTTTTCGGAACAGTTTTATATTTTTTGGGGTTTTTCTTGGAGGGGGCAATGAAAACGATTCATTGTAAAGGGCTCAACAGGAGCAACAAAACAAAAAAAAGAAGTATTTATTATTTTGGGCGTTTCGGACAAACTTGCATATGATAGTCAATAGCTCTGTTGATCAGAGTGATGCTTCTTTCTCCGTAGGAAATGAATCCATCGCAAAATACGCAGGTGTGTTTTACTTCACCAAATCTCATTTGTATATTTGGCACCATCTCCCTGCCCTCTGGTCCCGTTACTTCCGGTACAACAGATCTTCTGGCCATAATAGGGAGATTATCTAGGTCGTTCCGAAACTGTGCAGCATTGTAGTTGTTAGGATGCCACCTAGTCATATGGCGATGCATTGTGTAGTTTCCGAAACTGTATTTTTTGTCGGTCCCTCTGGACAGTCTATCTTGACATATAAGGCAAGTTACGTATCTTGCATTTACTTTTTTCTGACCTTTGGGAATTTTAAAAAATTGCCAAATGAAGTTTTCTTTCCGGTGAGACGTCTTGGGCTGCTCAGGCAAAAACTGCCTCTCTTCGTGCTCGTCCTCCTGTTCCTCTTCTTCTTCTTCTTGTTGAATTATAACTTGAGCAGGTGGTCCACTCTTCCTTGGATGTGGTGGAGGTGGTGGGGAAGCACCAGCTGAAGCTACTAAAGAAGCCATTGCTCAGTGATCACAAAGGGTCTTTCTCTCAAAATGATGAAAGTCAGAGTGAGGAAAGAAGGAGGGATTTTCATCATTTGGGAAAAACAAGAGTTCTCAACCAATCAAAAGTGTTCATTTTAGATTATATGACCTAGTCTTACATCATTAGGAAACCAAAAGTGAAATGAACCAATGAAAAGTGTTATTACCAAGTCACATGACTTGCTGTGTTTACGTTAAGCGCTTTGCAGGGCCTCCCGGTTTGCTTCCAGAAACCTGCGCTTTGCGACTCGCTTCGCGTACCAGTTCGCTAACGTAGTACGTCATATGACGTATCACGCGACAACGTGAAACGTCATGCGGACGGGAGGCGTCACGATGTTGTTTTGTAACGCGGCACTTGCGGTAAAGAAACGTTTACCGGCTCGCGGTCTATTTCGCGGCATCAAGGTCAGCTAACGGGAAGCTTCCCGATTTGCGAAGCGGGAACGAAGAAAAAAAAATATTTAAAAAAAAAATTATTCATAAACATATAAAATATATTTTTGGATTTAAAGAAGAATACATTTTACAGCTACAGATATTAGCTGTTAAAAAACCAATGAAATTCACAGAAAAAACCATAGGTTATGGACCATATATAGTTAGGAATTAGCATTTACAAAACCTTGAAAATTCACTGAAAAAACCATAGGTTATAGACCATATATAGTTAGGAATTAGCATTTACAAAACCTTGAAAATTCACTGAAAAAACCATAGGTTATAGACCATATATAGTTAGGAATTAGCATTTAAAAAACCTTATTTTACTCACACAAAACCATTGAAATTCCATATATAGTTAGTTGCATTAACTATATATCGCGCACCCGCAATCCACTGCTGATCATGTCACATATTACATCATTCATGACATGGTCAGTGACATCACTGATGACATCACTGATGACATCTCAAATGACATCACTGATGACATCACTGATGACATCTCATTTGACATCATTCTTGTGCTAATACGATAAACCTCTTCAGACTCTAATATAACCTTAGATACACTCAGTGTATACAGACACTCACACACTGCCACTCATCCATGGAGTTACTCACACACCCAGTCAGTCATGCAAAGAAACAATCTCACCTCCATTTCTTCAACTATACAGTTAAACACACCTTACTTATTGAAACATATACTAACACATATTTACTCTCTTATACAATCCCTGATACAAGTTCACAATGATCGATACAACCACTCACTCATTCAGTGGCTCTCATGCACAGTTATTTATATATGCCAACTCTCACATGTACTGTGTTTTACATATGTACTTACTATGACATGTAGCATTGAGATATCCATTCACTCATCAATACACTCATGCACACAGTCAACTGCCCATGTAGCTGTTTCCACATGCACTCTTGAACTCATACACCTAGTGAATAAACTGCTCACACATCTATGCATAGAGTCTCACACCTTCCAGCCACCCCCACACAAACTCAATCTCCCATAGAAATACTTGGGCAACCAATTAATAACACATATAGCCTCTCGTATAGCTAATGATCAACACATGCAGCAGTTTACAGAACAACAGACATAATGATGCACAAATTAAGACAGTTTAGTCACTAACCCATGCATTCAGTGAGACACATTTAATCACTCACTCATACAGTCAGTCATGCACCTACTAAATCCTTCATCCAGACACTTATACATCCACTCAAGACATATTTTAACTTTACAGAAAAATACAGTCACTGGATGTTGTCATCAGTGATGTCATCAGTGATGTCATTTGAGATGTCATCAGTGATGTCATCAGTGATGTCACTGACCATGTCATGAATGATGTAATATGTGACATGATCAGCAGTGGATTGCGGGTGCGCGATATATAGTTAATGCAACTAACTATATATGGAATTTCAATGGTTTTGTGTGAGTAAAATAAGGTTTTTTAAATGCTAATTCCTAACTATATATGGTCTATAACCTATGGTTTTTTCAGTGAATTTTCAAGGTTTTGTAAATGCTAATTCCTAACTATATATGGTCTATAACCTATGGTTTTTTCAGTGAATTTTCAAGGTTTTGTAAATGCTAATTCCTAACTATATATGGTCCATAACTTATGGTTTTTTCTGTGAATATATATATATATATATATATATATATATATATATATATATATATATATATATATATATATATGCCACGAAAACCTCCTTTTCAAGAAGCAGAAGCCACAACGGGGAATTCAGGAAGCAGCTTTTATTTTCCAAAAGGGCGGATGCATTTCGGCTATAGGTGAGCCTCGTCAGCGCCCAAGCAATTGTGCAACTTCCAACATTGCGAGTGTCCATCTAGTCGCCCTCTTATTGGCTGAGGGCTCGCTCCACCCACTGATGTTGTAATCTCACCTGATGTTGATAACCACTTAGTGTGCATAGACCACAACACCCAGAATGCACGGTGTCAGGTCCGGTAAGTTTTTTGCGGGGGGAGCTAAAAAGAAAGTTCTTGTGGTGATGGCAGGGCAATCTGGAAGTGATTTTACAATTGCTTGCTTGATTCGTTGGTGCAAACCGCCTCCTCCAGTCCCCAAACCGTTCCAATCTCGGAGCTTCAAGGATACATCCCGCGGGGACAGTAGCGGCAATACGTACTGTCCAGAAGGAGGTTAATAACCCCTCACCGCTTTTTCACCCCAAAGCTCCTCAATGGGTCCCGACTGACCATGTTCATGGAAACAAGCAAAAACCGCCGTGGACGGCAGAAGACCAGTGACGTCAGGACCACTTGCGGAACGGGAGCCTCTGTAGCGTGTCCCTGGCTGACACGCAAATTGTATGCCACGAAAACCTCCTTTTCAAGAAGCAGAAGCCACAACGGGGAATTCAGGAAGCAGCTTTTATTTTCCAAAAGGGCGGATGCATTTCGGCTATAGGTGAGCCTCGTCAGCGCCCAAGCAATTGTGCAACTTCCAGCATTGCGAGTGTCCATCTAGTCGCCCTCTTATTGGCTGAGGGCTCGCTCCACCCACTGATGTTGTAATCTCACCTGATGTTGATAACCACTTAGTGTGCATAGACCACAACACCCAGAATGCACGGTGTCAGGTCCGGTAAGTTTTTTGCGGGGGGAGCTAAAAAGAAAGTTCTTGTGGTGATGGCAGGGCAATCCGGAAGTGATTTTACAATTGCTTGCTTGATTCGTTGGTGCAAACCGCCTCCTCCAGTCCCCAAACCGTTCCAATCTCGGAGCTTCAAGGATACATCCCGCGGGGACAGTAGCGGCAATACGTACTGTCCAGAAGGAGATTAATAACCCCTCACCGCTTTTTCACTCCAAAGCTCCTCAATGGGTCCCTACTGACCATGTTCATGGAAACAAGCAAAAACCGCCGTGGACGGCAGAAGACCAGTGACGTCAGGACCACTTGCGGAACTGGAGCCTCTGTAGCGTGTCCCTGGCTGACACGCAAATTGTATGCCACGAAAACCTCCTTTTCAAGAAGCAGAAGCCACAACGGGGAATACAGGAAGCAGCTTTTATTTTCCAAAAGGGCGGATGCATTTCGGCTATAGGTGAGCGTTGTCAGCGCCCAAGCAATTGTGCAACTTCCAGCATTGCAAGTGTCCATTTAGTCGCCCTCTTATTGGCTGAGGGCTCGCTCCACCCACTGATGTTGTAATCTCACCTGATGTTGATAACCACTTAGTGTGCATAGACCACAACACCCAGAATGCACGGTGTCAGGCCCGGTAAGTTTTTTGCGGGGGGAGCTAAAAAGAAAGTTCTTGTGGTGATGGCAGGGCAATCTGGAAGTGATTTTACAATTGCTTGCTTGATTCTTTCGTGCAAACCGCCTCCTCCAGTCCCCAAACCGTTCCAATCTCGGAGCTTCAAGGATACATCCCGCGGGGACAGTAGCGGCAATACGTACTGTCCAGAAGGAGGTTAATAACCCCTCACCGCTTTTTCACCCCAAAGCTCCTCAATGTGTCCCGACTGACCATGTTCATGGAAACAAGCAAAAACCGCCGTGGACGGCAGAAGACCAGTGACGTCAGGACCACTTGCAGAACGGGAGCCTCTGTAGCATGTCCCTGGCTGACACGCAAATTGTATGCCACGAAAACCTCCTTTTTAAGAAGCAGAAGCCACAACGGGGAATTCAGGAAGCAGCTTTTATTTTCCAAAAGGGCGGATGCATTTCGGCTATAGGTGAGCCTCGTTAACGCAACTTTTACAACCCAAGTCGTTACAACGACTTGCGCTGGGGGGGGCGCTCCAGGATAGGGAATAGTTTAATTTACTATCCAACTCCTTCCCTACTATCCACGGAGACTGGAGTTGGAATAGTAAATTAAACTATTCACTATCCAGCGCCCCCCGACGCAAGTCGTTGTAACGGCTTGCATTGTAAAAGTTGCGTCGTAAAGGCATGCGTTGTAAATGCATGCGTAGTGACAACATACATCCTGTAATATGGGACATCATCAGCAGTGCATTGCGGGCACGCGAGTTATAGTTAGCTGAACTAACTATAACGGGGGAATTTCAATGGTTTTGTATGAGTGTAATGTCCAGCTAACTTTAACGTGTGAAACCTATGGTTTTTTCAGTGAATTTGCAAGGTTTTTTAAATGCTAATTCCTAACTATAACATGTGTGAAACCTATGGTTTTTTCAGTGAATTTCTAAGATTTTTTAAATACTAATTCCTAACTATAACGTGGCTGAAACATATGGTTTTCTCAGTGAATTTCTAAGGTTTTTTAAATACTAATTCCTAACTATAACGTGGCTGAAACCTATGGTTTTTTCAGTGAATTTCAAAGGCTTTGTAAATGATATTTGTTAAATGTATTAATTGTTATATTTTTTTATTCTGATTTACCACATTTTTTTAAATTATTTATTTTTCGATATTTTATTTTTTAAATTACATTACATATTTTTTATATAAATTAAAAAATAAATGTTTTTAAAAATATTGAAATTGTAATTTTTTTTATATATTTTTTTTATTTATATATATTTTATATCGCAGGCAATGATATCCTATGGAAGGAAATTCAAGTTATTGTAACTACGAATAGAATTACTTTTCAGGATCAGTAGTAGGCTGAAAGATGCAGCACTGAGGTCTCTCTTGATAACAGTAATTCGTAGTTCGGCTGATTTTAGAGGAATTTTTTAAAGTTCCAAAACTCCACACTTAGAAGAATTTCCAAGTAAAACATGTCAATGTTAGCCTATGGAAGGAAATTCAAGTTACTGTAAGTATAGTTACATTTACTTTTCAGGGTCCGTCCTGGGCTCAAAGATGCAGCACTGATGTCTCTCGTGATAACAGGTGAATAAATCGGAATTAGTAGTTTGGCTGATTTTACAGGAATTTTTTAAACTTCCAAACTCCACACCAGTCAATGTTAGCCTAAGGAAGGAAATTCAAGTTACTGTAACTACGATTAGAATTACTTTTCAGGATCAGTAGTGGGCTTAAAGATGCGGCACTGAGGTCTCTCCAGATAACAGGTGAGTAAATCAGAATTCGTAGTTCGGCTGATTTTTGAGACATTTTTTAAAGTTCCAAAACTCCACACTTACAAAAATTTCCAAGAGAAACCACTCAATGTTAGCATATGGAAGGATTTCAAGTTACTGTAACTACGATTAAAGATCTTTTTTCCATGGCTCGAGCCTAGCAGGACAGTGACGGTTGGTTCTCGATTGTTTGAAACTAAATGGGGGTTGGAGCGACTTCGTTTTGCCGTAAGACCGGGCTTTAATGTATGTTATCAAATACTGCTTGCTCAGCTTACGCACAAGGAGGGCCGGATAGACGGGGACAGGGTTGAATACTGTTTGCTGAACCCGGACTGATATCTGATGGCTGGCTGGCAGAACTGTGTTTGTTACGGGGCTCACGCTGGTGACCAGGACTCCTACGATTTGTCTGTATACTACTCTGTGTATATCTTCCACGAATTGGCTCTGCTTTTTGTACAATCATGGCGTGCGTGGGGGGGGAGGGGAGACCGGGGGACACACAGAATGGCCCTCCTCCGCATTCTTTCCTTGCTGGCCTTCGGGCTGGGCGGGGGGGGATTTTCCTACCTTTGGGAGGGGTTTCTTTATTTTTGGGGCGACAGGCACGCTGCTAGGGTTTAGGCTGTAGCCATCTGCAGGGGTGCAGGGTGGGGGGGTGGGGGGGTTCTTGTCCGGGGGTGTTTTCATTTCTACGGCCTTTTTGTTCCTTCCTCTCTCTTTCTCTTGAGTAACACTTTGGGATATTTCAGCCTAAAGGGTTTCTTCTCCCTTTCCTGTAACTATATTTTGGGTATTCTTTATGGGGCGACAGGCACGCTGCTAGGGAGGGGTAAGCCATAGCCTCTGCAGGGGTGCAGGGTGGGGGGTAGGGGGAGGGGTCCTTCCTTTTTTTTTTTTTTTTTTTTCTTGTCCCCCTTTTTTTTTGTTTCTATGGGTCCTTTTTTCCTTCACTCACTTATCCTTCTTCGTCCTCTTATTCTTTCCCTTTCTCTTGGGTCATTATGGAGGTTAAGTATTACGGCTCTTGTTGTATCTGTGTTTTGGTATATTGGTATTTTCGTAAGGTGGTCTTGCGTTCATGGGGTGGGCGATGACTGGTGCGAACTGTGATTGCTTATTCCTTCATTCCGATATGTGTACTGTAGCACCGACAAGTCGACAACGGTTACTAGCTCTGCTGACATCCTGATGTGTGCATTGCCCACCCTATGCCCTTAGCTTGATTGTAAGCCATATGATCCTTCTCATTATATAATTTAAAATGAACCTTCACTGATCCTTTACCTCGGTGGGCGCGTCCAGCTGAAGTGCTTTTTGTATTGTATGCAATATGATGTGAGGTGGAATACTGAGGTAATTCTTGATGGCCGTAATTGCTACAAACAGATTTCGAGGCCGGCCAGGTTGGTTGTAGGCCCGTAATTGTATTTAAATGCTGCATGGCAAAGGTTTAATAAAAAATGGAGAAAAAAAAAAGAAAAAAAAAAAAGATCTTTTTTCAGGATCAGTAGTGGGCTGAAAGATGCAGCACTGAGGTCTCTCCTGATAACAGGTGAGTAAATCGCAATTCGAATTTTTTAAAGTTCCAAAACTCCACACAGACGAATTTCCAAGTAAAACATGTCAATGTTAGCCTATAGAAGGAAATTCAAGCTACTGTAACTACGATTAGAATTACTTTTCAGGATCAGTAGTGGGCTGAAAGATACAGCACTGAGGTCTCTCTTGATAACAGGTGAGTAAATGGGAATTCGTAGTTCAGCTGATTTTAGAGGAATTTTTTTAAGTTCCAAAACTCCATACTTAGAAGAATTTACAAGTAAAACATGTCAATGTTAGCCTATGGAAGGAAATTCAAGTTACTGTAAGTATGGTTACAATTACTTTTCAGGGTTGGTCCTGGGCTCAAAGATGCAGCACTGGCGTCTCTTGTGATAACAGGTGAGTAAATCGGAATTTGTAGTTCGGATGATTTTACAGGAATTTTTTTAACTTCCAAAACTCCACACTTAGAAGAATTTCCATGTGAAACCGGTCAATGTTTGCCTATGAAAGGAAATTCAAGTTACTGTAAGTATGGTTACATTTACTTTCCAGGGTCGGTCCTGGGCTCAAAGATGCAGCACTGAAGTCTCTCGTGATAACAGGTGAGTAAATCGGAATTCGTACTTCGGCTGATTTTAGAGGAATATTTCGCTCAATAGTGAAGGAAGGGGGCGGGGCCTGAGGAGACATGTGTGCAAGCACGCCCTGTGGCGCGTTTTAGGTTGGGGAATATATTCCTCTTCAATCCTGAGGTCACCTATGAGCCAACTAGCCCATCAGGTACCTCCAGTTTGCGCCAGGGAGCTGTATTGCAGAGAGGTGTTCAGAGGGCACGCCCCCTTTTTACAACACTCTGCAACGCAGCTCCGTGGCACTTACTAGAGGTACCCGTTGGACTAGTTGGCCCCTAGGGGGCCTCTGGATTGAAGAGGAATATATTCCCCAAGCTAAAACATGCCACAGGGCGTGTTTGCACACATGTCACCTCATGCCCAGCCCCCTATCTTCACCACTGTGCAAACATGCCCCGTAACGCGTTCTAAGTTGGGGGATTAATTCCCCTTGCATACTGGGGGTCCCTGGGGGCCAACTAGCACACCAGGAACCTCCAATATGCCCAGGGGGCTGCAGTGCAGAGAGGTGTAAAAAGGGGCGTGGCCTCATTACACCTCTCTGCAATGCAGCCCCCTGGCGCGTTTGCAGAGGGGGAACTAATTCTTCTTGCATACTGGGGGTCCCTGGGGGCCAACTAGCCCACCAGGAACCTCCAGTGTTCGCCAGGGGGCTGCGTTGCAGAGAGGTGTAAAGAGGCCGCGCCCCTTTTTACACCTCTCTACAACGCAGCCCCCTGGTGCTTTTTCAGAGGGGGAACTAATTCCCCTTGCATACTGGGGGTCCCTGGGGGCCAACTAGCCCACCTGGAACCTCCAGTATGCGCCAGGGGGCGGGTTGCAGAGAGGTGTAAAGCTGCCATGCCCCTTTTTACACCTCTCTGCAAGGCACCCCCTGGTGCTTTTTCAGAGGGGGAACTAATTCCCTTTGCATACTGGGGGTCCCTGGGGGCCAACTAGCCCACCAGGAACCTCCAGTGTGTGCCAGGGGCTGCGTTGCAGAGAGGTGTAAAAGAAGCGTGGCCTCATAACACCTCTCTGCAAGGGAGCCCCCTGGCCCATATTGGAGGCTCTTGGTGGGCTAGTTGGCCCCCAGGGACCCCCAGTATGCAAGTGGAAGTACTTCCACCTCTGCAAATGCGCCAGGGGGCGCGTTTGCAGAGAGGTGCAGGGATGGGGCGTGGCCTCCTCCCGATCCTGTTAGAAAAAAAAACTTCTTTTTTGGGGGGGTCTGCCCCCAATTTTTTTTTTTTTTTTTTCTTAAATCGGGAAGGGGCCGCGTGGCTCCCCTCCCGTGGCCAATTCCAGCCCCTGGGACCCCATCCCCCGGGGCATGGCCAACTTTATTTTTTCATTTTTGTGGAGGGGGCTGCATAGCCCCCTTCCTATGCCCCCCTTAAGGCCCCAGGGACCCCATCCCCCGGAGCCTGGCCTTCCTCATTGGGGGCATCCCCAAGCCCCCCACAGTCCCTGCCGGTTCCCCGCATCCTGCAGGAGCCGGCATTGCTTTTCTGTTTGGGGAGCAACTAGCATGCTGCTACCCATACAGAAAAGCAATCAGCTTTGATTTTTGATTTTTGATTTTTCAAAAATCAAAGCAGTTTGCTGTGGTAGGGTGGGAGCCGCAAGGCTCCCGCCCTACCATAGCAAACAGCAGTGTCCTGGGGGTGGGCACCCGGGGACACTGCAGGAGCCGGCCCTGGTGGGTGGCGGTCCCCAGGGCCATTGAGGGCTTTAGGAGGGGGGCCGCGTGGCCCCCCTCCCAACATCAACAAAGCCCCGGGGAGGTGGTGGTCCCCGGGGCGTGTGGGGGGGGTTGAGCCTCCCCCACAGGTTTTTTTTTTCTTTTATTAAAAAAATGAAGCCCCGGGGGTGGCGGTCCCCAGGGCTGCGGGGGGGCCATGAGCCCACCTCATACTTAGAAAAAAAGCCCTGAGGGGTGGCGGTCCCCGGGGCTCGGGGGGCCTTAGAGGCCCCCATCACTAATAACAAAGCCCCGGGGGTGGCGGTCCCCGGGCTGTGGGGGGGGCTCTATGCCCCCCACTGTCATAATTACTTTGCCCCGGGGGGGGGGGGCGGTCTCCGGGGCAGTGTGGGGGGGATTGGGACCCCCCACACTTTTTTACTCATATTGGTCCCCCCGGGGGCTAATTTTTAAAAAAGCAGACCGGGTTCCTTTTTTTTTCCGCGGAGTTCGCATACGTACGCGGATCCCGCGATTTTTTGTCCTTGTGGGACCCCCTGAGCAGGCCTAGGGGGTCAGGATGTTTCTACCCTGCCCCCTTTTTGTGTTTTCCATGTTTATTTCTCTGCTTTCTTGTGCCTCGGTACTACCGATGCACAAGATGGCTGCCAACACTTCCTGGTTTGGAGTTTTGACAGCCAATACGCATTCAGCTAAGCTCCTATAGATATACTTATGATTTTACTTATGATTTTCTCAGGAACTACTGAACGGATTGACACCATTTAACAAAAAGCGTGATCTGCGAACCGAACTCTACCTTTTTGCCAAATTTGGTGTAATTCCGTTCAGCCGTTCGGGCTGTACCCCTGGCTAAAGGTCCTAAGGAAAATTGCATTGGGAAAACATGTTTTGGGACCCCCCTTTTTTCTCGGCCCCCACTTGACGAATCACCCTCAAACTTTCAGGGAAGGAGCAGAGCAGAGCAGGCCATTTTTCTTGGGAAATTCGCCAAGATTCGTCCACTGGCGCCAAAGTTATTCCAAATAGAATGTTGCGAATTTCCTATGGAAAGTAGGTCCTAACTATAACTATCTACTGGCGATCGCCAGTAGGTAATATATATATATATATATATATATATATATATATATATATAAATATATATATATATAAATATATATATCAGAGCAAATCCTGGATCGTCACCAACTTCCAAAGGCGCACAAACACAGGTACGGACCACTTCAAGGGACGTTTCCAAACTGCAGTGCTTTTATTTAAATCGCATATATATAGCAACCAGTCATTCCTGGCCAGTGCCTCAGCATGACGCATTTCGACCAAAATAAATCAGTCTTGTTCATCTATATCTATATAGCCTACTGTGGTCGCCAGTAGGTAGTTTTAGTTAGGACCTTGTTTCCATTGTAAGATTGATTTTTCATTTGCCATTAATTTTGGTGCCAAGGCAAATTTCCACAAAATATTCATAACTGTTTCGATGCTCACTTCAGCTGGTATCTTGAAAGTTTTGGGGTGATCCGTCAAGCAGGGGCCTAGAACCACAGGGTTCTTAAAAGTGCTCTTTCCCCATGTTAATTCCCATAGGACCTTTAGACTTGGCTACAGCCCTAACTGCTGAACGGATTTAAATCAAATTTGGCGAGAAGGTAGATGTTCGTCCCAAAGTGCCTTTTTGTGATTTGGTGTAAATCCATTAAGTAGTTTTGGAGTTTTTTTTTTTTTTTTTTTTTTTTTTTTTTAAAAACCTTTATTTGAGCAAGCAAGAAGTTACAAGGATGGGCCTACAACCACACGGGCCAGCCGCTAAAAAGGAGTAGACACATATCATATATGCCCGCCGAGGTGACAGTCAACCAACAATGCAATACTCCACATTATATACAGAGCAAAAACAGGTTTTATGTTTATAAAAGAAACAAACATACAAAAAGGCGAGAGTGTATCACTGAAGGTCAGCCCAAGGGACGCAAGGGGGGGGACAGCAACGGAGGTGCAGTAGCAAAATTCTAAGCACTAAGGAGTTCGGAGGGGGGGGAGGGGCGCAGAGATCAGGAAAAAGGGGGGGGAGAGCTGGAAACACCAGCTCAGTCCCTATACGAAGATTCCGAGAACGCTAGCCTAAGGAGATAGGGTAATCTCGATAGTGTCCACAAGGGGAGGAGTACAAATGTCGCCACGGTATTCATTCCATTGACCCCACACCTTCACCCATGCCCTGGGTCTGCCCCTGGCCACATAGACGGTTTTCTCACGGAACATGGACCAATCCATGTTATCCTCCCATTGCGAGAGGGCAGGGGGCCTGGAGGCCCCCCAGAGTTGCGCAATATCTCGCTTCGCAATCATATAGCCCAGGGTGGCCCATCTAGTCTGTGCCACCGAATAGTCAGTGGGCTCCCAAACATTCAGAAGACAGCGACGGGGTTCTGGACGCAAGGAGATCCCTGTCACCACAGTCATCAGATCAAGCACAGCCACCCAATAAGCAGCCACCATCGGGCACTCCCAAAGAATATGCAGGAAAGTAGCACGCAAACCACATCCACGCTTACACAATCCATCGGAGGAAAAGCCCATCACCATCAGTCGCGGCCCCGTCACGTACACCCGATGAAGGATCTTCAATTGGACCAGACGGAGTCGAGCCGGGATAGCCACCTCCTTCGGGGAGGAGAGGGCCGACTGCCAATCCTCATCATCAAGTTCCAACCCATCTCCCACCCACTGTTCCCGAAGTCGGGTCAGTAAGTCAGTCCGATTGTTAATCAACTTTTTATAGATCAGGGAGATAGTGCTATCAGGAAGATGTTCATCAAGGATACGGTCCTCAAGGGGGGAGGAGTCAGGCGGAATCTCACCAGGAGCAAGTACCGAAACCAAAGCGTGACTGACCTGTAAATATCGAAAGAATTCCCGACCACTCAGGCCGTAGTCAGCCTGAAGGGCCTGAAACGGGCGCACAGAACCCTTAGAGTATACATCCCCCACCTTAGAGATCCCAATCAATTCCCAACGGTCAAAACCCTTGGATGACCAAAGACCGCCCAGACGTTCTGAAGCATAAAGCGGCGTCGCCAACGTCAAGCGATCCTCCCAGCCCAGGCTCACATTCGCGGCACGCCATACCGACAAAGCAATCAAAGTAGGTCCCACAAGATGGCGCCCAGCGGAGCGAGAATAGAGCACTCTGTTAAAGTCACCTCCCGGAAGCTGAAGTTTATCCATTTCGAACGCCGGATTACGACCCGGCGAGAACATAGCATGATTGATAGCGGACAGATGGGAAGCCCAGTAGTATCTCTTAACATCGGGGAGCGCCATGCCCCCATCATACCACGGAATGGAAAGTTTTGCGAGAGCAATGCGCGGTCGCCCATCCCAAATAAGTTGCCTCTGAAGGCTCTCAATCTCCCGAAAATAGGCCTTAGGGATAGGATCGTAATAATTCTGGAGAGCGTAGAGAACAGTAATGACATCATCTTAAACAAGGCCGCCCGACCCAGGGGAGATAAGGGAAGTTTGCGCCAACGGGCAACGTCCAAACGGAGCCTAAGCAACGGGGGAAGGAGATTGCGATCATAACGAAGGGATGGGTCCAAGGTAACGAAAACCCCCAAGTATTTGAAGCCATCCCGGACCACCTGAAGAGGAAGTCTACTCGGCAACGAAGGCAAGACACCAGATAGAACGTACACACATGACTTAGACCAGTTGATGACGAGGCCTGAGTTAGTGCCAAAGGACGCAAGAACGTCAAATAAAACAGACAAAGACTTGCGAGGGGAAGTAAGATACAAGAGGATGTCGTCTGCATAAAGCGAGACGCGGTCTTCAAAGTCCGGGGCCCAACGAATCCCTTTAAGGGATGGTTCCCAACGGAGCCAGGCCGCCAACGGTTCAAGAGCGAGCGCAAACAACAGAGGGGACAAGGGGCAACCCTGACGGGTACCCCTGCCCAAGGAGAAGGGAGCCGACACTCTACCGTTCACTACAACTTGTGCCAGAGGTTCCGCGTATAATAATCTAACCCAGCTAATAAACTCGCACCCGAATCCGAATTTCTCAAGAGTCACCCATAAATAGGGCCACTCCAGAGTGTCAAAGGCCATGGAGGCATCCAGGGACGCCAAAATGGCCGGTTCAGTCAAACGCCCCGCCCTCGCCAGCACGCCGTGGAGGCGACGCAAATTCAGAGCAGTGTTCCGATGTGGGATAAAACCAGACTGATCCGGATGGACCAAATCCCCGAGAACCGAAAGGAGACGGGTCGCCAAAAGTTTAGCCAACACCTTAGGTTCAACATTTAATAGGGATATGGGCCTATACGAGGAACAGAGGTCACGCGGTTTACCCTCTTTAGGGATGACGACGATTGTCGCCAGACGCTGATCATAAGGAAGTATGTTCCGCTCACGAGATTCTAAAAACATGGCGCGAAGATACGGCGCCACCCCATCGGGGCGCAGTTTGTACAACTCAATAGGCAGACCGTTCGGGCCCAATGCTTTGCCCGAACGAAGCGAACGAACTGCAGTGGCTATCTCATCATTCGTAAAAGGGGAGTCCAAAGCAATACGGTCCAAGTCGGTGACACAGGGCAAAGTGATATCACGCAGAAGAAGGCGGGAGTCGGCAACATCCCTCACAGACACGGGAGCATACACCACACTGAAATATTCCGCAAAACGATCAACAATAGCAGTCGGATCAATCACATTCTCACCACTCGCAGACTGGATCACGGGCACCACAGGATTAACTCTTTCTTTCTTATCCAACCACGCTAGGAGTTTGCCCGCCTTGTCACCCACATCATACAATCTGCCCTGTTGCTCACGAAACATCACCTTCGCAGCGTCAGTGACCAAGGATTTATATGCAAACTGTTTTAGACCCAGGGCATGGAGTTTCTCAGGCGTGACACCAGACTCTAACTCGCCCTCCAGAGCAGAGATCTCTCCCTCGAGGTCCACTATCTCCCTCCTCCCAGCCTTCTTGGCTTCAACAATCAGGGAAAGGGCCTGTCCACGAATCACAGTTTTAAAGGCTTCCCACAGGGACACAGCCGAAGAGACCGACCCCTCGTTTTCCAAGAAATATGCATCCATGGACTTGAGCAAGAGGGTACGAGTCGCCGGGGAGGAAAGATACCAAGGGTTAATGGGAGCCACTCGGCCCGCCGTTTCCACCCCAACCTCAAAACGAAGCCAGAGAGGCGAGTGATCAGAAATACCCCTTGGCAAATGTAAAATCTCACGAACCGCAGATGATTGGGCCGCGGGCATCAGGAAATAATCCAGCCGAGACAGACTGCCGTGAGCCCCAGAATGGAAGGTGTATTGGAGCTGAGTAGGATGCAGCAGTCGCCAGCAGTCCACAAGGCCAAAGGTATCCAGAAACCCACCCAACCACTGCTGAGCCTGCGGGGTATCTCTAGGGGGATGGCGATCGTGAAGGCCGGAAAACACCGAGTTAAAATCACCGGCCAGAAAGAGAGTACTATCGGGGAGATCTAACAAAACACGGCCCAAATCAGTAAAAGTAGAAGCCTGCAAACCCGGGGGAACATAAACATTGAAGAGAGATAGGGTGCGGCCCTCATACCTACCCACCAAAACAATATATCTCCCACGATCATCGTGAATCACCTCATCAATCGCCAGGGGGAGGGAGGTTCGAACAAGAATGCCCACACCCCTAGATCCGGAGGTAAACCCCGAGTGCGCCACAAGGCGGTATCCCCATCTATTCATTGCATAACAAACATTACCAATCAAATGGGTTTCTTGCAGGAAAACAATGTCCGGTGACAAACGTCGTATACATTTTAAGACAACACTGCGCTTAATACGATCTCCCAGGCCATTAACGTTCCAGGAAAGAAATTTCAACCCTCTACCCCCCATCCCAGCCGCCCGAGCCAAGACCCCTCGTCCATGAGCTAGACATCAGAAACAGCAGCATACACAGGAGCAACTCGCCTTGAAAACAACACACAGAAAAGAAAAAACTTCCCAACCTCCCACCCCCAAACTGAAGAGAAACACCCCCCACCCTGCACCCCTGCAAAAAGCTAAAGAGCCACCCCAACCTGCAGTGTGCCTGTCGCCCAAGAACCCCTATTCTACACAAAGACCCCGGAGGAGGAAAGGTCTCCGTTCCACCCTCCCCCCGACCTCAGCAAGAACAACAATAACAAACGAAAGACAGAATAATCACAGTGTAGAGGGACGCCGGCCAACACTCCTGAAAGTGTATATAAAATAAGACATAAGAGCCGAACAGTTAGATCTCCACACCACCTTCGGCACCACCCGGGTGAGCGGCGGAGTCAGTCTCAGGAGGACGATCAGGCAATGAGTCCAGCCAGTCATTAACAACATCTGGTCGATCAAAGAAAAGGGTACGCTCATTGTATTCGACCCGAAGTCTGGTGGGAAAGAGCATGGCGTAACGTAGGCCCCGATCCCGAAGACGTTTCTTGGCACCACGAAACTCCATACGTTGTCTCTGAACCTGTTGAGAAAAGTCCGGGTAGAAGTTCACCGTAGCATTCTCAAAGGCCACCGGGCCCTTCACCCGCGAGGCCTGCAGGATAGCGTCCCGGTCCCTATAATGAAAAAGCTTCGCTACAATGGGTCTCGGCGGGGCTCCCGGCTTGACTTTGCCCCCTGGAACACGATGTGCGCGTTCCACAGTGAAAAATTTTGTAAGACCAGAAGGGGCCAGATGGTTCAAGACCAGATCCTCAACCAGGAGATCCACCGAGTGGGGTTCAGGGTTCTCCGGTACACCAACCAGGCGAACATTGCAGCGACGCGCCCTATTTTCAAAATCCTCCAGGCGACGGGTCATGAAGTCGTTCCCCCGACGGAGATTTCCGATCTCTGTCTGGAGCTCTGAGACGTCCTTCGTAAGGCTAGACGATTTAATATCCAATGATTGTACCCTCTCATTCGTCTTGCCAAGATCAGCACGAATCAGATTCACCTCAATAGCCACGGTGTCAAGTTTATGGGCCAAGGCCTCGTACTGTAGGCCGATGGATTCCCTCACACCCGAGATGGCGCCCATGATATCCTGTAGGGAGGGCTCCGCCGACTCTTCCAAAACTCGTTCGGACGCTATACTGGAACTAGGCAGGGCAGCTCCGGGGGACCCCTTAGAATGGGTATAACGGTCCATGACATTCGATTGAACTGGAGCTCCGCGCAGAGGTGTTTTCGTCTTGCGCGTCTCTCTGTCCCCTCTGCCCGCCATTTTGAAGATGCGTCACAGGACAAGCCACCAGGTTCGACGGGCCCGACACCCAAAGCGCAGGATCAAAAGTACACTAAAAAGGGGGCACAACTCGGGTAGAGGTCGCCAAGCCAGCAAATAGGTCACATGAAAGCCCAACAGTCGATCAGCCTCCAAGTCTCAGCCGGAACACGATGTCCACACCCGTGGCCCAAGTCGGAACAGAATCGAAACCGAAACTTAGGAAGGGGGGACCCACCAGGCCAGATCTCCTGCCGTTGTTGTTCAATTGCAGGACGGCTACAGAACCGCACCCCGTCCCGGGCGCACCTCAAGGGCGGAGCCCAAAAGTTCAGAGCACCATATCTCAGGAATATGATATCCAAATCAAATTCCGAAAAGTGCCAGGGTAATCAGCCAAACGTCCCCCACACGAATTCTTGCAAGAAATCAGGATTCAGCCAGGATAAGATGCCGGGAGCGGCGAGGGTCCGGAGAGCGCTGTGCTCACGCGGCCATCTCGGATGCCCGCCAAGCTCCTCCAGTTTTGGAGTTTTTAAAAGAAATTTCCAGTTGCCTATATAGGGACGCAGTTGATTCGCAACCCCTCCAGATCTTGTGCTGAGATCTGATTGGCTGCCAATACTTCAAACCAGGAAGTGGTGGGGACCTCTTGTGACTCGGCTGAACTGAGTCACAGAAAAAAAACATTTGAAAAAAGAAAATGGGGCAGGGTAGAAACACGGATCCGTGACTCCCGACAAGACATATTTTATGAAACAAAGCGTGGACTCCTGCGCATCTTAATGAGAAGGCCCCAACGTGGGCCAAACTATTGAGTTAAAATATAATTAATTAAAGGAGTTGGTCACATGGTGCCCCCCTCCTAGGGTATTTATATCCCCCGGGGAACACCCCATCCACAGTATTTTTTTTACTATAGGGAGCAGCCGGGTACCCAGGCCCCGGAAACTGCCACCTCCTCTGGGTCCATTTTTAAGAAATAGAAGGGCACACACTCCTTCCTCGACCCTGGGTACCACCACCTCCCTGTGGCCATGTTAAAGGAATTTGGGGGGCTTCATGGATCCCCTATGCCACAGGGACCACCGCCTCCACAGGGCTTAAATATCTGTATGACGGGGCCTCAGGGACCCCGCCTGGTCACAGGGACCACCACCTCCATGTGGCCAAAATACCAAAATGTGAGGGCGCCTTCATGGCCCAGGGACCAAAACCTCCCCAGGGCTCCCTTCAAAGTAAAAGGAGGGGGATCCTCAGCCAATATTGGCCCTTGGGAAGGCCCCCCCAGAGTACGCTCCTGCAAATTCCTCGGGTAACTACCCCGGGACATTGCAGTTTGCTATGACTATGCAGGAACATTGTATTGTATTGTGATTTATATAGCGCTTACTATTCCTGATGAGGCGTTTAATCACTTTTTCAGTGAGTAGCACACTACTCCCGAACCCATAAAGGATTAGTGTTGAATTAGTATAGTGAAGTATGAAAGTAATTTGAGTAGTGGATAGGTTAGTCTGTTATTTGGAGTAATAAGGATAGCAGAGGGATAGAAGAGGAAAAAAGGTTTGCACTTATATAGCTCTTGTTACCGCTGATGGGGTGTTGAAGTGCTTTTGTGGTGAGTTGCACTCTGCTCCGGAACCAATAAAGGATTAGTGTTGAACAAGTATAGTGAAATATGAAATTAATTTGAGTGGTGGATATGTTAGTCAGTTATTTGGATTCAGAAGTATAGCGAAGGGATAGGAGAGGGAAAAAGATTTGCACTTATGTAGCGCTTGTTACCCCTGATGGGGTGTTGAATTGCTTTTTTGGTGAGTTCCACGCTATCTGGAACCCATAAAGTATTCGTGTTGAATTAGTATAGTAAAATATGAATGTAATTTGAGTGGTGGATGCGTTAGACAGTTATTTGGATTGAGAAGGGATAGCGGAGGGATTGGAGAGGGAAAAAGGTTTGCATTTATATAGTGCTATCCCTGATGAGGTGTTGAAGTGCTTTTTCAACGAGTAGCATACTACTCTGGAGCCCATAGAGTATTAGTGGTGACTTAGTATAGTGAAATATGAAATTTGATAAGTGGACATGTTAGTCTGTTATTTTGATTGACATGATAGTGGAAGGATGGAAGGTTGAAGGATTTAGAAGGATTTTGATTATTTTCTTTTGAGGGATAGCAGTATGTGGAGGCTTGGGATGAGTAAAAAGGGATGTAGAGGGGAAGAATCAAAGGGGAACATCTAGAAAGCGTTATTTTGGGATCATAGTAGTGGTATGGGGTTTGGGATGAATGAGGGAGTGTATGTAGAGGATTTATTGATAGAGCTATCGGGTGAGAAATAGGGTAGTGCATTGGATGGATCCATGTTAAAATATCGATGTTGAGAATATCGATGAATAAATATCGATGTAAAAATATCAATAACAAAAATATCGACTCCCTATACATAAACAGGTAAGTACAATATTATCAACACAAAAATATTGATGTAAAAAAAATATAAGTAAAAAATATTAACTTTAAAATATTACATAACTTAAATCAAATTAATGAAATAATATTAAATGTATTACCAAATATTTTAAATGTAATATATATTTTAACTAATTATACGAATACACTTAATTTAATAACTATAAACACAAAAAATGTACATATACATATATTTACTTAAATATATTTTATTAACTATTATCTTTATTTTTTATATTTTTATTATCTATATATATAAAAACGAATGTATGTCTGTCTGTCTGTTTGTCCTTTATGCATTACTACACCATTCATCCGATCGCCATGAAACTTTGGGAAGTTGTTGAGTACACTCCTGCGAAGGTTTCTGGCATAATTTTTTTTTAAATATCGGCCCCGCAGGGCCCTCATAATTTTTCGAATACTGAAATTGTCAGCGAAATTGCGAGCATCGTCGACAGTTATGCCCCCCAAACGGAAATCGATTGGTTGATCTACATCTGAAGCACGAAAGAAAAAGGCATTACGAGCTTCAGAAACAGACGAGCAATGGGAAGCAAGATTAGAAGCTGTACGAATACAAACTACTCAAGCCCGTTCTTCTCAAACGAACGAGCAACGAGAATCAAGTTTGGAAACAGATCGATTACGCACTGCTCCAGCCCCCTCGAATGAAACAGGAGAGCAATGAGAATCAAGATTGGAAACCGATCAATTACGCACTGCTCAAGCCCGCTCAAATGAAACAGGAGAGCAACGAGAATCAAGATTGGAATCCGATCGAGTACGCCTTGCTCAAGTCACACTTTGAAATGCTTTCAAGATTAAAATGAATACGTTTCAATAAAAATGACACGATGTAAATTGAATGTTATTATAACGAGTTCCCTTGAATTTCCTTTCTTCTGAGATCGCAGCAAAGCGCGACGGGTAAGCTAGTATAGACATTTTTAAAAATATTCTATATTTAATTAACACATTAAACTATTAAAAAAAGAATATAACATACATTTAATAACAAAATAAACACAATAGTAGTGAACACATTGGATAGCGAGGGGTTATAAATGACTATTACCACACCAGTGGGTGCAACAGTAGGGAAAGCACTGGATAGCAGAGGGGTGAAAATTACTATTCCCACTCCAGTGATTCCAACAGTAGGGAAAGCGTTGGGTAGCGGAGGGGTAAAAATTACTATTCCAACTCCAGTGAGTGCAACAGTAGGGAAAGCCCTGGATAGCGGAGGGGTAAAAATGACTATTCCCACTCCAGTGAGTGCAACAGTAGGGAAAGCGCTGGATAGCGGAGGGGTAAAAATTACTTTTCCCACTCCAGTGAGTACAACAGTAGGGAAAGCTTTGGATAGCGGAGGGGTAAAAATTACTAATCCCACTCCAGTGAGTGCAACAATAGGGAAAGCGCTGGATAGAGGAGGGGTAAAAATTACTATTCCCACTCCAGTGAGTGCAACTGTAGGAAAAGTGCTGGATCCCACAACAATAAAAAACAAAAACACCAACATTTTTATTAAATTTAATTTCTAATATTAACATAATTAATATATCATTTAAAATATATTATTATTAACAAAGATAATAAAAAATCATTAATTATACTACAATATTCACAACACACACCCAAAATTAATTACACAATTACTATTAATATTTACTAATTAATTAATGGAAATTTATTTTAAAATATTTAATAATTAATCAATAAAAATTAATTACTTGCCACCCTTCACACCATTTACACATATAAACACCACAACACACACCTAAAATTATTAAACAATTATTCTTTAATCAATGAACACATTAATTATTCAATACATTTTATACAAATAAATTACTTTTCACCCTATTCCCCTATAAACCCACAACCCGCTACAGAACTAAAAACAAAAAATTCAATTAAATTTTTTTATTAACTACTATAAATAAATATTTAAAGCTATATAAATAAATTACTCCCTACCCTATTCCCCTATAAACCCACAACCAGCTACGGTACTAAAAACACAAAACTAAACTTAAAATAAATTAATAACTAGTAACATTTTAAAACATATAATTAAATGACAAACAATTCTCATTGAAAACAATAAAATACATAATATTATTAATAATTCAATATTTTTGTCAACTATATTTTCGTACACGATATTTCAGAAGTCGATATTTTTGAAATTGATATTACTTACCTGTCAGTCGATATTCTTGTTAACAATATTTTTGCTGTCAATATTTCTTCTCCACAATATTTTTGCAGCGATATTTATGTCCCTCCATATTTCTACGTTGATATTCCTGCTCTGCACCGCATTAGATATGCTGAATTAGAAGAAAGTAATAAATAAATAGATCCATAAGTACATGTAAAGTATATAGATGCATAAATGAAGTAAGTATATATTGATTAAAGATATTGATAGAGGTAGAAGGTGAGAAATAGGGTAGTGCATTTTAAAGAGTAGTAGATCGAGGTTTGAGTCAGTCAGAGAGTTGAGGAAGAGGATATATTGAGAACCTTATAGGGTGAGAAATAGGGTATTGCATTGTATGCTTTTTAGGAGAAAAGTAATAAATATGTAGATTCAAGTACATGGAAGGTATATAGATGCATTAAGAAGGTAAGTATATGTAGATTAACCATGCACTAGATAAACTCTGGTTTTCAAGTGTAGTTGTACCTAAAAAAAATATATATATATATATTCACTGAAAAAACCATAGGTTTCACACTCGTTATAGTTAGGAATTAGCATTTAAAAAACCTTTGAAATTCACTAAAAAAACCATAGGTTTCACACTCGTTATAGTTAGAAATTAGCATTTAAAAAACCTTTCAAATTCACTGAAAAAACCATAGGTTTCACACCAGTTATAGTTAGCTGAACATTTTACTCATATAAAACCATTGAAATTCCCACGTTATAGTTAGTTGGACTCACTATAACTTGAGCGCCCGCAATCCACTGCTGATGATGTCACATATTACATCATTCATGACATGGTCAGTGAAATCACTGATGACATCACTGATGACATCTCAAATGACATCACTGTTGACATCACTGATGACATCATCCCGTGAATTTGTGTTTCTGTAAAGTTGAAATATGTTTTACATACAGAAGAATGAGTGTATGTATGAGTGTCTGGATGAAGGATTTAGTAGATGCGTGACTGACTGTATGAGTGACTGATTAAATGTGTCTTACTGAATGCATGGGTTACTGACTGAAGTGTCTGAATGTGTGCATCATTATGTCTGTTGTGTAAGTTGCTGCATGTGTTGAACAGTAGCTATATGAGTGGCTATATGTGTTATTGATTTGTTGCCCAAGTATTTGTATGTGAGGGTGAGTGTGTGTGGAGGTGGCTGGGAGGTGTGTGACTCTGTGCATAGATGTGTGAGCAGTTGATTCACTTGGTGTATGAGTTCAAGAGTGCATGTGGAAACAGCTGTATAGGCGGTTGACTGTGTGCATGGGTGTGTTGGTGAGTGAATGGATATCTCAGTGCTACATGTCCAAGTAAGTACATATGTAAAACTCAGTGCATGTGAGAGTTGGCATATATAAATGACTTTATATGATAGCCTGTGATTGCATACGTGACTGTATCTATCAATGTGTACTTGTATCAGTGATTGTAAAAGAGAGTAAGTATGTGTTAGTCTATGTTTAAATAAGTAAGGTTTTGTGTGTATAACTGTATAGATGAGGAAATAAGAGTGTGTTTGATTGTTTACATAACTGACTAGGTGTGTGAGTAACTCCATGGATGAGTGGCAGTGTGTGAGTGTCTGTATAGGTGTATGAGTGCATATGATAGTGTTGTATTGATGAGTGACTGTATGTATGAGTGATTGTATGGGTGAAAGAGTAGATGTGTGTGTAGACCTACGTGTCATGCCCCGAGATCCCCAAGGTGCTGTCCCTTTAAGAAAAGACTCTATAAATACATGCAGAGCCCTTGGAGCAACGCTTTACGTTCTGGCGTCAAGCTCCGTCATTGCAGTTCCGTCGTGTTCCCGTTTTGCCTGACTTCCTGCTGGTCCTTCTGAGAACGGGTTTTTCCTTCGTCCTAAGTTTCTGAAGTTTTCTGGCTCTCTTTGCTGTTCCGTGGCTTACGCCTGTTTTACGGAATCTTGTTTGCCTTCCCCTGCTCTGCCTGACGGCCGGGCTTGCTCTCCGCTGTCCGGCCGGGCAGTTGCTCCCGCGACCTCCATTGTTCACCTGCTCCGCCCGACGGCCAGGCTTGTGCTCCGCCGTCTGGCCGGGCATTAGTCCCAGCAATTCCCCATTGCTCACCTGCTCCGCCCGACGGCCGGGCTTAGCTCCGCCGTCCGGCCGGGTATTAATCCCTGCTGTTAGCCCTGACACTTACCTGCTTCCTCTGACGGCCGGGCTTGGTCTCCGCCGTTCAGCAGGGCACTCTTTTAGGTATTTAGGTTTGATACCTTACTCTCCCACCCGGCGGCCGGGCCTTGTCTCTCCCATCCGGTGGGTTCCCTTCCATATTTTGCCCGTTACTCACCGCTTTGGCTGTAACCCGATCTATTCCCTTCACTTCCTGTATTCCTGGTCATCTACATATTGTGTGTTTGGGGTTTTCTTGCGTGGACTCGAGTGAGGCGCAGATTTTCCTCTTCACTACACAGAATCACGGTAACAGCGCTAGGCGCTACACTTATGTTTTCTTTGTCTTGTGCCTTGATTAATTTTACATTGTGTTTGAATAGACATTGTCTTGTATCATTGACTTTCAGATAAACAGAGTTGTTATTATCAGAGTCCTGTCCAGTCCAAAGCATTATAGACGCTGGTTTAGGAGACTTCTACAAGTTACTATATAAGAGCTCTACAAATCAGACATCTACAAGCTCTCAGCTATATTGAATAGTTACTATTGTTTCTTGTTCTTCATATACTAGCTAGAGCTGAACTAGGTGTGTGAGTAACTCCATGGATGAGTGGCAGTGTGTGAGTGTCTGTATAGGTGTATGAGTGCATATGATAGTGTTGTATTGATGAGTGACTGTATGTATGAGTGATTGTATGGGTGAAAGAGTAGATGTGTGTGTAGACCTATGTGTCATGCCCCGAGATCCCCAAGGTGCTGTCCCTTTAAGAAAAGACTCTATAAATACATGCAGAGCCCTTGGAGCAACGCTTTACGTTCTGGCGTCAAGCTCCGTCATTGCAGTTCCGTCGTGTTCCCGTTTTGCCTGACTTCCTGCTGGTCCTTCTGAGAACGGGTTTTTCCTTCGTCCTAAGTTTCTGAAGTTTTCCGGCTTTCTTTGCTGTTCCGTGGCTTACGCCTGTTTTACAGAACCTTGTTTGCCTTCCCCTGCTCCGCCCGACGGCCGGGCTTGCTCTCCGCCGTCCGGCCGGGCAGTTGCTCCCGCGACCTCCATTGTTCACCTGCTCCGCCCAACGGCCGGGCTTGTGCTCCGCCGTCTGGCCGGGCATTAGTCCCAGCAATTCCCCATTGCTCACCTGCCCCGCCCGACGGCCGGGCTTAGCTCCGCCGTCCGGCCGGGTATTAATCCCTGCTGTTAGCCCTGTCACTTACCTGCTTCCTCTGACGGCCGGGCTTGGTCTCCGCCGTTCAGCAGGGCACTCTTTTAGGTATTTAGGTTTGTTACCTTACTCCCCCACCCGGCGGCCGGGCCTTGTCTCCGCCATCCGGTGGGTTTCCTTCCATATTTTGCCCGTTACGATCTATTCCCTTCACTTCCTGTATTCCTGGTCATCTACATATTGTGTGTTTGGGGTTTTCTTGCGTGGACTCGAGTGAGGCGCAGATTTTCCTCTTCACTACACAGAATCACGGTAACAGCGCTAGGCGCTACACTTATGTTTTCTTTGTCTTGTGCCTTGATTAATTTTACATTGTGTTTGAATAGACATTGTCTTGTATCATTGACTTTCAGATAAACAGAGTTGTTATTATCAGAGTCCTGTCCAGTCCAAAGCATTATAGACGCTGGTTTAGGAGACTTCTACAAGTTACTATATAAGAGCTCTACAAATCAGACATCTACAAGCTCTCAGCTATATTGAATAGTTACTATTGTTTCTTGTTCTTCATATACTAGCTAGAGCTGAACCTTTTCAGGGATTACAGATCTACTCTATTTATTTATTTATTTATTTACAGACTTATACCGTGCTAGGAACTCGACTCCCTAAGGAGTATCTCCGCGCCTTTGGCAACATCTGTGAACAAAAGCCCTATCAGATGTATAGCCATTGCCCTATCAGGATTAATAATTAAACAGGAAAGTTTTTAATTTTTTCCTAAAAGGAAAATGTTCCTTACAGATTCTGATATCATGGGGGAGATTATTCCAGAGCTTTGGACCAGCAACTGACAAGTCCCTACCCCCTTGTCGGGACTTCCAGAACCTAGGGACACAAAGCAGTTCTTGATCTCCCGATCTCAAGGACCTTGAGGGGGAATAGGGAATAAACTTTTTGGTTAAGTAGTCAGGGCCTTTTCCAGTAAGGCATTTGTGAATGGTACAGCAAATTTTAAACAACACCCTCTGTTTCACGGTGAGCCAATGAAGTTTATTTAATAATGGGATTGAGGGGGTGCGGGCCGGGGCATTAAAGACAAGTCGTGCAGCTGTATTTTGAACGACTTGTAGTCTGGCAATAACCCCCTCATTGGCGGCTAGCAATAACCGTTACAGTAATCCAGTCTGCTCAGCACGAGCGACTGAATTAGTGTTTTCCTGGTGGTATCAGGTAAGAGGGGAAATACCCGTCGTAGGAGGCCAATGACATGGAAACAGGAGCTTACTACTTGATTAGCATGATGTTTAAGGGCAAGCTCCTGATCCAGCTTAACTCCTAGATCTTTCACTACCACTTTGGGAGTAGGGACTGGGCCGAGATCCTGAGGCCACCAGTCAGGAGTCCATAACCGTTTGGCTTCCCCAAAGAGCATAACCTCAGTCTTAGAGACGTTGCACTGAAGGAAATTAGCTGCCATCCAATGTGCCACCTCTTTCATTCCCTGTGCAAAGGAGTTACGCACCTCAGGAGTCATGATTTTAAACAGGAAGAGGAGTTGGGTATCGTCTGCGTACGATACAGGGATAAACCCATGCGATCTCATGATGTTAGCTAGGGGTGCCACATAGATGTTAAAAAGCGTTGGGCTCAAGCAAGAGCCCTGTGGCACCCCCTTTGAGATCGCAACCTCCTCTGACTGGTAAGGTCCCAGTATGACTCTCTGAGTGCGATTGATGAAAAAACTCCTTAGCCAGGCCAGCGCCTTGCCTCCCAGACCGATGTCAATGATTCTGGAGGTCATGATGTCATGTGACACCGTGTCAAACGCCGCTGACAAATCTAAAAGCACCAGGACAACGGAAAAACCCTTATCCTGAAGCATACGAAGATCGTCAGCGACGGACAGCAAGGCGGTCTCAGTACTGTGCCGGGGTCTAAACCCCGATTGGGATGGATCGAGCCCCCCGCACTTTCGATGTATTTAGATAAGTGTTGGTTGACAAACTTCTCAGTGAGCTTCCCTAAGAAAGGGAGTAGGGAGATGGGTCTCAGGTTTGTTAGATCTGTCCACGGAATGGAGTTGTTCTTCCGTAGAGGTCTTACCAAAGCACGCTTCCAACCAAGGGGAACTTCCCCTGTGCTCAGAGAAAGATTGATCACCTGCCGAATTCCAGCCCCCAGCTCATCACTCAAAAGTGCCATCACCCGTGCTGGGATGATGTCAGAAGGGCAACCACTCTTTGTCTGAGTGATTAGGGTGGTTATCTCCTTCATTGATACCGGTGGGAATTCTGCAAGTTTATTGATCTTATTTTCTACTGAGCTAGAGAGAGGCTGAGACATGCCCTCAACAGAACCCATATTATCAACAGTGGATTTTGAGGCTAAGATCTTAGCATAAATGCCTTCAATTTTTCTAACAAAAAACTGTGAAATATTATTACACAGTTCCTGGGACTCAATCCCATCCAATTCGCAGGCCGAGGGCTTGGTAAATGTTTGTAAAATTTGGTAGAGTACTTTGGAGTTATTACCAGCTGCTGATAATTGGGCTGCGATATGATGTTTCCGCGCAGCCCGAATAGCTTTGTGGTAACGTTTTAAGGAGGTCTTATGATTTTCTTTGTCCTCTACTTTGTGTGTAACTCTCCAACGTTTCTCTAACTTTCTCGTAATGAGCTTTAACTGTCTGAGATCGTCTGTATACCACACTTCTTGTTTAGGGGCAGGCCGCAATTTATAAGTCCTCAAAGGAACAACCTGATCAATGGTTATAGTTATAGCTTCATTGAATTTAATTAATGCAGAGGTGGCATTGTCCCCACATTCAACCCAATTGGGTTCTAAATATTTCCCCCAGAAGGCCTCTGGAATTAATTTATTCCAGGGTCTTCTGACATCTGCCATAGTCCTCTGGATACCTTTTACCTTATGGTTGGAGCGGGTGTAGAATTCAATGATAGCATGATCAGTCCAATCCACCTGGTGAGGAGGAAGGCATTTTATATAAGTGGAATTACATAGCACAAGATCAAGTGTATGACCCGCTATGTGTGTAGGACCCTGATTCACTAGGTTCAAACCAAGTGTGGTCAAATCATCCAGGAGCATCTGTGCCTTGAGACATGTCGATAACTCGCTATGGACATTAAAGTCCCCTACCACAATAAAGTCAGAGTTCATCTGCATATGAGGGGCAAGAGCTTCCACAAGATGGATGGAAAAATTCCTCACAGGACCAGGGGGTCGGTAGTCTAGTGCTCCTTTCCTAGATTCCCTAGAACTAGGGTTGATAGTAAAAATCAGGAGCTCCATTTGTGAGTTACAGACCGTCTCGGTAACCACCACCTCTATTTCCTGTTTAAAAACAATGGCTAATCCCCCCCCAATTTTAGTAGGGCGGTCCATCCTCACAATTTTGTACCCTGTCGGCACCCCCATAGTTATAGACGGGACAGTGTGGGGCTTGAGCCAAGTCTCAGTTAAAAAACAGAAATGTGGGCTCTCTGAGTTATAAGGTCCCAAACCTGAGTGGAGTGAGACACTAATGAGCGCACATTGCACAAGAAACTCTTACAATCTAGAAGTGGGACATTAAAAGGGCTAATAGTAGTGTCTGTGGGAAATTTAATGAGTCCAGATAGGGTCGGGCGCTGAAGATATGGAATAATAACAGCGTTGATGGTGAACTGTGTGGAGCATTCCCTGCAGGTAAATGGTCCCTCTAAACAGTTCTCAACCTTATGGGAGCACAACGTAGAAACAAACCTGCCCATATCCAATAAGGAATGACTAGAGTACGTTAGAGCAGAGCGATGGACCGGCACCGAGTGACTGCTAATATACGCCATAGCCCCCAGCCCCTGGCCCCGTCCTGTCGCGGACGGGCGCAGATGGGCTGGTCTTTGGCTCATCTTAGGCGCAGTAAGAGGCGCCACACTGCGCGTCAACACTGCGCGTTGGGCCGACGAGTTGCTTTATAGCCCTCGAGTAGGGGAGAGCTAGAGCGCTAACCGCTCGCCTCCCTGGCTGTTCCTGGCTCTGCCCCGCCTTCCGCGCCCGTGATTGGCTGGAGGGTCGGACTGGGCGTGCAGGTACAGGTCGAGCTACAACAGAGCAGATCCCTCAGTGCGTGTAGGTAAGCGGTAATTTTTTACAAAGTGCAACTAGTAATCAGTATGAACACAAAGTCAATTATTCCCCTTTTAAAAGCGCTAATTCAAATTGCAGTCTAAAATCGTTCACGAGCTCATGGAGCAACAATTAAAACACAGGAAGAGCAGAGTGCTCAAAGAATGTCACCAAGCGGGGTCGGGGAGAAGCTGCCACCGTCCCCCTTACCGCGAAGTTGGGTGCCTCCTCGCTAACTTTATAGCCCTCGAGTAGGGGAGAGCTAGAGCGCTAACCGCTC
Organism: Lissotriton helveticus; assembly: GCF_964261635.1. Classification (NCBI taxonomy): domain Eukaryota; kingdom Metazoa; phylum Chordata; class Amphibia; order Caudata; family Salamandridae; genus Lissotriton; species Lissotriton helveticus. The sequence goes on along the minus strand of NC_136072.1, from coordinate 1,162,975,222 downwards.
GCCTCCCTGGCTGTTCCTGGCTCTGCCCCGCATTCCGCGCCCGTGATTGGCTGGAGGGTCGGACTGGGCGTGCAGGCACAGGTCGAGCTACAACAGAGCAGATCCCTCAGTGCGTGTAGGTAAGCGGTAATTTTTTACAAAGTGCAACTAGTAATCAGTATGTACACAAAGTCAATTATTCCCCTTTTAAAAGCGCTAATTCAAATTGCAGTCTAAAATCGTTCACGAGCTCATGGAGCAACAATTAAAACACAGGAAGAGCAGAGTGCTCAAAGAATGTCACCAAGCGGGGTCGGGGAGAAGCTGCCACCGTCCCCCTTACCACCGTCTACAACGTAGCTTACGACTTGTATGGTATGTAAATATTATGTACAACAAATAGTGACGTTGTTGTGTGTATGTTAACTGAGGTTAGAAAGTCTGTGTTTTCTTTCAGCCCTCACATCCAACAGAAGTCCTTGCAGTGTTTCTACCACTTACACACAGAAGATTACAGCCACAGTCTTTGTCTTCCCCGCCTTTCCTTGTTTTGTCTCCCTGTTTTCCCCTGGCGAGCCTCTCGGTACTCTAGTGTTTGATAGAGTCGGAAGGCCGTAGGGGAAGGCTGTGGATTGTCTTCGGATTCCTGACGCTCCTGCGGAACCTGCCTGGAAACCATTACAGAACGTAAAGCCCACGTGGTTTGTTCTGCCCGAGCGTCATGGATCTCGAATCGGTTTCCCTATCGGACGTAGCTAGCATGCTGGGGAATTTACATGTCAAGACCCAAGCCTTAATATCTAGGGTGGACGTGTTACAGAGACAACAGACTGCTGGAGCTACGGGGGGAGGCACATCAGTAGTTCAGGTAACCACACCTCCTTCCCTACCTTTAGCACCCCCTGAAAGGTATGCAGGAGACGCAGCACGATGTGCCGCTTTTCTTAGCCAGTGTCAACTGCATTTTTCTTGTAAGGCTGCATGTTTCCCATCTGAGCAAGCGAAGGTAGCTTTTGTGATATCCTACCTCAGTGGGGCGGCTGCAGATTGGGCCATACCGTTAGTTGACCGAGATGATCCACTGCTGCATAGTTACCCCGCATTCAGGAGGGAGTTCCGTAAACTCTTCGATAGGCATGTCTATACTCATTCGTCAGATACGGAATTATTGAATCTGAAGCAGGGTAATCAAGATCTTGTCACCTACATAACATCCTTTCGCAGACTTGTAGTCGAATCCCATTGGCCAGAGGAAAAACATAGTACAATGTTTTACAGGGGCTTAAGAGACGATCTAAAGGACGCTCTCTCTCAGATCGTTGATTTACCGACAGCCTGTACTGATCTCATTGACTTAGAGGTAAAGATAGAACATGGTCTTCAAGAAAGAAGGAGAGAGAGAGGTAAACATGAAACAAGATATCTGCCTTTAAGAGAGAAGAAAAGCAGTGTAGATAAGCCAAGCGATGAGACTGAGCCCATGCAGATAGGCATAGTAAGGGGGCCCCTCACACAAGAAGAAAGACAGAGAAGACGAACTCTTAGACTTTGTCTGTATTGAGGGAAGGCAGGTCACTTCTTAAAGGATTGCCCAGTGAAGCCCGCAAAGTCCAAGTATTCGGGAAACTAGAAAGCCTGGAATCCTGTGAGACAAGGATTCCAGGTAGGTCAGGACTAACAGTCTCTTCCTCTGATTACCATAGTACCCCAACAAATCATCTGTATGTGTCAGCCTTTCTGTCCTATGGAGTGTATGGCTTACATGTATTGGTAATGGTTGATTCTGGCGCATCAGGGAACTACATGGATCGGGAGTGGGCCAAGGAAAACCTGATACCTTGTACACCAAAAGAGATAGCCAGTCATGTTACCACCATAGATGGCAGCCCGCTTGTTTCAGGTCCAGTAACAGACCATACCACTGTATTACACATGACCATAGAACCTGTACATCAAGAAGACATAAGGTTTGATCTCATTCATTCCCCTCAATTCCCAGTGCTCTTGGGTATTCCTTGGCTTAGATCACAAAACTCCGATATCAATTGGGAAACCTCTACTATAACGTTTCCGCTGGAACCAGGGGCACCAGTAGTAGGAGCTTCCGCTAACAAGGTACCCAAGTGTAGTAGTACCGATGAGAAGGAGTCTGAACTACCAACCTGTTATCAAGATCTACACTCAGTCTTTGATGCAAAAGAAGCCGAGATCCTCCCTCCACACAGGGTCTATGACTGCCGCATTGACCTAGAGTCAGGGGCAAGAATTCCATGTAGTAGAGTGTACGCTCTCACTGAAAGAGAGAACGCGTATTTACGTGATTATTTGGATGACATCCTTGCAAAAGGTTTTATCAGGCCTTCCCGTTCCCCAGCCTCCTCTTCTCTATTTTTTATCCCTAAGAGGGAAGGGGGTATTCGTTGTTGTATTGACTATAAGAAGTTAAATGACGTCACCATCAAGAACAGATATCCACTACCTCTGATCGCCTCTCTCCTTGACCGAATCCGCAACGCCAACTTTTTCACTAAGCTGGACTTGCGTGGCGCATACCATCTTGTGAGAGTCAAGGAGGGAGATGAATGGAAGACCGCTTTCTGTACCAAATTCGGTCTGTTCGAGTATCTCGTGATGCCCTTTGGGCTTTGTAATGCTCCTGCAGCATTTCAGTTTTTTATAAACGAAGTCCTGAAAGATATGCTAGACCTATATGTTATCGCGTATATTGACGATCTTCTGATTTTCTCCCCTTCTATGGAGGAACATGTGCAGCTTGTACGTAATGTGTTAGAACGGTTACTGGATAATCGTCTATATTGCAAGCTAGAAAAGTGTACCTTTCACACTCAGGAAGTCCCCTTTTTGGGATATATTGTTTCTCCTTGGGGTCTTCGCATGGATGCCACCAAGGTGGAAGCGGTCTTGGCATGGCCAGCACCTCGTACTGTGAAGGAGATCCAAAGTTTTTTGGGATTGGCCAACTTTTATAGGAGGTTCATACAAGGATTTTCCACTCTTGTGGCGCCTATCACCGCTCTGTTGAGGAAAGGCGTTCCTTTTGTGTGGTCCCCTGAAGCAGCCAACTCATTTAGTCTTCTGAAAAAGGCCTTCACCAGCGCTCCTGTTTTACGACATCCAGATCCAGCCTTTCCTTTTGTGGTGGAGGTGGACACCTCACAAGTGGCAGTAGGAGGAGTACTGTCCCAAGTAGATTCAGAGTCAGGCGAGTGTCATCCAGTAGCTTACTTCTCACATAAGTTCACCCCTGCTGAATACAACTACGCAGTGGGAGATAAAGAACTTCTGGCCATTAAGAAAGCATTCGAAGAATGGAGGCAGTATCTACTGGGTGCCAAGTATCCTGCGGTGGTGTATACGGACCACCGCAACTTACAATATATTAAATCCGCCAAGGCCCTTTCTATGAGACAATTGCGATGGTCACAATTCTTCAGCGAATATGATTTTACCGTCCAATATAGACCAGGGAGAAGAAACGGCAAGGCTGATGCGCTGTCGAGGCTAGGGTTTGAATCCCCTACAGATGTAGTAGAACAACCATACATCATCCCCAGAACCAGTATTATAGGAGGGATGTCAAACGAAGATTAATTCGTAGCACAAGTGCAGAGCAGCCAAGCCGCGGTAGACATGACGACCTTGGTGGGTACCCAAGAAGTGTCCTCAAGAGGGGGATTAGCCTGGGTACAGGGGGGAGTGGTTCTACCCACTAGAGAGTTACAGGAACGGGTCATGACATGGTACCATTCACATCCTGTGGCGGCCATCCAGGAATCAAAAAGACCACCAGGGCTTTGAGAGAACGGTTTTGGTGGCCTGGTATGATCAAAGACATAGAGACCTTTGTTAAAACATGAATTTCTTAAGCCATCAGTTGCACACTTTATATATTATTGAATTTTTCAATGTCTTTATGTGATATCTTAATTTTGTGCGACTCCCTCGCGTAGTGTTTTGTCTAGGAACACTGTTCAAATGAGTATATAGATGGGGGTAGAGGTTCTGCTCCCAATTTCAAGGTGTGCACATTTTACTTTGGACCGCGTGGTCCTGATTATACATAATCAAAGTTCAATCACAAATTCATCCAGAGCGTTTCTTTAAGCGTGATTTTTTGTTCTTTATTGATGATAATATTCTCATCACTTTTTTTTCATTTTCAAAGTATGAACAAATTCCATATTTTGAAGAATTTTACATCAAACCCACTGCATTTCGGGTACATCTGGACCCTTCATCAGGGGTCTCTATGGAGAGAGCCAAAGAAAACAGTAATGAGCCCAAAGCTATGTTATAACTGGTTTAAGAAAAACGATACAATGAAAAACGAAAACAGCCTTCGTGACTATGACAATTTAATACATTCTCGTGACTTATACCCTATCCCTCTTGCTATGTTCACGAAAATATCTTGAACCGAAATAACATCAATGTCGCTAGCGGTGATTAATTAATCAGAACGACCAGCGTTCCGTGTCAGTTACTCACGAAAATAGAATATAGCGATCCGCCTCTACTCCTGTCCAATAGCATTCAGGTAGACATCACGTACAGCGCTCTTAGTTAGAAGTTTGAATCTTATAGGCTGACAACGTGGTCACGTGCCCGCAACCCATCCGAGATGTTTACCGATGTTTTTGTTATATCTATCTCGCTAAATCTGGTGTGTACTTGATCACTACGTAAACATCTTACATGATGAACTCAAAAGAGAGTTTCTAAGCATAATACATGTTTAGCAGAATGATACAAAAAAAGCGAATTATGTTTTTTTTCTCTTCAAAATTAAGCTTACCTGCCTATTATCGCGCTGTTCTTGTTATACCAAGATTTGAAACGTGTAACATATAGTACGAAGACAGTATATACAAGGTGTTCACACAACTAGGTCATAACAAATCGGCCATATTGGAGTGGAGTATGTAAATGATGCGAACATCTTCATGTCTAAGTTCGAAAGTGATCATATACTCAACAACTCAGATTGGAAAAATGGGTTGATGGTATATAAGCGGTACATAGACGACATCTTTATTATGTGGCGAGGTAAGAAGGAAGAATTAGCAGCTAACATTGAGAGACTGAACATGACCCATGAAAGAATCAAGTTCACATATAACATTGATCAACATCAACTTTCATTCCTGGATGTTAGTATCCATAAAACACGGGCAAATATGTACCAATGTACATATTAAAGAAACGGATCGTAACAGTGGATTGCATTACTCCAGTTTTCACCATCAAGCTTTGAAGCAACATTTACCACTATCGCAGTTCATTCGCTACAAAAGAATCAAATCAGATGTCTTGGATGCTTCTGAAACTATTGACAGACAGATCAAAAATTATGAAAAAAGAGGATACCCTAATCAACTTTTACAAGAATCCAAAAATAAAGTCATGGCCATGACGAGAGAGTCTTTACTTACCAAAAAGGACAAAACTGACCAAAAACTCACAGTGTGTGTCTTAAAATATTCCATGCAGGCAGCACAGATCAGCAACATCATGAAGAAGCACTGGTCTATAATTACTCAGGAACCTGATCTTCAACCTTTATTTGCAGAAAAAATTACTTTTGCGTACAACAGATCAAAAAATGTAAAAGAATTGTTGAGAAAAAAAGAACAGAATGTCAAAAAGATAATTTACAAAGGCATGCGTAAATGCGAAAACTGCACACACTGCAATAACGTAATAATCGGATCTACCTTCACACATCCCAAAACGGGTCAATCGATCCCATTGAAACATTCAAGCACGTGTGACACCAAAGGAGTGATCTATGGAATCAAGTGCCCGTGTGGTAAATTATATGTAGGGCAAACAGAACGCAAGATCAAGATAAGAATTACTGAACACAAAAGTAACATTCGCCAAAAAAATTTGAAATCCACAGTGGCAGCGCATTGGGTTGAATCAGGCCACAACATTTCACAACTAAGATTTACAATACTAGAAGTGGTTATTGCACGCCCGGACTTGGAAACTCACAAAATGAGACTCAGATCTGAATATTTTTGGATTAAAAAGATGGGAAGTCTCCAACCGGATGGGCTTAATGATAGACTGGAACTTACTTGCTTCTTGTAAAACATGAGAATGTGTTTTGGTATGTCCCTGTATTAGCCTCGGTGACTAGTGTTACCCCGGGGCAACCTCGAAATAACTGCTATCATGTTTAGACTGATAATAACACACGTTGAACATCATTTACATACTCCACTCCAATATGGCCGATTTGTTATGACCTAGTTGTGTGAACACCTTGTATATACTGTCTTCGTACTATATGTTACACGTTTCAAATCTTGGTATAACAAGAACAGCGCGATAATAGGCAGGTCAGCTTAATTTTGAAGAGAAAAAAAACATAATTCGCTTTTTTTGTATCATTCTGCTAAACATGTATTATGCTTAGAAACTCTCTTTTGAGTTCATCATGTAAGATGTTTATGTAGTGATCATGTACACACCAGATTTAGCGAGATAGATATAACAAAAACATCGGTAAACATCTCGGATGGGTTGCGGGCACGTGACCACGTTGTCAGCCTATAAGATTCAAACTTCTAACTAAGAGCGCTGTACGTGATGTCTACCTGAATGCTATTGGACAGGAGTAGAGGCGGATCGCTATATTCTATTTTCGTGAGTAACTGACACGGAACGCTGGTCGTTCTGATTAATTAATCACCGCTAGCGACATTGATGTTATTTCGGTTCAAGATATTTTCGTGAACATAGCAAGAGGGATAGGGTATAAGTCATGAGAATGTATTAAATTGTCATAGTCACGAAGGCTGTTTTCGTTTTGCATTGTATCGTTTTTCTTAAACCAGTTATAACATAGCTTTGGGCTCATTACTGTTTTCTTTGGCTCTCTCCATAGAGACCCCTGATGAAGGGTCCAGATGTACCCGAAATGCATTGGGTTTGATGTAAAATTCTTCAAAATATGCAATTTGTTGATACTTTGAAAATGAAAAAAAAGTGATGAGAATATTATCATCAATAAAGAACAAAAAATCACGCTTAAAGAAACGCTCTGGATGAATTTGTGATTGAACTTTGATTATGTATAATCAGGACCACGCGGTCCAAAGTAAAATGTGCACACCTTGAAATTGGGAGCAGAACCTCTACCCCCATCTATATACTCTTTGTTAAAACATGTCACGTTTGTGCTCAAACCAAGGTATCTCACTTAAATCCAGTGGGCCTACTCATGCTGTTAGCTTCCCCTCCTGGCCCTTGGCATACGGTGTCTCTCGATTTCCTAGTGGAGCTGCCAATTACTAAGAAGAAGAACAACACATTTTTAGTAGTGGTAGATTTGTTCACGAAGATGGCCCATTTCGTACCTTTACAAGGGTTACCCACAGCAGGAGACCTGGCCTCCATATTCATGCAACAAATAACCAGATTGCATGGGGTCCCTTCCGTACTGATTTCTGAAAGAGGCGCCCAATTCGTATCTCGTTTCTGGAAAAGTTTATGTTCTTTGCTCCAGATCGAGGTCCGACTGTCCTCAAGTTACCATCCACAGACGGACGGACAGACGGAAAGGGTTAATCAATGCTTCGAACAATACATACGAAATCAAGTCTTGCACTCTCTGAGGGATTGGGATGAGTTGGTATGGCTAGCCGAGATATCTTACAACAATAGTCCACACTCCTCTATCAACACGACCCCTTTCTTTTGTTCTTATGGGTATCACCCCAAGTTGTTACCTTCAGGTGTTCCTACCGATAGTTCCACTCCAGCTGCCACGGACAGAGTAGAGAAATTGCAGCAAGTCCATAAGACTGCATTAGACTGTCTCGAGATGGCAAAGGTGAGATACACTGAAGGGGCAAACTTACACAGGAGGCTAGAACCCATTTACAAGCCAGGGGATAAAGTTTGGCTCTCCACAAAACATATAGCGTTAGGGGGTCCACGCAAGTTCAACCCCAAATACATCGGCCCATATACGGTGGTGAAGATGATAAACCCGGTGGCCATGAAACTGGAACTTCCCCCATCTTTCAGAATACACCCAGTGTTCCATGTTTCGTTGCTGAAACCGGTTGAACCGGGTACTAAACTGCCCCTAAGACCCGCTCCTGTGACCCTCCAGGATTCTGAAGAATATGAGGTGGAGACGATAATCGATTCCCGTAGAGTAGGAAAGAACCTTCAGTACCTGGTCCACTGGAAAGGTTATGGTATAGAAGAGCGTACATGGGAACCAGAGTTGAATATCCATGCACCTCGTCTGATACGTATGTTTCACCTCAAACATCCTGACAAACCCAAACCAGGAGAAGGGAATTGTGGGGGGAGTGTGCTGTCATGCCCCGAGATCCCCAAGGTGCTGTCCCTTTAGGAAAATACTCTATAAATGCATGCAGAGCCCTTGGAGCAACGCTTTACGTTCTGGCATCAAGCTCCGTCATTGCAGTTCCGTCGTGTTCCCGTTTTGCCTGACTTCCTGCTGGTCCTTCTGAGACCGGGTTTTTCCTTCGTCCTAAGTTTCTGAAGTTTTCCGGCTTTCTTTGCTGTTCCGTGGCTTACGCCTGTTTTACAGAACCTTGTTTGCCTTCCCCTGCTCCGCCCGACGGCCGGGCTTGCTCTCCGCCGTCCGGCCGGGCAGTTGCTCCCGCGACCTCCATTGTTCACCTGCTCCGCCCGACGGCCGGGCTTGTGCTCCGCCGTCTGGCCGGGCATTAGTCCCAGCAATTCCCCATTGCTCACCTGCCCCGCCCGACGGCCGGGCTTAGCTCCGCCGTCCGGCCGGGTATTAATCCCTGCTGTTAGACCTGTCACTTACCTGCTTCCTCTGACGGCCGGGCTTGGTCTCCGCCGTTCAGCAGGGCACTCTTTTAGGTATTTAGGTTTGTTACCTTACTCCCCCACCTGGCGGCCGGGCCTTGTCTCCGCCATCCGGTGGGTTTCCTTCCATATTTTGCCCGTTACGATCTATTCCCTTCACTTCCTGTATTCCTGGTCATCTACATATTGTGTGTTTGGGGTTTTCTTGCGTGGACTCGAGTGAGGCGCAGATTTTCCTCTTCACTACACAGAATCACGGTAACAGTGCTAGGCGCTACACTTATGTTTTCTTTGTCTTGTGCCTTGATTAATTTTACATTGTGTTTGAATAGACATTGTCTTGTATCATTGACTTTCAGATAAACAGAGTTGTTATTATCAGAGTCCTGTCCAGTCCAAAGCATTATAGACGCTGGTTTAGGAGACTTCTACAAGTTACTATATAAGAGCTCTACAAATCAGACATCTACAAGCTCTCAGCTATATTGAATAGTTACTATTGTTTCTTGTTCTTCATATACTAGCTAGAGCTGAACCTTTTCAGGGATTACAGATCTACTCTACAACGTAGCTTACGACTTGTATGGTATGTAAATATTATGTACAACAAATAGTGACGTTGTTGTGTGTATGTTAACTGAGGTTAGAAAGTCTGTGTTTTCTTTCAGCCCTCACATCCAACAGAAGTCCTTGCAGTGTTTCTACCACTTACACACAGAAGATTACAGCCACAGTCTTTGTCTTCCCCGCCTTTCCTTGTTTTGTCTCCCTGTTTTCCCCTGGCGAGCCTCTTGGTACTCTAGTGTTTGATAGAGTCGGAAGGCCGTAGGGGAAGGCTGTGGATTGTCTTCGGATTCCTGACGCTCCTGCGGAACCTGCCTGGAAACCATTACACTACGAATCAGTGAGTGCTTATGTGGTAACTGGTATTGCTGTGTTAATGGTTTCAGGAATGGTAGTTTGTATTTAACACTGGGTGTATCAAAGGTTAGATTAGAGTGTGAGGAGGTGTATTGTATTATCACATGGATGATGTCATCAGTGATGTCATCAGTGATGTCATTTGAGATGTCATCAGTGATGTCACTGACCATGTCATGAATGATGTAATATGTGACATCATCAGCAGTAGATTGCGGGCGCGTGAGTTATAGTGAGTCCAACTAACTATAACGTGGGAATTTCAATGGTTTTGTATGAGTAAAATGTTCAGCTAACTATAACTGGTGTGAAACCTATGGTTTTTTCAGTGAATTTGAAAGGTTTTTTAAATGCTAATTCCTATCTATAACGAGTGTGAAACCTATGTTTTTTTCAGTGAATTTCAAAGGTTTTTTAAATGCTAATTCCTAACTATAACTATTGTGAAACCTATGTTTTTTTTAGTGAATTTCAAAGGTTTTTTAAAAGCTAATTCCTAACTATAACGATTGTGAAACCTATGTTTTTTTCAGTGAATTTCATTGTTTTTTAAAAAGCAAATTCCTTTGTATAACGACTTTGTAACCTACAATTTTTTTTATGAGCTGCTTTTTATAAGTATTAATTATATTTTAAAAATATATATATATATTTGTTTAATGTATATTTTTTTTAATCATTTTTTCCTGGTGCGCTCAGGGTGCCCGCACCGGTAAGCTTACCTGTATCATTTTGACTTGGGGCGCTCAGGGTGCGCGCACCGGTAACCTCTCCCGAGAGCGCAGCGAGAGCGCTATTTCTGCGTTCGTAAAAAAAAAAATTATGAAAAGTAAATAATAATGCAAGACATTCAGTACCATACTTATAAAAGCAGTATTTTTGATTTACCAAATGAAAATGATTTTCCATTTCCGTAAAGCTACCAAAACGTCACTCAGGCGCTCCGCGTAAGCGCCCCCGGAAGCGCCTACGTTCGCGCCACGTAAGCGCCCCCGGAAGCGCTCCGATGCGCGCAGCGGAAGCGTGTCAAGTCATGTGACCTTAAAATAACACTTTTCATTGGTTGCTAACAGTTTTTTTTACAAAGAATGAAATCCCCACCCATTTCCTTCACTTCTTCTTTCACTTTTGTGACTGCAAGACCTGTCTTTTTGCTGCTTAATCTTTGTTGAATTATCATGGCTGCCAGAGCATCGAGCAGCAATGATGACTCTGATAGATTCATTGATAAAGAGCCTTCTCAGCCTAGAGTTAAGGAGCATTTTATCTGGAAATTTTTTGATATTCCTGAGAGACATAAGAAAGTAAATGCTCCAAAGGTGGAGTGTAAGATCTGCCATACTGTACTTTCCAGAGGAGACCCCACAAGGAAGAACAGTTTTGGTAATTCTACCATGATTCGCCACGTCGAGAGAAGGCATCCCCAGAACTATGCCCGGGAGAGTGTCAGGGCTCTGGCACGAGAGGCTCCAAGGGATGGTGCCTCTACTTCAACTGGAGGAGCAACTACATCGGTGAGGGGGCGACCAGAAGAGCTGATCCCTAATATTCAGCCTGCTTTTAAAGAAGCCATAATTAAATGCAGACAATGTGATCAGCTACTTTTTTATGGGGAACAAAGTGTTATGCTCATGGTTCGAGCATTAGAGAACCACCGCTGCCGTCCCCAGCCCTAATTTTGATTTTTTTTTTGCTCCTGTTGAGCAGTTTCCCATTCCCTGTTTTTGTTTTTGTTCAAAAAAGAAGAGAAAAAAATGTTATTTTTAGAACTACCTCCGATTCTCATCAAAGAGCTGTATTCTTAAAAAAATGAAAAAGAGTAACTGAAGTGGAGTGCAGTGAGAGAGGAGAGGAAAATGAGTGAGAAAGCAAAGAAAGGGATGAGAGGGGAAGGGAAGTGAAGTAGGGGGACTGAAAGAAGGTGAGTGTGGGGAAGGAGAGTGAGGAGAAGGAGAGTGAACATGGGGAATGTGGATAAGTGAAGAAAATGTAGTAAAAGAACGGGGGTGTGGAAGGGTAAGAAAAGAGCAGTGGTGTTTAGGAAAGAGTGGAGATACAGACTACATAAACACAAGTGAGTGTAAGACAAGGTGAGTAAGGCAGTGAAGAAACAGAGAAAGTGAAAGAAAAAGTAAGAGTAGAAGACTGAAGGTCTCATTTATAAGGCCATGCGTCACTTTTACGCCGCCGGTGCGTCACTTTTTGTGACGGACCAGTGCTGTAAAAAATGCACCTTGTTGAGTCATATTTACAGAGTGATGCATCTAGGTAGATGCGTCACTTTGTAAACCCCTGCACCACATTATACCTGCACCAGGTGTAATGTATGCAAAGGGGGCGTATTGACGCAAGAAAGGGTCGTAGAAGTGACGTAGTGAAATCTATGAGATTTCACTGCGTCACTTTTAGGACACTGTTGCGTAAAAATCTTGCACCTGCCTCACAGCAGGCGTAAGACTGAGGCAGGCCCTTTCACATGGGGCTGGCCCCATGTGAAAGGATGCATTGCTGGAGTTGCGTCACTTTTGTGACACACTCCAGCAATGCATCACTTTTGCGCTTACAGATAGGTCAGAAATACTGACGTATCTGTAACTTCTTGCGACATAATGCGTCATACATTAAATATGACGCATGAGTAGAAGACTGAAGGCCTCATTTATGAGGCCATGCATCACTTTTACGCCACCGGTGCGTCACTTTTTGTGAGGCACCAGTGCTGTAAAAAATGCACGTTGTTGAGTCATATTTACAAAGTGACGTATCTAGGTAGATGCGTCACTTTGTAAACCCCTGCGCCACATTTTACCTGCACCAGGTGTAATGTATGCAAAGGGGGCATATTGACGCAAGAAAGGGTCGTAGAAGTGACGCAGTGAAATCTATGAGATTTCACTGCGTCACTTTTAGGACACCGTTGCGTCAAAATCTTGCGCTTGCCTCACAGCAGGCGGCCCCATGTGAAAGGATGCATTGCTGGAGGTGCGTCACTTTTGTGACACACTCCAGCAATGCATCACTTTTGTGCTTACATCAGAAATACTGACATATCTGTAACTCCTTGCGACATAATGCGTCATACATTAAATATGACGCATGTATAGAAGACTAAAGGCCTCATTTATGAGGCCATGCGTCACTTTTACGCCGCCGGTGCGTCTCTTTTTGTGACGCACCAGTGCTGTAAAAAATGCACCTTGTTGAGTCATATTTACAAAGTGACGCATCTAGGTAGGTGCGTCTCTTTGTAAACCCCTGCGCCATATTATACCTGCGCCAGGTGTAATGTATGCAAAGGGGGCGTATTGACGCAAGAAAGGGTCGTAGAAGTGACGCAGTGAAATCTATGAGATTTCACTGCGTCACTTTTAGGACACCGTTGCGTCAAAATCTTGCGCCTGCCTCGCAGCAGGCGTAAGACTGACGCAGGCCCTTTCACATGGGGCTTGCCCCATGTGAAAGGATGCATTGCTGGAGTTGCGTCACTTTTGTGACACACTCCAGCAATGCATCACTTTTGCGCTTACAGATACATCAGAAATACTGACGTATTTGTAACTTCTTGCGACATAATGCGTCATACATTAAATATGACGCATGTATGGAAGACTGATGGCCTCATTTATGAGGCCATGCGTCACTTTTACGCCGCCGGTGTGTCACTTTTTGTGACGCACCAGTGCTGTAAAAAATGCACCTTGTTGAGTCATATTTACAAAGTGACGCATCTAGGTAGATGCATCACTTTGTAAACCCCTGTGCCACATTATACATGCGCCAGGTGTAATGTATGCAAAGGGGGCGTATTGACGCAAGAAAGGGTCGTAGAAGTGCCGCAGTGAAATCTATGAGATTTCACTGCGTCACTTTTAGGACACCGTTGCGTCAAAATCTTGCACCTGCCTCACAGCAGGCGGCCCCATGTGAAAGGATGCATTGCTGGAGTTGCGTCACTTTTGTGACACACTCCAGCAATGCATCACTTTTGCGCTTACAGATACGTCAGAAATACTGACGTATCTGTAACTCCTGGCGACATAATGCGTCATACATTAAATATGACGCATGAGTAGAAGACTGAAGGCCTCATTTATGAGGCCATGCGTCACTTTTACGCCGCCGGTGCGTCACTTTTTGTGACGCACCAGTGCTGTAAAAAATGCACCTTGTTGAGTCATATTTACAAAGTGACGCATCTAGGTAGATGCGTCACTTTGTAAAACCCTGCACCACATTATACCTGCGCCAGGTGTAATGTATGCAAAGGGGGCGTATTGACGCACGTAAGGGTCGTAGAAGTGACGCAGTGAAATCTATGAGATTTCACTGCGTCACTTTTAGGACACCATTGCGTCAAAATCTTGCGCCTGCCTCAGAGCAGGCGTAAGACTGATGCAGGCCCTTTCACATGGGGCTGGCCCCATGTGAAAGGATGCATAACTGGAGTTGGGTCACTTTTGTGACACACTCCAGCAATGCATCACTTTTGCGCTTACAGATACGTCAAAAATACTGACGTATCTGTAACTCCATGCGACATAATGTGTCATACATTAAATATGACGCATGAGTAGAAGACTGAAGGCCTCATTTATGAGGCCATGCGTCACTTTTACGCCGACGGTGTGTCACTTTTTGTGATGTACCAGTGCTGTAAAAAATGCACCCTGTTGAGTAATATTTACAAAGTGACGCATCTAGGTAGATGCGTCACTTTGTAAACCCCTGTGCCACATTATACCTGCGCCAGGTGTAATGTATGCAAAGGGGGCGTATTGACACAAGGAAGGGTCGTAGAAGTGACGTAGTGAAATCTATGAGATTACACAACGTCACTTTTTGGACACCGTTGCGTCAAAATCTTGCGCCTGCCTCACAGCAGGCATAAGACTGACGCAGGCCCTTTCACATGGGGCTGGCCCCATGTGAAAGGATGCATTGCTGGATTTGCGTCACTTTTGTGACACACTCCAGCAATGCATCACTTTTGCGCTTACAGATACATCAGAAATACTGACGTATCTGTAACACCTTGCGACATAATGTGTCATACATTAAATATGACGCATGAGTAGAAGACTGAAGGCCTCATTTATGACGCCAAGCGTCACTTTTACGCCGCCGGTATGTCACTTTTTGTGACGCACCAGTGCTGTAAAAAATGCACCTTGTTGAGTCATATTTACAAAGTGACGCATCTAGGTAGATGCGTCACTTTGTAAACCCCTGTGCCACATTATACCTGTGCCAGGTGTAATGTATGCAAAGGGGGCGTATTGACGCAAGGAAGGGTCGTAGAAGTGACGTAGTGAAATCTATGAGATTAAACACCGTCACTTTTTGGACAACGTTGCGTCAAAATCTTGCGCCTGCCTCACAGCAGGCATAAGACTGACGCAGGCCCTTTCACATGGGGCGGGCCCCATGTGAAAGGATGCATTGCTGGAGTTGCGTCACTTTTGTGACACACTCCAGCAATGCATCACTTTTGCGCTTCCAGATACATCAGAAATACTGACGTATCTGTAACACCTTGCGACATAATGTGTCATACATTAAATATGACGCATGAGTAGAAGACTGAAGGCCTCATCTATGAGACCATGCGTCACTTTTACGCCGCCGGTGTGTCACTTTTTGTGATGTACCAGTGCTATAAAAAATGCACCTTGTTGAGTCATATTTACAAAGTGACGCATCTAGGTAGATGCGTCACTTTGTAAACCCCTGCGCCACATTATACCTGCGCCGGGTGTAATGTATGCAAAGGGGACGTATTGACGCAAGAAAGGGTCGTAGAAGTGACGCAGTGAAATCTATGAGATTTCACTGCGTCACTTTTAGGACACCGTTGCGTCAAAATCTTGCGCCTGCCTCGCAGCAGGCGTAAGACTGACGCAGGACCTTTCACATGGGGCTTGCCCCATGTGAAAAGATGCATTGCTGGAGTTGCTTCACTTTTGTGACACACTCCAGCAATGCATCACTTTTGCGCTTACAGATACATCAGAAATACTGACGTATCTGTAACTCCATGCGACATAATGCGTCATACATTAAATATGACGCATGTATAGAAGACTGATGCCCTCATTTATGAGGCCAAGCGTCACTTTTACGCCGCCGGTGTGTCACTTTTTGTGACGCACCAGTGCTGTAAAAAATGCACCTTGTTGAGTCATATTTACAAAGTGACGCATCTAGGTAGATGCATCACTTTGTAAACCCCTGCGCCACATTATACCTGCGCCAGGTGTAATGTATGCAAAGGGGGCGTATTGACGCAAGAAAGGGTCGTAGAAGTGCCGCAGTGAAATCTATGAGATTTCACTGCGTCACTTTTAGGACACCGTTGCGTCAAAATCTTGCGCCTGCCTCACAGCAGGCGGCCCCATGTGAAAGGATGCATTGCTGGAGTTGCGTCACTTTTGTGACACACTCCAGCAATGCATCACTTTTTCGCTTGCATATACGTCAGAAATACTGACGTATCTGTAACTCCTTGCGACATAATGTGTCATACATTAAATATGACTCATGAGTAGAAGACTGAAGGCCTCATTTATGAGACCATGCGTCACTTTTACGCCGCCGGTGCGTCACTTTTTGTGATGTACCAGTGCTGTAAAAAATGCACCTTGTTGAGTCATATTTACAAAGTGACGCATCTAGGTAGATGCGTCACTTTGTAAACCCCTGCGCCACATTATACCTGCGCCAGGTGTAATGTATGCAAAGTGGGCGTATTGACGCAAGAAAGGGTCGTAGAAGTGACGCAGTGAAATCTATGAGATTTCACTGCGTCACTTTTAGGACACCGTTGTGTCAAAATCTTGCGCCTGCCTCACAGCAGGCGTAAGACTGACGCAGGCCCTTTCCCATGGGGCTGGCCCCATGTGAAAGGATGCATTGCTGGAGTTGCGTCACTTTTGTGACACACTCCAGCAATGCATCACTTTATAATATAGGTTTCAAAGAAGGTGAGTGTTTCAGTATGGCTGAGTTATAGGCAGTGAGCGTGACAGAAGAGGAGTGAGAGACTAAGGGGACGTAGAGAATGAGACTAACAGAGACAGATTGAGGGAAGGGCAGTGTAGAACAAAGAGGACAGAGGAAGAAAGAGAAGGAGTTAATGAAGTGGAGTAACAAACTGCACATTTTAATTGGTTGTACTTTTGAACACTTTGAAAGTCACATAACAATCACCCATCCCCCAGTGCTCATTCCCCTGTTACCATGGTAACTCTCTCCTCACCCAGCACACAGTTCAGAAGTTCATCATACTATGTTGCAAACAATTGCAGCAAGAGTGTATGGCCACTCAATGTACCAGATAATCATGTGCAGTGTTTCTTGAAATTACTTTTCCTCAACCATTGAAATGACTTCTTTCAAACAACAAAAGAATGCACCCTAGTTTTCAGTGGAGAATGTTAAGAAAGCACCAATCATTTTTTGTTTTTCAAGTGCACTGAATCTCAGCCACTTTTTTACATAACTCCTAATTTCAAACTGCCATTTCATTTCCACAACTCATCTGAATACAAGCACATCTACCTTCAAGATGACAAAAGTCTGGTTTGTGGGTCATAGCTTTGTCTACAGGAGTCAAAAATACGCAGCTAACAGAGGTATTTACAATCTTGATTTACCAAATGTGGACATTGTATGGATTGGACAGAGAGGATTGAGGAGTCACCAATTGATGCCATTGGTAAAATCCTTTATGCATTTACCACACCCTGACCTTATAATTGTGCACTGTGGTGGCAATGGCTTGGGCACTTTTACTGGGGTAGGTCTGGAAATGCTTTTAAAGGACATCTTTGGGCAATTGATGTCACTTTTTCCCAAAACTGCCTTGGTATTTTCTAATAGATGCTAAAGGCAAAAATGGAACTGGTCCAACCAATTTTGTCCACAGATT
The DNA here is from genome assembly GCF_964261635.1 of Lissotriton helveticus. NCBI lineage: Eukaryota > Metazoa > Chordata > Amphibia > Caudata > Salamandridae > Lissotriton > Lissotriton helveticus. The sequence goes on along the minus strand of NC_136072.1, from coordinate 1,162,957,551 downwards.
GAGAAAGCAAGGAAACATGTGAATAAATCCGTTTCTGCTTACCTCAGAGACTATGGTATGGGTTCCATTTACCACAACAACTTGCGTTACAACATGCAAGACATCTATAGGGGAGATGGTGTGCATTTTACAGATGAGGGGAATAGAGTTTTCCTCTTGAATATAAGACTCTGCATTGGGACCTACTTGTAGGTACAAAAAACACTCACATAACACAACAGCTCTTTTCAGAGCTACCCTACTTCTAAGCACTCTAAATTATTTTTTTACTATAATTTTTACACTGTTTTTCCCTGTGGTGCGCTCAGGGTGCGCGTACTGGAGCGCGCACCTGGAAACGCACCCAGCGCTTACCCCGCGAAAATTAAAAAAAAAAAAACTTTTTTTGCCCTTCAGGATCCTTCTAGGCCTCACTTAGAAAACCTAGGGGTCAGGGGGTGTCTACTCTGCCCCCTTTTAATTATTTCCCCCTTTATTTTTCACCTCTTGTGTCTCGATTCTTCCGAGACACAAGATGGCGGACTCTCCGGACTGTTTAGAATGTTGACAGACACCCGAGAGCCAATCAGCTTTCCGCTCGCGCACTCCCGTAGCGCGCCGGGTGCGCTCCCGTGTACGCGCACCTGTGAGCGCTCGGAGAGCGCCTATAGATATATATGTGTTTTTGAAGTTAAATTAAAAAAAAACACTGGAGCAATTTGCACCAAACATAGCAAAGGCACATCTGCGTAGCAGTCCCTACAATTTTGCCAAGTTTGGCGTAATTCCGTTCAGCGGTTCGGGCTGTAAACTTGTCAGACCGTCAAATGGAAATTAACATGACGAAAACACGTTTTGGGACCCCCCTTTTTTCTCAGCCCCCACTTCACGAATCTCCCCGAAACTTCCAGGGAAGGAGCGGAGCAGATCTGGCCAAAATTTTGGAAAATTACACACAAATTCCTCAACCGGCGCCAGAGTTATTCCCAATAGAATGTTGCAGATTTCCTATAGTAGCTAATCTTAACTATAACTACCTACTGGTGACCGCCAGTAGGTAATATATATACATATATATATATTACCTACTGGCGGTCGCCAGTAGGTAGTTATAGTAAGGATCGTTTTCCATAGGAAATCCGCAACATTCTATTAGGAATAACTTTGGCGCCGAATGAGGGATCTGCCTGTCATTTTCCTTGACTTTGCTTCGCTGCGCTCCGCTCCTTCCCTGAAAGTTTCGGGGGGATCTGTCAAGCGGGGGCCGAGATAAAATGGGGGTCCCAAAACGTGTTTTCCCCATGTTAATTTCCATAGGGCGGTTGGACTCACTTTTAGCCCGAACGGCTGAATGGATTTCCCCCAAACTTGGCAAAGTTGTAGGGACTGGTACCCCAATGTGCCTTTGCTATGTCTCAAGATATATGCTCCAGTGGTTTTTACGAAAATTAACTTTGAAAAAATATATATTGGGCTATATATATGTCAGAGCCCAAATGTAGCCCAATGTAGCCCAATGCAGCCCAATGTAGCCCAAAGATGGCCACCAGAGACAAAAAAAACAAATATAGCCCAAAAATCAGCCAGATGTAGCCCAACTAAAGCCCAATGACAGAATGTCCCAGAGTGTTCTAAAGAACAACTAGAGCGCTAACAGTCTTACTTATGACAAAAGTATGGCACACCTGAAGTCATCTTGATTGGAATAAAGTGTTAACACTTAAAACATTTAATTTGCAAAGGAACAAAATGAGGGGGTTCATTTTGCCATAAAAATTATGGTTAGTGCTGAAGAAAGAAAAATTAGGGCATATTTTGAGTGACTACTCAAATCCTCTTATATTTCATTAAAAAAATTCTGATATGCAGTCTCCCAAGATGGCCACCAGAGACAAAAGAGCCCAAATGTAGCCCAAATATCAGCCAAATGTAGCCCAACTATAGCCCAATGACAGAATGTCCCAGAGTGTTCTAAAGAACAACTAGAACGCTAACAGTCTTACTTATGATAAAAGTATGGCACACCTGAAGTAATCTTGATTGGAATAAAGTGGTAACACTTAATACATTTATTTGAAAAAGAACAAAATGAGGGGTTTCATTTTGCCATATAAATTATATATATATATATATATATGTATATATATATATATATATATACAGATATATATATATATATATATATTCACTGAAAAAAACATAGGTTTCAGGCCTTATATAGTTAGGAATTAGCATTTGAAAAAACCTTTGAAATTCACTGAAAAAACCATAGGTTTCAGGAGTTATATAGGTAGGAATTCGTTTTTAAAAAACCTTTGAAATTCACTCAAAAAACTATAAGTTTTAGTGGTGTTATAGTTAGCTGGACATTTTACTCATACAAAACCAATGAAATTGCTCCTATATAGTTAGTTGTACTAACTTTATTTCGCGCAACCGCAATCCACTGCTGATGATGTCTTCATCTTCAAGGAATCTTTATTCGGTGATTAAAAATCATCATAAAAGCACATACATAATTACATGAATAAAAAGTCATTAAACATTTCAAGATCCTGATACAAAAATATTAGTGTTAACATGAAACACAAGCAAAGAGAGAATATAACACTTTGGGAACAATAAAATCGGGAACACATCATTCATTACCCCTAGTTAGCCTTAAACGGACCGCTACCTTAATAAAATTCATTATACAACACAGTGTAAACGGGTCCGATGCTTTTTGTAAAAAGACTAATGCCTCCCTGGCATGTTCCAGTTTAGCTTGTTTTAAAACTTTTACAAGAAATCTGCGCCTGGGCATTATAAAAAAAGGGCAGAATAAAATAAAATGAAGGGAATCCTGCGGAGACCTGTTGTCGCAGCCGCAGGATCCCTTCTGTTCAATTGATGTTGCAAACCCTGCTGGTGATGCCAACATAAATGGGAGTAGGTTCAGTCTAAACCGACACATCAAGAATCTATCCTGTGCATTGTGCATGAGGTACAAATATGGCTCCATTCCCTCAACGCTCTTCACCAGGTTGTGAGCCCTCACTGTCTTTTTAAGCCCTTCAGCCTCAGCTCTACATTGACATTTCAGCTCTAGAAAGATTTTCTTTACTTGCATCTTATGCTGGGCTACAATTGTTGCAGGGTTAGTGAAGAGATTCCCAAAGCCTAGTTCCTCTAGGGTGTTCTTTACATAATTGAGCCAGGGAATTCACATACTTTTGTCCCTCTCTAAACAATCCGATAAAATTTCTCTGCTTAGGGACGCATCAGGATTAACCCAGATTTTTAACCAGGCCACAATTGGCCTGAGTTTTACCAAATCATCTAGGTTTGGCCTCCCTAATTCCCTGTGTGCTATGAAGCCTGCAGTACTAGGGGGCACCCTCAGGATGGATTTTAGGTATTTGTTTTCCTCTTGTTGGATTCTTGTGGTGTTAACAAAGCCCCATACTTCTGCCCCACAAATTACTTTAGAGCATGATACGGAGCTGTACAGGTTCATCACCTGTTCCGGGCTCCATCTACCTAACCTCCTGCCGTAGCTTGCTATTGCCCCATTAGAAGCGATCATTTTGCAGCAACGCTCCTCCACCAGGGAGTTAAACTGTAAGGCGCCATCAAAAGTTACACCTAGGTAAGAAAACGTTTTAACCTCTTCTACTATGTGACTTCCTATTGTGTAAGTGAATTTTGAAGGAGTTTTTTTACCAGCCAGGAGCACATAGGATTTACCCAGGTTAACAGAAAGATCTAGGGCACCCATGAACTTAACAAATCCGTCAATCAGGATTTATAAGCTCCTGGGTGTGCGTGCAATCAGGACCGCGTCATCTGCATAAAGCAGAACAGGAATATGACGCGACCCCACCCTTGGGCAATCTGTCTTTAAACCTAACAGATACTGCTCTAGATTATTGATATAAAGGGAGAACAAAAAAGGGGCAAGAATACAGCCTTGCCGGACTCCACTCATACAGGGAAGAGTCAGTCAGCCCCCCCTCCCTATTAAAACGAACCCTAGCCGTGGTGTCACTATGCAGTTCCCTAAGTATGTTAGTTAAGCCACTCTCTATCCCCATGTGGGACATCATGTCCCACAATTTCTCCCTGTTGACGTGATCAAATGCCGCAGCCAAATCCATGAATCCCATATAGATCGATTCATCACTAGCCCTGGTGTATTTGGCAGTCAGCATGTAAAGATTCAGGCATTGATCACTGGTGGACCTCCCTGTCCTAAATCCATATTGAGTGTCCGAGAAGATATTATTTTCTTCGGTCCACTCGGACAGTCTATTGAGGATCGCCCTACCCAGGAGTTTAGCCGATACGTCAATCAGGGATATAGGACGATAGCACTTAGGGTCGTCCCTTTTGCCCTTCTTGAAAATCGGCACAATTATAGCATTGGACCAGGACGGTGGCAAACCACAGGTGATAGCAGTGTTTATAACCCTGGTCATTAAAGGGGCCCAAAGTTCTATGCTGCTCAGAAACAGGTCGGGGGAATACCGTCAGGGCCAGGGGCTTTATTTCTGGTCAGACCCTCTATCCCAGCAGTAATCTCCTTGATAGTGAATACAACCATTGAGGCCTGAGTTGGAATTTCAGGTGGCTTCACGGGGGTACCTGACTCATGATTATACAGACCCCTATAGTGAGTGACCCACTGTTCTGGAAGGATGTTAGACCCTATCTCCGGAGTGTCGTTTTTCTGGAAGGTGGGTTTGTTGATGATTCTCCAAAAACCCGCTAAATCCTTTCTTTCCCCTGCTTCTCTTAAGTCTGCCCACGCTTCTCCCTGCAGAGCGAGTTTCCTCCTCTTGGTCTCTTTCTTATATTTCTCCCTGCACGCCTTAATTTTTTGGGGGTCCCTTGGTTTAAATTTAAGGCTGCTTTTAAGCTCCCTCAATGCTTTTGAACAATCTTTATCAAACCATCGATGGTTGCCATGGTTCCTTGTAGGCGCACTAATTTTTAGTAAGCCATCAACCAGATTAGCAATCTGACCGAATGCTTCCAGTAGCCTTGGTCCGTGGACTTCTGTGTCTAAACAGTCATAGATAGCAGATTTGCCAGCGTCTGCCAGGGCCTTATAAAACTTTTCCCCATCTAAATTGGCCCACTTTAATCTCCTGCCTTGGTCTGTTACCCTCTCCGTGGTTGTGCGGTGGTCTCTACTTTTTGAACCCACCCTATACATCAGCTCCAAAACGAGTGGGTTATGGTCGCTGAAGCTACTCCATTCTATCCCTACACTAATTATCTTATTTTGCAGGGATCTTGAGACCAGGATGTAGTCTATGACAGATGAGCATCCTCTACCCTTGAATGTGGGTGGGAGTGTACCATCCTTCTGTGTGCCTATCATATGAATAGTGTGCTCAAGATCATACTTGAGCCGGAGCATACTAAAAGCTGACCCTGTCGGCGTATGGGAGAAATGCGGCCCCTTCTCCATAGGGCATTGGGACCAGTCTGTGTTAGTTGGGACCAGTGCCGGACAAAGGTGACAGTTAAAATCTCCCATTACCAACAGCGCATTTAACTGCCCCTTTTTCTGGGCTGTTATTTCCTGACCCAGCCTATAATCTAGTTCAGCTACAAATGAGGTGTGGTCTCTCGCGATTTCGTTGTTATAGATATTAAAAACAGTGAATCTTAGCCCCTTCCCGGTGAACCGAACTGCTTGTGTCCCTTGGAAATTCCAATCTGGAGAAGACCAACTGCCCGGGATGTCTAAATCTACGTAAATAGATAGTCCTCCCATGGCTCTCCCTGATCGAGATTTTTGCGCGGGTACAAAAAAGCACTTAAACCCCTGCAAATGAAAATTATTCTCCGGGGCCCATGTCTCCTGCAGGCTGATTACATGAAATTTTCTAATGTAATCCAGCCACTCTTTGTTGTTAAATTTGGCTGCCAAACCTGCTATATTCCAAGAAATCATTTTCAGTTCCTCACAACTCTGCTCAGTTCCCCCTTGAGGCCCCATTTGTGTCTCAATTTCTGACCCTTGTATGTCCAGCCCGTGTCTCCCTCCTATGCTTTGACTATCTATAACCCTGGACCCATTTAACACAGGCTTCCCGACCCAACTAGGTGAGGTTTGCTGTGCTACGGAACTTTGCAGCTCCAACTCATCTGTTAAGGCCCCTTTTTCCCCAACTCCCAAGGGGACCATCTCCGTTTGTCAATCAACCCCCTCAAGGCCGTCCAAACAGTTGAACCGGTTGAGAGTGTGAAAGGATGGCTCTGGGTGGCTGAATGGTGGCCTGGGGTTAAATTCATGCTGTCTTCCCTTCCGACCAACCCTCGTCCAGTTATCATAGGTATGAGGCGGGTGTACAGGGGCAGGGATAGGGGAAAGAAGAAAGACACGCGAAGGGTTTGAATAGTAGATTCCCGTGATCTGTTCTTTCCTTGACATATGTAAGAGACAGTTCCAGCATCCCTGAAGCTCACCAATATACAATCCCCTATTATGGATTTATGTGTTCTCCCCACCCAGGGCACCCTTCTAACCATTATGATTTCACTATTTAGAAATACCGGGAGGGGTCTATTCACATTTAGCCACTTAATTACCCTGCTTTTTAAGGAGCAAAAGTCCTCTGCTTCCCCCACTTCAAGTGAGGGAACGCCCGCCATGACTACCATGAAATCATTTGCCTCTGGGGGTAGATTAGGCCTACGTGACCTGGGGGGAGGCTTCATTAAAGGTGTTGGCGCAACACTATCTACAGATTGTGTTAAAGGGACAGGGTCTACGGGGGGGGCCGATCTGTTGGAATTAAATGACTTAGTTGGTACAGAGTTAGTCCTTAGGGGTTGTTGAGGGGCCTTGGCATTCACAGCTTGTGGGGGGGCTGAGCTCCCTGCACTAGTAGATGGCTGCTGGGGAACCGTAGGAATGGGGATGGACTCCCAAGATCTTCCCTGGAGGCCAGCCGGGATTTTCATGCTACTTAATGTAGCCTCCAGGATAGTAAGTCTAATCTCGACCTTTTTGATGCTCTCGCTGATTGGTAGTAGTAGCGACCTGAGCAGAAATTCCAGGTTACCTAGCGGGACAACAGAAAGGGGGACATTAGCAATATTGTTTCCTATATCTTTTATCAGGGCGGGAGCAATAGCAGCCAGTACAGTGGGTTTAGGGTTTACTTCATCCACTAATCTCTCAGTCGGTGGGGGGAGTTTGGATGTCCTCCCAAACTCAGAGTGAGGGGTTTTTGGATTTGTTTTTCCCCTGGGCACCCCTCGGCTTCCTCCTACGTTTGTTTGGGGGGGGGGCCATATGCTCCTTGTGCAACAGCTGGCTTGGATTTGGTTTCCTAGCTTTCGGGGCTGGGGGGGGTTGGGAAATTAAATCAATGGTCACCCTGCTTGGGCTTGGGCTGATGGTTGGGGTTAGACTCGTAGATGGGACTGGTGGGGTGTTAGTGCAATCCCTCAGCAGGAGAGGGACATCGTCTGTAGAGGTCGACTCTTCAGTGAGTGAGGTAGAATTTTCACCAATGGACCTATGTTTCAATTTATCTATGGAGCGTCTTCGCTCTACCCTGAGCCGGCTTAAGGGGCTCTCCTTATCCCCATCACCCGCGGCCCGGGGAAAGTAATTATCTAAGGTCCTGTTTTTAACCCCTCCCTGCTTCATGGGGGTACCCTCCCTTACCGGAGAGGGCATTTCTACTTAGGTGAGATGGTAATATATGGAGAGCAATATCAGATGATAAGACCAGAACTCAGGTATCTAACGCAAGAGGGTGGGCCCAGCCCAGACAACTCCGGCCTATGACGGCCACAGACGGTCCCGCCCTTGTCCCGGGCTTCTCCCGGCGCGCTCCCACCCGCTCCCGCGGAGCGGAAGCACTGGTCACCTATAAGCAGTCTCGTGCGCTGATAGGCGAGGGGGCGTGGTCAGCGGGGAGAGCAGCCCAGGTGTGGCTAAGTGGGCGCGCAGGGACTCCTGGACGCTGGAGTCCCTGCCTGTGTACTCGCAGCCCCGCCGGCACTCTCACCTGCCCCGCGCTCCTCTCTGTGGTCTCCCAACAGTCAGCAGCTTCCAAAGATGACAGGCGCTGCGGGACCCGCGAAGCGGGTCCGGCGAGGCGCTGGCGTTTTCCTCGTTAGGCAGCAACGAAGGGTGGTGTCAGGGAGCCCAATCCAGGTAGGGGCCAAGTCAAAGCACCAAAAGGATCCCAAAAGGCCAAAAGCAAGGTCCGCTTTTCAAACTAATGGTGGGGGGGCGTGGCCAGCGGGGAGAGCAGCCCAGGTGTGGCTAATTGGGCACGCAGGGACTCCTGGACGCTGGAGTCCCTGCCTGTGTACTCGCAGCCCCGCCGGCACTCTCACTTGCCCCGCGCTCCTCTCTGTGGTCTCCCAACAGTCAGCAGCTTCCAAAGATGACAGGCGCTGCGCGAGGCGCTGGCGTTTTCCTCCTTAGGCAGCAACGAAGGGTGGTTTCAGGGAGCCCAATCCAGGTAGGGGCCAAGTCAAAGCACCAAAAGGATTAGCATTTAAAAAACCTTTCAAATTCACTGAAAAAACCATAGGTTTCACACCAGTTATAGTTAGCTGAACATTTTACTCATACAAAACCATTGAAATTCCCACGTTATAGTTAGTTGGACTCACTATAACTCACGCGCCCGCAATCTACTGCTGATGATGTCACATATTAGATCATTCATGACATGGTGAGTGACATCACTGATGACATCTCAAATGACATCACTGATGACATCACTGATGACATCATCCAGTGAATGTGGTTTGCTTCGTTATTTTAATATGCATTATATATATATAGCCATTTACATTGAAGAATGAGTGGATATATATAAATAAATATTTGGATGGAGGATTTAGTAGCAGTGTAATTGACTGTTTACTTGACCAATTTATAATGTCTCACTAAAAATAGTGGATAGTGACTAAACTGTGTGAATATCTGTATCACTTTGTCAGTTGTTGTGTAAACTGATTCTACAGTTGGTTACTAGCTATTTGAAAGTCTATATTCGTTATTGATTAGTTAACTGAGTATTTGTATGGGAGTGTGAAAGTGTGTGTGGTTCGGTGGGGGGTGTGTGACTGTCCAAAGATGTGTGAATAGTTGATTCAGTAGATATATGAAGTTAAAACTACATGTTCTAACAGTTTGGGTGAGGGAATCTCTTTATGGGTGTGGTGATGAGCAAATATATTTCTCAAAGGTACAGGTCCAACAAACTAGAAAAATAAAAGGCAGTGTATGTGTCAGTTGTTGTATATAAATAAGTATACATAATACACAATGATTGTGTGAGTGACTGTATGGATAACTGTATACTTGTAATAATGATTTTATAATTCACTAAGTATGACTTACTATCTAAATGAATAGAAGAAGTGGTGTTTGTATAAGTGTTTTGCTAAGTAAATATGTAAGTATGATCCATTGTTTGCATAAGTGAGTAGGATGACTTCATATGTGAATAGATTGCGTGCTGTTGTTTAATGTCGATATAGATGTATAAGTATTTTTGATAGTGTTCTATTGTTCATTGACAGCATGTATGAGTGAATCCATAGGTAAGTGATTAGATGTGTGTATACATCTATGAATCACTGAGTGGATTTTTAGATACTTGTATTGCTGTGACAATGGAATTAAATATGATACTCTGTATTTTACAAACAGTGATGAAAAATTGTAATAGTGTATGAAAAGGTGTATGTGATTGTCACGTGGAACACCATCCGTCTCACGACCAGCACCGACAACACCCTGACCAGCGCCGAACACCTGCATTTCCAGATCCACACCAACCCGAACACCACCCTCAGAGGCACCCTGATCTACCGACCCCCTGGACCACGCACACAATTCAGCGAGGACATCGCCGACTTCGTCAGCCCGCATGCCCTCCCCTCCGCTGACTACATCCTCCTGGGAGACCTCAACTTCCATCTGGAAAACAACAACGACCGCAACACCAGCACCCTGCTCGACAACCTCGCCAACCTGGGACTCAAGCAACTGGTGTCCACCCCCACCCACCGCGCCGGACACACACTCGACGCAGTCTTCTCTTCCAGCACAGACATCGGCTTCAGCCACGCCACAGAGCTTCAATGGACGGACCACAGCTGCGTCCACTTCACCTTCAAGAGAACGACGACCCACCAACACCAGCAACAGGCCGCCCGCAGAAGCTGGAACAAGATCACAGCAGACCAGCTCGCCACCTCCCTGAGCCAGCACCCTCCTGCCAGCTCAGCGGACCCCAGCCAGGCCGCCGACAACCTCACGAAGTGGATCAGCATCTGCGCGGACGAGCTCGCCCCACTGAGGACCCCGCCTAGCAGACCCGGCAGCAAGAAGGCCCCATGGTTCACCGACGAACTCAAAAGCTCCAAGAAGAACTGCCGAGCCCTCGAGAAAGTCTGGAAAAGGGAACCGACACCGGACAACAGGACCTCCTTCAAACTCGCCACCCGGAAACACCACCAGCTGATCCGCGCCGCCAAGAAAACAGCATTCAAGGACCGGTTGGACAACAACGCACACAACTGCAAGGAACTCTTCAACATCGTGAAAGAGCTTTCCAACCCCAGCGCAGGAAACAACGACATCACCCCATCGCAAGACCTCTGCAACTCCCTCGCTTCATACTTCCACAACAAGATCGCGGACATACACAACAGCTTCAACAACGAACCAACGCACACCATGACCGAACAACCACCCCCCACCACCACCCTCCACGCCTGGACCCCGATCAGCACCGAAGACACCATCCGCACGATGAACTCCATCCACTCCGGATCACCGACCGACCCCTGCCCTCACCACGTCTTCAACAAGGCCGACGCTGTCATCGCACCCCACCTGCGAGACATCATCAACACATCCTTCGACACCACCATCTTCCCTGAGAGCTGGAAACACGCCGAACTCAGCGCTCTACTCAAGAAACCAACAGCGGACCCCACCGACCTCAAGAATTACCGCCCCATCTCGCTCCTCCCGTTTCCAGCCAAAGTCATCGAGAAGACCGTCAACAAGCAGATGGCCGCCTTCCTCGAGACGAACGGATCCCTCGACCCCTCACAGTCCGGCTTCCGAGCCAATCACAGCACCGAGACCGCCCTCATCGCCGCCACCGATGACATCCGAGCCCTGATGGACAATGGAGAAACAGCGGCCCTCATCCTCCTAGACCTCTCCGCGGCTTTCGACACGGTCTGCCACCGCACCCTAGTGCAGCGCCTCAACAACGCCGGAATCCAGGGGAAGGCACTGGAATGGATCATCTCCTTCCTCGACGGAAGAACACAGAGAGTCCGCCTACCACCGTACAAGTCAGAGGCCACCGAAGTCATCTGCGGCGTCCCCCAAGGATCCTCTCTGAGCCCCACCCTCTTCAACGTCTACATGAGCCCCCTCGCGGCCATCGTACGCAAACACAACCTCAGCATAATCTCCTACGCCGACGACACCCAGCTGATCCTCTCCCTGACCAACGACCCCGCCGCCGCCAGAGCCAACCTGCACGAAGGGATGAAAGAGGTAGCCGAGTGGATGACGACCAGCCGCCTGAAACTGAACTCGGACAAGACGGAGGTCCTCATCCTGGGCTCCTCACCCTCCGCCTGGGACGACTCCTGGTGGCCTCCCGCCCTGGGCACCGCACCCAAACCGACAGACCATGCACGCAACCTGGGCGTCATCCTGGACTCCTCCCTCTCCATGACCAGGCAAGTCAACAACGTCTCCTCGGCGTGCTTCAACATCCTACGCATGCTACGGAAGATCTTCTGGTGGATCCCCACCGAGACCAGGAAGACCGTCACCCAGGCCCTCGTCACCAGCCGACTGGACTACGGCAACGCCCTCTACGCCGGTACCACCGCCAAGCTCCAGAAGAGACTCCAGCGGATCCAGAACGCCTCAGCCAGACTCATCCTCGACATCCCACGAACCAGCCACATCTCCGGACATCTGAGAGACCTTCACTGGCTCCCCGTCAACAAAAGAATCACCTTCCGCCTCCTCACCCACGCACACAAAGCCCTACACGACCAAGGCCCGATCTACCTCAACAGCCGAGTCAACTTCTACGCTCCCAAACGCCACCTCCGATCAGCCAACCACGCCCTCGCCGCCGTCCCCCGCATCCGAAGAACGACTACAGGAGGAAGGTCCTTCTCCTACCTGGCCGCCAAGACCTGGAACTCCCTCCCGACCGACCTGCGCCTGACCCAAGACCACCTCTCCTTCAGGAAGAAGCTGAAGACCTGGCTGTTCGAGCAGTAGCGGCACCCCCCCCCTCCCCAGCGCCTTGAGACCCTACGGGTATGTAGCGCGCTTTATAAGTGTCACTGATTGATTGATTGATTGGATGATGTCATCAGTGATGTCATTTGAGATGTCATCAGTGATGTCACTGACCATGTCATGAATGATCTAATATGTGACATCATCAGCAGTGGATTGCGGGTGCGCGAAATATAGTTAGTACAACTAACTATATAGGAGCAATTTCATTGGTTTTGTATGGGTAAAATGTCCAGCTAACTATAACATCACTACAACTTATAGTTTTTTGAGTGAATTTCAAAGGTTTTTTAAAAACTAATTCCTACCTATATAACTCCTGAAACCTATGGTTTTTTCAGTGAATTTCAAAGGTTTTTTTAAATGCTAATTCCTAACTATATAAGGCCTGAAACCTATGGTTTTTTCAGTGAATTTCAAAGATTTTTAAATGCTAATTCCTAACTATAACTGGTGTGTAACCTATGGTTTTTTCAGTGAATATATATATATATATATAAAATTTCTATGGCAAAATGAAACCCCTCATTTTGTTCCTTTTCAAATTAAATGTATTAAGTGTTACCACTTTATTCCAATCAAGATGACTTCAGGTGTGCCATACTTTTGTCATAAGTAAGACTGTTAGCGTTCTAGTTGTTCTTTAGAACACTCTGGGACATTCTCTCATTGGGCTATAGTTGGGCTACATCTGGCTGATATTTGGGCTACATTTGGGCTCTTTTGTCTCTGGTGGCCATCTTGGGAGACTGCATATCAGAATTTTTTTAATGAAATATAAGAGGATTTGAGAAGTCACTCAAAATGATGTGCCCTAATTTTTCTTTCTTCAGCACTAATCATAATTTCTATGGCAAAATGAACCCCCTCATTTTGTTCCTTTGCAAATTAAATGTTTTAAGTGTTAACACTTTATTCTAATCAAGATGACTTCAGGTGTGCCATACTTTTGTCATAAGTAAGATTGTTAGCACTCTAGTTGTTCTTTAGAACACTCTGGGACATTCTGTCATTGGGCTATAGTTGGGCTACATCTGGCTGATATTTGGGCTACATTTGATTTTTTTTGTCTCTGGTGGCCATCTTTGGGCTACATTGGGCTACATTGGGCTACATTTGGGCTCTAACATATATATAGCCCAATGTAGCCCAATATATATTTTTTCAAAGTTAATTGTCGTAAAAACCACTGGAGCACATATCTTGAGACATAGCAAAGGCACATCGGGCTACCAGTCCCTACAGATTTGCCAAGTTTGGGGAAAACCATTCAGCCGTTCGGGCTAAAAGTGAGTCCAACCGCCCTATGGAAACTAACATGGGAAAAACACGTTTTGGGACCCCCCTTTTATCTCGGCCCCTGCTTGACGAATCCCCCCCAAACTTTCAGGGAAGGAGCGGAGCGCCGCGAGGCAAAGTTAAGGAAAATTTCAGGAAGATTCCTCAACCGGCGCCAAAGTTATTCCCAATAGAATGTTGCGATTTCCCTATGGAAAACAATCCTAACTATATATACCTACTGGCTATCGCCAGTAGGTAATATATATATATATATATATATATGTATATATATATATATATATATATATATATATATATATATATATATATATATATATATATATTTAATGAAAAAAACATAGGTTTCACACCAGTTATAGTTAGGAATTAGCATTTAAAAAGCCTATTAAATTCACTGAAAAAACCATAGGTTTCACACCAGTTATAGTTAGGTGGAAATTTTACTCGCATAAAACCATTGAAATTCCCACGTTATAGTTAGTTGGACTCACTATAACTTGCGCGTGCAATGCACTGCTGATGACGTCACATATTACATCACTCATGACATGGTCAGTGACATCAATCATGACATCACTGATGACATCTCAAATGACATCACTGATGACATCATCCAGTGAATGTGTATCTTTCTGAAAAATAAATATTTTTTATATATGTATATCTAAAGGTTGATGGAAGAATAAATGGGTAAATAAATGTCTAAATGGATGTTTTTTTGTGTAAAATTGATTGGTTAACTGACTTATTAAATGTATCTTAGTGAATACATATATTAGCGAGTAATCTTTAAATATTTAAATATCTGTATCTGTGTCTCACTTTGTGTATAAGTGGCTGCATGGGTTGGTGAGTAGCTACATGAGTGTGTATATGGGTTATTAGTTGTTTTTTTGAGTATCAGTATCAGTGTCTGTATGGTTTGGTGGGGGATATTACTTAGAGCACAGATGCATGAATGAGTGACTCACCATTTGTATGTATTTTGAAGACAGCATGTGTGCAAGACTGTATGGGTGGATGATTGTGTGTATGGGTGGGTTAGTGAGTATGTGTTTTTATAATTGATTGTTTAAGAGAGTAAATATGTTTCCGTTTCTGTAGAAGTATGTGTAGTGGTGTGTATATAGGAGTATAATCAAGTAAATGGTTTTTTGATAGTTTATTTGCATGTGTGAATTTGTGTGTGAGTAACTATATGGATGAGTATTAGTGTGTAACAGGATGTATAGGTGTATGAGTACATATGATGAGTAAGTACATGCATGAGTGACTATATATAACTGTTGGTGAATGAGTGGATGTGTATGTAGATGTTGGAATTACCTAATAAGTTGTTGTAATTGGTATTGGTTTCTCCTTTTTTAAGAAAATGTTAGTTTCTATTTTTGAATGTGTGTGTCAAAGGTTATTTTATGCTGATAGGAGGTCTGCCACTTTGTCACAAGGATGTTGTCATCAGTGTTTTCATTTGAGATGTCATCAGTGATGTCATGAGTGATGTCACTGACCATGTCATGAGTGATGTAATATGTGACGTCCTCAGCAGTGCATTGCACGCGCAAGTTATAGTGAGTCCAACTAACTATAACGTGGGAATTTCAATGGTTTTATGCGAGTAAAATTTCCACCTAACTATAACTGGTGTGAAACCTATGTTTTTTTAGTGAATATATATATATATATATATATATATATATATATATATATATATATATATATATATATATATATATACTCTTTTTTTAAACATAATTATTCTACATTTTTATACAAAGCAATACACACATATAGGTACATATCTATAATACAAATTTTTGAATACAGTTAGTAGTCCCTCCTTTTGAAATTGTGTATGAGGACCGCCCCTTTTACATGTGTTCTTACTCGTTATGTTAGTTATACTTTGAGAGTACTCTTTTTATGGTTGGTGTGACTCTGCTTGTTAAGTGTTCTGTTTACTTGAGCATGAAACTTCGGTCTGCTTACTGTCCCTTAATCTCCCTGTGCCTCCCCTCACCCCTCCCAATGCTTGCCGGCCCCCACCACCCCTCTGAGGCCACTGCTCATTTTGCTAGTTTTTTTTTGTTTCTTTAAATTATGCTTTTTTCCCATGCCTATCTCTTCGTAGCTGTTCGAAGTCTTCATGTGTCTTGATGCCAGGGTACCTGAACTCTTGTATGCCATTTCCCCATGAATATCTCTCCGTAGCCTTTCTGTGTCATGATGCCAGGATACTTGCATTCTCGCATGCCACTTCCCCAGGCATATCTCTCTGTAGTCTTTGTATGTCATGATGCCAGGGGACCTGCACACTTCCATGCCACTTCCCCATGCATATCTCTCCTTACTCTTTATGTGTCATGAGGCCAGGGTACCTGCTCTCTCACATGCCACTTACCAATGCATATCTCTCCGTAGCCTTCCTGTGTTATGCTGCCAGGGTAGTTGCACTCTAGCATGCCACTTTCCCATGCATATCTCTCCGTAGCCTACCTGTGTCATGTTTCCAGGTTATCTGCACTCTCCCATGCCGCTTCTCCATGCATATCTCTCTGTAGTCTTTGTGTGTCATGATGCCAGGGTACCTACACTCTCCAATGCCACTTCCCCATGCATATCTCTCCACAGCCTTCCTGTGTCATGATGCCAGTGTACCTGCACTCCCAAATGCCACTTTCCCATGCGTATCTCTATGTAGGTTTCCTGTGTCATGATGCCAGTTTACCTGCACTCTCACATGCCACTTCCCCATGCATATCCCTCCATAACCTTTGTGTGTCGTGATTAGGCCTGGGCAAAGCACTATGCTACGCTCGTGTAGTTTGCAAAGTTTGTGCAACTTCGCACAACTCGAACTGCACATAGCACAGTGCGAACACGGGTAGCGTAATGCAGCGGTCATTTTTTGCTTGCTCGCAGTCCTCAATGTCAAGCTGGCGACCGCGAGCAAGTAAAATTACATCCTGGCTAGACTTTTTCCTAGTTCACGATTAGCAACATCAAGTTGCGAATCGCGAGCGTGGAAAATAAACCTCCCTGTGAGATTCTCAATGCAGGGATGTCTGGTATCTCATTGCTAATGTTCGCATATGCTCGCGACCGCTCGCGATGGGAAACTACCAGTCCGCGTTGATAAAGCTGCCGCTCGAGTAAAAATCTCCTCGACCGGCAGAAAACTACAGCTCGCACTGTGCAAGATGCCGTTTTCAATTATTGCACAGTGCCGTATGCTTGTCCGCTCAATGCAATCATTGAAAACGGCATCTTGCACAGTGCAAACAGGGTACTACGCAGTTCGCATAGTGCTACGCATAGTTCGCATAGTGCGAAGTGCACTTCACGTAGCTACGCGTAGTGCAACTTCGCGAACTACGCCCAGCCCTAGTTGTGATGCCAGGGTACCTGCACTCTCACATGCCATTTTCCCATGCATATCTCTCCGTAACCTTCCTGTGCTATGATGCCAGGGTCGTTTCACTCTAGCATGCCACTTCCCCATGCATATTCCTCCGTAGCCTACCTGTGTCATGATGCCAGGGTATCTGCACTCTCACATGCCACTTCCCCATGCATATCTCTCTCTAGTCTTTGTGTGTCATGATGCCAGGGTACCTAAACTCTCCCATGCCACTTCCCCATGCATATCTCTCCACAACCTTCCTGTGTCATGATGCCAGTGTACCTGCACCCCACATGCCACTTTCCCATGCATATCTCTATTTAGGCTTCCTGTGTCATGATGCCAGTCTACCTGCACTCTCACATGCCACTTTCCCATGCATATCTCTCCATAGCCTTCACATGTCATGCTGCCAGGGTACCTGCAATCCTGCATGCCACACCCAAATGCATATCTCTCCGTATTTTATTTATGTACTTTATTTATTTATTTTAAAGGTTTTATTTAGCTCTGGCTAGACCCGGAGTTATCAGAGCGCTTTACATGAGTATTAGACCATAGTTGCAGGTTACATCGTTACAAAGGTTACACATTTATTAGAGCTTGGCAAACATAGTTACATGTAAGGTCGAGACAAACAAAAAGGACATATGCGTAAGGGAAAAAGCAAGCAAGGGGAGAGATTCAGGGGAGGGGGGTAGGAGCAGGGTAAGTAGACAGAGAATGGAGGAGGGAAAGAGGAGGGGAGGGTGAGAGACACAGCATGGAAAAAGGAGGGGGAGGGTGACGGGGACACAAACCGGTAGATGAGTCAAAGCTGCGTCCAAAGTCCAGTAAGCTGTGATCCCAGGGGAAGTGGTATCATATATAGCGCTTGCTTGACCCAGGGGTATCAGAGCGCTTTACAGGAGTATGAGGAGGTACAATAATGGATACATTCAGTCATAAACATTGCAATAAGAGCCAAAATAAGGAAAGCACATAAATATGAAAGAGTATTAATAACGGACAAATAATGATCAGCTCATGTAGGTAGCGAGTAGTTAGGGTCGGGTGGGTGTGAGGAGGTGGGCAGGGTGAAGATAAAGTAGACGGATAAGGAGAGTGGGAGGTTTAGGGGGTGGGAGATCAGGGGAGTGGGGGAATGGGAGGTCAGCGGGAGGTCACTTGTAGGTTAGATGTTATAGGTAAAAGTGTTGGCATGGAGGGGTTTCTAAGGGGGGGTAGTAGCATGAGGGAGGGGAGTTAGGGGGTAGACCTGGCACCATTGGCGTGGGTCTCCCTTCCATTTTTGCTGTTGCCTCATGTGTTTTTGCTGGTGTTAGATGCTTTGGGCACTGTGCCACTGCTATCCAGTGCCACAGTGCGAGTGCTCCCTGTTGTAAATTGATGTATGGATTAGTGCCTCCATGTTTGGCTATTTTGTTTACTTGTCAGACCCTAGTCTAGTGCACTGAGTGTGCCCAGGGAATGTTAATCCAAATGCCGCTGGTGGGCTTGCAGCACTAGTTGTGCCACCCACAGAAGGAACCTTGTAAAATGTGTCTAGGGTCTGCCATTGCAGAGCCTTCGTGCAGTCTGGTACTGTCATGCTGACTGGGCAAGTGCACCCATTTGCCAGTCCCTAAACCTTGCTTTTTCTTCATATCAGTCACCCCTATGGTAGGCCAAAGGGCAGGGTGCATTGTAAGTGTAAGGTAGGACAAGCCCTGGTGTGTGTGGCATGTCCTAATAGTGAATTACAGCCATTTTCGTTGTTCACTATTGTTAGACCTGGCACCATTGGCGTGGGTCTCCCATCCATTTTGTTGCTGTTGCCTCATGTGTTTTTGCTGGTGTTAGCTGCTCAGAGCACTGTGCCACTGCCAACCAGTGCCACAGTGCAAGTGCTCCCTGTGTAAAATCTATATATTGATTGGATCCCATGATTGGCTTATTTGGTTTACTGTCAGACCCCAGTAAAGTGCATCAGGAGTGCCCAGGGCTTGTAACTTCAAATGCTGCTAGTGGGCTTGCAGCACTGGTTGTGCCACCCACAGAAGCAGCCTTGTAAACGGTGTCTAAGGTCTGCCATTGCAGAGCCTGCGTGCAGTCTGATACTGTCATACTGACTGAGCAAGTGCACCCACTTGCCAGTCCCTAAACCTTCCCATAACTTCATAATAGCCACCCCATGGTAGGTCCAAGGGCAGGGTGCATTGTAAGTATAAGGTAGGACAAGCCCTGATGTGTGTGGCATGTCCTAATAGTGAATTACAGCCAATGTTGTTTTTTACTATTGCAAGGCTACCTGTTCTCATAGGCCAGATGGGCTGTCATAATTGTAACATTCTATGATCCTAACAGACTCAGGGAACATGGTAGAAATTCGAGTTTAGTATGCCTTTACTCAGAATAATAAAATACATCTTTTAGTGAAGTTTATTTTAATATTCTGTGTTTGAAAATACCACTTTTAGAAAGTAGGTATTTGCTTGTCTAACTATTCAAACCTGCCTCTGCTAGGTTGTGTATTTCTTTGTCTGGTTTTGTGAGTGACAGGGCTGGGGTACTCCAAGAGACAGGCTGAGTCACCCAGTGGTAAATAGAGAGATCTGCATCTAGATGGGAGAGAGGAGTTGCACCTGAACCTTGAATAGGGATGTGCCTGCCTTCCACAATGCTGGCTCCACCCCCTGGGGAGCGGCTGATGTCGCTGCCCTGCACACTGAAAGAAGAGAAGGAGTCCTGTAAACAAAGTGCTCCAGGACTATACTTGCCTTCCACAATGCTGGCTCCACCTCCTGTGGGGCGTCTGATGTGCTTGCCCTGCACTGTGAAAGGAAAGGAGAAGTCTGGTAAACAGAGTGCGTCAGAACTGGTTTGGACTGGGCAGAGGCCCCTCTCCCGTCAGATAACAAAGGATTTGGGGTATAAATATTGGGACCCTGATCCCATGAAATTAGATCACTTTTGGACTACAAGAAGAAACCTTTACTGAGGAGAGGAACCTGAAGAAGCTGAGGAGAGACTATTCCCAAGCTGAAGTGCTGCTTGGGGTATTGGCCTGCAGTGGTTGCCTTACTGCCAAATGAAGGAGAAAGAAACTTTGTGTACTCTGCTTTCAATTTGTGAAGGATCTCCAAGGGTTTGGAAAAGAGCTTGACTCCTGCTGAAGCCTCAGGGACAACAAACTTCACCCCCAGCTCCCCGGAGTTCTTTTGGAAGTGCCTGCTGCTGTTTTGGGCCTTCTGCGGAACTGCGTGTCGCAAAGAGCTGGAAGCGCGACTCAACGAGAAGAAGCGTGTTGCCGTCACTGTGCCTGCCATCGCAACTCCAAAGGAGGGTGTTGCCGCTGGAACTGTTGCACTGCTCGCATCGGAGAGAAGAGTGCCGCTACGAAGAGGAAGCGTGTTGCCGCCGCTGCTGCCGTCGCAACTCCAAAGGAGGGTGTCACCGCTGTAGTTGTCACACTGCACCACATCAGGAGAAGAATCTCGCAATGAGGTTGCAGCATGTCACTGTTGCTGTGCCTGCCGTCGCAACTCCGAAGGAGGGTGTCGCCGATGGAACTGTCGCATTGCAACGCATCGACCAAGAGCTCCTTGCATCCTTGAGAAGCGTGCCGCCGTCGAAGCTGCTGCCATCGCATCTTGGATGTCACCTCTGTAGTTGTGGCATCGAGCGAAAGCTTTACGCATCGTGGGAGAACAGCGTCGCCGCTGTAGCTGCTACAGTTGCATCGTAATTTCTTTGTATTTGAACTTTGCCGCATTTCCCATCGCTGCGACATTGCTTGTCATGGAAGCGCAACGCAACCTAAGGTACATTAATGCAGAGTGTCGTATCAAAGAACTGAACTGAACTAAGCTTAAAACTACCATTTTAAAGTAATCATAGTGTGTATTTTTGTTGTTTATGGTCTTGTGGTAACTCTATATAAAGTCTACTTATTTTTTATATAAAACCTTGTGTGGTGTCCATTTGTAGTGTTGCCACAGGGTTACTGTATGTGGTCACAACTGCTCAACTTACAACACCTCTGAAGTAAAGCCCTTCTGCTCATGCCAAGCTACCAAGAGGGTGAGCAGGGGTTATTTTGGGAGTGTAATCCCCTTATCCTGACTAGAGGAGAGGGTCCCTATTTGTCACAACTACCTACCTTTGCCAACTAGGGACCCCCAAATCTAACAGGGGGTGAGAGAGTTGAATGCCAAGGGGAGCCTGGAGGGGCGCAGGGTTGGATACAGTTTCAGAGGAGGGAATTATTGACCCCAGTATTTGTTGAGGAGAAACAATTTGAGGTCTTTTTTTAAATTGATGTAGGAGTAGTTGCAGCGTAATTCTTTAGGGAGGGAGTTCCATATGGACGGAGCGTTACCCGAGCAGGAGGGAGCTTGTGCGCCTTTCTTTTTTAGTAGAGGGGGGTGCGAATGAGGGCATTTGTGCTCCTTGTTGGGCGAGTGCAGTCCGCTTTGTGAAGCTTGTTTGAGAGGTAGCGTGGGGTGTTTTGGTGAAGGGCTTTGTGTGTGATACATGCAATCTTATAGGCGGATCTGCCTTCGATGGGAAGCCATTTGAGGGTTTTAAGTGCAGGGGAGATGTGGTCGAAACATTTATAGTCAGAGATAAGTCTAGCAGCTAGGTTGAGTACAGCTTTGAGGAGTGCAAGATGGACTTTGGGAGTTCCAGCGAGGATAGTCTCCGTAGTCTTCCTTTGTGATGATCCCAGGGTATCTGCACTCTTGCATGACACTTACCCATGCATATCTCTCTGTAGCCTTCATGTGTCATGATACCAGGGTACCTGCACTCTCACATTCCACTTCCCGATGCCCATCTTCCCATAGCCTTCCTGTGTCATGATGTCAGTGTACCTGCACCCTCATGTTCCATACACTGTCCATATTTCTCAAGGCCCTTTCTCAGTATTGATGCAAGGGTATTCCCACCGTTGTATCCCCCTCTCACAACCATATCTCTCAGTAGTCTTTCTGCATCTTGATGCCAGGGTACATGCCCCCTCAGAATTCAAGTCCCACTCCCCCAATCCTATCTCTAAAGGTCATTTTAGAGTCTTGAGCCCTACTTCCTGCTCTTCCACCTGTATTTCTTAGTAGCCTGTCTACAACTTGATGCCAGGGAATATGCACCCTCACATCCCACTCAGTGACCCCCCCATATATCCCAAGAGCCTATCTGAGTTTTGAGGCTATGACAGTTGCAACTTCATCACCCACTCCATGTTAATATCTCTCAGTAGTCTCTCTGGGGCATATGTACAAGCCCCTACTACCACCACATAATCACCTTCTATGACATTGTGGTGGCGATAGGGGCATTGCCTTATTTACAAGGCAGTGTTAAGCCACTTAACCTGGCTTAATGCTTCCTTGTAAATAAGGCCCCCTTTCATGCTGTACTTAGCTTGAACGGGGTGGGCACTGGATGTTGCGGTGGACGTTCCACCGCAACACCCATTGATTTTGACGCTGCCCCCTGCTTACAAGGGCAGCGTAAACAGCGGGCAGCACCAAAATTAAGACCATGGAAAACCTGGTCTTAAGTTGGTGGAACAAGGAGAAATGCATTACTTCTCCATGTTTGCTGTTTCCATGTGTGCTGCCTTGTGCAGTGCACATGGAAAAATGCCTTGGATTGTTTATTTACAGGAAGGTCCCTCTTCCTGTACATAAATAATCTTTTAAAAAATGCCATTTTGTGACTTCCATGCATGCTGCGTTAAGCACCACACATAGAAGTGACAAAATAGCATTTACAGATTGTTTATGTAATAGAAGGGGGACCTTCCTGTACATAAACAATCTTTCCCCTGCATGCAGCCACCCTTGCACTATGGTGAAAGGGTGCCTGCTTTGGTGCTACACTGCTAAGTGTAGCGCCAGCTCAGGGGAAAACAGAAGGCTGCACCATATCATTGTAAATATGTTGCAGCCTTGCGTTTCAGAAGTGGCAGAGTGAGGCTTTCAGCCATGATGGCTAATGCCTCACTCCGCCCCTTCCTTGAACATATGCCCCTCTGTATCTTGATGACTGGGCATCTGCACCCTCTCATCTCACTAGCCAGGGCATATCTCTCAGTACCCTTTCTGTCTGATTTGAGGGTATATGCACCCTCATATCCCACCCACCTGCACATAATTCTCAAAAGATTTCATGCATGTTGGCCCCCGGGTATCTGCACCCTCACATCCCACCCACCTGCATACATCTCTCACTAGATGTCATGCATGATAGTGCCTGGATATCTGCACCCTCGTATCCCATCCACCTGCACATATCTCTCACTATCTTTCATGCGTGTTATTGCTTGGATATATGCAGCCTCATATCCCAACCACCTGCACATATCTCTCACTATCTTTCATGCATGTTATTGCTTGGATATATGCAGCCTCATATCCCAACCACCTGCACATATCTCTCACTATCTTTCATGCGTGTTATTGCTTGGATATATGCAGCCTCATATCCCAACCACCTGCACATATCTCTCACTATCTTTCATGCGTGTTATTGCTTGGATATATGCAGCCTCATATCCCAACCACCTGCACATATCTCTCACTATCTTTCATGAATGTTATTGCTTGGACATATGCAGCCTCATATCCCACCCACCTGCACATATCTCTCACTATCTTTCATGCGTGTTATTGCTTGGATGTATGCAGCCTCATATCCCAACCACCTGCACATATCTCTCACTATCTTTCATGAATGTTATTGCTTGGATATCGGCACCCTCGTATCCCATCCACCTGCACATATCTCTCACTATCTTTCATGCGTGTTATTGCTTGGATATATGCAGCCTCATATCCCAACCACCTGCACATATCTCTCACTATCTTTCATGAATGTTATTGCTTGGACATATGCAGCCTCATATCCCACCCACCTGCACATATCTCTCACTATCTTTCATGCGTGTTATTGCTTGGATATATGCAGCCTCATATCCCACCCACCTGCACATATCTCTCACTATCTTTCATGCGTGTTATTGCTTGGATATATGCAGCCTCATATCCCAACCACCTGCACATATCTCTCACTATCTTTCATGCGTGTTATTGCTTGGATATATGCAGCCTCATATCCCAACCACCTGCACATATCTCTCACTATCTTTCATGAATGTTATTGCTTGGACATATGCAGCCTCATATCCCACCCACCTGCACATATCTCTCACTATCTTTCATGCGTGTTATTGCTTGGATATATGCAGCCTCATATCCCACCCACCTGCACATATCTCTCACTATCTTTCATGCGTGTTATTGCTTGGATATATGCAGCCTCATATCCCAACCACCTGCACATATCTCTCACTATCTTTCATGCGTGTTATTGCTTGGATATATGCAGCCTCATATCCCACCCACCTGCACATATCTCTCACTATCTTTCATGCGTGTTATTGCTTGGATATATGCAGCCTCATATCCCAACCACCTGCACATATCTCTCACTATCTTTCATGCATGTTATTGCTTGGACATATGCAGCCTCATATCCCAACCACCTGCACATATCTCTCACTATCTTTCATGCATGTTATTGCTTGGACATATGCAGCCTCATATCCCAACCACCTGCACATATCTCTCACTATCTTTCATGCATGTTATTGCTTGGATGTATGCAGCCTCATATCCCAACCACCTGCACATATCTCTCACTATCTTTCATGAATGTTATTGCTTGGATATATGCAGCCTCATATCCCAACCACCTGCACATATCTCTCACTATCTTTCATGCATGTTATTGCTTGGACATATGCAGCCTCATATCCCAACCACCTGCACATATCTCTCACTATCTTTCATGCATGTTATTGCTTGGATGTATGCAGCCTCATATCCCAACCACCTGCACATATCTCTCACTATCTTTCATGCGTGTTATTGCTTGGATATATGCAGCCTCATATCCCAACCACCTGCACATATCTCTCACTATCTTTCATGCATGTTATTGCTTGGATGTATGCAGCCTCATATCCCAACCACCTGCACATATCTCTCACTATCTTTCATGAATGTTATTGCTTGGATATATGCAGCCTCATATCCCAACCACCTGCACATATCTCTCACTATCTTTCATGCATGTTATTGCTTGGATGTATGCAGCCTCATATCCCAACCACCTGCACATATCTCTCACTATCTTTCATGCATGTTATTGCTTGGATATCTGCACCCTCAAATACCACCCACCTGCACATATCTCTCAAAAGCTTTCATGCATGTTGTTGCCCGGTTATTTGCACCCTCGCATCCCACCCACCTGCACATATCTCTCACTAGCTTTCATGCATGTTGGTGCTTAGATGCCTGCACCCTCACATTCTACCCATCTGATCATTATCTCTTAATAGCTTTCATGCATTTTGGGCTTTCTGAGTCGTGATGCAGAGGAATGTGCACTATCTCCTATATGCTTGGGTGTGCTCCTAGCTTGCTGCATTCAGTTGCAGGAGACACTAATGATTGAGTGACGTTGCATTGCTTTTCTGCAGAGGCTTTCTGATGGAATAATTAAAGACCAAACTGAATGCTGAAAAGAGCGAGCTGAGCACAATGCTGACAACCCCCTCTATCTATTGTGAGAAATAGGTAATTGTTTGCACGTGTTCTCTGCTCGCCCATGTGCCTGTTGCTTCGCTGCAACGTTTATTTTAACTACAGTGGCAGGGTGTAGAACCGGTGCTTCCTGCTCTTGGCTCTTGGCAGCGCTGCTGTTCTAAGTCGGTGCTTCTACTTCTGATGCAGTGCTTCTGTCTAGCTTGCTGAACATGTGCGTCCTGCTTAGAGCTTACAGCTGCACTGCCGTCCAGGGTGCTGAACCTGTGCTTCTGTCCAGGGTGCTGAACCTGTGCTTCTGTCCAGGGTGCTGAACCTGTGCTTCTGTCCAGGGTGCTGAGCCTGTGCTTCTGTCCAGGGTGCTGAGCCTGTGCTGCTGTCCTGGGTGCTGAGTCTGTGCTTCTGTCCAGAGTGCTGAACCTGTGCTTCTGTACAGGGTGCTGAACCTTTGCTTCTGTCCAGGGTGCTGCCCTGTGCTTCTGTCCAGGGTGCTGAGTCTGTGCTTCTGTCCAGAGTGCTGAGTCTGTGCTTCTGTCCAGGGTGCTGAACCTGTGCTTCTGTCCAGGGTGCTGAACCTCTGCTTGGTACTCCGAGCGCACAGTATTGCTTCTGTCCATGGTGATGAACCTGTGCTTCTGTTCAGGGTGCTGCCCTGTGCTTCTGTCCAGTGTGCTGAGCCTGTGCTTCTGTACAGGGTGCTGAACCTGTGCTTCTGTCCAGGGTGCTGAACCTCTGCTTTTGTCCAGGGTGCGGAGCCTGTGCTTCTGTCCAGGGTGCTGAGCCTGTGCTTCTGTCCAGGATGCTGAGCCTGTGCTTCTGCCCAGAGTGCTGAGTCTGTGCTTCTGTCCAGAGTGCTGAGCCTGTGCTTCTGTCCAGAGTGCTGAGTCTGTGCTTCTGTCCAAAGTGCTGAGCCTGTGCTTCTGTCCAGGGTGCTGAAGCTGTGCTTCTGTCCAGAGCACTGAACCTACTCTGAGCTCACTTCAACACCGCGGTCTTTGGCACTGAACCTGTGCTTCCTGCTCTGAGTTCAGCGCTGCTGTCCAGGGTGCTGAACCTGTGCTTCCTGCCCTGAGCTCACAACACCGTTGCTACTCAGAGTACTGAACCTGTGAACCCTGCTCAGAAATCACCTACGCGCTGCTGTCCATGGGCCTAAACCTGTGCATCCTCTTCTGAACTCACATCAGCACCGCTGTCCATGGAACTGAGCATGTGCTTCCAGCTCAAGCTTACATCAGTGCTGCTGTCCAGAGTACTGAACCTGTGCTTCCGGTTCTGAGCCCCCATCAGCGCTACTCTCCAGGGTCCTGAAATTGTGCTTCCTGTTCTGAGCCCACATCAGTACCGCTACCCATGGTCCTGACCCTCTGCTTCCTGCTCTGAGTCACATCAGCACCGCTGTCCATGGTCCTGACCCTCTGCTTCCTTCTCTGAGTCACATCAGCACAGCTGTCTGTGGCCCTGACCCTCTGCTTCCTGCTCTGAGTCACATCAGCACTGTTGTCCATCGCCCTGACCCTCTGCTTCCTGCTCTGAGTCACATCAGCACTGCTGTCCATGGCCCTGACCCTCTGCTTCCTCCTCTGAGTCACATCAGCGCCGCTGTCAATGGCCTTGACCCTCTGCTTCCTGCTCTGAGTCACATCAGCACCGCTGTCCATGGCCCTGACCCTCTGCTTCCTGCTCTGAGTCACATCAGCACCACTGTCCATGGCCCTGACCCTCTGCTCCCTGCTCTGAGTAACATCAGCACCGCTGTCCATGGTCCTGCCCCTCTGCTCCCTGCTCTGAGTCACATCAGCACCGCTGTCCATGGTCCTGCCCCTCTGCTCCCTGCTCTGAGTCACATCAGCACCGCTGTCCATGGTCCTGACCCTCTGCTTCCTGCTCTGAGTCACATCAGCACCGCTGTCCATGGTCCAGACCCTATGCTTCATGCTCTGAGTCACATCAGCACCGCTGTCCATGGTCCTGACCCTCTGCGTTCTCCTCTGAGTCACATCAGCACCGCTGTCCATGGTCCTGAGACCCTCTGCTTCCTGCTCTGAGTCACATCAGCACCACTGGCCATGGTCCTGACCCTCTGCTTCCTCCTCTGAGTCACATCAGCACCGCTTTCCTTGGTCCTGGCCCTCTTCTTCCTGCTCTGAGTCACATCAGCGCTGCTGTGCATGGTCCTGATCCTCTGCTTCCTCCTCTGAGTCACATCAGCGCCGCTGTGCATGGTCCTGATCCTCTGCTTCCTCCTCTGAGTCACATCAGCACCGCTGTCCGTGGTCCTGACCCTCTGCTTCCTGCTCTGAGTCAAATCAGCACCGCTGTCCATGGTCCTGACCCTCTGCTTCCTGCTCTGGGTCACATCAGCACCGCTGTGCATGGTCCTGACCCTCTGCTTCCTGCTCTGAGTCACATCAGCACCGCTGTCCGTGGTCCTAACCCTCTGCTCCCTGCTCTGAGTCACATCAGCACCGCTGTCCATGGTCCTGACCCTCTGATTCCTGCTCTGGGTCACATCAGCACCGCTGTCCGTGGTCCTGATCCTTTGCTTCCTGCTGGGAGTCACATCAGCGCCGCTGTCTGTGGTCCTGAAACCCTCTGCTTCCTCCTCTGAGTCACATCAGCACCACTGTCCGTGGTTCTGACCCTTTGCTTCCTGCTCTGAGTCACATGTCAAGTCAAGTCATGAAATTTATATAGCGCACTACATACCCAGAGGGTTTCAAGGCGCTTAGGAAGGGGAGGAGGATTATTTGTCAAATATCCACGTTTTAAGCTGCTTTCTGAACGCTAGGTGATTCTGGGTTAGGCGAAGGTAGGCGGGGAGTGAGTTCCATGTTTTGGCAGCCAGGTAAGAGAAGGATCTGCCTCCCATGGTGGTCTTGTTGATGCGAGGTACAGTGGCGAGGGCTTGGCTGGAAGAGCGGAGTTGGCGGGAGGGGGAGTAGAAGGACAGTCGAGAGTTGAGGCAATCTGGTCCGATGTCGTAGAGTGATTTGTGTGCGTGGGTGAGCAGTCGGAAAGTGATCCTCTTATTGACGGGTAGCCAGTGGAGGTCTTTAAGGTGACCAGAGATGTGTTCGTTGCGTGGGATGTCTAATATGAGCCTGGCTGAGGCGTTTTGGATTCGTTGTAGTTTCTTCTGGAGTTTACCGGTGGTACCTGCGTAGAGGGTGTTTCCGTAGTCCAGACGGCTCGTGACCAGAGCATGGGTGACTGTTTTCCTTGTTTCGGTGGGGATCCAGCGAAATGTTTTTCTGAGCATGCGAAGAATGTTAAAGCAGGAAGAGGATACGGCGCTGACTTGTCTGTTCATTGATAGTGAGGCATCCAGGATGACGCCAAGGTTCCGTGCATGGTCTGTCGGGATGGGTGCATTTCCGAGGGCTTCCGGCCACCAGGAGTTGTCCCATGCAGAGGGGGATTTACCTAAGATGAGGACTTCTGTTTTGTCTGAGTTCAGTTTCAGGCGGCTTTGTTTCATCCATTCGGCGACTTCTTTCATTCCTTCGTGAAGGTTAGTTTTGGCGGTGCTGGGGTCCTTGGTGAGAGATAGGATCAGTTGAGTGTCATCCGCGTAAGAGATGATGTTGAGGTTGTGTTGGCGGGCGATGGCCGCGAGGGGGCTCATATATACGTTGAAGAGGGTGGGACTGAGTGAGGATCCTTGTGGTACGCCGCAGATGATTTCAGAGGCCTCGGACTTGAATGGTGGGAGGCGGACTCTCTGGGTTCTTCCGGTGAGGAACGAGGTGATCCATTCCAGTGCCTTTCCTTGGATTCCGATGTTTCTGAGGCGGTGTAAAAGGGTGCTGTGGCAGACTGTGTCGAAGGCTGCAGAAAGGTCGAGGAGGATGAGGGCGACTGTGTCTCCATTGTCCAGTAGAGTTCGAATGTCGTCTGTTGCTGCGATGAGGGCGGTCTCAGTACTGTGTTTGGCTCGGAAGCCAGATTGTGAGGGGTCGAGTGAATTGTTGGCTTCGAGGAAGGCGGCGAGCTGGTTGTTGACAGCTTTCTCGATGACTTTGGCCGGGAACGGAAGAAGCGAGATGGGGCGGTAGTTTTTGAGTTCGGTGGGGTCTGCTGTTGGTTTTTTCAGAAGGGCGGTGAGTTCAGCGTGTTTCCAGTTTTCTGGGAAGGTGGCGGAGTTGAAGGAGCAATTGATGACGTCTCGGAGGTGAGGAGCTATGACGGAGTCTGCTTTGTTGAAGATGTGGTGAGGGCATGGGTCTGTGGGGGATCCAGAGTGGATGGAATTCATCAGGCGGATGGTGTCCTCAGTGGAGATAGGGTTCCAGGCGTTAAGGGTGTTAACGGGGGGAAGATGGTCAGCTGAAGGTAGGGTGGGTTGGCTTCCGGGTTGGTTGTCAAAGCTGTTGTGGATGTCAGCAATCTTGTTGTGGAAGAAAGAGGCTAGGGAATCGCAGAGGGTTTGAGAGGGGGAGATGTCGTTGGCGTTGGCCGAGGGGTTGGAAAATTCCTTGACGATGTTGAAAAGTTCCTTGCTGTTGTGGGCGTTGTTGTCAAGTCGATCTTTGAATGCTGTTTTCTTGGCTTTTCGGATCAGTTGGTGGTGAGTACGGATGGCGCTTTTGAAGGCGTCTTTGTTGCTGGTGGATGGGTCTTTTTTCCAGGCCTTTTCGAGGGAGCGGCACAGTTTCTTGGACTTCTTGAGGTCATCGTTGAACCATGAGGCCTTCTTGATGCCAAGTGTGTGTTGACGTTTTTTCATTGGTGCTAAGGTGTCGGCGGTGTTGGATAGCCAGAGGGTGAGGTTAGATGCGGCTTCGTTGGCGTTAGAAGAGAGGGCTGGGGAGGTTTGAAGGAGCGATGTGGAGATCTGCTCCGTGGTGATTTTGTTCCAGTTTCTTTGTAGAGTTGGTTGGAGGTGGGTGCTGGGTTTCGGTTTGTTGTAGGTGAAGTGAACGCAGCTGTGGTCGGTCCAGAGGAGATCCGTAGTGTGGCTGAAGGAGACATGATTGCTGGAGGTGAAGATGGGGTCGAGTGTGTGACCTGCGATGTGGGTGGGGGAAGTGACCAGTTGTTTAAGTCCGAGGTTGGCTAGGTTGTCCAGGAGGGTGGCGGTGTTGCGGTCGTTGTTCTTTTCAAGGTGGAAGTTGAGGTCTCCCAGAAGGATGTAGTCTTTGGAGGGGAGCGCGTGTGGGGTGATGAAGTCCGTGATGTCTTCACTGAATTTTGCGCGGGGTCCTGGTGGTCTGTAGAGGAGGGTGCCTCGGAGTGTGGTATTGGGGTCGATGTGGATCTGGAAGTGAAGGTGTTCGGAGTTGGCGAAGTTGGCGTCAGAGCTGGTTGAGATGCGGATTGATTTCTTATGGACGATAGCGATTCCACCTCCTGTATGGTCAGTGCGGTCCTTGTGTGTGATCTTATAGCCATCAGGTATGGCAATGGCGATGTCAGGGGCGGAGGAAGCGTTCATCCATGTTTCCGTTAGGAAGGCGACGTCAGGGGAGATGGTGTCTAGTAGGTTCCAAAGGTCAATGGCGTGCCTGTGGACCGAGCGGGTGTTGAGAAGGATGCATTCTAGGTGGTTGGGGTCGGGGGTCAGTGTTGTGGTCGCAGCGGAGATGTTGTTGGTGCCGATGAATCTGCAGGAGAGGCAGGAGAGCGGGCCATGGGTGCGTCCAGGAGCGGCTTGGACGCAGTTGGGGGCGCGACCGGGGTTAAGGGCTAGGAGGGTGGCAGCATCGTAGGTAATGCGGGAGGGATGGGCAGCGCGAGGGGCAGGGGGTCTGGCGCTGGGCGCGGTCCAGGCGCGGACGGGCGTAGACGGGCTTACCTTTGGCGCACCTTCGGCGCGGCTGGGGCGCGGTCGCTGCGCGTGATCGCTGCGCGCGGGAACTACTGTCATATATGGGTAGTGGAGGGGGGGAGGGGCGAGGGCGGTTCAGCTGGGAGGCGTGGCGGGCTCAAGGGAACAACAACAACAGTAACAGAGCCAAAATGGAGGGGAGGGCAGAGCAGGGCGCCGATAACACACGATGTCAATTACACGATGCAGGAAAGTAAAGGAGCGACCAAGCAAGCATCCGGTGAAGCAGTGACCAGGCGGTGGGAAATGCTAATGAGTCCTGGCGCTGTTTAAATAAATAATTAAATGCTCACACGCTATAGAATCTTTGCGCTATGCAAATACAAAGTAAAGCAACTCTGAAACGCTGAAACGATATGGCGCTATTAAAATAAATGAATCACTCAGCTTTGCAGCACAATACCGCCTTTCAGCAGCAAGCAGGAAGGGGAGCGACCACTCGAGGCAGGAGCAAGGAGTGGATCACGTCGTAGAGAGGTCAGAGGGCGCTCTATATTGTTAGTGGGATCATAGAGGACTATGATGTTAATCACATCAACATCATAGTCCTCTGCTTCCTGCTCTGAGTCACATCAGCACCGCTGTCCATGATCTGACCATCTGCTTCCTCCTCTGAGTCACATCAGCGCCGCTGTCCATGGTCCTGACCCTCTGCTTCCTGCTCTGAGTCACATCAGCACCGCTGTCCATGGTCCTGACCCTCTGCTCCCTGCTCTGAGTCACATCAGCACCGCTGTCCATGGTCCTGACCCTCTGATTCCTGCTCTGGGTCACATCAGCACCGCTGTCCGTGGTCCTGACCCTTTGCTTCCTGCTGGGAGTCACATCAGCGCCGCTGTCTGTGGTCCTGAAACCCTCTGCTTCCTCCTCTGAGTCACATCAGCACCACTGTCCGTGGTTCTGACCCTTTGCTTCCTCCTCTGAGTCACATCAGCGCTGCTGTCCATGGTCCTGAACCTGTGTTTCCGTACTTCTTGCTATTAGCTCACACCAGCACTCCTATCCAGAGTACTGTACCAGTGAATCCTGCTCAGAGCTCACATCAGCACTGCTGTCTATGGAACTGAACCTGTGCTTGTGGCTCGGAGCACACAGTAGCACCACTGTCCAGGGTTTTGAACCTGTGCTTCCGGCTCTGAGCTCACAGCAGCACTGCTGTCTATGGAACTGAACCTGTGCTTGTGGATCGGAGCTCACAGCAGCACCGCTGTCCAGGGTTTTGAACCTGTGCTTCCGGCTCTGAACTCACAGCAGCACTGCTGTCTATGGAACTGAACATGTGCTTCTGGCTCGGAGCTCACAGCAGCATTGCTGTCCAGAGTTCCATACCAGTGTTTCTTGCTCTGTCTTCACATCAGCCCTTCTGTACAGCATCTTGAACCTGTGCTTTCCACATCATCACTTTTTCTGGAGTTCTGGATCTCTTCTTCCTGCTCTGAGTTGACATTAGACCTTCTGTTCATGGTCTTCAGTCTGTTCTTATACACTCACACCAACAACTTTGTCCCGGAACCTGCACCTACGCACAAATACTACTTCATTTTTCCAGCATTTTTAACAACAAAATTGGGTATATGTCTCTAAGAATTTTTCTCTCCTCAATTTGACTAATAAAAATTTCCAGTATACGAGGGCAGGGCCTTAATCTTCTCATACTGGAATAGGGTGCACCAAATAGATGTAACATTTAGGAATGTTAGTGAAATACCATCACT